>NC_136061.1:2073513526-2074876860 GCF_964261635.1 Lissotriton helveticus
AACATGTAATCACTATACCGGAATCTATTTTTAATTATGTATATAACTGGCTAATTATATAGATGAAATGTTTTAACTGTATAATGAACTTTTGGGTTTTATATGTATATATGTACAGATTTTTCAAGATCAAATCGTATTTATATGTCTAAACTTTATTTGTATGTACTGTTTGCTTTTATGACTTTTGTCGAATAAAGCCTGTCTGAACTGAACTGAACTTGTTGTTGACTCTGAGTCTTTTAGGGTGCAATGATGGTTGTTTGAGATGAGCTACTGTTATCCTAATCATTCTATAGTCAGGTTTGCTAAATTGTACACATGTCATGTTAGGATGCAATACCACAACAGAGATGAATTCTATCCACAGGATTACTTGCAGGGTGGCCAGGGTCCATCATATCTGTGTGATCATTCTTGATGTGTGAACAGCAGTATTGATGTGTGGTCATCTTGTTTAGGCATGTCTTCATAGTCACAGGGGTACATTTGAATATGTGAACTTGAGTAGTTTTTCAGTGTGACTGGGATGCCATTGCCAGTAGTGTTGATGTGTGTGTGCCCCTGCAATGCCAAGTACACACATGTATGATCCAAGTGATGAGCGTCTGTTTGTTTAAATTGTCAGCCATGTGCTTCATATTGTGGGCACATGTAGGAGTTGCAGGTTGGCCACTGTGCAGTGAGTTGGTATGTCTTTGCACTCCTGGGGGATACCTACTTGTTATCGCTGGCAGTTGTGAGTATGCAAAGTGTGTGACTGCCAAATCTGTGTTGTGTTTGGATGAACAGCCATCTGTCTTGTTTCTGTTTGTGCTCACTGTGCAGACCTGCTCAGCCACATTGACACTATTTGTGAGTTTTCTCATGCATTACTGTCACTTGCCCATTTGTGGCTCCAGTATGGTATGTGGAGTCATACCATCCCCTATATGTGATTCTCATGCCTACACATTGTGAGTTACTCCTCTCTGTGTTTGTGGAGTGTACACTCCTCATCTGTCCACTGCACTTCAATCTCATGTCTTCCACCCCATGCCTTGCCAATGTGTGAGCCTCCCCACCACTTCATAGTGTCATACTATGCTGTGTGAGGATGATCTGTGTGCAAGACCAATGTGCCACTCAGGACTGTTTCACAATTAGTTTTAGGATATTTTCTTCTACTTCTACTGGTTTGCAGTCATGGCTGCTCATGTGCAGTATATGTGTTTAAGCATCCCAGACCTCTAGTCATGTTGATTGCATCTGGGTTTCAATGAGATGTGCATCTGTGGGTGAAGGCTAAGGTGTATGTGTGTTTTCTGAGGTAGTGCTATCCTTCCTGAGTATGATGTTATGTTTGTGCTGTGAGGATTTGTGGTGTGGGAGTTCATGGTGTGGCACTCAGATATGTGTGCTACTGGTTTTGTAGTTGTGTACACACTGCTTGGTGTGCATGCCGTGCTATCAGTGTATGTTGCCTTGTACTTGCTTGGTGTGCATCCCCCTGATGTCCAGCTGAGTTTGCAATGTGATGGATTGGTAGGTGCCTCTGTTGTGTTGTTCTTGTAGATGTATCTAGTGTTTGGCCTGTGTTGGCTCTTTCTGCTGACAGGTGCAATGTGTGTGTTGTTCTATTTGCATGACATTCTGTTTGTGATACATTCATATGTGTGTTGCATGTGTAGTGTGCATTTCCTGTGTGTTTGTCACATGCAGCAATGTGGATTTATGTTAATGAACTTATTTTGAGTGCAAACTAGTGGTTTGTCCTCCTATGTTGGGACTGTCATTTGTCAGGATTGTGGATGTGCATGCCTGGTGTACACCATGACACCATGTTCACTTGATGATTGGTGTGGTGTGTTTGTGTGTGTTAGATGATTTGTCCCCTTGATCCCAGTTATTGTTCATGATTGTTTTATGAGGAGGCAATTCTTGTTTGTTTGGGGTATGGTGTCTGTGCATTTGTCCAGAGTGACAATGTTGTGTATTCCTGCTCTGTCTAGGGTCACATTGCCTTTCCACTGTTTGGCTGTACATGGCTGAGCTTGTTGGACTTTTGTGGATTTTATTTGTGAGATTTGTGGTCGGGCATTGGTTTTGTGTCAGCGTTGGTTCAGGCATCCTGAGTGTGAGTCTGATATTTGTGGATGCACCACAGGGAATGTGATTGGTTGTCAGTGAGCTCACAGAACATTATTTGCACCATTATGTGTGTTTCACACAGGTGTTGATTGTTGCAGATATGAGGTGTGTAGGTGAGGGGCATGTGTGAAGGTCCTACTTGTGTTTGACAGCCAGGGAATGTGACAACAAGCCATGTGTGTTGTGCTGATTATATACACCTGTCAAGTAAGTTGACACAGATGTGTGGCTGGTCACTGTATGACGTCTGACAATTCCTATAATTCCTGTATATATGCATGGCTTGCCATGAAGTATCCCTGAGTTGTTGCACAGAGGTCACTTTGGTTTAATTTTACTCACTATGCTACCCATGTCTGATTTGAGGGCCTAAGGGAGGTGTGATATGTTCTTCCTCTTGCGTGTGATGTACACATGATATGTGGCTTGCTCCATGGCTTTCCCACACTGTCCACTTCACTTTTGCCAGCCCATTTATTGTCCGCCACTGCTGCTGACCTATGGTATGAGTATGTGGCAGGGTGTCAGTTTGGAGTCCTTCTGAGGGACTTGGCAGGCAGTGTGAACAGTTCAGTGGATGTTCATATACAGAGGGAGTCTTCATTTTGTAATTATACTCAGTTAGATTCATATGAGTGGAAGGTATGTGTTCGGAGGAGGGTTGTCCAGCCTCTAAGCTTCTGTGCAGCGTGTTCCTCTTCACCCCACCTTCCCAGTCAATCTCCCTTGTCCTTTGGTATGCGAGGTGTGAGGTCTAGCTACCCCTGGCTGATTAATTTTGTAGGGGGGCACTGGAGGGGTACACAGCACATGCCCAAATGGGTGTGTGATGCATACTGTGGCAAGGCTGAGGGCGGAGCCCAGTGAATCTGGGCGGACTGCCCATGCCTACTACATTGTGCACAGATTTTCCTGCGTCTTCACTGCTGCAGTGACTTTTCCGGGAGATTTCAGTGGTTGATGGGTGACCCAGATGAGGAGGTGCCGGTTTCTATCAAGTAGGACATGTGTGAGTACACTGGGGGATATGTTCCTGTCCCCACCAGAGTGTCTGATGTGGACAGGAACTGTGTGTCAGCACAGGAGTTGTGTGTTGTGGTTGTATGCGGAGTTGTGTTTTTGCGTACCTGCAGAGTTGTCTGCGGCGATGTCTTACTTGCTGGTAGTGGATATGGTACAGCAGTGGAAAGGCTTGAAGAGCTGGATCCATAGTGGTCAGAACCGTGTGGAGGGGACTGGGAGTCGAGTTTCGCTCTCTCTGCAGTAGTGCTTCCACCGTCTCCAGGTGGCTGGATTCTCCACTGCGGTGTGATGGGCTGTTTGTGGCATCGTGATTTGTACGGCGGATAGACATCATCCCACGCGGCGGTGTTTCTCTATTGGCTCCCTCCGCCGCGGTTGCGGACGGAAATTTCTGGCGGTTCAAGTAACTCTGCAGCGGACGGAAAATGGGCCATGTTTGTCCATCGCAATATGGCGGACGCGAGGACCACCGATGGAGTGCAGAAAGGACATTTTCTGCCACCCCCAGCACAGTGGATGTGCCTTCGTCTGCCATCTTTATGAGCCCCTAAGTGTGGAATATGCGACACACAGTTCAATTCGAATATCAAATGAAAAAAACTTATTTCACTGGCCTATGTCCCAGTTACTGACATGGCAGAACATTACAACCTATTAATAGAAAGTACTTACTACCACCAACACGAACAAAAATTAAGTCCCCTCCTAGACTATTTTGAAGATACCTGGGCGGGAAGACTCAACAGAACAGGACACTCCATTTTAAAGTCCTTGTATAATCTGATATGCGCATGCGCACACAGAGAAAAGCTAGAGTACCTTCTCCGCTTTTATGTTGTTAATTAAGATGTGCTCAGTCTTAACTAACCACCGAGTTTAGAACCGAGCTACATGTGGATTAAAAAAAATAAAATTCCTGCCGTTCTTTTCAACTTTCATAATTCCCGTTATTACAAGCTAATTATGAGCAGTCACATGCAATATCATTCTTTACTATTCGAATGAGCAATATATATTTTATATGCCATATTAGCCGAGGCATCCTCACAATCGTAACACGAGCGTTTCCAACAGAGTGAGTCCTCTTTCTATACCAATGATTTTCCACTCTTGAAAACCCCGTAGGACGCGTGGTTCTGGCGTCCGGAGGGCAGAGCCAGCACAAGACGCGGAACCTGCTTCCTACGCGGGTGAGGACTTAACAAACTCTCTTGTAACTTTCTCGTAACCTTTTTATAACAGTTGGGCACAGTTATATACTATAACCTCTACTTTTGTGAATATCCACAGCCTGGGACTAATTGTCCATTCCCTCCGAGGGAGTACGTAGGTACATGCTCAAGGTAAGACCTCATGCGAGGTTTTTTCCATCGTACCCGTTTTTTAAAATGCGATAGCATTGCCACATTTGTCTCTTTCCCCTCTCCTCCTCAGGTTCTTTGACACTTCCACCAAGTCTAAGGTATGAACCTATGTAAACATATATGAGAGTCTCTTTTTGTGTGAAAAGATTTGTTTGAATTACAGCTACACCTTGTCGGTTCAGAAGTATCTCTACATGAGCCTCTGAACGCTTCTCTACTTAACTACCTATTAGTAATATCACTGTTAGTTATTTCACTATGTCGCCTTAGTTTTGACTCGCCACGATTTCTTTCCTATAGAGAGTAATAATTGAATTCATCTTAAGTTAAGCATTTGTGGAAAATTTGGAGTACACATTGAGCATGTAAATTTTATATGCATTGACCACTGTAAATATACAAGCCAGACACTACCCCCTTCTTTTCGTCCTTAGGTGGAGAATTCAGAACCACAGTGGGTAAGACTATTAAGTTTTGAAAAAAACCCATTTACTTCACAAATTGTGTAAGTACTTTTAGACATTGTATGTGTTTTTCTGTCCTGACGAAGGCTCCATAGACCTACGGGCCAAGCGAGCTGAAACATGTTGACGTATATTTAAGAGATATGCTAGGGACCCTTTACTTAGTCCTGTGAGCATACCCACAATATATTTTACTATAGTTGTCCAACGACATAAATAAAGATTAGGTTGTTGATTGGAGACTATTTTTATATTTCTTTTTGGACAACCTACCAGTGGGGTAACACCTGGAGATCTCTGGATACTGCCATGATACACCAGAGACTGCCTCGGGTGAGGCTGGCATGATACAAGCTGTCAAACCCTATGACTAATGCCACAACGCTAGTGTGGGGCGGAGAATAAGATAAACCACTACTCGAGAAACACGGCGTTTATGAGGGTTTTTCAACATATATCTCCTGGCAAAGTGGTTACAAGTGTCCTATCCCCTTTTTGATTAATATTGATATGCTCTGGGGAACCGATAGGACAATCATTCCTCTTCCCTCCTTTTGATAAACACATATATGAAAATATAAACAACAATAACACTGACTCTCTTAGCATTTCCCTCCCACAATAAATATTTAAATTAATTTACCGTTTCTGTAGCTGTAGACAGAAAATCCCAAATCTTGTAAAACAATCCAGGTATCTCACAATCCAAATAGGACGAAAATGTACCCCAAAAAACATGTAAAAATCCAACTGTTCCAAAAGTAATCCTCCGTCTGTAAATCCACAAACCATAAACCATAAAAAAACGTGTGTTTTAAAAAAAGAAAAGCTCTATGAAAACCCGAAAAATTAAGGGAGTGTAAAATAATTATTAGTTACTTAAACTAAAATACACCTCCTTAATAAAAAAAAAAATGCCACAACTCCAAAAACCTAACAATACACACAGTAACTACAACCTAACATCCTTCAAATTTAATTAAAAATATTGTTAAAATAAAGAAAAGTAATCTTACCTTCCTGGACGCGACGCAGCTTCCAACCACGAGCTTGTCCCCTTCAAAATAACCCAAAACAAACACGAGCGGTTACAAAGTACAAGCACCAAACTAATATGGCAGCTTTAAACATATAAAATTATTACATTATATATAAATTACTAAAATGTTTAATTAAAACACTACAATCTATAATTTATATGTTTAAATTGATTGGACATTTTTCCAGCATTGTAAAATTATAATAATAAATATTATTAAACATTTGGGGCCCCATTAGGATGGCGGGAAGATCACCCACGCCGGGCCGGCGGTAGTCACCGCCAGCCCGGCGGGGGCGATCTGCCCGCCATCAGTGCAGAAATGACCCTCCACAATATTATAAAGGCTGTGGGGTCCGCGGCGGACGGAAAGACCGTCTGCCGCTTTTCCGCACTGTCGACATGTCCACGGGGCGGAAAAGGGTTCAATATGGTAGCGGTGTCTGAAAGACACGGCCAGCCTTATTACAATGTGGGTTTTGAAATGCCTTTCCATGGTGGCCAAGGCATGCAGAGTCTGCTTGGGGGGCCCGTTGCAGGCCCCCAGGGACTCTGGAGGGTGGGGGGTGCACATGGGGGTTACCTATGTTACCCCCCTGCCCTTCCATGCACAACATGGCAGGCACCGCTTGGTGCCTACCATGTTGTGCATTGAAGTGCACAACATGCATTCCTGGCATCGTGGAGGGCGGTGGTGAGTGCACCGCCTGTCACAATGTTAGGAATGCAGGATGCGCCAGCCACTGTGGCGGGCGCATTCTAATGGCACCCACGGGACCCCCTTCCTTATTGCAGGCGGTCCCTTTTTACGACGGGATGGCGACCGGACAAAGTGCGTCCGCCATCCTAATGTGCCCCACAATATTAATTATTATAATTCCATATATTTACAATTTATATGTAACGTTTATTAAAAACATGTAATATTTTTATTTAGGGGCCGATTCCGATTCGGTAAAATCCCCGATGAATAGCCGTACGGAGCATATTTCCCGTACGAATCATACACCTTAAACGACCCCTTACGTACGATGAAGTACGATCCAAAGCCAAAGCAGATCTCCGTACAAATCGTACGAAAGACCATATGACTCAAAGATCCGTACAAATCACATTCGGAACACGAAGTACGCGACGTCTGTACGGATTGAAGCAGCTTTTTTCGAGCCAGCAAGTACGATTCGTCACACTCCATACGACTCTTTTTCTATGGGAGCTCAAAACGTCTGTAAAAGCAGATTTCGACTCGAACCGCGTACGAAACGGACCCTCCTGGGTACGCGAGTACACCCCATGATTACAGGGGTACGGTGCGTAGGGGTACGGTGCTTAGGGGTACGGTGCGTAGGGGTACGGTGCATAGGGGTACGGTGCGTAGGGGTACGGTGTAGTGTAGCTCCTATTTTCCCAATAGGCTCTGCGCATTGGAATAGTACCTACAGCAGTAAAGGCCTAGACCAGACGTTAACTAGGTCTACTACTGTCGATACTAGACTTAATTTTTGGGTTTGCCAGCTAAGCTCAGAGTTCGCTAGAAACTTTCTCGAATGTTCAAGGAAGGATTAACTCCCCTGATTAGACAAGAAGGGATTTAGTTTCTGACAACCATAGAACATGACAACTTTGCTCTCCCCTAATCAAGAGTCAATCTCAAGAGTCGTGTGAGCACAAGGCAATTATTTTACTCAGTCAGTACGTGCATTCTTAGTCTCATCAGAATGTAGAGAAAAGGAAGAGACGGGCGTGTTCAATAAAAGATGTTATTTATTGATCAGTCTCTTTTCTCGTACAAGAGAAATGGATCGATATTATTGCAATACTTATAGTTAAGTAAAGTGCATACATTAAAAGCAATAGTATAAAATAATATTGTAAAAACATTGATATGGTTTCTGAGCCATATGATGTTTAAAATGATTAAAATATATTTACATACACATATACATTTGACTAAACGTACTCAACTGGTGTTTCTAAATACGCCTACCCCGTGTACCTGACCTAAGTCTAATGCGTGGGCGGGAATAGAAAGTTACAGTTTAAGTTAAGTTTGTTTTTGCCAAGTGAATAACTAAAGAATTCTCTGTGAGGGGTTATTCAGTTCTGTACCTGGAATTTAGGATGAATGAGGAATGGTATCTCTTTCTCTGCTCTCGATATTCCAGGCTGCCTGCGAGGGCTGCCCAGAAGCGCCGGTGCTGGGTCTCTCGGCTTGAGATAGCAGCGCGTCTCTCAGCGCGTCAGGAAGGCGGGGCTGCTGCCTGCGGGGTCTGCTTCTGCTCTCGGCTTCGGCAAGTATGGCTGCTCCGTCTTGTCACCACGCGTGTGTTTGCATAGGGCAAGGTCGGCAATATTTATACCTTAAAGGTGCCGAGATTGACGTAAGGATGGACATAGGTACGTCAATAAAGATGTCATACGACTTGCTCGTTAGCACATTCTTTTGCAAAAGTTCTCTGTGAAATCAAAACAATGGCCGCACGGATTTTCCAGGTTGTCATAGGTTTGATTTGTTATGAGAACGTCGTATGCCTTATCAGGGGCTGGAGGAATGTCGCTTGTCTAATTAGATCTCAAGCGTTATGACCTAATCAGATAACACGTTCCTGTGCCGTAGTGTGACTGCGTCAGATAACGGTATCTGCATCATGGGGGATTTCTTGCCTCATGGGCTGACTGTTAGTTAACTTGATAGTTAGTTTAACCAGAATAGGGTCAGGAATAGGGGGATCGATTCAGAACCTATAGAAATACACGACACCCACTCCACGCTAACTATGGTCATATCTACTAATCTATGCATAGTATAACATAGTACAACATACTATAGAGTATAGTGTATACCTTACCACCCCAAAATACATAAATGCATTTCGAAATTTTCAAATATACTGAAAAATTGCAGTCATATATATTGTATGCACTTAAGCTATGAATTAAATGCAAAAGTAAACACGCATTGTAATGCATTATTGCTTTTTGGTATATGAGAAATACACATGAAATGGCTCTTAATATAGCTATACAGAAAGGAAGGTCGAGACCATTTCATCACAAAATAAAATATTTGTGAACATACCAGCGGGCAGCTAAAGTCTATATAAAGTATCTAAAATAGAAATCTTAGTTCTCTAGGAATAGTTTCTTACTTTAAGCAGAAGATCAGTGTCCCGGGGAAAAAATATATAGAAAAATATTTTAAGGGCTTGCTGAAAAAAGTTGCTGTCCGTGAACTGGATTGTAATTGTTCATGTGACTTTATTTTTAAAGGTTGAAGGCCGAATTCAGGGAACGCCGTGTGCGAGTTTACTCAAAAGTCTCTATTTCTGTTCCGGAGAGAACATCATATCATTCAGGCTTTCGAAAAAACTGTCAACAGCTTCATGGGAAAGTTCCACTAAGTCGGAAATAGGGGTAACCATGCATTCATGCGCATGATTGTCTCCATTGACATTCTGATTTGCATTGCTGACAGAAGGTCGTACCTGTTCGATGCTGCTTTCATCTTGAACTTCACTACTCTTCAATCGTAGTGGTGAAGATTCCAGGAATGCCGTCATCAGAATTGGCAGCCTTTGAGGGCAGCACAAAGCGTGAACCTTGGTAGGAACCAACAGTGTATCTGCATCCACCGGCGCATCCGATTGTAGCGTCAGACAGGTGTCTAACACGCATTCTTCTCCGCATAGCAGACACCTTAGTACAGGTAAAACACACCTTTGCCACATTGGTCGAAATGATAGAAACCAAGTCATGTTTAGGTCTCTAAGCCGGGAGAGTCCCAGGATTTTTGATATCCGGTCCCGGTATCCAATGGCTAGGATCGTATCTTCCATTGTCGCGAGAGTTTGATCTGTGACATGGGTTGCCATAACGAAAAATAAGGACTAGGAATAGGATTCCTGCAATTAGTCCCAGGATCAGGGGAAGTCCGCCAAAAATCGAATGGACGAAATCTGGAAAAATACCCAGTATGGCTTTGAATGGTGTTAATGCCATCGAAAATACTGTCTTAAATACCTTTGAGACCCCAGTGGTATCAGAAATATTTAAGATTTCGCTTAGGATTTCCGCGAAATGTACGGGGGAATTAGTTGATAATAATGTATGTATCTCTGCAGTCGTCCTTGCGACTTGTAGATCATACGTTTCTTTAGATGACGTGAGCCTTGTAGGCGTCTGAAGAAGCACTGTTTTCATTCTGCTTAAAGTATCTATTCGAATAGAAGTAATTTTCAAACTGGGCCATGCCCTTGCCTCCCTGTCTGGAAAGGAGCTGGGGAACAAAGAACGTCCACAGCACTTGACCTTCGCCGTCGTGGTGACGAGATAAGGAGTCCCGGGCATAAGACTACAACATCTGCGGTCTACAATAAGAATGTAACTCCCATTATAGAGGCTTTGAAAGAATGGTTCTATTTCAGTTGCAGGTGCGCCTTGCTGGTGACATGAAAGGTTGTATGAATTCCCTTCACAGGCTCCGTGCAAACTAATACCGTTACACAGAAGCGTGCCGCTTAGTGACATAGCACAATTGTTGCCACTAAGAAACACTTTCTGTCCTTTGTTACTGACACATGCATGTGAATAGGGCAGGTTCCAAGTTGTTTTAAGGTACCCCTTTCCCAATTTCTCGTACATGCCAGCCTGTATATATTTTTGGCAGTATTGAAACCTGAAGGTTGAGATTGGAATATTTATGATTCCGTGGATTATCCATTCACTGACAGGTCGTTCTGACATTGTCATTGGTAATCTTTCTAGTTTTTCAATGCTCAAGATTGTATAATCAGCACGCTTCTGCGCCATACCGATTTGTCTATCAGTAAGGTTAAAGATTTGGAATAGTGACGTTGTGTTGATTAAACGCCAAGGCACATAGCCTGAACGCAGATTTTGTAACGTCCAGCCAAGCTGTACAATAGAGCGCAATTGTGACTGACCATGTTGTAATAACAGTAAGTCTTGCGATAATATATCGATTGCTGAAGACACAATGCTGTCCAATGAAAATATTCTGGAGGACAGAGTCATTAACCCATTGTCCACTACAGAAAGTGATTTTTCCAAATTAATACGATCAATTTCACGTATTCTCTCTGCTGTTTCAATTTGAGTAACCTTCCAGGCCTCATTGTATGCTGCATATACAGAGGCTGCTATGAAACGCTTTTGACGCTGTTTGCGTGGTCCCAGTATGAAATCACGCAAGTCAGCACCATCAGTAAGTAAAGTTAGGTGTTGCTTAATTTCAGGCAGTGTGGAAGTTTGTAGCCATTGAAGGCATAATTTGCCCACACTGTAGGTTGTTATTATCCCTGGGTGATGTATTTGAGGATATCTAGGGTCTGGCCTGGTCATTTTGAAACCCTGTGTTTTATTCAGGAATCTATCTTGACAGTTATTTGTATCTGTGGGCCAGATCAACCATTGTTTCCAATCAGGATGTGTTCTGTTTTGGTTAAGTATATGGCTTATGTCTATTTCTTCATCTGTATCAGAGTTATTGCTAAACATTGTTGGCTTTGGAATAGACAGGTTATTTAAATCTTTGATTTTGGCTAAGCCAAGACAGGTGGTTTGTTGAACAGTGTCATTTAAAAATATCATTTGTTCTGGGATCATGCAGGCTCTAAACAAAGCTTCTATACCCTGTACTTGCCATTCTTTTGTACCCCAAACACTTTTCAAATCAACATTTTTGTCCCAATAATCAAATCCAAATGTATTCATTTTTTCAAAGAATGAATCTGAATATATCAATTTTGTGTTGGTTATCATGGTTTTCATCCCTGTCTTGTTTGACAATTTGTAATAAAATGTTTCAGCATTAGTTATGTTAAAACCTGAAAAATATGAATATTTGTCATAAACGGTTCTAGAGCTCCCTTTTGGAGGTGTAGCACAATGTTCCCATTGATTATAATTTAAAACATTTCTAGGTTGTGCAGATTTATGCAAGAAATGGTTACCATAATGGTTATAGCAATACATACTATCATAATTTGTAGAACCTTGCAAATAATCATGTTTTGTAAATTTAGTAGACATTACTAAGTCAGACATCATATTGTTTATACTTTCAAAGTCCCAATCATCAGCAAATGAGTTTGGTTTTGCAAAGTCGCTCAAGGAGATCTTGATTTGGTGTGGATATTTCAGGATCTCGACCGGACCATAAATTTCATAGTCAGTGTTGTCCCAGGCTACCCCACCAGGTATTGGAATTGCTGTGAAGTTGGCTGAAGAAAGTTCTGAAGAAAGTTCTCGTTTCTTGACGTGTGAAGATGTGTGTGGTTTGAGGACCAAGTTGATGTTCTGACTTGCTGTGTCCATTTTAGCATATTTTCCCTCAATGAAGCGTCCCAAGGTAAATACCATGATGAGCCAAAGTATGAGGATAAATGCACCAAAACCCACCCAAAATTCAATCCATGGAGAAACCAGATATGTTTCTTTCAGTTGTTTCAAAAGTTCCTTAGCTTTGTCTTTAAAGGATTTTGATGATGGCTGTGTCTTTTGTTCGCTGAAACCTTCAAAGGAATCATCGAAGTTGATGAAGTAACCAGATGCAGTTCTGTCAATTGTTCCAATTGGTTCAGGATTTTTGTTTTTTGCATTGTCACTTGGTACTTCTGTATAGATAGGTGTGTCTATGCTAAATGTTTTTATTTGGGTTTTCAGAGGTCTTCGTTCTATTGCAGTGTTGCATAGTCCTTGTTGTACTTCTGTAGGCGTTTCGAATGTGATGAGCCTCTTTGATAGGACCTCTGTACTGGTAGCAAACCTTGGTGTTCTGCTACTTATTGGGAGTCCACTTGGCCTACTGTTTGTTATCGGCCACATGTTGTGGTTTTACCAGGTCGATGGATACAACTCGGTTCTCCTTTTTTCCAGCAAGTGGCGGTAGTACAACTGATCTTGTCCCATTGACAGACAAGACAGGAACTGCTTTTCTGTAAGAAGGCCCAAATTCCTTCTTTACCGCGATCTTCTCCCTGACTAGATCCCCGACTTTTGGAATCCAGACAGGTCTTGCTGGGACAGGTGGTGATTCTTCAGTGGTTGTTGGCTGTTGTTTCAACTGTATGTTGCTCAGGTCTTTTCTTGTTTTGTTTAAGTCCTGCAAAATAGCCAAACGGTCTTTGACATCAAAGGTTTTTTCTATTACCACTGAAGTCTGACTATCAAGGTCAGAGATCAACATCCTAGTTCCGAATAATAATTCGTACGGACTGAATCCCTTCAGAGAATTTCTTGGCAAGTTATTTAGACTACGTTGGACACTTATTAGATGTTTGACCCACCCAGCTCCCGAACCTAATATCCTTTCCATTATAGATTGCTTTCTGCCTTGGTTTTTTCTTTACACCATCCCATACCCTCAGGAAGGAAGTGAGAAGATTCCCGCTGGGCTGTGCTCATTTGGCCATTCTTTCCCCCCCCCAGGCTGTATTGCCTGAGTGAAAAAAAAATGGTCGAACGTAGCATGCTCTTAGCGTATATGCCATTTAGACTCGCAAATCTTGTATAACAGTCCGGACGTCAGCCGAGTGCTGTGGATCTACATTATAAGTGGAACTAGCCTGTGTATGTTAATCGCAAGCCATTCTTTTTGTTGGTAATATTATCTGCCTTGATACGACGAGGTATTAAACTGCTTCTCTCCCCACTGCGATCTCTGTTGCAGTTTGGGCAGTTTTTTACAAACATGGTGTAGTGCAGGCTCATGCCTGGCCACCAGTACCGTGATTGTAATTCTTCCAGAGAATCTTTTAATTTAAGGTGTCTGAGACCCTCGCCCATGTGTGCGTCTGCGATTAACAAGCTTCTCCTGTCCTTGTTTGGAATCACTCTATCCCCCACTCCAGGGATTCGAGCAAAAGGGACGGAGTTTGCATCGATTATGTATGTATAATTGAGTGGATAGTTGATTGGTAACGCTGAGCAGTCGCCTTTTAATGACGTTTTCACCGCCAGCAATGTTTCACCGTCAATGTATTTTAATGTACGCTTTTTTCGATCTACGGGAGCCGGTTTACTGGCTGCCGCTGCGGCTGTTTCAGCCAATGAATTCCCTACAACGTGAACGCCATCACGCTGATGACTCAGTGAGTGAGTCACGTGAGTCTTTGGTAGTTCTTTTTTCAAAAGAGCTACGTGTTCCCAGAGAAGTCTCTGCTTTATTGGTGCATCTGTGTCATCTTTGTAACCGTTCTGAATCCATGTCTGCAAATCCTTGTTATATGCTTTGACGCAGAAATATGAATCTGACACTATAAGTGTCGGGAATTCGCGATCCGCATTATCTAGCGCCATTTTCAAAGCTATTATTTCAGTTTGTAGTTCTGAATTAGTTTCTACTGAGTGTGATTTTGTTAATGGAGGTTTTAGTTTACCTCCGCGCCACACTTCTTTTGTGATCTCACATGTGGGATTGTATGCATGTTCTCCCCAAACGGAGGGTTGAGCATGTCCGTCTGTATAGATTACACAGGCGTAATGTCGTAGAGGCAGAATGTCGATTGGCAGAGGATACGTCTTTTCATATTTTAGATTTTTTAATTCTTCTAGTTCTGGATCAAAGTAGTAGTATACTTTGTCCGTTGTGATTGAATTCACCCATTGTATCCATTCTGGATCCAATGTTGTTGATGGTAAATTACACGGTGTTGTTAATGCCTCAAAGGCTGATTCAGCTGTTCTGACTGTGATATGTCTACCGTCAGCTATGTCTTTTTCTCTAGCTATTGCGGTTTGAACTGCTTGAACAATTTTTCCTTTGTTGCTGAATCTCTGTTCAGCTTTTGTGTACAAGTGTGATTTGAATGCAATTGGTACCTTTTCTCCCTCATTAGAGGTCAGGTATGTGAATCCGCATCTCCCTGGGATGACTCGGATCACAAGGTTGCGTGTATTATCACGGGTTTCTAATTTTGTCTTAATTAGCATGTCTGTTTGTAAGGATCTCAAAATTTCTGTGTGTTTTTGAGTCCAACTGGATCTTTTAAAGTCTGGTTTAATTAGATCGTAAAGGGGTTTGACCCTTTCTGCGTAATTTGCAATGTATGTTCTTCCGAAATTTAGGAAGCCTAGAATTGACTGTAGGTTTTTTAGTGTTTTAGGAGCTTGGATTACGGCACATTTCTCTAGGAAATTGTCTGCCAGGCTTTTACCTTCACTTGATAACTCGTATCCTAAGAATAGGACCGTCAGATGGGCAATTCTGGACTTTTTGAAGTTGAATTTGTAACCCTCTGCAGCGAAACCAAGTATTATGGTGTTCACTCTTTTCAAGTGAGTCTCCAAGTCATCATCTGTTAAGTAAATGTCATCGACATAAGATAATGCTTCATCATCATATAGTTGTAGTAATTCTGTTACTCTCGCTGAGAATACCCCCGGGCTGTTCTTGTACCCCTGGGCTAACCGACAGAATTGTTTTTGAGTGCCATTTACTGAGAATGCAGTTAAAGATCTGCTCTCTGGTGCTATGTTTTGACAAAAGAATCCGTTGGAGATGTCCAAGGTAGTTTTGTATTTTTTGCGCACTATGTTATTCATTAGTGCAGCACTGTGTGAGTTTTGCACTGCAAAAGTTTTGCAACATGTGTTAAGGTGTCGGTAATCCAAAACTAGGCGATATGAATTGTCTGGTTTGGAGACCGGAAACAAAGGATTGTTCATTTGTGAGGTGCAAGTTTCAATCACCCCCTGGTATTCTAGCTGATCTAGTATTTCATTTACTTGTTTTTTAGCTTCTTGCTTAATTGGGTACTGCCTTTGTGCAGTTGGTTGTGATTTTAACTGGATTTTGTGAGGAGGAGAATCCTCATCCCATCCTACATGATTTTTATATAAAGCAGGTGCTAAGGCCACTGCCCACTTTCTAGCAAGTGTATATTTTTTATGAATCGGCATTTGATTCGAGAAGGCAGGCATAATTACTTCTTCGCCATGAGGGCACTCCCTGACAAACTCTGGTGGCCAGTCTTTTTCAGCTAGAAGGATGTCATAACCCTTGGAGAGGTTATCCCAAAATAGTCCCCTTATTTTCCTAGTCTTATCTCCCTCTATACGTAATGTTATCTCGTATATCTTGTGGGGCTTGCTAACTCTGGTATCTGCAGTTTCCACTTGAAGGTATTCATTCGTGTCCACTGTCTCCAGATGATTCATAAGGACTTTGCGAGCTATGCTCACCTCTGCTGCGCTGTCTAGCATTGTCTGAGCCCACTCTCCGTTTTTCAGTTGTGTCCTCAGTATTCTCGGCATTGTTAACTACCTTGATACTGGCTACCTTCTTTTTTGGAAATTGTGATTTCTTTTTCAGTTGAGCAGGTTCCTTGTCTTTGGACTTGGCGTGCTCTTCTGATCGTCCTCTTCTTTCCGATTTCTGCGAGGAAGTCTGAAAAGATTGAGAGGGACGTGTATCAATGTCTTGATATCTATCAGGTTTTTTAATATTATCCCTATTTCTAAGGTTATATCTATTCCCAGAGGGTTCACTCTGGGGTGACCTTTGTCTCGGGTTTGGAGATTTCTCTCTTCGCCTAGGAGACCTTCCTCTGGACTGGAATTTCTTTTCTTTAGGATTGGATTGTTTGTTCCCATCCCAGTTCTTTTTTGGTGAATTATTATTATTATTAAAAAACATTTTTTCTGGACTTGTAGTCAGTTGCGGTTTTACTGGTATTCCACCTAGACTATCTCTGCCTAGTTCTTCATAGGATTTTTCTATGATTCTGGCAATTTCAGCTGGTTGGTCTGCTATATCTGTCTCTTTTAACCTCTGGCGGATCGCCACGTTTGCTGCTTCACCTTTTATGTTGGCTAATAATATAGCCGAGACCTGCTTGAAGTCTTTCAGTAATTTCATACCAAGAGTTAAAGCAGGTTCTGGACCGTATTCATCTTGAATTTGTTTAAGCACATCTGGTATTACCGAAATGGATGGAACACCGTGCGTTTTTGTGTAGATGGAAGCAAAGACTGTACCCCAAGTGTCACAGTCCTCAATGTGTGGTGCGATTCCCATTGGGAGACATATAGTCAGAATCCTGTGTTTTTCCAGCGGGGTGGTGTCAGGAAACACCGCCTCTATTTGGGTAATTTTCTGTGCCAACCAGAATGGTATCTGTTCCCGTTTAGCTGGAACTTTACCTAGGCAGGATTGGATGTTCTGTGGTGTAATTTTGTTTGTGTTCCCCTGGTGAGGGGTCAGCTGTGGAAGTTTAATCGCTGGCTGAATTGTTGAAGTCCGCATTACATACTGAACTAATTGTCTATGAATTTTTAGTAGTTGTTTCAGCTGTGTTAATAATTCAGCTGCAGGCATCCTATCGATGTCTGGATGTGGTGTGTATCCGGCTAGGACCGGCCACGTTGCTCCTGGTCTTCCTAAAGGACCGAGCCTTGTAATGTGATTGTTATGTTTTAGGGCGCCATCAAATAAGAGCAAATGCTCTTGGAATTTGAGTGGTACTTCCACCTCCTCGAAAGGAGTGTACGTTTCAGGAGGTTCCTCTACTTTGTAATAGTGGAAGTACTTTGTTACAGCATTTGCTGCTGGAAAATGTATCCATGAATAGTATACCTCTGTCTGCCGATATTCGTGTGCCTCAATTACGAATATGACTGTGCCACCTCTAGGTGTCAGTCCATTTTCTATAAGTTTTAAGGTTATAGATCTCCTTTTGGCGACCTG
The DNA here is from genome assembly GCF_964261635.1 of Lissotriton helveticus. Taxonomy (NCBI): domain Eukaryota; kingdom Metazoa; phylum Chordata; class Amphibia; order Caudata; family Salamandridae; genus Lissotriton; species Lissotriton helveticus. The sequence goes on from NC_136061.1 coordinate 2,073,531,254, forward strand.
GATGAGTATTATATCCGGGTCTGCTGTTTGCATGGTAGCATCAGCATCTGCTATTTCAGTAGCTAATCTAATTGCCTCTCTTTCATCATCACTCTCTGCCATTTTACAGGGATCACTGACATAATATCGACGACACAAATATCGAGATACACAAATATCGAGTCAAAAATATCGATTGACAAAATATCGACTCCCTATCTTCAAACAGGTAAGTACCAAAATATCGACTCCAAAATATCGACTTACAAAAATATAGACTGTCAAAATATCGATTTTTTAAAATGTCTTAAAATTAAGTTAAAAGTAATATAGTAATAAATATATTTAATATAAACTTAGAAATAATTATTAAAAAAATATAATTTTAATAAATAATTTATATAATAAAAAAATTATATCACCAAAAATTACACACACACATATATATATATATATATATATATATATATATATATATATATATATATATATATATATATATTTAAACATATTATTAAATAAACATATATAACATTTTAGAAAATGTTTAAAATTTATTGTTACAACTATAGTGAGTTCAACATTAGCAAAAGTGTTGGATAGCGTAGAGGTAAAATTTACTACTCCCACTCCAGTGGGTGCAACAGTAGGGAAAGCGCTGGGTAGCGTAGAGGTTAAAATTACTATTCCCACTCCAGGGATGTATGACGTTACAACGCATACTTTTACAACGCCTACCATTACAACAAAACTTTTACAACGCAAAAACTTTTACAACGCATACATTTACAACGCAAGATTTTACAACGCATATACCTTTACAACGCATACCATTACAACATAAGTATTGGTAAGTATATAATAACTTTTTGAATATAAATTAATAAAAAATATTATAATATAATTTAATATAATTTAATTTTATTAAATAAATGTAATTTAAATGTAATTTTACTTTATTTTTACAAAGTACCCCTGTACCCCAAAAACCCAAAACTGACCCTGAACCCTAAAAATACCCCTTTACCCATAAACTGAAAACTGACCCTGAACCCTAAAAATACCCCTTTACCCGAAAACTGAAAACTGACCCTGAACCCTAAAAATACCCCTTTACCTACAAACTGAAAACTGACCCTGAACCCTAAAAATACCCCTTTACCCCAAAAACTGAAAACTGACCCTGAACCCTAAAAATACCCCTTTACCCAAAAACTGAAAACTGACCCTGAACCCTAAAAATACCCCTTTACCTACAAACTGAAAACTGACCCTGAACCCTAAAAATACCCCTTTACCCCAAAAACTGAAAACTGACCCTGAACCCTAAAAATACCCCTTTACCCAAAAACTGAAAACTGACCCTGAACCCTAAAAATACCCCTTTACCCAAAAACTGAAAACTGACCCTGAACCCTAAAAATACCCCTTTACCTACAAACTGAAAACTGACCCTGAACCCTAAAAATACCCCTTTACCCCAAAAACTGAAAACTGACCCTGAATCCTAAAAATACCCCTTTACCCAAAAACTGAAAACTGACCCTGAACCCAAAAAATACCCCTTTACCCAAAAACTGAAAACTGACCCTGAACCCTAAAATTTAAATATTTATCAATTAATCAATTATAATTAATTACCAATTATATTTTAATTAATTACCAATTAATAATTAATTAACAATTAATTTAAAAAAAATATCAATAAATAAATTAACATATTTAATTAATTATAATTAAATTACTTCCCACCCTATTCCCCTATAAACCCACAACCCGCTACAGAAAATAAATTACTAAAATTAAAATATTTATCAATTAATCAATTATAATTAATTACCAATTATATTTTAATTAATTACCAATTAATAATTAATTAACAATTAATTCTAAATTATTATCAATAAATAAATTAACATATTTAATTAATTATAATTAAATTACTTCCCACCCTATTCCCCTATAAACCCACAACCCGCTACAGAAAATAAATTACTAAAATTAAAATATTTATCAATTAATCAATTATAATTAATTACCAATTATATTTTAATTAATTACCAATTAATAATTAATTAACAATTAATTCTAAATATATATCAATAAATAAATTAACATATTTAATTAATTAGAATTAAATTACTTCCCACCCTATTCCCCTATAAACCCACAACCCGCTACAGACTTATATTACACAAAAAATAAAAATTATTATTAACTTACCTTAAATTCGATATTTTTGTTGTCTATATTATGTCTAGTCGATATTATGTCCATTCTATATTTTTGATTCGATATTATGTCCATTCTATTCGATATTAATTTTCTCTAGTCGATATTTTTGTTGTCTATATTATGTCTAGTCGATATTATGTCCATTCTATATTTTTTACTCGATATTCTGTCCAGTCGAAATAATTGACTCGATATTATGACTGTACACCATTTTACAGACAGGATGGTATTATGTTTGTTTGCAGATCAGGTTTCTTATGGAAACAGAGATTAGATGCACAATATTCTGGAACTGTTTTATCCTTCAACGTTGACTAGACCAAGAACCATACATAGGAGTTCCCTCCTGCGAGGTTTTGGAGGATATAATAACCTTTCACCCACTCCAGACGTCTTTGGAGTATTTGGGAAAAGGGGTCTGAGTGAGAAAGCACGACTGAGTTACTCTAAATGTCTTACGTTAGTTTTATTGCCCTTTCCAAACGCGTTGGGCGCCATGTAGTGTAGCTCCTATTTTCCCAATAGGCTCTGCGCATTGGAATAGTACCTACAGCAGTAAAGGCCTAGACCAGACGTTAACTAGGTCTACTACTGTCGATACTAGACTTAATTTTTGGGTTTGCCAGCTAAGCTCAGAGTTCGCTAGAAACTTTCTCGAATGTTCAAGGAAGGATTAACTCCCCTGATTAGACAAGAAGGGATTTAGTTTCTGACAACCATAGAACATGACAACTTTGCTCTCCCCTAATCAAGAGTCAATCTCAAGAGTCGTGTGAGCACAAGGCAATTATTTTACTCAGTCAGTACGTGCATTCTTAGTCTCATCAGAATGTAGAGAAAAGGAAGAGACGGGCGTGTTCAATAAAAGATGTTATTTATTGATCAGTCTCTTTTCTCGTACAAGAGAAATGGATCGATATTATTGCAATACTTATAGTTAAGTAAAGTGCATACATTAAAAGCAATAGTATAAAATAATATTGTAAAAACATTGATATGGTTTCTGAGCCATATGATGTTTAAAATGATTAAAATATATTTACATACACATATACATTTGACTAAACGTACTCAACTGGTGTTTCTAAATACGCCTACCCTGTGTACCTGACCTAAGTCTAATGCGTGGGCGGGAATAGAAAGTTACAGTTTAAGTTAAGTTTGTTTTTGCCAAGTGAATAACTAAAGAATTCTCTGTGAGGGGTTATTCAGTTTTGTACCTGGAATTTAGGATGAATGAGGAATGGTATCTCTTTCTCTGCTCTCGATATTCCAGGCTGCCTGCGAGGGCTGCCCAGAAGCGCCGGTGCTGGGTCTCTCGGCTTGAGATAGCAGCGCGTCTCTCAGCGCGTCAGGAAGGCGGGGCTGCTGCCTGCGGGGTCTGCTTCTGCTCTCGGCTTCGGCAAGTATGGCTGCTCCGTCTTGTCACCACGCGTGTGTTTGCATAGGGCAAGGTCGGCAATATTTATACCTTAAAGGTGCCGAGATTGACGTAAGGATGGACATAGGTACGTCAATAAAGATGTCATACGACTTGCTCGTTAGCACATTCTTTTGCAAAAGTTCTCTGTGAAATCAAAACAATGGCCGCACGGATTTTCCAGGTTGTCATAGGTTTGATTTGTTATGAGAACGTCGTATGCCTTATCAGGGGCTGGAGGAATGTCGCTTGTCTAATTAGATCTCAAGCGTTATGACCTAATCAGATAACACGTTCCTGTGCCGTAGTGTGACTGCGTCAGATAACGGTATCTGCATCATGGGGGATTTCTTGCCTCATGGGCTGACTGTTAGTTAACTTGATAGTTAGTTTAACCAGAATAGGGTCAGGAATAGGGGGATCGATTCAGAACCTATAGAAATACACGACAACGGTGCATAGGGGTACGGTGCATAGGGGTACGGTGCATAGATGTACGGTCCGCAGGAGTACGGTGCTTAGGTGTACGGTGCATAGGGGTACGGTGCTTAGGTGTCCGGTGCGTACCCCCATGATTGCAGGGGTACAGTGCGTATGTAATTGTGTGGCTCTCTGTACGAATTGCTCATACGACATTTTCCTAACGAATCGAGTTCTCGTTCCCCTGTCCGGATCGTACTTGTCGGGTCGTACAGCATGTTTACGATTTGTACAGTTCACCATGAGGGTCCGTATCGTACGGATTTTCCCTTGCTTTTCGTACGGTTCGCAAAGTTCGGACCTATTTATTTTCTACGGATCGTACTACGCTATTCGGACGGATTTTTACAATTCAAACGGAAAGGGCTAATAATTCGAATCGTCGTATGGATTAGTTTCCCGAATCGGAATCGACCCCCTAATGTTTAAAAAATGTCAACCTTATGAAAAAATGTATAGAAATGAAACCATGTAATACTTAATAATACGAATATTTTATATATTATTAATAATAATTAAAATGCATTATTATTTGTTTAACATTTTTGCAAAGTATAAAATTAAAAATGGATACAAAAATTAGAAAACTGTTATACAATTAAAAAGTTAACAGTGTATGTAACTAAATAACATGTTCAGAATACAAAACTGAAATGAACAACTGTTATTAATAATTATATTTTTTCACAAAAGTTTCTAAACAAATGTAAAACTACATTATGTGAAATTACAAAGTTTACATAACTGTATTAAAAAATGTACCAATGTTAAAAATGTTGTTTGTATAATTATTAAAAGTAAAAATATAGATATGTACAACATATTTTGCGTCTGTAAAATAAATATGATTTTTTATCGATATGTCTTGACTTATATTATATAAACTTAATAAAATAAATATTTTTTTATGATTACAAAATCATTTACAAAAAATACACAACAATAAAAAAATATTTTTTGTGTATCATTTTATTAATGTATTTAATGTTAAAAAATATGTTTTTAATAAATATACTGAATTAAATAATATATTTATTTAACTATATATAACATTATTTATTTTCATTTATGCATTTATATATAGTTATAATTAAAATACATTACTACTACAAACTATATTAATTTGTTAAGGTTAGAAATGAATACAAACAGATCTGAATTACTATTCCCACTACAGTTAATATTAATTCAGGGTAGGTGCTGGACACTGAATTTAATTTTTTACTTTTCCCAATCCAATTAGCATTAATTCAGGGTAGGTGCTGGACACTAAACTTAAATAATTTACTATTCCCACTCCAGTTACCATTAAGTCAGTTTAGGTGCTAAACACTAAACTTAATTAATTTACTATTCCCACTCCCGTTAGCATTAAGTCAGGGTAAGTGCTGGACACTAAACCTAATTAATTTATTATTTCCACTCCTGTTACTATTAAGTCAGGGTAAATGCTGGACACGAAACGTAATTAATTTACTATTCCCACTCCATTTACTATTAAATGAGGGGAGGTGCTAGACACTAAACTTAAAGAATTTACTATTCCCACTACAGTTAGTATTAATTTAGGGTAGGTGCTCGATACTAAACTTAAATAATTTACTCTTCTCACTCCAGTTAGTATTAAGTCAGGGTAGGTGCTGGACACTAAACTTAATTAATTTACTAATCACACTCCAGTTACTTTTAAGTGAGGGGAGGTGCTGGACATTAAACTTAATTAATTTACTATTCCCACTCCTGTTAGCATTAAGTCTGAGTAGGTGCTAGATACTGAACTAAATTAATTTACTATTCCCACTCTAGTTAGCATTAAGTCTGAGTAGGTGCTAGATACTGAACTACATTAATTTACTATTCCCACTCCAGTTAGCATTAAGTCAGGCTATGTGCTGGACAAAAAACTTTATTAATTTACTATTCTAACTCCAGTTAATATTAATTCAGGGTAGGTGCTGAACACTAAACTTAATTAATTTACAATTTCCACAGAGTTAACATTAATTAGGGGTAGGTGCAGAACACTAAACTTAATTAAATTGCAACAACAACTGCACAGCAGATCCCTGCAGTTACGGCCTGTGCCTCCACCGCCACCACCACCGCTACCACCACCACCAACACCAGTGCCACCTGCAGCACCCTCCCTGTCCCAGGGGATGACCAGCCCACACCAAGAACTGTGGATGGCAGGGAGAGTGTGCGTGGACCCACAGTGGCGAGGCAACAGGGCTGTGGCAGCATGGCAAATGGGAGGGCAAGGGTCACCCCCAGACCTCAGGAGGTTGGGACACCAGCCCAGGACTACTTCACCAGAGTCATCGGGGCCTACGAACAGGTCCAGGGACAAAGTGGCCCGTCTGAAGAACTATTATGCGAGCTCATCCTGCTGATGAGGTCCATCGACACCCGCATGGGACAAATGGTGGATCTCATGGGCCAGCAAGTGGCGTTACTGAGGGACAGGCCTGCGTCCCAAACAACACCTCCGCCCCACTCTGTTGTGATGCATTATGACAGTGCACCATCCTCCCCTGCAGCCACAGAGAGGGGTGAGTCCTCAGACGCCGCTGGCCATGCAGCAGGGTCACTCCTGGCAAAGCGTCCAAGGGGGCATCCAAAGAAGAGCCTGGGGGTCTCTGGAGGCAAAGCACCGGCCAAACGCCAGTCACTGAGCCAGCACTAATGGCAACCCTCTTCCCCACTGCATTGACTGTTTGGACTGTCCTTCTCCACACTGCCTTGTGAATGGCATCTGTCTGTTGGACTGGGTCACCACATCGATATGGTATCTACACTCACATCTCAATTACCAAGACTGTCAACTCACTGCTCCATCACCACCTTCATGTAAATCTGCCCGCACCCCTCACATGTCAACTTTGTGAATAAAATACCTTACACGCTTCAATTGGTTCAGCTTTGTATTTAGTGCAATATTTACAGTGTTTAAAATGTCCATAATGTGTCCAAAAGGTGTACATTATGTAGGTCAGGGTAATTCCAAGGCACCTTGGGAGACACAACAGAACAACAGTCACTAGTGTGAGTGTGGCAACACAGACAGTACACTACACCAACCAGCTATATAAGTCAACAGGCAGACAGCACAATCGTTATGGGCAAAAATACAACTAAAAGCCCATGCAAAGCATTATGGGATAAGATTAGCATCATTATTAGCATTCATGAAAGGGTTTCAATGTTTTTGAATTTTACTCATCAGGGACATCTTGGGACGACGAGGTGAACTGCAGCTTGATGTATAATATTTTAAATGCTATTGCATTTGCCTCATCAGGGACATCTAGGGACGACGAGGTGAACTGCAGCTTGATGTATAATATTTTAAATGCTATTGCATTTGCCTCATTAGGGACATCTTGGGACGACGAAGTGAACTGCAGCTTGATGTATAATATTTTAAATGCTATTGCATTTGCCTCATCAGGGACATCTAGGGAGGACGAGGTGAACTGCAGCTTGATGTATAATATTTTAAATGCTATTGCATTTGCCTCATCAGGGACATCTAGGGGTGACGAGGTGAACTGCAGCTTGATGTATAATATTTTAAATGCTATTGCATTTGCCTCATCAGGGACATCTGGGGATGACGAGGTGAACTGCAGCTCTTTGTAGAATTATTTGGATACTATAATATTCACTTCCCACTGCTAATCTCGTCCCATAATGCTTTGCAGGGGCTTTTAATTGGGACTGTATTTGTGCCCATAACTGTGCTTGTGGTAGACCTAAGAGGATGGGACCACCACCGATTTGAATCGTTCAGCAAGATGTGCTCTTTGTTTTGAAGGCATCTTCTTGGTTCTCCCCCTAGGTTAGGGAGGATCTCAAAATCATCACCTCTCTCACTGCTTGCGAGAAGCTTAATTTTCCTTTGTGAAATGACTATATGCATTTTAGCATGTAGAAATACTTGTTATTATATCTTGAATATATGAGGTTTCTGTTTTAGTGGTGAGAAGATTAGGTCTCCTCCTAAATGAGATGAAAATAGACACATGTCAATGACAAGCATCATGAGATGGCCACAGCACATCCTGTTAAGAATGTAACGCAAAGTGATACACCAGGTTACATGGGTGGACATTTGAGCCGCACAGAGGGCACACCTCTCCATTTACCATACACAAGTGCCTCAAACAACACGTAGATCAATGTGAATGCACACATACTAACCCCACATTTCACATATGCACGCCTTTCAGCATACCATTCAGTCAATGTGTGTAAAATAAACATGACTGTCCCATACTCATCTGCTGTACCTGTCACACCTCAATGCATCATGTAAACTTCGCACACATCACAGTAGTCTGCGAACTGTCAATTGTGTGTATGAGCAGATATAAAAGCACAAGTAAGTAACAACATCATACAGTGAGACAAGCCTTGCCACGGTCATCACTGACCCACAACACATTGATGAGTGCACACATTGTTGAGTCCACTTCAACACTGTCACGCATCATCAACCATCAAATGCATAATTGACATAGCAGGGACTACAGACCAATGTATGTCACACATACCTAACCATGGCACCTGCGGGCACCTGTGGATCCAATAGAATAATGGCATTGTGTGCACGATGATGTGCCTTTCACCATGTTGCCACAGTGTACGTGTTCAACTGTTCCTGATGGACATTGCAATTGCCATTGCATGTCACCCTACTCGCGGTAGCTACCACCTGGCCACTGCGGTGTGTCACCAGCACCACCCCTTACACAAGTGCGGTAGTTATTGGCATGGAGACATGAGAAGATGGCGGTGGGCATGCTCTGCCACCCTAGTCACTGTAGCTACCGCCTGGCCATGGCGGTGTGTCACCAGCACCACCCCTTACACAGTTGCGGTAGTCATTGGCATGGAGACATGCCCAAATGGTGGTGGGCATGCTCCACCACCCTATTCGCGGTAGCTACCGCCTGGCCACGGCGGTGTGTCACCGGCACCACCCCTTACACAAGTGCGGTAGTCATTGGCATGGAGACATGGGAAGATGGCGGTGGGCATGCTCCACCACCCTATTCGCGGTAGCTACCGCCTGGCCACGGCGGTGTGTCACCAGCACCACCCCTTATACAAGTTGCAGTAGTCATTGGCATGGAGACATGGGAAGATGGCGGTGGGCATGCGCCACCACCCTACTCACGGTAGCTACTGCCTGGCCACGGCGGTGTGTCACCAGCACCACCCCTTACAGATGCGGTAGTCATTGGCATGGAGACAAGCCCAAATGGTGGTAGGCATGCTCCGCCACCCTACTCGCGGTAGCTACCGCCTGGCCACGGCGGTGAGTCACCAGCACCACCCCTTATACAAGTGCGGTAGTCATTGGCATGGAAACATGGGGAGATATGGTGGGCATGCTCTGCCACCCTACTCGCGGTAGCTACCGCCTGGCCACGGCGGTGTGTCACCAGCACCACCCCTTAAACAAGTGCGGTAGTCATTGGCATGGAGACATGGGAAGATGGCGGTGGGCATGCTCCGCCACCCTACTTCGCAGTAGTTACCGCCTGGCCACGGCGGTGTGTCACCGCCATGGAGCATTGCCTACAGCCAATGGAAGCGATGATTGCGGTGGCATGATGCAGTTTTGAAAATCACGAAAGGCATGCTCCGCCACCGTGGAGGAAGTCATTGGATGCTTTTGAAAGATGCACCATCGCAGTAGCGCACCCCGGGCCCCTGCAGTGCATCACTGCCATGGAGCATTGCCTACATGATTTGATGCTTTTGAAAGTGGCAGACCTGGCCAACCAATTGTTGTAGCTTGGCACCTATGAAACGATCCCAGGGGTTTATAAATGTGTGGGAGTGAGCCTCACATTTCCACTGCTCACAGAGCCTGCTCCCTGGGACCCTCTCCTGCTGCTGCCTACAGAGCCTGCTGCCTGGGACCCTCTTCTTCTGCTGCCTACAGAGCCTGTTGCCTGGGACCCTCTCCTGCTGCTGCCTACAAAGCCTGCTGCCTGGGACCCCTCACCACCCACTTCCACCACAGGTGTTCCTTGTCCACAGGGATGGCAAGGACAGAGAAGATCCGTGCCAGTCCATTCACAAGCGAGGAGCTGGAGGTCCTGGTGGATGAGGTGCTCGCACAGTACCCAAGGCTGTATGGTGACCCCAATGTTGTGGTAAGTCATTGTAAAGGGAGGTGTCGGGCAAGGGGGCGCAGACATATATGCCTGAGGGTGTGGGGTTGTGTCATACACTGACAAACATGCTGTCTCCAGGGCGAAGGAGTGTGTGTGTCCCAATGTCACGGTTTTCCCTGCCTGCAGTTGTATGTCTGAGTGGAGTGTGTTACATTGTCAGCCATACAGAGCCACAGGATGTTGGATGCAGGTGCCAGGACACTAATTGCTCAGCTGATTGTCTCTGTGTGCCCCTGTTGTCTGACTCAGTGTGAATCCAGAGGCTATGGCCAGCGCCCGCACACCAAGACGAGAACACATCACTGCACTTACTGTGCCCTTACCCTTGTTCATTCACACTGAAATAAAAATATGCACCATCTCTGCCCTGTATAATTGCACACGACCACACTTGTGAAGATGGATATTTTGTTGGTGAGTCCATGTACCCCGATGCCACACACATTACATACACATATGTTCACAGGACGTGCTCATTGAATGCTGCCTGGTCATGCACACAATGATTCTATGCACATACACAGGTCGATATGTGATGTATGTAGTGGCCAGACATGCATAGGACTGGAGATGTGTGCAAGCCACAGAGGGGGTTCAGTACAGTCATCCTGCATGCATGTGAGATTATCAGGGACCATGTACGCCCTCATAAATGCATGCAACCACATCTGCTTGGCCCATGCAGAGTGCCCTTATGAGGTGTACCCCAGTTTGAGATGGAGGGAGATTACATTTGGTAATGAGTCTGTGTCTTGCTACTGTACTGATAGATGTTGGTACATGACACTGTGTAACTGATCATTTCCCCTTCTTTTCTCCCATGCCTGCAGCTCAAGGTACACCAGCGTAAGGCCGTGTTGAGGACCATTGCAGCAAAGGTGCGAGCCCTGGGGGTATTTAACCAATGATGCACCCACTGCCACATGAGGTGGGACGACATCAGCCGGCTGGTAAAGAATGTGGCAGAGATGACCTTGGGGCTGCTACCACGCACTGGGTGTTTGGCACGGCACAGGATGACACCACTGATGGGCAACATAATGGCAGTGACTCATCCTGAGCTGGATGCACGTCTGCAGGAACATCGGCAGCAAGGTAGGGGTGGGTATTTGGGGAGGGTGACTTTGGCAGGGAGCGGATGCATGTGTACAGGGCCTGTGGCAGTGGAGGCCCATGTGATGTTCGTGGGGTGGTGCTGTACTGTGTCATGTGAGTGGCTGCTGGGATGGGTGCCAGTGTCATGCATTTGCCTAAACTGGACTTATAAAGGTGATCCTCCCTGCGGGGCATTCCCATAGCCAGATGTTTTAGTATCTACATGATCATTCAGCATTGGGATAGTGTGGGGAATCTATTACGGGGTGAAAATCGGTGTCCACTATCTGAGAGTGGCTTCATGTAGCCTACTTTGCCTACACCATGATAGTTGAGTCCACGCATCTGACAACAATGTGCCCCAGAGTACCACATAGTGTTGGGTATGGGCTACTTGCCATTGTGGACTGTCATGTCCTAATAGGTGTGTGTATTGTCCCCTCCTGTTCTCTCAAGGTCTATCAGTGGTAATAAGTGGTGTCCCCACATCATGTCCCTAGGTGTGGGCAGAGCAAGTTGTGTGTCTGCTACACTTCATTCACGGGCAGGGTGTTGTGCTGTGTGGCGTTAACATGGCTCAGTCATGGCGGATATTCAGGGTTAAAGGCACTGTTGTGGTCTATGTAGTGTGTTGCTACAATGTGATTACAGGGTGTGGTGGTCACCATGTTGATTTGGGCATCTCCTGTACTGCATTGATTGAATTGTTTTGTCCTGCTGATGACACTAACACAACCCTGCATCTCTCTCTCATGCAGAATCGCTAGTGGACACGGAGGAACAGGAGCCAGAAACCAGTGGTAGCGAGAGTAGCACTACAGCTGCACCGGAGCCCAGTGACACAGAGCTCACCAGCGCATGTGAGGGGGAACGGAGTATGCAGGAGTAATCTGTGCCTGAGACACAAAGTACTACATCATCTGCTGTCAGCGGTGATGCATCCATGTTGGCAGGCACAGGGAATGGGGACTCTGCATTGTCTTCTACCACACAGTGGCCAGTGGCCAGCCTCCCATCCACTTCCTCTGGTGATGCCTGTGTCCGTGTCAATAAGAGGGGACGAGTTAGATTCACACCTGGTACCACTGAGCCTGCACCTGTCCCCCCTGCTGCCCTCAGTGCTGAGTCTGTAGAGCTCCTGAGCCAGATTTGTGTGGGCCACACAGCCCTGCTCAATGCCTTCAGTGACCAATGACAAAAAATTAGGCCAGGTGGTTGCCTACATGTAGGGCATACACTCTGACGTGAGTGAGCTACACCGTACAGTCCAGGCTTTTTTGTTCACAGTGACGTCTTCCCTTCAACAGGCACATACTCCCATACCTGCTCCAGTGCCATTGTCCACCCAGTCAGTGGCCACATCGGATGATAGTGACCATGGTTCCCATGCGTCACAGTCACGATACAGCACAAGAAGCATCCAGCAGAAACAACCCAAGCGGGCCTGCCCACAGACACCATCCCCACAGAAAAGCAGAGCCACCCCAGAATGCAAAGACAAGAGCCCGTCATCGAAGAGCAAGGCCGAAAAAGCAATGAAGAACACATCAGGCTCACATGCCTCAGAGGCATCACCAGCGAAGGACTCTCCTGTACCTAAAACTTCACGCAGAGCTAGGCGTGCAGTGTCTATGCCCACTGAGGTGGTGTTGTATGGCAAGGGTACCCCTAGGAAGGGCTCAGGGCCACATTCCCCTGCCACATCAACTCCAATTCCAAGCCCAGTGAAGCAGGTGAAGGAGTACACTGTAGAGGCTACCCCTGGCAAACAGTCAAAGGAGGGCATTGTAGGGGCTACCCCTGGCAAACAGGCAAAGGAGGGCACTGTAGGGGGGACACCTGGCAAACAGGAAAAGGATGGCACTGTAGGGGGGACACCTGGCAAACAGGCAAAGGAGGGCACTGTATGGGGTACACCTGGCAAACAGGGGAAGGTGGTCCAGAGGCATAGCCAGACAAAGCGCCCTCAGGATCCAGCACATCACCAGAGGGAGTGCCAGTGTCTGCACATGATGCGGGTCTGTTGGTGTGTGTGCCTGTTGTGTCATCACCAGTTCCCATTGACCCCAGTACAGGGAAGGCATTTCAAATTCCCAGGAAGTGGAAAGGCACCCCTCAAACCTCTCCCACCCACACTGTGTCACAGGTCTGCATGACTCCACCTCCATGTGCCACTACACCACCTGGTCCAAACAGCCCTCCAGTTTGCCAAGCCACTGATAGCCCTACATCACCTGGGCCTCTCTCTCCCCAGTCAAGTTGTCCTGCTGTCCCCGACACACAACCAGCTCCAAGTCAGCCTAACAGCCACGAGTGAGTGGTAGTCCATCTTATACACCTGTCTCTCATACAGGTGTGCTAGTCCTGCCCATTGTTTACCACTTGGGTGTGTTGCTGGCCATGGAAGGGTACAATCAAACACATTCACTGTGCAGCTTCTCATGTCCTGGGTCTGCACTTTGCCATGCCACTGGCCTTGTCGTTCACTGCTGTTCTGGCCTTGCCTGTGCAGCTTCTCGTGTCCTGACTCTGCACTTTGCCATGCCCACTGGCCTTGTCATTCACTGCTGTTCTGGCCTTGCCTGTGCAGCTTCTCATGTCCTGACTCTGCACCTTGCCATGCCCACTGGCCTTGTCATTCACTGCTGTTCTGGCCTTGCCTGTGCAGCTTCTCATGTCCTGAATGTACACTTTTCCATGCCCACTGGCCTTGTCATTCACTGCTGTTCTGGCCTTGCCTGTGCAGCTTCTCATGTCCCGACTCTGCACTTTGCAATGCCCACTGGCTTTGTCGTGCACTGCTGTTCTGGCCTTCCCTGTGCAGCTTCTCATGTCCTGAATGTGCACTTTGCCATGCCCACTGGCCTTGTAATTCACTGCTGTTCTGGCCTTGCCTGTGCAGCTTCTCATGTCCCGACTCTTCACTTCGCCATGCCCACTGGCCTTGTCATTCACTGCTGTTCTGGCCTTGCCTGTGCAGTTTCTCATGTCCCGACTCTGCACTTCGCCTCCATGCCCACTGGCCTTGTCATTCACTGCTGTTCTGGCCTTGCCTGTGCAGTTTCTCATGTACCGACTCTGCACTTTGCCATGCCCACTGGCCTTGTCATTCACTGCTGTTCTGGCCTTGCCTGTACAGCTTCTCATGTCCCGACTCTGCACTTTGCCATGCCCACTGGACTTGTCATTCACTGCTGTTCTGGCCTTGCCTGTGCAGTTTCTCATGTCCTGACACTGCACTTTGCCATGCCCACTGGCCTTGTCATTCACTGCTGTTCTGGCCTTGCCTGTGCAGCTTCTCATGTCCTGAATGTACACTTTTCCATGCCCACTGGCCTTGTCATTCACTGCTGTTCTGGCCTTGCCTGTGCAGCTTCTCATGTCCCGACTCTGCACTTTGCAATGCCCACTGGCTTTGTCGTGCACTGCTGTTCTGGCCTTCCCTGTGCAGCTTCTCATGTCCTGAATGTGCACTTTGCCATGCCCACTGGCCTTGTAATTCACTGCTGTTCTGGCCTTGCCTGTGCAGCTTCTCATGTCCCGACTCTTCACTTCGCCATGCCCACTGGCCTTGTCATTCACTGCTGTTCTGGCCTTGCCTGTGCAGTTTCTCATGTCCCGACTCTGCACTTCGCCACCATGCCCACTGGCCTTGTCATTCACTGCTGTTCTGGCCTTGCCTGTACAGCTTCTCATGTCCCGACTCTGCACTTTGCCATGCCCACTGGACTTGTCATTCACTGCTGTTCTGGCCTTGCCTGTGCAGCTTCTCATGTCCTGACACTGCACTTTGCCATGCCCACTGGACTTGTCATTCACTGCTGTTCTGGCCTTGCCTGTACAGCTTCTCATGTCCCGACTCTGCACTTTGCCATGCCCACTGGACTTGTCATTCACTGCTGTTCTGGCCTTGCCTGTGCAGCTTCTCATGTCCTGACACTGCACTTTGCCATGCCCACTGGCCTTGTCATTCACTGCTGTTCTGGCCTTGCCTGTGCAGCTTCTCATGTCCTGAATGTACACTTTTCCATGCCCACTGGCCTTGTCATTCACTGCTGTTCTGGCCTTGCCTGTGCAGCTTCTCATGTCCCGACTCTGCACTTTGCAATGCCCACTGGCTTTGTCGTGCACTGCTGTTCTGGCCTTCCCTGTGCAGCTTCTCATGTCCTGAATGTGCACTTTGCCATGCCCACTGGCCTTGTAATTCACTGCTGTTCTGGCCTTGCCTGTGCAGCTTCTCATGTCCCGACTCTTCACTTCGCCATGCCCACTGGCCTTGTCATTCACTGCTGTTCTGGCCTTGCCTGTGCAGTTTCTCATGTCCCGACTCTGCACTTCGCCACCATGCCCACTGGCCTTGTCATTCACTGCTGTTCTGGCCTTGCCTGTGCAGTTTCTCATGTACCGACTCTGCACTTTGCCATGCCCACTGGCCTTGTCATTCACTGCTGTTCTGGCCTTGCCTGTACAGCTTCTCATGTCCCGACTCTGCACTTTGCCATGCCCACTGGACTTGTCATTCACTGCTGTTCTGTCCTTGCCTGTGCAGCTTCTCATGTCCTGACACTGCACTTTGCCATGCCCACTGGCCTTGTCATTCACTGCTGTTCTGGCCTTGCCTGTGCAGCTTCTCATGTCCTGATTCTGCACTTTGCCATGCCCACTGGCCCTGTTGCTCTGCTGTGTTGGAGGCTCCCTTGTGCAGCCTCTCATATACTTGCTGTTCCACCTGCCATGCCCAATGGCCCTGTTGCTCTGCATTAGTTGTACTCTCACCTGTGCCATGGACACTGGCCCTGTTGCTCTGCTGTGTTGTACTCTCACCTGTGCCATGGACATGGCCCTGTTGTTCTGGTGTGTTGGAGTCTCACCTGTGCCATGGACACTGGCCCTGTTGCACTGCTGTGTTGTACTCTCACCTGTGCCATGGACACTGGCCCTGTTGCTCTGCTGTGTTGTACTCTCACCTGTGCCATGGGCACTGGCCCTGTTGCTCTGCTGTGTTGGAGTTTCACCTCTGCCATGGACACTGGCCTTCCTGTTTGGAGTTTGCCTGCGCAGATTATCTTGCATATGATCAGCATTTTGTGCCTTGATCTTGTCTACTATTGTTCTACTGTCACATCTATGCAATATGTGAATAAAGACAGTTACTCCTGTTGTCTGTTTTGTCAGTGTCCTTTCTGATTAAAGTTATTTTGGTGTGTGCATTTGGTTGCCTGTTCCCCATGCTCTATGTGTCACTTAAATATTGCCAAGCTCTTTGGCCGCATCACATTTTTAAACAGGGGTGACAGGGTCTTCAGTCCATTCAGACACTAATACTAGTGTTATCTGTGATGGCTATTTTACCTGTCATGCATTTCTATTTTTAGTGGTTTGCTATTGTTGGCTACATTGTTCACATGTCAGGTTGGGGGACACTGCCAGCACAGGGTGTGATGCTGTGCACAGGTTTGCATGCAGGCTGGGCAATGTCATGATGTATGTGTGTTATTCCTTTCTGTGTGCCCAGCTATGTATGTGTATGGTCATCTTGTGTTGGCCCTTAGTCCTGGTCGTCCCATGGCCTACATGAGTTGTGTGCTATTGGGTAGTCAAGAGGTGTGCAGTGTGAAGGGTGTGACTTTGTAGGGGGTGTGGATGTGTGTGTGCTCCTGGATTGTCAAAAGACACACATGTGTCACCCAGAGGTTGTGTGCCTGTTGTTTGGATTGTTCTGCCCTGTGGATATGGTTGTATGCACATGTGTGAGTTGTCTG
This sequence comes from Lissotriton helveticus, assembly GCF_964261635.1. Taxonomy (NCBI): domain Eukaryota; kingdom Metazoa; phylum Chordata; class Amphibia; order Caudata; family Salamandridae; genus Lissotriton; species Lissotriton helveticus. The sequence goes on from NC_136061.1 coordinate 2,073,548,416, forward strand.
TTGTGCACTGTGCAATGTGTTGGTGTGTCCATGCTGTTCTGTCGGACTCCTCCTTGTTGTTTTAGTCACTTATGTGTGTGCAAAGTGTGTGACTTGCACATCAGTGTTGTGTTTGTTTGATCAACCATGTGTCTAGAGTGTGTTTGTGTAGACTGTGTAGCCCTGCTGCTCCACACTGCCATTGTGGTTGTGTTTCTCATGCATTGCAGGCACATGGTGCTTTTTATCCTCCCGTATGGCATGGTGTGTGTGGTGTAATGCCATCCCCTATGTGTGCCACTTATGCCTACCCATTGTGGGTCTGCACTCCCTCTATTGTGTACAGTAAACCCTTAGATGTCTATTACTGACATGCAAGTCAGTTCACTTTGATGTCAGCTGTCCCCTTGGTTCACATGTGTGTGTGCCTCCCCATCACTTCATTTGTGACACTGTGCTTTGTGGTGCAGTTCTTGGGCCAAGAGTGATGTTCCACTCTGGACATTGCCCCAATGGTTTATTTGTGGTGATCTTGTGCTATTAATCAGTGAGGATTGCCCATGTGCACTTCAGATGTGTGTGCTGCCCAGTGCTCTGGTCAAGATGGTTCTGCTCTTGTATCCCAGAGTGGTGTATCTGTTGTTGTTGTGTTGGATGTATGTGTGTTGGCTGTGGTATTGCTTCACCTCCTGGGTGTGCTGTTGTGTTTGTGCTGTGCTGATTTGTGTTGTGTGTGTTGATGTTGTGTCAGTCATGTCTGTGTGTGACTGTTCTGCTTGGTGTGCACACACTGCTTGTTGTGCATACAGTGCTGTATGTATGTGGCCTTGGCATTGCCTGATGTGCATCCCCTGGTTTCCTGTAGTGTTTGTTCATTTTTTATTTCATGTGCATCTGTGAGTTGGTTTCATGTAGCAGTGTAGTTCTGTGATGGTGCACTTCTTGTGTGATTTGTGGTATGTTGCGTGCGTTTTGTTCCTGAGTGATGGGGTTGTGCACTCCTGTTGTGTCTGTGCTCCTATTGCCTTTCCACAGTTTGGCTGACAGGGTATGTCTGTTTCTGAGGGGGTTCTGTGTGTGTTTCTGAACTGTTTGCGTGTTGCTTTTGGGGAGGCATCTGTACAGGCATCCCTGTGTGTGTGTTATGTTTGTGGCTACACCCAGGGTGTGAGTTTGTTTGTTTGTGTATGTACTGGCAAATATTGGCAGGCTTCAGTGTGTGTGGCACTGATATTGTGTGTTCCTTGTCAGCCACTCCTGCAGTGGCTGTTTCCCTGGTTGTTTGTTGTGTGGTGCAGGGTGTGGAATGTGCTTGCTTGTTGCTGTGCTTGTTGCCGTGCATGGGGGTGCACAGGATGGGCACATGGCCTGTGACTTGATGGGGTGTGTTGATGTGCGGTTGGGGATGGTGTGTCCCTGTGGTCTTTGTGCCCTGTCCATGCCTTGGACTGGCCCAACCTTCTGCATTGTGCGCATGTGTTGACCGCTGCGGTGACGTGACCGGGACGTTGCTGCAAGTTCGTGGTCGATGTGTGTCCAGGATGCAGTGGGGTGACTTGGTGGCAGGTGGGTCATGTGTGGGTGCCCTTGTGGATGTGTTTTTGCCCCCAGCAGGGTGTCTGTTGTGGTTTTGGACCCTGTGTCAGCCCGTGTTGTGTGTTGTTTTTGTGTAGCTAAGTACCTGCGGCATCGTCCGCAGCGGCCCAGTAGATGATAGTGCTGTAGCAGGGACAGCACCGGATACTCGTGTAGAGCTGGGTCCATGGCGGTCGTGACCGGGTGGTGTTGACCGGATCTCTGCTCTCACGCTAGCTGTCGATTTTCCGCCGTCTCTGGTTGGGCGGTGTCTCCGCTGTGGTGCCTCTGTCTGTTTGGGCCATCCTAATTTATGGAGCGGGGCGGACGCCATTCCGCACGACGGAGGGTCTCCATTGGCTCCCACCGGCACGTTAGTGGGCGCACTTTGATGGCGGTGCTTATCGCTCCGCGGCGGACGGGATTTGACCTAGGTTTTGCTATACTAATATGGCGGACATGTTACCCGCTGCTCGAGGGCGGAAAAAGCGTTTTTCCACCCCACCTGCACCGCCATCCTAATGGACCCCATGGTTCGGAGCCCTTCCGACCCGAATAGGAATCAGCCCCTTAGAATTACAGTCAGGGACCACCACCAGATTACACATCGCATATCCTATTAGTGGATAATTTTCTTAAAACAGATTAATAACTGAGTCAGTCTAATGTTTAGAATAGTGTTGATTAGGTCCATGGACTCCACCAGTGCATGCCTGCAGGACCTAATTCCCCGTTCAAGGAACTCCGCCTTAAGAGAACTCCTTGTTGAACCATCAAAGCAGGACAAACACAGACAATGTGAAGCAGAGATTCAGCCCCCTGGTGGCATAGAGAGCAGGACTGTTCTTCACTTGGACCGGACATTTTGGCATGAGGTCTAGCGTGGTTATTTCTCCAAATCTTAGGGCCAAAAATGACTGTTTGATTTTCCGGTGGTAAGGTGCAGCTAGCAAGGCTGATTCTCTTAAAGTGGAATACGATTTCAACACCAGCCACACGTGACGACGTTTTGACAGGGTATCTTTGTCTGCCATCCAACTTTGCAGTTTTGTAGATTTATTTACAAGCTTCTTAAAGATTTTCCCAGAGATCTTAGAATTCCAAAGGTCACCCAAATCAAGCGTCATGATGCTGTTTTCTAAAAATGTCTTGTAAGCACAGTTGCCCCCTTGCAAGTCAATTTCAGTCCAGACTAGATTTGTAAATGTAAATGTAAATGTGCAGGAATTTATATAGCGCAAATCACCAAGCGGTTTCTAAGCGCTTGCTTAGGGAACCCGTCCTGGTATTCCCCTGTGAGATAACCCCGGCAGGGTATTCGCAAGGTGAAAGCCAGGCATCCCACCGCGAGGGGCCGTTGTGGAGATTAAGCAAGCTATTGCCCAGAGTCGCAGAGTGTGAACCCGTGAATCGAGTAGGCACCGGAGCGAGAATTGTCGAGTCCATGGACATTTTAGGACTCAAGACCCCGCCGAGCCGGGAATTGAACCCTGGTCCCGGGCTGACCTCTGCTTCCAGGTCTGCCTCCTCTAACCAGTGAGCCACACTTCTCCGGCAGAGTGTTTTCTTCTGCTGCTTGCAAGTTATGACATAGCTTTACAAACGCCGCTGGCCTAGTGAGTGTCTATTTTGTAAGCAGAAATTCTAGCTGGATTTGTGCCAGAGAAGCCGACTTGGTGGGCCTAAAAATTTGTTTTTAGGCTCTTATCATCAGTTTTTCTAACAAAAAGCATCATCGCCCAACTTTAGGCCTCATTAGGATAGCAGGTGGGCTTTGCCCGCCCGCCACCCTATCGGAAAACGGGACCGCCCGCCTTAAGGGCGGGGGTCCCGGGGGTGCCATTAGGATGTGCCCGCCACAGTGGCGGGCACATCCTGTATTCTCAGCATTGTGGCGGGCGGTGCTCTCTGCACCGCCCGCCACAATGCTGACAATACATCACAGCATTTTCATTTCCAAAGCGGCAGGCACCGCGCGGTGCCTGCCGCTTTGGAAATGAAAGTGAAGGGGGGTACCACAGGTACCCCCCCGTGTGCACCCCCGTGTGCACCCCGCCACTCACCTTCACTCTGGGGGCCCGGTGGGGGCCCCCAGACTGAAGACCGCCTGCCTTTGCCACGGAAAGGCATTGCACTCTTGCAATTGTAATATGGCTGGCGGTGTCTCATAGACACCGCCATCATATTCAACATTTTCCGACCCGGCCGCAAGGCGACCGGGGCGGAAAAGTGGCGGGCGGTGTTTTGCTCCGCCGTGGTCCACCCCACCATTCTAATATGGCGGGGGGAATACAGGGACGGATGGTCTGGCGGGGGCAATCCGACCGCCATCCTAATGGACCCCATAATCTCCATTCCATATGCAAGGGTTGGCAACAATTTGGCTTTAGAACTGAACCCATGGGCTTTAGATCGTGACCTTTAATAGATCTGGCCAGTGACACTAAGCCGTAATTAAGGGCCTGCGCTTTCGCCCTAATCGCCTTCTTCTGGAAAACAAAGGAGGAATTTGGATCTATTTTGACTCCTAGATATACGTTGAGTTTGACCTCCTCAATTTTGTTTCTGTTAATAACCCATTTTCGATTTGTCTTGAGAGGTAGATTGCACACCATCACACTTGTTTTCGAAAAATGTATTTCCAGGCCATTCTTTTCAGTGTAAGCTCCCAGAGCATTGAGTAGCCTTTGGAGTCTTATTCGCGTGTTACTGAACAACACCAGGTCATCTGCATAGAGGATATGTGACAATTGTTTACCTCCTGCAGACGGAGAGTGGGCAATCTGTTCGTCAAGCTTAGTGGAAAGAGCTGCCAAAAAATAAGTTAAAAAGGAAGGGGGCTAGAACACAGCCCTGTTTTATGCCTAAAGTTGTTTGGACCTTCCTTGATACACAAGAGCCCTCTATGATTTTGATTTTGGCACAGGTGTCGGAATATACTAGCCTAATTGCTTGTAAGATGCTCGATGGGATGCCCCATTGCTGAAGCTTAGCCTATAATTTGTCCCAAGGGACACTATCAAATGCTACTGCATAGGTCAACAAAGCACAAGTAAAGGGGTGTCCTGGTTTCTTTCGCTCTGTTCATGACCATAACATTGGTTAAAGTACCTTGGCCCCTTTGGAAGCCAGTTTGATTCAGGGTAATTCTTCCATTGCCATGCACCCAAAATTCCACATCGTTTGAGTATTAACGTTGTAAAATATTTTAACTTAACATCCATCAGTGCTATTGGCCTGTAGTTCTTAGGTGAACAAGCCAGGCCTTTTTTGAAAATGGGATGAAGGATTAAGGATGGAGCTCCGCCAGCTATCGGGAATAACATTGTTTTCCAAAATGAAATTGAACATTGATGCTAGGAAAACAGCCCATTTTTGGGAGAGATGTTTGAATAAAGCCTGTGGTAACCCATTTGGACTGAGGGTACAGTCGGCCTGCGACTTTTTGATGACCATCTCTACTTCGGCTGCTGTAATTTTCCGCTGTACCACAGTGATTTTATTAGGTCAGAATGTACTAGCGGGATGAATCAAATCACTCTTGAAATGTGACTTTAAATAATTTACCAAGTCTTTCTCACTGATATTGGCATTATTTGCAGCAGCAGAGCCTTTCTCATTCCAATTTATTATATACCAAAATCTTTTCGGGTCGTGCTTTTTGGAGGCATGTTGTAACTGGGCCCATAGTGTTTCCTATTTTGCTTGTTTGTACTTCCAGATCTCTTTTTCTAGCTGCCGTCTTCCATTACGGAGCTGTTGTAGTAGGTAAGGGTCTCCTGGATGATGGCGTGCTTGCCGAAAGAGTCTGCCTGTTTCCTTTCTCATAATTTTATTTTCTAAAACAATAACTAACAATTATTATACTCAAAACAAACTTTAACTATATTAAAATATAGTACAATAACAATATTTTTACAGTCAACATTACAAACTTTGATATTTTCAAAAACACGTAAAAACAATATACATAACATCGATATTTAATACTATCGATATACTAAACTCGATATTTATGTATATCAATATTAAAACGTCGGTATTATGTCTACTTACCGTATTTTTCAAGTATTCTTGCAGAGTATACCTTTGTAAGTACTGTATTGTGGATTTTTATTGTTTTGGTAGTGTTTTAAGTATATAAAATATTGGATATTTTGTTAAAACTGGTGTGGTGTCCGTTTGTAGTGTTTTTACTGTATTACTGTAGGTTTTGTGAAAATGCCTCTGAGATAAGCCTGACTGCTCATGCCAAGCTATCAAGGGGGTGAGCAGGCAATATCTTAGGATTGCAACCCCTTTATCCTGACTAGGAAGAAGGGTCCCTTCTTGGACAAAGGTACCTACCTCTGCCAACTAGAACCTTCATTTCGAACAGTGATCTACTGTATCTTCACCAGAGTATTAAAACTAACTACAGCACTAACATTTTGTTTTCAATACAAAGCTTCCAGGTCTGTGATACGCCCTTCTATTCAGATTCCCTTTTGTTGAAGTGTGTGTCCATCAGGGATCCTCTCTGAGTCCAACCTTGTTTAATGTCCATATCCATTCCTTACTGGATGTTTTTAAGTCCTTTGGTTTTACCTTGGTATCCACTCTGGATGACTCCCAGCTGGTCATTTTCCTTAGCCCCATAACATTAACACAGTGAAAGGCATGCCTTATTGCATTTGGCAAGTGGATGGTGAATTGCTGGTTAAAACTCAATGGTGGAAAACAGACGTCATAATAGTAGGTAACAATCCAAATTGCCTGACTCATTTGTGTTGGCCAGACAGCTTTTGGGCTCTCCCTAAATCTGTCTTAAAAATCTAGAAATATGTGTTGCTGACAAACTGTCACCTGTAGCTCAGGTGGCAGTTTAGGTTTTGGGAATTCTGTCTCACTTGACCCAAAGATCTGTAATCTAGGCCCTGCTTACATACTGCCTGAACTATAGAAATAGAACATATCATCAGTGTTGTAATATGTGAGGTTATAGGTAAAGCATGGCAAGGGTATGAGTTATAGCTTCTTGAGTTAACAATAACTAGTCACTATAACCTTCTGTTTTCCGTGAATTTATCTTTTTAACGTTTTGTAACGTATTAAAATCATACTTAACTATAACATTACTTGAACCTTTGTTTTTTTCTGTGAATTTCAGTTTTTTTTATATTAAGCAGGATCTTTAATATTCTAACCATAAATAACAATGCCAACCTCCAGCTGAACTTGGCCTATGGCTAGGCATAGGCCCAATGCCCGTCACTGCCAACCTCTTGCAGAGCTGGCCAAACCCTCCAACTAGCGCAGACCCCTCGACTCCTGGTGAGTTCAGGGATGGCACTGGATCCCGCTGGACTCCTGTTGGATAGCAGTGCTCCAAAAATACAACTTTGTTTTTTAGTTTGCACCCTCTGAGACCCACCACAAGGTCTAGAGGTCAGGGTACCCAAACCCTTCCCCCTTATATCTTATTTATGTTTTATTTTTAGGACATGGAGGCCGAGGCTCAGAGTCCTGCAATGGTGGCTGAAGCATGTTGCTTCTACCAATTAGAGTGTGAGCTCCATTGGAAAGCTCAAGAACCTCTCGATCCTACGGGAAAAAAATGCCCCTTGAGCAAGTCAGATTGTGATATTATTTGAAGTTGAGTGCCCAACCGTCCAGATATCCATACATTTTGTACCTTAATTTCTCAAAATGCGTGCTTTTTGTGATTTAGTGTAAATCAGAAATCAAGGTTCAAAATATACAGCTATTTCAAACCACTAAACATTTGTGGTAGTATCGCACAGTTCCCCAAAGTACCATGAGCTCAAACTATGCAATTACTGTGCCATATAAAACAAAACAAAAAAGGGATAAGGGCGTGGGGGAGGTGGTACTCTAACCACCAGGCTCTTGTCGGGGATCTCTGGGGTCAAATGTAAAGGATTTTTCTTTTGGCTGTACTGCAGTACTATCATGGTACTACCACAAGACCGAGTGCTGGCCCTGCACAAAAATAGGTGGGGACTGAGCTGTTGCAATACAATGGGGGTTGGCCAGCAACTGCATGTTGGCCGCCCGCGAGGTGTTGGATACAGGCCTTGGCCTAGTTAGGTATGGCAAAAAATATGACATATATTACAACGATACCTAATATTTTAAACTCAATAAAACACTGAAATTCACCAGTTATAAGTAACTGAAGTAAGCATGACTCACACCCTCGCCATGCACTTACATATTACATTAATCAGGACATAAATCCTAAAAATAATAATCAATACTTCTATAAAGCGTGACTACTCACCCCTGAGGGTCTCAAAGTGCTACTCATGATGTGACATTACAGGAAGTGGCATCATAACCCATGGCCTAACAGAAAGTGACATCAAAGGAAGTGACATATCATGCCACATTCTATGACATCACTAATAACATCAATATGACATCTGAAATGACATAATTGATGACAACACTGCGCGTGGCGGGGGTACGAGTTATAGTTACTTCAGTTGACTATAGCTGCTGAATTGCAGAGATGCGATTAGTTTAAAATGTTATGTTTTAACAGACATTTTTACCTAACTATAACATCCCTTCAATGAAAGAAAATCCATGCATATAAATACGTATTGTTAGATTTGGGGGTCTCCAGTTGGCACAGGTAGGTACTTGTGACAAATAGGGACCCTCTCCTCTAGTCAGGACAAGGGGATTACATTCCTAAAATAACCCCCGCTCACCCGTTAGGCTGCTTGGTGCGAGCAGTCAAGGCTTATTTCAGAGGCGATGTAAGTTAAGCAGTTGTGACAACATAGAGTATCCAGTATCCCAGTGACAATGCTACAAATGGGCACCACACCGGTTTTATATAAAAAATAAGTAGACTTTATATAGAGTTACCAAAAGACCATAAACAACAAAAATACACACTATGATTACTTTAAGATGGTGGAGTTAAGCTTAGTTCAGTTCAGTTCTTAGATGCGACACTCTGCGTCAATGTACCTTAAGTTGCGTTGCGCTTCCAATACAAGCAATGTTGCAGCAATGGGAAATGCGCCAAAGTCAGGTGCAAAGAAATAAAGAGGCGAAGATCTTCCAGATGCGGCACGCTCCTCGGGGATGCGAGAATTCCTCGGTACGATGCGTGGACTGCAGCGGCGACACCCTTACAATGCTACGGCAACAGCACCAGTGGCGACGCTCTTCTCCCACGATTCGTGTAGCTTCCGCTCGATGCGATAACTACAGCGGCGACATCCAAGGTGCGACTGCAGCAGCTTCAAGGGTGGTGTGCTTCTCGGGGATGCGAGGTGCTCGTGGTCAATGCGATGCAATGAAACAGTTCCAGCGGCGACACCCTCCTTCGGAGTTGTGACGGCAGGCACAGCGACGGTGACACGCTCCGACCTCGTTGCGAGATTCTTCTCCTGATGCGGTGCAGTGCGACAGCCCCAGCGGCGACACCCTCCTTCTTCGGAGTTGCGACGGTGGCAGCACCAGCGACAGCAACACGCTTCCTCTTCGTTGCGACACGCTTCTCTCCGATGCGGTGAAGTGCGACAGTTCCAGTGGCGACACCCTCCTTCGAAGTTGCGACGGCAGGCACAGCAACGGCGACACGCTTCTTCTCGTTGAGTCGCGCTTCCAGATCCATGCAACACGCACTTCCTCAGAAGGCCCAAAACAGCAGCAGGCACTTCCAAAGAACTCTGGGGGTCGAGGTGGTGAAGTCTGTTGTCCCTGAGACTTCAGCAGGAGGCAAGCTCTTTTCCAAGCCCTTGGAGATCCTTCACAAGTTGAAAGCAAAGTACACAAAGTTCCTTTCTCCTTCCTTTAGCAGTAAGGCAACCACTGCCGTTTCTTCTTGTAGTCCAAAGTGATGTAACTTCATGGGATCAGGGTCCCAATACTTTATACCCCAAAATCCTTTGTTCTCTAAGGGGAGAGGGCCCTTTGCCCAGTCCAAACCAGTTCTAAAGCACTCTGTTTACCAGACTTCTCCCTTCCTTTCACAATGCAGGGCAGAAACATCAGGAGCACTCTGTTTACAGGACTCCTTCTCTTCTTTAAGTGTGCAGGGCAGAGGCATCAGCCGCTCCCCAGGGAGTGGAGCCAGCATTGTGGAAGGCAGGCACAGCCCTATTCAAGGTTCAAGTGCAACTCCTCCCTCCCATCTAGATGCAGATCTCTCTATTCACCACTGGGAGACTCAGCCTGTCTCCTGGAATTCCCCAGCCATGCAAGTTTGAATGGTTAGACAAGCAAATACCTACTTTCTAAAAGTGGTATTTGCAAACACAGAATTTTAAAATAAACTTCACTAAAAGATGTATTTTATTATTCTGACATCAGGCATACTAAACTCAATTTCTAGTATGTTCTCTGAGACAGTTAGGATTATAAAATGTAATAACTCTAACAGCCCATTCTGGCCTATGGTGAACAGGTAGTCTTGCAATAGTGAAAAACAAAAATGGATGTAATTCACTATTAGGACATGCCACACACACACAAGTGCTTGTCCTACCTTATACTTTCAATGCACCCTGCCCTGGGCCTACCATTGGGGTGACTGATATGAAGAAAAAGGAAGGTTTAGGGACTGGCAAGTGGGTGCACTTGCCCAGTCAGCATGACAGTACCAGACGACAACCAGGCTCTGCAATGGCGGGCCTTAGACACATTTTACAAGGCTGCTTCTGTGAGTGGCACAACCAGTGCTGCAGGCCCACCAGCAGCATTTGGATTTACACACCCTGGGCAAACTCAGTGCACTAGACTAGGATCTGACAAGTAAACCAAATAGCCAAACATGGAACCACTGATTAGTACATACATTTACAATAGGGAGCACTTGCACTGTGGCACTGGATAGCAGTGGGACAGTGCCCAAAGCATCTAACACCAGCAAAAATACATAGGCAACACAAAATGGAAGGGAGACCCACGCCAATGGTGCCAGGTCTAACATGTATTAACTGAAAAAAACGGTTAAAGTAATTTTATAATTAGGTATGGTAATAATATCTTAGTTTGCATCAAAAAGAACTTTTAGAACTTCATTGAAAAAAAGGTGAAAAAAAGGTGAAAGGGACGTTAAAGTTAGGTCAGTTAAAACACACAGGTCTAAACGAATAAACCACTGAAATTCACTATTCTCAAGTATGGTCTCACAAGGTGATAAATAAAATGCTGGGTCCCACCTCAGGCGCTAATGTAACTATAACACATGCTCCATCCATGCAGTTAGTTGATTTCATAGAACATGTCATGATTTAATATGGGGGGTAACTGGCAGTGCATGGCATCACCAGCATAAGTCTGCCTTTGCTTGCCAGTTTGATATTCAAAATGGGCAGAGGCTTTCAGTGGGTCTGTTTCTTTGGAACCTAGCAAGAATCCCCACTGGACCACCAGGGTCTGTAAACTGCCAAAGGGAAACCAACAGAAAAGGGAATATACATTGCCACTAGGTCACTGAGTAAAGGTGGAGGAATAAAGCAGCTATGTAAGGAGAGACAATTAGATTTAAACAATACCTGCAATTATTCTAGTAAAGTTTTAGGGCCCGATGTAGGTCATCAAATACCGGTCGGTAACGGTCGATTTCGGACGTTACCGACCGGTGTTTGGTTTTTGACATGTAGGGGGATCACAATTTACCGATTCGGTAAATTTACCGATTCGGTAAAGTACCGAATCGGTAAATTTACCGAATCGGTAAATCTAGATGTAGGTGGCACTGAATATAGTGCCACAGGCACTTAATAATTCGTTATTTACCATGAAATAGTATTCCATGGTAAATAACGAATTCCTGTGTACATGCACATCTGTGCATGTACACCTGTACACAAGCCAGAATCAGGGGTGCAACAGGGTGTCAAAGTGACACCCTGTCCCCCTTGACGATTCGGTAATTTTACCGATTTGGTAATTGACATTGATTCCTATGGGCCATAGGAATCAATGCCAAATACCGAATCGGTAAATACCGATTCGGGAATTACCGAATCCTACCGATTCGGTAAAAATTACCGAATGTTTTCCTACATCTGATTTACCGAATCTAGAATACGGAATCGGTAAAATTCGGTATTCTTGAGTCGGTAAATCAGATTTACCTACATCGGGCCCTTAGTTTCTAGAAAGGTTTTATTTGTCCGATAAATCACAGTTCATGAATATTTAAGAGTAAATGCTAATATGCCATGTGAGTATGACATGACAAACAAGTTTAGTGCAGAATTGGTTTGGTCAGAAATGAAAATCACAAGCTTTCAGGTTTAGGTTAGGGAAAGCACAGTTCTTAACAGGGCACACTTCCTACGTCTTATTTTACTAAACTCGATGATTACATTGTGCCACCATGGGCCTTTATTTGTATGGGAGCGTGCCAGCTCCTGAGAACTAAACTAGTAGTGGGGAGCGTGACGTACGTTCCGCATCCAGTCGCACTGCATAAAAGGTTATATAATCCTCTTTATAGGTCCACATAACATTTTCTACGCTAGAAACCATTTTACTCCACGTTGTTTTCCAAAATCTTTATACTTTTTCTTATTGATCCACAAATACGGTGTCTTGCATTTCAAATGCTTCCCATGTTCGAGATGTGCCCATCCAGACGTCTTCAAGAACATGATCAAAACGCAAGATTTGTTCAAGGCAGCGTTTCTTTATTAGAAGGCAATGCATTTCGGGCTTATGTAAGCCCTTCGTCAGGGGTAACTGCAAGTTAATAATTTAGAAAAACACACCGTTACTAAAATAATCATTTTATGTAACATTTAAAAATTCATCATGTTTCCATTGTTGTATATATATATATATATATTTGTATTTGTATTTGTATTTATGGTATTTATAGAGCGCAAACAACCATCCCCAATGGGATATCACGGCGCTATCCTGACAGTAGTGAATAGTTAACAGATAACAGAGTGGGGATTGTGTTTAGTCAGATTTTGGAAAAAGAAAAGTTTTTAGTTGCTTCCTGAAGGACAAATAACAGTCTGTTAGTCTGAGTTCCTGTGGCAGCTTGTTCCAGATATTTGGCGCCAGGTGGGAGAACGCCCGTCCACCCATCCTAGCTGTTTTCACACGAGTGTTGCTTGCTCTAGCAGCCGTACAGGAACGCAGGTTTAAAATACTGTGTGTCAAAAACTTTCATCCCTTTATGTGAAACTTCAAAACAAATCAACAACGAAATAGCTTCATCCCCTTAAGAACAAACCCTTTGCCTTACATCCCTAAACTGTGCTTAAGAAATGTGCCATCACACGTATGTCCCCCCACTCTCCCCGCGTTTAAGCCTCAATCACCTCTAATCGATTGTTCTAACCATATTCACCCCACTCACCCATCCACATCACTTGAACTTCTTTCCCTTTCACTCTCTCATATTTCCCCTTTGTGTCCACGTAATCAGCCATACTCACCCTAATCAATCAGACTCAACCACACTTATCACTCAACCTCCCACTGCACAAATCTCGCCCTCATTCACACATACTTATTTCTCCCTGCCTCCAAACTAACAACCTCGATATTAATGCTCACGTAACATTCACCATCCGCCACAGCCACCATAAACACATATCTGCTAAAACCGCATCTCTCTTGTCACTCGACATCCACCTTCATTAAAGTGTTACCTCCTCCACGTGAAACCATCTATTTAAGCCCCGTGCTGGAACCAAAACTCCACCCATCTACGCGCAAAGTAATTAAACACTTACCACAGACCACTCTCCAAACCAACCTCCACTTCATATACTACAACTCCCTCCCATAACCCACTTAGTCTCTACACCAAAATAACAGTCCTGAAGTATTGATTAAACAACTAAATATAACCCGAATGTATCATATGCATTAGTGTTACAACAATATCCAATATTTCACAAGTATAAACAATCCGTGTGTTCACTACTAAAACGTAACCGCCTTCAAGATATTTAACCATTGTTCTTAGGAATATACTGCATCATCGTACATGTGGGTTTTTAGAAAACATTTCTTCACCAAATTGTTCTGTTCATCGGGTGCAAAACCAACAGTGGGGCAATTATTGATAAGACAATATCAAGGGGGGGGGTGGTATGCACACCATTGCTTTACAATTTACTTCCATGTTTAAATGATCATCACAAGATTTGCGTGCGCCCTGGACATGTGCCTTGCCCTGGCACACCGTAATTAAACTAGTAGTGGGGAGCGTGACGTATGGTCAGCATCCAGTCGCACTGCATAAAAGGATATATAATCCTCTGGCATGTGTTTGAGGTACGTCCTTTGGGGGACACACATTATTATACAGGAAAATTGGCATTGTAAGTGGGGAGACACCAAGCTATCAAGTTCACCTAGCATGCAGTGTGCCCAAGCCCATATTATCCCTTATTAAAAGAACTGAACCCTCCCTCTTAACCACTGATGTAGTTGATGCCACAAATGTAAAGGAGAACTACAACCCCCCTCAATATTTTGATTTGAGAAAAATACAGACCATGCTGATAACATGAGAGTTTCTCAGTTAGAACTGGAAAGTGGGGGCAAGATGTGTGTTCATGAACTTAAAATCCATGACTGATCAGCATTGGACTGAGACGCGAGAACTGGAGCTGGCTCAATAGTCTCCCTTTGCTGAATGCTAATTATGGTTTTCAGCACCTAGATACCACTGGATATGCGTCACCATATATGAGAGGCAGAGCACAGTTATGCCATGATTGGCGTGTGTCTCTGGTTTCGAGAGTTCGGGATTTCACTTGATATGCCTTCCATAGAGCAGAATGCATTTGGTTGCCACTTTCATAAAAGGTTGAGTCTTAATTGCTCAGGATCATGAAGTGGTGAATGACAGCTGTCAAGCATAGCTAACAGTCTACACAACAGTCGGATGTGCAATTTTCAGCATTACCAGAAGAGTAAAAATATAACTTCTCCTCAGAGGTTAGGTTGAGATGCCCTCTTTATGATAAATTCTACCCCTTATAGCTGTTTTGAGGCCACAGTCCACACGGTGGTAAATATATAATTAATGTTACTAACTAATTGGTGTCAAATATCATTGCATTTTTAAACAATTTGTTTCTTATAAAAAAAAGTTCACGCCTTTTTAATCAAAGCTCTTTGAGGAGTCATATTTCTGATAAGGTTATGTAATAGACAGTTTTTGTAGCCAATGAGCTTTCAGGTCCAGCATTGAAGTGCTAGACAGTTCACCCTATCACATCATTCAAGGGTTCATTTGTGCTGCCTCACGTGACTTTGTAAAGAAGTGTAATTCATTACAGCGCCTTGCACTGTGTTGTGTTACATTTCATAGTGGTAGGTATTCCATTGGTGTAGCATGGGCACTCCTTTGCATCCAGTGGCTTAGCTAGACGTACTGCTATCTGGGGCAGCCTCTAAATTTGCGCCCGGATGCAGGTAAGAGCAGGGTGGTGGCTGACTTTTTCCGGTGGGGGTGGCCAACGGACGACTCGTTCTTGTGGGCAGAGAGAGTGGTAGTCGACAGACACAACCCCCGTCACCCCCCAAAAACAGCCGCCCCCCCACCGTAGCTACGCCACTGTGTGCATCCTCCAATGGATTTTGCAGCAATCCCAAATTGACTGAAATCAATAAAACTTGGATTACATCAAAATGGTTCATCACCAGAACCATGGTGTAACGAGAAGAAATATGGTTATTTCTTCTCGTTACTTCTTATTGTACATGATGCATTCTGCACTGATGGAGCAAGGTGGAGAAACAAAATTTTGTATACCCCTTGTGAAGTCACACCTTTGATAACATGTAATCTGAACTAATAGAGTGGTGCATGAGAAATAACCAACCTAGAATAAAAGCTTGGACATATACACACGTGGGAAACTAATCTCTGCTTATGTTGCAATTATAATTAACTAACTATGTAATTTTGTCGTGTCCTGTTCTAGTATGCTGCATTGATATAATGGAATGAAGCATAAATATGCTTTTGTTTATGTATTTGTGGCCAGAAACGGGACCTAAATTGAGTATATCACGCATAAGTGCCGTTTAGCTGCTAGGTAACTACTAATCAATGAGGACTCGACTTTTCTTTAAAAGTTACTCTTTTAGTTAGATAGAACTAGTGAAAAAGGTATAAAAAGTGCTGATTTTACCGAGTAAAATATGTCTCCTTAATTTCCTCCAGAGATGCTGTCGGAGTACTGATGTTCCTGTGATGAAAGACCCTTTTTCTCGACTTATGATTTTTTTCGCAGGAAAGGTACTTTAGTGAGGGATTTTAGTTAGGGAGTTAGGAGAATGGGCTTTGGGAACTATCTGTCTTTTGCTAATACTTGTGTTCAGAACCTAAAATGTTAACGTTATTTCTGACATTTTCTAAATTAAATGAAATTAACTGTTTTTGAACTAAAACTTTCATTTAAATGCCATTAAAAGATTAAGTGAATAAATAAAGAAAAGAAACTTTTAGGCATGTTAAATTGCTTTAATAAAATTAGATAAATGGGAAATTAAAGCTGGTCTCGAGTTTTCCTACGCCTAATTTTCTTACTAGCAGACTCATCGACCCTTATGGCGATATGTCTAAATGTATACTTTCAGATGATAAAGCCATGGTAAACTTTTAAAACTGCAGGTGTACATATAATATAAACGTTTAGTTAATTTAGACATTTCGCTGTGGTACAGCAGCTCTCCATTGAGATTCACTGATCCCAAGAGTGAGATAGCAATTGTGAGAACGGAAGTCACAGTGATATGGTCATCACTGGTGAGTGAATGTATGTTCTGGTTTTTAGGGATAAGTGATATGGTTTCAGAAATTATTTTGGAGTAGCGCTGCATCAGCACCACACATAGAAAGAGGAAATTGCGTTTTTGGATTGTTTTATTGCAGGAAGGTATAACAATCCTGGCTGCAACACAGGCCCCCTTGCACCATGGTGCAAGGTTGCCTGCGTTGGCAGCCTCTAGCGCACCAGTGCAGGCAGAGAGCTGAAGAGCGCTATATCTTGATAGATATGGCGCTCTTCAGCTCTCTTCCATTCACCCAACGCAGCGCAGCAACTTCGCTTGCTGCCTTGCATTGCAGGACGTTTTAGTAAAAATGCCCCTAAGTCTATTTCTTGACATAGTTGTGCCATTTTGCTTACTACTTTTCAGTAATATTCATTATGTCCCTGTCAGCGCCTTCATGACGATTTCATTTGTTGATTGTCAACATCGACTCGTTCAGTAGGAAATGTAACTTCAGCTTTACACCTTACTCGAATTTTATCTAGGGCAGAAACCCTAACCCTGAAAGATGTTTCCGTTGTTTTACTTCACATTCGTGCTGTGTTTCTAGAAAATGGGGTAGGTAGCCTAGTAATGAGGAAGGAAAGCTGCATGCTTGGCTTTGGGAGGGTGTGTGAACCACTGTGACAGGATGGTGTTTTTTCCATGCAGACTAGATTATGAGAAGTCTGCTTCTCCCATTCATTGCAGAAAGCGAGCAATGCAGGGAGGCGCTGAAAAGGGCTGACTAATCAGCATTAAAATAAGACTTGCATGTCATCAGACATCGGAAGCACAAGCACTTGACGCTGAGAACCAACAGAGCAAAGAACTAAACAAAGGGTTTATTCTTTTGTGTGGCATTAACCTTAGGCTCCGACTCACTCGATCACGACGAGTGAAAGTGAAAATGATTTCCCCAGACTACCTAGATGGATGGAATCTCCCGTGAATAGTCCTGAATATTGTTTTTTCATGCCAGTTGCAGCCTTTTTTTCCTTCCTGTTGATGCCTTGTTACCCCTCCTCACCCTTTGCAGTTTGCAAAGGTAGAAGCAATGGAAGGTATTGTTTTATGCTTCTCGAATCTTTGTGCATCTCTGAACTGTGGACACAGGCTTGTAGCATACCAACACAAATTCAAATCTGTAGATAAAGGAATGTTACAGGACAGCGCATCACGCCCAGGCATAAACTTACACATGCAATGCTTCAAGAATACGCATGTTAGCATCAAGAAGCTATTGCATACCACAGAACATTACTATGGGCCAGATGTATCAAAGGGTTTTAGCCATTCTATGTTTATGGGAAAATGTGTTCATACATATGGCCCTATGACATGAACGTGTGCACTGTGCCAAATGATTTGGTGATGCATTTTCGAAAAATTTCTCATAATGCATGCAACATTGGTGCAACTAGATGAGTGAGCTGTAAAACTCTCATAACCATCACCACAAACTGGAGCTTATCAGCCTAGCATAACATTGTGCTATTGAGGCTAGGCGCACATAGCACCAAAACCTCACACCAAATGAAACCATAATGTCAGTGCCCCAGTTCCCTCAACCGTCACGGCGGTCGTTGTACGCCGAAAGAGTGCTGGAGCTGCCAAGAAATAAAGCCAGAAGAAGGTGATGTAGGGAAAAATATTCAGACTAAAAGAGTAAAATTATACTAAAGCTCTTGGTAGAAGTACCACAATCTCATGAGCCAACAGCAAGCGAATCCCGGCATATGTGAAAGTGCTTGATGTACTGTTGTTGTAAGAGTCCTTCCAGAGCACATGCTCAACAGTAGCTGGGATCTCACAAACGGAACTCTCTGCATAGGGCTTCTAGAGATCATGGCCAAAGCACCTCAGGTTCCCAATCCCAAGCTTCTGCATGCAAAAAGTGAAGAGTCTTGATTGAAGACTACAAATGTGCCATAACCAATTACATGAACAGAAAACATACACACTTCATCAGTGTATGGGCACCATGCATGAGATGCAATCTACTGCTTCAGAAATGTAGTAGTTTCCTGTTATGTGTGTATTGTCAAAGCTTACTGGTTAGAATGTATGACAGATATGTGAACAAGAACATTTTGTGAGCAGATGTCTCTTAATATGCGGCATGTGTAATATGTTCTGAACTCCCACATATATGTTACCAGGGTTACACTTTAAGATCATGGATGGCAACATTTTCCTATGATTGCAGCAGAAGGTGCATACAAATACTGCACACTGAAAGACACACAACATTAAAGAAGGGTGTTTTAGCTATCTCAAGTCAAGTTGCAGAGGCCTAGACGTCTCTGGTATTAGAATGTTGTGGAGACCACAGTAGTATGTGACGTGATTGTTGTGTGTTGCACTCTACACAGCTTAGCTATGGTAAGAGGAATGCCAGCTGAAAAGTACCAAAACAGCTACAATCAACATTACAATGAAGACATTAGGATAGACCACAACAATAGTAGAGACTTATTTATTTATTTATGCAATTTTTATGTCTCACAAATTTCTCAGAGGTGTCTCGGCGCTGAAAAATGAAAGAACATAAGGTTGAGAAGAGTGCTTACTGGTTGAAAAGCCACGTTTTTACCAGCTTCCTGGATGTCAGGAGGGATGGGCTGACCTTGATGTGTAAAGGGAGAGTATTCCACAGTCTAGTGGTAGCAACTATGAAAGATCTATCTCCCCATGATGATTTCTTTGTGCACGGAATGGTTAGGCAGCGAGCTGAGGAAGAGCGAAGGGTTCTGGTAGGTATATACAGGCAAAGTGTTTTTTTCAAGAACTCTGGTCCAGAGTTATTGATTGCTTTGTATGTTGTACATAGTGCCTTAAATTTGGTTTTGCTTCTGATTGGTAGCCAATGTAGTTGGCGAATGACCGGGGAAATAGATTTAAATTTAGGTGTGCCAGAAAGTATTCTTGCTGTTGAATTCTGAACCAATTGCAGTTTATTTAAGACTCTCTCCTGAGCATTCAGGAAGAGGCCATTACAATAGTCGATCTTCGACATAACCAGAGTAAACATGAGAGTTTTTCCTGCACTAAGAAGTAAAGGAAGAAGTATGGAATGAAGAAGAGCCACGAGATCACACAGACCGTCATTACCTATGAGTCTAAATAAACATTTAAAACATGTGGCATCATAGGTACAGGTCAATATCTCTGCCCATCAGAAAATTTGATAGGTATATATAGCGGCGATTTCTTTATGAGGGCGAGGGTGCATCGCCCCCTCCCGCCAGCTGCGAGCTGCACAAGGTGTTAAAATAAAATGCCAATGAAATGATATCATTGCCATTTTATTTGCAACCAAGGCACGCCACAGCTGCCAACTATGTCAGAGGCAGGAGGGTGTGTCCTCTGCTGTCGATTGGCAGCAGGAGGACTGGAGTAGTCATGGCCACACACTTGTGTGAAAATCTTTATTCCGCATATAAAAATACCATAAAAGATACAATTCATATTAAAAAAAAGACATATCATTACAGTAGGATGTATGACGTTACAACGCATGCTTTTACCACGCATGCTTTTACAACGCGGTTTTTACAACGCATACCATTACAATGCATAGCGCTTTGGGGTGCTGGATAGTGAATAGTTTAATTTACTATTCCAACTTCAGTCCCCGTGGACACTAGGGAAGGTGTTGGATAGTAAATTAAATCTATTCCCTATCCTAGAGCGCCCCCCAGTGCAATGCGTTGTAATGGTTTTCGTTGTAAAACCTGCGTTGTAATAGCACTGCGTGGTAAAAGTTGCGTTGTAAAGGATGTTTCCCTTACAGTATGCAGCTTTTGGGGATGAACAGCGTTTACAATGCAACTTTTACAACAAACTACCTTTACCACGCAACTTTTACCACGCAAATCGTTACAACGACTTGCGCTGGGGGGCGCTCTAGGATAGGGAATAGTTTAATTTACTATCCAACACCATCCCTACTATCCACGGGGACTGGAGTTGGAATAGTAAATTAATCTATTCACTTTCCAGCGCCCCCCAACGCAAGTCGTTGTAACGACTTGCATTGTAAAAGTTGCGTGGTAAAGGCATGCGTTGTAAAAGCATGCGCGCTAACAACATACATCTACTTTTGGGAATATTCTTACAGGGTATAATTTCATCATGGACATCTTATCTTTTTCCTCAGGAGGCCTATTAGCATGGCAGTCGGAAAACCACCCCGACTGCCATGGAAGTGGGAAACAACCGCCTACCAGGACCGTGGAAAAACCGGCAGTCAAATTAGGATCATCTGCCAAAAAACACCGATCGTGGCGAAAAAGGGCCAAGAACCTCCCCCCCCCCCCCGTAGCGGGCGGTGATGTAAAAAATCTGTCCGCGGTGGTCGGATACGCTGTGGAAAAACAACAACACGCCGCAAGCATAGCGGAGACCCCGCACAGGAAATTAGGATATCCCCGATGGTCCCACTGTTTCCGACCGGCGCGATCGCATACTGGAATGAATGGGTGAGCCAGCGGAAGAGCTGCAGCATAGCCACTGCTGCAGACGAACCATGGAAAACATGGCGGACAAAGCAAAAACACCACAAAAGGCCCAACAGTGCACAAAGCAAAGTAGCCATGCCCCCCTAATACAGAAAAAAAAACATGCCAATGACACAAACACATGGGAAAAAGAAAAATACAATTCCCAGGTCAACACACACAACACACCTGACAGGAACACCCCATTTGGACACACCCAGAGTATAAAACCAGCCCCTTCCCTGACCACAATCCTTTGTAATTTTCCAAAACTGAAGGCCACCAACCCTCACAATCAAGGATTGGCAAAGCGACACACTAGCTACACCCACACCACACATAGCATCACTACCACTTCAACACCTGCACCACCAACACCCCAGCACATCACACACCATACACATCACCACCGCACCCACCACTCACACTCCTGCACCCACAAACACCTTGCACTCCACATACCATATATAGCAAAGGAGGGGTGGAGACGGATTAGATGTTGATCCTAGGGCTCAGATTACCACTCCAAAGAAAGAGAGGAATGGAAGGTCCAGCCAGAGTCAGAGCCCCAAGGAACAGTGACTAACAAAAACGGACTTGGCTGTTCCTGGAGAGAAAGGAAGGTACGGTCAAGAAAGGGGGAAAAAAAAATGAGGTAGTGCTCAGTGGAGGGCGGAGATCTTTTTTCCAACGGCCTGTGGGTGAAGTGCAAGTGAGGGGCCAGGAAGAGAATGGATAGTGTAGGTGAGGGAATTAAAATATAGCACAAGGTACCGGAGATCAATTTATTCTGGTGGTCCCCTGCTATACATAAAAGCAGTGGGTAGCCACTGCATTCTCTTCCTGGCCCCTCACTTGCACTTCACCCACAGGCCGTTGGAAAAAAGATCTCCGATAAAGAGCCCCTCCTAGAGGTGAGCCCGTAGGGCATTGCACCGCCTGCCCTACGAGGAGCAACCGCCAATGATGAAGCATGACACTCGCAAGAGTGTGTGAGGCCATTAATTCCAACAAATTGGATACCCAGGGTAGCCCTCCACTGAGCACTACCTCATTTTTTCCCCCCCTTTCTTTACCGTACCTTCCTTTCTCTCCAGGAACAGCCAAGTCCGTTTTTGTTAGTCACTCCACATACCATGTCAATACAGAAAATGCCCAAATTCACAGAGAGTGAGTTGACAGTCATGGTAAATGAGATAGTTAGAGTAGAACCACAACTGTTTGGTAGCCTGGTCCAACAAACACCATTAGCTACAAGGACACAAATGTGGGAAAGGATAGTCCAAATGGTCAATGCAGTAAGGCCCAACCCGCGATCCAAAAGGAGATCATGAAGAGGTGGCATGATCTAAAGAGGGTTGTCAAAGGGAAGAGAAGCAAGAACCGGGAGCTGGCTGAGAGAACTGGTGGTGGCCCTCCCATTCCACCAAAAACATTCACACCATGGAAGGAGAAGGTGCTTGTCATACTGCATCCAGAGAGTCTCACAGGAGTAGCTGGGGGAATGGAGGCTGGTAAGTACAAACAAATGACTAACACCACACTGATATGTACTGTCTTGGTCAACTACAAAGACACACCACCTAGGACAAATACCATTCATCTGCACCACACACTCACAAAAACATGTCTCACAGATCCAACATTCACCCACCCCCATTCACCCCAAACGTAGCCACCAACATTACCATGGGACATATGTACAGGCAGCTAGCACTACAACTCACACCATGCCCCCTGTCCCACACCCCAGCAGGATGGAGCACCCCCCCACCCAGGAGCATATGGAAGCCATTGCCCTATACCAAACGAACTAACAGGTAGGTAGCCATCTTCCTTGGGAGGGCTGTTTGGGGTCGGGGCCTGTTCCACTACTCCCACCATGCCCCCTGTCCCACACCCCAGCAGGATGGAGCCCTCCCCCACCCAGGAGCACATGGAAGCCCTTGCAGTACACCAAACGAACTAACATGTAGGTAGTCATCTTCCCTGGAAGGGCTGTGGGGGGTCAGGAGGCCTGTACCACTACTCCCACCATGCCCCCTGTCCCACAGCATCATCAAGATGGAGCCCTCCCCCACCCCACCCAGAAGCACTTGGAAGCCATTGGATTGTTCACCTTCACCTAACAGGTAGGTAGGCATCTTCCCTGGGAGGGCTGGTTTGGGAGGGAGGTCTGCACTATAACTCCCACCAGGCACCCCTGTCCCACCCCTGAGCAGGATGGAGCTCACCCCCCCAGAAGCATGTGGCAGCCATTGTAGTACAACAACAAAACTCACAGGTAGCCATCTCACAGGCTTGTGCTGTTTGGGGTAGGAGGCCTGCAATACTACCCCCACCATGCCCCCTATCCCACCCCTAAGCAGGATATAGCACTCCACACCAACCCAGAAGCGGTTTGCAGCCATTGTATTGTTCACCCTCACCTAACAGGTAAAGTAGCCATCTTCCCTGGGAGGCCTGTTTGCGGCTGGGAGGCCTGCACTACTACTCCCACCACGCCCTCTGTACCACAGCACCATCAACTTGGAGCACATCCCCCACCCCGCCACAAACTGATGGAAGCCATCAGGGCCGGACTGGGAACTAAAACCGTCCCTGGCAAAGTGCTCGGCTGGCCCCCCTCCCCACTCAGGGGGGTTGGAGGTGCCGCCGAGCGCTTCGCTAGGGCCGGTTTTCGGATGATTTTGTTGCAGGACCGATTTTGCAGCTATGATGCAAAAACGGCCCTGTAACAATATCGGCCCCCAGGTGCTCAAAACCGGCCCCCACCCTTGTGGCGCACCGGGGGATTGCCCGGTGCCCGCTATGGCCAGTCCGGGCCTGGAAGCCATTGCAGCACACAAAACAAACTAACAGGTAGGTAGACAAATCATTCTGTCTCATTACACTATTGAGCAGGATGTAAGCCCATTACACACACACACACAGATCTGTCACATTACAAAGCCAAATGTCAGCACTTGACAGGTAAGTAGCCAGTACATGCACCAACACATTTGTCACAAACAATATGGTGCCATATGACAACAAAAGCCCTCTCAGTGCATTAATATGCACACCGAGCCCATTGCCACGCACAGTGTGCACACAGGTAAGCAAAGGAAACTGTCACAGCTACCACAGTGTGACACCCCAATGCACATGTAGAAGAAATTCTGGTCACAATCATGCCCAGCACAGATTGACATGTGCATCACCATGGGGCCAGAGCAACAAGAACCATTTAAAATTTAACTAAGCATGTGTTGTGGTATGAAACAAGATATGCACCTGAGAGGACAAATGTATGCTGGAGAAGACAATGGCCAGACCATGGCCAGATGTGACGTCTGCCAGGTCAAACAAATCTACAAAGAGTCCTCAATGAAAAACATGTGGTGCCAGTACCTAGATGGCAACAGGTCCCTGTAATCATAAATTATGCAAGGGTCGCATGGTATGCATTGACACCTCACACCAGGGACAAGTAATGCATGTACAACTGCACCATGTCAGGAGGCACAGTAGTGTGCATACAAACAATGTGATTATTAGTCAATTGTGTAATGTTCAAACAGTGGATGACACACAGCTAACACAAAGCATGTGGGGTGCACTACAATAACCATTTCTCATCTAATCCACAGGTGACCAGGAACTCACTGCAGAGGACAACACCAGCAACCAGCAGAGCGAGTCTCCCCCCGGTACATGGACTCTCGGATGTGGACTCCCAGGATCCTCTGGACGATGAGCTCGAGGCCGGCCCATCTGGTGTGCCAGGGAGCAACAGGTCCCAGGACCCCAACCTCCCCACCACCACATCTGATGCAACAACTTCACCGCAGACCCCAGCTTTTACGGCCTGTGCGTCCACCACCACCAGTGCCACCTGCAACACCCTCCCTGTCCCAGAGGAAGACCATCCCACATCACCAACTGAGGACGGCAGAGAGAGGATGTGGGTGCCCACCGTTGTGAGGCAACAGGTCCATGGCAGCAGGGTAGGTGGGAGGGTAAGGGTCACCCAGAGACATCAGAAGGCTGGGACCCAATCCCTGGAACACATAACCAGAGTCCTTGGTGCCTAGGAACAGGCCTAGCGACAAAGTGGCCGGTCGGACGACCTGTTATGCGAGCTCATCCTGCTGATCAGGTCCATCGACACCTGCATTGGACAAATGGTGGACCTCAAGGGCCAGCAAATGGCGTTACTGAGGGACAGGCCTGTACCACAACCAACACCTCCACCTCCCTCTGGTGGGCCACAGGATGACAGTACACCATCCTCCCCTGTGGCCACAGAGAGGGGTGAGTCCTCAGATGTCACTGGCCATGCAGCAGGCCCCCCCCCCCCTGCCAAGTGACCAAGGGGCCATCCTAAGAAGAGCCTGGGAGTATCTGGAAGCAAAGCACCTGCTGAATGTCAGTCACAGAGCCAGCCTGATGGCAATCCTCTTCACCACTGCATTGACGTTTTGGACTGTACTTCTCCACACTGCCTTGGGAATGGCATATGTTTGTTGGACTGGGTCACCACATCAAGGTGGTGACTACTCTATTATCTCACTCTCAACTCACTGCTCCACCACCACCTCAATGTAAATGTACACCCCCTCATATGTCAACATAGAAAATTAAAAAAACCTTACACACATTTTGTTGTGTCAGCTCCGTCTTTATTGCAGGATGTACAGTCTTCAACATGTCCATAATGTATCAGGAGTATGTACTGTATTTAGGCAGGATACTTTGAAGCCACATAGGGAAACACAACAGAACAACATTTACTGTTGTGGGTGTGGCATCACAGACATCACACAACACCTACCATCTACATGAGCCAACATGCAGATGTCACAATGGGCAACAAGTGTCAACATAAACGTCCCATATATGTTCCTAAATTACATGTCCCAGAAACATTGCCACCCACTGCTGAGTCTACAAATGGCTGTTGTTACAATTCCCACATACCCCTTCATGACAACAGCAATATCATCAGACAATGAGTATGTTGTACATTGTCACCCACCTTCAAGTGAAGTAGCTGGTGATGAGCTGTTGACGCATGTCACCACCTTCCTCCTCTCCACTGTACTCATCACTGGACTCAGGTTGGTGTGCAGGCAGGGGCCTTGGGTCCTCATCATCATCCAGGAGCAGGGGAATCTCCTTGCGAATGGCTAGGTTGTGGAGCATGCAGCATGCCACTATGATCTGACACACCTTCGTGGGCGAGTATGCCAGTGCACCTCCGGTCTTGTCCAAGCAGCGAAAACGTGACTTCAACAGACCAAAAGTATGCTCCACCACACAACGTGTCCTCCCATGGTCCTCATTGTAGCGGGGTCCTAGGATTCTGCAGTGGGCTCAGCAACCAGGGACGGTTGGGATATGCAGAGTAACCTAGGTATGACAAACAGAAATAGACATTGCAATGTCGCAGAGGCAGAGTGCAGCAGGTCACACACCCAGCACACCATACGATTAGCCATACTCACCCATAATCCATTCACACTCTGGAAGCAGATTAGCCATCAGCTGGGGCACAGTGCTGTTCTGCGGATGTAGAAGTCATGGGCTGAGCCTGGGAATCTGGCACACACGTGGGAGATGATCATATTAGCTAGGCACACCATTTGCACATTTATGGAGTGGTAATGTTTGCGATTCCTGAAAATGTGCTCACTTGCCTGTGGTGGCACAACAAGACCAACATGTGTGCAATCAATGGCACCAACAACATGGGGGATGTGCCCAAGGGGATAGAAGTCTCCCTTCACAGCTGGCAATTCAGCACTCCTAGGGAAATGGACATATCGGTTCTTGTATATCATCATTGCAGACAGACCATCACGCTGCACCATGCTAAACATCGGTTGTGACATCCCACCAGTGCTGGCCACTGTCTCCTGGAACGATCCTGTGGCAAAAAAATGCAGGGCGGGCATCACCTTATAAGTTGGGGTGAAAGCTGTTGGATTATGTGCGGCGAGGCTGCAAGTGGGGCTCCGATATATCGCAAAGGGTCTTTAGGGTGGTTCTATCCCGACCGGATGATCACCACATCCTCCATGTTCTCATGTCCTCAAGCACTGTCAAGTGACGAAGCAGATTTGGCCTCCTGCTAGTTGAGAAGAAAGTGGACACATGTCAATGCAATCCATCATGACATTGGCACAGCATTTCACATTCTGGATGACACAGCAACAACAATGACCGACTTAATAAATGAGTGAAACACCAGATTACATGTAGTGACACATTCAGCTACTTAAAGAGCACATCTCTCTCTAATTTCAATACAATAGTACCTCAAACGCCACATAGATCAATGTGAATGCACATAGTGATATGGCCACATTTCACATGTGCACGCATGGGAGCATGCCATCCAGCAAATGTGTGACAATTCAACACCACTGTCCTATAATTGGCTGCTGTACATGTCACACCTCAAGGGTTCATTCCAACCTATCACACATCCACAAGACACTGACCACAATTGGGGCAGGAATGACAATTGTGTGTATGAACAGACATAAGAAGCCATGCAAGAAACTACACCATACAGTGAAACGTGCCTTGCTGTGATTATCACTGCACCTCAACACAATGACATGTGTACATATTGTAGAGTCCACAACAACACTGCTCTGCCTCATCAACCATCAAATTCATAAGTGACATGTGAGGGAGTACAGGACAATCCATGACAAACATACACAAACATGGCATGTGTAGTCACAAGTGGAGTTAATTGTGCACAGTGATGTGCCATAGACCATGTGGTTACTGTGCACTGTTGATGTGTGCCACATGGCCATTGCCTTTGTATGACACTCAAATAGCGGTGCCTCATGTGATTGTATTTAGGCCTTGGCTGTAAAGTCCGCTCCATTCACGGAATTTGTGGAATTTGGGTAATTTTGCATTCTGCGGAGAATGCGAAATTACCCAAAATTCTGCGTTCCGCGACCTTGTGACATTTTTTGCTTGTTCGCATTCTCAAATGCGTGTTCGCAAGATATTGTCCCGCGAGCATGCAAACAGTGATTGCCAACAGTAAAAAAGCATCACGAACAAGCAATCCAACATGTTCGCGGAATTTCTGCGTGTTCGTGGAGATTTTTTTACCGTTTCACGGAGATTTGCGTAACGGGATTACGCAAATTCCGCCCACCCCTAATTGTATGGCACCCAATTTGCAGTAGTTACCGCCTGGCCACAGCGGTGTGTCACCAGCATCCCCCATTCACACAGGTGCGGTAGTCATTGACATGGAGACATGCCCAAATGGCAGTGGGCATGCTCCGCCGCCCGAATCGCGGTAACTCATGTGATTGTATCACACCCAATTCGCGGTAACTACCGCCTGGCTCCAGCAGTGTGTCACCAGCAACCCCCATTCACACAGGTGCGTTAGTCATTGGCATGGAAACATGCCTAAGTGGCGGTGAGCATGCTCCTCCAACCCAAATCGCGGTGCCCTATGTGTCTGTATGGCACCCAATTCGCGGTAGATAACACCTGGCCCCAGCGGTGTGTCACAAGCACCCCCCCATTCACACTGGTGTGGTAGTCATTGGCATTGAGACATGCCCAAATGGCGGTTGGCATGCTCCGCCACCCACTTTGCGGTGCCCCATGTGTCTGTATGGCACCCAATTCGCAGTAGCTAACGCCTGGCCCAGCGGTGTGTCACCAGAACCCCCCATTCCCACAGGTGCGGTAGTCATTGGCATGGAGACATGCCCAAATGGTGGTGGGCATGCTCTGCCACCCAAATCGCGGTGCCTCATGTGATTGTATGGCATCCAATTCGCAGTAGCTACCGCTTGGCCCCAGCGGTATGTAACCGCCATGGAGCATGCCCTAGAGCCAATGGGAACGATAATTGCGGTGGCATGATGCAATTTTTTAAATCGCGGTAGGTGTGATCCGCCACCGCAGAGGCGGTCATTGGATGCATTTGAATGATGCACCATTGCGGTAGTGCACACCGGGCCCCAGCGGTGTGTCACCGCCATGAAGCATACCCTAGAGCCAATGGGAACGATGATTGCGGTGGCATGATGCAAATTTGAAAATCGTGTTAGGTGTGCTCCGCCACTGCGGAGGCAGTCATTGGATGCATTTGAATGATGCACAATTGCGGTAGCGCACACTGGGCCCCAACGTTGTCACCGCCATGGAGCATGCCCTACAGCCAATGGGAACAATGATTGCGGTGGCATGATGCAATTTTGAAAATCGCGGTTGGCGTGCTCCGCCACCAAGGAGGCGGGCTTGGATGCATTTGAAAGAGGCAGATCTGGACCACCAATTTCTGCAGCTCGGCACCTTTGAAAGACCCCAGGGGGCTATATATGTGTGGGAGGGAGCCTCACATTTCCAGTGCTCCCAGAGCCTGCTGCCTGAGACCCCTCATCTGCTGCTGCCTCTAGGGACTGCTGTGGGAGACCTCTCATCTACTGCTGCCTCCAGGGACTACTGCCTGAGACCCTTCATCTGCTGCTGCCTCCAGAGACTGCTGTCTGAGGTCCCTCATCTGCTGTTGCCTACAGGGACTGCTGCCTGAGACCACTAATCTGCTGCTGCCTCCAGGGTCTGCAGCCTGAGACACATGACCTGCTGCTGCTGCCTCCAGGGACTGCTGCCTGTGACCACTTACCACCCAATTCCACCACAGTTGTTCCATGTACACAGGGATGGCAAGGACAGAGAGGACCTGTGCCAGTCCATTCACAAGCGAGGAGCTGGAGGTCCTAGTGGATGAGGTGCTCACACAGTACCCAAGACTGTATGGTGCCCCAAATGTTGTGGTGAGTCATCAAAAGTAGAGGTGTAGGGCGGGGGGGGCACACATGTAGTTGGACTGATGCAGTATATGCCTGAGGGTTTGAGTTTGTTTCATGCACTGACAAACATGCTATCTCAAAGGGGAAGGAGTGTGTGTCACAATGTCACAGCACAGGTTTCCCTGCCTGCAGTTGTTGGTATGAGTGAAGTGCGTTGCATTGTCAGCCATACAGTGAAGCAGCATGTTGGTCATGCAGGTGCCAGGACAATGATTGCTTGGCTAAATGGCTGTGTGTGCCCCTGTTGTCAATCTCAGTGTGAGCCCAGATGGTCAGCACAGTGCTCGCCCACCAAGACAACGTCACATCACTTCACTTACAGTGTCCTTAATAGTTTTTTTCTCATTGCACTCCAGCTATGCACCATCTCAGCACTGTAGATTGCACACAACCGGACTTGTGTTGAGGTATTTTTTGTTTGTGAGTCCATGTCCCTCAATGCCACACACATGACATACTCATAGATTCACAGGGCAGGGTAGGGTGACCAACTGGCATAAGTTCAAATTCTGGATGGTGAGTGTAAAAATTCAGGACAAAGGGACCAAATTCAGTACAAAAATTCAGGACAAAAGGTCAAAACTCAGGACAAAAGGTACGTTTTATAGATACATCAGAGGTGGACGCGCCATAGTATATAAGTAAGTAAATAGACAACCACCTAAGTACAAGTCAAAATAAGTTTATATTCGGTTGAGACAATCATGCACTTCACGTTTTTTCAGTATGGCCGCGGCTTGCTGTAGGAGAGTAGGGTCTGTTTTCCTATGGTCACCCCACTTTTTGCTTTTTGCTTCACTGGTTTTCGACTTTAATGTGGCTGTGAGCCTGCTAATCAGACCCACAGCCCTGCTGTTCTCTCTCTAAATTTACACCATGTACTTTAGGTACATCACCAATTGGGAAATGGGTCACTCTTATGAGTCCCTGTACAGTGTACCATAGGTACCCAGGGCATAGGTGCACCTAAGGCCTACCAGGGGCTGCAGCATATCTTATGCCACCCCTGGCTGGCCATCCAAACTGACACAACTGGCTGATCACTCTGCTGGGGCAAGGTCGTGTAATCAACCCTTGCTTAGGTATAGTATTCCTATACCTACCATTATATATAGACACATATGCTCCTATAAGTCACTCCTATGGCAGGCCTTAACAATTCTGAAGGCAGAGTGCTTGGTTTTATGTGAGATGAGGCTCTAGCATGAGCTGAGCCTGTCTGCAGCTTTTGGAACAATGTCCTAATAGCTGTTCTGTGATATAGCCATACCATATACTCTTAAGTGCATTATAATCCTCACGGTTGAATGCTAACTTTGGTTTGGCTTTATCAAAACATGTTGTGTAAGGTGTCATACACTTTGGAATACTACCCCCTCGCCAGTTCTGGCGACGGGAGTAGCATTCCACCCTTCTAGAGGGAGAAGACATGTTGTTCCTACTAATCCCGGTTAAAGTTAACCAGAGCCTCAGCATCACAAAATGGATGCTGCTGCCACAGACACAAGTCTGACCTCCTGCTGCTGGGAGTGCTTCCAGCGAGGGAGGCTTGGACAATAGGTTTCCTGTCTTGGGAGTTGCTAGCACCACCCCAGACAGGCCATAGTGTATTGGGGCAGGGAGGGCTGAATGAAATGAGACACTGCCTGGGGCACACACGGTGTCACATGCATAGTCCAGTTCAAACCGGAGCTGGGGCACTCCAGCTCCAGCTCTGGCATGAAACTGGACAAAGGGAAAGGGGTGTAACCACCCCCTTCCGTGGTCCCACCCATAGGAGGGACCTAGCAGGTAATCCAGCCCCTACCTGATGATAGAAGACTGAAGAATCTCCCTTGTGGTCAAGGAGTGACCGCCCTGTGTAAGCAGGCACCATCAAGCGATCAACAGTTTGCCGGAGCCCGAGCACAGAGCCTGACAAGACCCAGACTTTCAGACTTCCAACAGCCCGATCCACAGCCACAGCAGAGCTGAGACCCGTGGAGGCAACGAGAGACTGGCCATCTTGGAAAGCCATCGAATTGCTTTCCATGCAACGTCTGAGGCACCCTAGAAGTTGTGCATTGGGGATTGAGAAGTCCCAGCCCCGAGCATTATCTGCATCGAAGATCAGTCCTCCACACTCCACGAGTTCTGCGTGGGGCCCTTCTGCATTTTTCAGCTCGATGCCTCTGTCTGGTCACTTGCCCATTGGCTAGTGGCCTCTGTGACAACGAACCTTACACCACTGGTCTGGTTGCTCCTGACTGGCCCCTGCTTCCCTGAAAAGGAGAAGCCCATCAGACCTTGCTGGTCTGATCCAGAAGCCATCTTCGATTCCTGTGTGGGTTGCCTTTGCCAAGGCTTGTTTACTCCAATCCGGAAGCCGATACCGCCGACAGCGACAACATTCGTAGGACAGTCCGTATCCAGCTCCTGGTCATCGTCGACACCTCCTGGTCCACGTGGCTGCAGAGACAAGCTTCACAACATCACCTGATTGCTTCGCGACATCGCCTGGTTCCTTCCTGGTTCCTTCCTGGTCACTGGCTAGTGACCCAGACTCTGTCCCCTCTGCTTTCAGGTACTGTTCATCCTCGATCCGCCCTTGGATCCAGACCATCAAGGACTGGGCTCCTCCAACCACCCAGACACAGGTCAGAGCTTTCTTGGGCCTGTTTGGTTACTCCAGAAAGTTTGTTAAGAATTATGGGTCCATTGTGACACCACTTAATGACTTGACTTCAAAGAAGATGCCAAAAAAGGTTCAGTGGACAGTAAGCTGTCAAAAGGCATTTGATGACCTGAAGAAGGCCATGTGCTCTGCACCTATCCTGAAGAGTCCTGACTACTCCAAAGAGTTCATTGTCCAAACAGATGCTTCTGAGTTGGGGGTGGGAGCTGTGCTTTCACAACTGAATGTAGATGGTCAAGACCAGCCCATTGCTTTTATTAGCAGAAGGCTGACCCCTAGAAACGTTGGTCAGCCATTGAGAGGGAGGCCTTTGCTGTGGTTTGGGCCCTGAAGAAGCTGAGGCCATACTTGTTTGGCACTCACTTCAACATTCAGACAGACCATAAGCCCCTCTTGTGGCTAAATCAGATGAAGGGTGAGAATCCCAAAATGCTCAGGTGGTCCATTTCCCTACAGGGGATGGACTTTACAGTGGAGCACAGATCAGGGACTGACCATGGCAATGCAGATGGTCTCTCCAGGTACTTCCACTTAGTACATGAAGACACAACTGGTCAAGGTTAGTCTAATGTCCCTGGGTTTGGGGGAGGGGGAGTTAAGTAGGAGAGCAGGGTCTGCTTGCCTATGGTCACCCCACTTTTTGCTTTTTGCTTACTGGATTTCGACTTTAATGTGGCTGTGGGCCTGCTAATCAGACCCACAGCCATGCTGTTCTCTCTCTAAATTCACAACACGTACTTTAGGTACATCACCAATTGGGAAATGGGTCACTCTTATGAGTCCATGTACAGTGTACCATAGGTACCCAGGGCATAGGTGCACCCAAGGCCTACCAGGGGCTGCAGCATATCTTATGCCACCACTGGCTGGTCATCCAAACTGACACAACTGGCTGATCACTCAGCTGGCGCAAGGTTGTTTAATCGCCCCTTGCTTAGGTATAGTATTCCTATACCTATCATTATATATAGACACGTATGCAACTATAAGTCACTCCTATGGCAGGCCTTAACAATCCTGAAGGCAGAGGGCTAGGTTTTATGTGAGATGAGGCTCTAGCATGAGCTGAGCCTGTCTGCAGCTTTCAGAACCATGTCCTTATAGCTGTTCTATGATATAGCCATACCATATACTCTTAAGAGCATTATAATCCTTGCGGTTGAATGCTAACTTAGGTTTGGCTTTATCAAAACATGTCGTGTAAGGTGTCATACGCTTTGGAATACTACCCCCTCACCAGTTCTGGCGACGGGGGTAGCATTCCACCCTTCTAGAGGGAAAAGACTTGTTGTTCCTACTAATCCCTGTTAAAGTTAACCAGAGCCTCAGCATCACAAAATGGATGCTGCTGCCACAGACACAAGTCTGACCTCCTGCTGCTGGGAGTCCTTCCAGTGAGGGAGGCTTGGACAATAGGTTTCCTGTCTTGGGAGGTGCTAGCACCACCCCAGACAGGCCATAGTGTATTGGGACAGGGAGGGCTGAATGAAATGAGACACTGCCTGGGGCACACAAGGTGTCCCATGCATAGTCCAGTTCAAACCGGTGCTGGGGCACTCCAGCCCCAGCTCTGGCGCGAAACTGGACAAAGGGAAAGGGGTGTAACCACCCCCTTCCCTGGTCCCACCCATAGGAGGGACCTAGCAGGTAATCCAGCCCCTAAATTTGGTATATAGGTAGGGGCTGAGTCCCAAGACTTTAGATTTTATCCTGACTGAAACTTGAAACAAAACTCTGGACCTTCGACGTTCTACCTGAAGATAGAAGACTGAAGAATCTCCCTTGTGGTCAAGGAGTGACCACCCTGTGTAAGCAGGCACCATCAAGCGATCAACAGTTTGCTTTGTCGACGCTCCCGCCAGAGCCTGAGCACAGAGCCTGACAAGCACCAGACTTCCAGACTTCCAATAGCCCGATCCACAGCCACAGCAGAGCTGAGACCCATGGAGGCAACGAGAGACGTGGGATCGGCCATCTTGGAAAGCCAGCGAATTGCTTTCCATGTAACTTATGAGGTACCCTTGAAGTTGTGCATTGGAGATTGAGAAGCCCCAGCCCCGAGCATCATCTGCACTGAAGATCAGCCCTCCACACTCCACGAGTTCTGCGTGGGGCGCTTCTGCGTTTTCCTGCTCGACGCGTCTGTCCGGTCAATTGCCCGTTGGCTAGTGGCCTCTGTAACTACGAACCTTTAAATTTACACTGCTGGTCTCGTTGCTCCAGACTGGCCCCTGTTTCCCTGAAAAGGAGAAGCCCATTAGACCTTGATGGTCTGATCCAGAAGCCATCTTTGATTCCTGTATGGGTTGCCTTTGCCAAGGCTTGTTTACTCCAATCCGGAAGCCAACAGTGCCGACAGTGAGAGCTTTTGTGGGATAGTCCATATCCAGCTCCTGGTTGTCATCGACACCTCCTGGTCCATGTGGCTGCAGAGACAAGCTTCATGACATCACCTGATTGCTTCGCGACATCGCCTGGTTCCTTCCTGGTTCCTTCCTGGTCACTGGCCAGTGACCCAGACTCTGTCCCCTCTGCTTTCAGGTACTCTTCATCCTTGATCCGCCATTGGATCCAACTGGACACTTCCCTCCTGGTCGCCTGCAGCATCTTTCTTCACGGCTCCAAAGGATTCAGCGACGAAACCCGACACACTTTGACACCTATGCACCCACTTCCTGTGGGTGAGGTAACGCGAGTACTCCGGTGCTCCTGTGGGTATTAACTATCCTAGTGTCCTAGTTTTCAGTAGCTTTCACCTAGTCCATCCGGAAGTGACCTAAAAGAACTAGTTTCCAATTCTTACGTTCCCATTCTAACTCTATGGTAATTCGCGTGTGTATAAAGACTCTGCACACGCATCCCGTGGGCCTCCTGCTCCCTATCCTTTGGTAGTACAGCGTAGCCCTAGCGATTCTCCCCCAGCGATTCTCCAGGCCCTAGGCCTATCCTTTGTTCGTGACGTGTTTTTTATACTACTCTTTTAGTTATTGGTTTGAAGTGCCCCTAGGGCATTACTGTATTTTGTGCAGCTTATTGTATGATAATTAAGTATCTTGTTATGTGCTTGTGCCTCTGACCTCATAAAGAGTTCAGAGGATTAATTTAGTAATAAATAGATATTTTATATATATAACCTGTGTGGTGTCCTTTCATTTGGTATTAAAGGGGTTACATATGGTAAAACAGCTGGCTTCACATGCCCTCTTGAGTTTAGCCTAAGACTGCTTTGTCCATGCTACCACTAGGATAGCTGGTCTATAAGGTTGACTTTACAACCATCACCATAAGTTGTTTGGACTGGTGCAAGGTGTTCACTAGAATAGTGAACATCATATACCAGGCCAACTTCTCACACTTGCTACTTTAAAAGATTAAACATTTGCATCTAACTCTAGCAGGTACATTAGTCACCAGACAATGGTGAACCACACCTGAATATAAGTGAGGCCGCTTTTATTGTTGATTGAAAACTACTGGATGTACAAGGAACTTTGCAGTACCAGCCCCCAGTAACAAAACCACCCCGCCCCCTTTCCAGCCTCCCAGGGAAACACCTGATACCCAGTCCGGCCAGTCCGGCAGTGCTACCACCCTCCAATGGGGCCCCTCATCTTCACATAGACCGTCTCTCATGTGCATTTAATTTCTTTTATAGTGGTGCTCATCCCCAGTATGTAGGGCAGGGTGTCGGAGTGCGTTACATCACACACACACATTATATAGAGACAATGACTCATATTAACGTGAAAGTCAATGTGTAGGAAATGTTGCTTAAGATGATGGGTGCTACAAGGTGTAATCATTCTTTTATCTATCATTCAGTCTTTCACCATTCATTCAGTCCTTCCATCTATGTACCCATCTATATCCAAATATATTCAACCATTTGCAAACCTATCCACATATATCATTCCATCCATCATTTCACTCATCCATCCCTCCATCCACCCTTTCACTCATCCATCCATTATTCATCTACCCACCCTTTCACCCCATCCATCCGTACAGTCATCCAACCACTCTTCCACCCATCCATCCATTCACTCATCCATCCAGCCATTTACCCTTTCACTGATCCACCAAGTCACTTATCCTTCCACCCATTCACCCTTTCAGTCATTCATCCTCCCTTTCTCTCTCCATCCCCCTTTCATTTATTCATCCATCCACCCACCCACCCATCCATCTACTCATCCATTCATGAATCCATCCATTGATCCTATTACTCATTCATCCTTTGACTCCTCCATCCATCCGTTCTCTCATCGATCCAACCTTTCACTTCTTCACTTATCTATCCATCCTTTTGTCCATCTACCCCTTTCAATCACTCATCAATCCTTACATCCACCCTTTCACTCATCCATCCATCCATTCACCCTTTCACTTATCAATCCATCAATCCATCCATCCTTTCGCTCATCCATCCACCCATTCACTCGCCCATCATCTACCCTTTCACTCATCCATCCATCCATCCTTTCACAAATCCTTCCACCCTTTTACACATCTATCTACCTTCCCACCCGTACATCCATCTATTTACCTTTTCTCTCATCCATACTTCCACTCATTTACTCATCCATCCATCCTTTCTTTCATTATCTATCCATCCACCCTTTCATTCATCCATTCATCCTTTCTGTAATCCATCCAGCCATACACACTTTCCTTCGCTTATTTACTCACCCACCTTTTCACATTATGAGCTGAGCCTTTATCTGCAGAGTTGCAGACAGAAGAGGCCCATCAAGAACTTCACCTTGCTGTAGTTCCTAAAGCAAGGGGTGGGGTGGGGGAGAGTTCAAGGTGTCCCTGCACATAAGCAGTCTGAAAACGTAGAAGTCATGAGTCATGCATGATGCACAGTGCCAGGATGTGAGGTGACATGGTGTTGTTATCCAAAAAACAATTGAGGAAGTAAGAGGCAGTAGTGATAGAATCACCCTCCTGAACGTTGTATATAAACAATGAGATTCTATCAAAGTGATGGAAGTGATTATTTTATTGGTTTTTTGAGTTTTCGTGAAGACCAACTGTCTTATGGGTGAGAGAGGCCCTCTCTGCAGTTGGCAGGAAGAGAGCACTATGTGCTTTTAAAATACCCCTCACACACTATGAATCCCATAGTGTCATGCTTCATCATAGGGGTCTTCCCGTCCCTCTACGGGGTGGGGCGTGCTACGACCTACGAACTACGTGGGAGCACTTTAGATTAATGACGATAGGCTATGTGTAGTGTAAGGACAGTGATAAGTGATAGGGGTGTAGGGACCTATGTACGTGAATGTTGTGAAGAAAAATAAAAATTAAAATTTCCCTGGCTAGTCGAAAAAATTAATTTTAATGGTTTTGCTGGCTGGAAAAGTTAAAAAGGCATAGATAAGCAGAACAAAACGTATTGTTTACTTGGTCGACATGACATGTTTCGTAGGCAGACCCCTCCTGCCTACTCCTCAGGACCTCTGTTAGTCCCTACTAAAAATACTCAATTCTTGAATATATGTTGTAAGGCTATAGTCCTAAAACCTGGTAGCAAAAATCCGCTGCCTGGTTTATTCCTCGGGGCTTGAGTGGGCCCAAATGAGGTATGAAAAAGCAACAATATGACCTTTTGTGGTCCCTGTGGAAATAAATGGAAAAAAGAAACAAAGGAAATAATTAAACGTAGTTCTCAAGACCCATACATTGCAAGAATCACATTGTGTTCTGGTATCTATAGGTACTTTGCACTAGATATGCATATAGGAGTTATATTTATCAACAATGAACCAGTAATATCTAATGCATGGTTTTGGTCCGTGGGTAGAGTCGCCCTTCAAACTTACACACTGTCAAGAAACACACACCTCGACACACGTCACACATACACCTTGCGACCGACCAGTTCTTGGTCGTTGTGCTTAAAGAAGAGTAGATGGGAATGGTGTTGGTTCCCCTGAGAGAATCCAATAAAAAACTTGATCAGTATGTAAACCAATGAGCCCTTAGATTGGTCATACAGCCCGTTTTCACAAAGTCGGAATAGAGATTAAAAGCATATATTCATTACGTATATGTCCTCCATAATACATACACTTTATTTAATAGTTGCGTGCCCCATGAGCTTGCGTCTTATGGTTTTTGGTCTGCGGGGTACTGAAAAGAAAAGATGAAACGGAATCACTCAAAATGTATCTGAACGAGTGTTCATTCTGCCCCAGGGTAGCATCAGACATTGTTTTTAAAGACCCGAGGTCTGGGTCTGACTTACGTGATCGCTAGATCCGTCTCGTGTTAATCCATTCCCTGCAGAAGCTCCGTGGGTTACCTGTAGTCTACCGGGCACTTAGTATTTGTGCCGGAAGACTTCAGGGAAGCCGGCTGGGCGTTACATGGGAGACGCTAGAGTGCAAACAAAGATGGCCGTACCTCAAAGGACGGATGTGAGGAAAAAGGAGCAAAACGGATAGTCTTTTTTCTATTTTTCGCTCGCGATCTAGGGAAAAGACTTCCTACTAAGATCGCAATGTTAATAACATACTATTGAATAGAAATGTGATATGTGATGAACGGTGAGTGGGGAACTGAGTTAGATCCCACCATTTATACATGTTCATGATTGCCAAGACTAGGCATCCATAGTTACACCTTGCCATTACACATTCATCCATTATCACATCCATTATCAGACCTCGCAACTGCAAGATTTCATACTTAAACCTCGGTGAGGCTGGATATCTGAGCATCTGTATATTTTCTTTGTTAAGTAGGAAGAAGAGCTAAATTGGGAGTTATAACCCCACTATGTTAATGTACTTGCGCAATTCCTTGTAGAGTGATTGCACATATTACATGGCATGAGACCCGTGGTGATGTTCATTTTTCATGGGGTTGTCTCATTCATGAAGGTAAATCCAGGTGTCATGTTAGTTTCACTCACAGTTGACCCCACGGGATGTCGTTGTTAAGGCCGGTGTTGTTAGTATCCAGACGGAACACCCACCTTTGTTCCTTCTCAAGGAGAAGTTGTTCTCTTTCTACTTGCTCTATTATTGTCCATGAGATCGCCTCAGGTTTGTGCTTCTTTTCCAGAAAATGGGTGGTTAGCTTTGTACTAGCTCGCTGACATTTGATCGTGCTCTTGTGTTCCCCTATCCTAATTTTTACGGCCCTGCTAGTCATCCCTACGTATTCAAGCTGGCAGGGACACGTAATAAGGTAAACAACGTTGTTACTGTTGCATGTCGTGAAGCATCTCTGCTCCCAGCTGGTTCCGTTCCTGAAGGACAGTTTTTTGCTCCTCTTGGTTAGGCAACACACTCTGCAATTGCCACATGGATGGTGGCCTTGGACGAAGTTGTGGTCATTACTGGGGTTGTTGTTCATTGTTTTAGGTCTGGTATGTACCAGAATATCTCGGATACTCCTACCTCTTCTATTGGAGAACATTGGTTTTGGCAGCTGTAGTCCTCCGCTATTCAGAATCCTCCAATGTTTATTAATGATCTTGGAGACCTGGTTGGAACAAGTATTATACGTTGTAATACATATTGGTCTCTTATCTTCCACCTTGGGCGTTTTTCTTCCAGTAGGCTCTCCCTGCAGATATTCCGAGCCCTCTTAAATGCTTGATTGATAATCCGTTTTGGGTATTGGTGGACTTCCAGTTTTTTCTTCAAATCCTCTGATTGATGTTTGAAATTCTCAATTTCGGTACAATTCCGTCTGAGACGGAGGAATTGTCCATAAGGCAGATTGTCCCATAGATGTTTGGGATGAAAGCTTTTGTACATCAACAGGCAATTTCTGGAAGCACTTTTAAAATGAGTGGTAGTCATTAGTCTTCCATCCTTTGGAAAGATATTAAGGTCCAGGAGTACAAGATTGCTGTTAGATACGGTACTCGTGAATCTTAAGAAATCGTCCTGTAGATTCAGCCATATTAGAAATTGTTGTGAGGTTTGTTCATCACCATCCCAAATGATGAGGATATCGTCAATGTACCTCTTCCATGTTCTTATATTGTGTCTGAATGGATTATTGGGATGTAGTATCTTGGTAGTTTCCAAATTGTGCACATAGAGACCAGCTATGCTAGGAGCAAATGTGCTCCCCATGCTGGTCCCGTGTTTTTGCAAGTAGAGGGTACCATTGTGCTCAAAAGAGGTTTCCTTTAGTGCTAATGAACAGCACTCCATGACGATGTTTCTAGGTGTTTGGTATTCCCAATCATCCTTAAATAGGACGTCCTCAATGATGTTCAGAGTCTCATTGTGTGGGAGGCTGGTATACAGGCTCTCCACGTCATAGCTGATCAGTAATTGGGAGGTTGGGTCAAAGGGAACGTCTTCGAGTAGATTGAGTACATCCTTAGTGTCTCTAAGGTATGTAGAAGTCCGTTGTACCATGGGGCGTAAGAATGCGTCGGCAAATCTGGAAACAGGTTATAGGACTGATCTAATACCCGACACAATCGGCCGTCCAGGTGGATTTTCCAGCTGTTTGTGTATTTTCGGTAAAGTGTACAGGTATGGGATTCTGGGGTTCTTCTGGCACAAGAAATCACCCTCCTTGGTTATCCAGTTGTGGGCTAGCGCTTCCTCCACCATGCTTTTAATCTTCACCTGGATTTTTTCAGTGGGATCAATCCCCAGTATTTCATAGTTGCGCTGGTCCTGCAGCAGTCTTGCACATTCATTATCATATTGTTGTTTGCTTTGAATAACCGTTGCGCCGCCCTTATCTGCAGGTTTTATTATGAGGTCTGCGTTGTTGCTCAGTTCCCGAAGGGCTTGTCTTTCTGCATTGGTGATATTTTGGAACATCCTCTTTTCCCTCACGTCCAGTTCATTTAGGTCCCTCATGACCGCTTTCTCGAAAGTGAGAACTTCGACAGGAAGGGTGTTGTCCATGGTCGTGAAATTAGACTTAGGTCTCAGTCCAGTGTCACCTTTTTGGATTTCCATACCATTCTATTGTTCTTTGTCCTTAAAGTAGATTTGGATTTTTAAACGTCTCAGAAATTCCTGTATTTCCTTGCAGAGGAGAAATTTGTCCATGTTAGCTGTAGGAACATAGCCTAAGCCTTTTTCCAAAACTTCCCTCTGTGCATCCGATATAGTGAAGTCAGTGAGATTTACTATGAGGCTCATTTCCGGTTCTTTGCTGCCACCGTCATGCTTCTTGTTGCCATCCTTATTGGTTCTTCCTCTTCTGTGTTCCAATGTACAGTTGTGCCCCTCCGGTTCCGTCCCCTGTTTCCATCTTGGCGCGCCCCTAAAAAAGGTTGCTGATTGTAATAGCTATAATCTTCTTGTTGGTAGGCCCACGGGGGATAGGGTCCTTGTGGATGCTGGAATGTCGGGGGACCAACTTGGTGAGGGGGATACATCATTGGCGGCGGTTGATTGTACCATCCTCTTGTTCCTTGGAAATTTGGTCGCCTATAATTCTGGCGAGTTTCCCGATACCTCGGGTTTTTTCCTCTGCTTGAGTTGGAGCCAGTTGAACCTGCATCTGATGAATCATCATCTGTAGTGTTATCTTTGTTGGGTCTATGATCATCTTTTATATACGGGTAGATTTTCTCTTGTGTCCACCGTCCAGTGTCTTTTTTGAATTTCTCATACTTGCTCAATTTCAGCGAAGTATCGAAATCATTCAGAGTTTTATTCAGTTCATCAAGATGTTTTTTCAAAGCAGTGGGGGACTCATAGCTTTTCAATCGAACCTCAATAGCTTGAATCTCCACTTTTAATTCGGACGCTATCCGTTTTGCTCCTTTTTCCTCGCATCCGTCCATTGAGGTACGGCCATCTTTGTTAGCACTCTAGCGTCTCCCAAGTAACGCCCAGCCGGCTTCCCTGAAGTCTTCCGGCACAAATACTAAGTGCCCGGTAGACTACCGGAAACCCACGGAGCTGCTGCAGGGAATGGATTAACACGAAACGGATCTAGCGGTCACATAAGTCAGACCCAGACCATGGGTCTTTAAAAACAATGTCTGACGCTACCCTGGGGCAGAATGAACACTCGTTCAGATACATTTCGAGTGATTCCGTCTCATCTTTTCTTTTCAGTACCCCGCAGACCAAAACCCTAAGACGCAAGCTCATGGGGCACGCAACTATTAAATAAAGTGTATGTATTATCGAGGACATTTACGTAATGAATATATGCTTTTAATCTCTATTCCGACTTTGTGAAAACGGGCTGTATGACCAATCTAAGGGCTCATTGGTTTACATACTGATCAAGTTTTTTATTGGATTCTCTCAGGGGAACCAACACCATTCCCTTTTACTCTTCTTTAAGCACAACGACCAAGAACTGGTCGGTCGTAAGGTGTATGTGTGACGTGTGTCGAGGTGTGTGTTTCTTGTCAGTGTGTAAGTTTGAAGGGCGACTCTACCCACGGACCGAAACCATGGATTAGATATTACTGGTGCATTGTTGATAAATATAACTCCTATATGCATATCTAGTGCAAAGTACCTATAGATACCAGAACACAATGTGATTCTTGCAATGAATGGGTCTTGAGAACTACGTTTAATTATTTCCTCTGTTTCTTTTTTCCATTTATTTCCACAGGGACCACAAAAGGTCATATTGTTGCTTTTTCATACCTCATTTGGGCCCACTCAAGCCCCGAGGAATAAACCAGGCAGCGGATTTTTGCTACCAGGTTTTAGTACTATAGGCTTACAACATATATTCAAGAATTGAGTATTTTTAGTAGGGACTAACAGAGGTCCTGAGGAGTAGGCTGGAGGGGTCTGCCTACGAAACATGTCATGTCGACCAAGTAGACAATACGTTTTGTTCTGCTTATCTACCCCTTTTTAACTTTTCCAGCCAGCGAAACCATTAAAATACATTTTTTCGACTAGCCAGGGAATTTTTAATTTTTATTTTTCTTCACAACATTCACGTACATAGGTCCCTACACCCCTATCACTTATCACTGTCCTTACACTACACATAGCCTATCATCATTAATCTAAAGTGCTCCCGCGTAGTTTGTAGGTCGTAGCACGCCCCACCCCGTAGAGGGACGGAAAGACCCCTATGATGAAGCATGACACTATGGGATTCATAGTGTGTGATAGGTATTTTAAAAGCACATAGTGCTCTCTTCCTGCGAACTGCAGAGAGGGCCTCTCTCACCCATAAGACAGTTGGTCTTCACAAAAACTC
Organism: Lissotriton helveticus; assembly: GCF_964261635.1. Classification (NCBI taxonomy): domain Eukaryota; kingdom Metazoa; phylum Chordata; class Amphibia; order Caudata; family Salamandridae; genus Lissotriton; species Lissotriton helveticus. The sequence continues at coordinate 2,073,591,939 of NC_136061.1, forward strand.
AAGACATGGTGTTGTTTCCAGGGCTTTAAGTGGGATAAAGAAACTGGGGTTTTTTTCAAAGGGGGTGTTCGATGTAATTAAGGGCGTGGTTTAAAACACCTAGGCTAAAAATCTGCACTTAACATAGTGTTCCGCCCGTCTGGTATTATGTTGATTCTGTCATTGCATCCAGATATATAATACAGCAAGTATCATTACACCAACAACAAGCCAGGACTATTGGCTTTGTCAATGGTTGTTAGTTGCTTATAATAAAAAAGCAGCAACCATGGCTTTGTTGAATATAATACTGAAAATACTTCAGTTCTAAAATGATGAGACAGTAAAAGAACAATAACCCGTTCTTTTTCACTTGTTTTACAGGTGTCTTTATATAAACTGTTTTCTAACATTGCAGCATTGACCTTTTACCTTTTATCTAACAGAAGGCCCTGCTGGACACTGAGGCAGGAGGAGGCCACCATATGCTTAACTCCCCAGACTACCCCATTGTCATTCTGTTACCCAACATACAGAATGACAATGAGCAGGTGGGGATGCTCTTGTGCTCAGGAGGAGTGTGAAGTGGCGTTCTGTCATATTTCCAATTATTAAAACAGAAACCTCATATATTCAAGATATAATAACAAGTATTTCTACATGCTAACATGCATATAGTCCTTTAACAAAAGTGAAATTAATATTCTAGCAAGCAGTGATAGAGGTGATTCTAGCAAGCAGTGAGAGAGGTGATGATTTTGAGATCCTCCCTAACTTAGGGAGAGCATGTAAAGAAGATGCCTTCAAAACAAAGAGCACATCTTGCTGAACGATTCGAATCGGTGGTGGTGCCATCCTCTTAGGACTACCACAAGCACAGTTATGGGCACAAATACAGTCCCAATTAAAAGCCCCTGCAAAGCATTATGGGACGAGATTAGCAGTGGGAAGTGAATATTATAGTATCCAAATAATTCTACAAAGAGCTGCAGTTCACCTCGAGCTGCAGTTCACCTGGTCATCCCCAGATGTCCCTGAATAGGCAAATGCAATAGCATTTAAAATATTATACATCAAGCTGCAGTTCACCTCATCGTCCATAGATGTCCCTGATGAGGCAAATGCATAAGCATTTAAAATATTATACATCAAGATGCAGTTCACCTCGGCGTCCCTAGACGTCCCTGATGAGGCAAATGCAATAGCATTTAAAATATTATACATCAAGCTGCAGTTCACCTCGTCGTCCCTAGATGTCCCTGATGAGGCAAATGCAATAGCATTTAAAATATTATACATCAAGCTGCAGTTCACCTCGTCGTCCAAAGATGTCCCTGATGAGTAAAATTCAAAAACATTGAAACCCTTTCATGAATGCTAATAATAATGCTAATCATATCCCATAATGCTTTGCAGGGGCTTTTAGTTGTATTTTTGCCCATAACTGTGCTTGGGGTGGTTCTAAGAGAATGGGACCACAACTGAATTGTTCAGAATGATTTGCTCTTTCAGCTCAATGCATCTGCTTGGTCCTCCCCTTAGGTTAGAGGGGACCCCAAAATCATCACCTCTCTCATTGTCTGATGGTTTTCATTTGCATAGCTCATTTTTGTGAATTGGTTATATGTTTTGGAGCATGTAAAGTTGGTTTATCAATGCATTTGAGTCTACATTTGATTCTGCTACGCGTAACAGGAACAGATTTATTGCTCATGCTTAGTGCATGGACTGTGTTCCCTTTCACAACTGCATGCAATCACATCAGGTAATCCCATGCAGATGTCCCATATGAGATGCACCCCAGTGTAGGATGGACATATCATAGAATTTGTAATGAATTTGCATCTTGCTCCTATGGTGGTAGATGTCGGTATATACCGCTATGTCCTTGATCATTTCTTCCTCTTGTCTCCCATACCTGCAGCTCAAGGTACACATTGCATGCACCCAGAATGTTGAGCCCTAGACATCTGACAACAATGTGCACCAGTCTTTGGGCCCCAGAGTACAACATGGTGGTTGGCATGGGCTCTTTGCCACTGTGGACTGTCATGTTGTAATTGCTTTCTGTGTTGTCCCCTCCTGTTCCATCCAGGTCTGTCAGTGCAACAAGTGGTATGCCCCCATCATGTCCCTAGGTGTGCGCAGAGCTAGTTGTGTGTCTGGTAGACTACAGCCACAGGCAGGGTGTTGTGCTGTGTGGCCATCACATGGCTCAGTCATGACAGAAAATCAGGGTTACATGCACTGTTGGAGTCTATGTAGTGACTTGCTACAGTGTGATTGCAGAGTGGGGTGTGCAACATGTCGATTTGGTCCTCTTTTGTACTGCATTGACTGCATTGGTTTGTTCTGTTGCTGCCACGAACCTGACCCTGCATCTCTCTCTCATGTAGATTCACCAGAGGTCACGGAGGGACAGGAGCCGGACACCAGTGGGGGTGAGACTAGCACTACAGCTGCACAGGAGCCCAGTGACACAGATGTCACCAGCGCCTCAGAGAGGGACCGGAGTCTGCAGGAGGAAACCCAGCCTGAGATGCAAAGTACCACATCATCTAATGCCAGCGGTGATGCATCCATGTTGGCGGGCACAGGGGATGGATACTCTGCATCATCTTCAACCACACAGCGGCCAGTGCCCACCCTCTAGCCACTTCCTTTGGTGCTACCCGTGTCCGGGTTAGTAAGAGGGGACGTGTTTCCTTCACATCTGGCACCGCTACCCCTGCCCCTGTCCCCCTGCTGCCCTCAGTGCTGAGTTTGTGAAGCTTTTGCGCCAGCTGTGTGTGGGCCAGACAGCTCTCCTCCATGCCTTCATTGACCATGACAATAAATTAGCCCAGATGGTTGCTTACATGGAGGGCATACATTGCGACATGGGTGGGCTGAACCGTACTGTCCAGGCTTTGTCCTCAACAGTGACGTCTGTCCTTCAACAGGCACATTCCTGCTCCAAGCCCTATGTCCACCCCCAGGTAGTGGCCAAGTCTGATGATAGTGACCACGGTTCACATACGTCACAGTCATGATACAGCGCACAAAGCACACAGCAGAAAAAACCCAAGCGGTCACGCCCACAGACACCATCCCTACAGAAGAGCAAAGCCACCCCAGAATGCAAAGACAAACGCCCGTCAGGCAAAACCAGCCCCAAAAAGCAAAAAAGCAGACCTCACTCTCACATGCCTCTGTGGCATCCCCAACTAAGGACCAGCCACGGCCGGTGGTAGGTATAACTGCAGGGCGGTGACGTAGGGAGGGGGAGGGGTAGGGTGGGTGGTTGTAATGTATAGATTACGGACTTTAACAGGTAAGTAAACATATAAATAAATAAAACGCATTTGGTGATGCAGTGCACACAACGAAATTCGTTTTATTTATTTATATGTTTACTTACCTGTTAAAGTTTGTAATCCATACATTACAACCCCCCACCCTCCCCCTCCCCCTCCCTACGTCACCGCCCTGCAGTTACACCTACCACCGGCCGTGGCTGCTAAGGACTCTCCTGTCCCTAAAGCATCTTGCAAAGAGAGGCATGCAGTTTCTGTGCCCACTGAGGAGGTGGTGCATGGCAAGGGTACACCTAAGAAGGGCTCTAAGGCAGATTCACCCACCACCTCGACTCCCATTCCAAGTCCAGTGAAGCAGGTGAAGGAGGGCACTATAGGGGGTACACCTGGCAAACAGGGGAAGGAGGGTCAAAGGCGAAGCCAGATGAAGCGTTCCGCTGGATCCTGCACGTCCCCAGAGGGATTGCCTGTGTCTGCACCTGATGCAGCTTTGCTGATGTGTGTGCCTTTGTGTCCACACAATTTTCCATCAATCCCAGTACAGGGAAGCCATTTCGAATCCCCAAGAAGTGGAAAGGCACACCGCCACAATCTCTACACCACCTGGTCTAAGCAGCCCTCCGGCTTGCCAAGCCACTGATAGCACTACCTCACCTGGGCCGCTCTCTCCCCAGTCAAGTGCTCCATCTGTCCCTGACACACACCAAGCTCCCAGTCCACCTGACAGCCAAGTCTGAGTGGTAGTCCCCCTCACACAACTGGGTCTGCACTGTACATTGTTACCCCCCTGACTGTGTTGCTGCCCATGGAAGGGTACAGTCGCACACACTCCCTGTGCAGATTCTCATGTACTCACTCTGCACTTTGCACTGGACACTGGCCTTGTTGCTCTTTGCTGTGTTGGCCTATTCCCTGTGCAACCTCTCATGTACTTGTGCTGCACTTTGCCCTGCCCACTGGGCTTCCTGTTTTGCCCTTGCCTGTGCCGATTCTCATGTACTCGCTCTGCACTTTGCCCTGCCCTTGCCTGTGCAGATTCTCATGTACTTGCTCTGCACTTTGCCCTGCCCACTGGGCTTCCTGTTTTGCCCTTGCCTGTGCAGATTCTCATGTATTTGCTCTCTTGCAATACGGTTGGGAACAGCGGGAGTGAAGGAGAGGACGGCTTCTCATAACGACTTTTCAAGGTCCTACTACCGGTTCTCTCCTGATGACAATCTTTACTCTAATATATTATAGTGAAGGAGAGGACGGCTTTTCACTACGACTTGAATTTATCAAGATTTTATCACCGGGTTCTTTCCACACGACAATCTCCACTTTATTTTGCATAGAGGTTGCGTAGAAAACTGTCTTGTTTGGAAGATTTATCCAGTACTTCAATAAAATATATGGCCTTTTTTTGAAACGTGCTACCCCCTTTTTAGAAGCAGGTGGTGCCATCCAAATAACTGCGGTCATTACAGTAGCAGTGTTATGAGAGATTTTCTGCTGCCGGAAGGACATTCTGATCAAAAATATGTTTGCCATTTGCCTTGACAAAGTCTAAGGGAAGACGAAACATGTGTTGGCTCAATGGCGGTTTCGTTTTTTGGATTTTGGACCATAAGAAAATAAAATTACATCTATTGAAGAAATCCAAAGACATGGACTCTGCTTTTCCAGGAATACTTGGAGTGTCAAATAGATACTATTGTTTGAAATGAGATTATGATTACTAGCTCCATAAGATTTGGTATAGGGCTATCACATTGACCAAGAATTCGGGAGTGTTTATGAATACAAGGGTGTGCGCCCTAGTAATTTTCTATTGTGAATAATAGTGCTGTGCACCCTGAACTGGCCACTGGGCTTGCTGTTTTGCCCGTGCCTGTGCAGATTCTCAAGGATATGTCTGCATTTTGTGCCTTGCTCTCTACTGTTGGTGCCTATCTGTGCAATATGTGAATAAAGACAGTTTCTCCTGTTGTCTGTTTTGTCAGTGTCCTTACTGAATAAAGTTATTTTGGTGTGTGCATATGGTTGACTGTGCCCCATGCTCAGTGTGGCACTTCAACATTGCCAATGTGTTTGCTCGCCTACTCTTTTTTCACAGGGGTGACAGGGACTTCAGTTCTTTCTGACACTGATACTTGTGGTATCTGTGATGTCAATTTTACCTGTAATGCAGTTGTCATTTTCATGGTTTGTAAATGTTGGCTACATTCTTCACATGTCAGGTTGGGGAACACTGCCAGCACAGAGTGTGATTCTATGCACAGGTTTGCATGCAAGCTGGGCAATGTCATCATGTATGTGTGTTATTCCTTTATGTGTGCCCGTCAATGTATGTGTATGGTCATCTTGTGATGGCCCATCATCCTGGTCCCATGGCCTACCTGAGATGTGTTCTCTTAGGTAGTTAAGAAGTGAGCAGTGTGAAGGGTGTGACTTTGTAGGGAGTGTTGATGTGCGGGTGCTCCTGCATTGTCAACCACACACATTTGTCACCCAGTAGTTGTGTGCCTGTTGTTTTGATTGTTCAGCCCTGTGGATGTGGTTGTATGCGGATTGGTGTCACTACAACGCATGCTTTTACCACGCATGCCTTTACAACGCGGTTTTTACCACGCAGTCCATTACAACGCATAATGCTTTTAGGCGCTGGATAGTGAATTATTTAATTTACTATTCCAACTCCAGTCCCCGTGGATAGCAGGGAAGGTGTTGGATAGTATATTAAATACATTCCCTATCCTAGAGCGCCCCCCAGCGCATTGCGTTGTAATGGTTTGCGTGGTAAAAGTTGCGATGTAATGGTAGTGCGTTGTAAAAAATTCGTTGTAACCGTGCTACACCGTTGTATGCACATGTGTGATTTGTATGTTGTGCACTGTGCAGTGTGTTGGTGTGTCCATGCAGTTCTGTCTGACTCCTATTTGTTGTTTTCGTCACTTGTGAGTGTTCAGAGTGTGTGATTGGCATGTCAGTGTTGTGTTTCGTTGATCATCCATGTGTCTTGATTCTGTTTGTGTAGACTTTGCAGACCTGCTGCTCCACACTGCCATTGTGGTTGTGTTTTCTCATGCATTGCTGGCACATGGTGCCTTTTTCCCTCCAGTATGGCATGTTGTGTGTGGTGTCATGCCATCCCCTATGTGTGCTTCTAATGCCCACCCTTTGTGGGTCTGTACTCCTTCTGTTTGTGTTTGGAGCATTCCTGCCATGTCCACTACTGACGTGCAGTATACTTCACTTACATGTTGGCTGTCCCTTTGGTTTGTATGTGTGTGTGTGCCTCCTCATCACTTTATTTGTGACATCGTGCTGTGTGGTGCAGTTCTTAGGCCTGGAGCTATGTGCCACTCAGGATATTTCCCCAATTGTTTATTTGTGATGTTCTTGTGCTGTTTGGCAGTCATGGTTGCTCATCTGCTGTTAAGCTGTGCGTGCTGCCCAGTCCTCTGTTCAAGTTGATTCTACCTTTGTATTGTGCATCTGTTGTTGTTGTGTTGGATGTATGTATGTTGGCTGGCTATGGTATTGCTTCACTTCCTGAGTGTGCTGTTGTATTTGTGCTGTGCTGATTTGTGTTGTGTGGGTTGATGTTGTATCGCTCATGTCTGTGTGTGACTGGTATGCTTGGTGTGCACACACTGCTTGTTGTGCGTACAGTGCTTTGTGTATGTTGCCTAGTCATTGCCTGGTGTGCATCCCCTGATGTCCTGCAGAGTTTGTTCTGTTGTTTTGCCTGTGCATCTGTTGTTTGTTTGATGTTGCTGTGTTTCTCTGGGATGGTGCACTTCTTGTGTGTGTTGTGATATGTTGTGTGTGCATTGTTCCTGAGTGATGAGAATGTGCACTCCTGTTGTGTCTGTGCTCCCATTGCCTTTCCACAGTTTGGCTGCACAGGGCATGTCTGTTTTTGTTGTGGTTCTGTGTGTGTTTCAGTTGGGTTATGTGTGTTGTTTTTATGCAGGCATTTGTTCTGGCATCCCTGTGTGTGTGTGTGTGTGTGTGTGTGTGTGTGTGTGTGTGTGATGTTTGTGGCTACACCCAAGGGTGTGTGTTTGTTTGTGTGTGTATGTACTGGCAAGTATTGACAGCCTTCAGTGTGTGCATCCCACGTTGGCTTTCCTATTTGTTGTGCTCCATTGCTGTTGGGGTGTGTATGTGTCTGTGTGTCAGTTTGTGGTATGTATGTGTGACTATGCAGGCTGTGTTTCCATTTGTATGTTTGTTCCTTGTATGTGTTCATTTAGTGCTTGTTCTCTTGTTTGTTTGTGGAGTGTGGTGGTGTTGTGGTGTGTGTGTTTCCCTGGCCCTGTGCTGCTGTGTTGTGTGTTGTGTGTTCCTGTGCAGCCACTCCTGCTGTGGTTGTCTCCCTGGTTGTTTGTTGTGTGGTGCAGGGTGTGGTTTGACCTGGCTTGTTGTTCTGCATGACAGTGCACAGGATGGGCACATGGCATGTGCCTTCATGGGGGTATGCTAATGTGTGGTGGGAGGAGGTGTGGCCCTGGGGTCTTTAAACCCTGCCCATGACTTGGACTGACCATGCCTTCTGCATTGTGCGCATGTATTCCCTTGTGTTCTCCACTGCGGTGATGTTACAGGGACATTGCTGCAAGATCACGGTAAATGTGTGTCCAGGATGCGGACGGGTGACTTGGTGGCTGGTGGGTCATGTGTGGGTGCCCTTGTGGATGTGTTCCTGTCCCCAGCAAGGTGTCTGATGTGGATTTGCACCCTGTGTCAGCCCATGTGCTGTGTGTTGTGTAGTTGTGTACCTGCAGGGCGTCCACGGCGGTTCATGAGTTGCTGGTGATGTAGCTGGTACAGCGCCGGGAAAGCGCGTAGAGCTGGATCTATGGCGGTCTGATTTTGCGCTCCGCTGTCAAACTTCCGGCGTCTCTGATTGGGCTGTGCCTCCGCTACAGTGCGTCTACTTGTTTGTGGCATCCTAATTTGTGGAGCGGGCAGATGTCATTCTGCATGGCGGTGAGTCTCCATTGGCTCTCACCACCTCCGCCGCAGGCGCACTTTGATGGAGGTGCGCGTCGCACCCCGCCGGACGGGGAATGGGCTATTTTTGGCCATACTAATATGGTGGACGTGAGTTTCGCTGCTCCCGGGTGGAAAAATGCATTTTTCCGTACCGCCGGCACCGCAGTGGGGCCACCGCCCGACATCCTAATGGACCTCTAAGTTTTAAGCCCAGTAAACATATATCACACAATAAATTCAAATACTATAAAATATTAATTTAAAACGGAGAGGTATAAAGGTAAGGCAATAATTCATATGTCACGCAATGAGTTTAAAATACTGTAAAATACTTATTACAAAACGGCGAGGTGTAAAAGGCTAGACAGTAATTCATTTAGGTCAACCGCCCCTTGAAATGCTTAGTCTAAGAGCAGATCTTAAAACATGTGTAATACTAAAAAGAGTAAAAGGATCTGGTGGCAATTTTAAAGATGCCAGAGCAGCACATGCCTGCATAATTCTAGCTTTCTTTAAAAGACCCTTCAGAAAATATTTTTTAGGGAATGCGTAATACGGGCAATGCAGAACAAAATGTAGGGTATCCTGCGGAGACCTACTGTCAAAGTCACAGAGTCCTTTCTGTTCAGTGGTCGCTGTAAAGCCTACCGGAACCGCCAATAGGTGCTGAAAAAGATTTAGCCTGAAACGTGTAATTAAAAATCTATCATGAGACCTGTATATAAGAGACAAATAAGGTTCAATACACTCGGTAGACTTAACTACTAAATATTCTCTCACCAAAGGCTTGATGAGCTCTCTGTCCTCCCTCGCCCTCAGAGAGTACTTAACAAACCGTTCCTTGAAAAAGTACCTTTTCCTGAGTACTCATATTAGATGGGTTAGTGAATAAGTCTACACGCCCCATTTCATCAAAAGACTTCTTCACGTACCCTGGCCAAGGAATTTTAAGCCTGTGTTTGAGAGAAAGACAATCTGGGATCACCAGCCTACTAAAGGCCGCCTCCTCATTTGCCCAGATCTTTACCCAATATAGTAAAGGTGTAACGGCCATCAAATCAGTTACATTGCTGGTTCCCAACTCTTCTTGGATAATATACGCAGGGGTACTCTGGGGGACTTTTAGTAGTCACCTAAAATACTTATTTTCTTCAATTTGCAGTTTGTTGACCTCAGCAAACCCCCAGACCTCACCTCCGTATAACACTTTGGAATAACACATTGAGCTATATAATTTTAAAACCACTTTTGGGGTCCATCGTCCTAGCCTATGTGCAAAATTCGAATTGAGCCCGTCGACCTTGCCAAAGCTACACCCTTCTCCTCTAGCAAATGTTTAAAATGTAGGTGTTTGTCAAATAAAATGCCCAAGTAGCAGAAAGTCTGTACTTTGCCTAAGGTGTAGGAACCTATTGTATAATTGTAAGATTTGTGTGACTTCCTTCCAATTTCCATAATGTATGATTTTGTGAGATTTGGGCCCATATCCAATGTATCCATAAAAGTCACAAAACCATCTATTAGAAGCTGCAAACCTCGGGGAGTGCGAGGAAGCAGTACCACATTATCTGCGTACAGCAGAACCGGAACCACACAAATACGTATCCTAGGGGTCTCTGCATGTATCAAACTGAGTGCAGAGTCAAGAGCATTAATATATAGAGTAAAAAGGAAGGGTGCTAAGATACAGCCCTGTCTCACCCCGCTAGAGCACCTAAAAGGGTCAGTTACCTGCCCCTACTCGGTGAACCGAACTACCGCCGAAGTGTTAAAATGTAAGGCCTTTAAAATATTGATTAAGCCCAGGTCTACCCCAAGCTCACTCAGGTCATCCATAATTTCCCACGGTTCACTCGGTCAAAGGCCGCAGTAAGGTCAATAAACGCTAAGGACATCGTCCCTGATTTTGCTACTGTATATTTAGCAGTGATGAGATAGAGGTTGAGGCATTGGTCTGTGGTAGATTTCCCAGGTCGGAATCCATTTTGCACATCCGTGATAACTTGGTTTGCTACCGCAATAGATTTAAAACCACCCGCACCAGAACACATTGATCAGAGATATGGGGTGATAGCATTGTGGGCTATCCCTATTACCTTTCTTAAAAATGGGGACAATGATAGCAGTGGACCATGATGCTGGCATTATAGTGTCCACTGCTGCGTTTAAAACCCTTGTTAAAAGTGCCCCCCAGATCTCCACATTGCTGCGGAAGAGATCTGGGGGGATCCCGTCTGGGACCGGCACTTTGTTCCTAGTGAGACCCTCAATTGCCACTCTGACCTCATCCAAGGAGAAAGGAATCAGGGACAAAGACTGCTCCGGATATAACTCCTGTAAATGATCTGAGCTAGAATGATGATTATACAGCCCGGCAAAGTGCTGCTGCTATTGCCCCGGGAGAATATTATTGCTTAGCCCGGGTCTGTTTGAGTCTTTAAAGCAGGGGTTATTAATAACTCTCCAGAAGCGAGTAGAATCCTTTGTTCCCACTAACTCTGTGAGTTCTTCCCAGGCGTCCTGCTGCAATTATCCCTTGCTCCCGTTCACAGCTAGCTTATATCTTTTTCGGCAAACCGACACCCATTCTCTGTCCCTCGGGGATTGCTCGATGGCTGCTTTTAGCTCTCTTAGGGCTCATGAGGAATGTTCATCGAACCATATTGGGGTGTCCTGTCTGGCTGTAAAAGCTGGAGCTTTCAACAAGCTATCGACTATCTGCACAACATTTTTAAAGGCCTTCACTAGTTCCGCCCCTTGCACTTCCAGGTCGAGGCAATTCATAATGTCCTGCATGCTTTTACAAAAAAGAGAACCATTGAAAACCTTTCTATTAGCCTGTATCCAGTGCAACCTCCTGCCTTGATCTGTTGCCACAGTTACTCCCCTCACCAGGCTAGGTGTTGACACTCATCAGCAAGGAATAAGACCACATGATTTTGATCGCTAAACACACTATACTGGATATTAAAATAGGATACACAACATTTTAATGTGGAAGATACAAAAATAAAATCAATAATTGAAGAACATCCTCTTCCCTTAAATGTCAGGAGAACAATTGAGCCTGATTTGATGGCAATTAAATCCAACATATGAGTTAGTCCATAAGTACTTAACAGGAAACTCAGTTGCTTTTCTTCCTGTGTGTGCTCCAAGTGTGGTCCATCCCTATGCATGCAATACAACCAATCCCCCTGAGACACGCTCACATTTTGGCACAAATGGCAATTAAAATCACCAGCTAAAATCAAATGTGACACTGCCTACCCTCACTCATATATCTGATTTAGTTTGGTGTTTAATTCTTGTAAACTAGAGGAGCCCTGGGGGTAGGACCATGCGTTGTAAAAATTTATTAAAACTAGCTCATAATTTTTATTAAAAGATTTTAGTCCTTGAGCAACCTTTGAATCTCCAGCCTAATCTGTCCATCTGCCCTGTAACGTGGGATCTATAAATATAATCAGACCTCCCCTCGCTCTCCCTGAGCCTACTCTTGTTGCCGGGTAAAAACATTTTTTATATCCCTCTATGAAGAAATTATTATTCGCTACTTCCCAAGTTTCTTGCAAGCATATTATATTACATATCTTTATATAGAGTAACCATTGCTTGTTTTTGAATTTGCTTGATAAGCCTGCTATATTTAACCCACAACCCGCTATCGAACTAAAAAAAGTAAAATGTAATTAAAATAAAATTGATAACTTTCACAAAATGTAACACATATATTATTAAACATAAACAATACTTATACAAAAAATACATCACAGACATTTAAAATATATACTAAAAGACATAACACTAATTAAAAAATCTATATTTTAAACAACTATATTTTTCCATACGATATTGACTTCTATGTTTTTAAGAACTATGGGGCATATTATCAAGGACGGGCGATACATTATCGCCCCTTTTATCGGCAGGAAACTGCCGATAAAGCGGCGATAATGGGCTTGATAATATGCTCTATGAATTCCTATCGAAGCCCATGTTAGATGTCTTCACATCTAACATGGGCTTCAATAGGAATTCATAGAGGCCATTATCGCTGCTTTATCGGCAGTTTCCTGCCGATAAAAGCGGCGATAATGTATCGCCCGTCCTTGATAATATGCCCGTATATTTCTTACCTTCAAAGTGATATTCTTGACCATGATATTCTTGTGTCGATATTTCTCACCAACAATATTTAGGACTCGATATTTCTGTAGTTTGAGATTTCCAACTCAAAATCTTTTCTTCACACCCGTACCGTGATGTGTTGATTACCATCACTGTTTCGGTGCCTCATATGGTAAAATAGGTGTCCTGTGATGGCTGTGAAAACTACTGAAACTTATGTTGACTTACTGGGATACTCCAATAAAAAGCCTACATGTCCACACAGCCCCCAGAGAGGTAGCTCTCAGTGTCACAGATACCAGTCCTTTCCTTGTGACCTTAGTTTTAGGATGTTGTAAATACTATGGTACTTGCCGCTATGAACCATATGCAGCAATGCAATAGACCTGTCAGGAAATGTGTCTAGACAGTCATGCACATCTAGTTTACCCCTCCAAAGGTACAACTTATGTGTTGGGTGTCATGGTACCTCACATCGCATGCCATGTAGGATGGACTTGACCCACATGATGTTAGTGGACTCGCTCTGTCAGTGTAGGTCATGACCAGGGTTGAGGTTAATCATCAGATGACCTTCACGGTGAGAGCTGGAGATATACCATGAAGTGCACCTACCTTGATGAAAGTTTGACTACAGGGGGTCACTCCCTACACCTTGCTAATTTGAGCAATTTGCTTGGTGAAACTCAATTATGGAGAGAGTATGAAATAGATATACTTGATATTGGAAAGAATATATTCCATAGATAAATGGACAATATGGGTTCCGGAGAGTCCTGACGAATACCGGAGTGACCCGATACTGTGGGCACAACAGAAATGGCAGAAACATGTTGACAATTTGGCAGTAAGGAGGGGTGTAGACATAATAATTTACTTCTATCACCACCATGCTTCACATTTTTAAACCTAGCCGGATGATCCAGGAATAACATTTCAAGAAATGACACATCCGAGGTAGTTTTAACCTTCACTGGCTGCACGTTTTCTTCAGTGATCCCAAATCTCATTGTTTGTATTGTTTTCCCCTCCCCCTAGCTCCACCCCAGACGTTGGTCTGCACAGGGGTGTGAGTAAGCAAGCCCAATGATGAGGCATGTCACAATTTTGTGAGTGGGGCAGTTTTTTCCACAGAGCACGTGCCACTTTCTAAAAATACACTTTCCTACTCTTTTGGGTGTGTTATAATGACAATTGTACCACACAGGCAACTGTTCTTGCTTGTGTGAGTTGTGATCTTCCTTCACTACTGTCTCTCATGTTATGGTGGCACTATTGCATGTGACATGATATAGACTTCACAGTACATGCAGTGTCTATACAACATTTCCCATTGGTAAGTACTGGTCATATAGTGACATGAAAGTGCAAACATCACTAGTGCCATCAGCATTAGGGCCTGCATGTCGGCCAGTGTGCATTTGGCAGTTGCTGGTTCTTCTGCAAAAGTGTTTTAAAATGCCCATTCACTGACTGGTGGCATTTATGAGAGTGTGAGATGTAGGGCTGTGGTGATCCTACGTGTGTGTCTACACTGATCCTTCCAAGGCAATCTGAGTATGCAATACCAAAGAGTGGTGTTATGTGCCTGCCCATTGGGACTCCTACATCTTCATTTCATAGACTAGTGTCGTCACCTGTACCAAGCCGGATTGGGGAGATTCCTGTGGCTGTAAGGAGTACTGTGCTGTGTGAATTCAGAGTATCTATCTCCCAAATGGTAAGACCTCAGTGTATTCTGTGAACTTTATCAGCTCAGTGTGATAAGTAAGTAAGTAAGTAAGCTACATGTGTACAGCTTTCATTTAAGTTTTCAGGTAGTGGACATCTGATGTAATTTGGACAGCAAAGTGTCATCAGTATGCAATGAGGATTTGCATGTGACATGATATCTGCCACTACCGTAAATGATTGTACATTGGTGTACCACTTGACCTTCATGACATCCTGATGTGTTATGAGTAATAGATTTGTTTCAGTCTTGCCCATGTGTGAGCATTATGTACATCTCACACTTGGATCCATCCTATTTGGTTACATCTTTTTACAAAGGTATATAACAAGTGCCAAAGTATTCAAGGTGATCAACTATCCTAGTTTGGACTTGAGGATTGAGTGTAGACTATCTCATCAATGCATTTGGGCCTGTCTGGGATTATGACAGAAGTCGACTCAACTGTTTGCAGATCATGTAGCATGCATGCATGTGCTCATGCTCAATTAGAAGCCTATGGAGCGAACCATGAAGGTGGTGTGATACGTGGACTTCTTCAATGTTTTCTGGTGATTTGTGATGGTCAGTTGTGGAAATGGAGTTGCAATACACCCATGTTCCATGTAATTTCAGATATACCCAGGGCAAGTGAAGGTAAAGGGGCTAAAATCAGTGGGAACACAGCTGGTCATGGTGGGCCCAGACCTAATACATCAGACAGCGACCAGGACGTTGCAAGGAGTGCCCCGGAGGATCAATTCCACCATCATCTGTTTCCGCCAACTGCAGTTCCATCGCTACCCTATCTGTTGTCCCCCCACAAGTTGGCCATTTTGGCTCCCATAAGAAGGGAGGTGTCTCCTTTTCTCCAGGCACCCCAGTGCCTGCCCCTGTTGCCCTCACTGCCCCGAGTGAGGAGGTTATTGACCACCTGAGGAACAGCTCTGTTGGTCAGACTGCAGTGCTAAATCTCCTCAAAGAGCAAGGCAACACACTGACCCAAGCGGTCCCCTACCTGGAAGACATTCACACTGTCATGTCTGGCCTACAGAGATCTTTTCAGGCTTTGACCTCCTCCCTCACAGTAGCCCTTTACCTGTCCCAAACTTTCACACCCCTCCTGCCCTATCCCTGTCCACATTCCCTATTCCTTTTCCTATCACCTAAGCAGGGAACACACTTCAACAGACACAAGACCCCACACAAACTCCAGGCTTCAAAAAAACTCAGCCATATTTACACATAGCAGACACTAACCTCCCTCATCACTACGAGCACCACCAAAAGCAAACCCTGAGGCACTACAGCAGCACATACAGTGTCCTCCATAGACACACCCGGACTTGCAAAAGCCACACTCACATCCACAGAATCCTCCACAACACCAAGCATTCATGCAGACATCACACAAACATCCATAGACCTCTCAATAACACGCATATCACCCATATCCCCTAACACCGCATCAACAGCCACAGACCCCTCCACAACACCCATATCCTCAGACATCGTACCCAAAGCCACAGACCCCTCTACAACACCAATATCCCCAGACACCGCATCAACAGTCACAGACCCCTCCGCAACACCCAGCACATGCATAACACTCCCATCGAAAAAAACACAAACACTCACATTCACCCACACAACATATACCACCATAACATACAGTTCACACAGTGGACCCACCTCACATATGCATTCCCTCTTCCTTCCAACACCCTACCTATTTTCTCCATGAATCTCTCATGTTTTCCCTTGCCATTAACGCTCTGAAGCCTGCCTCCCCCAAAGTCTCCAAAACCCTTCCCAAAGATTATGCCATCTCTTCCACTTCCCACTGTACCCAGCCAAAACAAAGAAAAAAACAACTCCTAAACCCAGCCCCAAAAACCCCAAACCCCAAAAGCCCAATGGATGCCTCTTTGTGAGGAGGTACCCTGGCAGTGTCAGTAAGGGCAAGTTTGGTGGCACAGCATTGTGCTGTGGCACATGGACTATGAATTGGCTGGCCACTGACCTTTATTTCTTTTTTGGATTGGTTTATATCCATTCATTAAAAACTATCACAGTTTAGAAGACATTAGTCCTGGCATTACTTTGATATTTATTGTATGTTATTATATAGTTAGTGACGTGTGATTACAGTTGTGTTTGTTTGATCCCTGATTGCTAATCCAGTTGAAGGGGTCAGTATGATGTAATATACCCGTGAAGCCAGTGCAAGAGATAGACAGTACAATGGCAAATATTAAATGGATGTGTATGTGGGTTGACACCCTGATGGGGAAGATATTGCATTGGATGATATGTTATATGGTAAGTATTTTTTTATTTTTTATTTTATTTATTTATTTTGCGGACTTCTAGAGCGCGTTGCTACCCGTAGGCGTCCCAGCGCTGTTGCTCAGCATGCTAGATCCAGGGAGGGGGGATGTTCAGGGGAAGAGCCAGGTTTTTAGTAACCTACGGAAGGCCCATAGGTTGGTTTCCCTTGGGATATTAAGGGGAAGGGCATTCCATAGCTTTGAAGCCTTATATGAGAAGAGGCGTCCCCCTGAGCGTGCTCTTCTTATTCTGGGGACACTGGCCAGGGAGAGGGTACTTGATCTCAACTGTCTATTGGTTTTGTGAGGTTTGATGAGCGGTCTCAGTATGGGGGGGCCTCTGCAATGGAGGATTTTGTGCGAAATACAGAGGGTTTTGAAGATAATTCTTTCCTGAATTGGGAGCCAATGTAGTGAAGTGAGAGCAGGTTTGGCGGAGCATCTGGGCTTTGTCCCAGTGAGAAGCCTGGCTGCTGCATTCTGGACGTGTTGCAGTTTGTTGATAACCAATTTTGGGGCCCCTAGGCACAGGGCATTTCCGTAGTCCAGTCTTGAGATGATTAGGCCCTGAATAAAGAGTTTTCTGGACTGGAAGGGAATTAGGGGGAGGATTTTCTGTGCTGTCCGCATGAGGCCAAAGCATGTTCCAGCGGTTTTCCTTGCCTGGGCTGTAAAATTGAGGTATTGGTCAATCCAGATGCCTAGGCTCCTAATTTCCTTTTTAGGGGTGGGTGGTGTTCCCATGCAGGGCAGTCATAAGAGTGTGGTGGGGAGTTTACTTGGGTCAGCAAGTAGTAAAATCTCTGTTTTCTCCCCATTAAGTTTAAGGCGAGAGTCGCTCATCCATTTTGAGATGTTCTGAAGGCAAGTGGCTAGGTTGCCCAAGCATTGAGCCGACTGATTTAGGGAGACGACAAGTTGGGTGTCGTCGGCATACATGACTACCTTTATACCAAAAGGTGTCACAATATCTTCCAGCGGGGACATGTGCACGTTAAAAAGTGTGGGGCTCAGGGAAGAGCCCTGAGGGACCCCACACTGAAGGGGTATTGCTCTGGAATGAGCATGCCAGTCGGCTACCTCGAAAGTTCTATGCTCCAAAAAAGATTTGAGCCAGGCCAGGGCGATGTCAGTGACTCCCGCTCTATTAAGCTGGTGGATGAGGATGGCGTGGTCCACAGTGTCGAATGCAGCGCTTAAGTCCAGGAGGATCACTGCCACTGATCCCCCTGCATGCAAGATGGTTCTTGCTTCTTCGATCACGGCTATGAGGGCGGTATCTGTGCCCGGCCCTGGTCTAAACCCTGTCTGGGAGAAACGCAGGAGATCATTGGACTCCAGAAAGGTGGATAGTTGTTGATTAACCATTTTTTCAGCCACCTTACTGATACCGTGGAGAAGTGAGATCGGTCTAAAGTTGGCCAGATCTGAGGGGTCAAGGTGGGGTTTTTTCAGCAAAGATCTGATTATGGCCCTTTTCCAGTTTGGGGGGGCAATGCCTTGGTTAAGGGAGGAATTGATTAGGTTGGTGAAGAGGGGAGTCACCGTGGGGGCTACCAGTTTTAGTTTATTCAAGGGGACGGGATCTGTCGGTGTTTCACTCTTGACTGAATTTAGGGTGGCTAGAAACACCTCCGTGGTTACCTGGGAGAAGGTATCAAGGAAGGGGCATCGAAAGCCATAGGAGAGGATGGCGGGTCTGGGAGGATGTTGAGAGTGGGGAGGGTTTTTAAGATGTTGTTAATTTTGGAGGAGAAGAACTCAGCTAACTGATTACATCTGGAGCCTGAGGGATCAGCAATAGGCTGTGGTTCAGGGACTTTCGTCAGTAAACGGATGATGCGGTAGGTTTCTTTAGAGGAGTAGGGTGCAGCTTGTATTTTTTCTTAGAAGAAGGCAGCTTGGGTGTTTTTTAGGCTGGCTTTGTAGCGCTTCATGGCTGCTTTGTATTCTCCTTTACTCTTTGCAGCCTAGTCCTTTCTCCATAGGCGTTCAAGCTTTTTACAGTTTTTCCTTAATTCGCGCAGCTCAGGTGTAAACCAAGGAGATTTAAATGTTCCTTTCTTGCTGGGGAGAGGTTTATTAGGCAGGATCGAGGGATTTTTCGATCCAGGTGCGGAGTTGTTGATCCGCTATCGCCGGGTCTGAATCGAGGATTGGAGCAGTGGCTGCAAGTTTGCAAGTCCAGGCTACTGTGTCTAATTTTGGCCACGGGCGGGAAGGAGCCTGAGGGGGGGGGGTCTGCCTGGGATTTCGATGGAAATTTGATACTTAAAGGGGATTATGTAGTGGTCCGTCCAGGGGACGGGAAGGGGCACTTCTGCAATCAATTCGGGAATATTCGAGAAAATAGGGTCCAAAAGATGGCCCTAAGTGTGAGTTGGCTGATGGTTTTTTAGATGAAGGTTATAGGCGGATAGGTCTGCCTTAAGGTCTTCCTTAAGTATTTCATCTTGGCCTGGCCACTGTCAAGGTAATTTAAGTTGCACATGCATGGCACTTTGTTATGTTATTGGTTGTCCCTGATATATTTCTGTTTCCAGGTCCAGTGCACATGGAGTATGTCAGACATGTGCAAAATGTACTGTGCCCCAGGACCCCAGCCTTTCAGGGTTCCCCCTAATAAAGGCATAGCTATCTGCAGAGAGTGTTTGCATTGTTCCCTTAGAATGTTTCTCACAATGATTCTATGTAATCCCATTGACTGACATTGCCTTTTCATGTAGGTGATGTGTGGAGTCCAATACAATGTTGTAACAGAGATGGTTATGTTATGTTATGTTATGTTATGTTATGTTATGTTATGGGGGTTTTGTATAGCGCGCGGCTACTCCGGAGAGTGTCCCGGCGCTGACGCACCAATAAACCCCCTGAGAGAAAAAGATGCAGTAGGACTACAAAAGAAAAGCTGCTATTATTGATGGAACAGCCAGGACTTTAATTGGCGCCTGAATTTTAGTAGCTCATGCTCTTGTCTGAGGCTGAGTGGAAGGGAGTTCCATATTTTCCCTACTACCACCTGAAAGGATCTACCCCCCCTTTCTGACCAAAGAAAATCTTGGTATCACCAGCAGATGCTGTGATGATGATCTGAGCGTCCTTGTCGGGCAATATGGTGTGACCCTCTGTTGAATATACTGTGCCCCACTATTATGTAGAGCCTTAAAGGCCAGCATAAGGGCCTTAAAGAGTATCCTGTTTTTCATAGGGAGCCAATGGAGAGTTATCAGATGATTCCTCATATGTGTTCTGGGTCCTACCAGTATAATAGCTCTTGCGGCTGCATGTTGGATCACCTGAAGACGGTTAAGTAGGTAGTTAGGGATGCCCAAATACAGAACATTGGCGTAATACAACCTAGATAAAATAAGGGCTTGGACCACAGTCTGCCTATGGGACTGAGGGAATAGAGGAAGAAAATTTTGCATCATCTTCAGTATTCCGAAACACACACCTACCACGGATTGCACGTGTGCTTTCATGGACAAAGATGAGTCCAACCAGATTGGACCCGGTGTCTGAGTCTGGGGTCACCAATTTCACCATTTATCTTCGGGAGCCGGTCCAAAAAACATTATTTCCGTTTTGGCTGAGTTGCACAATAATTGGTTTTGACATAACCCATCAAAAATCTTGGTGAGGCATAGGAGGATTGCAGGCTCAGTTACCTGCTCATCTTTACCAGCCGTAAACAGCAGCTGTGAATCATCGGCATGTGTTATGATTTTAGCTCCATATTCCTCCACCAGGGGTGCCAAAGGGGCCATATAGATATTAAAAAGAGTGGGACTTAATACCGATCCCTGAGGCACCACTACATTCAGTTGGGGAATATCTGCCGAGAAAGGAGGCGACCATACAGTTTGTCGACGGTCTTCAAGAAAAGAGGAGAACCACCTAAAAAACGTACGCCCAATACCGCACTCCCTCAACCTCTGTAAAAAGCCTGTTGTGGGGTACGGTATCAAACGCTGCAGAGAGGTCTAACAGTATCAAAACTGCCTTACCGCCCCTATCAAGTGTAGCTCTGATAGTTTCATTTATCTCTAGCAGGGCCGTTTCCGTACTGTAGTTAGTTCTAAAATCCGATTGGCTGGGATGAAGAGCATTAGTGGATTCAATAAAATCCGTAAGGATTGAATTCACATACTTTTCCAGGGTTTTTGCAAAAAACGGAAGCAGAGTTCTGGGCCTATAGTTACTTACTACTGTGGGGTCTACTGAAGGCTTCTTTAATAGCGGAAGGATATTACCCTGTTTCCAGCTCCATGGAACCCTGCCTTCTGACAAAGACATATTCAAAACTTGATTTGCCGCAGGGTTCAGAACCTCCGCCACTGACGCCATTATCGTTGCGGGACACGGGCGTTTCACTTTATTGATACATCTACGCAGATGTATCTGTGACATCAAAACAGGGCCTGGGATGTGTCCTGACGTTAGACAGGACAACGGGAAATATTGGATGGATGTCTATGTGGGTTGAAATCCTGATGGGGGCGACATTGCATTGGGTGACATGTTAAATGATAGTATTTAAGCTTGGCCTGGCCACTGTCAAGGTAATTTAAGTCGCACTTTTTCCTATGATGTATGTTGGATATTTGTTTGATGTGTTGAAGTTAGATATGTGTGTATCCTCACACGAAGGGTGTCAGCTTGTCATACCTTTGTGGACTTCTACATGGAGATGTGTCCATTTTGAAATGTCGACCTTACAGCTACTTCATCTAGATGTTCTGCATGCTATTAGTGCTGTGTTTGCTTTCATAAGTTGCACTTACCCATTGCCTACACATGCATGGCGCCTCCTTATACTATTGGCTGTCCCTTATATATTTCTGTGTCCAGGCCCAGTGCACATGGAGTATGCCAGACATGTGCAAAATGTACTGTGGCCCAGGGTCCCAGCCTTTCAGGGTTCCTGCTAATAGAGGCATAGCATTCTGCAGAGAGATTTTCCATTGGTCCCTTAGAATGGTTCTCACTATGATTCTATGTAATTCCATTGACTGACATTGCCTTTTTATGTAGGTGATATGTCAGAGTCCAATACAAAGTTGCAGCAGAGAAGGTGCATTTCACTTTATTGACACATCCACACAGATGTATCTGTGACATCAAAACAGGACCTGGGGTATGTGCAATGTGAGTGAGTCACATTCACTATAGCATCTTGGTCATAGGGTAATAAGGCCTCATGGTAGTTATAGTCACTTCAATGTCGCTTTAGTAATTATAACCTACATAACAAGTGAACTACAGTTGTGACATAGCAGACAAGTGAGAAGGGGCATAAGGCATCTTGGTTATAGTTGGAATGACAAGGCCTAATGTCAGTTCAATGTCACTTTAGAAACACTTGAGAAATGGTAAGCTTCCTGACAAGTGTAGATCAGTTGTAACAAGGCAGACAAGTGAGAAGGGGAAACAGTAGTGTAGCACCTTGGTTATAGTTGGAGTGACAAGGCCTCATGGTAATTGCAGTCACTTCAATGTCAGTTTAGCAACACTTGAGTAATGGTAACCTGCCTGATAAGCAAACTTCAGCAGTGACATAGCAGACAAGTGAGACAGGGCAAGTGAAACAGGGCAAAAGATGTGTGGCAGAGATTAATGGGTGTGATATTGTTGTGGAGGTGCTGTTGTGGAACACAAAATAGTGCACACATCACAATCACTCTGTATTTTTGTCAATTTTCATATGTGATAATGCACCAACTCCACAATAGAGAACACTATCGACCCATTAATGAAAACTCCACACCACGATTGAAGGCTCAAATCTTGCACCTTACTACACAAGCTTTGAACGAAGAGTACATCTGCAAGAAGGAATATGACTATCTAGATTTGACTTCACAAACATTCCTAATATTTACGTTCTTCCTATAGTCTACAAGGACACAAGCCACCCTCCGGGCCGTCCCAATATTGCAGCATGTTGGTACCTTTTAGAACCACTGGCCAAATATATAGATGTGTTCTTAAAACCTTTTGTCCCTTTAACAGAAGCTTACATTAGGGACTCAATGGACTTTATTGCCAAAATCGAAGACTCAATATTCGAAGGTGACCAGCAGTTGTTGGTCACTTTTGACATTGAAAGTTTATATACAAACATACCCCAAGAGGAGGCCTTATTCGTATTAGATACAGTACTTGACGGGAGATCCAGACCACACGCAGTACCCACACATTTAATTTCAGCCTTGGCTAAAATTTGTCTTAAAAATAACTTTTTTTCATTTAAAGACGAGCTCTTTATACAAGTAAAAGGTGTAGCCATGGGCTGTTGCTTTACACCGGAGATTGCTAATTTAGTCATGGATACTTTTGAGAGAAACTTAATTTTCCCTGAGACTACACCTTTTAAACCCCATATCGTCCAATGGAGTCGATTTATCGACGATATATTTATTATATGGTCAGGGACCGTAGAACAACTCCTGGTCTTCCACAATTGTCTCAATGCACTCTCAGCTGACTTAAAGTTTTCTATTTCCCATAGCAACTCAAGAATTAAGTTCTTAAACCTGTGTGTTTCACATAGGGAAGGGAGACTAGAGGTGTGCCTTTACACTAAGCCCACAGATCGCAACACCCTATTAAATTTTACCAGTGGACACCCCAGGACCCTTAAAGAGAACTTGCCATATGGACAGTTCTTAAGGATCTGGCGGAATTGCACCAACAAAGCTGATTATTTTGAACACGCTGAGAAATTACAAATCAAGTTATGCAATAGAGGATATCCAAGAGAATTGGTGAGAACAGCTCTCAAGAGAGCGTGGTTCACACCACGCGAAACTCTACTCGTCCCAAAGGAAAAACAAGACACATATAGGATGACTGTGTCCTAACGTATAATCCCAAGGCAAATAAAATCAAACAGATTATCCTTAGCAATTGGAGACTGATACAACAGTTTGATATTCCCAAGCTCCTTTTTGCGTTTCGCAAAGGCAAAAACATCCAACAACATTTGGTGAAAGCCACTCGTATGCTCCCTGAGAAAGGGAACCTTAGAAGCATGTTAAGTCTTCCTCCTGTAGTAGGGCATTTTAAATGTAACGGATGTGTGGTGTGTATGCATACAACCAACTTCAAATCTGTGATGATTAATGGTAACAAACATACCCAAACCAACTCCTCGAACTGTAACACCAAAAATGTGGTGTATTGCATCACGTGTCCTTGCAATAAGACGTATATAGTACAAACATCGCAGAATGTGAAGATGCGAATTATTCAACATCAGTCTAGAATTAGGTGCAAAACACAGGGAGCTCCACTGGTGCAACATTACTCTGCACTTAACCACAATGAAAATGACATCAGGTGGTCTGTGCTACTGGTGGTGAGAGCCCAGAGTAAAGTGACCCTACAAATGACTCTAAACAAACTAGAGGCACGGATGATTGAAAAATACCAAACTGCGACAGTAGGTTTGAATGATCGTGATGAAATATGGGCACTTATTAGATCATAAACAGTGTATTACTGTACTTTGATTATCTGAATCTATGTTGTACATATGTATGATTTTGTCTTTCAGCCGGACTTTCCTCGTCTTTCCCCTGCAATAGTGTTATATGCTTTTATGAACATTTCTTTGTAATTTTGACTCTGTAATGTATTTTGTATATATATATATATATATATAGTTTTTGGGTATATTTTTGTATATATTTGTATATATGTGTTAATTGTTCTTGATCCTCTCTAGTTCTGCTGGAGGTCGGAGACTTATGTACACTGTTCACTAAGTACTTAGACTGTTAGTCTGCCTCTGTGCTCTTGTTGCCCTCCGGATCCATTTCGCCACCAGTACTTTGTTCATGAGGTCATTATTGACCTTATAGTGATCACACACTATTTTTATTTTAGTTTATGGGTTCTTAGGACCCCTGAAATGTTTTCCTTTTTTGTTTTACTTGTTTAGAGGACTCATTTTTATAATAATTCGTTATTCCCCAGTATCCTCCTTTATAGCAGTTTTGGCTGATTTGTGCCAATTAGGAAGGCGCCCTCATAGTGAGCACTTTGATACTCCCGCTCAAACTCCTTTTTGAGGACAGCTTGGAGTGAACCCGTATACTCCTTTGTTGTAATCTTCTATCGAGGATACTGTTCTGCCGGTCCCTTGTGATAGTTCGCCTTCTATGTCTATTCACTGACGCGTGCAAGTCCTGGTCACGTGGGACGCGCCGCGCTTCCTCATAGAGAGGAGATCCTCAGCGTTCACACGCTAGCGATCCATGGAGTGACTGGGCGACCCGAAGCATACTTTTCGACTGGTGAGGAGATCTAGTGTTGCCCTCTCCTTTTGGTCCATGGTAGGGGGGAGTTGATTAGATCCTCCAGTGTACGCAGGTTGGAGGTGACGCCTGTATTCCTTTACTATTTCCCGTGCAGTTGTTGAACCTGGGATTGGTTACCTTTACTAAAGCGACGTGTGAGAGTGTTCCACACAGACGTACCTCGCCATTTATAAGGTATGATACCACGTACATGGGGTTTCCTTTTGGTGTGTGATCTGTATGTCATATACATTAGAGGTGTCTTTAGCATGCCCATTCATTGCTTCACCTGTAGAATTCCTCCTTTTTGTGAGATCTTTTGAAGAGTGCCGCCAGATTGGATCTACCTCAGTAAGTTGCCCCTTGTGAGCTCTCCTCTGCCATACTGCATGCGACCTACTCTTTAAGGACGGTCTAGTACTTTTTGTTCCTTTTCCTCACTTTTTTTATTTTTATTTCAGTAATTGCATTGCTTCTTGGTGATTACAGGAGACTCTGGATTTAGTGTGTGACTTCGGTTGTCTAAGTGCACCCTTACCAGAGTTATAGTACACAATAGTCTCTTTATTCTTACCCCTTGTTGATTTGTTATCTTGGAGTGGTGGAGGGTCTAAGACTTTTTTTAATTGGTCTGCTTCTCTTTTGGCACATTTTGGTCACCTGAATGCCTACTTTATTTTTCACTTATTATTTGTTTCTCTGCTGGTGACATAATCGATATCTGGTTAATGAGGGCACAGAGAGCATGACAGATTGCTATAAGACGGTATACATTTCGTTGTATGTATTTTTTAGGTTTTCTTATCACCCTTTCCTGAGGAGGCCAGAGTTGTTGGAAGGCCGAAACGTGACCGCGTTGACACCTTCCATAAAGAGGAGTCTGATTTAACCTTGAAATCAAAGTGGAATTATACCTTTTGACACATTCCTTATATTTAGGTTCTACATCTCCGTTTTGAACCGATTGTGTCTGACTACCTCGGTGTGTACTTCCTAGAATTAATAGGAGGACACCTAGCTTTTGTTTTAATAATTTTTTCAGGGTGATGAAGGATTTGTGTGTGATTATGTACTGCCTGAATTAATTTTGTGTATTTTTTCCTTTGTTGTTGTATATAGTTGTGTACATATGTATGTATATTTGTGCAGAATGTAAATTTGAAATTCACTGAAACTACTGAATAATGAGTTTGTGTGATTACGATAATTAAAATGTGTAATCACGTTTTCCATTAGTCGTGGTGGTATGTTCATCTATAAAATAGCAGGTTAGTGGACAAGTGCCACCAGTATAGGAGAATTAGCAGTCCCCTATTAGTTAATTATTCAGCTATCTATTCTTACTCTCCCACTTTCCCAGTGGACCTGTGCAGTAGCAATGTTTTGGCCTAGGAGGGCATCCTACAGATGTAATTTTTATGACTGATAATAAACAATCCCACACAGGGTTCCTGTATATGTGTAAATGTATATGTGTAAATTTCTTAGGGACCACAACTTCCTTAACTGGTCCATGGCGGTGCATTGTTTTGAGGAGGAGTCAATGGCAACAGGTAGTTGTATGACGTGCCATCAATTTCGTCTCCGACGGACTGGGTTTTGAAGGTGTTCAAGGAGGTAGAGCAGCGGCAGGATGTGTCCAATGGGCTCCATGATGGTAGAAGATGTGTAGAGGTGAGAAGAGGTGAGTTTGGACCTCATATTCCTCCCTTTCCACCATCTCAGATATGGTGGCTGTCAAGCAACTCATAATTGGGTGGGCAGTTTCACTGGCGGTCTGAGTCTTCCACAACCTCATAGACCCACTCCACGACTGCCACACTCGGAGTTGGCTGGCGGTGTCCCTTGTTCGGCAGTGGTCTTCGGAAAGCCAATCTGCCCAACTCGCAATACAGTGGTTGGGCACCAAAGCTCAATGCAGTCATACCACCACCACCGGTACAGCGTTCCATGGACTGTCAAACTCGTAATAAGGCCTTTGGTCTTTTTTCTGGAACTCTCAATCCTCCAGCATGGCAAGGTTCAAAACTGAACTCAGTGTGGGTCCTTCAGAGCTGGACATATCATCGAGGAACCACTGAAGCTGTTCATTTTGGTGGCAAAACTCAGAGAGGGACAAAGCTGGATTTCGTAGCCACCAAGATCGCTTTGTCACTGGGATGGATTTGCCGCCTTGCTCTTTGCAAGGTTTTATGATCAGGCTTAGTCACTTTTTTGGTTCTCCAAACCTCCTAAAGGAACAAGGCTAGAAGATGTAGATGGGTAGGGCTCCTCAAGGCTGGATACCATTTCAGCCATGTTGCACTGAACCAATGTGGCAAAAGGTCAGAGCAGGTCAAAACTGATTTTCATGCCCGCCTTGGGTGCAACCTTCCTAGCAAGCCCCAGCATTGTTTCATGGTCCTCTGCAGAGGGAAAAAATAACTGTGTCACACATCTCTCCAGCTGCTGGGAATGTTTCTTCTGTTCGCTACTGCAGCCCCTATGCCTTAGTAGAGGCATTCAGACACCAGGTCCCTCTCCAGCTAAGGCCCCTGCAGGATCCAGTTCACTGTGGTTTGCTGCACCTTGTTGGAGTCAGGAGCCCTAATACTTTGTGTACATGCAGCAGGAAAACAGGAGATGAGCCAACAGACCCATGAAGTGCCATTCCAGTCCATGGGTGCAACACAGCTATATGAAGTCTGTTTTATTCCAGCAGAGCCTTCTTCTTCATGTGTAATCAAAACAGGTACAGGAATGTTTTGAGGAGGTGATGATGAGATGATAGACTTATTGTGTGCACTTACCAGGGGTTTGAGATTTCTTTTCTTATGAATTTTGCCTACTTTCTTGCCCTATGCCCTTCTCATTTTGCAGCACTTCCTCTTGGCTTTGCTAAAACATTATCAGTATGAAATCTAAGATGGTTGTACTCTTCCATCAAGAGGTAGTACATTTTGAAATGTATTTATTTATGCTTAGTTATTTAAAACTGTATCATGTACCTTAAAATTATACATCAAACACATTTTATCAAATTAAAAACATATTGTATTTGTAAAAAATTTAGGCAGCTTTACATATTGGAAAATGATCTATTTTCTAACTGTTTTGGAAACCAGGAGGTATTTTGTATCCCCATATAGTCAAAGTACGGTAATAAAATAGCAGTGTAATATACAAATAAGACATGGGGTTATAACAAATTAAAATATGGCAGAATAAACTTCACATATTTTATACAACCCATTCTCAGCTGTTTCTAATAGGTTTGTTTCAAGCACTTTTTAAAGATTTTGCATATCGACAGTTGATCATTGGATCTGTGGATCTTAGACCTACAATGACAGCCTGCCTACAAGTGCAGTTTCCCCGCTCATTAAAAAAAGTTTTCAGCATTGATGTGAATAATGTTCTCCACCCCTTTGTTACACAGACCACAGAGTGTTTTTGTAGATGTCTTATTCCATTATTTTTTCACATGGGTTTCTGCCAAAAGGAAAGTGCATAACATCAATTTTCAGTTTTGTTGACCAGCCAGCTTCTAGATATGGTTGGGTTTTAAGAATTGTGTATTCATTGATCACTGTGCAGGCATGTGCTCTGCTGGCAAATTTCTCTTTATCATTTAAAATGGATACTGCCTTTGATGTCTTATTATAAATTTATTTAAATCAGTTGGCGACAGGCAACTACCCATATTGATTGAATACCCAATTATTTTTTTTGATGCATTGAAATAACTATGGGCTGGTGCTTTTTTGTTCCTTTGTATCTCCTGCCACAAAGCTTGGCATAAGTGATTATCAGAGACTATTCTTATTCTATTCCAGGTTTTCACGTATGTTCCCTTCCTTGCTATTATTTGATTAATAAGACCAAATGCCAGTCTGACCTGGGCTGGTGATGTTTTCAAGGGTAGGTGGAGCAGAGATCTAAATACGTTTGAAGAGATCAGGTTTAAGAGAACCGTGTCCTTGCCACAATGTACTTCAGTACCATATGTAACTGTTGGTAGGAATCTAGCTGAAATCCCTTTAAGTGGTGGTGCATACTGAGATCATCTAATCTTTTTTGAAGGAATCGGAATGCATGAGTCAAAGAAATACCTTTTCTCTTCAAGTCCACCTTATGCTGTTTAAAAGTAGCCCATTGAAAAAAAACTGCTTTATTTAAAAGCAGTCCCAGACATGGTGGTCTGCTAAGCCCAGCAGGCCGCCATACCTGGGAGGGCCTGTCATTCCCAATGGGCTCGCAAATTGCGAAAGGCTCATTAATATTAATGAGCCTCACAATTTGCGACCCCATTGGGAATCGCAAACACTGTGTTCCACGCTGTTGTACATGGCAAATAGAGCCTCGCAAATTTCGACTCGCAAATGAGCCACAATTTGCGAGGCGCAGTTTTGGTAGTCGTACATATGGCCCCAAGTTCTTGCACTTAGTGAAAAATAAAGATTTGCATTTTTATGCCATTTTGTGAGTTTTATTATTGAAATGTTTTCATCCTTCATATTTATTGGTTCTATTTCACTTTGTGAGGCTACTTCTACAAATACGGCTGGACTTCCCTTTGGGCGACCTGCTTTATTAATTTGTATTGCTAGCGAGTAAAAACCTACATAGCCATTAATAGGAAATGATTGTAATGCCCATATCTCTTGTAGGCATATTATATGATTATTTTCCAATAGTTGCACAAGACTCTTCCCATGGCTTTAAGGTTAGGCACCATTAATATTGCAAGAGCAAATTGCTAGATCCTCTTTTTCCTTAGGAAATTTTGATTTCTCTAATTTGATTATGCGCCACCCTTCCCATGCAGCGCCTCCGTTAACCAACCTATATTTAATTGTATCTTTCCTGTTTCTTCAGGTGTTGACCTCATTTTTTGATGTGAGTATGAGATGTTTAATGTACTTCCTACTGGATTAGTCAAAATTAAATGACAGTGGCTATGATTCTCATAGTTATTCATCCTTCGTTCGGTATTTTCTGAGACAAACAGGGCACAATATCCAAGTCTAAAGGAGACCCTTTGTACTTGGATGCC
Organism: Lissotriton helveticus; assembly: GCF_964261635.1. Lineage (NCBI taxonomy): Eukaryota > Metazoa > Chordata > Amphibia > Caudata > Salamandridae > Lissotriton > Lissotriton helveticus. Next base: position 2,073,621,707 of record NC_136061.1, read on the forward strand.
CCAGGACTGTAGGCAATCTTTTGCCAGTAGTATCCTATTTGCGATAGCAGTACATGCCCAAGTGACTAGGATTGATTCTGGAGACATTTAATCTGGCAGTTCTGTAAATTCAATAGATTCTATATTGGATAAGTAATTTCCCGTTAGCTGGGGAACAGCCTGCAAATGTTTGATGATATTATGTCTGTTCAGTATATCATGTCTTCCTCTCGACTGATATTTAGGAGTAAAGATTATTTTTGATGTAGGTTTGCCTTCCCAAACTAAAATGATTTTATCTTGATCTTTCTTCTCATCCCTTTTTGGGCACTGTGTTATCCACATAGATTTAAAATCTGGGTTTTTTCCAGATTCAACCCAGATGTAGGACATAATATCCTCATTTTCATATTGAGTCCTGTTATCTACCATTCGGCAGCACCATCCATTGCCATAAACCTTTTCTGCTTAATATCTGTCACCTTTTGTTCCTTTTCTTTACCTAATGATTTATTTTTAATACTTTCCTTTATTTGCAAGGAGAGCATATATTGAACATTTTCACTCTTCAGACTTCCATTCCGCCCGACAACGTATTTGTCCTCTGTGCGTTTTTACATAGTTTGCTCTTTGTTTATTTTGTGCTTTACACATTTTTTCAGTTGCTTTTTAGTTATTTTTGATTCAGTTTATAATAGAGAAACAGTTTTTTTTTCCTGGTTTATCTGTGAGGAAAGAGATGTTACAGCGTTTGTGTTGGGTTTGGCTACAAGGATTTCTGTATTTTGGGGAGAAGTATCACCCGTATTAGCTAATGTTTTATTTGCCTACTGTTGCGAGGATTCTGCACACACAGAACTATGGGCAGGACAACAGGACCTCGGTGTGTAGGGGCTAAGCCTTCTTACCACCTCTGCACCCAAAATCCCATAACCGACTACCTATAGTGTCTCATTCGTTCTCTCACATAATCCTACATAATCACGGAGCTACAAATGATTGGACAACCCAGAACACAACATTCCCGACATTCTTAGGAATTGCATTAGCAAGACGTACCCTTTTGCTCACTCACTCGTACTTGTCCACAGTAAGAATTGACAGAGTCAATGAGAGTGGGACCCTGTTTGGCATTGTTTTAAATGTATAGCCCAGATACAACTGTATGATGCCCTCCTTGCCCATGTCACTGACACTGCAGAGGCACACAGTACACAAATGGAAATGTGCTCACAACTCATAATCAGTGATAGTGATGTGTTCATTAAATTGTTTCACACAACAACACCTCCTCATCAATATCACAACTATTCAGATTTTAACAGGTCTCCCTTTGCCTCATGACACATCGTGATCTTATGAAGGTCAACTTAATGGCCAATCTTCCATCTATATGTGTTGTCACAGAAATCATGTTGCATGCAAATGCAGATTGCATACTGCTGGGCCTTTTGGCTCCAAATTTCATCATATGTCCACTATCTGAAAAGTCTAATGAAAAACTATATTGAGGTAGTTTCGCTATGTATCACATGGACCTTAGACAGTTGCCTCTAAACATTTAGGTCCAAACTTTTGGGCGATAGATAGTCCAAATTCGCAAAGCACAAAACTTCATATAGCCATATGAACATTCCCAATCCTGCTTGATAGAGGTGATAACGCCATTCATACATTGCATTCCTGGAAGCCAATACACCTTTACAGGTTGTTGGCTGTCAGCAAATATCTATGACATGAAGATGTGGGATCACTAGATTCCCAATGGGATAGCACATCACAGCAGTCTTTGGTATTGCAAACTCAGATTGCCTTGTAAGAATGAGTGTTGACACTCAAATATGACCTCTACAGTTCCACATCTCACTCCCTGATGTATGTCACCAGTCAGTGAATGACTTTTTGAAACACTATTGTAGATGTACTAACAACAAGCAAATGTACATTGGGCAACATGTAGGCACCAATGCTGATTGCACCAGTGATGTTTGCACCGATGTCACTGTTGAAACACAGTTTACCAATGGGAAGTTTTGTACAGTCACTGCATAAACTGTGCACATATACACCATGTCACATGTAATAGGGCCACCATCACATGAGAGGCAGAAGTGAGGGAACATCACTTCTTACACAAGGAAGATAAGTGGCCTGTGTGGTACAATTGTCCCCCAGAACAACTAAAAACATGAGATGATTTATCACTTCACTCAGCCAGGTGTCTGCAAATAAATGAAAATGTGTAGTGGACCGGACTCTGTTGTGTTCCTGGTCATACAAACATTAGGCACAGCACAGCAGCATGCACCACTACCAGGCTTACACAAACAATGACTCATCCTGTGTGTTGCATATGGGTCACCCCCACAATTGACGGGGAAATACCTGCCTGTAACACACACAGTTGGCAATGTAACAGTATGACTTTGGCGAGGACTCAGTCCCAAGTAGCTTCAGGGCGACGGCTCTTCAAAGGTCTTTCTTCTGATGGGTGCTGACCTGTATGTATGCAATTGATGATGAAACAGTTTGTAACTGCAAGTTTTAGGATATCTGTTTGTTTGATACATATTTGTTTTAACAGCTAGCACAAGCATTCATCACTAGTCAACAAATACACAGGTAAATGAAACCTGCTAATCATTACAAAAGCATGAATACACACTTCTGTGCTCATCTGCTGACTATCTTCAACCCTGGTCATTACCTACACTGACTAAGTCAACCCACTAATATCATGTAGGCCAGGACTATCCTATATGTTTTGTTATGTGAGATACTATGACACATAACACACCATTGAGACCATCTGAAAGGTGAACAACTTGTGCATGACTGTACAGACACCTTTACAGTGAGGCCCAGTGACTTGATGCATATGGTCCATAGAGCCCGGTAACATAATATAGACTACATCCTGAGACTTAGATCACAAAGTAAGACCTGGCGTGCGTGTCACTGACAGCTTTCTCTGGGGATGTGTGGACATATGGACTACCTAATCAGATATTATACAACGTCAGATTGAGTTTGTGTGGTACGTACTGTCATAATAGGGCACACCTTTTGCCATATGTGGCACTGTTACAGAGATGACATTCAACATACCATTGCATGTGTTGTTTCATTGGATTGAATGTAACAACATTGGTGTATAACACGTCAAAATCTCTTCAGAAGTAACCAACTATCGACACTGGAAATTTGTCAGATGTGTAATAGGTCTGTACTGTGGAAGCATGACTTATGAAAAAGGACAACAGACCTGTGGGGGTAAGTGGACTGTCATAAGTCAAAGACTTAAGATGCTTGTTTCCGGTCCAGGACAAGGTTTGGCAGTTCGGGCTGGACTGTTTCCATGAGGCACAGGGTCAGACTGATTTGCATATGGTCATGTCTGAATAGGGTGGCAGAGTGAGCTAAAGAATGATGATGGATTAAACCCAGATCAGTTGACTGGGATGAGTGCTTGCAATGTTCAACACTCCATCCATCATCCCCTTTGGTTTTGCTTTTTCGCCCTAAATTGGCAGAGTATGCCCAGATGTGGGTCCCTTGCTCACTTTGCCACTGGATTCAAGTTAGCCTGGCTGATGACTGATTAGCCAGAAACCGGTCCCAGGATGCTTGTTTCTCGTCCAGGGAAGACATGGCTTGGCAGTTCTGCCTGGACTGTTCCCATGAGGCACTGGGTCAGACTGATTTGCATATGGCCATGTTGTAACTGGGTTGGCGGAGTGAACTAAAGAATGATGATAGACTAAACCCAGATCAGTTGACTGGGGGTGAGTGCTTGCAATGTTCAACATTCCGTCCATCATCCCCTTTGGTTTTGCATAAGTCAAAGACACACATTGGCAATGTGGATAAATGGAAAAAAGTATCAGGCCAGTCAATCCGGGCTACCACTGCTTAATAAAACTTATTTTGGGAACTTCCATGGATATGCAGGTTTACAGGGAGATTACGCTGCACCTCAGTTGCATTGTCACAGTAACTCTGCCCCAACCGAGGCTGTGGCCCAGACTGGCTATAAATCATTGTCAGGCCTTGCTTTCTGCAGGCTGTGCCAACTGATCCCACACAAACATCAGATTTCCACCAATTCAATGCATAAGAGTGAGTCTTGTGGCCATCAAATACATGACCTCAAGGTTGTATGGCACTTTGAAGGAGTCTGTGAGATATAACTAGCTCCCAGGCAATAGTTTTGCAAAGTCTGATGTAGGCTGAGTGATCTGTTGGGCTGTACTCACGGCAAACATCATCCTCATTTGCTTCTTGTGGTATACAGATACAGCTAATTCTGTAAAGCCTATACATTTCTTTGAATAAATACCATCATCTGATTGGTAACTTATTATAGGTACCATGAAATGTAGACATGCATAGATGTGTGCATGCAACACAAGTAGGATATAGAGCTTACCATACATTACAATGCTACGTTCACTCTACAAAGTATAGTGCCCCATAACCCATTACATGATTATCCTATGAAGGGGCAACTCAAATTCACCAGAAACTAGCATGTTTTCCCTCTGGGACTCAGAGGCACATTGTAGCCAATGGGAATGGAAAGGATGAAGTTAACAGTAAAAATATGAATTTGAAATAGTTACCTGTTCCTATGGAGAGCCATGGAGCTGGCAATACAGGGAAAGGACCTCTCTAACCAAGGTCTTCAACTCCTCTAGAGAAAAGAGACGGGGACTCTAACCTGCTTGGCCTGGCATAATTGTGCCCTGAGGTGGCAAACAGCAACTAAAGTGGAGGAGGTATTGATAGCAGAGGTGTCAGGAATCAAGGGAGTTATTTTTCTAACCGTAGTGTACATGTTTGCCGCATATGTGGTCTTCACCATGGACTCACACAGCCATTAAACCGTGACTTTTGCAATCACCAACGTTAGCCTATGGCTGTGCCCACCGTGGATGCAACCATGGTGGTGGCCGTTCCAAATGTACCAGATGCGAGGTCAGGCAGTCATCATTTTGCTGACTGGCCCTACAATATTGGTGACTGTGTGTGGCCACCACAACATGTGAGGGATAACCTGTTTATATTTGAAAAACTCCCTTTCCATGTAATGCCCAGTACAAAAATCATCTGTGTGATGCATTACCGTTCATAAATGCAAAATGTGTGTTGTGCACTGAACACTGCGGTTGACGGTTTTTGGCCTCAAATGATATGAACACCTCAGTTTTGTGCAACATTAACATTTCAGAATTGGTAATGTGCACATTTCATTTACAGACACATGTGAAAGCCACATTGGTGATTATTGATGGATGTTGAATCGTAGATAAGGTTAGTATGAATTATATGTAATGTGTTATAAATAAAATCTCAGCCTGAATTTCGAAGTTGATGACAGCTTGCGAGAGAAATCGCTGTACACGTATGCTGCATGCTCCGGCTGGGCCCCCGGCTTCCGCTCTCGGTCCGTGGCTTGGGTATCTCACCTGCTGGGACTCCAGGACATGCCACAGTAAGTTCGTTTTCTGCTTCCCCACAGCTGGTGTGAAAGGAAACAAGGGAATCCTACTGACTTGGAGCCTGGGTGAAGCTTTTTACAAGAAACAACGGCTCCTGTGGATAAATAAGAACTAATTCTGATACAAGTAATGCACAATGGCAATCCGGGTGATTGATATAGATGTCGAAAAAAGGAAGCTGTATATACACAGTGAGAATGAATTCATCAAATCAGAATCATTTATGTCAATATATATCAACAGTTTGTACAAAATTTCCATAACATTATAAACACATATGTAATCATAAAAGGTGATGGCGTGTCCCATGTCAATTTAACTAAACAAGTGAACCTAAACTGCTAAGGTGAAACATAATAATATGTAGACAACATAAGGTTTCAAGTTTACAATTCAGTTGGAAAGAGACAACCCAATTATAAGTATAGACCATTAAAGTACAGCAGTTGAAATGTATAAACAACTGTTGCAACAAGTCTGTCTCTTTATCTCTGTCGACGGCGTTTCGACCTGTATGGGGTATCAGGTCTCTTCAGGACTGTTCAATGAGGGGCACCTATAAGATATCATAAGTATGTGTTAGCCAGTGCGCCATCAAAAGCGGGTAATCATAAAGTCATTTGGGAAATTTAAATAAAGCCTCAGACTACCTTTCAAGGGTTTGCGCTGCTTAGGGAGCGAGAAAATGTGGCACCGTGAAGTAAAGGTGAAAATAAGGACTTACAGGTATCCCGTCCGGGAACTGTATGGGGTATCATAAAAAAGGGAAAAAATAAGTAAATGCCCATACGGCCATTGTATTTGACATAATCAGCGTGTATCATTCACACGCAAGACTTAAAACTGGTGAGGGTGTGAGGTAAGCAGGCATACGGGATAGGATGTCGGTCCGCAGATCCGTGTAATAAGCTGTTTCGATGTGCTGGAGGAGAGGCACTGATGCGAAGCACGAGTCAGGAGACGGCCTATCTACCGGTACATTGGAAAGAAAAGAATACAGCCAATGGTAGTACTCACCAGGAAACACACAGGGGCGCTCCTGGTATTGAAATGGCTGGCGATGTAGGAAAAAAGACTTCTATGTAGTCAATGGTGTGTGGCTCAGACGATGCTGGCTCTGTGAAGAAGAATCCGCAATTACTCTATTTGTAATATAGTTAATGGGCAAGAAAGCGTGGGATACGAACAATGGCCCTTGGTAAGTTACATACCTAAATATTAGCGCATGAAGCACGGACGATCCCGGCGGTGTGTCCTCTCTTCTCTGTGTGATAACAGAGAGTGGCACATGCAGTACCGCGTGTTATGAAGGAACTAGGATGGAGCTTGCCAGTAGATCACAAATCAACGGGCGAACTCCAAGCGAGTGATCACCGATTGCCTGTGTGAATGGAAAGGGTCAACAGACTCCAATGTGGTGAGGCGCGAGCAACGAGGTGTAAATGGTAATGTCTGTATAACGAGTAAAGCCTATGGATGTAATTCTGTCTGCTCGTCTGTATTTGCAGAACTGTTACTGAGATAATACCACATTTCTCATATAAATTGACATTATATACGTTAACAAAGTGGCAGACATAGCGCGATCATTCGTCTGTGCTATACTGTTTTAAACATAATGTGCCTGTGGGCTTTATATGGCTCATTTACTGTTTCTAACAGCCAGATTCATCAATGTCCTAATCTGCGATTTCTAAATTGCGAGAAAAAGCGAATTGCAATTAAGAAATCGCAGATTGGCATTCATGAATATTTGCGAGAAAAAAAAGCGATTTGCATTCGGCCGCAATCGCCGATTGCGAGTCCCCGAAAATCGGTAAATATTCGCATATTCGGCCGATAGCCGTGTGGAAATTGCGATTTCGCAATTAGCGATATCGCAAATTGCGATCTCGCTAACTGCGAGATCGCAAAAACAGGAAGTCGCATCCTGAGCACAGTGATGACATCACAACCAGGAAGTAGGCAGGTTCCACCCTCATTCAGCAGTGAGAGCCTGAACTGGAAGCATCATCATCAGAGGTCCCTTCCAGTGTGCCTACAGGAGTTATTTAGGAGACACCCCAGTGACAAGCATGTCTGAGGAAGCTGCTGCTGGATCTGCCAGTGGGAGAAAAAGGAAAATAAAATTTTCAGAGCAAGAGCTCGAATTTTTAATTGAAGGAGTCTGCAAGGACTACAATCGGCTCTTTGGGAAAGACTCCAGAAGGGTGCCCGAGGCCAATAAGAGGCGGCTATGGTTGCGCATCCGCCCTAAAGTTAACTCTGTGGGGGTGACCCAGCGCTCCGTGGACGAGCTAAAAAAATGCTGGTATGACCTCAGAGGGCGGTCAAAGGAGAAGATTGCGGAGAGGCTGGGGGAGCGTGTGGCGACAGGTGGAGGGGAGCCCACTGTCCCACCGAATACACCACTGGAGGACCGAGTGGAGGACACCATAAATCCGCAGGCATGCGTGGGTGTGATACAGCTTGACTCCTCCCGACCCACCCAAGACACACCAGGTAAGTGCCTTGCGACTGCGACCCCCTGTCCCCTAACAATGTCCATGACTCCAGAGCCCATATCAAACCCGAGTCATGCAGCCAAAGCACACCACTAAAGCGCTATTGCATTGTGGGACATGTAGTCTGACCACAATTACCATCTTACCCCATTAAGCCAGACATGTTTAGTGAGAGTCAATCCTGCAGCGACTCAGGGAATGGTAGTCTGCATGCATGTAGGAAGCCTAAATGTGTAAGAAACATGTCACTAATCAACGTCCACTTTACATCACAGGTGGCGTAGAAGTCCCCAGCACAGACAGCGATGGCCTGGTCATTGAGGACATCACGGAGGACACAGAGGAAGACACAAATCTATCCCCACAGCCCGGACCATCAGGGCAAGCTGCCGAACCAGCGGTAATTACACCACCAGCCCCTGTGGCCAGTTCCACCCCTGTGCCACCACGAGCTGCAGTAGCACTGCCCGTCCCACAACCACCAGTGGGGCATGCAACACCAGCAGCAGTTCGCCAACCAACCCGCCGCCCTGCGGCTGTGAGGAGCCAGTCCAGCGGACTGGTGAGGGGTCAGCGCACTAACAATTCCCGTGGTGGCAGGGGACAAAACGTGCGAGCAGGTGGGCTCTCCATCGAGCACCGTATGCTACATGTGCATCAGACGCAGGCCCGTCATCTCGGGGCTATCCACCTCCAACTGGACAAGACCGCCCGAAATGTAGCACTAATGTCAGACCGCATGGAGAGGATGACAGCTGCTATGGAGGCCAACACACAGGCCATGAACAGGCAGCGGGATCTCAACCGCCGCAGACACCACCAACTGCTGACCTACCTGTCAGCATACACGCGGTCCAACTACATAATAGGGAACGCGACCTCCCAGCTCTCGCGACGCTCCTTGGCCATGCAGGTCCAAATGGTCCAGTCCTGCCAGGACGTCGCAAGAGCTCTGGAGCATGTGTCAACTGCAGTGCAGGGCATGCAGGCTGCCGGCCATGGCCAGGGGGGCCTGACGACACAAGTGAGGCTACATCCAGCCATAGCAGCCAGTCCATTCCACCGGTGGAGGCACCCCGCCGCAGCAGCAGGCCCTCTGCTGCCTCACGGCATAATCAGGAGGAGGATGGAGAAAGGAGGCTGGGAGCATCTGCCCGGAGGCGGCATTGAACTATATAACATTAACATGAGGGGCCATGCTGCTGCTACCAGCATGCCCTCCTGAAGAACAGACATATGACGCAATATGTCATTCATGTACCAGTTTGCAGAATGTCCAGTTTATTGTGCTGTAACAATAACAAATATTCTGTCTAACTTAATCTGACTCATGTCATTATTAATGTTGTCATGCATGAGTTAGGTAATGGGTGTGGGGAGTGGGTGCACTAGAAATAGTTCATGCAGATTTGGTTGCGCCGCATGTGTCCTTCTGCAGGATTCTCTCCGCTTGCGTGACGCACATGTGCAGGTGGTCGGTTGTCCCCTTCCGACTCACTGCCAGAGATGTCAACAGGTATCCTGCGCTTGGTAGCAATGTTGTGGAGGATTGCACACACGGCCACGATGCGGCAGCAGACCTCTGGCTCGTATTTGATGGCCCCACCAGTCTTGTGCAGTATGCGGAATCTGCTCTTCAAAAGGCCAAATGTCCTCTCAATGCAATTTCTTGTGCGTATGTGTGCTGCATTGTAACGCCGTTGCTGTGGTGTTGCAGGGTTGAGGTATGGTGTGAGGAGGTACTCACGGAGAGTGTAGCCGCTGTCATCTGAATGATAGGAGCAGAGGGTGAGTGCCTGTGTGGCGCAGCTACTTTATCACAGTGTAATATTGTGCGGCATGTGTACTTACCCAGTAGGTGTCCTTCACCAAAGTCTCCCCTGGCCAGTCGTGTGTGAATGCCACTGTGCCGGAATATGAAGGAGTCATGTGTGCTCCCCGGGTATTGTGCCACTATGTCCGTGATGATTGTCTTTGCATTGCACACCATCTGGATATTGAGGGAGTGGTAGGACTTGCGGTTACGATACATGTATTCCGTTTGTGCTGGTGGGCAGATGTGGATGTGGGGACAGTCAATGCATCCTATTATATGTGGAAATTTGGCTACATTGTAAAATTGCAGCTTGGTGTCATTCAAGTCCTGTTGGCTGGTGGGGAATGAGATGTAGTGGTGTAGCCGGGTCAGCATGGCCTCCAGGAAACTCCTTAGGCAGCGGGACATGGTGGGCTGGGATATCCCCCCTGCGACAGCGGCTATCCCCTGGAAGCTTCCGGAGGCCAGTAGGTGCAGGCTGCACAATACCTGCACATGGGTGGGAACGGCATTGGTCCTCCATGTTGGATGCTGCATCTGGGGGTCTAGGTCCTGGATCAGCTTATGATCATTGCCCCATTTAGGCGGTACTTCGTGTAAATTTGCTCCCTGGTTTGGCCCAGAAGGGTGACCCGCACACGGAATATCCGCTCCTGGATCCTACGTCTGTTCCGTGCTGCTCGCTGTAGCCTTCGTCGCCTGACCACCATGTAGAGTCCTGGCATTGTGAGAATCCTCAGGCTCCAGCTGCATGTCCTTAAGTGTGTTTGGTCAGGCCTGCACCTGTTTGTAGTTTGCTAACTTTTTTTGAACTTTTTTTTTAATCTTCTTACTGGTTACCACCTGGTTTGGGTTCTCCTTAAATAGCGCGTCGCAAATAGCGATTTTCGGGTTTTTCGCAATATGCGATTTTTCATGAATGGCGATTGCGATTATTTTGCGAGTTCGCAAATGTATTAGCAGAATCCATGGTTTCTCGCTATTTCAGATTCGCTAATGGGCTTGTTCCTGGATTCTGCAAATTTATTTGCGGACTCGCAAATTTTATTTTGCGAATTCGCTATTTTGGGTTTTTCTCTATCATGAATCTCTTTCTTTGAAATTGCGATCGCAATAGCTAATTCGCAGCTATTGCGATCGCAATTTTGCTTCATGAATCTAGCTGTAAATAAACTGTTCAAGTAATATAAAAATGGCGACCGTAATAATTAAGGTAAGATCATCAAAGCAATCACAACTGGGTGCTATAGAACTTTTAAAATATATCTTACATTGCATTGCTGAATTACCGCAAGTCTACAAACATAGCAAACAATGTACAATTGGGAGACTTATTGGCTCTATTATGGCATTTAACAGAGTAAAGAAAGTGTGTCATACATACATTTTCCAATTGTTGCTGTCAATGCTGGGGTGCGTAGTTGGAGAACTACAGTTGGGCCTATCAAATTTGATATGTCTCAGGGCAGGGGGTGCCACAGTGTGTAGCCTTCTGTCTGGAATGGATGTGCTATGTATGGTGCATAGTACTACGAGCACAGCGGTGTGCTAGTAGATGTGTATTGGGTGCAATCTGTGATATAAGGGGCCCTCCCGACTTGGTAGACCAGGAGCCACGTTTTCTGAGGATGACAGGGGTAGTGGCTTATCTAGTAACCGGTAACAGTTGGACAGCGGTGGGAGGTGAAATGTGGAATCCGTGAACAATAAAGGTCTCACACTACTAGTGAGGTCACAAAGCCTCGCCACTCCTCTGCGGAGTTGAGTCCTTCTGTGATTGAATTAGTGTGCTCAATCCAACGACATTCAAGTCTTTGGAGTATCTGGGAGAGGTCTACTCCTCTTGTGGGAATCTGTGCTTTGTCTATGACTTGCCACTTAAGATCGTCTGCTGTGTGCAATTTCTCTTGATAATGGTGTACAAGTGGGGCATTAGGAACGGCATTCCTGATCCTACTGCGGTGCTGTCCAATGCGCGCTTTGATTGCCTGTTGCGTTTGGCGTATATATGGCAATCCACACGGGCATGTAATGCAATATACTACGTTGTTCGTATTGCAATTAGCGAAGAACTGTAGGGTGTGCTTAACATTTCCATGTTCAAAAGTTTTTGTGTTGCAAGTGAGAGCACATGCCACACAACTCCCACATTTGCAATTGCCTCTGACTTCTGGGAGCCCCCATATCGTCTGCAATGATCAGGTTAGGGAGGATCTGATGAGATGGTCTTTGATATTCTTGCCTCTTTTGTAGGCAAACATTGACACCTCTATGCTGGGTTCTATGCTATTAATGATATGCCCGTTTTTTGTGATCAGTTTAAGTAGTTTGTTCGTGTGTACACCAAATGTGGTGACACAGATAAGTTTATTGATTTTGGATTTTTCTTTGGGGGTGAGCGACGTCTCTCTCGGACAGAACCTAGCTCTCTTCATCGAGTTCTTGACTCGTTTCCTGGGATATCCTCTTGTTATCAATTTATTTCTCAGATTGTTGGCTTCTCTCATATAGTCGTCTTTTTTGGAACAATTACGACGTAGTCGTAAAAATTGACCATAAGGGAATCCATCTCTGAGAGCTCTAGGATGGTGGCTGTTATACAGGAGAAGCGTATTGCGTTCAATAGGCTTCCTATGTAATTATGTGAACAGTTGTCCTCCTTCATGTTGAATATTTAGATCTAGAAAGGCCATACATGTTCTGTGGATAGTCGAGGTGAATGTGAGGTGGGGCTGGACCGTGTTAAGGTATGATACAAAGTCCTCAAATTGGGTGGCAGTGCCTGACCAAATCAGGAAAATATCAACTATATTTCGTCTCCAATATTGGATGTTGGGGCGATATATGTTGATTTGGTTCAGGACATTTCTGTGCTCTACAAAGTCCATGTATATATTAGCTAAATTTGGGGCAAAAATTGCCCCCATGCTGGTCCCAGAACATTGCTGGTAAAAGTTATTTCCAGACATAAAATAGCTGTGTGTCAATGCTATGTGTAGCAATTCGATAAGGAAAGAAGTGGGAACTTGTACGGGTCTGGGTCTCGTGTCTAATGCATCTTTAATGACCTGCATACACTCTCTTTGTGGTATATTAGTGTACAAAGAGGTGATGTCGAGGGTGGCCAACCATTCACTTTCCATGTTATAAGGTCTATCTTCTAGTAGATTAATCATATGCATCGAGTCCCGAGTCCCGGACATATGAATCTTGTAGTGGGCCAAAATATTTTATGAAAAAGGCTATATACTTCCCAACAGGTTCTAAAATAGAACCACAGCCTGACAGGATCGGGCGACCTGGAGGGTTTACTTCACGGTGCCACATTTGCTCGCTCCCTAAGCAGCACAAACCCTTGAAAGGTAGTGTGAGGCTTTATTTAAATTTCCCAAATGACTTTATGATTACTCGCTTTTGATGGCCCACTGGCTAACACATACTTATCACATCTTATAGGTGCCCCTCATTGAACAGTCCTGAAGAGAACTGATACCCCATACAGGTTGAAACGCCGTCGACAAAGATAAAGAGACAGACTTGTTGCAACAGTTGTTTATACATTGCAACTGCTGTACTTTAATGGTCTATACTTATAATTGGGTTGTCTCTTTCCGACTGAATTGTAAATTGAAACCTTATGTTTTCTACATATTAATATGTTTCACCTTAGCAGTTTAAGTTCACTTGTTTAGTTAAATTCACTTGGGACACGCCATCACCTTTTATGATTACATTTGCGTTTATAATGTTATGGAAATTTTGTACACACTGTTGATATATATTGACATAAGTGATTCTGATTTGACTAATAAATTCTCATTGTGTATATACAGCTTCCTTTTTTCGACATCTATATCAATCACCCCGATTGCCATTGTGCGTTACTTGTATCAGAATTAGTTCTTATTTATCCACAGTAGCCATTGTTTCTTGTAAAAAAAAATCCCCACAGCTAGTAGCAGAGAGTTGGACAGCCAAAGCCTCCCTCCTCAAGCTCCATACGCCCCCAGCACTTTTGCATAGACCGGGCTGTGACCAGCAGATGGGAGGTGAGCGGTCAGGACGAGCAGTGAATCGGAGCCTTTCAGGGGCTGGGCTGCATACAGGGGACACCCAAGCTCTGCAGTGGAGCACCCCAGAGCAGAAAGGCTGGTGAGGCTAGCACCACAGCCCCTGTGTAGGCGGAGGCAGTCAGCATTAGGTTGATGCGGCTTGCCGCATGGTGAGGACTGTCCCTGCATTGAGGACCAACTCATTTTCCTTTTCTCTGGTGTCTAGGGAAAACTGCATTATAATCTCAGGTGGGGGTTAAAAACTCAGCAAACTCAACAAATTCAACATACCTAACCTAATCACCGGTGCAGCCACACCCCAGGCCCAGACCACCTATGCTGCTACAGCTCCTTCTTTCCTATGTCCAACTGTTTCACCACCTAGCTGACTCTATCAGGACCCTTAGACCTGGGCGCATGCATTCACTGGTGGTAACTGTGCAGGTTGAAGAACATAAAACTCTACACAGTGGTGTTGTAACAGGCTCAGGACTCTTCAGGTTCCCCTGTAATCTAGGACTAGACCACACATGAAAAAAGAGACACCAGGACCCCATTGTACTCGCTTGGAACCCTCACTCAAGGGTGCAATGATCAGTGGGCCTGTGCCTCTCCCCTTCCGACATCAAACAAGACCCACAGCCTGAGGGAGGTGTGGTGGTACCATCGAGCCTAACATAAGAAATAATCTGATCTGGCAGAATGAGGAGGGCAACCCTAGTATCTACAATGCACAGAAAACCCAAGTTGGGTACAGTGGGTCTCACAGACAACTTAGATAAGTCACCTAAGCTAGTTCAGAGCACAAACCCACAGCGCCCACTTTGACCAAAAATTGAGAAACTCTTGGGACAAGATCCAGCCCTGTTGACAACCCAAGATAGCACATCAGCAACTGTATTAAGGGAAATGTCTTAATTATACAAATGAACATTACTGGTCCACCTGGCCCTTTCCACATGCTAGCCTCTACTCTTTTGGAAAAACCACCAGGTGCAGTGGCTAATATTCCTCCCTTCTACAGGCTTTAACAGCTGGTGGATAGACCACCACGGTTAAATGTCATGGTAACTGATCACCCGCCCCCAAGCACCTCATGCCAACCCAGGATGAGCTCAGTGGAACTGCAGAAGCTGCAGAATTAAAAGCCTAACTAGACCAACACAAGGTGCCTCACCCAGAGCCATGTTTAACATCCCTTAAACTTCATTCTAGGCGACAGTTGCTCCCCGGCACATCCTTGGGCAACAATCAACTTCCAACACCAACCAAAGAACCTCTTAACGAAGACTCAGAATCAGCTTCTAATGAAACATTGCATCAAGTAGCGCAATCCTCAACACAGCCCTCACAATATCTCCAAACCAGTCACCATGCGAACTCAGTGAAGTCACCACCAACCAGCGTCAACACATCTATTCTGCCAGCTCGACAATTGACTAGGTCTCCGAAGTGGAATTTAAAACCACCCTTGCCCATAAACCCATCCAACACAAAAGTATCTGAAGACACCACACAACAACCCTGAGGGACTGAACCAAACCACCAATCTCTTTTGAAGCTATCGTTCTTCCTCAAAGAACCTGAATGATCCATCAACCGATAAATTAAATCCAGCCCTAATGAGCTTCCAGCTTCTACATTAGTGATGCTGCCTGAATTGCTGTAAACACTCCAGTCAACCGTTTTGGCATTAAAATATCTCTTTCTGACAAATCAGACAAGTGGACCACCTAAGCACCTTAGCCGTATTTACAGCAGTATCAACAGCAAGCTGGACAATTTGAATAAACTAATAGTAAGGGATCAAACAGCCTCAAACCTGGTCCAATTTGTTTCCTAGTGTTCACCAATCATAGATAGTTTGACATTTCTCCCGATGTTCCTTAGCAACGTCTTGGACAAAGTAAAGAGGCTGTCCGGAGCCACAGGAAGAAGTGACCATCCGATACAGGAGCCTCTGAACCACACCTCATTGTTACCCATCACAAAAAAAAAGCAGTTCTGGAGTTTTTGGACTAGTGGCAGACAGTGAGTCCAGTGGCAACTGACAACACGGTTCTTAACACATCCCTTGAACGTCGCATACATTTACAATGCATGCCTTTACAATGCAGTTTTTACATCGCAACATCCTTTACAACTCATTATTTTACATAGCATGCCATTCCATCGCATTTTCAGAAACTACCTTTACAACGCATTCCATTACATCGCATTATACCTTTACAACGCATACCATTAAAATGCATACCATTACATTGCATTTTAGGTAAGTGTTGGATAGTATAGGGTAATAATTACTATTCTAACTCCAGTGAGTGCAACAGTAGCGTAAGTGTTGGATAGTGTAGGGGAAAAATTACTATTATAACTCCAGTGAGTGCAACAGTAGGGTAAGTGTTGGATAGTGTATGGGTACAAATTATTATTCTAATTCCAGTGAGTGCAACAGTAGGGTAATTGTCGGATAGCGTAAGGATACCATGCGTTGTAATGGTATGCGTTGTAATGACTTGTGATGTAATGCCTGCGTTGTAACATATGTATTGTAATGACATGTGTTGTAGTGACATGCAATGTAATGGCTGTGTTGTAATGACATGCGATGTAAAGGATGTTGTGATGTAATGACTGCTATGTAGAGGTAGTGCGATGTCATGTCTGCATTGTAAAGGTTGTTTCCCTTTACCACCTAAATGCTATGGCATTTCAACCTCACCACAGATTCTTCAAGTTAGGAATTTATTTGCCCAGTCTGTCGACATTACTCAGGACACAAGTCAGCCTTTGGCAGCTAACTGGGCCATTAAGCCTACCCCATATTTCCAAACGACAGTCACCTCGCCCTCTTCGCAAGAGAGAAAAGAAAAGACGGTGCAATCAATGACGCCAACCTACTTTAAACATTGCTTACGGCTCCCGTAAACTATATCCATTGTTTAAGCCAACAAACACATTACAGACTCATGCAGCAGTGAGGAAGAGTGCTTAGCAACCACATCTACATGTTACAAATTCTTCTGATACACATAAGCAGCAAAACAAGCAGAATGGCTGCCTCAATGTACAGCAAACTACATCCATGACTCCCATACTTGGTGGACCATTACCCGTTTCAAATAATCGACTAACTTGCTCTGAGAGAGTTAGGAGGCTTTTATTCATCCACCATGACAAAGAAAAAAGGGTATTTACACCAAAAAGGGAGTCACCGTTCCTAACTAGAGAGTGAAAAAGAAGGGAAGTTAGAGGTACTCTCGTCGTGTGCTACTTTAATTATGGGGGGCATTGTGTCCTCATCTTGATGCCCTCACACACCCCGAAGGATGTCATGCTTCATCATTGGGCTTTTTCTCCTTGTCGGGCCGGTGCTGCAATGCCCTATGGGCCCCCCGAAAGGTCTCTTTTTCAAAGATCTTTTGATGAAGCTGTATGGGTGCGTGGGTGTAGGTGGCAGTGAAGTCCTAGAAGGTGGATTAAAAAATGGCTGGAGGGAGAGTGATTAATTTTTATTAAGGTGGTCCCTCTGTCATTATTAAAACAAAGTGTATGGTTCTGCTTTAAGGGGTATTATGTCCCTTGGTAGCTGGGTAACTATATGTCCCTAGTGGGCATTTGTTGCGGTCAACATATTTCACACTCTAATGGTGTTAGGGGGGATTCAGGGTGCTTCGTCAGGACTGAGTGAGAAAGTTGTATCTGCAGTGGCCCAAAAATTTCAGAGCCCTCGCATAAGTAAAGGGAGTAGAACTTCTAAAACTACAAGAGTCAAGAAACAAAGATACAGTTTACCATTAGAGTACCTATACCAATAGAAGTTTTGCTAAGGTCTGGGTTCTCCATTGGAGGGCCAGTTGCTTGTAGTTTGTAGCGTGTTCATTACTGCTAACGGTCATGTTATATATACGTGAGCTAAAGGTGCTGTGGTCATTCTAGAAATTATTAAAAGGGAAGTTATAGCTAAGTGACAGACAGGCAGACACATTAGATCAATGATTAGTGATGAGATAATGGTGTCAGGGTTGTTCTCTGTATCAGTATTTTTATTTGTAAACATGCCCTGGTTCATCAAATAAACATGTATCGTATAAATAAAACCAAAATTCAAAAGTGAAAAGGTTCTATTATCTAGTACGCTTGTAAACCTTATAAATCTAGGTAATTAATAGCTTTGGGCCCCACCATTGATGGCAAACCTCGAGACGCTGTGTTTACATGCACAAATACATAGATAATATATCTCAACCCTTAGTAGTTAGGGTAAGATCCCATGAGATCAGTGAGGTTCACTTGAGAGCTATAACGAAAAAGCAAACAGAAAACCACCCGTGACATTCCTAAGGCTCTAAGGTATAACCCACAGCTGTTTTTTCAAATGAAAGGAAGGGATGCAGCCAATTACAGGATCTGTCCTGGACGGATCTTATATCTTAGTTACTCACAGTTCTCTCGGTGCATCCTGACTGTGTCACCTGTGTGCATTTCTCTGTCTCCGCCGGTGGAGAAGTGACAGCCCTGTCTCCTTTTATAGGAGTAGCCTGCTTCTGGGTGGGGCATTAATTGTTTAATCACTGGATTGATTAGCAAGTTTTGTTGTTACTATGGGTGCCATCTTAGAGTGGTATACTCTATATTAGGCTCATATGAGGAATGTTCTCGGGGTGTTTGCATAAAGTTATATGTAAGCAAGGGAAATGTCATGGCCGCCATCTTGAAGTGGGTTCTTTCGATAGATGTTGGTAAGTACAGAATCCCTGGTGGACTAATGAATAACAATAAAAGGTTACTGCATTCATTGGTGTTATTTGCGGCACATCAGTGTCCTCTTTGTCAGTTTTTACAGTTGGTGCATCATATTGCGGTGGGTAGTGCACCTTGGATATTTTCATTGTGTTTTTAAGAATTGAGAGGTGGGCTAACTTAGTCATTACTATAGTGTTGCACTGGTGGGGTCGATGTCAATAGTTTGGTTTCTATAGTACTTCAATCCAAGGTATTTCATCGTTAAGACCCTGGGCGTTCGTTTGGGGGAGATGTGCCCATCTTTGCTCTTTTTGCAAAAGGGTCTATGTTGTCCAAAGGGAATTGGACTCAATGATGGTCCAATTGACTGGGTCTGATGTGTGTCCCTTTTCAATGTAGTGCCTGCTCGTTTTGGTGGTGTTCCAACCACACTGTATGTTGCTTCTGTGCTCATTCACCTTCGTTCTTATAGGTCATCCCTATGTATAGTAGGTTACAAGGACATTTCACCAGATAGACCCAACTTTTTGTATTACAATTGGTGTATGTCTTTTGTGTCCACTCTCGGTTCTTCAATTGGAGTGTTTTGGTATGTGCTGTGAGCGAGCAGACATTACAAGTTCCACATGGATAGGGTCCATTGACTGTTGGCAGGTCCCATAATGTCCTCTGACTATCCCCTTGTTTTTTGTGTGGTCTCATGTGGACAACAATATCTTTTATGTTCTGTGTACACCTGAATGCGAATTTTGGGCGTTGCAGTTGAATTTCGCTTGTGTTCAGGATGTTCCAATGTTTTACTAGGACCTTTTTAACCTGATTTGATTGAGGCGTGTAAGTTGTAACACATGTATCTGTTTCATCTTTGTGTAAAAAACGCAAAGATGAAACAATTAAATGAGTTACAACTTACACACCTCAATCTAATTTGGTAAAAAGGTCCTATTAAAACATTGAAACATCCTGAACACAGGCGAAATGTGTCTTGATTTAACTGTGCCTGCTCACGACCCTTCCCCGCCGTCATTTTCTTATTTAGCCCCAATAGCTAAGGAGTGTTAGAGGTGGGAAGGCTTAACATCGGGGCTGGTGTGTGGGATAAAGTAGGTGAGATAGTCCCAGACGTAGAACTAAGCACGCCTTTGATCGATGACATAGATGATGACTGGGACGATTTAGTTGCTGAGGAAAGAGACATAACCTGGTAGAAGGTTTTCAAAGATGGGGTAATTTTTGAATTTATTATGGGCTTTTTCTTGTCTCGCAGCTTCGCCTTGCCCTTTTGTGATTTAACTTTGTTTGGAGTTACACAAGAGGCAGACCCAGGAGTCCCTACTAAGCATGGGCTGAAAATTCGTTCCGCTCGCGCAATTTGCGGATTTTCCGCGATTTCGCGATCCGCGAATCTCGCGACATGGCGGTAAAATCCGCGAATCAGCGGGGACGAATTTTAAGCCAAGCACTTACAGGGTTACAGCAGCAGGTGCAAAAGTTGAAGCTAATTTTTTGTAACCTTTTACAAAAGGGTTACAAAGAAATTAACTTCAATTTGGGCACCTGCTGCTGTAAGCCTGTAAGTGCTTCCTGGCGCCTCGTTGCCTACTTGCAACTATTCTCTGACCCTGCTCTGACCCTTGAAGTAGGGTCAGAGAATAGTTACAAGTAGGCAATGAGGCGCCTGTCACGAAAATTAAACCTCAACAGGAAGCACTGACAGATATAAAAACAAGCATTTGCAATGCAATAGGTCTCGCATTAGGAAAGTTTGAGCTATTGGTCTTGTAAATGACAATTTTTTTTATTTATGTGTTGGTTTTGAAAATAGCTAAATTAATAGCTTTGTCATTTACAATGCCAATAGTTATAACTTTCGCAAATGTGACACCTATAGCATTTGTAATGCAACATGTTTTGTATTTACGTGATTTAGCTGTATTGATATTACAAATTACAATGGCTTTTAATTTTTTTAAATAATTAATACTTAAATAAAAGTGATTTTAATTTATAATGGCAATAGCTTAAACTTTTGTAAATAACTTTTGTGAAGATTATGTTCAGTGTATTTTATTGTGACGAAAATCCAAGAACAGAAGTGAAATATTAACATCTTTTTGTGACATTTGTAATAAAGTTTGAAACATTGAGAGAACATATTTGAACTAGTTGTTGTTGAATGGTTGCGCAGATTGATGCTGCGGTGGCGCTGAGTGGTGCTGTGGTGGTGCTAAGTGGTGCTGTGGTGATGCTGAGTGGTGCTGTGGTGATGCTGAGTGATACTGGGATGGTGCTGAGTGATGCTGGGGTGGTGCTGAGTGGTGCTGTGGTGGTGCTGAGTGATGCTGTGGTGGTGCTGAGTGGTGCTGTGGTGGTGCTGAGTGATAATGTGGTGGTGCTGAGTGATGCTGTGGTGGTGCTGAGTGATGCTGTGGTGGCGCTGAGTGCTGCTGTTTTGGTGCTGATTGATGCTGTGGTGGTGCTGAGTGATGCTGTGGTGGTGCTGAGTGATGCTGTTGTGGTGCTGAGTGGTGCTGTGGTGGTGCTGAGTGATAATGTGGTGGTGCTGAGTGATAATGTGGTGGTGCTGAGTGATGCTGGGGTAGCGCTGAGTGATGATGTGGTGATGCAGAGGGCAGAAAGGCACAAAAAGCAGTCTAACAAAGGGCAGAAGTGCAGAAAAACAAGGGAAAAACGAGTCTAACAGAGGGCAGAAGGGCACAAAAAACGAGTCTAACCGGGCAGAAAGGCACAAAAACGAGTCTAACAGAGGACAGAAGGGCACAAAAACGAGTCTAACAGAGGTCAGAAGGGCAAAAAAACAAGGGAAAAATGAGTCTAACAGAGGGCACAAGGGCATAAAAAACGAGTCTAACAGGGGGCAGAAGGGCAGAAAAACAAGGGAAAAACGAGTCTAACAGAGGGCAGAAGGGCAGAAAAACAAGGGAAAAACGATTCTAACAGAGGGCAGAAGGGCACAAAAAATTAGTCTAACAGGGGGCAGAATGAATCCCGCCCTGCGTGTTTGTCCACGAAGATGCCACCTTTTTGTGCAATACCTCTACTCAACTGGACTACTTTCTACTGTCTAATCAGTAAGTGCTCCCTCGTTGGCTAAATGTATGGGGGCAGATTTACAATAACTGGCGCATCCCCAGGGATGCGGCAGTTATTGTGTGCCGCACTGTTGGACCCGTCTGCTTCTGAGAATCCCCTCACCAATATGATTTCTTTTGTTCCCCTGAACCTCCCAAAATTTGCCGCTTTTTATTTGTCTACCAGGACCTTTTTGTGTGTTGTTTCATGGGGCTAGGTGTTCCTTGACACCCAGTTGCTCACAAGGTTTCTGGCACCTATGTACAAGGCGCCTGGCGAAACCCGTGGACATGAAAACTGAGGTTGGCAACCTGTGTGTGTTTAACCTTAAAATGGTGGACACGTATTTCCCTCATGTGAGTGACTCCCATTGGAGCCTCCTTGAACCCTGACCTTTTGAGGTTTTGGCGCCCTTTCTGGTTGGCGCGCTTTCCTGACAGGAATTTCATAACTTTCCTCAGGTACACAAAATGGCTGCTCCAGAGCCCCAGTACGGTGGCTCTGAGTGACCAAAAGACACCTCAAAAGTGCCATGCCATTGACACAGCCAGGGAAGGTTCTAGAACCTTCCGGCTCGTGCCAGTACCTCAGGGCACTGGCTATATAAAGCTCAGTCCCTGGCGGCCATTTTAGATGTAATTCAGATTCCAGACTTGACACCAGAGTGACACCTGCCCTGCTGACCCCTTAGGTGGCTGAGAGCACAAGCAGTAGAGTGGCAAGGGTTAATAGCCTGATTCCTGACTGGCGTTCCAGTCAGGCGTGTTCCAGTAACCTTGCGCCTGCCCAGCTAGTGCCTCATTGCCCCAAAAGACTGTGGCCAAGTTTATGTGCCTCTCCGCCCCCCCCCCGGTGGCGAAATCGTGAAGAAAAGTCGAGTCGCGACCTTCCACAGTGCCCCCTTCGTGAATAGCGCCTATCGCGGGGGACTCGGACGTCTCCGAGCCCCACCGGCGTTGCGCGCTTCCTGGTTGTGCAGTGATCGAAGGTGAGGTGGTGCGCCGGGGCGGGGTGACGCCAGCCTTCATTGGGCGGGATTAGCGTCCCTGCCCTTTCCCAGAGACCCGGGAAACTGTTGCCATGGGCGGGACCAGCCCCCGTATGAGGAAGTCGGAGGGAGGTCCGTGAAGCCCCTGAGAACCCTGATGCTGGCGTAGGAAGTGCTGTGCCCCGACTGAATCGCTATTCGATTGCAGCCGTAGTGAGGTGGGTCGTTTCCCCTGGAGGGGTGCCGCGTTATCAAGGAACTGTGCACCGGCGTTGATTTGAGCGAGTGCTGAGACTGAGTGACCCCGCTGGCAGCCGTTCGTTCGTCTACTGACTTCGAACTGTGCTACCCTGGTGCCTGCGATATTGCCGTAGGCTCAAGTAACCGGCAAGCGGACATCCTTCCCCGGTGGCAGCGGAGGGCCAAATGTCATATTTACCGTGTTTCCTTGTCTTTAGGTACACGCGCATGGGCCCCGCGTGAACATAAAAGAGTCCTCCTGTGCACCGTGAATCCAGAGAAGCCCGCATGCATTCCCCATGAATCCACAAGTACTGTTATCCTTTTCAAAGTGGGTTTATCTTGCAAATGTAAACTTCCTGATTTATTTAATTGGTGGCAGCGATACCAGAATGAAAATGTGTTAATGCATTTAAATGAACCAGGCTTTATTATTCCATGTATTGGTGATATATAAACCTGATATTCATTTTATTTATTGATAGAGCTATTCCTAATATTTATGCAACACCAGTGTTCCTGAAGTCCTATTTACTCTATTTATTCTCAACCTGAATCCCAGAGTGCTGTAACAAATGAAATGTGAATGTGCTTCCCCAATTGATCCCTATTTACAGCAGAGAACTTTTATATAAAGGAATCGTATTTTTCTACAGCAGTGGTGTGGTGTGACTGTGCAGGGGGTTATTATTGGGTCAGCTTAGCTGGCTTAGCTCTACAGCCTTCACTGCCTTGACACTTGAGCCAAGCTACCCCCTTTGTGCTGGGCTTGCCCATCGCAGGTCCAACATAAAATTGGTGCTCAGCGGTTGGGATTGCGAGCCGTGTTTGTTCTGTACCCCATAATAATTCAGTGTGCGTCACAGGTACACACCCGGAGTTTTCTCCCAGCGGCCCTCTGATTTAACATTTTGTTTTTTTCCAAATTCTCTTCTGGAGGTGGGTGGAGGTGACCCTCAGAGTCTCATATCCTTATAACCTACTTCGTGGTGGTTGTCCACACTTTTCACTGACAAGATGGAATTCGAAATGTCAGAGCTGGAGACATATACTGTGGCACAGCTCAAGGATTTCTGTCAGGAAAGGGGAGTGTTCGTTAGGCGAGGGGCCAAAATAGAGGAGCTCCGTACCAGTCTGCGAGCCTGGGTGGAAGCACACCCGGAGGGAACGGTAGAGGAGGAGGAGTCAGACAGAGGTACTGTCATTGAGGGAACTGCGGAATGTCCCCTGGGGGTGGGTGAGATGTCAATCAGCCCCAAGGTAGCCTCACGGGAGGGCAGCAGTGTATCCTCAAGAGGGTTGTCAGAGACCGAGTTAGCCGACAGGAGAGAGGAGAGACAGTTCAGATGGGAGTTGGCCAAGCTGGAGATGGAAGATAGGAGAGAGAGAGAAGGGAGGAGGATGGAACATGAGCTCAAGCTACGAGAGCTCGACCTCCAGGCCCGTAACATCACTCCGGGGGTGTCGAGTCAAAGGAATTTGTCAGGGAGCCCAGGCCTCATTTACCCAAGGACGTGGTCGCCAGTTATACCGCTGGAGACGACATAGCCAAGTGGCTGACCACCTATGAGGTCTCCTTAAGAGCCCATGGGATCCATGAGAAGCATTGGGGTGGTGGATTATACCGGTACATGCCTCCGACAGGTAGGGATGCCCTATTGGCCCTAGACCGGGAGGAGCAGGTAGATTACCCCGCCATGAAGGTGGCGCTCATCAGAAAGTTTGGGTTCACCCCTGAGAAATACCGGCAGAGATTTAGGGGCAGCCACAAACTGAGCTCACAGAATTGGGTTGACTTCCTGGATTATGCCAAGAAAGCCCTAGATGGGTGGGTCCAAGGTAGTGAGGTGGAAGACTATCGAGGGTTGTACGACCTAATACTCAAGGAACATCTACTCGAGAAATGTCTTCCCGAGCTGAGGCAACACCTGGTAGACAGCAAACTTACTTGCCCCCGTAAGCTTGCTGAGGAGGCGGACATTTGGACAAGTACCCGAGTGTCCACGAGGGGGACGGGAGGAGATTCTCAGAAGTCCGGACAGGGCGCTCCCCAGAAGAAAGAGGGGGGAGATAACAAGAAAAAGGAGTTCTCCAAAGGCCCCCAAAATAATTTTAAGGGGGAAAGTTCCTTTCCCAACTCTAAGGCTAACCCGCTAAAGAACCCTAATCCTGGCCAGAGTCAGCAGCCAATGGTTGTCCATTGCTTTGAGTGCGGTGGTGTTGGACATTATAAAGGGGACGTGAAATGCCCAAAGAGACCACCCCCTCCCACTGGAGGAAAAGCCCCGGGAGTCGCTAGTGTAGTGCTCGGGGAGGAGATGCCCTTAGTTAAGGGGGGGAGTGGGCGGGTGTCACCTTAGTGTCCCTGGGTGATTGGGAAATGGTTCCAAAGATCCAGGTGCCCTCAAATACTACCAAGTATGGGCAGTGGGTCACCATCAACGGCCATAGAGGGGAAGCTCTGAGAGATACAGGAGCCAGTATGACTATGGTAAGGATTCATCTGGTATTTTCAGAGCAGGTGATTCCAGGCGTACTTCACCCAGCCGCGATGGCTGACTGCAGAATGTGCCACTATCCCGTGGCCGAGGTTCGCTTTGAGTGGGGAGGGGTTGCAGGTTCACTTCGAGTTGCCGTAAGCCCTGCCGTGCCAGTCGACTGTCTACTGGGCAATGATATGGAGCACAATGCTTGGAAGGAGGTGGAATACCGGACTCATTCTGAGATGCTGGGTACACCTGATTGGGCCTGTGTGAGTACCAGGTCTGCGGCTGCTCGGGAGGAGAAGTCGCATGGGTTGGAGCCTGGAACAATGGCCCACCCAGCTGCGGATGAGGGAGCATCTCGAGGACAGGAGGAGCCTGCCTCGATGTCCGTGCCCCGTGAGACAGATAGGCCACCTGTGGACGTGGACCCGGAGTCCGCGGAGGAGGACATGGTTCTGATGGAGGACCTACCTATCCCCGCTGAGTGGCGAGTGGAGGGAGGACCATCCAGGGAGGAACTAAGCAAGGGACAGAGGGAATGTCCCACCCTCGAGGGTCTGAGGCAACAGGCTGAAGCCCAGGCAGCAGGTAACGAGTCTGGGAACCATCGTGTTTACTGGGAGGAAGGTCTCCTCTACAGTGAACCCAGGGCGCCAGTGCACAGACTGTCACGGGCCCTGGTAGTCCCACAGTGTTACCGAGCCTTCCTATTAGAGTTGGCTCATGGGATTCCCTTGGCAGGACACTTGGGTCAGGACAAGACCTTTGCCCGGCTTGTCCCCCACTTTTATTGGCCTCGAATGAGGGTGGCGTCCGACACATACTGTCGGTCGTGCGTGTCATGCCAAGCCAGTGGGAAAACAGAGATGAAGCTGAAGGCGCCCCTGGAACCACTTCCCGTCGTTGGCACCCCCTTTGAAAGGGTGGGCATCGACATTGCCGGGCCCCTAGATCCACCGACATCATCCGGTCACAGGTTTATCCTGGTACTGGTGGATCACGCCACAAGGTATCCAGAGGCAGTTCCTCTGAGAACCATTACTGCACCGGTAGTGGCGAAGGCCCTGATGGGGATCTTTACCCAAATGGGATTCCCCAAAGAAGTTGTGTCTGACAGGGGGACCAACTTCATGTCAGCGTATATGCGGGCAATGTGGAAGGAGTGTGGAGTGACCTACCGGTTCACCACTCCTTATCACCCACAGGCCAATGGCCTCGTGGAGAGGTTCAACCAAACCTTAAAGGGTATGATCAGAAGTCTACCCGAAAGCCTGCGGAGGAAATGGGACGTCCTCCTACCCTGTTTGCTCTTTTCCTACAGGGAAGTGCCACAGAAGGGAGTGGGCTTCAGCCCCTTCGAGCTTTTGTATGGGCATCCTGTACGTGGTCCTCTCAGCCTGGTGAGGGACTCCTGGGAAAAGTCTCCCCGGAAAGTTCCCCAGGATGTGGTGAGCTACATGCTGGCCTTCCGAAGCCAAATGGCTAAGTTGTGGAAGCAAGCTTCTGACAACTTGGAAGCCAGTCAAGCAGTTATGAAAGCGTGGTATGACCACAATGCTCACCCAGTGGAGTTGGAGCCTGGACAGAAGGTGTGGGTGATGGAGCCGGGGGAGCTGAGTGCTCTCCAGGACCGTTGGACAGGCCCCTATGAGGTATTGGAGAAGATGGGCAAGTCTACCTATCTGGTGGACGTAAGGACCCCTCGGCATCCGCATCGGGTGTTACATGCCAATCGCCTCAAGCCCCACTTCGAGAGGCCCGAAGTCATGTTGGTAATGGTGACTGACGGATCGGAGGAAGAGGACACAGAGCCTCTCCCCGACCTCCTTGCGTCTCAAGAAAAGGATGGGTCAGAGGAGGGAGTAAAACTCTCACCATCCCTGACTCCTGAGCAGCAGGAGGAATGTCGCCAGGTCCTGGGGACATTCGCTCCGCTGTTCTCCCTTGTCCCGGGTAAGACCCATCTGTGTACCCACGACGTGGACACAGGAGACAGCCCACCTGTGAAGTCAGTCTTACTGGCTGTCTGACAAGGTGAAGGCCAGCATCCGAAGCGAGGTAGCCAAGATGCTGGAGCTAGGAGTCATCGAACCTTCGAACAGCCCTTGGTCCAGC
Source organism: Lissotriton helveticus (assembly GCF_964261635.1). Lineage (NCBI taxonomy): Eukaryota > Metazoa > Chordata > Amphibia > Caudata > Salamandridae > Lissotriton > Lissotriton helveticus. The sequence goes on from NC_136061.1 coordinate 2,073,649,227, forward strand.
CCGGTGATTTTGGTACCCAAAGCTGCCCCACCTGGCACCACACTAGAATTACGATTCTGTGTGGATTACTGAGGACTCAATTCGGTAACGAAAACCGATGCTCATCCGTTCTCTCGGGCGGATGACTTGATTGACCGGTTGGAAGCTGCCCAATATCTCAGTACCATTGACCTCACTGCAGGGTACTGGCAGATTCCCATGACTGATGGAGCCAAGGAAAGGTCAGCCTTCTCCACACCTGATGGACACTACCAGTTCTGCGTTATGCCTTTCGGGCTCAAGAACGCTCCTGCCACTTTCCAGAGGCTGGTGAACACGATCCTCACCGGGATGGAGTCATTCTCTGCTGCTTACTTGGATGACATAGCTGTCTTCAGTAGCAGTTGGGAGGATCACTTGCAGCACTTGCAAGCCGTTCTCCAGGCCCTGGAACGGGCTGGCTTGACGATCAAGGCCAGCAAATGTCAGATTGGACAGGGGTCGGTAGTGTACTTAGGTCACTTGGTGGGCCGGGGAACGGTACAGCCCCTTCAGGCGAAGATTGAGGCAATCATGGCCTGGAAACCCCCCAAGACCCAGACTGAGGTCCGAGCCTTCCTGGGCCTCACAGGTTACTACAGACGGTTCGTGAAGGGGTATTGCACTATAGAGGCACCCCTTACAGAACTCACGGCCAAAAAGCAACCCAGGAGAGTCATCTGGACGGAGGCTTGCCAGCGAGCCTTCGACACTCTGAAACAAGCATTGTGTAAAGCTCCAGTCCTGAAGGCTCCAGATTTTTCGAAAGAGTTCATTGTCCAGACAGATGCATCCGATATTGGCATTGGGGCGGTGTTATCGCAACTCAATGAAGAGGGTCTGATCAACCCGTGGTCTTTTTGTCACGGAGACTGCTTCCCCGGGAACAGAGGTGGAGTACCATTGAGCGGGAAGCCTTTGCGGTGGTCTGGGCACTGAAGAAGCTCCGACCATACTTGTTTGGTTCACACTTCCTTGTTCAGACAGACCACCGACCCCTTCGCTGGCTCATGCAGATGAAGGGGGAAAACCCCAAACTGTTGAGGTTGTCTATCTCCCTACAGGGAATGGACTTTCGGGTGGAACATCGGCCCGGAGTTGACCACGCCAATGCAGACGGTCTCTCCAGGTATTTCCGCCTTAGTGTTGAGGACTCCCAAGGGGTTGGGTAGTTCTCCCCACTTTCGGCTGGGGGGGACGCGTGTTGGACCCGTCTGCTTCTGAGGGTCCCCTCACCAATATGATTTCTTTTGTTCCCCTGAACCTCCCAAAATTTGCCGCTTTTTATTTGTCTACCAGGACCTTTTTGTGTGTTGTTTCATGGGGCTAGGTGTTCCTTGACACCCAGTTGCTCACAAGGTTTCTGGCACCTATGTACAAGGCGCCTGGCGAAACCTGTGGACATGAAAACTGAGGTTGGCAACCTGTGTGTGTTTAACCTTAAAATGGTGGACACATATTTCCCTCATGTGAGTGACTCCCATTGGAGCCTCCTTGAACCCTGACCTTTTGAGGTTTTGGCGCCCTTTCTGGTTGGCGCGCTTTCCTGACAGGAATTTCATAACTTTCCTTTGACAGCCAACAAAGTGATCACCCATTCTATTTTGCCACAACGGGTCTCCCCGCCTGTAGCGGTTGCAGAAGTTAGAGCTTCTGTATCAGGACAGCGCAAGCAGGGGGTAGGGACTAAGTATGAGCGAAATTTGCGAATTCGCGTTCCGTGAATTCTCCCGAAATCGAATTCGCAATCCGCAAAATCCGTGAATATGTGCGAATTTGCGGATTTTGGGTTTTTTTTGCATGTTCGCGGGGTTTTTTGCGTGTTCGCGGGGCTTTTTGCGTGTTCGCGGGCCGCTTGCATGGCGAAGTTACCCATGCTGTCGTGTATGGGCACAACACCCTCTGGTTCACCACTGCCACCCTTTGGTTCATCACTGCCACCATCTGGTTCATCACTGGCACCCTCTGGTTCACCCCTGCCACCCTCTGGTTCACCACTGCCACCCTCTGGTTCAGCACAGCCACTCTCTGGTTCACCCCTGCCACCCTCTGGTTCAGCACTGTTACCCTCTGGTTCACCACTGTTATGTTATGTTATGTTAACACATTCTTTTATAGCGCAACAGCTACTCCGGACGGAGTGTCCCGGCGCTTTGGCGAAGAGGTCCTCCAGGGGCAACTACATAACAGAAGTAAGGAAAGGCGGGGGCCCTATCGGGTGAAAAGCCAAGTTTTTAAAGCCTTTCTGAAAGACATAAGGCTGCCAACAATAAACATCTGTTATTCAGCGCCAAGATACCTACGGGTGAACGTGTGCTTTACAAATACACATGTTATGTTATGTACATTGCACAGCCTATGATAAGTGAACATCAGCTGTAACATGGTAGACAAGTGAGCAGGGGCAAAAGGATATTGCATCTTGGTCAGACATACAGTCACAGGGCCTCATGGTAGTTTTAAACATTTCTATCTCAACTTACCAACACTTGCCAAATGGTAACCTGCATGATAAGTGAACATCAGTTATAAAATGGCAGACAAGTGAGCAGGGGCAAATCGACTATTGCATCTTTGGTAGAGTTACAGTCAAAGGACCTCATGAAGTTGTAGACATTTCTATCTCAACTTACCAACACTAGATAAATGCTGACCTGCATGATAAGTGGTCATCAGTTGTAAAATGGCAGACAAGTGAGCAGGTCCAAATGGACTATTACATCTTGGTTAGAGTTACAGTCACAGGGCCTCATGGTAGTTATAGACATTTCTTTAACGATTTACCAACACTGGACAAATGGTGACCTACATGATAAGTGAACATGAGTTGTAAAATGAGTGCCAAGTGAGCAAGCACAAAAGGACTATTGCATCTTGGTTAGAGTTACAGTCACAGGGTCCCATGGTAGTTGTAGACATTTCTATCTCAACCTACCAACACTTGACAAATTGCAACCTCCATGATAAGTGAACATCAGTTGAAAAATGGCAGACAAGTGAGCAGGGACAAAAGGATTATTGCATCTTGGTTTGAGATACAGCCATAGGGCCTCATGGTAGTTGTAGTAATTTCTATCTCAACCTACCAACACTTGACAAATGGTTAATGTAGCATACCTGTAGGAAACATGCATTTGGGATGGACCCTACCTTAACATTTTTACCCATATCATGGGTCCCGGGATTATATTTGTCTAATTATACACTTACAGACAGCATTCCAACATGTGGCATGCAATGGAGATTGACACGTGTGATCTTCTATGCAACATTACACATTAACACTGACAAACCAAGATCTCTGATATTTTGAGGATTGCATGTTAAAAAAGTAGATAGATAACACAATAGCAAAAGCAGAGTTGAGGGCCAACAGGACATTGAGGTATTTTGACAGTTAGTGAACTGTAATTTACCAGACTCCACTTCCCCAGGTATTTCTGTCATGCTCTCAGTCTGCCGTATGGCCATGACCTTCTCCTCCTAGGGCAAGAGTTGTAATGGGCCACTGGGAGGGCCACCTCCAGTTCTATGGGCCTCCAGGTGGTGCTTGGAGGCCAGGGTATGTAACTTCAACTTCAGATTGTGCCACCTCTTCCTAATTTTGCCTTTTGTGCTGAGGGTGGTACCAACAGCATTCACTGTGTCGACTGTCCTATTCCACAATTCCATTTTCTGACTGGAAGGAGAATGTTGGACTTGTGCTCTAAACATTCGTGGCTCTGCTCTAATATTTTCATCTACATGACTGACAACTCAGCCTCTGTGAAAGGTGGATTTTTAGGGTGATTCAGGACTATAAAATAAAGTGAGTGACAAATGAACAAAAAAACAAAGGGATATTAGTGAATAGGTTTAAACAAAAAAAGAGTGTGGAGAGTGCTAAAAGGAAATATGAAAAAAGCTAAAAATGCCCAAAATGGTGGTGCATGTCTTGTGGGCTGCAGTTGAGAAGCAAAGAATCATAGTCAGTGATGGGGTGTGTTTTATAGTGTGATTCGCAGGCATGTACACTTGGCGAAAGGACATCAGCTGTGTACTTTTTGCATCCATTCAATGGGCATTGTTGTGGTGCTTTACTGAGAGCATACCGCAGCGGTCTATCGCCGTTGGAGAACTGCAGCTATGGGACCACCAGTACAACTGTGTTGTCTAAAAGGCTCGGCAGGAAGCAGTGGCTCTGATGGCGTTGGAGTATGAATCAACAATATTGCAGACTGCTGTAGCCCAGGTGGGAAGCACGCTATGGACGCGGTTGGGGATTCAGGCTGCATGACTCTTAATACAGCGGGCAGTAAACCGCCGTCACACTGGTCTTCTAGGGACAGCGGCAGTTTGACCACCAAACTCATAATCTGGACCATAGTGGGGTTTGTGGCTTTTTAGTACATTTTGAAGTATTAACAGTAGTGTTTTTCATGTTTGTAATTTTGGTCTTTAGTAATGTATCATTATGTTATGTTAAATTGTGTTATGTCACTTATATTTTGATGGTTAAGTGTGATGTATATGTATTTTGGGGAATGTAATATGCTTCACAGTGCGTTTTTCTAATTTACTTTACAGATTTTTGTTTACGAGCGTGTCCTATGGACATTGGGAGTTTCTGTTTTTTGGTTTTTTTTTTTTAAAGGAAATCAATTTTGATTTATAATTAGGGCTCCCGGTTTTAGGGTATTTGTTTTTGGAACATTTCCATCTGTGTTTATTCATAGTTATTTTTTGCTAATTTTATCTGTATTTATAAGGTGAAATTAGTATATTTCCACATTTATTTAGCCGGTAAATATGCTTGAATGCATACCAGGTTTCAATGCTGTAAACACCCACAGAAAATAAATCAATGAACTTATAAGAAAATATGCTAATTTAATATCAAACTTGCACTTTTCTATTGCTGTTAAAGCCTCTTTACTAAAATTCCTTTCATTTTTGGTCCCCTTACCTATCAATCCACACAGCTATTGGCCTGGCAGTCATGCAGACAGTATTTAGAATAACTAAAAAAGCAATCCAATTTCAGTTTTTATCCTTATTTAAAATAAAAACAGAAAAGAAAAGAAATGTTTTCTGTCTGTATTCATCTGTAAAAATAAGTAATAACGGAAAAAAGGGAGCCCTATTTATAATAAAACAATGTTTTTTACTCTGATATCCTTTTTCTGGTTTCCTGGGGTGTTTCCTTTCTTAAAAAAACTTTTTTTGTTTTTTGTATGGTTCCTACATACTTTGGATTGCTTCACGGGATCTCTGTTGGATTTGCATTTTTTGGGGGGTGTTTTGGACAAAATGATTCCCATTTTTGGTGGATTACTATTTTTCCTTATGTGGATACAGAGCAAGATCTGCAGTTACAAAACAGCCACACAAGTTTTATTTTTTTCATTTATTTTGGGTGGGAAAAGCTTTTTTTTTGTTTGTGTAAATAATATGTAATTATTATTTGAAATTGTGTGGTTTATGTGTTGTAAATAATTTATGTGATGGATATTTTGGTTGGGGACTGTTACATTTTTTATCTAACTAATTTATATAATATTGTTTTTATCTTCACCTTCATTATTTTTGGAATCTTTTTTTTTTTTTTTTTTATAAAACCTTTATTAGCATCAAAAGGATATACAATTCTAGGCCTACAACCAAATCGGCCGGCATCAATATGTAAAGCGGTCACGGGTTCCAAGGCAAACAGTACATATTCAATCAGCAAAAAGCAGGGGCAAAACAATCGTGAAAAAGGGAGGAAAACACCTAGGAACCAGACGGCCAAGAAACAGGAGCAAAAAAAGGTTAATTTTATAATATGGGGATAAGGAATACGATAGGCTCACTTTCAATATAGAGGCGTCCGAAGTCCCAAAACCATCCTCAGCGACACTAAGGGGGCACGGGGCCGCAATACAGGAGAGGCAGCACAGTACACACCGGGAGACAGGGACATTTTAGACATAATCGACACGTGTTCATTATCATCTTTACATGCCCACCACCCTAACCACAGCCAAGCCAGGACAGAGGGATCGGACAAACATTACATCAAAACTAACCCGTCATAATGACCTCTAGGAAAAAGGGGGGGGCCAGGAAAAGGGGAGAGAGAGGGAAAAGAGGGGGAGGAGAGGAGGAGAAAGGGGAAAATGATAAAAGGAAATGAAACACAAAAACGAAAGAAAGAAGACCACGCCGAAACAGGCGTCCCGTGGCGAGAGTACAGGAGAAAACAGGAGCATCCGTAACAAGGAGGGTACAGCAATCGAGACGAAAAGTAACCAACCCAGAAGAGGAGGATCGACGACGCCACATACCCCACCCCGAACATACCACGGGATGCAAGGACAGACGCGGCATTACTATAAAGAGATACAAAAGGGCCATAGAACCATAAAACAAACAACAAATAGATCCCAACCCACCCATCCCACCCTGCACCCCTGTAGAAGGCTATGGCCTACCCTTCAGACAGCGTGCCTGTCGCCCTAAACCAGAACCCGAAATATAGCAAGAAAGAAAGAGAGAAGAACGAGACAAAAAGAAACATAAACATAAATGGAAAAAACAGGAGGGAGGAGCATGAGAACAGAAATCAATACGGTCGGCCACAGCCCTCCGCCCAACCCAACAATCGCAGCAAAAACAGACCAGGACGACACCATTTCAAGCGCCATAAAACTTACAGAGGAGAGGACCTCCCACCGCGCTATGGGTACAAACAGTCGCGCCACGAAGTTGTACGGCAAGAGTCCCCACGAGTCGCGCATATCACCCCCATCCCTTCCGAACCACAAATTCCACCCACCACAGGACAATGTAAAGTGAGCTACTCAATACAAGACCAGCACATAATCGAAAAAAATGTTCACTGCCATGTAGACAGGGGGGGTCAATCGGTCCGCATGTGAACAAAAGTCTGAGTAGAGAGTTTATGAGCATCAGCAAGCGCAGCACGGGTGATGAAGAGCAGGAGATTAGTTTCGCCGTTTGGGAAAGCGAGGGATTCTCTGCAATAGACAAATGTGTAGCCATCGGTGCAGGCGCAGGCGGCAGTCCACCAATATTTCCGGGCATCCCAGCCGAACAGAGCCGCGGCACAATGACCAAGTCCCTGGGGTCAGAACCTCGAAAAGCAGGGAGCCCCACAGTCAACGGCACACCAAATGATCGTCGATCAGCGGCGGCAACACTTGCAGCAGTCGAGGGGGGCGAGGCAATGGAGTCTCTGAAACAAGAGGGAGGCAAGAAGAAACGGCTGCTCAAAATGGCGGCAGATCGTGGCGGGCTCACGGGGACATTGGGGGCCAGGAATGCGCGCAGGGATCGCAGAGCGTCCAGGATATCTCTGAGGGTAGGCTCACGCTCACCAGACCAGACCCCCGCGCAATCAGGCAACCCAAGCCCGCCGCCACGAGGCGATACAAGTTCCAGATGGTTGGCCGCCATTTCGCGAAGTCAGCCCAGTCGCCACCCTCCACGACTCTCAAAAACAATTCCAAAATGTAGGACTTTACAGAGCTCCGGGGGGCTCCCAGCAATGGCAGCCTTGGTGCAGAAAGGACGTCCGCCCAATGCGGGTCTCCGCCTACGCCAGCACCGGCGCCCCAAACAAGCAGAGTCCGGGCGTAGAGGTCCAGAGCTGCCGGACACAGCAGCGGCGGGGGGGACCCCCTCACAGAATCAGTCCCCGGTGCATCTCACCCACTTCAGCCTCGTGGCCACCAGGGCAGGCCCGGGTCAGGATCGCCGGGATGTTCGCACAACGGCTCTCACCATTGGTTCACTCTCGCGACCGGGGCCGACAGTTGTCGGATCCCACAGGCTGGGTCCCGGTCTAGGTTCCACGGAGGCCCCGGTCCGGCGGAGGGCACAACTTCGGAACCGCTGCACGTCGAAACCTCCGGGCCAAACGGTAAGTGCAATTGAGGTGTCCCGTCTCCAATTCTACGATAATGTGTTGTCTCCGGACAGGATATGATACAGGATAGACGATCAGGCCGGAGGGCTGCGGGAGCCGAGCTAAAAGGCGACCATTACGCTCGCGAGCTTGGCTCCTCCCTCTATTTTTGGAATCTTAATTTTTTTGACTGATGTAATAAAAAATTATATTTATTATTTATAAACATAAATTTGTTATTTAATAAAATAAAATAACGTTGAATCCCTTAAATTGAATAAAATCGCGTTATCAGGGGAAAAGCATGCATGGTATGTGATTAATTCATATAAGTGATTATATATTTAGCTCTATTTTATGGCATATTTCTCTGCTAAAATAAAAAATTGTTTTTTAAATCTACATATGGGGATAAATCCGATAAAAGAGTGTATGCAGCCGTGGATTGAGCAGTGGACAGATACCAAAGTCAGATTATGTGGATGGCCAAAAGAATCATTAGTTTGTATAGTATGTGTGTGTCCTAAACTGATTACAATGCAGCATATTTATTTTAAGCCCCTATTTTTGAAGATTGGGGTTAGATCAGTACGCCAAGCACTTGTTAGGCCCTTATCTGGTGAGTCGATTCCATTGTTATGCCAGCTAATAACATTTTTATGTGCAGCTGAAAAATGTTGAGTATTGCTAGTTTGAGATGTATTAAATTTGTATCGCCTGAACTTAAGAGATCCAGATCCTCTGCACAGTCAGATACCTAGTGGTACAAACTGAAATTATTGTATCTATTTTGGGACAGATATATTTGCTGCACTTCATTATCGTCCTGGACCTATGAAATGACAATTTATGGCACATTGGCACTTTAACACGAAATAGGTGTAATATCTTGCTTTAGTATTTGTTTATGTTACCTTTAAAAAAAAAACTTTGCTTCCTTAATGGAATTACTATTTATAGCATAATTTGTATCACCTGTACCCAAGCGTTCCTTTGCATAGTTTGATACAAGTGTTTATCTTATCCGGGTAATAATTAGGCAATGTAAAAACTGAGATAACCCTGATTGATTTACTTTATTATTGTCTTGAGTTATGGAATTACTAATTATGCATGTTGACACTTTAATTTGCATTATATGCAATATCTTGCTAAAGTAATCATTGAAATTTTCAAAAATTAATTTGTTTCTTCTTGGAATTTGTTTTTATTGCATGATCTGGTCTATGTTTGATTTTAAGACATATTTATGAATGTATTGGTACAAATGTTAATAACATTTACAGTACAGTGTTCTCTGCTTTTATATATTATATGATTGTGAAGATGTTTGGATTGCAATTATTTGTATTAATTGCGCAATAAAGAATTAAATCTAATCTTATGTTTGTTTGGATTTAAAGATATGTTTTGATGAATTTTGTAGGTTAACATTTATTTTATAGTATGATTTTGGCTATTATTTCTAAGTAATATACTCCTTTGGTATTTATGAATAGTTTGACTTTTAATGATAGCATGTCATACATTCTTTTGGTTTGTTTGGTAAGTTTAGGTGCAATTTTGGTTACAGATTGCTCCATTTGTAGTTGTTGGTAACTTTGCTCTTTTTGTAAAGCTTCTATAAATTATAGAATGTAGGTTGGGTTCTGCCTAGCGTGAATTGGAACGCATTAAGCCATCCTTCCACTGTGTTTGTTTTGGCTTCTTGTGCCAAGGTGCTGTCATAGATATTTCACCATGGTATTTAGAATTTGGGTTGGCATCTTTGTCCAGAGCAATGCAGTCTACCAAACAAAGTGTCTTCGAAATAATCCATTAGGGGTCTTAGTTTATTTTCATTTTGTTGGTAGAACAGGCTTTCTGTTAGTAAATTGTGGAGGTGACTACCTCTATGACAGGGATGTAAGCTAGTGCTATGATTTTTTTTATTTCAAATGCAAGTTGGCTGTTTGGAGAATATTCTACACTGAGTGCATATTGCTGGAAGTCTCTCCATATGATTTGATTGAAAGTATAGTAACAGCCTTGATTGGCTGTGATGGGGTACATTTTTAGAAAGGGTTGAATCATGGTTGGCTTAAAGTCTATGATTAGTTTTTGGGGGTAGGTTATTTGTTTTATTTGTACTGTGGTTTAAGAGGGCGTAGTAAGTGATGCTTTGTTTCTTTGGTAGTAGGCATATGTAAAAGCGATATTTTTAATTTGATATCCACTGTGGATGGTTAATAGCTGCATGAATGGTTTTGGACACATTTTGAAGGTCCCATCCATCATCCACATTTCACATTGGCTAGGTTTTAGTAAGCTATTTTCTGTAGAGAATATTAGGGTTTGTTTCTCTTTATTTCGGTTGTGATGCAAAACGAAAACCTCTTCATTATGTATCACAGATAAATGTTCAGGCATTTGTATTTCTTGGTATCTTCTAGAGGCAGGGGATATCGCTGTTGGCTTTTTTAGTCCATTTAATTAAATGTTTTTAAGAGGGAATAGGTGGTAGTTGGCATGTGATGTGTTTCGAGACTTCAGGCAGTATATCTTTAAGGATTTTGGTTGTGGGTTCCTGGGAACTAGCAATTGCTGCTCTGATATCCTGCAATATCTCCCTTACTTCTGTTTCTATCATGTCTGGAGGTAGTTGTACTCTCATACATGAAATATAACATCATCTTTTGACATTGCCTTCCCATAGCATGCGATAGAATAATATATGGTAACTTTCCAATTTATATTTTCTGTTGATGCACTTTCTTGGTTGCAGGTATAGCTTTCAGAGTGCTGATGATCTCCACAGAAGCAGAATTGATCCATTCACCAGTATCAGACTAACTACACCAGTAGAGGGGAACGAGGAATGGAATTGAAAGAAGAGACAACTCCTGATTGTCTGCTGGTAAACCCTCGATTGCTCTTTCTTGATTATTTAGCTGCTCTTCCTATCTTCTTCGGATTGTTAATTAGCGTCACCACAAAGGAAGCACCAAATGCGAACATACACAACAATAGCATGTAATGACAACAACCTATTAGAATGATAACACTCTAGCTCAAGCAATAATATAACATTTCATCATACCCAGAGATCAGGTGTATATTGCTCCTCTTCTTAGTTATGCAATGAACAGTATTTTTCTATTATATTTGTGTAAGTTGAAATTTCAACAGTTCAGATATTCTCAAAATAATTCTTTATAGGAGGAAGTCCTTTATTTAATAACTGGTAAGAGTTGCTTGAATAGACATGCCACTCAGATTGAACTTGACTTTTAAGAGTTACGGTCTTGGTATATTTATGTATTAGAGCTCCAAGTCATGAGAAGTCATCAGTTCCAGGATGAAGACACCAAAAATGGATTCCGGTAAGTAAAGGAAAAGGAGGGGCGAACCGTGAGGGGGGAAGGGCTGAGTAACCTGCAAAAATATCCTGAGTTGTTGTCTGAAGAGACACTATTACTTGACTGTAGATGAACTGTAAAATCGTTGGCGCAGGAAAGATGCTTGAGGAGGCAGTGCGATGAAGAGACGCTGCTCTCTGATGAAATTGAAGCTGTCAGGAACGAATGATGTGTCGTGAAGGAACACTGATCACAGATACTGAAGAAGGCGGACGACCAGATTGAGTCAGCACCAAAACAGAAAACTACTCTTTTGGAAAACATGTGGTATTCAAGCGGAACTCGATAACAAAAAATCACTGTAAGAATTAGAGTTCATTCAAATTTTCTATACAGATCAGATTTACTAAAATTACTCTGACGGGAGAGCACAGGAATTTGTTCGTTGAAGAGCACAGAGAGAAGCGAGCGCGCTTCCAACATCAACACCTAATATTGCGAGAACTTCTGCGTTAAATGTATAAGTGCTTCTATTGAATAAGAGGGCTTTTTCCAATGTTTAGAGGCAGGAGATTTACCCACTAGTTTGTATCTCAGACTGTGACTCATCCACATTCACCCTTCACTGGGGCGTGTTAGGGTAATTGTTGTCCTATTCCTGACAGTTGCCCATGTTTTGTAGTAACTTCTTTCCTTTCTGTAAAGCTTTGTCCTTGGCTGCATCTGTCATTGTATCAGAAAGTAGAGTAATGGCATAAATAAATACAATATTTTAAAGTTTGTATGTTTTTTATTTACCTTTAAAATTATGCAATTACTTCTATTTTGAATACTTCCATGTATTCTGTTTATATGTTTCACATGGTTTTGCAACTTTTCCGTTGAGGGATGTTCTAATGTGGAGTAGGTGCTTTCTTTTCTGTAAAAAAAAGTTATTTTCTCTTTAAATATTAATTTGATGGTAGTTTTTAGGCATTGAGCTCATTAGGTTTATTTTTACTTGCTATTTGGGTAAGTTTATAGTTTATTAAAATAATTTATGTATACTTAGGGCCCCATTAGGATGGCGGACGGACAAAGTCCGCCCGACGTAAAACGGGACCATCCGCCATAAGGGCGGCAGTCCCATGGGGGCCATTAGGATGCGCCCGCCACACTGGCGGGCGCATCCCGCATTTTTAACATTGCGCATTTCAATGCACAACGTGACAGGCACCGTGCAGTGCCCGCCATGTTGTACAGTAAAGTGCACAGGGATACCATAGGTACCCCCCATGTACACCCCCAACCCCCCACAAGACATTCCCACATGCCTTTCCGTGGCGGCATGTTCCCGCCCACATCCTAATATGGATGGCGGTGTCTAACAGACACCGCCACCATATGAAACCCTATGAAACCCTTTTTTGCCCGGTCAACTCGTTGACCGGGCGTTAAAGCGGTGGACGGTTTTTCCATCTGCCGTGGTCCCTTCCCGGCCCGACACCCATTACCCCTGCCATATTACTATGGCGGGGGTAATGGGTGTCGGGCCTGGAAGGATGTCGGGCGGATAACCACCACCCGCATGGCGGTGGCGATCCGCCCGACATCCTAATGGGGCCCCTAGTGTCCAAACAACTATCGCCCTATTTCGTTTCTCCCTTACCCTGTGAAAAGTGTCAGCAAAACCCTTTTGCAATTTTTGGAAACCAAACATGGGCTGGATGACGTACAATTTGGTTTTCACCTGGATCATTGTACGGAGACAGCATTAGTAACAGTCCTGGGCGAGCTTAAAATGCGTGCAGACAGAGGTCAGTCGGTTATATTGATCCAGTCTTACCTGGAGAATAGGCAGCAAGCAGTGGCCATTCCCCCTTTTCAATCGAAATTTGGTACCATCCAGCATGGTGTTCCCCAAGTCTGATACTTTTTAATATTTATATGAGTCTGTTGATTCCTATCATCAAATCCTACAAAATCAATATGGGTACCTATGCAGGTGACACGCAACTCATTCAGCCCCTAGAGGGGTATCAGTCTATACCACTTAATAGCTTTCATGAATGCATGCAAAAACTGCTAGATGGCTAACGAACCATTCCTTGCAGTTCAACGGAAAAAAATAATCCTGTACTGCACGGCCACGAAAGTCCCTTGTCCGCTCCTGGCTAATATTTAGCCTACCCCTTTGGACAAGCCCCCTATACCCTCTCAGGCAGTGCGCAACCTGGTGATCGTTTTTGACGACAAGCTGAGTCTAGAAAACCATGTAAACGAAAAGGTTGGAACATGCTTCTGCAGAAAATACTCTGCATGCTACCCATGACAGCCAGGGCTCTTGTGGTGAGACGTGTCATTCTTAGCCGAATGGACTATTGAAATGCTCTGTTAATGGGTGCTCTGAATTTTCTGATCATGAAACTCCAAAGAATTCAGACGTTAGCCGCAAAGCTAGCCCTAAAGAAGCCACACAGAGCTTCTGCCTCTCTAGCTCTTAGAGCTCCACTGGCTTCCACTACCACAGAGAATACAGTTCAAATCACTTTGTGTTCTTTTCAAGGCTCTGCATGGACTAGGACCGGAGCCAGCACAGGAAAACTGTGTCTGGCATGCCCCCACAACAAATCTTCGATCCTCTGTAGCTCATCTGGTTAGCGCTCCCAGAATTAGAACCTCTAGGTTTGGAGGTAGAGCATTTGGCTGTACGGCTGCCTGTTTATGGAACGAGCTCCGACTCAATCTTAGGCAAAGAGAAGAATGCCTGCACTTTAGGAAGAAGCTTAAAACCTGGCTCTACTCAAGGGTGTAACGCAGAACAGTCATCCTCCTGGTAAAAACGTGCATATAGGGGAGCTAATACCTCGGCATCAGGATACCTGTGGGGTGATAGTGCGCTTTATAAATCTTTATTACATAACATTACATTACATATATGTGGCTTAGTCAATATTAATGAGGGTAGAGGCAAATGTACACTTCTCCATAACACTTTGAAGGATCAGTAGGCTTACTGTTCTCATTTAGTTTTACGCAGTGTTTTGGTTGGGCATTAAGCAGGGTGTTTGCCTACTCGTACATCAGGCCCTAAATGTACATACTTGTTCCCTTTGAGATCCATGGCCTTATAAAGGATAGGTAGCCAGGGACGGGTTTTAGTTTTCAGGAAGAATGGCGCACAATCAGTATTAACGTAATATCTCAGTGGTAAAGCTTAATCAGATGGTGCAACAGGAAGGGGACACCCTCACAAACCCCTTAATCTGTATAGCAAAACTACACAATTCGTTTTGAGAATCCAGCCATAGAGCCCTGAAGAGTTGTTGAACATTGTTTTCCACAGCGAAACATGTGTCGGCTGGCTGTCTGTACAAAGTATACCATCTGCCCGACTAATAAACAGACAAGATCAAGCATTACTTCTTCACCGCCTGGACTCTATTATATGTGCCCTAGGATAATTGTGATCATTGAATCAATTAACATATATGTGTGCACAGGTTCCTTTCTTATTGCCTTAAAAAGGATCTCAGCCTTTGGCTTCGTTTCTCTATTTAGTCACAGAACTCCTCTGTGGTTTGCAACGTCCTTACATTGCACTGAAAAATCTACTTTATCCTGTATATATTTAAACATGCGCTTTGTATTATGTATAAATTGTATCTCTTCCTACGATCACTTTTTTCTTAAAAACAGGAACATTTGATTGACTATACTCGATTTATTTAAACTACAGTTAGATAAACTGTGCTCCATTGTTTGCTTTTAAATTGTTATGATTTTTTGTGTCTTTGGGCCATATGTATCAAGGTACCAATTAGCGATTCTGTAATAGCGATTTTTAAGTAATCGCTATTTCAGAATCGCTAATTGGTATGTATCAAGAAAATTGCAATTTTTTAGCGATTTCTTGATATTCCTTAATTGCGAATTCGCAATTAAGGAATACTTTCCCATTCATTTCTATGGGCCAGGAGGCCCATAGGAAGGAATGGGAATGTATTCTCAATTTGCGATTCGCAATTTGCTAATCGCAAATTGAGAATAATTTCAAGGGTGCAGGGGTGTCCAAAGGACCTCTAAAATAAGCATGGGTGCACATGTGGTCCACATACATGCCCTAAGGGCATGTATGTGTGTCACATGGCACTTTGAAAAATGCTAAAATGGGCATTTTTCAAAAAATTCGCAAATTACCACCAACTTGAAGTTGGTGGTAATTTGAGATTCCTTAGGGACAATTAGCAATTTTTTCAGCTTCATTCATTGCATTTAAGGATTTGCAAAATTTGCGATTCCTTAAATGCAATTGCAAAATAAGGAATCGCAAATTTTGAGCAAAACTTATTTTGCACCGGATTTTCATTCATACATCCCATTTAGCAAATTCGCATTCGCAAAGGCTGAAATTCTGCGAATTTTGGCCTTTGCGAATGCGAATTTCTATGATACATATGGCCCTTAATCAGTAAGGGGCATATGTAGGTAGCCGTTTGCGATTCGCAAACGCCGAAATTCGGCGAATTACGGCATTTTCGAATCGCAAACGGCGTTTTGATATGTAGGTGCCACTTAGCAAAATAAGGAATTGCAAAAATTGCGATTCCTTATTTTGCTTATAGCATTTAAGGAATCGCAATTTTGCGATTCCTTAAATACTATGTAGGGGTGCTTTAAAAATTGCGATTTTTGCATAAGGAATCGCAATATACCACCTACTTCAAGTAGATGGTATGTTGCGATTTCCTTCAAAAATGCATTTAAAAAAAAAAATCAAAGTGCCATGTGGCGCACAGACATGCCCTTAGGGCATGTATGTGCGCCACATGTACTTACAGGCACATTCCAGGGGTGCAACAGGTGTCCTTTGGACACCCTGGAACCCTTGGAATAGCGATTCTCAAATTGCGATTTTCACACAGAAAATCGCAATTTGAGAATGTATCCCCATTCATTCCTATGGGCCTTTTGGCCCATAGGAATGAATGGGACACTCATTCCTTAATTGCGATTTGCAATTTGCAAATCGCAAATAAGGAATGTTAGAGATTCGCAAAAAAATTGCGAATTTTTACCTACATTCCATTTTGCTATTCTCAAAATTGCGATTTTTGCATAAGGAATCGCAATATACCACCTACTTCAAGTAGATGGTATGTTGCGATTTCCTTCAAAAATGCATTTAAAAAAAAAAATCAAAGTGCCATGTGGCGCACAGACATGCCCTTAGGGCATGTATGTGCGCCACATGTACTTACAGGCACATTCCAGGGGTGCAACAGGTGTCCTTTGGACACCCTGGAACCCTTGGAATAGCGATTCTCAAATTGCGATTTTCACACAGAAAATCGCAATTTGAGAATGTATCCCCATTCATTCCTATGGGCCTTTTGGCCCATAGGAATGAATGGGACACTCATTCCTTAATTGCGATTTGCAATTTGCAAATCGCAAATAAGGAATGTTAGAGATTCGCAAAAAAATTGCGAATTTTTACCTACATTCCATTTTGCTATTCTCAAAAAGCGATTCCCTAAAAATTGCTATTTGGGAAACGCAAAATGGAAATTACCTACATATGCCCCTAAATCATGTTTACAAGAAATGCTGTGTTTTTCATGACTTGGCTCACCTCTACTTTTTTTTCTTAATGAAAAAATCTCTAGTCATCAATTTTTCAAAGTAAAGAACAATTCTCTGCTGCAATGTGAGACCTTGCTCTTACATGTGCGTAAAGAGATAGGACTCCAAAGATCCATGGAAAAGTACACACCTTTGGGCCCTTGGCCAAAGAGAATTGAACGGCGTTTATACAGTCAGTGCGACTCTGCCAGGAGAAGAGATGTCAAGTACAGCTCAGACCAAAGGGCCGTCTTTTCTAGTTAGTTTGGAAAGGGGGTCTTCGTTGCCATTAATTCCAGACAAGGGGTTCATTTTGACGTGGGAGCTTATCAGTATGCAGAGCTAAACAACTGCCCAATGAAACAGCATAAAGCACTGTAGGTGGTAAATCTGCATACAAACAGCTCTGTTTGGACTGTAGTCGGGCTTTTTGTTTCAAAGCGCTATTGTCACAGCCTCCACTGACCGATGAGGGATTGAGGCCACAGTGTTTGACTGTCGGAGAACTGAGCAACGTAAAGAAGTAAGGGGGGCCTTTTCCAGCCCTACTAAATTAGAGGCGCCCGTTAAACGTCAATTTAATCCGAATAAAGACGTGCCCGTAAAGCTTCCATCGCTCCTTTCAGAACACAGATGGTGAGGGCTGTAGAAAGCTCATTTGGTGATTGTAAGTACATAAACAGGCCGCCGCGTGAATGTAAACGAAGCCGTCGTGTGCAAAGACCTCTTCTCTGAACTTTAAGGCTGGCTCCTTGGAAAGTAAATTGAAGAAGAAAAGAAGAAAACACCCCGCAGACATTTGTTTTTCGTTTCGGAAATCTTATTTCGACTGGGTTGCGGGCCCTGTTACATTTCCTATTTAAGTTCTTTTGAAATATTTGCTCTTTTTTACCCGAAGCACAAAGAGAATAAAATTGCTCTTTTCAGCGAGTGGGCCAATATTGCTCTAGAACGGACTGTAACATGTCCTGCTCACGGTTGTGACGTGATCTGAAGAGGGGCTTTCCCAGCCACCCTTCACTATGTTCATCTAAGTTAACAAGAATTCCTTATTTTGTTCCTCTGCCCAATATCCTAGTTCAAAGGTGTAGCTGTATTCGCCTTGGTTTGCTCCCCCTTTCTTGGACTCCCCCTATCCACTGCACAGCGGACACTAGCAAGATCAAAATGTCAGGGACGTGTCAAAACACGTGACTGTTGTTACCTAGCACCTAAGGCAAGAGCACCAATATCATAATTCAATGAGATCCCCACGTTGTCACCCTCGCCAATGGTAATGCAAAATAACAGAACAAAATATTTCATGATCATATTTTATATATTGGCATCGTCCTTCATTGAGTATTTTGTGACCAGGCCAAACACAGATGTTATATACCACATGCATTTACCCTATGATAGTTCCCCCCTCAACATTGATTTCTCTAGAGCTTTTTAAAAGTTGTTTTGACAAGCATGCTACTATAACATACACACTAAAGCAGCCGCATTGTAAATTAAACAATATTTGACAAAGCCCATTGGTCTTGTGTACGCAACAGCCATGCGTGGCTGCTGTTCAGCATGGCAAAAAGTTAGTGATGTGGAGTGTCATAGAGTGGAGTAAGGGCATATAATGCCGCAGAATGGAGTAGAGGGCAGTAGAGTTCAGTGGCAGAGTGTTATAGAGTGCAGTGGTGTGGAGTGGAATAGGGTGGAGTAGACTGGAGTGTATTGTATTGGAGAATAGTGGGGTGGATTAGATTGGAGAAGAGTGGGGTGGATTGGATTGGAGTAGAATGGATTAGAGTGGAGTGGATTAGAGGGGGTAGAGTGGGGATTGCATTGGTCTGGGGGTTGGATTGGATTGGGATTGAAAGGATTGAACGAAGTGGACTGGATTGAGTGAATTGATTGGACTGGATTGGTGTGGATTGGAGTGAGCTGGAGTGGAGCGTACTAAAGAGGATTGGATTGGAGGGGATTGGATTGATTGAATTGGGGTGGATTGGATTAGATAGGAGCAGGGTGTATTGAAGAGGGGTAGTTGGAGTGGGGTGGATTGGATTGAACTTAGGTGAGGTGGACTGGATTGTGGTGGACTGGATCGAATTGGGTTTGGGTGGATTGTAGTGTGTGGACTGGGCTTGCAGTTGGGTGGATTGGATTGAGTGGGGTGGGGTAGGGTGGATTATGTGAACTGGATTGGAGTAGGGTGGATTGGACTAGAGTGGGGTCGATTGGAGTGGTAAGGTTTGGATTGAGTTGGATGGATTGGATCAGTAGATTGGAGTGAGTTGGATTGGAATGGGTTGGAATGTCGTGGGTTGGATTGGGGTGTGGTGGATTAGAGTGGGATAGATAGGATTGTGGTGGGGTGGATTGGATAGTGGTGGGATGGATTGAAGTTGGATGGTTTGGAGGGGATTTGATTGGGTGGAGAGGGGGTTGAATTGGATTGGATTGGGGTGAATATTACTGGCTTGGATTGGATTGGAGTGGTGTGGATAGGTGTGGGGTGGATTGGGTGGGGTGGATTTGAGTGTGGTATATTGGATTGGAGTGTGTGAATATACCTTTACTTCATTCCCTCTTACACAACATACACTCTACTCATAAACACATCACCACCCCCTCTACCTTACAACCCCATCTCACAAACAATACTATGCAACCAAATCCATTGCATGAAACAAATACACCAGCACCCCTTTTCATAACTCCTCAATAACAAAACATATCACACACACCAGCACAACAAGATCGTCTAAGCGCAACACCTCATAATACTTACCATCACAAAATACAAACATACACCCACCTTTCAAACCACACAAAGGTACAAACTCCAATGCCAAGCGTTCTCTATTCCACCACACTTAACACAGATACAGCAACACAGCAACTCTCTTCTAACCGCCTCTTATCCATTGGAAAATGTGGAACCTTACTACATGACCCACATGCTGCACCACCATGCCCTAATCACACGCAAACAATATAAGTGATGTGCCACACCTCACAACTTTGCTTCCCCATGTCTACTGCACAACAATGTTACACCACGAAAAAAACACAGCACACCAACTCACTCTCAAGCACCATCTCCACCACAGACACACGCAGACCCATCAAAATGCCTTCTTAGCATGCTTGATGAGGAACATGATACAGAACAGCTACACGACTGCTATCCTAATACAGCTAATGCTAGCACTAAAAACACACCTGCTACAAACCCACACAATACTAATCACTATTCTACAAAACAAAGTCTCGCTATCGCCAAAGGCCATTTTCTAAAGTGTCTACTGATACATGCTTGATCCCTCTCTAAAAACAAACATCACATCTACAACCTTCTCACAGATGCAAAACCAGACATACTATTCATAACTGAATCATGGTTGGGAGATGATATGGCTCCAGTACTGCATGAAGCCATTCCTCTAGGCTATCAAACGAACACCCATAATCGTATAGACAAAAAAGACGGTGGTATAGCTGTTGTGTTCAGGCAAACATTACATATCACTAAAGTTGACAACATCTCCATAAAGAATTGTGAGACTCTTCTAACAAGATGCAATCGTACACCGTCTTCCTCTTGTATCTTCCTGCTCCTTTTACAGACCTCCACCTAGCAAGGCGACATTCCCAGACGCACTTCTAGACACAGTTTCAAACCTGATAACAATACACTCCAACCAATGTGTTCAGGGTGACCTCATATTTGGTTTGACAAACCCAATATGACCCATTCAAAACCAATAATCACTGGCCTAGACACACTGAACCTGCATCAGATTGTCCACAAACCCACACACATCGCTGGACATGTCCTAGATGTCATTTTTGCTAATACTGAACTAGTTACCTTTCAAACTATAACTCCAGCCACATGGTCAGACCACCACTTGCTTGCTTTCCAACATAAAACAACACTTAACGACTCACCTAAATCTACCTTACATCCATCCACTGATTGGCCGTGGAACAGACTTAATTTGGAACACTTAGAAACACAACTAACATCCAGTACAAATCTGGAAACAATAAATGTGGTTCAAAATCTATATGAGTGGATACAGGAAGCGATTGACATCATAATATCACTCAAAACCACACAGGTGAACAAAAGAAAAAATCGCTTTGGAGAAACATAGAAATAAAAGACAAAAAACAGCAAACTGGAAAGCTGCAACGTACCTTGCTCAAAACAAACGCCAAACAAGACAAACTACACCTACAGAAAATTAACAGATTATACAAGTCAGCTATCAAAAAAGCTAAGAAAAGGTACTATTCAGACAGAATTCAAAATGTTAAATGTGCAAATAAAGGATACTATAAAATACTCAATGAATTTCGCAAACCAAATTGCCTAGTAGGAACTCATCCTGTTACTCAAGATTTCACAGACAAACTGGCAAAACATTACACGGATAAAGCAGACACATTGGACTCGTACTTAAAGCAGAAACAAAGCATCAGCACTAACCCTTGTGCAAAACAACAATCCGAGAATACTCTAACCTAGCCTCTCTGTTCCTTCCAACACATCTCACTCAATGAATTTATGGTCCTGGTTAAAGTAAGCAGGCCTGTCAGCAGCCCTTCCTACCCCTGTCCAACACAAACTTTCAAGACAATTCTTTTAACAACCTCTGCTGCCACTCCAGTAAGAAGAATCTTCAACGATTCCTTAACTACTGTAATATTTCCAGAAGAACTAAAAAAGTCACAAATACTTCCTTTACTGAAGAAAACAGACTTGGACCCACTGTACCCTGATAACTATAGACCCATTACAAGTGGACCTTTCCTGGAAAAACTGAGAGAAATAAGCAGCGTTCGCCCAGATGTTACAATTAATTGAAGAAAATGACATACCTTCAGACTTCCAAATAGGATTCCAGGTAAAGGCACTGAATCTGCCCTCCTTGCCATCTGGGATGACCTGAAGAATTCAGTAGAGCACTACTCCTCTTGGACCTCTCGGCTGCCTTTGACACGGTTGACCATAACACTCTGAAACAAAGACTTTATGAAGCTGGCATGGAGGGAACTGCTCTAGACTGGATCGGGTCCTACCTTTGAAACGGAACTAATGTCATCCATACCCCTCAAGGCTCTATCATCTCACCCATGCTTTTCAACATCTACATGAAGTCATTACCGGTACTGATCAATCAAGTTCACCTCACGTGCTATACCTATGCAGATATAGACATTGGAAAATCCCCAATTTTCAGTTGTCTCAGAGTCATGGATCAGTGGATGACTTGGAGCCATCTCAAATGGAATGCTTCCAAAATGGAAATGCTCACGTGTGGCGATTGGAAACATTATGACCCGCTTGCTGCCTGACCTGATGAACTGGGATCACCGGCTAAAGTATTGAAGGAAGGAAGAAACCTCGGAATGACCATAGACTCCAAGCTGTCGATGAATGCCCAAATGGACAAACCAGCAAGATCAAGCTTCGTCACTATAAAAAACGCTGCAATTAATTTTCCCTCATTTGGGATTTCCACACAAGGTCCAAGCTTCCATCTCCCTTGTTCTTTCCAAACTTGATTATGCCAATATCCTCTACCACGGATCACCTTTAAGGACCATGAAAAGACTACAAAGGATTCAGAACTCGGCTGCCAGACTACTCATGCATTACAAACTGCAAGATCATGACTCGCCTGCCTTGAAAGCCCTGCATTGGTTACCGGTTGCCAGTAGATCCATGTTTAAGCTACTGTGTGTCACCCACAAAGCAATATATTGAATGGGACCTCTCTTCATCATGAATAAAATCACCAAACACATTCAGCAAAGGAACCCCCGCTCTAAAAGGGCATCTAGCCTCAAAATCCCAACATAGAAGACAAAAACATGGGTGGCACATCCTTCTCAGTTGCAGCAGGCAAACTATGGAACTTTTTACCCCCCCCCCACATAAGATCCACAGGCAACCACCATATCTTCAGAAAACTACTCAAGAATTGGCTCTTCCCCACATAAGCACAATACATAAACAGAAATTTACAGCATATCCTTCTGTGTATTAGCATTTATTTTCACTATAGATATGCACCTATCTTTGTGTATTGCTTTGTATAAACATATAGAATAATTATGTTTAAAAAAAAACATCTTTGGTCTACATGTACTTGCTTCAATTGTGACTCTATGCACCTTCCATGTACTTGGATCTGTGTGTCTGTTACTTTTCTCCTGAAAAAGCATATCAAATGCACTACCCTATTTCTCATCCTGTACCTCCGTCAATATCTTTAATCTACATATACTTACCTCCTTTATGCATCTATATACTTTCAATGTACTTATGGATCTATATATTTATCACTTTCTTCTAATGTAGCATTTCCAACGCACTACCCTCTTTCTCAGCCAATACTTTTCTCAATATATCTTCTAGCCCAACTTCGTGACTCATCGCAAACTTCTTTCTACTATTCTTTACAATGCACTATCTATCTATCACCCTATACATCTATCAAAATATCCTCTACATCCACTCTCTCATGTATCCCAAACACCATACCACTACTTTGACCCCCAAAATAACCCTTTCTAGACTTTCTCCTACTCTACCCCTCCTTGCATCATCTGATACCTCTTTTACTATAAAGATTCCCCAAAACAAACCTTTCTAAACGATTCCCTCTGAGTCTTCCCCTCCAAAAACCCTTTTTATCATCCAAAAGCCTTCTCCTACTGCTATGACCTGAAAAAAAAAATAATCCTTCACTCTTCTATCCCGCCACTATCATTTTCAATCAAAACTAACAGACTAACATGTTCACGTCTCAAAATCCATATTCCACTATACTAATTCACCACTAATCCTTTATGGGTTCCAGAGGAGCGTGATGCTTGCCAATAATGCGTTTCAACACCCCATCAGGGGTAGCAAGTGCTATATAAATACAAACCTATTTCCCTCTTCTATCCCGCGACCTACCATTCTCTATCCAAAGAACTGAATAACATATCCACCATTCAAATTATTTCATATTACACTATTCTAATTTTCAACACTAATCCTTTATGGGTTCCGGAGTAGCGTGCTACTCTCCAGAAAAGGGCTTCAACACCCATCAGGGGTAACAGATGCTATATGAATGCAAACCTTTATTCGCCTTCTATCCCTCCGCTATCCTTCTCACTCAAAATAACTGACTATTCTCCACCACTCAAATTACTTTCATATTTCACCATACTAATTCACCACTAATCCTTTATGGGTTTCCTGAGTAGTGTGCTTCGACGCCCCATCAGGGGTAACAAGAGCTATATAAATACAAACCTTTTTTCCTCTTCTATCCTTCTGCTATTCTTCTGAATCCAAATAACTGACTCACTTATCCACCACTTAAAATTTACTTGCATGTTTCACTATACTAATTCAACACTAATCTTCTATGGGTCCCGGAGTAGAGTGCTACTCGCTGAAAAAGCCCTTCCAGCCTCTTCAGGGGTAGTGAGCGCTATATGCATTAATGTTATCTAGTTTTTGTTTTGGGTCAGTTAGTGTGTATTTCATGTAGTATGGTCTATATATATTTCTTTCCTCTTTTGTTTCAGGGTTTTTCTGTCTTTTGATCTTTTGCTCACTGTATATATGAATGTTATTTATTATGTGTTCACATTCAAGTACTAAAAAATATTTATGCAAAAACATATATATATATTCTTTTTTAAAAAAACTATGAGCTTTGAAAATATGATTAATAAATCTCTGTGATATTAGTTACTCTGTGGGTGACATTTTTATACTCGGAGTTATTACCCATCTAAATTGTATGTGGTGCGGGGATTCGTTCATGTTTCTCATTGTATCGCCACATTTAACCATTTGGTGTCTGCGACACACTGGCCAAATGAGAAAAGGACTTTGCTTTTCTACCAGGGTCTTTGTGAGGAACTAAAAGACTTAATATCACAAGTCGTCAATCCTCCTAAGGATTGTACGGAGTTTATTGATCTGGTGGTCAAGTTGGATCACAGACTATTGGAGAGGAGGGGTGAGAGATATCGATTGCCTGTTTCTAGGTTATACGCTGGCCGTAGTGAAACAAAGGAGGAGGCAGGGGAAAAGAACAAGCCTGTACCCATGCAGATATGAGTGGTACATGGACCCCTATCCCAAGAGGAGGAAAAA
Source organism: Lissotriton helveticus (assembly GCF_964261635.1). Taxonomy (NCBI): domain Eukaryota; kingdom Metazoa; phylum Chordata; class Amphibia; order Caudata; family Salamandridae; genus Lissotriton; species Lissotriton helveticus. Next base: position 2,073,674,236 of record NC_136061.1, read on the forward strand.
GAGCGGCGTCATAGACTTATCCTCTGCCTTTATTGTGGGAAGAATGGGCATTTTGCACGTGAATGTATGGTTAAGCTCTCTTCTGTGCCAGTCAGGAAATCCGTGGCCTTTATTGGACAGGGGGAGTCGATGGAAAGCATATGTGTCATCAATCCCTATGAGGGGACTGAGTTGGTTTCCTTGTCACCACGTCATTTCACTATTACTGTTACACTGGTGATATCCAGTAACAAAAGGTACACCTTCCCGGTCTTACTTGATTCAGGCGTAACCAATAATTTCATGGACATCCAATTGGCTAAGAAATACAATATTCCTTGTATGTGTAAATCTCATCCAGAGATGGTAAAGGTGATCAATGGCACTGAATTGTCACCAGGAACAGAATGAGCCTCCTATTTTAATCTGTGATAATGGTCATTCGGACTCGATAAGCTTCAATCTTATTGATGCCCCGACCTTTGGTATTATCTTAGGGGTGCCCTGGTTGCAGGCACACAATCCCAGAATTGATTGGGTGAGATGTACGGTTACCATGGATTCAGGGTATTGTTTGCAACACTGCTATCAGGAGGCGTCAGATTGGGTGTCTTCTCCGGTTCATGCTACTGGCTGTTCTTTTGCAAGGTCTAGCGCCCACCCAGTACATGCAGTTTGCGGACGTATTTGACAAGGTCAAGTCCGGTGTTTTGCCACCTCATTGTGACTTTGATTGTCGTATTGATCTGGTTCCAGGGGGGGGTTTGCCCTGTAGCCGGATGTATCCTCTGTCGGAGCCCGAAACACAGCATTTACGGACATATTTGGATGAGATGCTGGCTATAGGATTCATCCGGCATTCCTCTTCCCCTGTGTCATCACCTCTCTTCTCGTACCAAAGAAGGGAGATGAATTGCGCCCCTGCATAGATTATAGGGTTTTGAATAAGGTTATGCTCAGAAATAAGTATCCTCTTCCCCTGATATCTGCGTTGTTAGATCAACTGCGACATGCTGCCATCTTCACTAAACTGGACCTGAGGGGGGGCATACCACTTCATTCGTGTCCGTGAAGGGGACGAATGGAAGACCGCTTTTAGAACGAAGTACGGTCTTTTTGAATATTGCGTTATGCCCTTTGGGTTATTTAACGCCTGTGCAGTGTTCCAGTTTTTTATTAATGAGGTGTTGAGGGATCTACTGGATATTTGTGTCATCGTGTGTATCGACGATATATTGCTGTATCCAAAGGATGTCAGGGAACATGTTGTGCATGTGTCCCAGGTTTTGTATAATTTACATGACAATCTGTTATTCATGAAGCTTGAGAAGTGTATTTTTCAGACATCTCGAGTAGAATTCCTAGGTTTCATCATCACCGCTGATGGCATACAAATGGATCCCAAATAGTTAGAGGCCATTACCTCGTGGCCTAGCCTGACCTGTGTTAGGGATGTCCAGGTATTTTTGGGATTTGCCAAATTTTATCGGCGCTTTATCTCCCATTTTTGGGATGTGATTACACCTATCACTTCATTGTTAAAGAAGGGAGTGGTTTTTAAATAACGCTGGCTGCTCAGTTGGCTTTTCAGACCGTGGTAGGGAAGTTCGTCACGGCTCCCATTTTACATCATCCCGATCCTGCTCTCCCTTACTTTGTGGAGGCATATGCCTCGCAGTATGCTGTGGGTGGGGTTTTGTCCAGGCCAGACATTGAGACTGGTCATGTGCATCCCCTTGGGTTTTTTCTAAGAAATTGTTTCCCGCTGAACAGAATTATACAGTGGCGGAGAGGAAATTGCTGGCTATTAGATTGGCCTTCCAGGAATGGAGGCATCATTTATAGGGTGTTAAGGCATCTGGTTACGATCTGCATGGATCAAAAGAATCTGGAGGTTTTTTTGCTCTGCTTGGGCTTTGACACCATGTCAGATGAGGAGGGTATAGTTTTGTAACAAATTCGATTTTACCATTACCTATAGACCTGCTGCCCAGCAGGTGGAATCCGATGCCTTGTCCCGCATACATGTGTCTCCTTTATGTAGGGATGTTCCTTCTGGTGAGGGTTTTATGATACCAATGAAGAGGATTATTGGGTGTACCTCTTTTGAGGAGTTTGAGGATGAGATCAAGGCATTGTTAACTTCTGTTGATGTAACACCTTGGTTTATGGACACGTCGCTGCAGATGAAAGATGGGTTGTTGTATCATGGTACACAGTTATTCATACCTCCCGAATTGAGAACTAAGGTTTTGGAGTGGTGTCATTCATCTTCCTTAATGGGTCATCCTGGTATCACTAAAACACAGGAGGTGTGTCTTCATTGGTTTTGGTGGGCTACGATATGTCATGATATTCATGTATTTGTTTATTCTTGTCCAGTGTGTGAAATTAACAAGTCCTCACATACTTTTCCCATAGGTCTATTGCATCCACTACCTGTCCCACCTGCCCTTTGGCACACGATTAGTATGGACTTTGTCACCGATTTACCCTTTGACCCAGGGTGCACTGCTATTTTGGTGGTTGTGGATATGTTCACCAAATTTGCTCATTTTGTACCCTTGCCTAAGGTGCCTACTGCACAGGAGTTGGTTGCAGTGTTTATTGCACAGGTGTTGCACTTACATGGTATCTCAACTGCTATTGTTTCAGACAGAGGGGTGCAGTTTTTGTCTCATTTTTTAGAGGAATTGTGTTCCTCGCTGGATATGGAGCTCCGTTTGTCTTCAGACTACCATCCTTAGAGTGATGGGCAAACAGAGCGAACCAACCAGATGATGGAACAGTATCTTCGCTGTCTTTTTTCCTTCCTTACTTCCTTACTGGCAGTTGGGTGAAGGCTTTGCCCATCGCTGAGTTTGCTTATAATAACAGCCTTCATTCAGCGTTTGGGTGTATCTCCTTTTTTCTGTTCTATGGAGTTTCATCCCAGGGCGGTTCCTATTCAAAACCTTCTGGAAGGTTTCCGGCTGTTGATAAGTTGAGCCATGAGTTACCTACTGTGTGGCGTACAGCCAGTGGACATCTGGTGACTGCAAAGGCTAGGATGAAGTCTACGGCTGATAGGCGCCGTCTTTCTGCCCCTTCGTATGCTTCTGGGTATCAGGTTTGGGTATCCTCTAAGAACCTGCATTTGGGTTGGCCCCGGAAGTTGCAGCCACATTATTAGGGTCCCTTTCTGAATCTCCGGGTGGTGAATCCTGTGGCTATGGAGGTGGAATTGCCTGGTGATTACCGTATACACTCGGTGTTTCACACCTCTCTCCTTAAGCCCTATGTCCCTACTTCTGTGCCTTTGCCCCTTCCTCCTCCCTTGTTGATTGATGGTGATGTGGAGTATGTGGTGCGTGCCATTCTTGACTCCAGGAGGCGGCGGGGTCATTTGTTTTATTTGGTGGATTGGGAGAGTTAGCCTCCTGAGGTCCGTACATGGGAGCCTGCTGGTTTTGTTCATGTTCCCCGGTAGGTCAGTTTGTTCCATCTTCGACACCCTTCCAAGCCCCGTCCGGTGGGGGGTGGTTGGAGGGGGGTACTGTTGCAGTCTGATTGCCGTCTTCTGTCCTTACCTGCTTTTAGTGTGTTTCTCGATTCTCAATTGGTGTCTGCTTTTTCTTTCCTGTCTTCTTGCTCCTGTTTCCATGGGTGGGGTAAGCGGGTGGTAGCAACATGAGTTAAGGTGTCTGTTGTCCAAAACTAGATGATATGAATCATCTGGCTTGGAGACAGGAAACAAAGGATTGTTCATTTGTGAGGTGCATGTTTCAATCACCCCTTGGTATTCAAGTTGATCTAAGATCTCCCTGACTTGCTTTTTAGCTTCTTGTTTAATTGGGTACTGCCTTTGTGCAGTGGGTTGACATTTTAACTGGATTTTGTGAGGAGGAGAGTCCTCATCCCATCCTACATGATTTTTGTATAATGCAGGGGCTTGAGCTACTGCCCATTTTCTTGCATATGTATATTTTCTATGAATTGGGATATGATTTGAGAAGGCAGGCATAATCATTTCTTTGCCATGAGGGCACTCCCTGACAAACTCTGGTGGCCAGTCTTTTTCAGCTAAAAGGATGTCATAGCCTTTCGAAAGGTTATCCCATAAGAGACCCCTTACTTTCCTAGTCTTGTCCCCCTCTATATGTAATGTTATTTCGTATATTTTATGAGGTTTGCTAACTCTGGTATCTGCAGTTTCCACTTGAATGTATTCATTCGTGTCCACTGTCTCCAGAAGATTCATCAAGATCTTGCGAGCTATGGTCACTTCTGCTGCCCTGTCTAGCATTGTCTGTGCCCACTCTCCGTTTTTCAGTTGTGTCCTCAGTATCCTCGGCATGTTTTATTATTTTAATACTAGCTACCTTCTTTCTTGGAAATTGTAATTTTTTACTTAGATGAGCAGGTTCCTTGTCTTTGGACTTGACGTGCTCTTCCTTGTGTTCTGACCATCCTCTTCTTTCCGATTTCTGTGAGGAAGTCTGAAAAGATCGAGAGGGACGTGTATCAATATCTTGATATCTGTCAGGTTTTCTTAATTTATCCCTATCTCTAATGTTGTATCTTTTCTCAGAGGGTTCCCTCTGGGGAGACTTGCCACCTCGTTCTGGAGATTTTTCTCTCCGTTGAGGTGACCTTCCTCTGGACTGGAATCGTTTTGCTCTGGGAGTGGATTGTTTATTTCCATCCCAACTCTTTTTTGGAGTGTTTAGATTATTTTTAATAAATGTTTTTTCAGGATTTTCAAGTAGTTGGGGTTTTACTGGTTTCCCACCCAAACTATCTCTACCTAGTTCTTCATAGGATTTTTCTATGATTCTGGCAAGTTCAAAAGGTTGTTCTACTATATTGGTTTCTTTCAATTTCTGGAGGTATGTTATGTCCTCCATTGCCAACTGAACTAATTCTCTATATGCCTTTGTTAATTCTTTTATTTTATCTAAAAGTTCTTCACTTGACATTTTTCCAATGTCGGTATATTGTGTGTAGCTGGCTAGAACCGGCCACGTTGCTCCTGGTCTACCTAGTGGACCGAGCCTGGTGATGTGATTTTTATGTTTTAGGGCGCCTTTAAACCAGAGCAGGTGCTCTTGGTAATTTAATGGGATTTCAACCTCCTCGAAAGGAGTGTATTCATCCGGAGGTTCCTCTATTTTGTAATAGTGGAATTCGTGTGTTACAGCGTTTGCTGCTGGAAAGTTTATCCATGAGTAGAATACCTCTGTCTGCCGATATTCATGGGCCTCTACCACGAATATGACTGTACCACCTCGTGATGTCAGTCCGTTTTCTATAAGTTTAATAGTTATAGTTTTTCTTACATTTACCGGAATGATTATAGCATTCGGGTCATTTTCTTGGAGACTTGTGTCATCCGCTAGGAGTTGAGCTGCTATTCTAGCTGTCTCCCTTTCGTCTTCACTTTCCGTCATTTTTACTAACAGAAAGCTTTTTGTTGCAGATCAAGTTTCAAGGGTACAAAGATTAGGTGCACAATATTTTGGAACACTGTATCCTTCAACGTTGACTAAACCAAAAAACTATACATAGGATTCTCATCCTACTAAGTTCTGGCGGATTTTAACCTTTTACCCACTCCAGACGTCTTTTGGAGTATTTTACGGGAAAAAGGGTTCTGTGTGAAAAAGCACGACTGAGTTACTCTAGTGTCTTGCGTTAGATTATCGCCTTACCAAACGTTGGGTGCCATGTAGTGTAGTTCCTATATTCCCAATACTCCTAGAAAGTACAACGCGTTCTTTAAACATACCAAGCCTCCAGCAGCCCGGGAAATCCCCCTGCTCTTGTTTTGATTTGCAAAAGAACTCCTAGAGTCAGAAAGAACTGTTAGTTCTTGGTGACGTCTCATGTCCAACCTTACGTCAAACCCGGCACCTTTCAGGTATAAATATACCAACGTTGCCTTAGGCAAACACACGGTGGTTTGGAGCAGAGCGGCTATCTACTTGCCCGAGAGCCCAGCTGATGCAGAGAGCCCACGGAAGCCGCCCCTCCCCTTTTGACACACTGAGAGAGACACTGTCTTTTCTCCTGTCGAGAAATCCAGCTCCGGTGTTCTCAGCCGCCCTTGCGGGTTGCTGGGATATCGAGTCCTGAGAGCGAGATACCAGACCTCCTGCTTTCTATTACCCAGGTACGGAGCTGACTAAACCCTTAAGAGAATTCTTGATCCAGATCCTTGGCAAAAACCCAACTTAACTTAAACTGCAACTTGCTTGCTCCTTCCCACGTATTAGGCTTAGGTCAGGTACACCGGGGTAGGCGTAGATTAGAAGCACCAGTTGAGGACGTTAGTCAATGTTTTTATGGATGTATATATTTTATCCATTTTAAAGTATCATATGGCTAAGAAACCATATCAATGCTTTTACAGTATTATTTTATAATACTCCTTTTACTGTATGCACTTTACTTTATGATAAGTATTGCAATTGTGGCAATTCATTTCTCTTGCATGAGAAAGAGGACTGCTCAATAAATAACACCTCTTATTGAGAACGCCCGTCTCTCTATTTCTCTGCACTCTGGTGAAACTAAGTATGCACGATTGACTGAGTGAAATAATTGTCTATTGTTTTCACACGACTCTAGAGATACACTCTTTATTCTGAGGGAAGCAAAGTTGTCATGTTATATGGTTGTCAGAAGCTAATCCCTTCTTGTCTATCCAGGGAAGTTAAACTCCTCCTTGTTTACTCGAGAAAGTTTCTAGTGACCTCTGAGCTAGCTGGCAAAACTAATTAAGTCTAATATAATCAGTAGAGACCTAGTCAACCTCAGTCCTACTTCTACACTGCTGTTTATATTATTCCAATGCTCAGAGACTATTGGGAATATAGGAACTACACTACACCGGAAGCACTCTAGCTGTTAGCTTTTCGGTGTTCAGCTACTGGGACCGTATCCTCTACCTCGTGGAGTTTTGCGTTTGCTTCTGTGTTGCAAGACTCCCGTCTGTTCCGGCTGGAGCAGACACGCATCATTTTCACTCCTGCTGTTTTCCCCGAGGACACCAGTCAAGCAGCAAGTTAGCGAGGAGTCCGTTACTCCTCAAATTAGTTTGTGGCTAGTTTTCCCAGTGCCTTGGAGACTTTGCAGTCTATCGACCTTTTGTGTTCCCTTAGGCAATCCCTTTTTTTTCTTCCCCCTTATATGTCTATGTAAAGTGTTATTTTTTTACGCTGGCATTTTTCCCACATTTACTGGAGTACCTTGTTTCCTTTTGACATTATGTGGAACAGCAGCATGGGATTCCCTCATTCCTTTCTGGACTGTGTACAGGCTCCTGCCTACCCATAAGAGGCATTTATTGATCAAGGGGTGAGCAGAAAGAGCAGGGGTATTCTTACGTTTTCCAGTCTAAACTTTACACTGTGTTTCTTTTCTTGGGATATCCTGTACTCACCTGTGGTATTTTTTTCTGCAGTATGTTCGTGTTGCTGTGTTGTGGTATGCCTGCAGTCCTGAGGGTAGCTGTTTGACCTTCCATATCCCTCCTTGTCTCTTATTCTTTCTGGTTTTCCCCCTTTGTGCGTTGTCCGCTCGTGTGTTTTTTGTTAATTGACACGAAGGATCAAGGCATTGGGAAAGGGGTGAATTGGACTATCTTCGCTTCCATAGTACCTGTGATTCAGGTGAGTGGGGCTGGAACAGGCTGGGTGGATTGAATTGGGTGGATCGGACTGGGGTTGAGCGAATTGGAGAGAGGTGATTTGGAGTGTAGTGGATGGGATTTGAGTTGGGTGGTTTGTGGTGGATTGGATTGGGATGTAGTGGGGTAGATTTTATGGGAGTGGGGTGGATTGGAGTGGTGTGGATTGGAATGGAGTGGGGTGGGGTGGATGGGCTGAGTGGGATGGATTGGATAGGGTGGAATGCAGTGGGTTAGATTGGAGCGGGTGGGGTGGATTGTGGTAGAGTGGATTGGAATGTAGTGGGGTGGATTTGACAAGAATGGGGTTGATTGCAAGTGGGGTGAATTGGAGTGGAGTGGATTAGGTTGAGGAGGAGTAGAATGGGTGAGGTGGACTGAAGTGGCATGGATAGGATTGGAGTGGGTTGGATAGGATTGAAACGGTGATTTAATTGAATCGGGTGGGGTGGAGAAGTGGTGGATTGGATTGGAGTGGGGTGGATTGGAATAGCATGGATTGAATTTGAGTGGGGTGGATTTCATTTGGGTGAGGTGGATTTGATTCTACTAGGGTGGATTAGATTTTGGTGGAGTGGATTGTGGTGAGGTGGGGAGGGGTGGGGCGGGGTTGGATTAGGGTGTTGTGGGTGTATTGGATTCGGGATGGAGGATTAAATTGAGGTTCGGTTCTGTTGGATTGGGATGGGTGGATTGAGATGGATTGGAGTTGGGTTCTTTGAAGTGGGGTGAATTGGAGAATGGTGGAGTGGGGTGGTTTGGACTAGAGTGGAGTATACTAGACTGGTGTTAATTTTATTGGCATGGTGTAGATTGGACTGGGGTGTGGTGTGGTCTGGAGTGTGGAGTGGTGGAGTGGACTGAACTGGAGTGGGGTGGGATGGATTGAATTGAATGGATTGGAGTTGGGGTGGATTAGATTGGGTTGGTTGGATTGGATTGCGTGGGGTGCATCAAATTAGGGTGGAGTGGATTGGAGTGGGGTGGATTGGATTAGAGTGGTGTGGATTGGGATGGGGTTGCCTAGATTGCAGGGGGTGGACTGGGGTGGGGTGGATTGCAGTGGGGTGAGGTGGAGGTGGATTGGATTGGACTGGGATGGATTGGATTGTAGTAGGGTGGACAGGATTGGAGTGAGCTGAATTGTGGTGGATTGTACTGGAGTGGGAAGAGGTGGATTGGATTCGAGTGGGGTGGATTGGACTGAAGTGAGGTGGATTGTACTGAGTGGGGTAAATTGAAGTGGGTGGGTGGATTAATTTGGAATGTGGTGGATTGTTGTGGAGTGGATTGGACTGAAGTGAGGTGAGGTGGATTGAATTGAAGTGGGGTGGATTCAACTGGAGTGGGATGGATTGGACTGGAGTGGGGTCGATTGGATTGGATTGGGGTGGATTGGATTTGATTGGGGTGGATTGGAGTGGCATGGATTGGACTGGGGAGGATTGGATTAGAGTGGTGTGTACTGGATAGGACTGGGGTGGTTTACGGTGCATTGGAGTGGGGGGATTAAGGAAGATTGGATTGGGTAGATTAAGGTGCATTTGAGTTGGGTGGATTAAGGTGATTAGGTTGGTTTGAGATTGGAAGGGGTGGAATGCAGTGGGTTGGATTAGAGTGGTTTGGGGTATATTGGAGTAGATGGGGTAGATTGCAGTGGGTGGGGTGGATTGGAGTAGAGTGGATTGGAATGGAGTGGAGTGGTGTGATCTGGGTGGAGTGGACTGAAGTGGGATGGATAGGATTGGAGTGGTTTGGATCGGATTGAGGTGGTGTGGATTGAAATGGAGTGGGGTGGGTTGGTTTGGAGTATGTTGTATTGAGTTGGAGGGGATAGGATTGGGCGGAGTGGGGTGTGGTGGATTGAATTGAATTAGAGTAGGGTGGGGTGGTTTCAACTGGAGTTTGGTGGATTGCACTGGAGTCGGGTGAATTGATTGGCGTGCGGTGGATTGGGTGGAGTGGATTGGTCTGGAGGGGGTTGATTCAACTTGATTGGGATGGATTGTACTGGTGTGGGGTGGATTAAATTTGAGTGGAGTGGGGTGGATTGGACTGGAGTGGATTGGGGTGGATTGGAGTGGCATAGATTGGACTGGGTGGATTGAAGTGGAGTGGGGTGGACTGGGTTAGACTGGGGTGGATTAAGGTGAATTTGAGAGGGGTGGATTATGGTAGATTGGATTTGGGTGGATTAAGGTGGATTTGAGTGGGGGATTAAGGGTGATTGGAGTAGAGGGTTAGATTTGTGCAGTGGTGGCTCACAGTGGGAGTGCTGCAGGGCGGTGGGGTGGGCGGGGAGGGGCAGGGTGGTGATAGTGGAGTCAGACATACAAATTTCATTATTAAAGTAAGTAAATAAATAAATAAAACTATTTACCTTGTGCTTGCTGCATAGTTGAGTTGGCTGAGTAGAGGGGGCGATCCAAAATCAGTTTTCTTATCAATAACTTTCCTGCAAATCTTGGAGTTATATCATCAATGCTGTCATAGATGAGGTAATGAGTGATGTAATATGTGGGGTAATTAGCAGTGCATGCAGGGTGTGAGCTATAGTCACCTTAGGGCAGAATTTATAGATATGTGCGATAACTATAACTGGTAAATTGCAGTGGTTTTTAGAGTTTAAAACGATATGTTGTTACTGAACATTTCACCTAACTATAACGTTATTTTAACCTCTGTTTTTTTCAGTAAATTTCAAGTTTTTTTTTAACCTAAAGTAGTATTTAAATAACCTACATAAATCCAATTTCCCACTGTGCACGGCCTGTGGTCAGGCCCTACAGCCAATCCCCTGCATGCAGAAACACCCACACTAAGGATGTCTGAAGGCCGTGTGGGGTGGGGAGGTGGCCACAAGACTGGCCTGTGACGAGGCCCTGTGGTCAACCTTCGTAAATGCAGCCAACCCCACACTGTGCAGGGCGGGGGTTTCCCAAATTGACCGGCCTGCAGCCAACACCCCAAATGCAGCGAACCCTACGATGCACACGGCTGAAGGCCATGCATAGTTAGGAGCTGGCAACAGGGTACCACCCCCCCCAAAGGCAACCCCACACTGCACACAACCTTCGACCATGTACAGCAGGGGGTTGGCCAGAGGGCTTGGCCCTGGGCACCTCATCTCTAAGGGCCTCTTTTTTTTAAAGGCATGTGGTCCTCCTCTCTGAACCGATTTTGGACCTGGGGATCCCATCCCATTGGGCATTTGTATTTTAAAGAAAATGGGGGTGCATGCCCCCCGATCCTCCTTTAGCCCTAGGGACTCCATTCACCAGGACCCCATTTATTTTAAAGCGGAGGTGGGCCACATGACCCCTTTCCAAGCCTTATTAGGCCCTGGCAACTCCATCCCCAAGGGCTATTTTTTTATTAACAGGGACAGGCCCATGAGCCCTTCCTCCCTATGCCTTATTAGCCCCTAGGGACCCCATTCCCCAGGGCCACTCATTTTAATAATGTAGAGGGGAACCACATGGCCACCCCTTCCCTGAGCTGTTACAAATCCCGGGGACTACATCCCTCAGCACCCTTATCACTTATCATGTGTCCACCCAGGGCACCCACTATATTCTCGTTGGGGGCTACTGGGGGAGCCCCAAGGCCCCTGTGGCCCCAGTCAGCTCCTTGCATGCAGTTGGAGCCAATATTGCTCCCGCCCTCAGGGAGGAGTAACTAATACTGCTCCCTCTGGGTGGGAGCAATATTTTGATTTATTTCCCTGCCCGGCAATGGGCTCACCGGGGAAATAGCAACCCGGCAAGGTGGCTGTGTGACCCTCCCTCTCAAAAGTATGCCAGGCTCGAGGGATGGGGTCCCCAGGGCCAAAAACAGCATGAGGAGGTAGCCTGTGTGCCTCCTTCCCCTAAAGAAGTCACCGAGTCCTGGGGGATGGGGTGTCTGGGGAATATAATTTACCTAGGGGTGGGGATCAGGCATGCCCCCTCCTCCAAAAAATAATGAACTATTCCCTTGGGCCCTGGAACACCCTGGTAATTTAAAAAAACATTTGCGGTGGCCTGCATATGCGTTTTTTTGCCACCGATTTGCAATCCTCTGCACATTTGTGGCAGAATAAATACATTAAAAAAATGTGGTCCCCCACCACCAGGCCTGGGGGGTCAGTGTATCCCTACCCTGCCCCTTTATCCCTTTATGTCTTTTTTTAAACTTTTTTTAGGACTTGGGACTGAGTCCCAAGTAATAGCTGCCATCGCTTTCTGGTTGAGGTGATGGCAGCAAATCAAATCTCAGCTTGAGATCTGTCCGACTCCTTGGAGCCTCTGTGTCCCTAGATATACAAAGATTTTAGCATCAATTGTTCAAAAACTACTGAATGGATTTACACCAAAACACAAAAAGCACTCTTTCAGGACCTAAATCTAGCTTTCTGCCAAATTTGGTGTAATGCAATTATTATAATGATAAGTGAAATATATATATATAGGCAAGCACTTACCTACTGTGTTTACTCCCCCACGCCACCAACCCAGTCATGCTGATACAATGCTTTCTGGGAGTTGTTGTCCAGCGCATACATCGCAAGCAATAACAGGTGTGCTGATTGCATCACGGGGAGGAGATTATGGTGTGAGCACGCATTTAGAAGCAGGATTGAAGCAGTTGGGAGAAGGACCCGTTACAGTGCAGGGCGCTGAGGAAGGCAGTTTACCGAAATGCAGTCGCCGCCACTGGGACATTTTAATAAAGCGAGTTACCTGCCTTAAAACCCCCTCTAAATGAGGCCCTCAGTCTTCTACTCTCACTTTTTCTTTCACTTTCTCTGTCTCTTCACTCCCTACTCCCTTACTCACCTTGTCTCACACTCACTTGCCTTTATCCAGTCTGTATCTCCACTCTTTCCTAAACATGAGTGCTCTTTTCTTACCCTTGCACACTTCCGTTCCTTTACCACATTTTCTTCACTTATCCTCATTCCCCATGTTCACTCTCGTTCTCCTCACTCACCTCCCACACTCACCTTCTTTTAGTCCCCCTACTTCACTTCCCTTCCCCTCTCGTCCCTTTCTTTGCTTTCTCACTCATTTTCCTCTCCTCTCTCACTGCACTCAACTTCAGTTACTCTTTTTCATTTTTTTAAGAATACAGCTCTTTTTTGAGAATTGGAGGTAGTTCTTAAAAGAACTTTTTTTTTCTTCTTTTTTCTTTTTTTTTTCAACAAAAACAAAAACAGGGAATGGGAAACTGCTCAACAGGAGAAAAATAAATAATCAAAATTAGGGCTGGAGACGGCAGCGGTGGTTCTCTAATGCTCGAACAATGATCATAATACTTTGTTCCCCGTAACAAAGTAGGGCATCACAATGTTTGCATTTGATGGAGGCCTCATTAAAAACAGGCTGAATATTTGGGATCAGCTGCTCTGGTCACCCCCTCACCGATGCAGTTGCTCCTCCAGTTGAAGTAGAGGCACCATCTTTTGGAGCCTCTCGTGCCAGAGCCCTGACACTCTCCCGGGCATAGTTCTGGGGGTGCCTCCTCTGGACGTGCCGAATCATAGTAGAATTACCAAAACTGTACTTCCTTCTGGGGTCTCCTCTGGAAAGTACAGTATGGCAGATCTTGCACTCCACCTTTGGAGCATTTACTTTTTTAAGTCCCTCAGGAATATCAAAAAATTTCCAGATGAAATGTTCTTTTACCTTCGGCTGAGGAGGCTCGTCATCTATGAATCCATCTGACTCCTCACTGCTGCTGGATGCTCTGGCAGCCAATGTATCCACAGATTATAAACAGAGAAAAAAAGAGATCTTGCTCTCACCAAAGTGAAAGAAGAAGTGAAGGAAAAGGGTGGGGTTTTCATTCTTTGGAAAAAATCTGTTAGCAACCAAGGAAAATAGTTATTTTAAGGTCACATGACTTGACGCGCTTACGCTACGCACACCGGAGCACTTCCGGGGGCGCTCACGCGGCACGAACGTAGGTGCTTCCGGGGGCGCTTATGCGGCACGCCTGAGTGACGTTTTGGTAGCTTTACGAAAATGCAAAATCATTTTCATTCGAAAAATCAAAAATACTGCTTTATAAGTATGGTACAGAATGTATTGCATTATTATTTAGTTTACAGACATATTTTTTTTATACGAACGCAGAAATAGAGCTCTCGCTGCGCTCTCGGGAGAGCTTACCGGTGCGCGCACCCTGAGCGCTCCAAGACAAAATGGTACGGGTACGCTTACCGGTGCGCGCACCCTGAGCGCACCAGGAAAAAATGATTAAAAAAAATATATACATTGAACAAATAATTTTTATTTAAAAAAAATATAATTAATAGTTGTAAAAAACAGCTAATAAAAAAAAATGTAGGTTACAAAGTCGATATACAAAGGATTTAGCTTTTTAAAAAACTATGAAATTCACTGAAAAAACCATAGGTTTCACAAACGTTATAGTTAGGAATTAGCATTTAAAAAACCTTAGAAATTTACTGAAAAAACCATAGGTTTCACACTCGTTATAGTTAGGAATTAGCATTTAAAAAACCTTTGAAATTCACTGAAAAAACCATAGGTTTCACACCAGTTATAGTTAGCTGAACATTTTACTCATACAAAACCATTGAAATTCCCACGTTATAGTTAGTTGGACTCACTATAACTTGCGCGCCCGCAATCCACTGCTGATGATGTCACATATTACATCATTCATGACATGGTCAGTGACATCACTGATGACATCACTGATGACATCTCAAATGACATCACTGAAACGCGTTGAGCCACAGAGTGGATGGGAGTAAGCAGATCCTACTGAGGCCCTCGTAGTTATGAGAAAGGAACTCTGGGCGGCATCCTCATCTTGGGCAAAATATTGATTTATATTTAGCGGCCTGGCTCGGTCCCGAGGTGGTCCGTTGCTAATTTGCAGATCCAGGCGCCAAAACTTTGGGTGTCAATGGAGCAGAGTTGTTCACAAACGAGGGGATTGCAGAACTCAGTGGCCTCATCTTACGCCATCCATTTAACCCACTTGGGCTTTTATAAATCGGGACTTTGAACTATGGCAACATTTATTCACCCACTGGGGTCATACAACTGATTTGGACAGCAGATACCAGAATGCAATGGGACACCATTGCAATAATGACACGCCTATGTAGGCGGACTTTTCTGGAATAAAGCAAGTGTTCCAAGTCAGCACTGTTATCTCTTTACTACATTTCCTGAGGCTCGTGACCAAGGGCAGTTGCTTGAAACGTGTTAAGCCACGGAGTGGATGGGAGTAAGCAGATCCTACTGAGGCCCTTGTAGTTATGAGAAAGGAACTCTGGGTGGCCTCCTCACCTTGGGCAACCTATGGATTTTTATATATATATATATATATATATATATATATTACCTACTGGCGGTCGCCAGTAGGTATATATAGTTAGGATTTTTTCTCTATGGGATTTTTGAAAATTCTTTGTCTAATAACTTTGGCGTTTGTTAACGGAATTGGCTGAAATTTTCAGGAAAATGGAACATTTTGTTTCTGAGTAGCCCCTGAAAATTCTGGGGGGTTTCGTCAAGGGGGGGCCGAGAAAAAAGGGGGGTCCCAAAACGTGTTTTTAACATTGAGTTTTCCATAGGGCGGTTGGCCTCACTTTTAGCCCGAACGGCTGAATGGATTTGCACGAAACTTGGCAAAATTGTAGGGACTGGTAGCCCGATGTGCCTTTGCTAGGTCTCAATATATGTGCTCCAGTGGATTTTGAGAAATTAACGTTCAAAAAAAGATATATATCTGTAACAGCGGACCGGGCAGCGCTCCAGTTCGCGTACTTTTCGCGTTACGGAGCTTTGTGAAGCGAAGCTGATTGGTTCTCCGGCGTCTGTAAACATTCCAAACAGTCCGTAGCGGCAGCCATCTTGTCTCTCGGTAGGATCGAGAGACAAGAGGAGGCCAAAGCGAAGGGGCAAATGACCATAAGGGGGCATAGTAGATCCTCCCTGACCCCCTAGGTTTGATGTGGAGGTTTTAAAAGGGCCCCGCGGGGCAAAAAAAATAATAATAATAATAATCGAACGGCTGAATGGATTTGCACGAAACTTGGCAAAATTGTAGGGACTGGTAGCCCGATGTGCCTTTGCTACGTCTCAATATATGTGCTCCAGTGGATTTTGAGAAATTAACGTTCAAAAAAAGATATATATCTGTAACAGCGCTCCGCTTCGCGTACTTTTCGCGTTACGGAGCTTTGCGAAGCTGATTGGTTCTCCGGCGTCTGTAAACATTCCAAACAGTCCGTAGCGGCCGCCATCTTGTCTCTCGGTAGGATCGAGAGACAAGAGGAGGCCAAAGCGAAGGGGCAAATGACCATAAGGGGGCATAGTAGATCCTCCCTGACCCCCTAGGTTTGATGTGGAGGCTTTAAAAGGGCCCCGCAGGGCAAAAAAAAAAAAAAAAAAATTTAGTTTTTTTGCGTGGGGAGCGTCTGGTTCGCGAACCGGGAAGCGTTCTGGGGAGCGTACTTTGTTGAAAATTAGTGAAAAAAGTTAGAGTAAAATAATAATTGTGAGTGATCAGATGTAGGGTAGCTCTGAGAAGAGCTTTTGGGTTTATGGTACATTTAGGTACTTATAAGTAGGTACCAATGCACATTCTTAAATTCAGAATGAAAATTCTGTTGCCCTCATCTGAGAAGTGAACTCCATCTCCTCTGTAGATATCTTGCATGTAGTAACGCAAGTTATTGTTGTACAAGGAGCCCATTCCATGGTCTCTCATGTAAGCTGAAACAGATTTGTTTACATGCTTCCTCGACTTCTCAATTTGTGGACAAAATTGGTTCGACCACCTCCATTTCTGTCTTTGGCATATATTTGAATATACCAAGGCAGTCTGAGGAAAAAGTGCCATCAATTGCTCAAAGGTGTCCTTTAAAAGCATTTCCAGACCTACCCCAGTCAAAGTGCCCAAATCATTACCTCCACAGTGCACAATTAACAGGTCAGGTTTTGGCAAATGCATAAAGGTTTTCACCAATGGTATCAATTGGTGACATTTTAATCCTCTGTGGCCAAACCACTTAATTTCCACATCTTGTAAATTGAGGTTAGGTAAATTCCTGTTCTCAGCATACCTCTGAGCCCAATAGATGTAACTATGTCCAACAATCCAGACAGAAAACATGGTGAGAGAAGGTTCTCCTGCAGTCAGATGAAGTGTGGCAATGAAATGGCAGTTGAAAAAATAAGAGTGTAAAATGAAAAAAACTGTGGAGTTTCTGTGTTAATGAAGCAGTAAGAGTGATTGGTGGATTTTGATTACTGAAAACAGAAAGTTAGGGTGCATGGATGAGTTCTTTGAAAGATGTATTTTGAGTGGTGAAGAAAAAATCATTAAATGAAAGAATGCACTGGATATGCAGGTGCACTGAGAGTTCAGAGTTCAATTGCAACATTGTTGTGTGAACTTGCAAACACCAGAGGTCTTCCAAGAGGTGGTTGCTATGCAAAAAAAGCAGAGAGGGCAGAGGGGGGGAAGGGTTTTAATTTGAAAAAAAGTGAGGGAAGAGTTTTGATTGGGTGACATGAGAGATATGTGTGAAGAATTACAGCATTTCTGTGCTTTTGATAGCTGCAGACTCTGGAGTGCATACCTTTTGCTCTGCTGAAGACAAATTGGTGTGTTTCTGAGACTGTTTTGAAACTCAAAGTATTTGCTTAGGTGAGAAAAGATTTCTTTAATTTAGATACAGAATAGTGTGCTTTAAGGAGAAAATTATGAAGAAAGTTGTGTTTTTCAAATGTTGCTTTGTGTCAAGTGTTTTACAAATAGATTTTGTTTCTTTGAGAAATTGTAATTGGAGAAAATGTGAAGTATTAGTACTGACAGGGTTTTTATGTGCATAGGAGCTGTGGAGTGTTTTCAAATTATGACTTGTAAAACGTTTTTGAGGAAAAGGAATGGTTTTAATATTTATGACAAGGACATAATGGTGTATGCTTCTTTATAAGGCAATTGAGTGTCTCTGATGTTATTTTTTCCATTTTAATGTAAGACCTTTCCCTGTGGAGCAAATTGCTTGTAAATATGCTCCCACCTGTGCATGGCAAATTTAGATTTTGAATGTTTGCGTTACATAGCCGTGTTAAAAGTGACCCAAGCATGTTGCAAAGGCAATCAAAAAACGCTTTCATGTGTCTTAAGGACATTTTAAGTCATTTCCCCATGTGGAGTGTTTTTAAATTATGACTTGAAAATCGTTTTTGGGGAAAAGGAATGCTTTTAAAATTTATGACAAGGACATAATGGTGTATGCTTCTTTATAAGGCATTTCAGTGTCTCTGAAGTTATTTTTCCAATATTAAATTAAAAGACCTTTCCCCGTGGAGCAAATTCCTTGTAAATATGCTCCCACCTGTGCATGGTAAATTTAAATTTTGACTGTTTGAGTTACATAGCCATGTTAAAAGTGACCCAAAAAAGTTGCAAAGGCTTTAAAAAACACTTTCATGTGTCTTGAGGACATTTTAAGTCATTTCCCCGTGGGCAGTGTTTTCAAATTATGAGTTGAAAATTGTTTTTGAGGTAAAGGAATGTTTTTAAAATTTATGTGCTCCATATGCCTCCAAATTTCCTTTTCAGGGGTGCAGCAGGGTGTTCTTGAGAGACCCCTGCACCCTCGAAAAAATTCCAAATTTGCGATGAGCTAATTGCTAATCGCAAATTGCACCTTCATTCCTATGGGTCTCCTGCTCCATGGAAATGAATGGGTAATTTGCAATTAGCAATTTGCTCATCGCAAATTAGGAATGGTAAAGAATCGCTATTTATTCCTTAAAGTTCGCTATTTAGGAAATGCAAAAAACTTTGATGATACATATGGCGGTTCATCTCTAACAAGATAAGAAGCTTAGGGATAGATTTATGATGATTGGCGCATCACCAGGGATGTGCCAGTCATCCTGCGTCGCTTTTCCGACACCCATGGTGTGCTGCATTTACAATGCGGCGCACCATGGGGCAAAAACACCACAGATGCGTGACGCATCTGTGCCGTAAAGGTGGCGCATTGCTGGAGTTGTATCGCAAGTGTGATGAAGCTCCAGCAAGGCTCAGGGGTGCCCCTGTCGTAGGGTTTCTGTTCTCACACAGAACTAAGCACAGAGGATTGGAACCTCGGCGAATTAGGGTGCCCCAAAACTGACCTTAGTACCCAAAAACCCCCTAACAAGCTAGGTACAGTGTCACATTGGATATACCAAACTCCCAATCTTTAGACAATTCAGAACATGAACTTACAGTACCTCAGGATACGTGGAACTCATGAACACTTGGTCGTTATATATTCATTACAAACGAGAACATGGAGTTAAGAATAACACATGTGCATTTGAAATGTTTATTTACTAATGCCGTCTTCTCAGGCGTAGTATCTTAGATAATAAAAGTACACATATTATCAGTAGCAAAATTACCAGCATAGTTACTAGTACATCAAAAGCGAATGGTGACAGTATGTTAACATGCTGTAAATGAATAAGAGTTAGCAACACTTATATTTCACCCTCCCTAATACACATATTATATTATTTGTTAAGAAGGTCTCTTTGGGTTGGTTTAGGGCGGGCCCATACCTTAGTGTCCTAGATTTGAAGGAATCACATCAGCATACACCAGCTCTCTCTTCATGTGAACCGCATCAAGTGTTGTGTATGTGTGTTCGGCAAAGCAATATAAAACGCGCCTCATGCCCAGAATTGGCAGAAGCTGCACTTATGTTATGACTATGAAGTCGTGGAGATCAGACCTCATAACAATTCTGTATCGTGTTGTTCTTGAAACTTCAGCACTCGCTGTACAGATATAGTTTAACAAGCAAAGCAGATAGTAGAGCAATAACATATTATTGTCATGTAAACCACGATGAACTACTAGGTTGAAAGCTAAAGCAACAACTAAGTGTCGTGTGCAGAAGTTGCAAAAAAGGAAAAATCGCGTTTAAACCGGTAATGAGCCCATGCTAACTTAACACGGTGTAAAGATATCCAGGATCTACATGACACCCTTCCATGATCCGGAAACGAACTGAATAAGATAATAGAAGTGCCATTTCATGAGAGCAGATTGCAACTTTATATGTGCACGGTCCACAAGGTAAAACATTAAAAACTAGCAAAATTTAATGCTAAAAAAAAATAAAACAGCCAACTACTTTATCGAGGCTTAAGCCAATAGGCAAGCTAAATAATAAAAACTTGACAAATAAGTAAATGAATTGTCAATGAAATGCTAGTACTCAGCATATCAAACATGAAAAAGGTCTATGACATAACTGTGTATGCAAAATAAGCTGCAACAGCCTCCAATAGGAAGTCACCGTCTTCATCCGAAAACAGTTCAGCCATCCAACTTAAAAGCGGAAAAGAACATACGTGCTCTCCCAGCACCGGATCCTCTATCACCATCAGAGGACAGCTCGGTGGGTTTTCAAGAAAGCTCTGTTCCAAGAAAGACTGTGTTGCCGCCAGTAAATTCCAGGGACCAATTAGTCCATGCATCAATGCCACAGCCATAATCCTTTCGCCAGGACAAACCAACTCGTGAGTAATGATAGGACTCATCAGCTGATTAAAGTCGACGTCAGGAGAAACCGGTCCGCAGAGACACAAATCAATGGCCCAGTCGAAATCACAGGTTAGGCAGTGAAATACAGGCTGGACAAGGGTGAAGTAGGAGAATCGAAAAGATAATCCATAATCCGTGCTTAATATCGCCAACGGCATTGTGCCATAATATTCAAGCATGCGATTGCGGAACAGCGTCAGCAGCTGCAGGGCGGGACCTTGCACAGGAAGGACATCCATATTTAAAAATGTAAAAAACCACAAGAGCGCCCGCTGCTAATGCAAGTAAAACTGGGAATCCACCAAACAAAGTGGAAAAAATAGAATGAAAGAAAGCAGGGATGACTCCAAAGATTTTCTCAAATGAAGTCACGAGACCACTGCTAACAACTTTAAAAAAATGTGCCAGGTCCTTTGTGGAGGACGCGTTAAAGATAGTCCGAACCATCTCGGTGAAATGCAAAGGCGAATCAGTATTTAAAAGGGCCTGCACCTCTGTACGGGTGTTCGCTATGTGAAGCACGAAAGTTTCACGGGCCGAACTCAAGGCCACCTCTCTCTGAGACAAAAGAGCCCTTATTCTTGCCATGCCGTTGAAATCTGCACCCAAGGTTGGTATTTGTGGCCAGATTGAAAACTCCCTATGTTCATGTGTGGGAGGAAATAGAACATTTCTGCAGCAAATAACCCGTTCACTTACTGTTACGATAAAAGGAATACTTGTAATTAACCCACAACAATCTTCATTATTGAGCATCAAATAACTACCATTTTCCAACAACTTGAACGTGGGGATGATAGCAGGAACTGGCGTGCCTTGCAACACGCAAGCCATATTTGGTCGGTCTTTGTTGTATGAACCGTGTAACTGTATGTGCCTACACATTAGTGAATGATCTGGCGTCTCAGTGCATTCCTCTCCATTCAGATAAACTTCTTGGTCATCTTTGAAACATCTGTATGTGTATGGAAGCGACCAGACCTCATGAAGAAAACCACTACCTAAAGGTTCATAACGACCTATTGGTACATATTTCATACAATTTGAAAACTTATATAAAGCAAAACGCAGCGTTATTAAACCGTGGATAAGGCACGTTGCAGCATTGGCCTCTGCCACTGAAAAAGGCAAAGATTCTAACCTTTCAATATGTAACATTGAAAAGGAAGCATCACGCATTGACAGCAAGCGTTGTTTGTTAGTCAAATTGAATGGGGCAAATAAAGAAGAAACGTTCATGTATCCCCAGGGAACTTTACCATTTTTCAGAGTTTGAAGGGTCCAAGCAAATTGCAAGAATCTGAACTACGTTGCCAAAGCAGCCAACCTTTTGGATTTATACTGGAAATGTTAAAGGAAGAATTACGGAGTAGGGCCTGTAAATCACTAATGGACAACCGAGAAAAATTACTCCAACCATCATATTCCTCTAACTCCGGGATAGTAGGGGTGTTTAATTTTTTAGAAGTAGACAATCCAAAGCATGTGGTCTGGGAAATTGTTTCATTCAGAAACAACATATGATTCGGGATGAGACATGCACGGTGCAAAGCCTCAGTGCCTTGTACCTGCCAGGTTTGTGAACCCCAAACTGATGTAGATCCTGGATATCTTTACACCGTGTTAAGTTAGCATGGGCTCATTACCGGTTTATACGCCATTTTTCCTTTTTTGCAACTTCTGCACACGACACTTAGTTGTTGCTTTAGATTTCAGCCTACGTGCGTCAAGACGTATGCCTGCTTCAACCAGGCGCAGGGTTTTGACGCAGCTTTGTCCTATCTGATTGTAAATGCGGCACACCATGGGTGGCAGAGCAGCGGTGCACGTTAACTGGTGCATTCCTGGGGATGTGCTAGTTAACATCAATCTGCCCCTTTACATTTAAGTATGTGCAGGGGACACAGAGTCGGTGAGGCTTATCCAAGGTTAAGAAGAGATGAGTCCTGTTCACTGAAAAATTGGACATAGGCTTCACCTCCTCAGCATCGCTGGACATGGCTAAATAATAGCTGCAAAATGTTACTCTTGTTAAACAATTTTACTATTATAATCTCTGAGATTTGTCTCTTACTCTGCAACATCGCATTGTTGTTATCTTTCTTTAAAGATAAAGACAACATCAACATGAGCGACAATCAGCAATCAGTTGATTTCGACCTCATCATTGAACTCGTAATTGAAACATCAGTGGATGTTGATCCCTTGGATGATTTAAATCCTGAGGATGAAGAAGAACGTGATGAGGATGCAGATTTGTCAGAATTGTATGACATAGGATGGGAAGCTGACGTGCTTGAGCCTATGGAACTATAAACATTTATTTAAAAAAATTATAACAAATAAAAAGTAAAAATGTAAACCGTTTAATTTAAAAATAAAGATACCTTCAAAAACAGGTTATGTGTAGTGTCTTCAATAAAATATTAAAATATGCTCATAAAATTAGATCAGATTCACATATAAAACAGCACAGGTAAAATGAATATAAATTCCATTTCTTTTCTGCTATTTCTGTAATCTAAATTTGCCAAGCACTAAAAAATCTTCTATGTAAAAATGTTAAGTAGTGTGTTAAGTTTTTGATGACTGTTATTGATTTACTGTTGGGTAATAGTGGTTAATAAAAAATTTTATTATATTTTACCACAGATTCAACTGCAGATCATTTGAAGATTTCAGCATGCCAACCAAAGAAAGACTGAGAAAGGCTGCAAAACGTCAAAGACAGCAGGTTAATGAAAAAAAGCAGCAGTCCTCTAACAAAAATATTTGTCAAGTCACCAAGAAAGCACCGGGTAAGAGTACAAAAACATTCATAAGAAATATCTGTAGTAAAAAAAATATTACTACAGAAAATGTTTCAGTCCAGAAAAGGAGAAGCAATTCAAACGGAAAGGAAAGGCCAATGAAAAATGTTACTGCTAGAGCAAGAGATAACTCTGTGCATGATAGTAGAAGGAAACAACAGTTTAGGGACATTCGTAAACGAATGTTCCGCAACAGGATAATTGGCAATTTGTTAAAAAATATTAAGAAAGGTGAACAGAAAGTGGTTTTTTATAAGAGAAAAAAAATAGTTGAGAAAGTCATTGATCAGGCATTTGAAATTAAACGTAAGTTATTTATTTTGATAATCAATAGAATTAGGAAGGTAAACAAGGCAATTTATGATTTCAAAAGAAATAGTAGATGGAAGAGAATAGTTAATCGTAGTAATTTTTGTGAAGTTTTTTCTGGAGAATGGATGCATAGTTCAAGCTCTGAGGCATTTTTTAATGAGGAGAGTTATTTCCAGGATAATGATTTGGTGCATGCAGTTGACACCAGTGGTCGAGCTTATGAAGTGAAAGATGGTTGTCCAGTTGAAAAAGAAAAACTTGTGACAACAGAGATAGAAGAGGTGTTAGGTAATGAGGTTTTAGGAAGACGTCCTAAGGGTCCTGTGTACACCTGGAAGTGTAGTAGTATTTGCAGTGTACGACAGGATTCCATCAATTTGCTTTGTGATTTTATACGGTCATTTAATAAGAAAAGTTTGAAGCAGAAAATGAAGTTGTTGCAAGAATTAGATCCTTGCAGAGTGAGAGAAGTGACAGGTTTGCATGGGCATTCACTGGCTTGTCTTTCCAGGAGAGTATGCCAGAGTGTTTTCATCATTTCAGGATGCTAGCAGTGCATCATAATAAAGTGAGGAAATTACTTAGAATGTTGTATTATGCTAAGAGTCCAGCAATTATGCTTAAACAATTATGCGCTGCTCTTTTGCATGGTTCTGAAATAGATGTGAAGAATATATGTGAAGAAATTGAGTTTTGTTACTT
The DNA here is from genome assembly GCF_964261635.1 of Lissotriton helveticus. NCBI lineage: Eukaryota > Metazoa > Chordata > Amphibia > Caudata > Salamandridae > Lissotriton > Lissotriton helveticus. Next base: position 2,073,698,287 of record NC_136061.1, read on the forward strand.
TGGAAGTAAAGAGGAGAATGTTGAAATTGACCAAGAAGAAGAGAGTAATGTGGAAGATAGTGTACAGGTTTCCAGTACAGATAATTTCCAGAGGGAAATTGCAACCTTTGAGGTGAAATCAAGTGAGAGGCCAAATTTCACTTGTGTGTGTTGTCGACGCACTTATTATAAGAATCAGACTAAGTTAGTGGATTTATATGCAAAAAGTGAAAGGGAAAATAATAGTGAATGGAAGGATTTTACAACATACTTGATGGTAGAAAATTGTTTTGATTTGGGATTGGATCAACGTGTGTGTACTTATTGTTGTAACAAATTAAATCAAAACCAGATGCCTGCTAGAGCAGTTCATAATAATCTGGAATTGGTTGAGATTCCTTCTGAATTGAAGGATTTAAATACTTATGAATCTATTTTGATTCAAAGTATCCATCCCTTTCAGGCTATTGTAAGAATGGAGCCAAAGACAGGGAAATTGCCTCCATCAGATTTACAGAGAGGATTAAAGGGAAGAGTTGTTTATTTGCCTCTAGATTTGAAGAAAAACATTAACACAATTGGAGTAGAAAAAGTGGAAGAGGAACCTCTGGTTATCTTAGTTAATGGGGTTCCGACAAAGAATAAGAAAATATGGCAAGATTTAGTGGATGTTAGGAAAGTCAAAAAGGCAACATTGTATTTGAAAAAAAATAATAAATACTATAAAAATGTATATGTTGCAGAAGAGGAAGTAAGTGAGGAAGAGGATAGCGATTTGTGTGCTGGTCAAATTGAGAAAGTAGAACCCTGTACTAGTGAAGAAATATATGAACATTATAGTGTTCATCCTTTGCATTCCAAGGAAGTCATGGGGAATGCTATTGAGTTGTTTCAAATGAAACAAGCCAAAGGGAGTCCCATTAGTGTTTGGGAGGAAAGTTTGGAAGCTCGGTGTTTCCCACAGCTTTTTCCAACAGGTCAGGGAGGAAGATATGATGAGCGACCTCATCAAATTCCTGCTTCTGAATACCGGACTTTGCGATTGTATGCAGGAGATGCTAGGTTTCGACAATGCATTCCGTATTTGTTTCATCTCCTGTTTGAAAGCGATCTGTCTGGACTGTCATATGCAGTGAACCACATCTTGAAAAGTGGTATACACATGCAAAACATGTCGGCAAGTGACTTTATGGATAAAGTCAATGTCCAAGACAGTATTTTGGATTCTCACCTGATTAATCTCATGGCGTGTCAGCGTGGTACTAATGAGTACTGGTACCGTCGTCATGGTGATTTAAAATGTATGCTGAGGAACAAAATTTGGAACGGATCCAGAAGAGTCAGTGATGAGTTTCATACAACAGTATTCTACGTGTGCTGTTCCAAACGCAAAGGAGAAGAAAAGCCTAAGAGAAAAAGTTCTACGTTTCCAAAGCCATCGATGTGGAAAGTACTGTCGTCGTAAATTCCGAAACAAGGACAAGTTCTACACCAAATGTCGTTTCGGCTTTCCACGACCGGTGATTTCTAAAGGAAGAGTAAACAGTTTTATGTCTTCGCTGCGACATAATGTGATGAAGAAATCACCTAAAAACACATACAATTTGAAGAGGAACGAAGAGTCCAAGTACATCAACGACTACAACCCGGTGATTTTGTCCATGTGGAATGCTAACATGGATATACAGTTTGTGGCTGATAACTGTATGGCTGTGGCTCGGTATGTGACATCTTACATCACCAAAAAAGAGAAGACAGAATTGAAGGATATGTGGGAGGACATTTCACATGAAAAGAGCCTCAGCAAGAAGTTGTACAGTTTCAGTCTGAAGATGTTGTCGCATCGAGAAATCGGAGCTTACGAATGCTCTGATCGGTTGTCTTCAGCAAGTCTCTATGCCAAGTCCCGGAGTATCGTTTGGGCGAGTCTTGGTCTTGGTCTTGCTGCAACGCGTAATCGAGTTCTGAAACCTGTGCGGGAAATTGAGTATTTGGCGGAAAAGGAGCCAAACAGTACCGACATTTTGAAGACCAACATGTTGGATACATATTATCCAAATCGAAGCAAACACCTCGACAATGTTTGTCTGTATGAGGTTCTTCAAAATTACATATTCAAGAGGAACATCAAAGAAGATACTGAGAAAGGAGTGTATGCTGTAATAGGAAGTGAGGGATGTCTGGTCAAGCAAAGAAAATGCCACTTGGTAAACCATCGAAAATTGAGTGGCGAATCTCCTGAAAAAAAGGAGTTTTTCTATTTAGCACTTTTGCAACTTTTCAAGCCTTGGCGTGCAGAAGAGGAACTGCTTGGAGATTTCCTCTGTTACGAAGACTCTTTCATTGCTGCCAAGGAGACCATACAATGTCCTGCTTTTCCCAAATATGTAGAAATGTTGAATGCGGAAATTGAGCAGGAAGCAACGATTGCAGCCGAGATTGCCAGAGACAGTTCTCAGGACAGTCAGAGTTCTGCTTCATTGAGTCAGGATCCACTAGGAGGACCTGTTATCGAAAATGAAGCTGCCACTGCTATGAATGAAGTGGAAAGAGCCATGGCACATGCTCAGGAGGATGCGGTTAACTTAGAAGAGTTGGAAAGACAAGTCAACGTTGAGCAGAGGAAAATATATGACGAAGTTACCATGCAAATTGATCATGGATTAAGTCATGAGAAGAAAGAGTGTTCATGTACGTCGTTGAAGCCTGTCCGACTGTACGTGAGTGGAGAAGCGGGAACTGGAAAAAGTTTCCTTATTAAAGCAATTTGATGCTATTTGCAGGAAAGGACAGAGTCATCGCTGTCTTGTGTTGTCACCGCTCCAACTGGACTGGCAGCACATAACATTAAAGGGATTACTTTACATCGTTTACTGATGCTGCGAGTGGAGCATGACAACAGATTACAATATCACAAGCTATCTGGAGATGCTTGTTTTGAAGTTTCAAGAATCTTGAGGAAAATGAAACTTCTTATCATTGACGAAGTAAGCATGGTTTCCAATGTCATGCTTGCGTTTGTGCATTTGAGAATGCAAGAAGTTCTCAAAACAGAGTATGATGTGTTATTTGGTGGCAAACACATCATTGTTTTCGGAGATCTTCTGCAGCTGACACCAGTGAAAGGGCAACCTGTGTTCAAAATGCTCACGCATGAAGATACCAGGAAGTGCCTAGGGAGCATTGGCAACGTCAATATATGGTTAAACTTCAATTATGCTGAACTGCATGAAAATATGCGTCAGGCGAAGGATGAAGTTTACAAGAGTATTCTACAAGATGTTAGAATTGGAAAAGTGACCGAGCATGGGAAAGAAGCTTTACATGCACGATTACTGTCAAATTTATATCCAGAACAAGATGTTGTGCCTGAGAATATTTTTCAGAAAATTACTGAGAAGAAATCTGGAATATGTTTGATGCCAACTCTTGCAGAATGTGCCAAATTCAACAACAAAATGTTGCATTTGGAAAAGCAGGAGATTGTGAAACTAGAAGCTATTGACAGAGTAGAGCATATGGGATCAACAATTATTTTGTCTGAGAATTTGAAATCAAAATTGGATTCATTAGAGAAGACTATATATAAAACTGCAGGTTTTGAAAAGACTCTGAATGTGTGCTTGAACTGCCGTATAATTTTAAGAAGGAATTTACATGTTGAAAGAGGTCTGGTAAATGGATCAATGGGTAATGTTGTTGATTTTGTGAAATACAGAAATAGAGATGGAATTGAATTTTTAAAAATTAAATTTGATGGCATTGAGGAAGTACAGCTAATTGGTTGTTGCTCTGCTAGATTTTTGCTTGTAAAAGACTTATATGTTCGCCGTAAGCAGTTTCCTGTTTGCTTGGCATATGCGGTGACAATCCATAAATCGCAAGGTTTAAGTGTAGACAGTGCATTGGTGAATATTGGCAGTTCTGTGTTCAAGGAGGGTATGGCATATGTGGCATTGTCACGAGTTAGAACTTTATCGGGATTGTACTTGATTGAGTGTGATGTCACAAACATTTGTGCTGATCTAGATTGTGTTAAGGAATACAATAGGTTAAGAAGAGAGTATGCGCCACATTTGCCTCAATATCCTTTGTTTGAGAAACGTGTGGTAGGCCGGAAACGAAGAAATGTGACAAATACTAGGGAGGTTGCAGCAAAAAGACGAAAAGTCGATGAACCTGAAATTATAAGCAGAAACAAAAAGGATTCTGTTGAAGATGTTGTTGGTTTTCAATTTGAAAACAGTTCTGGTGTCAACTGCTATGCTAATGTAGTGGTTAATGTTTTGTTTTCTCTAGAAAATGTAAAAGAAGAGATTGTGGTCAATTCTGATCAAAGATTTTGCAGTTTGTTAAATTCTGTGTTAGAGAAATGTAGCACAGATAGAACAAAAATAGAAAGTGTGTCTGAAATTCGAAATCTGTTAGACAGATGTTCAGGCCAAACACAATTCTCTCAAAATATTCAGCAAGATTGTCAGGAGTTTTTAATGTATATACTTGATGTATTGCATGCTGAAGGTGTAGATGTAGATCACCTGTTTGGGCTTTCTTATCAATGGCAGCATGACTGCGAGAACTGTAGGGTATCAAGTAGTACTAGTGTAGACTCAGAAAGATTTATATATTTAACTTTGCCAGACAGTAAATCAGTCTCTTTTAATAAACCAGTAAAAGCAGCTGATCACAACATGGAGTGTAGCCAATGTAAATCTGAAATGATGTCCACATTATTTATACGAACATATGGCCAGTATGTTATTTTAATGTTCCAACGATGTAGGCCTGATGGAACAAAATTGACAACTTTAATTAAAAATGTTGTGGCTTCACAGTTGTCAATATCAGGAAGGACTTTTGTAACTGCAGCAATTATATATCATGACGGTCCTTCAATAACATCAGGACATTACACAGCTTATTTAAAGTCTAGAAACGGCTGGTCATTCTGCAATGATTCTGTTTTAATTTTCAAAAAAAAATTGCCGTATGACCTTAAAAACTCTTACCTGGTGTTTTTAAAACCAAAATTTTAGGGAAAGAATCTCGGGATGTGCTCTGAGGAATTTCAAGAAGTTCTAATGGCTCCTACACGATTTGGCCTTGAGGATAAGTGTAGTACAGAGACATAACTTCTTACCATAACACTGGACGTCATGTTGAAATAACTGCACTTTGAATGAATTCAGAAAAACTGTTTCTTTTTATAAGCAAATTCAAGCAGCCAATCAAAACATGGAGTAGAGGGAATGTAAGTCTGCAATGCTGTCTACTGTTTTATATTGCTTTGTGATTAAAAGTGATGTAGAGAATTTAATAATTGTAGTAGTCATAGAGATAGTGTAAGTCTGCTTTATAGTAAGCAGTATCAGTGTCATAGGAAATGTAGAACATGAGTGAGCAAGAAAGGTAAGATATTAGTAATCCAGGATTGTGAAAATGATCTTCAACATTTTAATTCTGAAAGTTGCGGAAATACAACATGACGGGATTGGCTTACAAGAATTCCAAGAGTTATAAATGGCTCTGACACGATTTGGCCTTATGGAAACGTGTGGTAGAGAGCGAGAAGTCATTTATTGTATGTAACATGTTTTTGAAAACGATGGAGGTTTTCTTTCAGAAAGTGGCGGGTTGAAAGTAATAACAGCACAACAGAGTGTAAGCTGTTCATAGGACATCCTTCGCCGTCATGGAAAGTAAGTTAACTTTAAGGAGTTCTGAATTCTGATTTGTTATGTTGTATGGGTTTTTTAAACACAATCATTTTGATTGTGTTTTTTTTTCCCCGCTGTTATATGATGAATACCTTCAAGTCACTGTTTTTAGTGAAATTTGATACATTCTGAGAACAGCAAAAATAAACCATTTAACATGTATAATTAATTCTGTTCTGTTTGCATTTATGATGTACATGTAGAACTGTGTAGGAGGCATGGAGAAGGTGAGGCTTCTGTAAGTGTCAAAGTTGTTGCATACAGTGCTCATATTCTACGTAGTCTTTCATATGATAGACTACATTTCCACTATGAGATACCTAAGCAAAGGCAACACAGGTAATGTGATTGTGAAATGAGGAAAATAAACTCCACATTTTTCAATTACATCACCTGTGTTTCCTAAGTTTACGAATGACATTGTGCAGATGAAGTTTAGGTCTGTCCACGGACACAGAAGAGGTCTAGCCTTTGTTCAAGAGTAAAGTGGACATGACTTACTTCATTAGTAGGCGTTCACATGTATTATCTCCTCTGTATTCTTCAATAAGTGTAAATTTGATCTGCAACCCTGAGTAGGCCTCACCTTAAACAAACCTCTGGATAGGCCACACCTTATTGTCATCCTGAATCAATTATTTAACATGTTAGGGACAGATTTATGATAGGTGTATGCCTCTTTTGCGCCACTGTGCGTCACTTTTGTGACGCAGTCGCGGTTGAAAAGATTTGCTATGAGGGGACAAAATTATAAAATGATGAATCTAGGCAGATGTGTCATGCTGTAAAAAAACAATGCCACACAAAACCAATGCAGCAGTCATGCAAAAGATGCACAATGTTGCAAGATAGGACTCACTTCATCTGCATCAAGATACTATTAGTTTAAAATGTATATTTTTAGGACTGTGTAGGGGCATGGAGAAGCAGAGGCTTCTGTAAGTGTCAAAGTTCTTGAAAAACTATTTGTCCTTCAATCTTTTCCCTTGTTTTTTCTAATTTATTAAAAACATGTTTTAATATTTTTCAAATGTTTGTTCTCTCTTTCACAGATTTTTTAGTATAAAAAGAACAAATGACTAAGTTAACGACAATTATAAGGTAAATGTTTTGTACTCTTTTTGTTATATTTCTATCACATTTAACTTCTATTACTTCCACTGCTTCATTTGTTTAAGAATCACTTTCCTGCCTTTGCTACTTCCCTCATTCCTTTCTCTATTACTTAATTACTCTACTCCTTCACTATTTTTCTTAGTCCCTCTCTTCTCATACTTCTTCACTCTTGGTCACTCACTCTGTCTCTATTACTTTCACTGTTTCTGACTGATCTAAAACATTTTTTTTAAAAAGAACAGTAAGTATAAGGGAAGGAAACAGACAGTTATGTTAAAAGAAAGACAGCTATAGGGAGTAAACTAGGGATACTGTTACCCGTAATCCTCTGCTGATGATGTCACTGACCATGTCATGAATGATGTAATATGTGACATCATCAGCAGTGGATTACGGGTAATAGTATCTCTAGTTTACTCCCCTATAGCTGTCTTTCTTTTAACATAACTGTCTGTTTCCTTCCCTTATACTTACTGTTCTTTTATTTATTTTTTTAATTTTGGTTCGCTCCCGGTTCGCGTACCGGCGAGCGAACTGGGAAGCGAACCAAGAGAAATAGAGGTTGGCAGAGTTCCAAATATTCTACCAATTTTTTAATAACGGGGAGGTAGTTCTGAAAATAACTTTTTTTTTTATTGTTTTTGTTGTTTTATATTTTTTTATTATTTTTCTGAACATTTTTTTACTTTTTTTGAATTTTTCTGAACGGTTTTATATATTTTTTGGGTTTTTTTGGGGGGGGAAACGAAAACGATTCATTGTAAAGGGCTCAACAGGAGCAACAAAAAAAAGAATTTATTATTTGGGGCGTTTCGGACAAACTGGAAGATGATTGTCAATAGCTCTGTTGATCAGAGTGATGCTACTTTCTCTGTAGCAAATGAATCCATTGCAATGTACGCAGATTTGTTTTACTTCCCCAAATCTCATTTGTATATTTGGCACCATCTCCCTGCCCTCTGGTCCCGTCACTTCCGGTACAACAGATCTTCTGGCCATAATAGGGGGATTATCTAGATCGTTACGAAACTGTGCAGCACTGTAGTTGTTAGGATGCCACCTAGTCATATGGCGATGCATTGTGTAGTTTCCGTAACTGTATTTCTTCTCGGTCCCTCTGGACAGTCTATCTTGACATATAAGGCAAGTTACGTATCTTGCATTTACTTTTTTCTGGCCTTTGGGAATTTTAAAAAATTGCCAAATGAAGTTTTCTTTCCGGTGAGACCTCCTGGGCTCTTCAGGCAAAAACTGCCTCTCTTCCTGCTCTTCCTCCTCTTCCTCTTCTTCCTCTTCTTGCTGAATTATAACTTCAGCAGGTGGTCCTCTCTTCCTTGGATGTGGTGGAGGTGGTGGGGAAGCACCAGCTGAAGCTACTAAAGAAGCCATTGCTCACTGCTAACAAAGGGTCTTTCTCTCACAAAGATGAAAGTCAGAGTGAGGAAAGAAGGAGGGGTTTTCATCATTTGGGAAAAACAATAGTTCTCAACCAATGAAAAGTGTTAATTTTAGATTACATGACCTAGTCTTACATCATTAGGAAACCAAAAGTGAAATGAACCAATGAAAAGTGTTATTACCAAGTCACATGACCTGCTGTGTTTACGTTACGCGCTTTGCGCCGCCTCCCGGTTTGCTTCCGTGAACCTGCGCTTCGCGCCTCGGTTCGCTTTCGGGTACGCTAACGTAGGACGTCATATGACGTATCACGCGACAACGCGAAACGTCATGCGGACGCGAGGCGTCACGATGTTGTTTTCTAACGCGGCAGTTGCGCTAAAGGAACGTTTACCGGTTCGCAGACTATTTCGCGGCATCAAGGTCACCTAACGGGAAACTTCCCGATTCGCGAAGCGGGAGCGAAGAAAAAAAAATATTAAATTTTTTTTTCATTAATAAACATATAAAATATATTTTTGGATTTAAAGAAGAATACATTTTACAGCTACAGATATTAGCTTTTAAAAAACCAATGAAATCCACTGAAAAAACCATAGGTTATAGACCATATATAGTTAGGAATTAGCATTTACAAAACCTTGAAAATTCACTGAAAAAACCATAGGTTATAGACCATATATAGTTAGGAATTAGCATTTAAAAAACCTTATTTTACTCACACAAAACCATTGAAATTCCATATATAGTTAGTTGCACTAACTATATATCGCGCACCCGCAATCCACTGCTGATGATGTCACATATTACATCATTCATGACATGGTCAGTGACATCACTGATGACATCACTGATGACATCTCAAATGACATCACTGATGACATCACTGATGACATCTCAAATGACATCACTGATAACATCTCAAATGACATCACTGATGACATCACTGATGACATCTCAAATGACATCACTGATGACATCACTGATGACATCTCATTTGACATCAATGGTCACATCACTGATGATATCATTCATGTGACAATACAATGCATCTCCTCACACTTTAATATAATCTCTGTTACACCCAGTGTTAAATACAGAATATAATTTTTTAAACCATTGACACACCAATACTAGTTACTACATACGCCCTCACTGATTCCTACGTCTACACACACATTCACTCATTCACCCATACAATCATTTATACATACAATCACTCATCTTTACAACACTATCATATGCACTCATACACCTATACAGACACTCACACTCTGCCACTCATCCATGGAGTTACTCACACACCTAGTCAGTCCTGTAAAGAATCAATCACACTTCCATTTTCTAATCTATACAGTTAAACATAGAGTACCTTACATTTTCAAACATATACTAACACATACTTACTCTCTTATACAATCATTGATACAAGAACACATTGATCTGCACAGAGTCACACATCTCCCAGCCAGCCACACATACACTCAGTCTCCCATACAAATACTTGGACAATCAATCAATAACCCATATAGTTACTCATATAGCTACTGATCAACACATGCAGCAGTTTACAGAACAAAAGACATAATGATGCACAAATTAAGACAGTTTAGTCACTAACCCATGCACTCAGTGAGACACATTTAATCACTCACTCATACATTCAGTCATGCACCTACTAAATCCTTCGTCCAGACACTTATACATCTACTCATTCTTCAATATGTAAGACATATTTTAACTTTATAGAAACATACAGTCACTGGATGTTGTCATCAGTGATGTCATCAGTGATGTCATTTGAGATGTCATCAGTGATGTCATCAGTGATGTCACTGACCATGTCATGAATGATGTAATATGTGACATCATCAGCAGTGGATTGCGGGTGCGCGATATATAGTTAGTGCAACTAACTATATATGGAATTTCAATGGTTTTGTGTGAGTAAAATAAGGTTTTTTAAATGCTAATTCCTAACTATATATGGTCTATAACCTATGGTTTTTTCAGTGAATTTTCAAGGTTTTGTAAATGCTAATTCCTAACTATATATGGTCTATAACCTATGGTTTTTTCAGTGAATATATATATGCTTTGTATAAACGTGTATAATTATGCTTTGAAAAATATAGATATTCGTTAACACCGCTTAAATGTTTTACATATTACTTATATTTACATTATTTTATGTTTTAACATGTATATAAGTGACTGCATAAGTAAGTAAATCTTTTATTATAACTATTTAGCTACAACTGCTTCACTATTGAATTATAAAAATAGAAACAAATACATTAATTTAAAGTACAGCAACACTTGCAAGCCATAGTTTAATAAATGCAACTTTAATCTACATATATTACATTCTTTATGCATATATATACCTTCCATGTGCCTATGTATCTATATAGTTATTACTTTTTTTTAAACTTTATTTATTGATTTCAAAGTGGGGTGAAGAATCAATAGTTCAGAACAATGAAAAGCAAGAAGGCCATATAAACCCCGCAAACCTCCCTCCCCCTCCCTCCCAGGCAGAACACCATCATAATTGCAGCGTATTCCGGACATAGCGACACATCCTCTACAGTAAGAGGAACATAGGACAGTTTTGAGGAAAGTTCTTACATATAGTCCACCAAGACAGGCCAGGAATGAGAACACATTAATTCCCGGGTATCGTGTAAAATCTACAAATGTTCTGGAAACAGGCAAACACCTCCAGAGGACCCTCACGCTGTGGAAGGAAAATAAAAACATAGGGGTGGCTGACCAAAGTATTCACAATATGTCAGGATGGGACATCAAATATGCCATGAGGGGGGCCCAGAAATCTTTGGGGCTGGATGACTCCGGCAGCTCCTCCTCGTAGACCTACAGCTGATCTCTACAGTAAATCAAGTCACAGAGCCATTTTTATATATTGGGTGTAGTACTGGCTCCCTAGCATTGAGCTACCGCCCTTTTTGCAAAGAGGGTGGAAACTGCCACAAGGCGCCCACTACCAGGCTTAATGCGTTTAACGTAGCCCAGTAAGCACAGCTCAGGAATGCAGCTCACAGGTCCAATACAATATCAGTGAGAATGGTGACTACTGCAGTCCAAAAAGCAAATACACCCTTGCACAACCAAGCAACATGGAGAAAATCCGCATACGCTGCTCCACATCTCACACAGTTAGCAGTCTCTCTCAGACCATATTTGAGTAGCTGTAAGGGGGAGTAGTAGACCTGATGCAGGAATTTGAAATTAATAATTCTAAGATTGCAGTTGGCTGTGAGGTGGCCAGTAAGTTGGCAGCACCTGGTCCAGACCTCCGGCGCAATATGAATGCCCAACATAGCCTGCCAGTGCGGGCAAGAGGGATGTTCCTCCTGGTCCCGTTCACGTAAAGAGGTATTATAAAGTTTTGTAATTAGCCCTTTGCGACCCTCTCCCTTCATTAGTACTTGCAGCGCTCGTAGAGTAGTGGGCTCAGTAGGATATTCTGGAAATACTGCACAGACAGCTTGATGAAGCCAGACGTATGTGAAATTGAACCTAAAGCTACAATCTTTGCCATTCTGAGCCACATGCAGTGTTTTAAACTGCCCCCCCCCCTTGTATAAGTCGCCCGGCCGAGAGATGCCTGCAGTGGCTAGTTCTGAGATATTAGGGTGGGAAGCCAGTGGCAGCAGTGGAGCATATAGAAAGAATAGGTGTGCCCTTGACGCCAGCATTTGCAATGCCCACGCTATGCACTGCGTAGGGTTGATCTCGGTCCACGGACCTCCTGATCCCCCTGAAAGGACTACCGCCTGCAACGGGGTCGCAAGCACAGCATCTGCTTCAATAGCCACATGAGGCTGAAAGCACTGTGGGAAATGCCAATAATGCGCAAATTGCGCTTGAGCGCATAAGTAGTAGAGGCGAAGATCAGGAGCCTCAAACCCTTCACCAACAACTCCCATCTGTATCTAGGGTTCTTACCTCCCCACACAAATGTTAATAACGCAGATTGAAGAGTGCGGAATAGTGCTATGTTCAATTATATAGGGATGTTGACAAAAAATACAATAATTTAGGCAGAAACACAATTTTTACTACGGCTACCCTATCCGCCAGAGAGAGGGGTAGGTGCGACCATATCGCAGCTTATTCAGAGATGTGTGTAACCTTGCGGCCATAATTCTCTGAGACTACTATATCGGGATCCCTGTGTACCCAGACCCCTAGGTATTTCACGGGGTCGGAAGTCGAGGACAATGGGAAGTCCAGCTCAACTTCTTTAGTGAGCGCAGTTAGGGGAAACACTACAGATTTGGACCAATTTATCCCTAAGCCTGAAAATTTCTCAAAGTGCACATACTCCCTAAGTAACGTAGATAAATGCACAGCAGGTTCACGGACATACAACAACATATCATCCGCGTAAAGGGAGACAATCAAGGCCCGCTGCCTGAACCGCAGAGCAGCTGCAGCGTGTTTTTGGCGCAGTTTACATGCAAGGGGCTCCAGGGGTAGAGAGAAGAGCATGGGTGACAGGGGGCAACCCTGCCGAGTGCTTCTCCTGATGACACCCATCCGTTAACCCGGACACGGGCAACCAGATCACTGTAAAGCACCCTACGCCACTGCAAAAAGAAAGAAGGAAAGCCCATCCTACTCAATACAGTAAACATGAAAGGCCACTGCAGAGAGTCAAAGGCCTTTGCTGTATCTAGGAGCACGGCCACCGCTTGGAAGTCTGATTCAAAATAGTGCAAAGTGAAAAAAAAGTGTGCGTAGGTTATGAGTCGTGGAGCGTCCCATAACAAACCCAGACTGATCTGGCAAAACCAATAGAGGAACCAGGGGTTGCAGCCTAATAGCTATCATTTTAGCTAAGATTTTTGCATCAATGTTAATGATCGATAGAGGTCAATACGACCCGCATTGATTTGAGAGCTTATCCGGTTATATTAGCATGACAGGTAAGGCTTCCCAGAGAGAGGATGGCAGTGTCCCCTCATCATATGCCTCTGTATAAACTGTTGGCAGTGGAGGAGCGAGGTCTGTCGCATATGCCTTATAAAGTTCACTGTTGCCCTGATGAACGATAGTGCCCTTCTCTCTAGCCATCCGTAGTAGAGCGCCACTGTCTCGATAGTTCAAAATCCTGGCTATAATGCGATGAGGAGGGGCCCCTGGGACCGGTCGGGCAGCCAAGGAGCGGTGGGCGCGTTTCACTATGAACATGTTGCAAAGCTAATCCATGCCAAAGATATCTGAGACCAGGCGTTCAATGTAAGTCTTCATTTTACCCACATTTGTGGATTCTGGCAGCCCAGTAATTCGAATATTGTTGCGCTCGGACCGTGCTTCTAAGTTCTCGTTCTTTGCCTGAATAAAGGCTAAAACTTTCTCCACATTCAAAGTTTTGTCTGACACTGAACTCAAGCCATCTTCCGCAGCTAATAGTCTCTGTTCCACCTCCACCACGCGTGCAGACTGCTTCTCAAGCTGGGAGGACATGTGATCTAGGTGATGTTTTACCGCAGCCATCGTGCCCTAGATGGACTGAAGGGTGCGCTGCATGGTGCGCTTGCTGGCCATTAGCGTGGATTACAGCATTGGGGGATTGTCTGCCTGGGCATCCGCATCAGAGTACGATACGGCCTTTTGCAGAGACTTTGCAATCTTGCGAGATTCAAAATTGAGGCACGGCTGCGTTTTGTTGGTTCTCCCCATGGCTCCTGATCAGGCACCACAGATAGTTGAAACCGGTTCTGGCGTAGTGCCAAGTGTCACAGGCACTAACCAGTAGGTGTCAGAGGCACTGTTGTGGCCACCTGGTTGCTTATGGAATGTCACTACTGGAGCTACTCAACTCAATAGGCCCCAGAGGTCAGAAGCGCAAAGCAGTGTTTACTGTGTCGCCTAACCCCAAAGGTGGCTGCTCCCGCTTTCCTCGATGTTACCAGCTTTTACTCTGTTATGAGGCCAGTCTAGCTATAGCAAAATGCAGGGATTAGCATCCCCACATGGGTTCCACCGGCCTTTAGGGCAGAGGATATATTAGCTGTTTTGTATGACCGATCGAGGTGGCGGAAGGAAAGGGGGCCCCAGCGAGGTGGCCAACAGCAGGCCCAGCAATACCTCCCTCTCTGGCCGCCACTGCCTTGCGTAATCAAGGCCGTATGATCGTTCTAGTAGGCCAGACGAGTTGTAGCGGTATGCGGAGATTGACAGCATGCCAGGAGAACCACTAGCTGCAGGGCAGGCAATATGGAGCTGGTTTAATTACCGGCACAGGAGACCGGACGACAGTGGCCGGCAGCAGGCACATCGACCTCTCTGTCTCTGGCCGCCACCACCCCGCGCAAGTCAGGCCGCACACCCCACACCATGCGCCGCCCGCTGCTCGCAGGACATGGACCTAGCACAAGGGCCGTTCCCGCCTCCGCAGCCCGAGCCTCAGCTGGACCCAAGCCCCAGTCACCGCAACCAGCACCGACGGGCGCCGGTACCTCAGCCGACCACAGCGAGCGAGAGCTTCGCAAAGGGCCTCCCCAGCCGCCGGGTTCCGCTCCCAGATCTCCGTCCGGCCCACGTCTCTCGTTCCAACACTGCGGGCAGCTCCACACTCCTCCGGCATCAGCTTCGTGCGAGCACAGCAGGGCGTACAGCGGTAGCCACAGGGCGTCACACCTTGAAGAGCAGGGGATGTTGCATGAAGATACAGTCAGGATGCCAAGGCCCCAAAGTGCAAGAAGACCTACAACATCACGGTGGTCGCCATTTTCTGTACCACGGCATCAGGGCGACATAAGCTTGTTCGCCCAACAGTAGCGAGCAGACAGGGCCACAAGCACCACCAGTGGACTCAGCGAAGGAGCAGGAAGCCACACAGGTATGAAGCGGGCATTCCAATTACTGGATGCAGCAGATAAAAGGCGGATTGTGGCTCGGCCAGGTAGAGCCTCACAGCAGTGCGTCCATCTTTGGCGTGCGCCCTCTAGCACCCCCCTATTGTTATTACTTTGCTTCTAATTCAGCATTACCAAAAACTACCCTATTTCCAACCCTATACTGCTCTCAGTATATCCTCTACCTCAACTCTCTAACTCATCTCAAACCTCATTCTACTACTCTTTCCAAATCACTACCCTATTTCTCACCTATACCTCTATCAATATATCCTCTACCTCCACTGTCTCATTCATCCCAAACCCATACCACTACTATGATCCCCAAAATAACCTCCCAAAATACCCCTTTCGAGACTTTTCCCTCTATTATCCCTCCTTGCATCATCTCATACATCTTTTACTATTTAGATCTCCCAAACAAGCCTTTCTAAAACCTTCCCTCTGACTCTTCCTCCTTCCACCTCCCCGTTACTCATCCCAAACCCCCTCCCACTGCTATGGACTCCCCCAAACGAAATTTCAAGACCCTTCCCTCTTCTTTCTCTCCACTATTCCTTTTCAATCCAAATAACAAACTTACATGGCTACCACTCAAATTAATTTAAAATTTCCACTAATCTTGTTTGGGTTCCAGAGTAGCGTGCTATTCACCAAAAAGTGCTTGAAGACTTCATCAGGTGTAACAAACGCTATGTAAATTCAAACATTTTCCCTTTTCTATCCCTCCACTATCCTTCTCAATCCAAATAACAGACTATCATATCCATTGCTCAAATTACTTTCATATTTTAGTATACTAATTCACCACTAATCCTTTTTGGGTTCCAAAGTAGAATGCTACTCACCCAAAAAGTGCTTCTACACCTCATCAGGGGTGGCAAGCGCTACATAAATGCAAACCTTTTCCCTCTTCTATCCCTGCACTACTCTTCTCAATCCAGATAACAGACTAACATATTTACCACTTAAATTACTTTCATAGTTCACTATACTAATTCACCACTAATCCTTTATGAGTTCCGGAGTAGTGTGCTACTCATCAAAAGAGCCCTTTGATGCCTTATATGGGGTATTTAGCGCTATATCAATGCAATTACAATACAATACAATTTCCGCAGAGCAGGTTGAACAGGTCCTGCTCCAGTTCTGTAGCATCAGTCCTATCCGAAAATGGTTGACGGCTTCTGTATCACGGAAAACCTAGCTACAGAGAATCTTTGCGATATCATGCAGATTCTTGCTCTCTAAAGATGGCTACCCCAAGACTTCGAAAGCGGTAATTTAATTTAGGAATATAGGGCCGTTACTCTATCCGAAAATAGTCGACGGCTTTTGCATCACGTAAACCCAACTACAGAGAATCTTTACGATATCATGCAGATTCTGGCTATTTAAAGATGGCTACCCCAAAACCTCGAATGTGGTAACATTATCTATAACCAACGTTCATCGCTACGTCTTTTAAGGATATCACGTCCATCCATTTAATTAGCAACAGAGCTGTTGGGATACCGCTCTTCTAAATGTCACAATTCCTGAAATGATATCACGTTTGAGGCATCACCATCTTATTTAAGTGTTGTCTATAAATGTATTATTGCAAATGACGGCCTCCTGATGAAGGCAGTAGCCGAAACGCGCATAGTGTTCCAACCCACCGCTTTGCCTACCTCATAAGTCCTCAATATCCATCTTGTCATTTGATAATAATTTGTGTCTTTTTTGCTTTGTTTGGTTCTGTGAATATAGTTCATTATATGTATATAAAATGTTAGTAATATCCTGAATCGATTATAACTGCATAAAATATATATGATATCAACAAAAAAGAGATAAATAGAAATAAAACTGATCATATTTGTACACAAATGATATTCTTTGATATTCATTATTGTTTTTTCTGTTGTGATGTACACCGCATTGATTTAAAGTTTTACCCCATAGGAGATGGAATATAATATAAAACCTGTTTTGCTACAATTTCCTTTCTCAAATGGTGGGCATCAGTCCAGTGGTGCATGACCTGCCTCTGAGTGCAGGAGACCCTGCTGTGGGGATGCATTCTCACCACACTCTTCCACAACACAGCGTCTGCTGCTCCATGCTATATATACCCTTTACCGGGCCCGCTTCCTTCTGTCAACATAAGGGGCAAGTGGCCATGTGCAGCCACCGCCTCCTCTGAAAAAATGTTGCACATGGCAATGCACTCGCTCCACCATAAGTGAGTTGCTGTCCCTGCAGATTCCTGTAGTCCAGTGCTTGCCTCTGCCATAAGTGTGGGGGGGAAAAATGGGTGACAACAAAAGCAAACAGATGGAAAAAATATGAATTATAAAAGTACAGGGGTAGAAAAGCTACACTAAAAGTGCATAATAAAGTTTGAAAAATGACAGCGGTGGACAGGAAATCAATGGGCTGTATGGAATGGGGGAACAAGAGAGAACACAGCTAAGAAGGAGCAGGTAGGAAACACATCCTAAGGAAAATGACTGCATGCATGCATCGCCCATTTTGTTGTTTTATGCTTTTCTTTACGTGAAATGCATCTTTGCATGCTTCTGTGTCTAAGAGGCGGGAGACCGTCTGTACAGCCTTTTGGACTCTGCTGCCTGTCCCTGATCCACAAGCATGCCGCACATTAATCCCGGCCCCTGGAGGGGCGGTGATGCTGTATAAGCCCGCACAAGGGTCCCGAAGCACGGGATGTGCCCGGGCAAACACCGGGCCAAGACGGGCCTGTCCTAGCCCATCATAGACCGTTAGAGGCCGGGCTGGACCACAGCTCTTTATTCGGCTTCCCAGGTACTGCGACTTTGTGATAAGATTCACTGTACTCACCAGAAGGAGAACGTTTAACAAACTTTTAAGTTTTTGTAGCTATTTCCCTGCCTTTTATTAGAAAAGACTTTCTGGACTATAAGAAAAGTTGTCTAATTAAGTAGTTTAGATATTAACAATTTAGACACAGTTCATTCTTTCCAGGACATCCTTAATTTGTGGTATATTATATTTACCTTGTGTAATTATTGTCATGGGAGAGAAAAGCATTGAGTGCTCAGAACAAAAGGCTACCTAAATCAGGGAAGCACCCAAATCAGACTTTTATACCTTAAAATCTCCCACGATTCAGACATCCTATTTTGTAATCTAGGGACGATAGCTAACACCACTAGATATGGTGTGGCAGCTGATGGTAGGTCCAAATATGGGTTTTGCCACTCTACCTCATTTTTGTTCCGGGGGCTGGTGGTATTAGTACTGCTAGTAGCTAGAGAATGCGTGGGCACAGCCAAAACTAAGGGAATTATAGGAAGGGGAGCCTCATGATTAATAATAGGGGTTTGTATAGTAAGTGGTATGG
This sequence comes from Lissotriton helveticus, assembly GCF_964261635.1. Classification (NCBI taxonomy): domain Eukaryota; kingdom Metazoa; phylum Chordata; class Amphibia; order Caudata; family Salamandridae; genus Lissotriton; species Lissotriton helveticus. The sequence goes on from NC_136061.1 coordinate 2,073,716,754, forward strand.
CACCGCGTGCTGTTAGTTTGGCAGTCCTGATAACTCACTTGTATAGTCTATGGCTCTTGAGCAGAAATCTGAGATTTGTCTAGACATTTGGATAATGCTTCTTCCATTTTACCGATTCTACATGTTAAACTGCTTAAAGTTTCTCTAAGAAAGGTGTCTAAGGCTTCCAGCTTAGCTTATATCTTTACAACCTCATTCTGTGTGCTTGTATTAGAGCTAGCTAAGAGTTTTCCCAGCTATCTAATTTATGTGACGATAAGGACTTATCCTTTTTGGGGACCTTTTTATGTACTTTAAGAGGGGTCCCTCTAATCATTGGACCTGTTTCCCCTATAATAGGGGGGGGAGTGTAGGAGTTTCAGGCGCGCTTGGTCGGTGGTTGGGTATCATACTCCTGTTCGCTGACTGATATGTGGTCCGATATGTTCATAATGCAGCCATAAGTCTCTTCATTGGCTTGGTGCTAAGATGGGCCTAACTGATAGGTTATTTGATGAATTTAAGATGGTAAGGAGAGTGAGTTGGTTAGGCAGAGGATGAAAGAACCTGCCTGGGGATTGTGTAGTGTTGACTTTAAAAAACCCTCAACTAGTATAACTGATTTTGAATAGAGCCGGAAACCATTCCATCTCATGGCACGGTGTTAATTTAGTTCCACTACGTTACTTTTATCAACCTACATATAATAATAATGTCTTTAAAAACAGGGAAACTCAAACACCTATTTATATGAGTCGGTTTAATGTTTCAACTTACAAACGCTTTGATACACTCACCAACCTTGAATCAGTTGACTGACTACAAATAGTGGATCCTTTCCAGGCTGAAGCATCTAGTAGAATGGGCGCTTCTTTTAGTGAGGGATCTCTGGTAACACAACCTAGTAATGTAAAAATCCCCCCACATGTTGTTGCTATGGTAGTAAATACAGAGACAAATTATGATATCGTTTCTAACACCTCTGCTGTTTCTATTCTATCCTCCACTTCACAATCTGATTCTATATCAATGGACTCGGACAATTGGTCGGGGTTGATTGTGGTAAAGAAAGGGAGTACAAGTGCCAGTTCTTGTTCTGGGATGTATCTGGATTAAAATCCAAGGTGACCAACAAACTCTGGATTGATTTTGTGAGCAATTTTGATATTCTTAGTCTCCAAGAAACTTGGGTGGGTGATCCTATCCATATAAGTGGCTATAAAACCCTCCACACTCCAGCAGCTACATCATCCCACTGCAGAGCCAAAGGTGGTCTCTGTACATATTTTTCAAACTATCTGGATATAGGGAAAATTGTATTAAACGTTACAGAACGGTATTAGCAAATTATTAGCCTTCATGTAGATCTTGCATTTTGTATGGTCTTATTGAATTTTTATAATAACGCTACACAGGATTGATTGAGGGAATATTGAGACATATGAGCGTCACCTACATAATTTACAGACTCACTCAACCAAAGATGAATTTGTCATATGGGGTGGGGATTTTAATTCCTCCTTATGCCAACATGTCGATAAAGTGGTTAGTTGTATAGAGTACGAGAAAGGTCTTAGTTTCTCACAGTTTCCACATACACTGTATGGGGACCTTCTGAATGATATCATGTTTACATTTGATATAGGTTTTGCTAATAATCTATGTTCACATATGGTTGCTTTTTTTCCGACCTTCAATGGCCGAGGTACTTCCTCAATTATAGATTTATATTAACATCAAGTAGATATTCCTCACGTGTTAAGGATTTTACTACCCACGAGATCGCTTTAAGCGCCCACTTTCCTCTAAGAGTAGATGTGGTGGTGTACAGCCAGGGCATTAACACAAAAGCTAATTCTTCTCACTCTGTAGACAATATCACTCTGAGTAGGCAAAAATTGATATGCACTTAGAGGGGTGAATTAAGAATTCTGATAAATTTATTAGAAAAGTTGTGTTGAATTGTAAGAATATGTTTTTATCCTGCTTGGTGAGAGGTCATCCCATCAGGAAATTATAGAAAACTTTTTTGTCATCTCAAATTAAATTAAAGAAACACTCCTTGTAAAAGCAAAAAAGAAAGCCACCCAAAAACAAGGGTGGTTTGATACTTATTGTACAAAGGTCTATTCTAAGCTCAAACATTCCCTACACGCTACTGTGAAAAATCAAGAGCATATTAGAGAGGCAAGAAGAGAATATAAGAGGGCATTAAAAGATAGAAAGATTGCATTAAAAGAGGAAGCTTGGCGCACCTTGCACAACGCCTCTGTAACTAGTGATTCTTCTGTCTTTTGGAAGGTGGTTAATGCGCCCTTTTTGTCTGAGAATGATAAAACAACTGTAGAGATTGCTATTACTGAATCAGAGTGGATATCACATTATTCAAAGCTGTTTAATAATTCATTGCCAGATGACCAGGGAACACTGTTGATTGTGGCTGACCTTAAGCCTCCTGTTAGACCTCCATAATTACCATTGGATTTTACCCTCAGTGAAGTTAATATGGCCATAAACTCAAGTATGGGTGGTAAGTCCCCAGGGCCTGATGGCATCCTGCTGGACCATTTTAAATCCAATTTAGTGCTATGGGGATCATTTTTAATGCAGGTTTTTAACGCATGTAGCTTACAAGGCTTTTTATCAACTTGGTATGAATCGGTAATTGTGCCTATTTTTAAAAAAGGGACAGGGCGAACCCAGTCTGTTACCGGCCAATTTCATTGCTAGATTCACAGTTAAGGTTATTGGGCGAGTAGTGCTTGACAGACTGCAGTCTTGGGCGGAGGAACAGACAATTATAAGTGACCTACGATATGCCTTCAGTAAGGGCCTGAGCACAGTTGAACAGGGCCTTAATTTACGTATAATATTAGCTAAATACACTCGCGCAAAAAGGGGAAGAATTTTTTGACCTTTGTTGATCTAACGGCGGCGTTCAACTGTGTCATTCATGATAAGTTGTGGTAGATTTTAGAAGTAATGGGTGTGGATGTTTTAATAATTTCATTTTTAAGGCAGCTTAATTCAGGGGCAAAGGCGAGGGTTCGCTACGGTATTGGCGTGAATGCACCCAGCACTTTATAGTGTTGAGAGGTGTGAGGCAAGGCCTCTTTACACTGTACATAAATGATTTAGAAACTGTTCTGGTTCAGGAGTGCAGGGATCTGCCCACAGCAGTGATGCGCCCTATCCCTACAATTCTGTATGCGTAAGACGCGGTTCTTATGGCCTGCACGCCGCTTGGTCTTCAAAGGGTTGTTAACCCCTTCGATGCTGATGACGGAGCGGTTCCGTCATCAGCATCGGTTGGGCTGTGCTGATGACGGAACCGCTCCATCATCAGTACAGCCATGGGGGGAGCGCTGGCGCTCCCCCCCTGGGGCATCGATGTTGGTGCTTTTACCTGGGGTGGCAGCGGAAGACTTTCCGCTGCCACCCCCTGGCCCCCCCACGCTTCCTGGTGACGTCAGCGCGCACAGCGCGCGCCGACGTCATCAGGAAGCGCTGGACGCGCTGGAATCCATTTCATTCCAGGGCGTCCAGCACAGAGGTTGGTGTTTGGTGCTCCGGTGGGGTGGGGGGGCCGTTTTTCGGTGCCTTGAGGCATCGGGGGGGAGGAAACTGTGTTTCCTCTCCCCTGATGTCCCAATGCAGGGCATTCCTGGTGCACTATCGCGCACAGCGTCACGATCGTGCACCAGGAATGCCCCACTAGACATCAGGGATTGTTTGTTTTGCGGACATATTGTGTAGGAAGCGACCCCTTGGGCTAGGGTCGCTTTCTTTTTGGGCCCAATTAATTTTCAGACTTTGGGCAGATCGGCCGTTTTTTTGGCCGATCTGTACCCAGGGGGGGGCAGAAAAGCCCACTAGACACCAGGGATTTGTTTATAATTGTAAAGGAAGCTACCCCTTGGGGAAGGGTCGCTTCCTAGTGCCCCATATTTTTTTTTAGACTTTTCTAGGCCGTTTTTCTGCCCGCATCTGGACCGGGGTGGGCAGAATTTACTGGTGTTCCAGGGTGTAGGGTGAACACTGAAAAATGTTTGCCTATTGATTTTTTCAAGTTGTTTATGGATGATGTGTTTTTGGCAGAGATTGTAGAGCAGACTAATTTGTATGCTGAAAATTTTTTGAGGGTGAACAGTGCCAGCCTTAAGCCCCACGCTAGAGCTACCCGGTGGACTCCCACAAATTTGGAGGAGATGAAAAAGTTTTTGGGTTGAACTTTTTTGATGGGCTTGCTTAGGAAACCATCAATGGCTTCATATTGGTCTACTAGTCCCTTGATGGCAACAGCTATATTTACGGCAGTTAAGAGTCGTGATAGGTATTTGCTTCTGCTTCGGACCTCACTTGTGTGGGTGGGCCAAAGGCCTGTGACTAAGGTGGGGTGCTTAATTTGTCAAACCTAAATACTACATTTTTAAAAAATTCATTTTTAGCCTGTTCTGCTTTGAGGCACCCACACAAGTGAGGTATCATTTTACTCGGGAGGACAAGGGGAACGCTGGGTGGTAGGACATTTTTGCCGGCATGGAGATCCCACGCAAAAAAGTTTGGAAAAGTGATTTTTTTGCCTAATTTTAAGGTTTACAAGGAATTCTGGGTAGGAAAACATTGGGGGACCCACGCATGCCATACCTCCCTGGACTCCCCCGTGTGTCTAGTTTTCAGAACTGTTTGGGTTTGGTAGTTTCCAGAGATGGCCGCCGAGCCCCGGGCCAAAAACTCAGGTGCACCCCCCAAAAAATCAAGGTAGTATTGGTATAGGTTATTTTAAATTCTCCACCGTACGATTTGGACCTTTTCCTGTTGCAGCCTCTATGCCTACCCACACAAGTGAGGTACCATTTTTTTTGGGAGACCTGGGGGAACGCTGGGTGGGTGGAAATTTGTTGATCCACGCAGATTCCAGAACTTTCCACCACAGAAATGTGAGGAAAATGTGTTTTTTTTGTCAATATCTTAGCTTTGCAAGGGATTCTGGGTAACAGAACCTGGTGGTAGGCAGTCGAGTCACCCCATCCTGAATTTCCCTGGGTGTCTAGTTTTCAAAAATGTATAGGTTTGCTAGGTTTCCCTAGGTGCCGGCAGAGCTAGGGTTCAAAAGTAAAAGGTAGTCTCTTTGTCCAAAAAGGGCACGATTTCACTGGGAAATTGAGGTGAGACCATGTTGTGTTTTGCGCTGTTTCCTGTCGCAGCCATTAGGCAGACCCAGGCAAGAGAGGTACCATTTTTTTTGGGAGACCCGGGGGAACGCTGGGTGTGTGGAAATTTGTTGATCCATGCAGATTCCAGAACTTTCCACCACAGAAATGTGAGGAAAATGCGTTTTTTTGACAATTTCTTTGCTTTGCAAGGGATTCTGGGTAACAGAACCTGGTGGAAGGCAGTCGAGTCACCCGATCCTGAATTTCCCTGGGCGTCTACTTTTCAAAAATGTATAGGTTTGCTAGGTTTCCCTAGGTGCCGGCAGAGCTAGGGTTCAAAAACAAAAAGTAGTCTCTTTGCCCAAAAAGGGCACGATTTCACTGCAAATTTAGGGGCGACCACGTTGCGTTTTGCGCTGTTTCCTGTCGCAGGCACTAGGCAGACCCAGGCAAGTGAGGTACCATTTTTTCAGGAGACCCGGGGGAACGCTGGGTGGGTGGAAATTTGTTGATCCACGCAAATTCCAGAACTTTCCACCACAGAAATGTGAGGAAAATGTGTTTTTTTTGTCAATTTCTTAGATTTGCAAGGGATTCTGGGTAACAGAACCTGGTTGTAGGCAGTCGAGTCACCCCGTCCTGAATTCCCCTGGGTGTCTAGTTTTCAAAACTGTATAGGTTTGCTAGGTTTCCCTAGGTGTCGGCAGAGCTAGGGTTCAAAAACAAAAGGTAGTCTCTTTGCACAAAAAGGGCACGATTTCACTGGGAAATTGAGGTGTGACCACATTGTGTTTTGCGCTGTTTCCTGTCGCAGGCACTAGGCAGACCCAGGCAAGTGAGGTACCATTTTTTTTGGGAGGCCTCGGGGAACGCTGGGTGGGTAGAAATTTGTTGATCCACGCCGATTCCAGAACTTTCCACCACAGAAATGTGAGGAAAATGCGTTTTTTTGTCAATTTCTTAGCTTTGCAAGGGATTCTGGGTAACAGAAACTGGTGGTAGGCAGTCGAGTCACCCCATCCTGAATTCCCCTGGGTGTCTAGTTTTCACAAATGTATAGGTTTGCTAGGTTTCCCTAGGTGCCGGCGGAGCTAGGGTTCAAAAACAAAAGGTAGTCTCTTTGCCCAAAAAGGGTACGATTTCACTGGGAAATTGAGGTGCGACGACATTGCGTTTTGCGCTGTTTCCTGTCGCAGGCACTAGGCAGACCCAGGCAAGTGAGGTACCTTTTTTTTCGGGAGACCCGGGGAAACGCTGGGTGGGTGGAAATTTGTTGATCCACACAGATTCCAGAACTTTCCACCACAGAAATGTGAGGAAAATGCGTTTTTTTGTCAATTTCTTAGCTTTGCAAGGGATTCTGGGTAACAGAACCTGGTGGTAGGCAGTCGAGTCACCCCATCCTGAATTCCCCTGGGTGTCTACTTTTCAAAAATCTATAGGTTTGCTAGGTTTCCCTAGGTGCCGGCAGAGCTAGGGTTAAAAAAACAAAAGGTAGTCTCTTTGCCCAAAAAGGGCACGATTTTACTGGGAAATTGAGGTGCGACCACGTTGCATTTTGCGCTGTTTCCTGTCGCAGGCACTAGGCAGACCCAGGCAAGTGAAGTACCATTTTTTTTGGGAGACCCGGGGGATCGCTGGGTGGGTGGAAATTTGTTGATCCACGCAGATTCCAGAACTTTCCATCACAGAAATGTGAGGAAAATTCCTTTTTCTTTTTCAATTTCTTAGCTTTGCAAGGGATTCTGGGTAACAGAACCTGGTGGTAGGCAGTCGATTCACCCCATCCGGAATTTCCCTGGGTGTCTAGTTTTAAAAAATGTATAGGTTTGCTAGGTTTCCCTAGGTGCCGGCAGAGCTAGGGTGCAAAAACTACCGCTAGGCACTTTGCCATAAAAGGGTCAATTTGTAACTGCAAAATTGAGGTGTGACCATGTTGCATTTTGCGCCGTTTCCTGTCACAGGCACAAGGCCGACCCACACAAGTGAGGTACCGTTTTTATCGGGAGACTTAGGGTAATTCAGATTTGTAAATCAACTATTATTACCAATTGAGTTTTTCATGCATTTCTCCCTTCCCAATGAAAGACATTGTGAAAAAAAAAATCTTTTTCAAAAATGACCAATAATTCTCATGCTAGTATGAGTATTCACAATTTTGAAAATGTGCAATTATATACTGTTTCTCAACTCTATAATTTGTACCCAATTCAGAAATACATAGGTGTCTTTCATACAGATTTTTCCATGTATACATTTTCCAAGAAAAAGTGCTCTATACCCAGTAAATAAAAAAAAAACATTGCAAGTTGCTGCTCAGTTTTTGGATCTGGGTTCGTCGGGTTCTTGGTGAAACTACAAGTCCTATATATCCCCACAACCAGGAAGGTCTAACAGATATATAACGGTATATTGTGTTCCAAGAGCTGTCAAAATTACAAAAAGTTATAGGTGAAAACGTTGAGACAAAAGGCTGTTTTTTTCAACAAATTTTCAATTATTCCAAAATTTAACTGTTAGTTTCTATAAAGAAACTTCATGGATTTAGACAAATGACCTTTTCTGAATTCAGAATGTTGTCTACTTTTCGAAAATGTATAGCTTTCCAGGATCCATTATTGCTTTCAAACTCATTTCTACCATTAACTGGAAGGAGGTGGAAAGCTCTAAAAATAGCAAAAATAGGCTATGTCCCAGAAAAATGCCAAAACTGTGTGAAAAATGTTGGTTCTCTAACAAAAGACTGTCATTCCCTAAAAGCTGACAAAATGGAGATTTCAGCCCCACAAACCCTTTTTTGATAATATTTTCAGGGAAAAACCCAGAGGCTTTCATTTGCAGCCCGTTTTTCCCATTTTTCTGAAAAAAAACACAAATTTCACTATATTTTGGTTAATTTCTGGGACCCCTCCAAGGGAATCCACAAACCCTGGGCACCTTTAGAATCCACATGATGTTGGAAGAAAAGGACGCAAATTTGGCGTGGATACCTTATGTGGTCAAAAAGTTACAGGGGCCTAAGCGCGCACTACCCCAAATCGCCAAAAAAAGGCTTAGCACAGGAGGGGAAAAGGCCTAGCAGCGAAGGGGTTAATACTTTTGCTAATTTTATGTCAAATCTGGGTCCCAACATTTACTGTTCCAAAACGTTTGCAATGAATTGCGGGGTAGGACCCAATAAGAAGACTAATACCCTTTTTATTAACTCGAAGGCAAGAGAGTGCACCTAAACATTTTCTTGTCTGCTGATTTTATTTGACCAGTCAGGAACCTGGACTCAGGCAGTTAAAGCCAGAAGGCTGTTGTTTATTAAGTCATTGACCGCATTATCACATTTTTGTAGAAAATTAGGTAGACACTCCCAGGCGAAACTGCTGCATATTTATAGAGCCAAATGTGTAGCAATTACCACCTATAGACCCGAAATGTTGGGTTATGCCAACGTAAACTCATTACAGATTGCAGAAAATGTGTTTCTTACGTTCCTTCTGGCAGTACCGGATAGAACTTCAACTTATATCTGTCACTCGGAACTGGTATGCCATATTTAGAGGGCATGATTAAGATTCAGCCCATCCTCCTGTGGCACAGAATTTGTACCGCAGATGAGACTGCTTTTAATCACCATATATTGAAAGATGCCCTGGGGATTGACGGGGTCAAACAAATAAGATGGCTAGAATATGTCAAAATGTTTTTATCTAAACTAGACCATTTAGAATATTATAATGACCCTCATACTATGTGCAATGTGACCAGGAAAGACCTTAAAGCCGGCTATATGTGAATTTTGGGTGAAATTAGAATAACAACCGAAATGATAAAATCAACGTTTCGAGTCCATCACCTTATCCTGTTGACCCCAACTATATAGTTTGTTAATTACTTGTGATTATGACCGATTTTTGTTAACACGCTTCAGACTGAATATTTTACATAAATCCTTAAGTTTCCCTGAATTAACTGACTGGTCGAGAGTCTTATATAAATGCCCGTGCATACTCTGTAGAGTCGACTATACATATACTATTCTTTTGTAAATTTTATTCTATTCCGAGAAAGAGATGGATTATTCCTGTACTAAAAAAATTTGGAGTGAGACAATGCCGCCCCGCATTCTTGCCACTGCAACTCTTAGAAAATGAAATTATTATTGCCTCCGTTATTGCTTTTTAAAATAATGTTTTTAAATATCGTAAATCCATTATGTTGTGATATATATATATATTTTTTACGTACTTAGGGGCATATTACCAACAACTAGCGAAAAATATCGCTAAATTGGCTTGGCGGGAAGAATAATATCGTCGCCATTCACCTGTTTTTATCGCTGAGATACCTTGCTATCATCAAGGTTTATCTCAGAAGTGATAAAAAACAGGCGAAATGCGTGAATATCGCTGTCAATACAGCGATATTCAGGCATTACCGTGACAATGCTCTTATCCATGTTATCCACCTCTCATTGGATAACATGGCTAAGAACTGGTCAGGGCAGGCGTTAGCTTTTGGAGATATTCGCGCTTAGCGCAAATATTTCCAAAACTACGCCTCTGTTGATCATAGGCGATAGCGATTGCAGCGACTGTTTTCAGTCGCTGACATTTTGGCACGCCCACTTTGCATGTCATTAGCGATAATTATCGCTGACATGCAAAGTGGGCCCCAAAATGCCCGCTATCGCCTACAAGCTGTCAGCTTGGTAATAGGTAAAAGGTCCCGCTAAAGCGGCGATAATGGCCCTTGGTAATATGCCCCCCAGTCTTTGTAAAAAGTAGTCTCAACATGATTGTGTTCTTATACTTTTTAACGGTGTTTTTATTGTTTGACATATGCACTGTGCTTTTACAGTTACCGAATAACGAGCTTTTTATTTGAATTGAATTGTGTGTGAGAGGCAGGGAGCCGCATTTTGTCAATACACATGATTTCACATAATTTTTTGGGGAACTTCGCAAAATTATTACTATAGTGCTAGTTATGCAAAATTCTCATACCTCTAGATTATGTACAGGCGTATTATGTGTGTGTGAATACATGTCTATATGATGTTCGTCCAGATGCTTAGAAGTGATAAATCTGCACTGATGTTTACACATTTACATTCGGGTTACAGTATGATAGAATCTACTACATAGAATAGACAGACGATAAACAGTGCTTCAGAAGGATACACACAGAAGTTAGCAGATGGCTCCAGACCCACAGGGACAGGATTAGGAGGGCCCTGGGTTTGCAGCCGCTGGGCCATGTGATGGTAATCCTGTACCAGAATGCACCGGCAGAAGAGCATGGCCGCCTGATCCCGTAGCTGATAACGTGGAGCCGTCTGCTAATCTTTCATCGGCTATTAGCTGAAATCTATAATTCCCTGGGATCAGTCATATAGAGCAGTTATGCATGCAGCTGTTTCCAGGGATTCCTATCTCTTAAAATACACACAATGTTTACTGATACGTGTCGACATTTCAGCACCGCTCGATGGGGTCACTCGGAATAAGGAAAGCCCCATGCATATCTGTCGCTGCTGCCAAGCAGGAACACACAACACAGTATGTTTTCCCCATTTCAGACTCATTTTGGTGTCAAATGTAGTCGAGAAAGGGTAACCTAGATTCATGATTCACACCTGACAAAGGGCATATCGATAGCAAGTAGCACTTTTATAAAAATAAAAATAAATAGACTTTGCAGTGTGTGGTGTAACAAGTCATTATCCTCCATTTCGTGAACCGAAACTGGGAGTGGTGCTCAAATCAAACAGCTGGTAATTACCGTACAATGCACAATTGTTGAATACTGGGTGCAATGTGATCCCTGAAATATGTTACTTTTAAGCAGAATCTACCAAGGTCGTGGATGAAGAAATACCAACCACATGCATACTTAACTTTTCAGCTCTTGAAAGGCCGAGTTCTAAATAAAGCAGCGGTAATATGAAGAGATATTTTGGTTGAATATTTAGTATTTATAGACAACTCACCAGTGACTGATGCAATAATGTGGGGGTGAAATCTAGAGTACTGCTTAGCATGTGAGGCAGAAAGCTGCAGCCGGCTACATTTGGTAACGGGCAGTACGCGTATGCATGTTAACACATGTTTCTGTAATCTCTCATTGTATCTATTAAAAAAGCATTGCTAAGCAACAACATGTTACAATAACAAGTCACAACTACATTTCGAATGCAACACATTGATGCTTTTGGAGTGCTGTATCTTTTTAGAATAATATGTGGGAACAGCAGCGAACATAACGAGAGACCATATGAAGTAAATGTTTAATAAGCAACATAGGAAGTGAATGTACGAGCTATACTATAACCTGAAGTGCCTTCAAGTGAAGTAGAAAGGGGCGGGCAATGCCTGTTGGGTCCCAAAATGAGATGCTGGGCACTACTGGAGGAAATTACCTAAAGCCGCTACAGCAGGTCAGGTGGTACAATGTCAATGGGTTAGTAATTGGAGATTTGGAGCCTTAACTACCCCGTTTCTTCTTGTGCTGTTGGCAGCAGCTCCTATAGAATCCACGTTTTCTCCCCACAAAGTAGAAACTCAACTCAAAGCATGACCCTACATCTCGTCACGTGGGCACAGTGGAAACTCCATAACTTATGTTGAGTTTCCTAGAGCAGTTCATCTGCTAAACACGGTAGATATCCCTTTCTCCTTATTTGGAGTGAGTGTCATTAACTTTAATATGACAGACGGGACATGGTTACTTCTTGGTTGATATTGAAAATATACTAAACTCCAATAAGACCCTTATGCTCTCTTTTTCAAGCCAGACAAATGTGTAACATACTTTAAGTATATATATATATATCTTCAAGATCACCATGTTGAAAATTAGCATAGCAGGAAGCCAGTGGAGATTGTTTGCTATTGGGGGGTCTAGACTAGGCCCCATACAAGGATGCAGTTCTAACTTTCAAAGCAATTCATGCCTCTGGACCGGCATTTCTAAAACAATCTTTATGTCCTTACATGCCGGCACGATCTTTACGATCCTCCACAGCAGGCCTCCTAAAGGTCCCAAAAACAAAAAAGTCTCATGGGGTGATAGGTCTTTCATAATTAGAACTATCAAACTTTGGAATTGCCTACCATACCAAATTAAGATCAGCACATCCTTGTTAACATTTCATAAGCAGATAAAGACCTGGCTTTTCAATCAATAATATTTGCTCTACAGTTAGTGAGACAGCTACGGGTATTTGTGCGCTCAATAAATCTATTAAATAAATAAATAAATAACTGAGGCCTGCTAAAGAATTTCACAGTTGTGTGGGGCCCACCAAGATCATCACAACGTGGGCTGACTTAATGAATTCCAATAGGATTCACAAAGAACAGGCACAAAGTCCCTGTCTGGAATATGAGAGCATAGATTTTTTATAACATAATTTGAATGAATCACATGAAATGGTATATTATGTTATGTATCAGCAGTTGGATGGATGATTTTATTATTAGCCTGATAGCATAGCACTTTCTTAATAAGGGAGCCATTTTTATATGGTTCTGGGTTTTCCATTGACCGGCTGTATATGGTTGCTTGGTTGTGTTTTTCTGTGTATGGTTAGTAGACATGTATTAAACATTTAGTTTAATAAGGATTTGCCTTGGTTGATGTGAAAATAAAATGAGTTTGATATTGCTTACAATCATTTTAGCACAAACTGTTAACTTTTACCTTGCTGATAATTATAACAATTATCATTATTATCAGCAAGGTATATTATTAATAGTCCAATGATATCGTACATTTTAGGCTATCTTTATCTGAATGGCTAGAATATAGACATCGATGGAAAACTGTTGATTTGGTAGCAATGTGCAAAATACATAGCTTTTGTGTTGTAACAAATGAAAAGGAGCATTCAATTCTATACAGGATTATCTTTTACAAAATCAACAGATGGTTAAACTGTTCTGCAGCAATAGATCAACTAGTCATGATGTGATGAATAAAATGTATTCAAGAGGCTTGCAAGTTACTTTGATTCCAATTTTATTTTAAAAATGCCCATTTGACAGAAGCAATCCATTAGGCCCAGCCAATTTGTTTTGTCCATGTGGGACTTCATCAGGGCTTGATCAATATCCCAATGTTGTCATTCAACCAATGTTAGCTCCTGTATTCTCATAAATCTTCATAGATACAATTATGTACCACTAGATGGAGTGTTGCGCTCCTATCTTATCTTCATCCTTTCTGCTTCCTGGTTCAAATGTCCTATGACTTTATGCCTAGCCTAGGCTTTTGTGTTATGTTGTTTATTGAGGGCATCAGGAGATCTATTAGCATGCTCTCTTTGAGAAATATGTGTATTAGTGTAATTGTAAATGTATTGTGTAGTGAATATTGTTGGGTGAAGGGTCTCTTGGGTGCCCAATGGTAGCTAAATGTGTGCGATAAGGTCTGTTGATTGTTTACTGCTTGGGTGGTTTTAGTATGTCTATTCACTTTGGTTGATGTTTGTTTAGGTGGGAGGAAATAGAGAGTGAGTGAGGAAAAAGAAAAATGAAAATAGAACGAGTGAATGCATGTGTGAGTGAATGCATAAGATGATGGATTTTGATTGTCTGTCTGTCTGGTGGTAAAAACTGGGCACGGTAGAGGATTGAAAATTAAAGGTAGCCTGCAAGAGGGTTAGTAGGACAAGGAGTATCCCAGAGTTGTAGCTGGATGTCACCTAATCTACCTCTGGCAGTGTCTGCATTCAGGTCACAGCAATCGGTCTCTCCCTGATTTTGGCCTATTTCTTGAGGATGTGAAAAGGAAGAAAGTGGGTGCCTGAAATGGTTCTAATATGCAGACTTCCCTTCATACCTTAGGTGCTCCACTTTTGGGAGGAAAGACATCAGAATTACAAAAGAAGTGTCCCTTGGGATGAGGAAGACCATGCTTTCCATACCCTGGCACCCCCACACTTATGGTTGCCTCAAGTAGACCTCACCCGTAGTTGGTTGCAAGGCTGCACTAGAGAACCCAATATATTCTTGGCCTAATGAAGGCAATAAATCACTTTTAAAAAATATATATTTTTATTTCAAAGAGATAGAACAACTTTATGGTGACAGTATGTATTGTATCGCATATCAGTGTGACACAGCACAACAATAACCAGATTTCCAGAGTCCCCTGATACTCATATACTCCGGACCACATGTTACAGTCCAGCGAAGTTTTCCTGGCACCTTTGGTACAAATCTATTTGGTAAAGTCGTGTAATTGGAGAACACAGCACCCCTCCATATTCATTCCTCCTCCCCCAGATTTTAGTCCATTTATTTGGGCAACCTTGCTTTCGTTAACCGACCTTTCTGCCTGCATACACCAGTCTATGTCATTTTCCCAAACATTTAGGGTTGGAACTGACCGAAGCCTCCTTGTCAGGCTATATTATATATCGCCACTATCAACCCCAGCGTCACTTAGAGGTGTTCCCTACTATTCAGGTCGGTATCATCCCAAATATTTAGGAGGCACCACTTTGCCAATGGCGATATGTTGCATTCACATATACCCAAAAGTTAGGCCGTACAGCCTCGCAGTATTTCTGGTGTGCCAGGCAGTTTCTTATCATATGGAAGAATATATCCTTCTACCCACAGTGCTCATATCTTCCCTGCTCATTTTGACCATTGTTATGCAAGTGTAATAAGATCTGTGTAAGATTTTGAGTTGCACCAATAGGAAGCGTGAGCGTATGGCTACTTCCTTGTGGGAAGCCAATGCCTCTGGCAATTCATCATCATCCATACACTCCAGGTCCCGCTCCCAGCTTTCCCGGAGACGGTTCAAGGTTTCTGGGGAATTATTTAACAGTTTTCCTTAAGTTGGTGAGATCACTTTTCTGCCCATGTAATCATCCAATTGTCTATCTTCCAATGGGGAGGATTCAGGGAGGTCCTCTCCCTTTGGTAATACTTTGTGTAGGATGTGACTTATCTGCAGATAGGGATAGGCCTTCGTGTGTGCTAATTGTTAATCCCTTCGTAGATCTGCAAAGGATATCATCTCGCCATGACCCCTCAAGTCCCGCACTCTTGACAGGCAAATTAGGTCCCATTTCTTAAATTCATGTCATTTTACCATGGTACCCAATGTTGCTGTATCCCACAATAGGGTGGCTTGAGTAATCCTGCCCCATCAACCCAACGCTCTGAGTGCAATGTGCCATACCTGAAGTGTAACTGAAGTTGGAGTGGGGAAAGACGTGATACACAGTCCTCCATAGATGGTTCTGAGGTAGCCTCTAAGCAGCATATTCCATCTAACCATTCTGTAAGCTGGTTCATCCTCCAGAAGATAAACCCAGTCATTGAGGGTAATAGGTTGAGCCAGCCAGTAATGTTTCTGGAGAGCTGGGAGTGCTATCCCGCCATAATACTAGCCTGTGTCCGTTTTGGTAGAGCTATTCCATGGGGGAGGGCCCATCCTAATGGATTGTACATGTTACAGTATCCACTGCCTGTAATTAAGAGAGCAGGACCAGGTAAGGTGTATTTTGGAGCACGTACAAACAGAGGGGCAAAGCCATCAATTAAAAGAGAGGCATTTTCTCCAATAGCATCAGGGGCGGGGTTCACCACATAGGCATGTGAGGGGTGGCTCCAGATTAAGCATGTAAAAGACATCAGGGTTTCCCCAGGTAGCGGACTCGCTCTGTGACCACATGTGCTGTGCAATCTCTTGGTAGGTGCTGTGTAACCCCATGCAAGACATAGATCAGCAGTTTTCTCCAATTGATAGTGTATCCTGAGTATCTATGTAACATTGTAAATATATGCAGTATTCTATCTAGAGAAGTAGTTGGTCAGCTATATATAACATATCGTCTGCATAGAGGGAGAGTCTGTCTCCCCAGTCTGCAGTCCATCTCAAACTTCTGATCAAAGTGTCTCCTCTAATTTAGACCGCGAGCGGCTCCAACACTAGAGCACAGATCTAGGGGGAAAGTGGGCAGCCTTGTCGTGTGTCACGCCACAGCTGGAATACCGTGGACATGTCCCCTTTAACCATCACCTGAGGATCAGAGTACAAGAGCACTATCCAGGCGATGAAACAGGGACCAAATCCCAGCCTCTCCCGTACAGTGAACATAAAGGGCCACTCCACCATGTCAAAGGCCATCCGTGCATCCAATGACACCATCAGTGCATCTTCCCGGATCTCAGTAGCACAACCCAGAACCCTGTGTAAGCGTCACAAGTTAAGTGCAGTGTTTCTCCATGGCATGAAGCCAGACTGGTCTCGATGGACCAGAGTCCAAATGACCTGCATCAGTCGTGTCACCAAAAAGTTTGCTAGAATTTTCACCTCAGCGTATAATGGAGAGAATGGCCTGTAGGAAGCACAATCGTCTGGTGGTTTACCTTCTTTGTGTACTACCACTATATTAGCTAATCTCTGCTCTGTAGGCAGTAGCACGGTTGCCTGACTCTCTCAAACCATTTGCAGGAGCTAGGGGGCAATGTTTGTAGCTGTGAGCTGATAAAATTCAATGGGCAGGCCGTTAGGGCCCACAGCTTTGCCTGAATTCAGGGCGTGAATGGCCTGCAATACTTTCGTCTCTGATAGCTCCTGATCAAGGAGATCTCTATCGGACTGCACAAGGTGTGGCATCTGGAGGTCATATAACAACTCACACGCTTCCTCAGCTGTGTTTGTTGAGGCTGGGGACTATAGACGAGGGTAATAGGCAGTGAAGACCTTGTCTGTCTTTTACTTGGCTGCCCATTTTATTGAGTACTTCAAATACCCATCTCGACGATGCTTCTTTTCTATCTAACCATGATAGGAGTTTTTCTACCATGTCACCTATCTCATAGAGGCAGTGACAAGTTGTGCGATATCCAGCCCTAGCTGCCTCAGTTGCAACATCTCTATATTCTTTTTGTTTTAAGGTTAGGAGGTAGTGCACAGAAGCTTGGCTGTCGACCATGAGTTTAGATTCTAACTCCTGAATCTCTCCTTCAAGTGTTTCTAGTCGGGCCCAGTTTTGTTTCTTATGTACCATAATCAATGAGGGTCACTGGCTCCTTATAACTGTTTTGTATGCCTCCCATAGTGTTTGTGCAGAGCCACTGTTCCCTCATTCTTAGCAAATTAGTGATCCATTGCCTCTTGAAGACCTGACCGGATGCTGGGTACCGTGAGATACCAGGGACTCAGCACCACTTTATGACTTTGCCTTTTTCTTGCTGAGCCATACATTGCACGCACAAGGAAGTGATCAGATATACATCTGGTGAGGTGGCGAGCATAACTTAACTGGGGAAGCTGGTGGGCCAGGGTAAATATGTAATCAATGCATGACAGGCTCCCGTGGGCTCGCAAGTGGAAGGTGTATTGTTGGGAGGTAGGTTTGAGAGCTCGCTATGTTCCTGTCAGGCCAATCACTGATAAGAAATCAGCTAGAGGCCTACAAGGGGACTAAGGCTGACGAGGGAGCCATCAGTCGCTGCTCTCACTAAGAGCAGTGTTGAAATCGCCACCACGCAACAACTCGTCCTCAGGGTGTTGAAGGAGAAGGGCACTGAAATCAGAGAATGGTGGGGTATATAGTGTTGGTGGTACATAACGTGAGATTACTTTATATTTTCTACTTTCCAAACATCCCATAATTGCCATATAATTCCTGTGTGTCTCATGCCAGGTTTTTGTATGATAAGTGGGAGTGATCTGTGCAGGAGGATACCCACATCTCTAGAACCCTTTGTATACCTGGCGTGGATGACCATTTTAAACCCACATCTATCCATAGCATGGTAGGTCATCCCCTGGAGGTGCGTCTCCTCAGGAAGGACTATCACTTAAGATACTGCAGGACCATCACTCTTTTAATTTTATCTCCCAGACCATTAGCAGTCCAGCAGAGGATCTTGAAGCTAAGAGCCTTTAGTGCACCAGCCATCAGGTATGAGTTGGGCTCCACACCTAACTGAGGCCCCTAAGTGTGTCAGGGACTCCAAGTTTAATGGCAAGGCCCACTTGAGGGCCAATAGGTACAAGTACCTTGGGGTGCCATTGGGTGTCAACTAACCCTATGAGTATCACTAAGTGAAGTTGGAGAGGCATCACCCTAGACTGGTTCTGTGTCACAGAGAGAATGTTATCATTGCAACAAAAACACAAACCGCAAACATACAAATAAACCAAACCCGCTTTGAAATCCTCCCACCCTGGCTCCCTACATGACGGACTTGGACCTGTCCGCCGCACCAACTGTGCAGAGTGCCTGTCGCCCTAAAATATGTGATTAACTACAGGGGACTGTGGATCTGCCAAAGTGTCACCCAGCAGCCCCCCTCTTTATAGGAAGAGATATTTGTAACCATCTGATTTCCTCTAGTACATGCGGTAGGCTCAGCACTTTTCTTAGTGGGCACTCTCTAGCCAGAGCAGTGACCCCACCACCAGCAAGACTTCTGTCAGAAAAATAACAATGATCAAATCTACACCATCCACCAAGAAGCTTTGGCAATCAATGTCTCCTGGGAGGGTACCATTAAGAGACACATCATACGGCTGGTCATAAGTTTATCCCTCGTCCACTGGGTCTTGTTGCTTGCCTTGTGAACTGAATCCTATCTACTGTTTGCCCTATAAAGGGCGGGTACTCATGTCCTTTGCAACCCTAAATCCTTCCAGCCGTTCCTACACCTCCTCCTCTGGGGGCCACAGGGCTGCAAGTGTTTGAGTATGAGGTCTTCCATGAGCAGGTCCACAGCCGGGCCTTCCACTCTTTCAGGGACTCCGATTATGCAGACATTGTTGCATCACAACCGCCCCTCAAAGTCCTCCATCTTGGCCTCTAAGACATTGGTGGTTGTGCTCAGCTTATTGACTTCAGCCTTTAGTGTCTTGGTCCCCACCCTTCATTGCGTTTATTGAATCTTCAGGGTCCTGGGCACACAACCCCATATTGGGTAGGTCTGCTCACATCAATGTGACTTTGATGGAGACAGAGTCTATTTTGCCCTCTAGAGCTGTCCAAACACCCTCTATCGCTGCCATTACATCCTGAAGGGTAGGGGTCTCCTCTGCCTTAGGGTCTGCTTCAAAGTCATTCGCCATTGATGCAGTGGTAGAGGTTTTAGGCAATGTGAATGTATCCATCCTGGTCTGATGAGGAGCGTGGGCCTCCCTGCCCCCAGTCATTACAGCCTAGGCTACAGGTCACCTGGCATTGATATATTGTAAGCCCTGTGAGTGAGGGGCATCAGTAGTCACTGCCATCTGCCTGAGGGCAATGGAATAACCCAGTGCGGCCTGTTGGGCTTCTTTTGCCACCCCACAGCCCCCTAGGTAGCTGTTCTCACACTTCCCCGCTGCCAGGCTCCCCAGGCGTCTTCTTCTGTGATGGGGTTCTCAAGGAATTCACTCCTCACCGCTAATGGTGTCCAACAAACTGGGGGGTGACCACCTCATAGATGTGGCAGCAGGAGCACAGCGTCACCCACCAATGCCAATGGTGAGGCAGCCACACATCAAAGCAGGGGCACTATGACCAGAATGCGTTGCCCAACAGCCTGCTCCCAGTCTGAAAGCATAAGTGCACAGATCAGGGGGCCCAACCCAGCAATGTCCCTTTGAGCTGATTCCTCCCAGCACGCCCAAGAAAACATGTCCTATTTCACCATAGGGTGAAGCACCGAACGTCCGGCAGTCTTCAAATGCAGCAGCGGAGGCATGTAGGGAGGAATCGCGGCAGCCCTGGGCTATGCAACGAGGGCGGGTGGCGCTATCAGTAATAGTGCATGCAGGGGAAAATGAAAGTCACCACCTCGGTGCATTCAGGGGCAGTGAAATCCTCGATGTGCCCGCAGTTTAGGCGACTGTAGCCAAAAGTAAAACATGCACCCGGGAGACTGGCACAAAACATCAGACACAGCTGTGGCTCCCACTTAGCAGCCAGCCCAAGTCAGTCCACTGTTCACCAGCAATCCACTCACCTTGTATGGGTGTGTTCAATGCAGCTCCATGCTGCTGTCAAGCCTCTTTGTCGGTCTCAGCACTGGGACAGAGCCCCAGTGTAGGGTCAGTGCCATGCAATGCACTCCGCTGGCTCTGCTCAGCTTTGCCCTCATGCCACTGCCAGCCCACGCCTCCACCCCCTATGATGAGGGGGCTGCTCAAGGATAGGCTTCTCCTCTCGGTACAGGCTGCAGATCCCATCACGACGTGGAAGTGTCGGAAGGTCTACTTTATGGACCCAATCAGTAGTCCCAGAGTCTCTGGAACACTCGTCTATGTATGCTCTATGACTGTTGGTGAATTTTGTATTGAATATTAGGGGATTAATGCAGTGGGTAACAGGAGCCGCTTTCGGAAGTGGTCATATAGCTCGGCGGTTGGCCATGCCCCCCGGCAGTGACTTAATTTTGATCAATTTCTGGATGCACAGGAGGATGCAAGGCAGTCTCATGTCCGCACTCTTGGATTTCAGGGTCTTGGCTCGCCATGGAAGAGTGAGTGAGTGAGTAAGTGAGTGAGTGAGTCAGTGAGTGAGTCTGTAAGTGAAGGAGTCAATCTTTGCTGTCCATCTGTGAAAGAGTAGAAGGAAAGGCAGGAGGAACTCTGATACTTGGTACTCAAGATGAAGTTGCTTCACCTTCCTCAGTGTCTGCATCGAACATGCTTTCCTTTGTGGCACCTGTGCCACCTGTGTGATAATGAAGACCAGCCCATGAAGGGCATGACCTAGGGTCTGTTTAAGATTGTAATCCATACACCTTTCGTTAGTGGAACTCATCATAATCTTTTCTTCTTAATCTTCTTAATCATTTAATTTCCCACCCTATAACAGAGTCTGTGTGGATAGTTGATGATATTCATGGGTTCAATTCATGCTAGATAGCCAATGGAGGCAGAATTTTGTTATTGTAAATTCATATGAGTTGTGAGTTTACAAGAGCCATGGTTGTTCTGGTCTTCTCCTATTTGACTCCCTCAACTCCCTGTACAGCTTCCTCGTCAATGTGTGTTTGCATTGGCACCTCCCAGAGAGCTTCTACTAAGCTATGAGAGATGTGAACGTAAAGTAATATTAGAGACGCAGTCAAGGCCTAGCTCACGTGAGGTATCGTAAAGGTCAGATGAAGTATTACACCATCATGACAAACTCAATAAAGATACATGCACAATCAGGCATTGAAAAAGATTAACTCTTGAATAATCACCTTAAAATCATAGAACAGAAACATGCAAACAAAATCGGAATTGTTGATGTTTTTAGCACAAACTTTTAAGAAGCTACAGACAAGAATAGCTACCATATTAATTTTAAATTAGGCCAATCCGAAACAATGTTTTCTTTTTCTGTCCTGGGTTAATATATACAAAAAGTACATATAACGATCTGATTTGTAATGCATATTATTTTTTTACTTCTGATGCACAAAAATATTGCACTGACCAGATTCCCTCAATATTTGCTATTATTTACATACATTTGCAAAGAGTTTTTATATTTGTATTATTTTGTATATTTAAATAATTCACAATATAATAAATTCAATATATAGCTTTTTAGAAGTCTATGTATTATGCAGTTTGTAAATTAATTTAGGTATTGATCTGCAGTGCGGTGAATGGACCTATATTTGTGACTTGTTTGGAACATCTCTCATAAGAGACTGTGGGCCAAAGCTATCTTGTGGAGTTTGTGCACTATCTATAGTTTGAGAGCTGCTTGGAGTGCTGAGGCCTTTTAACACTGAATTCTGTAGAGCTGCTTCCGAGGTATGTTGGGGTGAATATTCGAAAACTAGCACAGGTGCGTACCCCTGGCGGACTGACTACAAATACTCATTTCAAAGTTTTGACTCATTATGGGGCTGTTTCCAAAATATATCCAAGCTTCAAATCAAATTTTTAGAACCAATTAAATTTAAATTCAAATGTCTTGGAAGGGTAGGTGTATAAAGCTGTCGCAACAACTAGACTACTGGATCTGATATCCTGAACATTTTTTAAAAAAATGATTCCATGTCAGTGAGAGCTAGGGAAATGCAGTTTCGTAGATCTAGGAAAGCACTAGGCTGTGCCACATACGTTTTGTCGAAGTGAAGATGTTTGATCGATTGGAATGGGACTCAGTGACTGTTTTTGGCAGATGTGCAATAGCCCACCACAAATTGTATCAAATACTCCATTCAAAGTCTGGGCTGCAAACCTTCACATTAGGAATTAATTTGAAAAGGATTTCCCACTTTTTGGATTGGATTGCTGAACTCTCTTACAACCCACCTGGATAGAAAAGTTGTTGATTGTGAATAGGGAAGGCTTTTTTGCTCCTGGCAAGCTGTGGGTTACTCTGACAACGTATCATGAGGAAGGCATAAATCCCAACAAGTTGAATTAGATGTTAGTGACATCCCAAGCACAAAAAGCGGGAGCCCTTCTGAGAAAAAAGTGAACATTTGAACAATGGGTAGATGGACAAAATATTTTTTTTTTGTCATCACAGCAGGTTCAAGATTGACAAGTGTGTGTATCCCAGCCAAGTATCCTGTTTAGCAGACAACATTTCTCACCTTTGATTTCGATAAGTGGTCCCTAGTGACTGGCAAACGTTGCTCAGTCTTTCTCCGGGATGTAAATTATATGCAACCTCTTCAAAAAACCCGCCAATGTAAAGAGTATGTAACATCACTACCAGAGCACTTTTGGAAATAAACATGGGATAATCCTGTATGGGGGTGGGACCAGATAAAAGCAGGAGCCTGCACGATTGATAATGGGCAAGAAGTACCTTGTTAGGTGCTTCACTTTACGTTATTGTTGTCCATTAATCACACTTAAGGATTTCATGCATGTTTTTACAATTGCAGATGAAAATTGCTTTAGATGCCAACCTCTTGCAGATTGAACACTTCTCTTGCATGTCCTTTCTTCTACAACAGGCCAGCAGTTGTGGTGTGTCTTTGTTGCATTACTTTGCAAGAGATGTATTTCTGGAGTGTGAAAGTTGGTTTTGAGTACATAGCCACTGCTGATATTGAACAGAGAAATTTTGACCTTATGTAGAGTTTGGCGAATGGAACACACCATCACAAATATAGCTGATGTCCCACATGTGGTACTACAAGTGCATCGTAGCCTAGGGCACTTGTAACATGGTTGATGGGATAACTGCATGTTTTTACAGCATATTCCATTCAATAAACTCTGAACAAGGCTCTTTGTTGTTGGTTGCTTTATTTACAAGTAATGTTATAGTCCAAATGTGCAAAATGTACACGCCTATCACTTTGATCAAATATTTTTACTCATGTCTGTAAATTATCCAGCTGTACCTACATAAATTGTTCCATATAGTTTGCTGCATTTGAATTTAATGTGAAAGCTTTGGGAGAGTGGCTTGGGAGAAGTGCAGTCTACCCACAAAAGCACAATACAATTGAACTGCAAGCTCCCAGAACCCGCCTGACCCCCTCCTGTGCACGGAAGAGCATGCAATGCTCCCACCTGCCAGCCAACAGCCTCCTCAATATCTTCCCAACCCAGCTCTGGCACCATCTGCTCCCATTTACTACCTGTAGGTGGCAACAAGCATTGGCAATGCCCATAAGTCTGGCTTTAAAGGTGTGTTGTATGGTAATGTGAAGCATTATAAGTAAACAGCATAGGTTTGAATATGCATTTGTGTGGAAGCAAAGAACTGTAGAATCATATTGGCAGATTAAAAGGTCAGGTGACAGTTGCCCTGTCAAGCCAGACGTAAAAATCCATGTAGGTTAATGACTGTCCTCTTTCATTCTGTGCTGCTGCTTGAGAGAAACAAGCACCATACATTCTCTAGTTATCTCAGACACTTTTACAGCATTACAATGTCATGTGTATGCCCCTTGAAGTTCAGGGAGGGTGTGCATGTGTTTTTTTGGAAGCACACAACGTTTGCCCAATCAAAACATGTTCTTTTGGCTCCCAACTTGTGGACGAAGCAATAGTCCCTCTCTAGTGATGCCCTCCTAATTGTCTGACAACAGCTGCTCTGTCAAGTCAGACCATAAAAAGGAGGGATAATGCACGGCGAATGGAGCATTTTGTGCAGAATTTCACCCACAAAAAAAGAAATCCACATGGTTATCCTCCATTCTGTGTAGATTAAATCACATTAGCCAGATTTAGGTGTTGGGAAATTAGCCTGTAACGTTATTTCCAGCCACGTGACATTGCGACGAACTGGAAAGTTGGCCAATGTGCTTTGATTTCTTTCATCCAAAAGTTCTAGCAAACTTGTTTTTAATAGTTGTATTGTTACAACATGACAGAAACAGATTTCTGTTAGGTTTTTTTCTAACTATTTTCTACTATCACAGGGAGGGAGAGCAGTTGCGGCCGGCATGACTTGCAAGTGGGGGGGATCGGGGAGTCGCACTGGGAGGGGGTCATGCCGGGGTGAGGGGTAGGGGTTTATAAAAAAAAACGTTAACTTACCTTCACCAGCCCAATCCTGCGTAGACTCTGCTCCTCACAGGAGGCAGCCCAGCCAGCCTCCCTCCACTCCCCTAAGCCAATCACAACACTGCAATGCCAGCATTGTAATTGGCTGGGACACTGACCACACAGGCGTCTATTGGGATGCCATTTCTCCATGTAGGCTGCATACAGCCTACATGGAGAAAATGCAGAGCCACTCAGAAAATGCAGAGCCACTCCTCCCCTGCCCTCGAGCAGGACCGCTCACCCGCCCGCCCCCAACCACACTGTTACAAAGTAGTCAGGACGCTGAAGAAGAGTGAAGTAGGGTTTATTACAACAGCCCCACACATGGTGGTGCGTAGGTCAACGGAACTTCTCTAATGACAGTTGGTGTCAACATTCACAGATGGGAGAGGGATGGAATGTGGGGGAACCAATGGGAGGGGAGAGCGAGGGAAGGGTCACGCGCAGGGGAGAGGATGGTACCATGCGCTGGGTTGCAGGAGGGGTGGCATGGGTAGAATACAACACATCTTCCTCTCTTGAGAGTTTGGCAACAGTGCCACAGGATGCGGTGTCAATAAGCAGGTTGGTTAGTCACACACATAATCATCTAAACGTTTAGGTCTGCGGATGGTTCTGCCAAACCTTCCAGAGGCCACGGGTAAGTGTGGTGCACATTCCGTATCCGAATGGGAGTCAAGATTGGTTCTGCCGAACCTACTACTGAGTCTGTGACCATCAAACGCAACTTCAGAATCCGAATGAGGGTCATCCTGACAACTCCGATTGCCAGTCGAAGTGCTGGGATAGGCACCTGCAGACCGATCTGTCGGTTGACCATCATCAGAGTCAGAGTCAGATTGGAGGTCATATGTGCTGTTGTTTCTAGAACTGTTATTCTCATCAACACTAGATCTATCAACATCTACCCACAAATCATTGTTAACAGTAACATGCTGCTGTTGACCCTGGGCCTTGCCACTGGGATGATAGTTCGCCAGTCTGCTCATGTGCCAGACTTTCCCATCACTGAGTCTTGCCGCATTGTTAAACAGTTCGTCAATGTGAAGTGGAGCGGTATATCTGCTTTCTCCTTTCTTTACCTTTTTTTCCAAATGAACTTTCACAAGGTCGCCAACCTTGAATGAATGGTCTTTTGCTCTGTGTTTGGAATCATACCATTCTTTGTAGTACTTCTGCGCCTTGATGATGACCCAGCGCATGGTACCATCCTCTCCCCTGCGCGTGACCCTTCCCTCGCTCTCCCCTCCCATTGGTTCCCCCACATTCCATCCCTCTCCCATCTGTGAATGTTGACACCAACTGTCATTAGAGAAGTTCCGTTGACCTACGCACCACCATGTGTGGGGCCGTTGTAATAAACCCTACTTCACTCTTCTTCAGCGTCCTGACTACTTTGTAACAGTGGCGACGAGGATGGGATCATGCGCTGGGTTGCAGGAGGGGTGGCATGGGTAGAATACAACACACACCCTTCTGCTTCTTGCAGTGAGAGAAGCAGAAGCATAAAATGGTATTTATAGTACCATTTTATGTTTCTGATTCTCGCATTGTAAGAAAGCAGTGGGGCGACGCTCCTCCGCCCACATCGAGGAGCTGCTGCCCCTGAGAGAGAAGGAGAGGCGGATGGACAGACATTTAGACAGATAGGCGGCTTTCATTGTACTATTGGACCGTTGTAAGACCCTCTCTTCATACATCTGCATAAAAATTTCAATATGATGTTAACAGTAAGTGTGAGGCCTAGCCAAGGCTTTCAATGATTAATCAATCGAAATCGAGGTCTTAATTACAGAGGGCTTTTGTTTCTATTTAAAGAGTCCATTAGAAGCCGGGAAGGAACATTATCACAGGTTATTCTGCTTAAAAAAGTAACAAAAAAAGAGTAAGGAGAAGAAAGAAAAGTGAAATGCCGCGAGTAGGAGGAAGGCTACGAAGCCACTGCCGTATTAGTGCAGCACTTAATAAAATGCAAACCGCGGGATTGTTATCGCTCAGCTTTCCGGCATAATGTGCTTTCTCTCTGCCCTAGAGTGACAAAATGCTCTCTCGCTCTTGTTGGAGTCCACGGGGAGTATCTGTTCCAATTGTGCCTCGCGCCTGGATCCTCCGTGTCAAGCACTTGACTTTCAATCGATTGCAGGTCAGCGGGGTTAAATGTTGGCCGCATCCCCTGTGACCCGAGAGGTCACTTGTGTGGTCATTTAACCATTTACAGATAATAGGGGCGATTAAACAGAACAGCACGTGTTCATGCTTTAGTGGATTAGGCGCTGATCTATTAGCACTGGGGGATTGAAGGTCTGCCCCTGGCATCAGGGTCCAGGAGCTGCTGGGTCACAGAAAGACGATATTTAATGGTCAAATCAATAGGCAGAAGATGGCGATTGTGTTTCGACACTTCCTCTCCTGTTCGTTTTCCAACTCCCGTAGTCGCCCATGCACAGGCACACGCACATATTTCCTTCCGCACTTCCGCAGCATGTCTACGTAGCAGGTCCATTCAAAGTTGCCCACTTAGCAAAACATGCATGTATCTATTTTATAATTAATTATTTACATGTAGCCGACACCAAAAGGCAATTGTTACTTTTATTTCTTAAAACGGCTGTTTCGTTTCGAGACTAAAGGGTGAAACATCTGCAGCTGGCTGATGCAGTTGCTCCATCAAACGCTGGCTCGTTTTTAACCTGCATACAACCCCGTTGCACTTCTTTCTCGATAGGTGTCAAGAGTGTCCGTTTTAATACTACAAACAGAGATCTACACTGTGATTGGCTGCAGACGGTGGAGGCGTGCAGGTGCAGGTCCGGGCTCTAATCTTAATAACATCTTTTTATATAGCACTTCCTCACACATTTTGACTGCTCAAAGCTCTTTAGAGAATCAAATTTAATTATAATCCTTTTATTGCGATAGAAGGTTTAGTTGGTCTTGCTGAGTTTCAAATTCTTGTCGTTGGGGTCAGTGCAAACTGCAAAAGCCCTGAGCAGTGTTGTTGGCTTTTGGTAGGATATCTGGTTTATAGAAGCCTATCATGTTTGGGGTAAGAGGCTTTAAAAAAAAATATCTTCAAGTTGGTTTGGTGAAAAAATCCATGTAGTTTCCTCACCAGAACACCATTCCATCCCGCTCTGTGCGTGTGAAATTGGGGTGATGAGTGCATGAGGGCCATAGTATCCCGACCTGATATAACACTCTTTACCCCTTAAGACAGTGCCACTATATTAAGTGGTTGATGCTACAGAGCCCTGTTTTTGATATGACTGACTACCTTTGACCTGGAATACACATTCCTTACTACTAAACCAATAACCTCCATTTTCACCAGGCAGGGAGCCTGTGATGTGAAAGTGTTGATACAAGCTAGGTACACCCTACAGTTGACCTCTGCTCAACAGTATCAAGGTCCAACAACCATTAGACTTTCTGTAAATCCCCAAAACCCCTCTAACTGCCATTGCAAAACAGTTTCCATCTTATGTGTTATCTATAAGTGACAAAACCTGGAGTGACTCTCCAAGAAAAGAAAAAAACATCACTACAACAGGTAGATTCCAAGTTACCAAACTGTGAGCCAACCCTAACTGCAGGGTTCCAGTGTCCATAGGCACAAGAGCTTTATTTCGAGATATAGGCTTGTTAAACTGTTCTGTGTGCCTTAACCTTACTGTGAGGGGCCAAGTTACACTCAGAGCATATTCAAAACCTCAAAGTGGTCAGTTGGTTTTGAGATAGCAACTCATCAGAAAAACGTAAGACTCATCAAGAAATGTACGTCTTAAGCAACGTTGTTTCACTCAACTGTAGCAATGGGCTATTACCCGTCCGGGCAACAGCCTTCAGAATTTTTTAATTGTTGCAATTAATGTGCTAAGATGTTTCTGGTAGCAACCTGCACAGCCGCATCCAGAGTATGACTTATCGACCATGACTACTGTTGAAGAAACAAAAAAAAAACTTTACAGTTACAGTATCCAGAATACAGATATGTATAACGTTTTGTGATACCAACTAGCAATCCTGACTTGTTAGGCATCATTTACCTTCCATGTTGTGAGATGTAACCATTTCAAGTCCAAAAAAGTCGTCTCATACTGCCATGCTCATACT
This sequence comes from Lissotriton helveticus, assembly GCF_964261635.1. Taxonomy (NCBI): domain Eukaryota; kingdom Metazoa; phylum Chordata; class Amphibia; order Caudata; family Salamandridae; genus Lissotriton; species Lissotriton helveticus. The sequence continues at coordinate 2,073,745,466 of NC_136061.1, forward strand.
GAGTTAAATTAATATTATCAACCTCAGCATGATGAAAGGAGGATACATGAACACACACACATACTCTCTCTCGCTCTTTCTCTCTCTCTTGTTGTTTAGTTCCTATATATTCCTATACATAATCGCGTGTTCGGGTAACATAAACTGTTGGTTTGGTGGCAGACTGTTTCCGAGCACCCCCACCGAGAATTTAACCTTTGGCATTAGCTAGCTCACAGTGTCACTAGAATCTCCACTTATCGGGGAGAGAATAGTTTCTGGCGTCCCTAGAGCATGACAATGTACTACCTTTCACTCAGTCACACGTGATCACTTTCTCGGTCTCAAAGACTTACACAGAAGAAACAGTTGGGCGTGTTACAATAAGAATTTATTGCACAGTTGTTCTTCTAGTGTAAAATAGATGTGCTGCAACAACCGCTAGACAGCAGCGGATATATACACGATCATCAGTACAGTGAATATAAAAGGATAGTACAGTTCTACCATACTGCAATAATCAGGAATAAATATATATGTATATAAAATGCATGATAAAAGAAAACGAGTACTCCTACAATGCCTATCTAGATGTACCTTAGTGTACCTAGCATGTGAGTAGGTGTGAAGCCAAGAATCCCTCTAGGATTTAGTCTAACCCCATTACCTAAAGTGAGAGAGTGTGGGACCCCATCTTGGTCTCGAGTTGGACACCTCGCCAAGAATGTGTCAGACCACTGTCAACTGGAGCGTCTGCATGCAGGAGCCTCAGCGTCTCTGGTCAGTGTGTCGGCATGGAAGTCTTGGTTCCCTCTCACTAACACTAGCAAGAAGTGATGTATTTATACAGAAAGTATCTAGGGTTCCTTTGTCCCTTGTTTCTTGTATTAGCCATTGTTGGTTTTGAGGATGACATATGGGATGAACCTTGTATGTAGATATTAGGCACGTGGTGTAGCCCCTGCCTGGTTTCCAGGAACTCTTATGAATATTCAGTCTACTGATGAAGTTATAGGAAGCTATTTTTCAGGGAAAACCCTCCTCCTGTGCCCAGGACTAGAACTAGGTAAAGGTTCAATCCTAAAAGGCTCATGACCGTGTAGAGTAGGGGAAGTAATGAAAGTGAAGGTGTCTGAAATTACCCGGGCCTATATCAGAGTACCTAAATGGAACATAACAACCACTCCTTTTCAGAATAGTAACCAATAATAAAATTCTAGCAAACTACTCTCTCTAATAGGTAGCAGCCCATAAAAACTATCAGTGAGCCTCTTAAAAATATTATCATTAAAATCATTTAAAAAATAGTCTGAGAGGGGATTTTTTTTCAGAAAATTAGAATAGGAATTGTCACTGAAGCCAAAGTCCTAGATGAGTTCATTTATGTAAGTCGAACCACTACAGGCGTCAGAAGGCCATGCTTTTCTTGCGAAAGTGTCAATTTTAGGAAATGTTCCAAATTTAATTTAGTTTTGAAACATAAAGGAAAAATCCTAATTCTTTCCCAGCACACGATGAGCCAATTATAGATTAAGTGTCCTGGCTGGTAGACGTAACATTGTCGTTGCTCGCTGCTGCAGAGGACGGCCCTGTCACACCTCACAGAGTACGTCTCTGGAGTACAGATGATATTCAGAACTGCCAATAGCTGGTGTAGAGGCAGCTGTATTCGAAACCTGAGTGCTAGTGGACGAGCTGATGCTCAACCCAGTTGTAGCAAAAAGTGCCTGCGGGTTCTCGAGGAATGCAGCCATCAATATAGGAATACGCTGGGGACATTGCCGAGCATGGGACCTTATGCGTTCCAGCCTGGTATTCAAGTCTGTAGGCGTGTCCGATGAAAGTGACAGACAGAGATCCTACACGCATTCTTCTCTGCAAAATAGGCATCGAAGTACAGGTAAGATGCAGTCTATCCAAATTCGTCTAAATAATAGGAACCAAGAGGCGCTCAGTTCCCATAGGCGAGGTGTGCCCAGATGTTGTACCAGCTCATGGTATTGCCGTTTCATAAGCTCTTTTGCCATCTCATTGGTGATTGGGCCGTCCATTGCGTAGCAGAAAAATGACAATCAGGATTCCTGCTAAGAGAGCAGGATCAGCGGAAAACCTCCAAAAATGCTTCCCAATATGAAGTGTATAACATTTGGAATAACTCAGAGAATTGTCTGAAAGGGGCTTAGAAATACTAACCCTATGGTCTTAAATAGGTGAACAACACCACTCGTATCAGACATATTAAAGATATGACCCACCATTTCTGCGAAATGAAAGGGGCAGTTTGTACGTATAAGTGCTTGTTTCTTAGTGGAGGTCCTTGCCATTTGAAGATCAAAGGTCTCTCGGGCGGAGGGTAAGGGTACAGTTTGCTGTAAAAGCATGTCTTTCAGTCTGCTCAAAGTATTACATTGTATAAAGGAAATATTCAACAAAGGCCATAATGGCGCCTCCCTGACTGTATTCATTGGGGAAACAATACTTGCATACAGCAAGTAACCCTGGAGTTCACAGTGACCAGATAGGCAATGCCCAGAAGCATCCCACGGCAACCTTGATAGTTCAGCATCAAGTAACTCCCATTCGAGAGCACCTTGAATAACGGAGTAATCACGGCTGCTGGAGTCCCTTTCATGTAACAGGACAAATTTGCTACTAAACCATTACATGCTCCTTGCAGTGAAATGCCCTGGCACATGAGAGAACTGCTTAAAGCATTCTTGCAGTTTGTGCCGCTTAGAAACACTTCTCGATCCCCACTTTGGCATCCAAATCTGTATCGTAATTCCCAGGATTCCATAATGTATTCCTTACATTTTTGCCTGCCTGCCTTTGCTCAAGGCAATATTAAAACTGAAAAACAGTGACCGTTAAAGTTATGTGGCCATGGATTAGCCATTCTGTTGACGGTGATTCCGCTACCGTAAATGGTCTATCCAGTTTTTCACAACGCAGCATTGTATATTTTGCGCCCCTTTGTGCCACCTGTTTATCTGTTAGATTGTATTCAGAAAACAGAGACGTACTGTTGTAAAATGCCAAGTTACATAGCCTGCATGCAATGATTGCAGCATCCAGCCTAACAGCATAATAGAACGTAACTGAGATTGCCTGTGTTGTAATATGTCCAAATCTTGTTCAAGTATGTCTATCACAGAAGATACAATGTTGCCTAAGGAATATATCCTGGGGGTCAAAGTTGTTCACCCCTTGTCCACTACGGCTAATGTTTTTTCTAAGTTAATATGGTCTATTTTCCCATATTCTCTCTGCGGCCTCTTGTTGGGATATTTTCCAAATTTCATTATAGGCAGCATAAATGCCAGCATATATGAAACGTTCCTGACGGGGTTTCCTGGGACCTAATAAAAATCCCTAAGATCCATGTGAGGTTCCGTGAATTCTGAACCCGTTCCATAAAGGTCATGGTTTCGTTATGAAATTGATATTAGCGAACCGTAACTAGTTAGTGCGGCAAGTATGAGTGTTTTCGTCATGTTAGACTGATGGATTCACTACGTATTTAGGGATTTTGTTCTGAACCCTTGGGTCCCATTTTGTGTATGGCAGCCATTTTGTGGTTGCTCTCACATAGGCCGATGACTGTGGCTGAACAAGTCTTTTAAGTACATGTACACCTTAACTCCAGTTCGTGCTGACTCCTGTTTGACCTGAGTGAACTGACCCTGTTGCCTGAAGCTGACCTTGTTAAACCAGTTCCTGCCCTTTAGCTGATCAAGATTAAGGATCAGAGCACAGGACATCGTAAAAGTTTTATTGCACACAAATATGCCTTATCCTACTCTCACCTGTTTCTGCTCCTTTCTTTATGGTCTATTTACGATTGGGTTGTGGCCTTTTTTATTATGGGTTCGTTTGACCTGTCTAAAGAAGAATGTTGGGTTTGACCGATGATTGATCATGGGCTGGGCAACTGAAAAGTGGGTTTGTCGTCATGCGATACTTTAGTTGTGGAAACATGTGATTGGTTAAACTGTAAACAAGGAATGTTTGCCTGAAGCATAATGTTTGGCATAAAAAGGGATGACTTGCTGTGTAAAATTGAGCAGTCTCCTGAGAACTCATACCGTGATGATTTCTAGGACTTCTGTTACTGGCTGCAGCCAATAAATTTGATCTTTGACGCCACCAAGAAGAGTCCCTTGTCTCTGTATTCTAAGACAGGTGGAACCCGAAGACTTTGGGCATGCCCCTGGTGCCGCTGGGTATTAAATAACCCTGTTCTTCAGTTGGCGCTTCCAACGTGGGGCGACTTCAGCGGTACCGGTCCAAGCCTGAAGATCGTGAGGAGCTTCATGAGGAAATTCTGGAGGACGGCCACCACTTCATCGACCCCGGCATGTCGAATGTGGACTGAAGGTCTTTTCTGCGAGGCTTCCCGCTTTCCTGACGGCTACGAAGGACTGCTGCCTTGACTGTCGCCCTGTCTTGGACCCATTTGTGATGCTTTGTACGGCGAGACGATAGACGGGTCTTCTGGTGGCGTGACTGATACCTCAGTTAAGTATAAGTGGGTCGCTCCCAGTCCTTAGTTTTTGGTTCTTTGGTTCTTAGTTTGTTTTGAAAATTGCGATTTCCAAAGCCGAGGGTCTTGTATATTTACGAGTGTATCGGTAGAGATAATCCCTTGAAGTTTGAAGCTCGATTAGTGAGCGAAGATGCCTAATCGTAGCAAATTTGGTACTTGGTTTGGTTGTGGTTGCAACAGGGATTCCCGATTGGAGGATTCATGTCCGATACCTCCAGTTGGAACTCCGACTTATGAACTTTACTCTAAACACGGTGTTGGCCCTATTACGTTCAATGAAGTATGGGTCCACTACACTAGAAAAGATGGTGTCTTACAATGGCCTCAACATGGTAGCTTTAATACAGAGATTTTAGACAATTTAAAAACTAAATTATTTAGGAAGAAAGCCCGGCCGGCAATGTTTGACTCCTTTCGCCTTTGGCGTAAAGAAGCCAGACAACGAGAAATTAAACAAGCTAAAAGAGATAAAAGAGAAAAGGATGTATCAATAATGCAAGCTGCTAGACAGTTTAAAGAAAACGAAGAAGATAAAGCAATTGAGGTGTCAGATAGGCAACATAATATGGCTATTGATAAATGTTATCCAGCTTTGCCATCTCTTCTTGAGAATGCAACGAAGGACCCTGAGAAGGATCCTTTGATGTCACATTTGTTGCGATTACCACCCCCTTATGCACAGAGTGCTACGGCACCTTCGCAACCTCCAGTTGCACAACCTCCCGTTGCTGTTCCGCCACCGGCTCCTCCTCAGCTGGTTCTTCCTCTTACGGCGCAGCCTCCTCTGGGGCTGCCGACTTTGCTATCGGTTTTGTCTGGAACTACTTTGCCTTATTCTCCTGTACCTTCAACTTCTCTTGCTACTAACTCTACGCTTCTATCACCTCAAAATACTTTGTCTCCTGTCCTTATGACAGCTTCTCCTTCTGCTCGACAACGAATGACTGATACTGTTACTGGTCTTTTGTCTCCTTTCTTTGGGTCATTGAGTATGACCCCTGTTTCTGCACGTAAACAAATGCGTAGTCAGCTACCTGGTCCCGAAGAACGGGCAGTGTTAGATCTCTTGGCTCGCAGATGGGTTTCGAATGTTTCGAGGTATAACTTAGAGTCAGTTATGGATGTTTTCCAGCAGTGGGAAGCACCCAAGCAAAGGTATGTTTTTGGAGTTATGTGTACTTTCCTTCATGAGGAATGGGAAGATAATGATTTGGGTTCAGTCCCTGTAGAATAGCTAAATGTTCAGTCTGAGTTTGCGAAAGGGACAATAGTGGGTCCCGGAATTGAGAATGCAGTTGCAATGGTACTTGCGTTAAGGAGCGATTTCCCTTCTCAGCGACTGTTTGAACCTGATTCCTCTGTTAGAAGAAAAGCGAGACAGTATCCCATGAGAGAAGTTCCTCCTGTATGGAAGGAAGCAGTTCAGGCTAATGTAAATCAGGGTTTTGTTGCAGCACCTGCTCATTTTCAGCGAGTATGGGTACATGTCCCTTGGAAGAGAGCAGAGGTCTTGGCTCTTAAGCAGACCTTACCTGATCCTCGTAAGAATCCTGCTGGTTATTACAAAGAGTTGTCCCAGACAGTAGATGCAAGTATTATGAATTTATCCGACATCGACATGTTGATGGGTAATGTAGTTCCGCAACCTTTGTGGGCGAAGATTCGTCATGAGAATCATGCGGTAGAATTAGGAGATACTTGGGCAAATATTATTGCCGCGGATGGTAGACAACAGGGAGGTGCTAAACCTGAACCTTTGGTTACGGAATTGCCAGGTAGAATTATTAATTTAATGAAAACAATGATGCCAGCGTTACGAGTAAATTGGGACAAGTTAGCAGCATGCAAGCAGAAGAAAGATGAGAGTGTGTCTGATTTCTTCACTAGATTTGAAGAGACATTTATAGATCATAGTGGTCAGGATATGAGTACGGAAGGTGGGCAAAGATTGTTTGTAGATACATTTGTCTTTAATTTGCTCCCTGAACTTTCTAATAAGTTGAAAGATTCTGAAAGTTCTTGGGCTGTTTCATCGTCGGCCCAGATATTGGCGACTGCACAGTACTATGAGAATAGGGATAAGGACGTGAAAGAAAAAGCAGAGAAAAAGACAAAAGACTTAAAGGCTAAGGTTCTTTTACAGCAGGCGTATCCACCGCGCTCGAATCAGCAAGAGTCACAGCAACGCCCACAGTTTCAGCAACATCCACAGTTTCAGAGACCGCAACAGAACGCTGGGTATTTTCCTCCAAGACCCCCCTTGGGTTTGAATCAGTGTGCGTATTGTAGGGAGGAAGGCCATTATAAAAATGAGTGCCCTGTGTTGCGACAGCGCGCGAGTGGTATGACGGTCCCAAGAGGCCGTGGTGGTTTTCAGCAAGTATCTACGGGTGGAGGACGTGGTGCGTTTCCTCAGAACAAACGTTCCTTTCCCCCACAAAATTCTATGAATTGCTTTGATCAACAGAAAATTGCATCTGGTCAGTCGACTCAGTACTATGCTGATGACTATTATGTTGAGAGTGAGAATGCTGACTATAATGATTGCTAGGACAGCCATGGACAAAGAGAGGGAGTAGTGTCGGTTCCAGTAGATCAGAGTGGGCCTTATGTTGCAGTAGCCACATCGGGTGTGGTAGAGCCTTTTCTTTTGGATACTGGTGTAGCGAAGAGTTCTATCATGCACTCTAAACTCCCTGGCGCACCTTTGTCTGGCTTAACTAATGTTTCAGTAGGATTCTCTGGCGCCCCAGTTCGTAACCCAGTTTCTAGTCCCTTGTCACTTTCTATAGGGCCTTGTGAATTGGAAGCACCTCTCATTTTAACGACAGGTTGTGGTGAGAATTTGTTGGGTTTGGATTTGTTGAAAAGGTTGCATGCAACATTACGTTGTTCTCCTTCGGGAGTTCAGCTTACATTGGGTAAGAGAGTGATCTCTCCGATGTATTTGTCTAAAGATCGGCTTCCACCGGAATTGCGTTCTCTCCCTGATACTCTTTGGGCTACTGGTCCTAATGATGTGGGTCTTTTGGAGATTCCACCTTATGTTGTAACGCTTAAAGCGAATGTTAAATTGCCGCGCATCCCCCAATATAGGATTTCTAGCAATGGTGAAAGAGTGCTTTTAGCGATCATCTATGATTTGATTGAGAAAGATGTGATTGAAGAAACTAGAGGCAATGTGTGTAACAGTCCCGTTTTGCCTGTCCTTAAGCGCACTGACTCTACTCAGCCACCTGTTTATAGGTTTGTGATCGATCTTACAGAGGTTAACAAGATTGTCATGCCACAGTTTCCAGTTGTTCTGGATATTACTGCTTTGTTGACTTTGATTCCTGCTTCAGCTGCCTGGTTTTCGGTTATAGATCTGAAGAATGCTTTCTTCAGCATTCCAATTGCCGAGGAAAGTAGAGACATTTTTGGCTTCTCTTTAGGAGGCCGAAGCTTCCGGTTTAAGAGAGCTCCCCAAAGCTATTGCGAAAGTCCTTCTATTTATAGCCAGGCTTTGAAGACTCAACTTGATACTCTTGTGTTGCCTGCTGGTGCTGCTCCTATTCAGTATGTGGATGATCTGTTAGTGGCCGCTGATGATGAGAAAACTTGTAAAGAAGCTACTCTTTCTTTGTTGCGACATTTGTCGGACTTGCATCATAAAGTGTCACCTTCTAAGTTGCAGTATTGTCGCCAAGAAGTGACCTACTTAGGTCATCTCTTGTCAAAGGAGCGAAGAAGGTTGACCCCAGAACGAATTCAAGCGATTGCGCAAATGACTGTACCAAGCACACAGAGAGAAGGGCGTGCTTTCTTGGGTATTACATCGTATTGTAGACAATGGATCCCTAATTTGTCATTGTTGGCGAAGCCTCTGTTAGCATTGACTGTGAAAGATACTCCGTATCCTCTTCCTTGGTCTGATGAATGTCAGAAAAGTTTTTCGGAATTACGTGATGCATTGTGTTCGGCTCCTGTGTTGGGTACTCCAGACTATAACAAGCCTTTCACGTTGTATGTGCACGAGAGAGAGGGATGTGCGTTGTCAGTGTTGACACAATCTTTTGGGGACAAGCAGCGTCCATGCGCGTATTTCTCGTCAACTTTAGATCCGGTAGCTAGAGCGTTGCCGAGTTGCTTGAGAGCTACAGCGGCAGCGGCTGTTTCTATCCGACAGTCTGCTGGACTGGTGATGGATAATACGTTGATTGTGATGGTTCCACATGCAGTGGATACTTTATTAAATCGGACAAAAACTCAACACCTTACTAGTGCAAGGTTGTCGGGTTATGAGTTGACACTTTTGGCTAGTCATGTGCATATTAAACGATGCAATGTATTAAATCCAGCAACATTGTTGCCGACGTCTGTGGATACAGATGGTCAGGAACAGCACGATTGTTTTCTGAGGACGGAAGAGGAGATGAAGGGTAGGATCGATTTAAAAGATTCTCCTCTTCCGGATCCTGATGGTACGTTATGGGTTGATGGTTCATGCTACAAGCTTCCGAATGGTGATACGACTGCAGCATATGCCGTCACGACATTAAGTACAGTTGTTGAAACTGCACGAGTGAGCTATAATTCAGCACAAGCAGCGGAATTGATTGCATTAACGAGAGCATGTGTTTTGTCTGAAGGAAAGAGAGTGAATGTGTATACCGATAACCAGTACGCGTTTGGTGTTGCTCATAGTTTTGGACGTTTGTGGAAAGAAAGGGGATTCCTCACATCCCATGGGACTAAGATTCAGCATGGACAGTTGGTGAATGAGCTTCTTGAGTCACTTACTTTGCCGAAGCATGTTGCGATTGTGAAGTGTAGTGCTCATCGGAAGGTTACAGATGATGTTGGCCGTGGTATTGCGTTTGCGGATGAAGTTGCGAAAGACACAGCAAGAAATCTGATGAGTCGAATGTATGTGGCAGGCCCTGCGAGATGGATTGGTGATGTTGGAATGTGCGAAGATACGATTGAGAGTGTGAAATCGATACAGGCTGAAGCTACTGAAAGTGAGAAGAATGTTTGGAGAGAAACTACGGGTAGATTGGATTCGACTGGTTGTTGGGTTGAATTGTCAGAACACCAAAGATGGATATTGCCAGATGCGTACGTGCTTGCAGTGGTTACTATGGCATATGGTTTGTCTCACATCAGTGTGAAAGGGATTTGTAAGTTGTTGGCTCCAGTATGGCAGAATGCTGGAATTCCCAAGTGTGCGAAGAATGTGGTCAAGAATTGCATGGTGTGTTTAATGTATAATCCTGGCAAGGGAACTACAACTCCAGCTGGTCACTTTGCTCCTCCGACATATCCGTTCGAGGTTTTGCAATTGGATTTCATCCACATGGAAAGGTGCAATAATTTAAAGTATGTCCTTGTAGTTGTTTGCGCCTTTTCTAGATGGGTAGAAGCATACCCCCTAAAAGATAATACTGCCTCGTCCACGGCTAAAGTCCTGGTCAAAGAATATTTCCCTAGGTTTGGATTGCCAAGGATGGTGTGGAGTGATAATGGAAGTGAATTCGTGGGGAAGGTGATGAAAAGAGAGTGTGAAGGGTTGGGAATTCGTCAGAAATTCCATGCTGCGAATCATCCCCAATCAGCTGGTTTAGTTGAGTGCTATAATGGGACGTTAAAGTTAAAGCTGGCTAAGATTCAAGCGAGCACTGGTCTTCAATGGCCTGATGCTTTACCGTTGGCACTTTTGTTAACTAGAACTACAGTACATTCCCGAATAGGCCTTAGTCCCTATGAGATAGTTTCTGGCCGTCCGGCAAATGTATGGGGAGTGCCGAGGCCAACGAAGTTCAGTGACATCGAATACCCTATGCTATTGGACTACTTGTATGACTTAACGACTAAATTGCGTGTCTTACATCAACAGGTTCATGATAAATTGCCGCCAGCTCCTGCGGACCCAGGTCACATCCTCAATCCCGGTGACTGGGTCCTGGTGAAAAATTTTCAGCGGACTAAGAATGATCAGCCCCGATGGAATGGACCGTACCAAGTCCTGCTATCTACGAGGACTTCAGTAAAGGATTTCGGGAAGAAAAACTGGATCCACGGCGTGCATTGTAAGAGGGCGCCGTTGCCTCTGCCGTACGACCAGTGGGTCCGTGAAGGTATTGCAGATTCAGAGACTGAAAGGGTGCCGAAGTTTGCACCGTTTAGCGACGCTGAGTTGGTGTGGAGAGGCTCAGAGAAAGAAGATGACGATGTCCTTCAAGAAGCTTTGCCTGTGTCTCAAAGATTAGACACCACTGAACCTGAACTGTTGTTCCAGCCTCAAACGAGGCCTGGAAAAGAGCGTTATAATCTACGTCCTAGAAACAATGGACTAATAAAATAAATGAATTCCTTTTTTTGATTTTTGGAACTGAACTCTCTCAGCCAAGAAACTTTTTTGGTATATTTTTGTGAACCACCATCCGGGTTCAGCTGTAGGGTCACGGTGCAAAGACTAGAGAGTGCAAGCCGAAGACGCAAGGTCAACGGTTCTGGTTGGTCTAAGGGAGTTCCTTGGGCTGACAGAAGCATTTCTTAGCAGAAGAAAACCAACCGCCGTGAATGGCATCAGTTAGAGGTCGGAGTTTTTTGAGATTGAGAGAGCCGTTGAGGAAATTAACTTTAGGAAGAAACTGTGTAAAATTATGCATAGCAAATGTTTTCTGATCACATGCCTTTTGATGTTTTTTAGCATGACGTTAGCTTTGGTGGGTTGGTTTGTATTTTCTCCTCAACTGATTTCTGCACCCATTTTCCAACCTACGACTTTACCTGCTACTATTTCTTTGCATTCTTTTCATACTTTACCTGAACACGAACAGATTAGAAGGTCGGAATTTGTGAATAATTCCTTTGTGCAACTTCTCCATCAACACCAGTTAGTAGTAAACACCACTAATTGTTGGGTGTGTGGTCTTATGCCACATACTATGGATAGAGGTATTCCTTATCTGGTTCTGCCATTCAGTTACAATGGGTCCATATGGGCATATCAGACGATGTTTATTTATGCCATCGAAATCTATCCCCTGCGTTCCATGAGAGATAACTCAAGTAATAAAGCCTTGGTGAAGTGAATCACAGATATGAGTAGAGATATCGAAACGTATGAGACTATTCCCAAGGATGAGTTACTAGCATATGTTGGTTGGAATGCAACCAGATATAGTATTAGTCTGGGCGAGAAGCAGAGACAAAAAGGTCACCTCCGATTTGGATTGTACCCCATCGTGGTCATTTTTGTCTGCAAGGGAAAGGCAAGAATCCGAGAGCTCAGTTAGGGAACAGTGTTTGTACTCAGACGTATGTCTTTGCGTCCCAAACTTCCCCATCGTTTTTAGCAGCTAAGGGCACATCTTTTGTCTGCTATGATAGAGCATATACATGGTTGCCCCCTGATTTTTCGGGAACATGTTATGTTGCATATTTGTTGCCTCCTACGTACACTGCTGCCGTAGATTACCACAGAACGAGAGTCTTTAGGGGTGTCTTCAGTAAGGACGATACCACTGGACAAGAAGTGAGATACTTTTTCAAGGGTTTCCTTCCGTTTTAGGGGCCTATGGCAAACAGTAGAAACTTACGGCAATTAACGAGAGTGGATGAATCCACCATAAATGAAACTGCCGGTGCCCTTAGTAATCTGACCGCTGAGCTTCAAGCGGATCGCCTTATGACGTTACAGAATCGAATGGTTTTAGACGTCATACTTGCAGATCGAGGTGGGGTATGTAAAGTGATCCAATCGAGTTGCTGCGTTTTCATACCAGACAATGCTCCTACAGTATACCAGGCCATTTCTAAGTTGCATAAGATCTCTGAGTCTATACATGTGGATAAAGGAGATTGGTCGTTGATTGGATGGTTTTGGGAACTGTTATCGACCTGGGGATGGAAGATTCTGATGATCATTGGGATGGCTCTAGCGATTCTTTTCCTGTTTTGTCTTTGTGTGCAGTGCGCTCCTGCTATATGTGACCTCTGTGCTACTATGTGTACAAGGAGACCTGTCCCAAGAGCGGTACTAAATAATAGGATTATGCTCCAGCAACATCTTGATGATCTGATGAATATAGACCTGGATTCAGATTGACGTGAGTTTAGGTTATTGCCTATGTAAGGGCAAAAGGAGGGTCTGAGGTTCCGTGAATTCTGAACCCGTTCCATAAAGGTCATGGTTTCGTTATGAATTTGATATTAGCGAACCGTAACTAGTTAGTGCGGCAAGTATGAGTGTTTTCGTCATGTTAGACTGATGGATTCACTACGTACTGCACTAAGGCTGCACTGTCCACACCCTGTATGCGATCAGCGCACTGTGTTTTGTTAGGGGATCTGAACTTGCATATGGACATGATAGCGGACCCCGATGCGTCTAAATTGCGGGATATAACTGCATTGCTCGGGCTTGTTCCTTTCATTGATAGACCCACCCATCTCAAAGGCCATACTCTTGACCTAATCTTTTCTACGACGCAGATTGTGGTGTCCCCGCCGCTCCCTGTTTTATGGTCGGATCATTTTCTAATAAATTTTAAAATCCCATATGAGACCAGGATCGGCCAGAGAGCACAGAAGGGTGTGATCCGACAGTCAAGACCGTTTCACTTAGTTACGGTAGAAATGCTGTCGGACGCCCTTTGCCGACATCCATGTAAACTTACAGGTAATTTAGATTCTGACCTGGATTCGGTTCAGAAATGGCTGAAAACAAGATTTGAGGAGCTAGCTCCAGCTAAGTCAGCCAGATCTGCCCCTAGACATAAGTCCGCCCCTTGGTTTACTTCTGCATTACGGAAAATACGCCAAGACTGTAAAAAGGCTGAAAGACTGTGGCGGCGCAAATATGAACCAGATGAGAAAAGAAAATACCGCGATGCCATAAAACTCTACCATAAATATATCTCCGAAGGTAAAAAAGATTATCTTGACCGGAGAATAGATCAAGCGGATAATATGAGTGGGGAACTTTTTAGAATAGTAAAGGAGTTTACTGATCCTGCTGCATGCACTCCCACTCACTCCCACACAGTTGAATGGATTAGGCAGCTTGCTGACTTTTTTGTATCAAAAATTAAAGCTATTCAGGAATCCTTTCCCTCTGCTGATGCGGATGCAGTGGCTTGTATGCCGAGCTCTGTATCGTCAGCAGGGGCAGAGATAGGGCCCATACTATCGGTCTTTCCATCAATGTCCTGTACCACTTCCCACGACTTGATGTCCCGGCTTCAGTCTGGTTCACCCCTGGATGTTTGTCCAGCAAAATGTTTGGGTAGAGTGGCTTCGGCAGTTAACATCTTGCTGAACCCCCTGCTCAATCTCTCCCTGAGCTCTGGAGTGGTGCCCCAGGAATGGAAGCATGCATTGATTCTGCCGCTACTCAAAAAACCTCTATTAGATCCCCTGATGCAGGCTAACTATAGACCTATCTCCCTGCTTCCTGCTCTGGCTAAGGTGGTTGAGAAACATGTACAGCACACACTTACCAACTATATCGAGAGTAACAACATTCTCCATGATTCTCAATCCGGTTTCCGTGCGAATTACAGCACGGAGACAGCCCTCTTGGAGGTGACCGAAGCTATCAGAGATACCCTTGATCGCGGAGGGAAGGCTATGTTAGTCTTGCTTGACCTGTCGGCGGCTTTTGACACCGTCCCGCATGACGGTCTCCTTTTAAGACTCTGGGAGATCGGGTTGCGTGGGACGGTGTTGGACTGGTTTCAATCCTTTCTATCGGGCCGTCGACAGGTGATCTGGGCACCACCGTTCTCCGCCGAAATGCCCCCGCTAGAGGTGGGGGTTCCTCAAGGGTCCATTCTGAGCCCCACCCTTTTTAATATCTATATGGCCCCTCTGGCGGAGGTAGCGGAGGCTTTTGGTGCCCAGATCATATCTTACGCTGATGACACCCAGCTCCTGTTTACTTGCAGGAAGGGAGAGGTTTTTGACGGCGACAGGATCAAAGGCTGTCTGAGTGTAGTCTTTGCATGGTTCCAGCGGCACAGCCTGAAATGCAACTCAGATAAGTCTGAGTTGCTTTTCTTTGGTTGTGCCCCTGATCCCTGTTGGAAATCGTAGTGGCCTCAGGACATGTTCCCACCTGAGAAGGCGTCTTCCCAAGTTAAGAACCTGGGGGTAGTGTGTGACGACGACCTCTCTTTTAGACCCCATATTATGGGGCTATCGGGGAAATGTTTCGGTATCCTGAGGATGCTTAGAAAATTTCTTCCACTCCTCTCCCTGCAATATAAAAAAATTATTGTCCAGGCGTTAGTAGGGTCTCGACTCGACTACGCCAATGCGTTATACTCAGGACTACCCAAATATTTGCTGGCTAGATTGCAAATAGTGCAGAACTCAACGGCAAGAGCCATTTTTGGCCTGCCAAGGAGAGCAAGAGCTTCAGAGCTGCTAAATAGGTTGAATTGGCTACCTATCTCTAAAAGAGTTGTTTTTAAAATCCTTACGCTGGCTTTTAAGGCCCTTCACTCTGTGGGTCCGAATTACATCAGGAAACGTGTGGCTTTTTATGCGCCGTGGAGGATGTTGCGGTCAGCTGCGTTGGTTAAAGTGGAGGTACCGCCTATCAGACGTGCCCGGATGGGAGGTCGGTCCTTCCAATATGTGGCGGCATGCCGTTGGAATGAGCTTCCTATCACTCTCCGCAAAGCCAATAGTCTCCTCTCTTTTAGAAAGGAGCTAAAGACTATGCTCTTTTCTGCATAAGTTGTAGGACCGTTGTGATTCGCTGTTACTGTGTTTCTTGGTTTTCAGACCCCTTTGTCAAAGCGCCGGGACACCCCTTTGGGTAGCCGTGCGCTCTAAAAGAGTGGTATAACATAACATAACGTATTTAGGGATTTTGTTCTGAACCCTTGGGTTCCATTTTGTGTATGGCAGCCATTTTGTGGTTGCCCTCACATAGGCCGATGACTGTGGCTGAACAAGTCTTTTAAGTACATGTACACCTTAACTCCAGTTCGTGCTGACTCCTGTTTGACCTGAATGAACTGACCCTGTTGCCTGAAGCTGACCTTGTTAAACCAGTTCCTGCCCTTTAGCTGATCAAGATTAAGGATCAGAGCACAGGACATCGTAAAAGTTTTATTGTACACAAATATGCCTTATCCTACTCTCACCTGTTTCTGCTCCTTTCTTTATGGTCTATTTACGATTGGGTTGTGGCCTTTTTTATTATGGGTTTGTTTGACCTGTCTAAAGAAGAATGTTGGGTTTGACCGATGATTGATCATGGGCTGGGCAACTGGGTTTGTCGTCATGCGATACTTTAGTTGTGGAAACATGTGATTGGTTAAACTGTAAACAAGGAATGTTTGCCTGAAGCATAATGTTTGGCATAAAAAGGGATGACTTGCTGTGTAAAATTGAGCAGTCTCCTGAGAACTCATACCGTGATGATTTCTAGGACTTCTGTTACTGGCTGCAGACAATAAATTTGATCTTTGACGCCACCAAGAAGAGTCCCGTGTCTCTGTATTCTAAGACAGGTGGAACCCGAAGACTTTGGGCGTGCCCCTGGCGCCGCTGGGTATTAAATAACCTGGTTCTTCACATGTCTTGTGTGAGTAAGGATGAGTGCTGTTTCACTTCTGTGAGTGTTGATATTTCCAGCCAATCAAAGCACAACTTACCAACACTGTAGGATGTCACTACCCCTGGGTGTTTTATTTGAGCATAGAGTGGGTTCGGCCTATGGATACTGAACCCTTCGGTGGTACCCCAGAATCTTTTCTGACATCTGTTTGTGTCTATGGGCCAAACCAACCATTCTTTCCAAGTAGGGTCTGATCTATTGTACTGTAAAATATCATCTACTGTTACCCCTTCCTGTGAACTTTAATTTTGCCACCCTTCCATCTGTGATGGTGTTAAAAAGATGTGTGTTCAGGTCCTTGTTCCTGGCTAGTCCAAGACAGGACGTCTGTTGCACAGTGTCATTTAGAAATATCATCTGCTGTGGAATGAGGCATGCTCTAAATAGCGCTTCTGTTCCCTGGACTTGTCAGTCCCTAGAGCCCGACTGATTTTAAATCTATTGTGGCCTTTCATAGGTCAAAACCCTATACAGAAAATTGGGTAATAAATTAAGCAGATTAGATCTGTATGGTGTTTGTCAACATATTTTTCAGTGCCGATGTCGGTGTAACTTTATAATAAAATGACATCAGGTCAGTGGTGTTAAACCCTGAAAAATAAGAAAATTTCAGTGCACATTTTTGCAAACTGCTTTTTGGTGATGTAGGGCAATGTTCCCACTGGTGGTACTCAAAAACATTTCTAGGTGTTATAAATTTGTGTTAGAAATGATGACCATAATGTTGGTAACAGTACAATGTGTCATAGTGTGAAGTACCTTCTAGCATTTCAATGTTCGGAAATGCAGCAGTTTTCTCTAAATCAGACATGTTATTAAAAGTTTCAGAGTCCCAATCCTCAGAAAGTGTACTGGAGGTAATGATCTCACAAAATGAAATTTTAAATACATGAGAAATTTATAAAAGTTCAGTCGGACCGAATATGTCGAAATCAACCTTGTCCTGAGCTTTACTGTCCGGTACAGGAACTGCTGTAATGTTCACTGATGACAAGTTTCTTTGTTCACGATGAGAAGATTGATATGGCTTCAGAATCAAATTAAATTTTTGGACTGTAGAGCTTTGTTGAAGGTATCGTTCATTAATAAGCATGCTGAAAGTCATAACTAAGCCTAGCCAGAGAAGAAAGAACAGTATCCCAGAAATTACCCTGAATTCTACCCAAGGCAATACCAGGTAAGTTTTTTTGAGAAAATGCAGAAAGTTCTTGACTTGTTGCTTGTATGTCTGTTGGGCTGGCATAGTTTCTGGTTCACTTGGATCCAAAGAAAATGTATGAACGTTCATGAAGTAGCCAGAAGCAGTTCGATCAATCGTTGGAATTGCTTCAGGATTGGTTGAAATCATATTTTCTCTCATCAAGGCATGTTGACGTAGATGTCTGTATTAGGTCTAATTACAACTTAGTTGTTATTTTGAGTTTCATTTTGAATTTGAACTTCTGGTTCAAGGGGAACGAGTTCCATACCATTGTTGCATAGTTCTTCATTCCGTACAGGAGGGTCTTCGAAAGTGATAATTCTCTTTGTTTGAACTTCATGAATTGCAGCGAGAGGAGGGCATCTGCAACTGTGGAGTCCACGAGGCCTACTGCATAGTACCAGTCACATCGTGTGGTTTGATTAAGTCGATTGAGAAAAATCTTTTCTCCTTTTTCCGGCAAGAGGCAGCAAAAGTACAATTCTTGTTCCTTGAATTTCTAGGACAGGTACAGGCTTTCTGTATGATGTTCCAAATTCTTTTTTATCTGCTATTTTCTCTCTGACCAGATCCCCAAATATTGGGATCCAGACAGATCTTGACATGACTGCCTTGACTTCCCCAGTGGCGGTCTGTTTCATGTGAATGTTACTTTGTTGTGTCCTCCATTTAGATCCTGTAAAACAGCCAAACGATCATGGATATTCAATGGTTACTCATTTGCCACTGCGCCTTCACAATCAAGATCAGGTACCCACATTCTTGTCCCAAATAGGACCTCATAATAAGTGACATCCCCTAGAGAACGTCTTGGCTGGTTGTTGTGGGTTTTCTGTACCCCATATAGATGATTACCCAACTACCATCCTTGCCTAATACCCTAGCTTTTAAAGATTGCTTTAGGTCCCGGTTTTTCATTTCCACAACCAAATTTCCCTCAGGATTGTACAGAGAGGAGTACCGCACTGCTACGCCCATACTTTCAATGGCCTCTTTGTAAGCCTGAGAGCTAAACACCGGGCCATGGTCAGAATGTAACGTGCCAACTGCGTATGTTCCTATAAAGAATTGCAAATCTTTGATAACAGTTCGAGCGTCAGCTGAGTGCTGAGGCCAAACCCATAGGAATCTTGAGCATGAATCCATTGCCACCAAGATATACTTGTAAGCCCCATCAGATTGTAAGGGGCCTCAGTGGTCCAGATACACACAAGTGAGAGGTTTGTCTGATTTTAATAATGGTTTCTGTGCCGGGCGTGTTATGGTGGAGCCTTTCTTCTGCTGGTAGATGTCACATTTCAAGACATAGTCCTTAGTTTGTTTTGTTGGACCTGGCCACCAATAGTGCTGTTTCAATAATGAAATAGTCACTGTAACACCTGTATGCACAGGGGCGTGTTATGGTGGAGCCTTTCATCTGCTGGTAGATGTCACATTTCAAGACACAGTCCATAGTTTGTTTTGTTAGACCTGGCCACCAATAGTGCGGTTTCAATAATGAAATAGTCGCTGTAACACCTGTATGCACAGAGCCCAAACCCTCGGGTGCTGCAACAATCAAACCTTGTCTAAGATCTATATTTGGTATTACTCTATCCCCCATTCCAGGAATCTGAGCATATGGAATGTTGTTTGCATCTCACTTGTAGGAGTACTTGAGTGGAAATGTCTTTGGTACTGCTGAGCTGCCCTTGCATGAAGCAACCATAATATCACCGTCTAGCCTTGTTTTTGGACGAGTGATTGCAGCTAAGAAAGCTGTGCCTAAAGCCCCCTTCGCGGCTTCATCAGCCAATGAATTTCCTTCAACATGAACGCCATCACGTTGATGACTCAGTGTATGAATCAAGTGAGCCCATGGTAGTTTGTTTTTCAATTCAACAACCTGTTCCCATAGCATTTTATGCTTTATTATGCCACCTTTGCAGTCTTTGAACCCGTTTTGCTCAAGTGATGTAAATATTCATTGTACAATTGCACACAGTAAAAGGAATCACAGACTATCAGTGTGGGGAATTCGTGATCTGTATTCACCAGTGTAAGTATTAATGCTTTTAACTCTGCCAACTGTGCCGTGCAGTCTCCTAGAGATTGCGTTTTGGTGCAACTTGGATGGAATTCCATCCTGCATACAACCTTTAACGATTGTGCATGCTGCATTGTATTGTTGCTTACTTCCTATTGCCGGTTGAGCAGATCCGTCAGTGTAAATTATTTATTCATACTGATTTGGAGGCAAGATTTCATTTGGTGGAGGATATTCTTGTTCGTATTGCAGAAATGCTTGTGTCTTTGGACTTGGATCAAATCTGTATTCAACATCCGTTGCAGCAAGAGAATTAGCCCATTGTATTCATATCAGATGTAAGGCTTTTGCATTTGGAATGCTAGCCTTTGTAACAGCTTCTAAAGCTGGTCCCGGGGTTGCAACAATTATTTTATTTATTTATTTATAAATAAAATGTTTTTTATTTATTTATTTATAAAGTTTTATATAGCGCAAACTTAATCCCGAGGGATATCAGAGCGCTTTACACTTAAGGGAATGAGGTAACATAACAGTACGAGAGTCATATAGGGAGTATATAAGACAATACAATAGATGTGCACATAGAAGACTCAAGATAGGCCTTGGCTAGGGGTATAATGTGTTATGCATTGAAACATATTGACAAAGGGGAGCCAATTCAATAGTAAAGTACCCTAATGATATCCTATCTTGTCATGTGGCCGATGCGCTAATAGCTGACATTTGCACATCTTATGAAGGTAAGAACTTGTTCATGAGGAATTGTTTTGCTTCACATTTGAATGCAACCTTGGAGGAGATTCTCCGGATTTCCAGTGGGAGAGAGTTCCAGATTTTTGGAGCAGAACCTGAGAAGGCTCATTGACATGTTCTCTTTTTGCGGAAGATTTGGGGTTTCAGGAGGAGGGAGTTAGCACTCCTCGATGGTCTACCCCCTCCCGATAGTATTAACTTTTGCTCCAGGTAATTGGTGGGTTTGAAGTGGAGGGCCTTGTGCTCTAAGCATGCAATCTTTAGTTCAATTCTCGCTTCATAGGGCAGCCAGTTTAGCGATTTTTGGACTAGGGAGATGTGGGCATTTCGCTTGGTGCCCGTGATCAGTCTGGCTGCATCGTTCAAAGATGCCTTTAGAGGAGCCAAAGTGTTTTTGCGGAGGCCACATAGCGTAGCACTGCCATAGTCCAGCCTCGATAGAACCAGCGCTTGGACCACCTGCTTGAAATCGGCTTGAGGTAGGAAAGGTTTGAGATTCCTGAGTGTTCCCTTGCTTACGTTACTGATATGGGTCTTCATATTCAGTTGCTAGTGTAACATGGTTTAGATATGTTTGAGGGAGCATTTTTTTTAAGTAGAGCAATGTCGTCCATGATGCTGGAAATAGAAGAGTTATAGAAGTCTGTGAGTGCGTGTACTTCAATTAGGTCTCATTGAGGAGAGAGGGCAAGCTTACAGTGGGTTGCTGGGCCAACTGTCTTTATGTTTCTGAGGTTACGCTTCCAGATCTTTGGTTTGGTAGGTTGAGAATTACTCTGAGAAACCTCCCAGTTGATTTGGAAGGAGATGATGTGACGGTCTGAACAATCGGAGGGTATGATGGAGTCCACAGTGATTGAATGGGCTTAGGAGATGATGAGGTCAAGAGTTTCCCCTTTACTGTGGGGAGGCTGGTCACAGTGTTGAACCAAATTGTACTCCTTCAAGAATGAATTGAGGCCTGCTACTGCTTGGTCATTAGGGATTGACCAATGAAGGTTAAAGTCTCCCAGGTAGATGTGGGGCTGCACTGAGTCCACATTGTCCGCTATGATTTCCATTAAATGTTCAATGAATGGTAGATTGTCACCCGGAGGGTGATAGAATGTATAAAGTTTGCAAACCATCCGTTTGTTACTGGAAATGTTGAGGCCAAGGTATTCGCTGGTTGATGGGGAAGAGGATTCTGCAAGGGAGATCACAAGTGTATTTTGATGTATACAGGCTAGGTCACCTCCCAATTTTGTAACTCTGTCTAGACGAATTATGTCATGGGAGGGGGGCACCAGGAGGTCTTGAATCGGAGTGGAGGAGGGGGTAAGTCAGGTTTCTGTGAGTATAATGATGTCTAACTCTTAATGTTGTATGAGGTCGAAGATCTCAGCAGCATGTTTGTTGGCAGTCCTGCAATTGTGTAGTATGCATTTGAGTGTGGCTGGAGTCTGGGAGGAAGGAGGTTGAATGATGTTCACTCTCCTAAGGTTGTCATTATTTATGACTCTGCGGTTATGGTGGACTTCTCTGTTCGGGTTAGAGTGAATTGTTGGAAATATTCCCTTTGTACTTGATTTGGTGTCCGTGTTTGAAGAAAATGGCTTGAGTAGGCTTTCAGACTCGTTGGGTGTAGGCCCTGTCAACGAGCATCTGGGGAGAGAAGCTGTGTTAGGATGAGGGACAATAGACAGGGGAGGGATGGTTGTGGGGGCCAGTTTGGATGAGAGAGGAGGGGACTTAACAAGGGGAGATATTCAAGTGAGAGCGCTTTCAAGCCGTGGAGTTCTTTGGAGAGAAGGTGCAACTGGAGGGAGATATCGTCCAACATGCCAGCAAATCTGGGTGGTGGGAGCTGGACGGAGGTTGAGTGTGGAGATCCAGCGAGGGGGGAGGGAGTATAGGTGTATTCGAGAGATCTGAGGCAGGGAAGGAGTATTTCAATGGAGAGGGTTGGTCATTGGGTGTGAGCGGAATTACAGGCAGCCTTGACCGGTATGTAGTTTGGGTGTGAGAATCTAGAGAGGGGGGACGATGTCTATGTGGGATAGAGAGGTCATCGTCGTTGGTTAGAGAGTCCTGCATAGTAGGTTGTTCATTGATTCTTATTGGAGTTCTTGGACGTGATGGCTCGGGGATTGGTAGTGGTGAAAGAGTTAATGGCCTCCTATTATGAGGTTCAGGCAGAACCGTGATCGGCAGGTGCAAGGGAAGGGAATTGGGTGAGGTAGATCTGAGGAGGAGATGAGGACATCACTTTAAAAGGTGCTTAAGGAGGTTAGATCTAGGTCTTGTCGTACATAAGATGAGTTGTTCACCATAGAACCTTTGATCTTCAGAAAGAGCTTGTCAAATTGCTCTAGTTTTTGAATGGAAGCGTGAATGAGAATGATCCCATTATTGTAGATAGTAATGGTGAGATCTATTTTATAAATAGGAGAGGATGTAGTGGAAAGACTAAAACCGTAGGGTGTTCTCTTTATCTGTTTGCACTGGAAGAAGGATAGGAGAGATTTCTTCCATTGGGCTTTTTTGTTCGTGAAGAAGATTAGGTCCGACATGATGTCGCCATTAGAAATGCTGAAGTAAGTATCTGAGATAAGTGTTTACGGGTTTCTTTTGATCAAGTTATGTTTGAATTTTTTAGATTCATTTTTAGAGAGGTGTAAGGGATAGGTGATCTTATAGGTACTGTGGCCCACTTGAGAGAGTGAGCCTTCGGTCGGGCTGGTTGTGTTGGCCTCCATAGTGTACTCCAATTGAGGAGCCAGTCATGTTAGGTAGTTAGGGAGGACCTGATCACACCACTTTGTCCGGTGGAGTGAAAACTAGAATGACTCCAAGACAGGTACGAGAGAAAAAAAATATGGCCTCCAATTGGTTGAACCAAGAGCCAATAGTGATATTAGTCCTTTGTTTAGTTTTATGGCCAAGACCACGGTCACAATAGTAATATTAGTCCTTTGTTTAGTTTTATGGCCAAGACCACCGTCCAAGTCCTCTTTCTATGGTGATGTTTAGGGTGAAGTTTTGGTAAACAGGGTAGAAGCCTGGAGTGTAAATCCACGTAGGGTTATTAAATAGGTGCCATTTTGAGGTAATTGGGTAGAAGTTCCAAGGCTGAGCAAGTCGGAATGGATAGACTCTCCCATGGCAAAATGGTCCCCACCTAGGAACTAGAGACTCCAGGTTATTAGTTTCAAACAAGAACCTCCAATAGTCCAAAGAACACAAAAGGAGCACCAAAGTTCCCACACTAGACAAAACCTCTGAGGAAATGGAGAGATTACCGGCCGTGCACTGCCCCAGACCAGGGGTCAAATTTCAGCCAATAATCCCCTAAAACGGGCACCGTAGCACATCGCTGCCCAAGGTACATCGAGGATCCATCTCTCATTGTTCCTCCAAGCGCGGTCCCAGTCAGGAAGTCAGCCTTAGACTGTGACTCCCCCGGCGGTCTGCGGCGCATCCGTTGCGTGAACAAAGTCAGCCGCCAGGCTCCGTCGAGCGGCGTACTCCCATAGGCATCGAGGTCACAGATCGTCTCGCCCCTTCCAATACAGACATGGGCAGAATCCCACAATCTAGGCGGATGGGCGACCGCCCTCGGGCCGTTTTCCAGCTCGGCCTGCCACCAGGCGAAAGCGTCGCAAGAGTCATGGGGATTACCGGAGCTGTTCAAGAAGGCTCACAACCAAGAGGCTCAGGAAGGCGGCCAACTGCATTCGGTAGGCGCGGGGGGCCAGCACAGCATTCCCTGTACTGATTCCTTACCAGATAAGAACGAAAGACACCAGCTGGTCTCCGCTCACCTGCTCCTCGCTCCCACTCCAGAAGGAGATTGAACCCAGAAGCGCCACAGTGAAACTCGGGGCCTGGGCCCAGAAGCGCCGCAGTAAGATCTTGGCCAGCCGTGGGCCCGTCCCTCTGAAGTCCAACGGGCAGCTGGGGCTCGCCGACGGTCAGCCGCTGTGATAAGAGGATCCAATGTCTGAGGTGTCAAAAGAGGGTAAGTGGCTGCGATGAGTTGTTTAACTTGTTCTGGAAGGTTGAGGTGTGGAAAGAAAGGGTAGCAAGACGGTTGGTGGCATTTTCCCTGAGCCAGTGCTCTTTCTCTTGGTACAGCGGTCTGAACTGCTGTCAGGATTTCTTCTGTTGAAGTGAAACGCATTTCTGCGTTTGTGTACAGGTGTGATTTGTAAGCAATTGGTACTGTTTCGCCTTCATTGAAGGTTAAGTAGTTGTACCCACATTGACCCGCTATTACACGGATCACTAAGTTGTGTATGTTTACCCACATCTATAAGTGTTTTGAAGCTATCATGTCTTCTTATAGTGAACGTAGGATGTTTGAATGTTACTGTGTCCATTGTCTAACTAAAAAGTCAGGCTTTATTATGCCGCAGAAAGGTGTTAATCCATCTGCATAATCCAAAATGTATGTTCTGCCCAAATTTAGGGATCCCAGTATTGATTGTAAATTTTTTAATGATTTTGGAGGTTGGAGCCGCGCACACTTTTCTAAAAAGTTAGCTGTCAGACATTTACCTTCACTTGACAGCTCATATCCTAAAAATAAGACATTGAGGTGGGCGAATCCCATAATTATGTTGTTCACCCTGGTCAAGTGCCTTTCTAAGTCATCGTCCATCAGATAAATATCATCCACATAGGACATTGCTTCCTCATCAAAATTTTGGAGTAACTCAGTTACCCTTGCTGAAAATACCCCGGGATGTTCTTATACCCTTGAGGGAGATGACAAAATTGGTCTTGGGACCCCAACACTTAAAACGCGGTCAAATACCTGCTTTAAGGTGCTATATTTTGGCAGAAAAATCCATTTGAGATATCAAGTGTAGTTTGGGATTTTTTCAGCGCAACATTATTCACTAATGCGGCACTGTTCGCATTTTGGACAGCGAATGTCTTTGTGCATGTGTTTAAATATCTGTAATCTAAAACTGACGATATGAGTTGTCCGGTTTTGATACGGGAAACAAAGGATTTTTCATTGGGGAGGTGCATGTTTAAATGACCCCTTGATATTCAAGTTGTCCTAAGATCTCCCTGACCTGTGTTTTTTATCTTTTTGCTTTATGCTGATATTGTCTCTGTGCATTTGGTGAGACTTTTAACGGAATCATGTGGTGAGTTGATTTGTCACCCCATCAGGCATGATTTTTATATAATGCTGGAGCTAGGGCAACTGTCCACTCCCGTGCATATGTGTCTTTATTATGAATAGGGATGGGGTTGGAGAGGGTTGGAAAAAATTATATCTTCTCCCCTAGGGCACTCCATAACAAATGCTGGCGGCCAATCTGGTTCAGCTAATAGGATGCCATAACCAGATGACAGATTCTCCCAAAAGAGACCTTTAACTTTCCTGGGCTTGTCCCCCTCCATTTGGAGTGTTAGTACATGTAATTTGTGTGGGACGCTCACCCTTGTATCTGGTGTTTCCACCGTGATGTAATCATTCAAGTCCGCTGTCACCAGAAATTCCAACAGGTTCTGGCGAGGTATTGTTACTTCTGCCACACTGTCTAGCATCATCTGAGCCCATTCCCAGTTCAGACTTTGTGTCCTCAGAATTCTGGGCATGCCTGATCTTCAGGCCTGTAACTTTCTTTTATTTAAACTGAGGTTGTGATTTTGGCTTTTCTTCTTTTTTGCAAGTATAGTCTTGAGCATGCTGCTTGTCTCTCGACTTAGTATGCTCTTCCATGTGTTCTGACCGTACTTCTCTCTCGACGTTTTTCGTCGAGCCCTGAAAGGAATTAGAGGAAATTTTATCAGTATCCTGATACCTGTCAGGTTTGCTAATGTTATCCCTATTCCTAAGGCTGTACATCTTTACAGAGTGCTCCTTTGAAGGAGATCTATCTCGGGATTGAGACCTGTTTTGCTTAAAGTTTTGTTGTTTTTTATTATCCCACTTCTTTTTAGAACAAGCAGGTGTCTGCTTAGAAGTGTCCAGTCTCAGGACTGTGCATCAACTGCGGTTTTAAAGCTTCCCAACCAAACTGTCTCTGCCAAATTCTGCATACGCAGTTTAAATTATTTTGGGCAGTTTGTGTTGTTGATCTAACAGACTGAAGTCCCTTAAGCGTTGGCGGATTGACACTGAAGTGCTTCCCCTTTCATATTTGCTAGTATTATGGCTGATACCTGGTCATATTTACCTAGTAACTTCATCCCTAAGTTCAGAGCAGGCTCAGCTCCCTACGCGTTCTGTATTTGTCTTAATACATAAGGTATAACCGCTAATGAAGGAATAACATGAGTCCTGGTATAAAGGTCAGCAAAGACCATACCCCAAGTAGTACAATCCTCTATTTGTGGAGCTATCCCCATGGGTAAGCAGATTGTTAGCATTCTGTGTTTTCAAAATGAGAATACTGCCTCTAACTGTGTTATTTTCTGAGCTATCCAGAATGGCATTTGTTTGTGTTTCGTCTGCGTTTTACCTATTACCACGTGTAACGTTTGAGGTGTGATTTTAGTAGCTGTACCCTGAGATTGAGTTCCATTTGTTGCAACTGTTGCTGGTTGGACTGTGAAAGTCCTTATGACGTATTGCGTCAAGTTTCTGTACATTTTAATTAAATCTTTGTTTTGTATGAGTATGTCTCCGTGTGACATTGTTTCAATGTCAGGATGTGATGGAAGGCTGCTAATATCGGCCATGTTGCCCATTCTCCAAGCGGGCATAATCTTACTCTTCCTCTTATGTGGGGTTGGGAGCCTTTAAACCAGTATAAGTGTTCCTGGTGCATGAGTGGAATCTCTATGTCCTCGAATGGGCCATATTCCGCTGCTGCATCTCCTTCTGTATAGTAGTGAAATGTCTGTGTAACCCACAAATAAAATACTTCTGTTTGGTTTGATGTGTGTGCCTCAATCACGAAAGCTAACAGGCCACACCTAGCTTGTAAACAATTTTCTAATAGCTTCAGGGTGATCTTATGTCTGAATTTAGGTACACGTTGAATTGCGTTTGTATCTTCTCCTGCTGAGAGGTGCAGATCCACTACTGGGTTATCTCTCGGCTCAGTCTTTTTTGTAAAGAAGAAGTTTGTTCAAGGGAACTAAGATAAGGCTTTATTACACAATTTTAGGAACACTGTGTCCTTCAAGCTTGTTTAACCAACAGCTAATAAATAGGACAATTTCGCCTACTCAGCTTTGGCAGAGTTTTTACCCACCCATTAAAGATGTCTCTGGCGGTTTGTGAGTACGAGTCTCTGAGAATAGCACGACTGAACTACTCATATTCTACTGTTGAATAAGTACGCAACCAACGTTGGTGGTGCCATGTCGTGTTGTTCCTATACATTCCTATACAGACTCTGCGTGTTTGGATAACATAAACTGTGGGCTTTGTGGCAGACTGGTTCCGAGCACCCCCACTGAGAATGTTAACCTGTTTGCATTAGCTAGAGCATAGTGCCTTTAGAATCTCCTCTTATCGGGGAGAGAATAGTTTCTGGCAACCTTAGAACATGACAACCCTGATCCGTCAGAATCGTGGAAACAATGTACTACCTTTCGCTCAGTCACACGTGCTCACGGATTCGGTCTCAGAGAGTTACATAGAAGAAACAGTTGGGTGTGTTACAATAAGAATTTATTGCACAGTTGTTCTTCTAGCGCAAAATATATGTGCTGCAACAACTGTTAGACAGTAGCAGATATATATATATATATGATCAGCAGTACAGTGAATATAAAAGGATAGTACAGTTCTACCATATTGCAATAATCATGAATACATACATGAATAAATAATGCATGATAAAAGAAAGTGCGTACTCCTATGATGCCTATCTAGATGTACCTAGGGGTACCTAGTATGTGAGTAGGTGTGAAGCCAAGAATTCCTCTAGGATTTAGTCTAACCCCATTACCTGAAGTGAGAGAGTGTGGGACCCCGTCCTGGTCTCGAGTTGGACAACCCGCGAGGGATGTCAGACCACTGTCAGCTGGCGCGTCTGCATGCAGGAGCCTCAGCATCTCTGGTCAGTGTTTCGGCCTGGAAGTCTTGGTTCCCTCTAGCTAACACTAGCAAGATGTGCTGTATTTATACAGAAAGTATCTAGGGTTCCTTTGTCCATTGTTTATTGCGTTCGCCATAGTTAGATTTGAGGATGACGTATGGGATGAACCTTGTACGGAGATATTAGGCAGGTGGTGTAGCCCCTGCCTGGTTTCCAAGAACTCTTATGAATATTCATTCATACTGTGTGAGTCAGATGCATGACTAAACAACTACTGCCTAAACCATGACTTCCTGAACCACAAAAGCTAAACAACGAGCAATACTAAACAACCACTATTTTTTACAACGACTTCCTAAACCACGAAATAAAAACCACCTCATTACTGGCCAATAGATGGCACTATTGTAATAACAATACCTCTACAAAATATTTTTTTAATTGCTCTTTACCCATTTCATTGATATTTTATTCTACGTATGTTTCGCAAGTCTATCTCTTGTTTTATAGTAAAACAACCCTTCCTGCCTCATCAGCATGGCAAACCAACCATACAGTCAAATCCTGTTCCTCCGACCCCTGAAGACAGGTAGCCTCGCCTACTCCGCTGTTTTGAAGGATAAACAACCCCAGGCTTGCTTCCAATTGTTGCTTCTCACGCACCAATATCTCCACCTGCATTGTACATGACCATGGCTCCTCTCATTGCTGCCCTTCAGTGCGGGGTAGTTTAATCCTTCTTTCGTCCATTGTCTACAGCTCCACTCGGTGCCAGTCTGTTTTCCCCAGTGAAAACATAAACAAGTTGCCCGAGCACTCAAAAATGATAGACCTGAAGGGGCGTCTCAAAAAGATAGCCATATTTCTGATGTACAAAATTAATACATTCTAATCAACGACCCTGTTAGTAGTGTCTACAATGACTTGTTTAAAATGATTCAGCAAATGAATGTGCTTTCAACTGTTTAATTGTTCGAGTCGCTGTTTTGTTTACGTTTTATTTAACAAACATCAACCGTACTCTGATGAACTGCAGCTGTTGCTACGTCCATGTCTTAGTCCAA
Source organism: Lissotriton helveticus (assembly GCF_964261635.1). NCBI lineage: Eukaryota > Metazoa > Chordata > Amphibia > Caudata > Salamandridae > Lissotriton > Lissotriton helveticus. Next base: position 2,073,774,652 of record NC_136061.1, read on the forward strand.
TAAAATGCCTCTTCCTCTCTCTCTCTCCAACTCCCTCTCCTCTCTCTTTGTCTCTCTCCCCCTCCCTCTCTTTCACTCTCGTTCCCCATCTCACACGATGCACAAACACACTCAGGCACAGTTGATATAAAATAAGGTATGAGGGGCCCATTCACGACATTCTATGGGGGTTTACCAGGAAGAGGCGATATAGTGCCTCCTCACTGGGGTTCACATAAAAAGACAAGCAGGCACTGCTACAATTCAGCTGCCACAAACCCTCAGTTGTGTCACAGCAGTCACCGTTGTTTAAAGGAGTACCACCTTGTGAATCTAGCACTCTTCAGCTGAGCAGCTCACCACAGTAATGTAAAGCAATGCTCAGCAGATGTCTCAAATAGAAAAATACTGGATCTACAAGATTGATGAAATGAGGAGCAGGTTGTCACTTGGACACTGCGTGAGGGACATGTGAACAAGGGCAACTACAAATGAAAGGCATAAAAAACGAATGGTTTAACAATGAACAAAGAATGAAAGAATTCTGTGAGTTGTCAACACAGCTGTGTATACATTTTCAAGAAGGAGGAAATGACGTAGTGGAACAGGAGGACATAAATTCAAGACGATCCATTCATGTCACCCTGCCTCATATCGAGAGGTAATCAATTCTTTAAAGGAACATACCTACACTTTCTCATACTGTGTCTATTCTTGACCGATTCCGGTAGTATTTTTTTATTCAAGTTACGGCTCTACTTTCACAGGAATCTCCTAGTAGTGTTTAAGAACGTTGTGGTTCAGGAATTCGTTGAAATGAAGAGTCGTGGTTAAGGACTTCGTTGTTCAGAATTCCTTGTTGTTATGACTTCGTTGTTCAGGTAAGTTGTGATTTAGACTTCGTTGTTTAGGATGTTTACCGTGTGAGTCTACTGATGAAGTTATAGGATACTATTGTTCAGGGAATACCCTCCTTCTGTGCCCAGGACTAGAACTAGGCAAAGGTTGAATCCTAAAAGGTCAATCTCCAGGGTTTGCACAGAGAAACGAGGAGTGTCAAGACAGTAACTAAGGGCAAGCAACACAAAGCAAATCAAGGTAACACTCAAATTCGATTTTCTTGAGAGAGTCACAAAATGTATAAATGCAATTGAAATAAAATATCGCAAACATCATGGTGAAGTGTATTAAACATTATGATATTCACAGGCTATGTATAGTAGCAAAAAAGATCTTTTGTTTAGGCTAAAAAATATTTAATTAAAACATTTATCGTAAGTGAGTCACAAGACAAATGGAAGAGGGGATGTCCCAAATGAAGGCAAGATGCACGCTTGTATCATATCACAGAAGTTTTCTAGTATTGCTCAAAGGATAAAACCTTCCATAAGAATACAAGCAGGTGAAATGATGAGCCCACTAGAAAGGTTGTAGACGACTTTCCTAAGTCAAAACAAGGCACAGGGGGGCATATTTACCAGTCCCTATTGGCACCACAACGTCACTTTCAGTGATGTTGTGATAGCGATGGGGGCTTCGTCTTATGTACAGGGCACTTAACATGGCTTAATGCTGCCTTGTAAATAAGGCACCCTTTCACGCTGTATTTAGCGTGAAAGAGGAGGGCAATGGGTGTTGCGGTGGGTGTTCCACCGCAACACCCATTTATTTTGACGCTGCCCCCTCTTTACAAGGGTGACGTAAATAGGAAGCAGCTCCAAAATAAGACCAGGGAAACCTGGTCTTAAACAGGCGAAACAAGGTGAACTGCTTTATTTTCCTCATTTTTGCTGTTTCCATGTGTGCTGCATTGTGCAGCACATATAGAATAGCACATTTCAATTGATTGTTTATGTGCAGGAAGGTGTGCCTTCCTGCACATAAGCAATAAAAAAAAGAAATGACATTTTGCAACTTCTATGTGTGCTGCATTAAGCAGCACACATAAAAGTTACAAAACATAATTTAAAGATTGTTTAGGTGCAGGAAGGGAACCTACCGCCACATAAAAAATCTTCCCATCAACGCAGAGACCCTTGCACTATGGTGTAAGGTTGCCTGCGTTGGCGCTATACTGCTAAGTTTAGCGGCAGCACAGGGGAAAACGCAGGGCAGCAACATATTGTAGTAAATAAGGTGCAGCCCTGCATTTCTGAAGTTGCAGATTAAGGCATTAAGCCAGAAAGGCTAACACTGCACTCGTCACTTCATTGTAAATATGTCCCTTGGTTTCAGATGAGGAAACTAAACTTTCAAAACTCTGGCCCCAGTTTTGAAAAATTTAGGTTACTCATCTGAAACCATGTGCCTTGCTCAGGCTCCAGGATCCAGCGGAACAGAGGAGAACATGGTGGTTGGCTATGCAGCCGGTCGCATGAGCCCTGGGCTCCTGGGGAGCAAAATTATTATGTGTTTTCTCGTATGCAGTGAAGAAGGGGAGGGGTGCTAAAGGATACTCACATTTGGGAGGCCTTTTCTTGGGTTGAAAGGGTATTTGCCCTACAATAAAAAACTTGAACACAGTGGCACTGGAGAGTGGCGGTAGCACAGCAGGCTGCTGGTCACAGGCCGGGTGAGCAGGATAGCCTCAGCAAAGATGCTCCTTCGAGGGATAAAAGGCAGTGGCAGAACAAGCTAGGAATTGACACTACCGGCAGGAGGGTCGGAAGGAGGATCGGCAAGAGGACTAGAGTCAAGCGATGCAGTAAGTTGAGCCTATGTGAGAGAGTGCACTGTGCCCAATAAGAAGGCTGACATAGGGTAAGGAAGGGGGGTGAAATGAAGGGAACTGGGGTGCGACTGGGGCAAACAGCAGTTAAGTTCTAGGCAAATTGTTCCACCCCCCTCGCAAGGAAGAACAGATTCACGCTGAAGAGTGTCTGCAAGGAGATTGGTGAGGGCCCCCTTGGCATGGAAACAGAGATGAATCTCCCCCTGATCGCAGGCGCAGTTAAAAAAAAAAAACCTCGAAGCACTTCCAACAAAAGGCAATACATGAACAAATACTTAGAAGGACCCTGAGCCTGACTCCACTCTTGTTGAAAACCAACTTAAAAGAGGAACTTGGACATACATCAGAAAATAAAAACAACCCTCTTTTTAAGAACTTTCTTTAAGGTCTTGCCTAAGGCTAGAGCAGGAGTTTCTGAGCCTTGGGCAGCGGTACAGTCCCTCGCTAATCAGTCCATAGCAACACAGGTTGGGGATGTCGAAAAAAAAGGCTCAAATAGGTATCGGCCCCTAGAAGGCTTAGGGGATGACACAGCAGTAACAGGGGAAGGACAATGCCTTCCTGTGGCATTGGTGGCAGCTGAGATACAAGAGGAGCAAGCAGTGCTTTAGTCAGGGTGAGCTCTAATAAAAGTCAGTCAGTAGAAGAGGCTGAAAATGCAACAGATGTAAGGAGTACTTCTTTAGAGTCCATGATTTTAGCCTTGAAAAAAGAAATGAGAAATGTGTTTTGCTACCTCTGTGAAAAACCATTAGGTTGATACAAGGTGTTTGCGAGAGCCTAGAGAGAAATATTGATAGCTTGGCAGCAGGACACAAGCCCTTGAGGAAAAAATCGAGGAATTCAGACACTTGGTAGAGTTAAGTAAGGAGGAGATTCCAAATTTGGCAATCAAGAAATATGAGAAAAACTAGAGACACTTGAAAATAACTCTAGACGTAATAACCTGGGAATCCTTAATATACCAGAGGACCAAAGGAGCGGATTTAAGGGCTTTTGTGGGGAATCTAATATAAATGGGGCTAAAAATTAATAATCCGATCCGGGAAATGTCAGCAGACATTCAGTGGATACATTGTGATCTCTAAAGGAGGCCTCCCTTCATTACCAACAAGAATACGCATAGAATGATATTAGTACATTTTCTCACATATGCCCGGATGGAGGAAATACTTTCTAAGGCACTGAAATTGAAATCTTTAAAAGCAAATAGGTTGAATATTGAAATAAGGTCAGACATGTCCAGGGCAACCGAGAACAGGATATGGGAGCTTTGAAAATGACTAGGTTATTTTAGGAAGTTAAGAGCAACTGCCCAACTTCCATTTCCGACTACACTTAGGGTGATGATTCATAATAAGATGTACAATTTGAAGTCCCATAAGAAAGCTCACAATCTAATTGAGAGTGCCTGGGCAGCTTGGAATGCAAAAGTATAGAGTGGCTGGCTCAGATGACCCACCTACATCTTTTTCATCTTTTTTAGATTTCTATCTATTCTTTGTTTTCTACACATTTGGAAGCTCCTTTCCCACTTCAGAGTATCCCATACATGCCCCGGGACTGTGCTCACGTATGAACTTAGATAGTCCATGAGGAAGTCAGGGAGTGTTCTCCTAGGTGGGGGGTGGGTTGAGAGGTCGGGATTAGGGGAACACACAGGGTGGGGAGAATTCATGTAGAAAAATACAAAAATAAAATACTCATGCACACAGGTATTTTTCAGTCGCTATTCAAGTAAATTGCAAGAGAAATAAACTGGGACCAGGACCAGGATCAAAGCGACAGGTGCAGGAAAAAGACAAAATAAATTCTCAGTTGGAACATAAATGGATTATGCTCCAAAGGAAGGAGAGATAAAATATTACACTATTTAAGGGAGGTACAGGCACAAATTATCATTTTACTAGATACTCTTTTAAGAAAAGAAGAATGTGAGGACATTTTTAATACACAAAAATGGATCAAGCAGATGGTCAGCATAGACCAGTACAGGAAATATCGCAATCAAGGACAACATCACTGATAAGCTATGATAATCATGAGCTTGCAAATTGATGATTAAAATTACACACTAGAGGGGTACTGAATATAGATGAGGTTGAACCTTTGACAAAAATCTTTTAAAACATTTGGATTCTCCCTTTCCCATCATAATGACTGGCTGGCAATTTCAACACCATAATGGACATTAAGTTGGAAAGGTTCGCTGGGAACAGGACTATAATTGCACCCCAAATGCAGGCCTATTTAAAAACATATTATGGCCCAGTTGGGTCCGGAGTGAAATGGCCGGAACTAGTCTGGGATGTACTTTCAACAATAAAATGTTTGGCCATCATTCAGGGATAGACTTTTTCCTAGTGGACCAGAACATAAAATACCAGATACAGTTAGTCAAGCATATGCTGGTACAATTCTCAGATACTATTAGAACTTAAATCTGGTGGCAACACAGGGTGATGAGATGGATCCTCGATTATACACTTTTGTTGGACCAAGAAGTTGTAAAAGGCATCCTTGCAGGGACGGAAAATTTATTTAGATTTAATACAGGTACTGTTCCAATTCATATGACATGGGGCTCCTTCAAAGCCTTCTTAAGGGGGAAGGTAACTTGTATATCATTCTTCAAAAGTAGAAAACACAAAAAAAGGTTGGAGTACTGGAGACTGAATTAGCAGAATGAGAAGAATGACACTTAGCACAACTCACTCAAAACAATGAGAACTTAGCTTTAGAGAGAAGATGTATAGAACTGAGAGAAAAGCTGAATTTGGGTTTGGAGGCCAGAGTAAAGAAAAAGTGAAAAGTCAGTAAGGTGGCCCAATATTCGATTGGGGAGAATTGTGGGAAGCTTTTGGCTTGGAAAAACGAAAACTGATCAGTTCAGGAATACAAACAGGGAAATTAAAGAGTACTTGTCCATCCCCTCGGTGAATAGCAAGGAGGATATCGAAAGGCATTTCTTTGTTTTTTAGAGACTTATAAACAGACGACCTGAGTGACAACAAGGGAAGAGCTAGTTATAGAATGGATGGGTCTTGAGCCACTGTGTAGACTTAGTGAAGATAAAGTGGGGGAATTAAATAGCGGCATAGTGCAAATTGAAATTAGATCAGCTGTAAGGACTAGTAATAAAGGAAAAGTAGCAGATACAGGTGGGTCTCCCAGTGGAGATATATACTGTACTGGAGGATATAGTCTCTCCAATATTAAAAAATCTATTTTGGGGGATACTCAAAGGAGGTAAAGCGTTAGCACAAACCGGGAACGAAGCTATAGTTTTCTTAATTCTTAAACCAGGGAAAAGCCTTGCACAATATGAATTGTATAGACCTATATTGCTCTTACACAGCGACTATACAATCTTTGCCAAGGTGTTAGCTAGGGGGTTAAATCAGGTAATAGGGACCCTGCTGCATGAGGATCAGAAGGGATTCTTAAGGGGAAGATTCCTACTTGAACTAACATATAACATTATTGACGCAATAGATTGAGCCACTAAATTCAAGGTCGCACTAGCAGTATTAACACTTGATGGTTTCGACGCATATTACAAGGTGAAATGAAAATAACTGAAAACAGTGCTAAACAGTGTAATTTGGGAGAGAATTATTGCAGACCGGTACATCTGATATATCAAGCCCTCAGCGCCAGAATATTAGTAAATGTGAGTTTAGCTTCACCCTTCCAAATAACTAGAAGCACAAGACAAGGATGTCCACTCTCACCCCTCCTTTTCAATTTGTATAATGTGCCCTTGGCATGTAAGATTAGGCAGGTGGCCGCAATTGTGCCTTTCACTTGTAGCGTCCCACTAAAAAAGTCCCTATGTATGTAGACATTCTCACTGTTTATTCGTCTGCCCTACTGGCCACTTTACTAAATATAGAGCGGTTGACAACAGAGTTTGAAAATGTCAGGGTACTCTGTGAATTCCTCAAAAACTGAGATAATGGTCTGGAGTATGTTGATGGGTAATATATGGAGTAGATATGAGATCAAGTATTTAGGTGTGAGAATTACACAGGACTCTAATAAGATCACTGAGGAAAACTTTACTAAAGCGGCAGTGATCAAAAAACTTATGAAGAGGTGGGCCCACTTCTCACTCACTATTTTTGGTAACGTCAACTTGGTAAAAATGGTCATCCTACCTGAACCCACTTTCCTCTTTAATACCATCCTGCTACAGTTCAAGAAGGAGTGGTCAGAGATACTATACGGTTGCACAGGCAGCTTTACAAGAGCTGAGAGGGGAGTGAGGATTTCTTGGAAAGAGCTTTGCAGGAAGCAAGAGAAGGGGGGCTTGGCGTTACCTGACATACAATTCTACGCCTCAGCTTTCCAGCAAAAAAAATTGCAAGATGCTTCTCAACAAGCCATATGGTTCTGAGAATGGCATGCTTCTGAATGCTATACTAAAAGTCGTTGGGAGGAGGTACACATGCTGTGTATACATTTGGTGACACTAGACCTGGCGTCCATATTAAGTCTGACATAATTTATTGCATTTTCCTCAAATAAATACTTCACCAGCACTGTAAGCAATCTGAATAAAACCAGCAACTTGGTCAGGAATATGTTTGCTTATCAAAATCACATACTGTCCTGTGGAAGTGGTTCATTCTTTGGAAGTGTCTTCCACTGGTATATTTCTGAGCAGTTTTTAACATGTTAGGTATGTATGCTTTAAACAGAAAAATGTATTGGAGAATGCAGAAATTAGGAAAGAGTGAACCATTTTGGAAACACAAGTGTCCAAATGTCACAAAAGCTAAGATGTATTTTTCATTTTGTTTATTATGTAGGTTTTCAATTACAAAATGGTTGCTTCATAAAGTCAGTGGTAAAGAAAAATTATGATGCTGTTTCCAGTAGGTATGGAGATAGGCCAGAAAACCCTGAAAGGCAGTCATTAGTCCTATGCACACAGGCTACATCTGAAAAAGTCACACTCTTAACCAAATGACTCCCTGTATCATCTATAAATCCCCATTGTGGACCTCACAAATATCTATCTAGGACCTGATTAATTCTATATTTTCGAGACCTTTCCTCTCATGTTGTCCTTCATGTATTTCCTTAATTCCAGCTGCTGTATATTTGTGTATTTTAATGCAGGTGTTGTTCTTGGTCACCGAAATGGCACAGTGATGGATGTATCTGCATGGTAGATGTTGCAGCAGGTCTTGAATGTAATTAAAGTAGGCAGGAGGAGAAAGTGGATTTCTTATAAAGTTTTGTTATTTGGCATACTTCTGAAGCCCTTCAATAAGATAGGCTGCTGCTTGCTATTGGTTATTGGTGCTTGGTGATCTCAGAGTTACTTGCTCAAAACACATTTCCTCCATTGACATATAATAATACCTTTGCATTGACAGCCATTTTTAAATCTTCCATCAGTAGAGAAGAGTCAAATGGTCCTAAGCAGTGTTGACCTTGTAAACAATGTGTGTCATGATGCTCAGGTTGGTATCTACATGGAAGCCCAATAACTAGCCTCTGTCGGTCAGATGTGTAGTGAAGCCATGCAGATTAATCTCTACATTCAACAATATGTGAGCCATCAACACCCTCCCCCCCTAAAGGCACATCATCAGACGGGACAAAGACATTTTAACTAAACATGAACTAACTAAACTATGCAAATATCCTACACAAACATATATTTTTGGGGGTTATTTTTATACAAGAAAAATACCTCAACCCCCACCCAAAGGAAAAGGAAACGTAGCGTATGACACTACATTGAGAGAATAAAATATCTAAAACCTTATCTATAAATTCCACTAACTATTTTTACTCCACAACTACACAAAATAACACTTACGAACTTACACTAATATCAAAACAGTTGTATAAAAGGAATCTGGGGACTTTAGAAGAGGGGGAAGGCTCACAACAAGGGCTGCTCAAAGTGGGAGACCCAGGGCACCCTTGATGTCCTGGAGGTAGATGTTCATGTCTGACACATCCCTTTCAACTTGTGCCAGTAGCAAATTCAAGTCCCCGTTAGTGAAACCTACACCATGTGTCTGTGCTGCAGATGGCAGTGAGGCAGTCCCTTGTGTGCGTGGATGTGAAGGGGCACCTGTTTGTGTACCCGATCTAGTTGCAGCAAGTTGACTGGGTGGTGTCTGACCTTGAGTGGGGGATTGGTGATGATGTTTGGATCCACGTCTGACATTAGAAGAGCCTGGTATAGTCTTTGTGTCCCTTCTCAAGATTTTCTGTGCAAATTCAGGCATAGATTTCCATCTCCCAGCTGTCCAGTCCTCTCTATACCTCTTTGCCATTGCACGATAGTGCTTGGACACCCGGCGTATGTGTATGTACCGTTCCTTACTTATTTGGAACGCGCGCGCCTCCACTGGTTACGTGATGTCTGAAAAATATGACTAATGACAATATGTAAGTCCTGATATTAATGCCAATGTTCTCCATTTAACTTTGAAACACAAGTGCATGAAAACATGGACTCTACACTCTCACCAGAGATTTTGAAGTTCACAAGTGACCTGAACATTGCAATGTGAAATTAAGGATCAATTACAACCTGATGGTGTTACTGACCTGACAATGTGTGGCATGGGACATTTCAAGAAGAGAATAGAGTCACTACATTTTAAGATTGGTGTTAAATGGTGATGCTGTCACATACTAAGACTTAGTCTACCAGTGGAATGTACCCAATAATACAGCTTCAAAGGACCATTGCTGAGCCATGCCATGCCATGCCAAAGAAAGACATAGGGGCATCTTCGCAAGGTAGTGGCGGAACATGCCATTGGCCTCCTTGGCTTAATGCCATGCCTTGCAACTTCAGGAACGCAGCTTTGCACCCTACCTGCAACAGTATGCAACCATGGTGCAAGGGTGTCTGCGTTGATGTGAAGGTTGATCATGTTCCCAGAGGATGCCCCTTCCTACACATGACCATTCTTGAAATGATGTTCTGTTACTTCTATGTGTGCTGCTTATTGCAGCACATATTGAAGTCACAAGATTACATTTTCATCACAGATTGGTCATGTGCTGTAAGGCGCACATTCCTGCATAGGAACAATCAATGGTGTCTTGCTGTTTCTATGTGTGTGGCACAACGCAACACACATTGGAACAGCAGGGATAGGAACTAATTAAACAAGTATCATGTCAGTGCATATTGATAAACAATTTGGCCTGGGTATCACACATTATGCACTCAAACTTATTCAAGCTGGGCTTGGAGATAGAGCCAGACATCCAAAATGTTGGTTGTGCATGTATACATTTCCCACCATTAGCACACAAGATATGATGTGAAATGGTGGTTTAAAACACTATTGGGCATTATTTTTAGGCAGACAGCTTAACGCTGCATCGTGACTTAGGCTGAGGCACTCCTGCTATCACAATGTTGTACCATGTAACATTGAGGAGTACATGGTGTCCTTGTAATATGCACCATCATGTCAACGATACAACACATCACAGGAAAGACACTGACTATTGGCAGGAATCCGATGTTGGCATATAACTATCTATTACATGTATTGTCGACACATCCAAAGGAAGTGTGGCTCTGGATCCTGCAGCACTATTTCTTTAATCACATACACCAGCTATCATATGGTGTATGTGACTGACTCTTTGTACTTATACCTGTAACTGACAACTGGTGCTCCAAAGATTTGATCATCATTGACAGCTAACTCAGTGAAAGGCTATACAGCAATTCCATGTCTGGTCATAGCTATCTCCAACATCACTCACATGTCTCCTTTCCTGGCTGCAGGCTGTGTAATCCACCTGCATCGGCTGGATTGACATAACCCTATGGAATTTCTGGACTAAGTGAAGGTGTCAGTGTAACTTAATAGGTTTCATTGACTATATCCATCTGTACAGACTGACCAAATCACATGTCATTTAGTTTTCGACATGCAACGTATGCCTATGCAATGCCTAGAAGGCATCTATATTTTGGGATTTGGACATGTATTCCCACCTGAGATTAGGGTATGATGCTTTACTTCTATCATATTGTGTGACAGTTGCTTACAGCATTTATCTAGGCATGAACATCCATAGCCACAGCATGCAAAGAATGGTGGTAATTTGGGCACAATGAATTCCATTGCATCACGCATCTGATGTGACAAATCTCAGATGGTCAACCTACCTTGGAAATGTTTGTTGTATTGTATTGACATTACAACATCTCAGAAATAGGGGTCTGACATGTTGCTATTGCATGTTGGCAAACAAGGTGCCATGGCAAAATGACAACAATTATTCACATACATAAGAGTGTCCATTTGTAACGGCTACCACAAGAACAGGCCCTCTTCCACATTTTTGGCAGAGTGCCTACATGTTTGGCATACCCTGACAATTCCTCCAAGAAAGGTCAAGAGTCAGTGATAAGCAGGATATTTGCTGATACAGTTTGATGATGACTTACACTAATTGGGGATGTGCAAAGTCACGTCAGGAAGGCAAATGTTGTGCACAATCTCAACTTCATAAATTTGTGCATACAGCACAGTTTTATGATCCATAATCACTCTGGAGGCAAGGTACATGTGGAACACACACAGACTGTGTTCAACTACATACAGAATTATTGCCAAACATTCTCCCCATCTCCCAATGTAAATATATCATGAAGGCACTCACCAGTGGCGTGTGGGTCTATGAAGGCATCAATGTCCCCCTGAGTAACTAGTGGTCTTCCTGCTGCAAGACATTAAAAGAAACGTGTGTAAGTATCAGATGTGAATTTCCACATGTCATGTTCATTATCACATTCATCTACATCAAAATCAACGTAACAGACCTGTTCTGTTCATGTTGCATACATGATTGGATCTGCTTTGCCTGTCGTACCCACAAAACTTGACCAATGCAGCCTTGTGCAACACAAGACAATCCTGCTACCAAATGTGCTCATTTTTCAAACACTACTTGCGTGACACATTCCCAAGGCCACTTTTTCAGCTACAACATCATTTTCTCCCCTGTATGTAGACAATATTTGCTCTGCAGATCTCACAAGAGTGTGTTGAGACAATTGATGTGGTCTGATCCCACATTGTGTATGTGGCAGAGTAACACTCGGAAAAAGGCCCATGAGTCCCAATGCAAATTTTTAAATCTCATTGTACATTACACAAAATCAGCCATGCCATAGAGCAAATGTGATTTAAAAACTGTGTGGCAGACATATGGTCCTTCACATACATTGTGAAACGTTACCATGTGATCAGACCCTTGCACAGTGGTGCTAGACGTGTTTGGCCATCAGACGGTGTGTTTTGTCATATGTCCTGCATTGTGCAACTCACATGGACACTTCATTCATATTGAGGGTCAACACACAAATCTCCTCAAACACTATCTTAATAGGATGCACTGCGCAGCACACAATGAAACATGACACAGCACTTCATTTATTGTGTGCCGGAGTCTACATGGTCATACTTCATCATAAACAGTGTCACACTTGCACAATGGTGCAAATGTGATTGTGTTTGAGCTGGCAGCTTGACCTTAAAAATGAATGACATAATCCTGTAGCATTTATTACATTGTGTTCCACACTACATTTTTGAAGTTTGAAAGAAAAAGTTGATGAACTTCGCAGGGCCGGTCGCTCCACGCATCGCACGGATCCCCGTGTGTTTCCTCTGCTGCTGCCACGTGTTGCCCCTGATCCTGTGCCCTAAGTATTTTGTAGCTTGTGTTTTGCTGTTCGGCTGTGCCCCTTTGCATTCGTTGTCCTGCCTGTATCCTCATTTATTGTTGCTCTGCCCGTGATCGTTTTTCCCGCTTGTGCCCCCCCACTCCCCCCCGCTGCTCCCCGGCGGCCCGCCCCTTTTTTCCTTCTGTTCCCGCTTCCTCGACGCCCATTCGCCACCCCGCTCCCGCCTCCCAGCTGCTCCTCCCTCCCACTTCGACATACATGGAGGAGACATCGCGGAAGCGCTGCGGACGTGCGCAGCGGGCACGCAAGCCCATCTACGCCCGTCCACGTCTGGACTGCGCCCAGCACCAGGAACCCTGGCCCCCGCCGGACCCAGAGGACTCGATGGAGATACGACTCCACGGCCCTCCACGCACTCAACACCGGATGACCACCTGCCTGCGACCGAGCCACCCCGAAGCACACCATCGGACCTTTCACCTGTCAAGCCTGCAAATTCACCTGCCTCCGAACCCGCCCCCCACCCTCCAAGCACCGCAACAACAACAACAACCCCCTCAAGTGCATCCTCCTTAACACCTGCTCCGTCCATAAGCATGCCGTCGAACTGTGGGACCTCATCGACAAAACAGCACCAGACGTCGCCTTCCTCATGGAAACCTGGATGAACGCCTCCTCGGCCCCCGACATCGCCATAGCCATCCCGGACGGCTACAAAATCACCCGAAAGGACCGCGTCAACCAAACCGGAGGAGGAATCGCCATCGTCCACAAGAACACCATCAACATCACGACCGTCACCGAAGACACACTCTCCACCGCAGAACACCTACACTTCCAGATTCACACCGACCCCAAGACCACCCTTAGAGGAACGCTCATCTACAAACCCCCGGGACCACGCACACAATTCAGCGAAACCATTGCCGACTTCATCAGCCCGCACGCCCTAGCCTCACCAGAATACATTCTAATAGGGGACCTGAAGTTCCACCTGTAGAAAAACAGCGACAACAACACCACCACCCTGCTCGACAACCTCACCAACCTCGGACACAAGCAACTAGTGAACAGCCCCACCCACCGCGCCGGCCACACGCTCGACCCCTTCTTCTCCGCCAGTAACCACGTCTCCTTCAGCCACACCACCGGACTTCACTGGACTGATCACAGATGTATCCACTTCACCTTCAAAAAGAACACATCCCACCACCACACGCGACAGACCCCCCGCAGACACTGGAGCAAAATCACCACAGACCAACTCCTCTCATCGCTGAGCCAGAACCCGCCGGCCAACACCACTGACACCAACGACGCAGCCCACAACCTCGCACAGTGGATCACCAACTGCGCCAACGACCTCGCACCACTGAAGAACCCCCCAGGCCTGACCAGCAACAGGAAAACCCCATGGTTCACAGACGCCCTCAAAGAATCCAAGAAATCCTGCCGAACCCTTGAAAAACCCTGGCGCCACGAACGAACTACAAAGAACATGACAGCCCTCAAGAACGCCACCCGCAAACACCACCAACTGATCCGCAACACCAAACGGACATCATCCAAAGAGCGACTAGATAACAACACCCACAACAGCAAGGAACTCTTCAACATTGTCGAAGAGCTCTCCAACCCCAGCGCCACCAACAACGACGTCACACCGTCACAAGAACTCTGCAACTCCCTTGCCATGTTCTTCCACCGCAAGATCGCAGATATACACGACAGCTTTGGACCCCAGACTCCTCCAGTCATCGTACCAGCGGCCCCCACCTCCACCCTCAGCGCCTGGACCCCCATCAGCACTGAAGACACCACCAACGTCATGAACTCCATCCACTCCGACTCCCCCTCTGACCCATTCCCCCATCATATCTTCAACAAAGCCGACACCATCATCGCACCCCATCTCCGGGACATCATAAACATCTCGTTCACGTCAGCCACCTTCCCCGAGAGCTGGAACCACGCAGAAATCAACGCCCATCTGAAGAAACCCACGGCGGACCCCAAAGACCTCAAGAACTTCCGCCCCATCTCTCTTCTTCCCTTCCCGGACAAAGTCATCGAGAAGACCATAAATAAACAGCTGACTGCTTTCCTCGAGGCAAACAACTCGCTCAACCCGTCCCTGTCCGGAATTTGAGCCAACCACAGCACCAAGACTGCCCTCATCGCAGCCACTGACGACATCAGGACCCTGATGGACAACGGAGAAACAGCCACCCTCATCCTCCTGGACCTCTCGGCAGCCTTTGATACCGTATGCCATCGCACCCTAATAACCCGCCTCTTCAACACAGGGATCCAAGGAAAGGCCCTGGACTGGATCACCTCATTCCTCTCCGACAGAACCCAGAGAGTCCGCCTCCCTCCCTTCCGTTCAGAGGCCACCAAGATCATCTGCGGCGTACCCCAGGGCTCCTCGCTCAGCCCAACCCTCTTCAACATCTACATGAGCCCCCTCGCCACCATCACACGCAAACACAACATCAACATCATCTCCTATGCCGACGACACCCAGCTGATACTCTCCCTCACCAAAGACCCAGCCACCGCCAACACCAACCTCCAGGAAGGTATGAAAGACGTCGCAGAATGGATGAAACTCAGTTGCCTGAAGTTGAACTCAGACAAGACAGAGGTCCTCATCCTCGGACAATCCCCTTCCGCCTGGGAAGACTCCTCGTGGCCCACAACACCCTCAGACCACGCACGCAACCTGGGATTCATCCTGGACTCATCCCTCACGATGACCAAGCAAGTCAACGCCGCCTCGTCCTCCTGCTTCAACATCCTACGCATGCTCCGAAAAATCTTCAGGTGGATCCCCACCAAAACCAGAAAGACCGTCACCCAGGCCCTCGACACCAGCCGACTGGACTACGGAAACGCCCTATACGCAGGAACCACCGCCAAACTTCAGAATCGACTACAACGCATACAAAACGCCTCTGCACGACTCATCCTCGACATCCCTTGCCACAGCCACATATCCGCCCACCTGAGAAACCTGCACTGACTCCCCGTCAACAAGAGGATCACGTTCAGGCTCCTCACCCACGCACACAAAGCACTCCACGACATGGGCCCCGAATACCTCAACAACCGCCTCTCGTTCTACACTCCCACCCGCCAACTCAACTCTGCCAGACTCGCCCTCACCACCATCCCACGGATTCGTAGAACCACCACCGGAGGAAGATCATTCTCCTACCTAGCAGCAAAAACATGGAACTCCCTCCCCTTACACCTACGAATGACCCAGGACCATCTCACCTTCAGGAAACACCTCAAGACCTGGCTCTTCGAGCAGTAGCAGCACCCCCCCTTCAGCGCCTTGAGACCCTCACAGGTGAGTAGCGCGTTCTATAAATGTTCTTGATTGATTGATTGATGGAGTTGTACTTATCACCTTGCCTGCCAATGATGATTCCCAGGTGGTCCAACATTTCACCCTCACAACCAATGCAATTCTGCCATTGGTGCTTCCATCGGTGGACAGTCCTGTCCACTCCAAAGATCCTCATCATTTGGCTGAGGGCATTGCTCCCACCTCACCTGAAGCACACAGGCAGCATATGTTATGTTAAAAATTTGTTAGAGCGCGAACAGCTGCCCCAGCAACGGGGCATCCCGGCGCTAAATCATGAAATAACAACTGAGGGGAATGGGGGGAACAGCAAGAAGGCCTAGGACAGAGGGAACAAATGAGTTTTAATTGCCTTGCGGAAGGCAAGCAGGTTATTCAGGGAACGAATGTGCAGTGGCAGAGAGTTTCAAAGTTTGGCCCCCAAAACTTTAAAGGAGCGGCCACCCATTCGGCAGAGCTTCGTTCGAGGTACAGACACGAGGTTTTGACCGAGGGAGCGCAAATTGCGCTGAGGGGTGTAGGGTACCAAGAGTGGGCGCAGGAGTTCAGGACATTCTGCTTTAAGAATTTTAAAAGCAATAGTGAGGGTCTTAAATTGAATTCGAGATTCGATCGGCAGCCAGTGTAGTCTTTGAATGGTAGTTCTGACGGAGCACCTACGGGGAAGGCCCACCACGGCCCTTGCTGCTAAGTTCTGTACCCGCTGCAGCCGTGCTATCTCTGCTTTATTGGCACCTAAAAATAGAACACTGGCATGATCCAGCCGAGAAAGAATAATAGATTGAACAATTAGCTGGCGTGTTTTTGAATCGAAAAAACCGAGTATCGGGTTAAGACTCCTCAACAGTCCCACACAAGTAGCTGCCACTTTCTTAGTGTGGGTCTGAAAATTGAGCGAGGAGTCCACCCAGACGCCTACGTTTTTTACCAGAGTTTTTGGTGAGGGGATGGGGGCGAGCAAAGAAGGCCACCAATGTTCACTCCAGTAGCAGGAGTTTTTTCCGAGGAGCAGCACCTCAGTTTTCCCAGCGTTCAATTGTAAGCAATTGCGCGTCATCCACTGGGCAACTGCAGCTAAGCCATCCCTAAATCTCGCAGCTGAGATTGAGGGGCCCTCAGTGAGAGTGATGACCAGCTGTGTGTCGTCGGCGTACGACACCAGCGTGAGGCCCCATTCTTTTGCCACTGCCGAGAGAGGCTGTACATAAAGGTTAAAAAGGGACGGGCTGAGCGCAGAGCCCTGGGGAACTCCTTGGACGATGGAGTGGGACCTGGAGATAAACGGAGGGGCTGAGACCCGGAAGGACCTGTCCGTCAAGAAAGAACGGAACCACTCAAGGGCAAGATCACCAATCCCTATATCCTCGAGGCGCTTTAGCAGAATATTATGAGAAACCGTATCAAAGGCTGCGCTGAGATCAAGTGGAATCAGCGCAGCACTCTGACCGGCGTCAAGTATACTCCGGAGGTGTTCGGTGGTAGTCAGAAGAGCAGACTCTGTACTATGTCCAGGCCTGAAGCCGTTCTGGGATGGGTCCAGGATGTTATTTTGGGCCATGTAGTGGGACAGGACATTATTCACATGGGCCTCTGCTAGTTTAGACACCCATGGAAGCAGCGAAATAGGTCTAAAGTTTTCCCGCTTTGTCGGGTCTAAAGTAGGTTTTTTGATAATAGGGGAGACCCATGCTTGTTTCCAGCAGGTAGGGACCACAGCTAAGGAGAAGGAGAGATTAAATAGTGTGGCCAAGGAAGGGAGGAAGAAATCTAAAGATTCAAGAAATTGGGCCGGTCTCATGGGGTCTGTAGGGGAGCCAGACTTAACCCTTCTGCAAAGTTTGGCTAGGTCATCATGGGAGATTTCAGGTATAAATGACAGCCTAGAGTACTCGGCAGAAGGATTAAGGGGGTTAAGGAGGTCGGAGAAGTCCTGTGGAAAGGCATTATAGATTTTCCTCACTTTTTCTATAAAGAAGGTGGCGAGGTCCTCACACTGTTGTCCAGAGGTAATGCAGGAAACTGGATTACCACTGTTTTGTAGTTGTTGCACCAATGTAAAGATAGTTTTTGTAGGATTAGTGCTAGACTTAATTTCTTTTGCATAAAAGGACGCACGCGTAGTACGTATGGCTTTATGGTAGAGTCTTAACTTAGACAGGTAGAAAGTTTTATCACTGTCTTTGTACTCCTTTCTCCAACTGCGCTCAGCTGTTTTACACTCTTTACGCATGGTTTTAAGAGTTTCATTATACCATGGGTTGGAGGGGGAGCTGCGACCTTTGGTCCATTTAGCTGGTATTAGGGTGTCATGCCCTTTAGTAATCCAGTCCTGGAAAGCAGCATAGGATGTACTAATGTCATTAGTAGCTGAGGGGTGGGATTCTCCTAAACTGGTGATAAGGTCACCAATTAGTAGTTTGTGCCATGGCCTCTTAAGACAGGAGGTAGGCATTTCTTTAACGGGCGATTCTCTGGCCTTCATCGTAAATCTGATGAGAAAGTGGTCGGTCCACCCCATGGGCTTAGGTAGGTCAGCCATGGCCTCAGGGATATTGGTAAAGACGGGGTCTAACAAGTGGCCAGCGGAATGCGTGGAGGTATGAATAAGAGAGTTTAGCTGTAGGGCTGTAAGATCCGCCAAGAGATTTTTAATGGTGGGGTCAAGAGTGGAGTCAAAGTGGAGGTTAAGATCTCCCAAAATAGTGAAGTTAGCTGAAGACACTACGAGGGCGTGAGCCACATCTAAAAGTTCCTCAATAAACTTAGAGGTGGGACCCGGGGGACGATAGATGTAGAGCCCAGAGAGGGCAGACTGAGGGCTCGTAATGATCTTAAAACGAGCACTTTCGCACCCCCCTATATCTTCCTTTATAAAAGAGCAGGTGTATGTCGTTCGGTATATAACAGCTATACCACCACCCCTAGTGTTTCTATTAATAGACTTCATAGAGAAGCCATCAGGCAGCGTGAGGTTCTGGATGCTAGTCAGATCGTCATGGAGCCAAGTTTCACATAGAAACAGGATGTCAGGGTTCTCATCAGTTAAGAGAGTATTAACTTCAGAATGGTGTTTTACAAGGGACCTGACATTCAATTGAAGGACCATGGTGGAGGTATTTTTTGGCACAATGGCAGAGTCAGAGAGTCAAATACACTTTATTCGATTATTTTAAAATCATAAAAGTATGCTATACATCCATTTTTGATCATACAAACACAGGTGATTAGACAAACAATTTTAAAACTTGTATTTAAAATTTTTAAAAGAAGGAAAAAACATGAATTCAATGTACACATCTTCAAAGTAGATCAAAGTTAAAAGCAACCATTTTTACAGCCGTAGCAAAGTGTGCAAATCCTACAAAATTTAATAAATTCTAGGATTATTACAGTTCTATAAACAAAGTGCTAAGTGCCAGGGAGAAATGTATAAAGTTTACGTAGTTCATAATTAATTTTTACTAATGGATAAAATGTTACCAGAAAAAGAAAAAAAAAAAGATTTTCAACCAAATAATTGTTCAATAAATCATAGTACCACATGGTTCAGGGTCAGAGTTGTCCGCAATCTATTTTGTCTGGATCGAATGGACGTAATCAGGAAATTAGCTACCCCATACATAACTAATGGGGATTCCATAAGCTGCAGGAACAATAAGGCTGGTTTAACCTGCATAAACCTTTGGTCTTTCAGTATTGGCTTGATGAACGTTTCCCTCCCACTCTTAAAAAGAGGGCAGAAGAACACAAAATGTAATAGGTCCTGGTCAGAAAAGTCATCACATTTGCAGGGAGCGTTCTCGTGGGGCTTACACCATTTATCATATTCTCCTAGGAGAAAGTGAGCTCGATTGAGGCGAAATCTTGTAAGGACCCACCGATGAAAAGGTTTATTTACTATCGTCAGGTAAGGTTGAATGGATAAAGATGTAATCGTCATGTAGTGGGACCTTACAGTTGGCTTCAAAATTTCTCTAGCCTCCCTTTCTGCCTCCTTTTTCTTTGCGTAGTGGATCTTAACCCAATTAATATCCTCTCTCACCAAGCTCTCTGGTTTAAAATATAGATCGGGACGGCCCAGGTATACTGCAGATTTTTTAATATGTGTTAGCCACCCGATCTCAGCCGCATTGTCCCGCCCCATACAATCCCCAATAATCTTATGGTTTAAAGTTAAAACTGGGTTAAGCCATGTCTTAATCCATGACAATAGCGGGGCCAGAGACAGTGAGTCTTCGATATACCCCATCCCCAATTCCATATGGGCAGAAAAAGCTGGGGTAGATTGAGAGAGGCCCAGTATAGATCGCAAGAATATATTTTCCTCTCTTTGTATTTGAGCCAGATTTTTATAACCCCAGATCGACGCCCCATACCTGGCAATGGCCAAGGTTTTGGCTCTATAGATGGACAATATAGCCTCAGCTGGCTTACCACCCAGTCGTTTTGCGAAACCCAGGATAGCGGCAGCCGATCTCTTGACTGCCGCTGTTTTACTTGTAATTTGTGGTGCCCATGTCCCCCTCTCATCGAACACCACACCTAGGTAGGTAAAAACTTTGACCTTGGTAAGCACTGAGCCATTACAGGAGAGAGTTTTAATACTATTCTTGCATATTTGCCTACTGCCATTACATGGGATTTCTCTATGTTTACTAATAGGTCCAGATCTTGCATAAATGCCCCAAAGGAATTTAATAAGAGTTGTAAACCATTTGGGGTTCTTGACAATAAAACCGTGTCGTCGGCATATAATAGAACCGGCAAGGGAGAGCCACCCATACGTGGTACATCAATAGAGGCTGCTTCCAGGGATTTTCCCAGTGAATTAATATAGAGGGAGAAAAGCATAGGGGCCAAAATGAACCCTTGGCGCACCCCCCTTCCAGACTTAAAGAAAGCAGTGCAGTTTCCCTCTTGAGACATGCGAATAGTTGCCCTCAAATCACTGTGGAGCTGCGCCAGGAAATTCACAAGTTCTCTTTCCAGGCCCATTTCCAGGAGAATTGTCCACAGCTTTGACCTATTTACTAGGTCAAAGGCTGTGGACAGGTCCATGAATGCCAAGTACATCATCCCCTTTGATGCTACTGTGTATTTGCTCAGTGTAAGATGTAGATTTAGGCATTGGTCCTCTGTGCCTCTTCCTGAGCGAAAGCCATACTGAGCCTCACACAGAATATTTTTATTTGTCGCCCAAGATGAGATTCTTTCTAGGATAACCTTGCCTAGGATTTTAAACGAAGAATCTAACAGGGATATGGGCCTGTAGCATCTAGGGTCCCCCCTTTGGCCCTTCTTAAAAATGGGGATTATGGTGGACTTTGACCATGATTTTGGGGCTCTTTACTTATCCAAACTAATCACATTAAAGACATTGGTGAGAACCACTGCCCACATGTCAGGATTAGCTTTAAACATGTCGGCTGGGACGCCATCTGGGCCTGGGGCTTTTTTGCCTGCTGTATCTTCGATTGCTTTCTGTACCTCTTTAATGGTAAAACTGGGTAGATTCTCCTGCGTTTCCAACAGAGTTTGGTCTAATGGGCCCAGATCAAGATTACTACCATAGATTTTTGGGAAATGATCCAGCCAATACTGTTCGGGTATATTTACTTGCAATAACGCATTATCTTTCCCATTAAATAAGGGGGTATTAACAATTTTCCAGAATTTAGCGCTATCCCTCAGCGTGGCCTTATCATATAGCTCATCCCAAGCATGTCTTTTAATTTCGTTTTTTCGTCTTAGGATATTTAAATTATACTTTTTCCTAAGTATGGCCACCTCTTGTTTATCTCTGGGTGTCTTTTTTAATGCTTTATGTAATTCTCTATGAGATTTGGAGCATTCCTTGTCAAACCACCCCTTTTCCTTTTTCTCCTTATTTTTCGATTTACATTTTAAATCATCCGCTACTTGTTGGCAAATTGTTTCAAATGATAGAATTATATTCCCCTCAAACTGTAGTGGGTCCCTGCAGATGTTAATTTCTTTGTCCACCTTTTCCTTTAAGGAATATAAGAAATCCTCTGGGATGACTTTGTTCCATTTAACCCGTCTTCCCTGGTCCTTAACACTTAAATCTGTAAATGATTCCACGTTTGTTCCTTTATTAAAAAACAACATGTTGTTATCTACATCTAAAATTACAGGATTATGATCACTAAATGTTGTGTGTACAGCATTATAAAAGATTACATTTTGTAGCATGCCCGGCGAGATAAATATATAATCAATAATAGTATTGCTGTCCCTAGCACTGTAAGTTGGCACCCTCTCATTAATGTCATAGAACTCTGGTTCATATAAATCGTTCTCTAAGAGAAGTTCTTCCAGGGCAGACCCCTTTACAGAGTGTTCGAAATGTGAATAGGGAAGCATATCAGTATTAATAGTATCTCTAAACTGGCAGTTCTGCTGACATAAATGTATATTAAAATCCCCCATCAAGAAGAAATATACAAAAGTTGTTTGACCCTTCTTATATTTACATAAAAACTCAGTCAAGGAGTTAATGTTGTCATTTAGTACTGTGCTATGTATGCTATTATAAAGGTTAATATAGACACATTTATAGTTGTTAGGCATAGTAATCTCCACAACTAAAAAGTTTATCGATGATGTGTTTAGAACCTTTACAGTGCCCCTCACATTCACAGGTATTAAGAACAACAAACCCCCTTTATTTCGGCCTGAGCTCGATACCTGAGCAGCTAAAAAGTGAGAAGTATATCCATCTAACCAAAAATCACAATCCCTATCCCACTTCTCCTGTAGGGCAACCACATCACATTCTTTTAGCAGACCCAGCCATTTTATATCATCTATTTTTGAGCGTAAACCTGCGATGTTCCAACTCATCATTTTCACAGGGTTGCCCTTTATATTTCCAGTAGCCGGGGTCGGTAGTGACGGGTTAAGGGTTCTACCAGGGGAAATCAGTCAATCATTTTCCTCTAAATTTGAGAAAACAGAAAACCTATTTGTTAGCATCAAACCAGACCTTACTTCACTTCCGCGGCTATCACCGGATTTTGGTAACATGCCTGTTGTTTGCATGGCCCATGAGCTAGAACAGGGGGTATAACTGGGGGGGATATTATAAGCAACCTTTCCCGACCCCAGACTATGTATAGCGGGTCGAGGGTAAAAGAAACCTAGGGGTACTGCTCTAATCCTGTCTTCTTTTACCTCAGTGGCATCCCAGAATAACCGTAGGGCCTTATGGGGTCTGTTAAAATTAACAATCATACAATCTCCCGCGAATTTCTTTTCTGTGTACCCCACCCATTCAACCCTTCTGCCCGTCTGAATACACTCTGATATATTATTTGGGCCCGTACAGTTTGCATCACACCAGGTCTTAATATTGTCCAACTGTACACCATTTGATTCAAATTCACCCGGTTTCAGTACAGGTATGTTCACCAAAACGGCAACAAAGGGCGTAGTGTCCGGGGGAAGATGCACTGGTGGTCCGGGACGCTGTCTCCTAGGCTCTGATGATTTAGGCTCAGCTAATATTGGTGCCATAGGCTTAGCCTGGGGTGGGCGGGTTTTACTTAAAACTTGGGCCCTGGGTATTTTACTATTTACCTTTTTGCATATTTGCACAGCCCTCAGAGCCTAGTGATGGAACAGTTGATGTTAAGGGGCCTTGTTGTGCATTGTTCCCCAGTTCCATAGGAGAGTGGGATTCCAAGTTTTGATCAGTAGGGAGTCGTGGTGAAGTGTTTGTCGGGGTTACTTGAGGTTCTTTTTGTTTTGAAGTTAAAAAGGCATTGATCCTTTCACATTTCCCCAGAATTTCCGCTACACATTCCTTTAGAGTGTCTATTATGTCAGTCGAAATCTGTACAAGTGTCACTTCAAGCTTGTCCACAAGCACTTTCTCTACCGTAGCCTTTATTGAAGATTCAAGGTTACTTAATGAATTACGATGTTTTTTACGTGCATTTGATCTTTGAACTTTTGTGCTTTGAGTTAGCCGTTTGAAACGCTTTGTAACTTGAGGTACAGGACCCTGAGTACAGTTTGACAAGTGGTTTTGCGCGTCTGGTTGACTGATCTCTTGGCCCTCATGTCCCATAGTCATTACTTTCTCTTGTGGCCCAATATCAATCAAAGTATCAATATGTATAGTTGGCTCCAAAGGGATGGGGAGTCTGTTAACTGTGGGTGATAGTTGACTATCCAGAATAATTGGGTTCAAGCCCAATTCACGTTCTTTATCAGCAATTTCTTGATTCAATTACCCACAGCAGTAGTAAGGTATGTCATGATACTTGTCATGCTCCTCCTGGTCTTCATCCAATTGCGTGTTTGTGTATACACAAATATTGTGCAGAATGCAACATGCCATTATGATCTTGCAGACAAGCTCAAGACAGGACAGGAGTCTCCCCCCCTATGTCTAGGCACCGGAACCTGGCTTTAACAACTCCAAATTTCTGTTCAACAATGCCTACATAGCCCCGCTTGTAGCCACAGTCAAGAAGCAGGGACTCAACATTGTCTCCTACTCCGACACCCAGCTGTTCCTCTCCCTCATCAATAAACTCACAGTCTCCAAGAGAAACTTCCATGATGGGATGAAGGCTGTTGCTACCTGGACGAAGGAAAGCTGTCTCAAGCTAAACTCAAAGTCCTCATCCTGGGCTCCACCCCCTCTGCTTGGGATGACTCTTGGTGGCCTGCAAATCTTGGATTTCATCCAGAGACCACACAAAAAAATCATGGCATCATATTGGACTCCTCGCTCACCATGAACTGCTAGATCAACACTGTCTCATCATTTTGCATCCACATGCTACGCCTACTCCGAAGATCTTCAAGTGGATCCCCACTGAGTCAAGAAAGACAGTCACCCACACACTCATCATCAGCAGACACGACTACGGCAACGTACTCTATGCCGGCATCATCGAGAAGCTCCTCAAGAAACTGCAGAGCATCCAGAATGCCTCACCAGACTCATCCTCAACATCCACCGCCGCAGCCACATCACCACACACCTGAGAGACCTTCACTGGCTCCCAGTTAACAAAAGGATCACCTTCAAGCTCCTCACACACGCCTACAAAGCCCTACATGATACAGGACCTGCATACCTCAACCACCGCCTCTCATTCCACGCACCCACCGGAGACCTCCGCTCCTCTCAACTGGCCCTAGCCGCGATCCCATGTATCCGCAAGACCACAGCCGGGGCAAGATCTTTTTCCTGCCTTGCAGCAAAGGCCTGGAACACCCAGCCTCTCTCCTTAAGGCAATCACCATCAATACCACAATTCAGGAAGGACCTCAAGACCTGGCTCCTCGACTGAACCACAGTGCATTGCAACAGATCTGCAGCCATCCACCCTCCTCAACCTCAGCACCTTGAGAACCTTACAGGTGAGTAGTCGCGTTTTACAAGCCCCCTGATTGATTGATTGATTGATTCAGTTAGGGTGGGGCAAGGCTTGTGGAACAGGGGAGGAGTCGTTTGCACACTACAAGTGGCATGACTGCTTGGCCTGGCCATCTTGGGCCAGCCAAACAGTCATGCACACTTTGCATGTTCCCACCAGGTTGCCATACACAGCTTGTTGGGGAACATGCCCAGGCTCCTATACCCCATCTGAGTGCCGAACCATGGCGATCAGACCAATCACGACGCTGCATTGTAGAGTTGTGATTGGCTTAGGGAAGGGAGCCTGGGTGCTTCCTCCTGGTTCCTGGAGCTGAGGAGAGATGGCGGTGTCATAATTGACCAAGACGGCGGCCGGCAAAAGGTAAGTGTTCTTTTTTTTAAAACTAGTCTTTGTTCTGCCTCACCACCCCATTCCCTGCCAGCTGCCACTGGTAAGACCCCTGGCACTTTTTTTTAATTAAGCGCTGTATAAATCACACAACTCCAGTCAGCCATTTCAAGATGGTGGGAAGATGTAAGGAAAATAGAAAGGTAGACCAAACTGTAAACAGGGAGATCCAAGTGAGGCAGCTGACAGAGAAAGACTAGCCAAGATAACCAAATGGACACCGAGTAACTTTGAAAAAACACCTACTAATGCAGAAAGACAGTAATAATACCAACACAGGAATCAAAACTAGAAGGTAATTCATCTACTTATACAGGTACTACCTTAACCATTGCCCCAGTATCTCAGCGTAGTGTGTCCAGTGTAAATTTTAATATGGGGATACATTTGTTTAAATTGTTGCTGACTGCCCATTCTCCTCCCATGTTCTTTCTTCCATTTTTATCTCCAGTTGATGATTTTGACCACAACTAAGCACTTCACATTGTATATAATCTGGGTCCTGACTTGACCTCAATCCAGCCTGAGTTCTACAAGTAACGCAAAATGATGCTCCTCCCCTCCCACTGCAGAATCTAGAGGCAGTGGTTGAAGTAAGCAGGATCTAAGAGGCCTGATGTTCCTATACTTTTTTAGTTTAAGAAGCATAGTTCTACAACTTTTTGTGAAAAGACAACGGTCCCGGGACAATTCATTCCAAGAGTTGGAATACTACCGGTGAAATATAAGGCAGGGAGTGTCCCATGTGGTGAAACCGAAGGAAGGGGAGACAGTTAAACAAGCCTTCTTGCCAGGGTTCCTGCTTGCCTGAAAGAAATGTGAATGTGCACAACTGAACAATCGACAAATATAAAGGGCGCTTACAAGCCGGTATTGCCTTTAATTACCAGAATCAATAGAAGCTTCCTGATGACACACATTTATTCTTTTTTGCATGGTATTGCAAGGGAGTTGTATAGCTCGCGTCACTACCCTCAAGAGTGACGTCCCTCCGGCGCACTCAAAGGTGTATGTTCATTGGATTAATTCAAGAAAAACGATTTCCTTCAAGTTTTATCCGTATGTGATTTATTTTCATCAGTACATTATTTCTTCATAATGTTTCGAAAACATATGTTTCATTCCGCCCAATGCATTTTGGGCATTAGCCCTTCTTCAGGGGACTTATTCCTATGAAAGTAATCAGTTGTAACATTCATTAGATTCTGTTAATCAAAACTTTGAAACATTTAAACAACTATATCATCATGTCAGATACACACGCGGTGGATATAAGTGGGGAAGGTGGGTGTTAGAGTCTAAACAATAAGGTGGATGAAAAGATGAATGAAAAGATGGTGATGGTACCGTGAAATACGGTGATGGGGCTGGTCTTATGGTTAGTTGGTGAACGAGACGATTTTGGAGGGTGAGACTTTAAGAAAACGTGATTATGTCTTCGATTAGTATATGGTAAAGGAAGAGCTGCTGATGCAGAATGTGCCCGACATGCGGGATAGTGCTCTAGATATCGTCGCGTGCGTGAGCCGAATTACGGCATTACAAAGTAGCGTGTCATGCTCTATGATCGGCTGACCTGTAATCAAGGCGTCGCTTTTCCGTTACATTTCTTGTATCGGCCCGGTCAACTTTCTAAAAGAAAGAGGTGAAGGTTGTGTCAGTGCCGTACTGACTTTGCGAGTTATACTCTAGTGCACTATGAAAAAGTATCGTAACTGTGCTTACCGGGAGTTCGTGTGGGGTGAGCTGGATCGAAGTGCTTTCTCTTGTTACGGCGTGCGACTATATTCCGAAGATGCCTGTGGTGATGTGTTAGGTGCACTAATAGGGTGAATGAGGTCATGTGATACCTCACGTGGGTAAACCCTCTCCGATAGGTGATTGCTAGGTTGTTCCTGTGTGTCGACAGCGTTAGTTTTTTTTAAACAAGAAAAAATAAACTTTATATAGAGTAGTGTAACCGGGGTAACACTGACGCATGAGCGCGAGGTATGTGAAGGAGTGCGTCCAAATACGAGGGAACGTGTGCTCGAGTAGAGGGTGTGTCAGGGGACAATGTATTTGGTGAAATATGCTGCACATAAATTTTAAGATCAAATATGAGGAGGGAACAATCATCATTGAGAATTAAATGAAAATACTAATAATAATAATGAAAAAAGTTCATCAGTGTATACAGTTCATAGGTAGCAGCTGAATTCCAAACGTTCATTCAGCCCCTTGGGCTGTACCGAGGACAAACGGTGCATCCAATATAATTCAAGTCTGAGTAGGTATTGCGCATTGTCTCTACACGTTACCTCGTATTTGGACGCACTCCTTCACATACCTCGCGCTCATGCGTCAGTGTTACCCCGGTTACACTACTCTATATAAAGTTTATTTTTGCATGGTTAAAAAAAACTAATGCTGTCGACACACAGGAACAACCTAGCAATCACCTATCGGAGAGGGTTTACCCACGTGAGGTATCACATGACCTTATTCACCCTATTAGTGCACCGAACACATCACCACAGGCATCTTCGGAATATAGTCGCACGCCGTAACAAGAGAAAGCACTTCTTGAATGAATCCAATGAACATACACCTGTGAGTGCGCCGGAGGGACGTCACTCTCGAGGGTAGTGACGCGAGTTATACATTTTCAACACCCCTGGCCCAGGGGGTTAACTCCAGCAGCACCACCGACTTTGTAAATATATGACATTTGAACACTCAACAAGTGCGTTTCCCACAATTCAATCTTGACTTTCATTGCAAGGGAGTTATCAGCTGAGCTGTGAAGTGTGTGCTTTCAATGGACAATTTTGTACAGTGTGGGTTTTACTAAAATCCATTTTTTGGAAGCACTCTTTCATCTTTTTTTAAATATATATCTTTATTGATCTTTTGTACAAACAAACCCCATAAACAGCAACATGTGCCATATCCATATGCATACAATGCTGCTTATTCACATTCCAAATATATTCGGCCGCAGCCCAAGAACAACAGCATCAAGCTTCATCCGAGTTCGGCATCCCCCCCCCTTCCTGTATCTTAAATGTGATGCCTTGATCCTGAACAATCTCGCGGATCCCAGCTATGGCCCATGCCCCCCAGGCTTCTGTACTACGAGTCAGCCAACCTAATACCCTTCCACCCCCCTTCCCAAACACAATTCCCCCTCCGCCCCCCCAGTCATGTCTGGTGTGACACCTCGATTTTATGTGACCTTATGTGGGAGCGTCTCTACTCCTTCTTAGCCCCCTCCAAAAGTACTGTGCTACGCTGCCTCTCTAAGCTCCTCGGTATTGTCCGCCTCATGTCTTGAGTGTATACTCCCCCGCTATGTCTCTAACTGCTCCATCTGTTCGCCCGGCTACCAGCTCCACCACCATTGCTCTCCAAGCCTGTATATCGTCTTCTAGTTTCTCATCACCGCCGCAATCGCCCATTCTTGCACATCCCGTACCCATTGTGACAAGCTGGGCGGACGTCGACCCATCCATGATATGACTAGCCCCCACTTTGTGAGTACCAGCCCCAAAAGGACCAGCTTCCAACTGAGGTTCTTGTTTTTAGGTCGAGGCAACAGTCCTAGCACCACCACTCGAATCTCTCCTACTATCCCCCACCCTGTTGCACCCCTCAATGCCTCCAGAACTGTTGCCCAAACCCCCTGGAACTCAGGGCATTACCACGCCGTGTGTATGAACGTATCCTCTGACTCTCCACACCTAGGGCATTGCCCTGACCTTTCCGGGTAAATCCTGGTCAGCAGTTTCGGGGTCAAATACGTTAGATGGACAAAATTAAATTGTATTATTTAAACCGCGTATTAGCACTCGTTTGTTTGACCCCTTCATGGATCTTGACCCAGTCCTTTTCAGTAAGCTGATTGCCCATCAGTGCCTCCCATTTCGCATGGATTGGTAGCAACCGTTCACTCAGTCATCCCTGATCGCCCTATATAAATGTCATATCAACCTGTGGCCTTTAGCCATCATTATCAACGTCTGTAGTATCTGGGGTACAGGGGGTTCATCCGGGAATGTGGGCCAAAGGTCTTTTGACACCTGCACAATTTTTTCATACTAAAGGAACTGACCCGGTCCCAGCTCATACATCTCCCGCGCCTGTGCGTGTGTGATATAGCACATCTTAAACCTTTCTGCACATCTTAGACTGTGTGTAATTCAAGTTTAAAATAATCATTTACATATTCACAGTGCTTTCTGTCACAAACTGGGACATTGAAGCACAAAACATACACAAGCCATTGTTCTCCACTGCACCAACCTGGATTCAGTTCTACGGGACTCTAGTGAAAAAGGTTGCAGAATATGTTGTTTTTTAGCCACGACTTGACCCTGCCCCCATGCTCACTCACCCACCCCTTTTGTGTACAGCGCCACAGCTTACATACGTTTTTAGGTTGAGCATTCAAGACCTCTTTTATATACTTTAGTATATACTTTCATATATATACTTTAGTATATACTTATATGTGTATTTATTTTGTGGGCACTGGAGTTGAGCCCTAGGAATTGTCTGCTTTCCGCTTAGGAACTTTTTTTCTCTTCAACTGCCTCTATTTAACTGTCTTGATATAAAACGACCAGCAGAGGTCAGTAAAATAACAGAATTGCCTTCTGCTGAGGGGCTTTTTTTTCCTAGCAACTGCCTCTATTGAACTTTTTTGATAGAAAACGACCAGCAGAGGTCAGTAAAATACCAGAATCAAATTAGCATTCTCTAGATTCCAGTCCATAGAAATTGTCTTCCAAGAGCACCCCTAGACAATAACATTTTTATAAAATCTCATATTTTGAGTGATATGACCACCAAAGGCCCTGTTTATATATTAAAAACTGAGCTTTGGACTATACCATTTCCATCTGAAAGGCAATATTTCTCTCTACGTGTTCCCATACCTGGCCTGTTACACAGTTTGGTTCTTACTTTCCCTCCATGTTAAAGAACAGTAGATATTTCAGCACCTAGGCTAATGTGCTTCATAGCAAAATACACATAAGATCCCAAAGGCTAGACCGACTGCATTGCAAATGCCTGTTTAATGCACTTCCACCACGGTGAAGAAGGGGTGGGTCCTGGGTCTCCCATATCTTACAGATATTTACCGGCCTAGGGCTGAATGTGGCCTTCCAAATGAGTTGCAAGCACGCAGCGGCCTGCACTGCTCTCTTCTTGCTACTGCAGCTCCAGGAAGGCGCTTTCTACCCAGCCTCACTCCTGTAGTTCGCCTCTGATCATCACCTCGCCTTGCAGTTCTGCGCGACACTCTCGCGGCTCAGAAATGTCACACGCTCCTTTTTGTTTCAGACCTACAGATGCTAGAGAAAGGCAGTCTCGTTCCCTGGTTGTTTACACAATGCCCGGGGGATTGAGGACACTTGCCACGTCGCGGATAGCTCATGAATATTCCAGTTTGAAAAATCAAAACCGGACAGGTGTTTCCATGGACTCGTTGCGTGGGAAAGATCTTGAAAATGCGATTTTCAGGAAAAGACAAGCCGGGTCATGTCCCCCTTCAGGGAAGGAGGGGCAGGTGTTTCCCTGATTAATTTAAATGATGAGAAAAAAATGCCTTCCAGATACACTGGGTCCTTGTTATTAAGCGAGCAGGTCGGGCAGGCCCGCGTTATTTGTGCGGCTTAAAAGGTGTTATGATGAGAGTAATTATGGCCTGCCAGAAGACTGTGGGAAAAAACACTTTAGACTGGGAGTGAGAGTAACATCAGCTAACAAAGAGCCCGTCGCCTGGAGCGTACATAGGCCCAATATTTGAGGATGTTTGCCACAGAATGTAGAAATCCCATCGAAAGTGAAACAGCGTTAATCTTGGCCTTAGAGCACGAGACGACCGGTTTGGTTAATTTTGTTTGTAATACGTAGAGGCTGGTCATACAGATATTTCAATTCACCCCCCTCTCCCCCCACAAAAAAAATATTTAAAAAAATTATATATTTTATATATATATATATATATATATATATATATATATATATATATATATATATTTTTTTTTTTTTTTTTTTATTACGAGGTTGTGTTTTCTTTTGTGTCCCCAACGTTTGAAGTAGGATGCATAGGCTTCCGTGTCTTCACAGTCTCGTTCTGATTTGCGATTTCCTGTTGTGGAATAATTCAGCATACTTAATATTGCAAGAAAGCTGTAAGGTGCAACTTGTTTCAAAGAAGGGTATGACTCGCTTTAGGCAAACATTGGCATTAGACTGTGATTGTTTTGTGATCAGGTGCAGCATGTCTGTGTTCCAACAAGGGCAATAGGACCGCCCTATTCAGATGAATCTAAGCTTTAAAATGTCCAGTTCTGTGCCCAATACACAACCTAATATGCACATTCTTTGAACGCATATATTTAGTATTGTAATTGCTTTGCTCTCATAGTGTAAGAAAATGACTTAAGAAGGCCCCCCTAACTGCATTGTGATAGAAATGTGACTCCACAAAATGTCATCTCTGTTCTGACGGAAGGTCGTTTGCAGACACTATGGCCTTGATGAGGAGAGGCCCAGAGGGATAGGAGCTATTTATTGCACTCATTAAAAACCGTTGCCTTGGGGTTCCGAGTTTGCCCCAAACATGTGGCTCACCGTGGGTTTGATGCTTTCCACACAAAAGTTAGGGGTGTGTGAAATGTTCAAAATTGTATGTTGCATAATATGGCAAAACTTTTCAAATTACAAACTCGCAATTTAGTGCTATCTTTCTTAGCCCGAAATGCATCTTAGAGTCCATTTTGGACAGTGAGGACTTAAGGGCATATTTACAAGCCCCGGTCGCCACGGAAACGTCACTTTTTACGACGTTCCTGTGGTGATAGGGCTTCGCCTCATTTATAAGACAGAGTTAAGCCACTTAACATGGCTTAATGCTGCCTTGTGAATAAGGCCCCCTTTTCAACCTATGCTTAGCATGAAAGGGGAGGGCAATGGGTGTTGCTTTGGTCATTCGACCACAACACCCATTGATTCTGACGCTGCCCCCTATTTACAAGGGCGGTGTAAATAGGAGGCAGCGCCAGAATTAAGACCAGGGAAAACCTGGTCTTACCCTGGCGCAACAAGGAGAAATGTTTCGTTTTTCCTAGTTTTTGCTGTTTTCATTTGTGCAGCGTTGTACAGCACACATGAAAACAGCAAAAGGCCAATGATTGTTTATGTACAGGAAGGTCCCCCTACCTGCACATAAACTATATCTTTTTTTTTAAATGCCGTTTTGCAACTTCAGTGTGTGCTGCATTAAGTAGCACACATAGAAGCACACATAGAAGTTACAAACCAGTATTGAAATATTGTTTATGTGCCGGAAGGGGGGCCTTCCTACACATAAACAATCTTCCCCTGCACACAGACACCCTTGCACTATGGTGCAAAGGTGCCTGCGTTGGTGCTAGGCAGCTAAAGATAGAGGCAGCGCAGAGGGAAACACATATTCTTGTAAATATGGTGCAGCCCTGCGTTTCTGAAGAGGCGGAGTGAGGCGTTAGGACAGGAAGGCTAACGCCTCTCTCCACGACTTCACTTGTAAATATGCCCCTTAGTTTGAAGTATAAAAATATTGCAAAAACACAAGTGCGCTTGTAGTCCAGTCCTTCACATTGTTTCTGAGGGAAATTTGTTACCATAAATGAGGAATAATTATGCAATGAGGTGTAACTGATCCATTTTGGGAACTTCACATAACAAGAGTAGATTTCCTCACATTTCACAAGATTATGCCAGCGTAATGGAAATTTCTCTCAGGTCCACTAAAACATGTACTAGCATTTACTGCACCTTTCCCCCAAATACATGTTTGATGATTTGACCTGCCGAAAATTTTCAGTGGAAAAATCTGAAGTTTTGATCCGACCCAGTAAGTACTGAGAAGCCTTGAATGTTCAGCCACTAACTATTCCAATTTGTGTGTAAATAAGCATTGGTGAAGGGCTCAGTATCAAGCCTGCCAAAGAGGATGTTTGGAATGCACTTCTCTGACTGCTTTTATTTTTACGTGACTGCTGACAATGTAAGCGCCATCAAGGGTCCTCTCCCTCCATAAATGACTAACATGTTGAAGTTCCCCTCCACAGAAAAAAGGACTGAAATCAGTTATGGAACCAAAACATGTTTTGGACAGACACAAGGTAGTAATTTTGGCGCAAGCAGCAGTCAGCTCTGCGAAGGAAATTCCAGGTTTTACGGGTAACACCGAACCCCTCCAAGATTTCCTTGAACATTTCTACAGGTGTAACCTGCAGAAAATGAGCAATGTAAATATGCAGAAAAGCTTCAATAGGTGCTGAAAAAGTTGCAGTGAGTTGCTTATTTTTCTCTGTGATAGTAGGGAGCAGAGGTATTTCCGGTATGTGAAATACCTTAGCCTTGGAGATCATTATTCATTTGGGTGTAATAAAAACACAGGGGCTCATTTGTGAGCCCTTGCGTCACTTTTGCACCACTGGTGCATCACTTTTTGTGACGCACCAGCAGTGTAAAAAATGTGCCTTGTTGCGCCACATTTACAAAGTGACGCATCTAGGTAGATGCATCACTTTGGAAACCCCTGCGCAACATTATACCTGCGCCAGGTATATGTATGCGGGGGGGAGGTGTTCCCACGCAGGAAAGGTCATATAAGTGACGCAGTGAAATTTACCAGATTTCACTGTGCCACTTCTAGGACTCAAATGCGTCAAAATTTTACGCATGCCTCACAGCAGGCGTAAGACTGATGCAAGCCCTTTCACATGGGGCTTGCCCCATGTGAAAGGACACATTGCTGGGGTTGCGTCACTTTTGTGACATACTCCAGCAATGCGTTACTTTTGCGCCATACAGATACGTCAGAAATACGGACAAATCTGTAACTCATTTATTTATTTATTTATTTTTAACATTTCTAAAGCGCTGCTTATACCCGTGGGCGTCTTGGCGCTGTGCGACATTATGCATCATACAGTAAATATGACGCATCAGGTATTGCGCAAGGAGTGCGCACTGAGAAGTGACGCATCGCTGCTTTCATGCATCGATGCGTCATTTCTCATAAATGAGGCCCACAGAATTCTGCAAAACTGTGAATGAATGTCTAAGGAGAGTCAGCATTATTTGAGCATGCATGAGAATACCCATTTATTTTCATGGACTATAATGAGAGAGTGTGAAGATCTTATGCTCCAGCAGCTGTTTCATAAAGCAGTGCATTAAATAACTACAGACAAAAAATGGCACAAGTTATCCTTTTAGGCCGTTTTTTCAACCCAGAAATGTACAGCAGACCTTTGTCTTTTTTAAGAAGAACTTAAGGAGACTGTGTAAAAACGGTCGGGGACATGTTATGACCCTAGTTTGTGTTTCCTTTTTCTTTATTAAGTTAAAAAGGCCTGATTTATTGAAACTATGGGCAGCTAATCTTCTAATAGTCAGTGTTGGCAAGATAAGGATCACATGGCACAGCTACATGAATTACTTCTAGTCATTGGCAAAGGAAATTTGAATTTGCTGGGTATACCATTTTGGCAAAAGCAAATCCAGTGCAGAGGATGTTGAAATAAAGCCTCAATTGGTCTTTGAAAAAGCAAGTGACAGAACTAGACTATGCATATACCTCTGTTCAGTCTCAAGTAGGGTGACCACCTGGCATAGAGACAAATAAAGGACTTTGATGTAAAAAATTCATGGCAATGGGACAAAATTCAGGAAAAAAATTCAGGCCCAAAGTTCAATTTTACAGACACATCCGAGGTGTGACCATACCCAAGTACTTAATCAAGGCATTTATTTACGATTGTCTATATTTCACTTATTTATAATTTTTATGCCATTGCTGTATGAGATTGCCCCTCAGTCTGCTACATTCAGATGATGCATTATGTCCTTGTTCAACAGTAAATTGATACCCTTTATTGTGGTGTAAAGGGCATCTCCCCATCCCAAATGTACCCGATCATTCCTGTAGAGAAAGCAACAGCAACATTTAGAATATGTTTCTAGACATTTCAATACCCATGGCAAACAGTTTGGGAAACATAAAGGTAAGTGATTTTTCACATTTTGCTCATCTTATTCTCTTCTAGACATCAAACCCTAAAAAAATGAATGAGGCAGAGCAGATGGTGTGGGTGACAGTCTTGTGCCTAATGTTAGAATGTGAGGCATCCACAACTTGTCTATAGACTCACAGCACCAAGAAGACCCGACTGCTACATTAGAGTCTACGTCAGAGAGTCTACATCTATTTTAAAACTGGGAACCCAATCACCAAACAGAGAACTAAAGAGCAGGATGAAATCGAGATCAGACAGGAGCGCCATAGCTACTGGTTCAAAGGGTCCTAGCTAAGAACGGTGTGAATAAGGGAAAGAAGAACAAGACAGAACAATTCCTAAAATCAGCAAGGCCCTCCATGATGATTCCTGGCAAACTCTGCCTGTGCGATAGTCAAGTGATAGTGTTAATTATGTTGCAACTCCTACAGAGGAGCTGTTCCCCAGGGCCCAGCGCTAGAGACCACGGAAGGTTCAGGCTTGTAAATCAAATTTTAAGACTTGAACAAAGTTTGCTGTTTACTGTTTAATGACCATTCACTGTCATCAATATGACATTATTTTTCATGCCAATATATGTTCGTGATAAAGTTCATCTTGATAATCTTCATTGACTAGGCAACCAAATCATCAGTGATACAAACAAGTATCCATCCAATATTCCTGTTCATCCCAATGCATTTCAGACATCGCCTGTGCCCTTCATCAGGGGAATATTCTAAAAATAAAACAGAAATATGCAATCCTTATAGGAAGGCCTTCAAAACAATCTAGAAACTGTATATGTGAGTTACGTGGTGTTAAACTCCATGCATGTTAAAATGAGACCATGTTGCATAATCATATAATTAGTATGCATCAGATGGTGGACTGGTACAAGTCATGCGATGGTGTGATCCAGTTCCATTACGTGGGGACAATTGAATTGTGCTTGAAGTTAGTCACTAGTGACTCAAAGGTGCAGATTAAAAGTCTTAATTGCGAACAAACATAGAACGTGAACACTAGGGCGGTATAGTCCGTGAGACGTACATGCTAATGTACGGGTTACACAAAAGGGTCGGTTTTCTGGTGAACATCGAGAAAACATGCGAGAGTGGTTCGTTTGAAACAAACGAGTGAAAGAGAATGCCCACGGTTGCAGCAAAGTTCAAAGCAGTCGTCATATATCGAAAAAATGCCATGAGCGGTAATATAAATGAAAAGCTGCAACAAATTGTAAATAACCAGATATATCGGTCCTCATAAGCGAGGTACTTACTGGAGTGTAGAGAGTGGAAGCGTGATGTTTGTCATACAGGGTGGTTAGTTCCGATCAAAAACTGAGCCCGGATTGAAAACGCGGTCAAAAAGTCTCGTCCATGACAGGAGGACTCCAATTCATAAACATAAATGAATGACTCGAAATCATGTACAAAAAGTGGACGCCATCTTAGAACGGTCGCGTTTGTTAACTATGAAGGGCTAACTAAAAGTAACAGAAAAAGTAATGTGAGGTGCCATGGGCATAGTGAATGCGTGCTTGGTAGAGCCATGCATGATAAAGAAAGTGTTATTATGAGCATGAAAAAACGTATACATGGAAATGGTACAAATCGCTGCAATTAGCAAAAGCATAATATCTAAAGAGACACTGTTAAAGCAGATAGATTAAAGATAGTAAAGAAATTCCATTCTGTCATTAAGCCCATAATGCTGCATCGTGCATAGAAAACGTATCCAGTAATTTTCTCTTTGTAGGAGTTTGTTTTTGTTGTTACCACCTTCTGTTTGGACAATCACTTCCAGGACCATGAATTTCAGTTGGCAGATGTTGTGCTTTTTTTCAACAAAATGCATAGCAACAGTGATTTTGGATTCCTCGTTCTAATATTGCTTTTATGTTCCAAGATCCGAATGCGGATTTTTCTCTCTGTGTGACCCACATAACATAGGCCACACGGACATTTAAGTAAGTAAGTAACGTTGGCTGTATTACATGTAGCATTTACTCGAAGCCTGATGTTCGTTCCTTTCATGGAGTGATTCATGGTGTTGCCAGGTATGGAATTGTGGCAATTGCTATAATTGTAACATGGTTGTAGGCCTTTGTAAGTGGTAGTTTCAGTAGGATCTACTGGTCTAGGTAGCAAATCTTTTACATTTGGACCTCGAGTATAGGCAAAGATGGGAGCG
This sequence comes from Lissotriton helveticus, assembly GCF_964261635.1. Taxonomy (NCBI): domain Eukaryota; kingdom Metazoa; phylum Chordata; class Amphibia; order Caudata; family Salamandridae; genus Lissotriton; species Lissotriton helveticus. Next base: position 2,073,812,474 of record NC_136061.1, read on the forward strand.
TTTTCAAATAGACCTTTGAAATCAGGTTTCATACTGAGTAGAGGCCAATGTTCTTGATTATTTTGCGGTGGTGGTTGCTTGTAGTAGAACATTTTGACACGATTACCATGCAATTGTAGTTATAAAAACAGGCTTTCTCATACTTTTAGTCAATGCAGAAGACAAAGTGCATTACAAAAAGTATGGATACTGTGATCCTGGGTGCAATTGGGATGGGGTCAATAAGCGTGGAGGCTGAATCAGATGTGTGGCTAAAGACAGCAAAATATTCAGTCACTATTTTATTGATTGTTCACAATCAGCTAACTGCATAAAAAATAATGAACACCTTAAATGAAAAATATATGCAAGTTGAACTAGTCAGTGAGAAGTAAATGTAAATGTAAATGTAAATGTAATTTGTACTTGTAAAGCGCACTAATACCCATGTGTGTCCTGGCGCTGTAACGCATACCGCTGTGGAACCCTTCCTGGCTTATCCTTGTGAAATATCCACTCCTGGGCACCCCCAAGGTGAAGCCAGGCATCCCAGCGCTGGTGGGGCCATTGTGGAGATTAAGAAAGCTATTGCCCAGAGTTGCAGAGTGGGACCCATGATTAGAATAGGCACCGAGGCGAGAATTAACAGGTCCGAGGAAATTGAGCCCAAGACCCGCCGAGGCGGGAATTGAACCCAGGTCCCGGGCCAGACCTCTGCATCAGGGTCTACCGCTCTAACCATTGAGCCACACTTCTCCACTGTGCACTATTTTATATTATAAAACCTCCGCTCATTAATGTGGTCACTTAAATGTATATGTGGGCAGCCAGAGGCACATGCAATTGAAAATTGTTTGGTTAGCAGGGATTAGTGACTTGTGTATTTTTAGTGCTAATAGGTCCCTGCCCCCCACAGAAAGAACCTTTTCAAATTTGCATTGCACATTAAATTGGCTGCCAAAAAATGCTGAAATGAAGTTAGGTTAAAGACAAAAAAGTGACTTCAAAGTGTACATTTTGGGAATATGCAGATTTCATCTAGCGCAAACAAATTCACAACTGTCCATTAGAAGCACATACTTCACAGCTCAGCTTGGAACACCCTAACAATACCTCTCACTTCAGGCAGCTTAAAGTGAAATCTACCAATTAACACCTTTACCGGCATTCAAACAGCCTTTACGTGCACAGATTAACCAGTTGCCCACATTTACATTTCTTTGAAGCAGCCCAGCACCCTGGGTGCCCCTCCCTCTGGATCATTGCACAGGAGACCTCCTCCCTTCTGCTTCAGCTGATTCATCTCAACTGTTGGAGTTAAAGTTTGTCCCTAAGCACGAAGGCTAAACTTACCGACAAATGTGGCCTGTCAAACATCCTTCATGGACAAATCACATTAACCCAAATTTATGGACTGTCTGTGGTAATTACGGACAGCTGGTCACCCTAGTCTCAAGCAGTGTCTTGAGAAAGGAAATAACCTACAGCATTAAAAGGTGCATGTCTCTTTAATAGCACAGGTGGGCTTGCAAATGAGGTGCTCTCTTTCTACCTCCAGTGAGTACTGATTAAATAAGGGGTTAAAGCCTCTGCATGAAGTCGACCATATTAGTTCTGATTTTAGATCTTTTTCACAGGAGAATAAATGCCAGGAAACCACAGTCATCACCTGTTTTCAGTCTGTCATCATATGACGTTTTCCTTGTACAAGGAAAGAAGTTTACTAGCTTGTGTGTTCTTATTAGTGAAACAGAAATGGTCAAGTGTATAACACCGGTGGTTAGCTACATATAGGTTCCAGTCACTGTATGCTATCATGACATGAGTAGGAGTGGGAGGAATGTTCCGTTATGCCTGTGGAATTGGTGGAATTTTGGCCACTCCACCTTACTCTTTACTGTGGAGTTCTGCCCAAATCCCAACAATCGCCACATGGCAGAATTTATCTGCATAATGTCCACCCATTGGTGGAGTTCCTTGGAATCTTGTAGCTCTCCAGAATTCCATGGAGTTCCCCCCACCCCTAGTCATGAGATCACCACCATGCAGTCCTATCATTTTCGGGAGCAGCGCCTTGGATTCTGACTCTATTTTCTAAGTTAATGTGCAGGTCTCATCATAAAAAGTGCTAATGCCTTAAAAGCAAAATTTGCTAAAAGCAGTCTTTATTGTATTGGGCCAATTTGGAATTCAAAATATAAGGGGATCAAGGCACAGGACAAAATAATTTAATCACCATACCGCATCTCCTCTCTTTAGCGATAATAACTATATCAATGAGCACTAAAAAAGGAAATGTCTTCAGCTTCGTGTCTAACAGATATTCCAACATAACTCACTGGTACTGGACATAGGGGCCAGATGTACTAAGGTTTTTGCATTCGTAAATAGACTGATTTGCCAATTCACTGAATTGCAATTTGGTTTTACAAAAGAATATCAATTCAGTATTTGGTCGGAGTATCTCTTCCAAATACCGAATGGTGTGAATTAATGATTTGCAACCGAAGCACAGTTGCAAAATATTTATCCTTTATTGACTACACGCATGCAGGGATCACCCATTTCCAAATGATTTTAATGGAATTGGCAGTTATTTAATTATGGGAGGGTCATTTTAATGGGAAGCTTTTAGAACACCAATATATGAAGGACTTGTGAAATTACATCTTATCAGTCTCTGATTATGAGACACGTTTGGAACTTTATTAATGTGATTCAGAAGACATGATTCCGTTCCCTTTTCATATGAGCATTGAAAAAGCAGTTGTTTTGCCACAAAACATGTGTTGGCTGTGGCTGTATTTGTTTTTGAATAATTAATTGATAAAACTTGAATTAATTAGAATATTTCATTGCAAGATTTGTTTGGCCTTTTGTCAGACTAAAAAGTTATAATTGTATCTTGTAAAATATTATTGGGAAACAGGAGGAGCAGCACAGACCACTAGCACTGAATATGTGTAAAAATAGGCGCTTTTTTGAAACAGGTGCACATCACATTTTTAAACCCTGGACCTTTGCCTTACAAAACTAAAACCTCCCTATACAAATATGTAAAACTACCCTCACCCTAAATGTCCCTTCCCCCAACAAAACTTAAACCTGCAAGCCTCTACCTCCTCCCAGGCTGATCTGCAGCAATTAAGACCGTTATTCTCCCACACAGTTTTACTGCAACTATTAACCTCTAACCAGCTTCACTTCCAAATGAACCTTAAACTTCCTGCCTCGTCCAGGCATGAGCTTGTGTACCCGTTCTTTTTCAGCCTGAATTGCCACTGCCAACAACAATAAACTTGTCTAACACATGCCAACCTCTCGGCCAACTGCCACCCAGATAAAGTCTCTGCCCGACGTTTTCCACCACACCTTGAGAGACATCAGTGCATATTCAAAGCTTTTACCAGTGTGTCCTCTACACGCAAAAAATAGAGGTGCATCCCATAATAAGACAAATTAACTCTATCCCCACGTAAAAAATTCAGACGCATCATTCGTCAATTTTACATGCTCAACTCTACTGATACCTCTTTCCCTGCAATAGGTCCTCATTTCTTTGCTAATCTTACTTCTCGCCTTCTGTATAGCTACCGGCTTGTTGGCCCCATGGTATTTAGATAAAATATCAAAAATATAATATCGACCTACAGAAATATCGAGTTGGAAATATCGTCATACAGAAATATCATTAGTAAGAATATCGTTGATAAAAATATTGATTTTAAGGTAAGTATTATCAATGTTAAAAAAATAGAAAGTGTTACTGTCCATTACAAAAAATATCTATGTTGTTAATAGCAACATTCAAAATATCAATTTTTAATTATTTTTATATATTTTATAATATATTTCAATTTTTCAATTTAAAATGGAAGTTTTAGGGGCAGGTTGTGGGTTTTGTAGGTTTGTAGGGGTATAGGTTGGGAAGTAGGCATTTATAATAATTACAAATTAATTATTTAATTTCTAATTATTTATGTCAATTGTGTAATATAATATTTTTCAAATTTTGTGTAGTTTGTTGTTTTTGTATGGGTAAATGGTGTGAAGGAAATTAATTAAAATATTTAATTAATGTTAATTTATAATAATTATTTAATTGATAGCTAATGTAAATTGTGTAATTAAAATATTTTTTGTTATATATTAGGCGTGAGCTGTTGAATTTGTAGGTGTAAGGGGTGAAACGTCAATTAAATATCATTATTTTGTTGTTACCCCTCCGCAATCCAACACTTTTTCTACTCTTGCACTGACTGGAGTGGGACTAGCAAATTTTACCCCTTAGCAGTCCCTACTGTTGCAGATTGGAGTGGGAATAGTAAATTTTTCCCCTCCGTAATCTAACTTTTACTCTATTCTTGCACTGATTGGAGTGCAAATAGTAAATGTTAGCGATTTGGCCGGGAGACCCAGCCATGAAGCAGACGCTACCGGCAAGAAATGACCAATGCGGCAGGCGTGGCTCAGTGCAGCTGGGCATGTAAGGTGATGAAAAATCCAGTTGGTGTAGTGGGGTAAATTGAGGATGAGTCACCTCCTAGTGGAACACAGTGAGATGCTGGGGGCCTGAGAAGCCAGGGCGGCGACTGCCAACTGTGCCATTCAGCCCTGATGGTTGGCAGCAGTGCGACGTGGAGCCAGAGAGTGGGAGACCACTGCAGAACGGGGAGCGGTCCACGGGTACTCATGACTGACCTCAAAATTGTGACCCCTTAAGATGACTAGGCACCCGGATGGTCAAGCACAAGGGGCTGGTGAGTGTCCCCCATTGACAACGGGAATGACAAGCGAGGGGCGAGACAAGGAGGCTAAGCCCTCGTATAGAACAAGCACCTGCAGGCTCTGCAAAGCTAGATCAGCTCCTACCATGCTTGACTCAAACATGGCAGCCGGCCACCGCAAAGACTTCCTTTAGGCCAGACAGGCAAGGGGATTCTTGAACACCCTCTCACACGCAGTGGGGAGTGGTGTCCCAAGAAGAGCAAAGGAGGTGGCCTGAATCACCAGGGCCCGGGTCCACGGCCACCACATCCACACTATCCCCTTTAGTACAAAGTGAGGGCTGATGACAAGACCCAAATTAGGGACTGGATGTTGCGCATCACCTACTGTTAGACCCACAGTGAGAAGTGAAGGAACATGCACAGGAGTGCTCTGGACCATCTGCATATGTAGAGCGGAACTTGAAGGGGTCCATGGGGTCCGGCAATGCCCCTCTCTGTCGGTGAGCTAGGGGGACACCTGCCCACGCTGGGGGGGCTCCACATGGAGGCACACAGTAGTGGCATCTAAAATAGAGAAGCGGTCCAGCATGGTAGATGAGCACGGACTTCCTACATTAACCTGAACGTGCCCAGTTACATCAAACGCGCCCCCTAAGATTCAGTAGCTCAAAAGTCAGGAGATCCGGTCTTGCACCACGCGATCCCACAAGTAGACACCCACGCATACCACTGCCTTGATTAGAAATCAGGGGGAGGCACCCACCAATGCCAATGAATGTATGCCACTCAAAAAGGCCCAAAAGAATAGAGTCTCTAGTTACTTCTCACCTTACTAACAACCTTGCAGTAGGATGTCGACTCGTGGCAATGCGCACATTGGACATTGAATCTAAGGTGCAGGAGCGGGATCATAGAATGGCTTGGGTGGAGGACTCAGACAAAATGTTCCACAAGCAACTCCAGGCCAGCACCCTGAAGTGCGAAGATTTCAAGAATAGATCCAGGAGGGATAACGTTAGACTACGCAACCTGGAGGAAGGAACAGAGGGCACAGACTTGGAGGCATTTGTCACAGGCCTGTTTGCAGAGGTACTTGGCGGGGGGCATGAAGATAAAAATAGACACGGTCCACAGGGTGTGACCACCATCCCAGGGATGACGCAGACAACCAAGAGATGTTCTAGCCAAGCTTCATTCCTTCAAGATGAGGGAGTAATTCTTCAAGCAGCAAGATCAAGAGAGGAAGTCTCCTTCCAAGGGCTCGGGTGCTCCCTGTTCCAGGATGTGGCCCCCGTGACACTGGCACGCAGACAAGAGTTCTGACCAGTTACGGAGAAGCTGAGGCAAGACAATGTAAAATATCACTTTTAGAGTCGCCTTCTCCTTCCAGATTAAAAACTACCATGTCGCCACCTATGCAAAAGTGGCATGAGTGTTGGACCTGCCGCCCCTCACCGATTCGCTCATCAAGAGTGCCCCAAATCGCTCAGGAGAGAAGACCGCAGAAGATGGTGGAGAAGAGAGGTGGCTGACACAGAACCGTCCGAGGCAGCCAAAGAAGAAATAAGCTTGGGATACAGAGAAGTGGGATGTTATCTGGGCAGCCAGGGAAACAGTTGAACATGATCTAAAGAGGTGCTCCTGGCAGTCTTTCTTGGACACAGGGTGTCTAGTAGAACATAAGGTCAAGTATGGAGATACTGAGTTGACCTGCATCCAGACTATGACACTTCGCTCAACAGCAAAGCTGGTGATCTGTAGGCAGGGTGGGGGGCTACTCCTTAATGATTTTTGATATTGGAGACTAGATAGTGAGTCAATCAGATTCCATCTGGCTTGCCACATGCGGGTTTGGACCAATACATCTACAAGAATGTGTTTTCGTAATGTGAGGAATGTTTCTGGGGGTATGTTGACCCTAAATGTTTTGATTAAGGATTTTTTGTTATTTTGGTTCTAGGTGCACAACACCAACATTTCCATATTAGGCATACATAGGCAAGAGAGAGGGGATCTCACGACAAAATGACTGGAGGAGCGAGATAGAGGGGTCTAGAGGAGAGAGTGGCACTCCTCTGGCACAAAGGCATACACCGCCAAGTCTTAGGTAGCTGTGATTATCACCGTACTCATGTAGAATACCAAGGGGCTTAATTCACCCACTAAATGGCAGAAATTGTGGTAATACCTCTTATACCAGAGACACAATGGGGTAGCCCTACAGGAAAGACATATGAAAAGGTCAGAAGAACACCGACTGCGACACATGGCACACCTCATTGCATATGGATCCTTAGCTCCGACTAAACATAATGGGGTGGCTATATTCTTTCATAAGGGATGGATAGTTATGCTCAAAGGTAGGATATATGGCCACTTATGTACCTTCTCTTCCATCTATGCACCTAACTCTAATCAGGCCACATTTCTGTGCCCTGTCGATGCTGGTAGGGTTCACTGAGGGGGAGATCTTTTTAATGGGTGACTTTTACCTCACATGGGACTCTGGCCTAGACAGCACTCAAACACAGAGGGTGATCTCAAGTAACTTCTCTAAGGCTCTGAAAAGGGAATTTGTCTCCATGGGCCTGGTGGATGCCTGGTGCACGGTCTGCCCCACAACTAGGGACTGGACCTTTCTCTCTCACACACATAGGTCATATTCAAAATTGACCACATCTTCATTGGAAAGACCCTAGTTTCAGTGTTACAGGCTACTTCTATTCACCTGATCACTATATCTGACCATGTGCCGGTTACACTGACCGTAGCCTGGATGGTGCACCCCCAAAATACAGATGGTGGTTCTTCCCTGCGGCGCTGGCACAAGACAATGAACTGAAGAAATCCATCAAGTATTATTTTCTTACGAATTATCCCAAAGACTACCAACTGGGACATCTTCAAGGTAGTAATCCAGGGTGGGTGCATTTCCCTTCATAAAGCACTACACAAGCAAAGGACCCAAGAAAGGAAGAAAGGTTAGCACTGGAAGCAGAACTGCAAGAGGCAGAGCAGGCCCAAAACAGACACCATATCCTTATCGTACCGAGAAAAGTGACGGCATTTAGGGGCTAACTCAACACTATTCATAATATTAGGGCTAAACTTACCCTTCTACAACTAAAACGCACAAAATACAAGAAGGGAAACAAGGTAGGCTCACACCTAGCCAAAAATTGCAGCTCAAGAGGGAACAAGAATACATAGGGGACATTAAACTACCAGGGGAAAGGGCATCTACAGAACTAGAAAAGGTCCAAGCATTTAGCCACTTTTACAAAGCTCTCTAAAAGGCGGATAGGTACGAGGAGGCAGAGCAAACCCAATACATGGAGGAAGTGGAGCATCCGAAGGTGTGAGCAGTAAAAAATGCACAGTGGAGCCGATAGGTTGCATGGGAGGTCTTCAGGATCATAGCAAGTCTACAGCCACATAAATCAACCGGTCCTGATGGGCTTACATCTCATTTTTACAAAACATTTGGGGCAGAACTGATCCCTCAAATGGTGAGCTCTACAACTTGATTGTGCACTCTGGGATGGTGACTACTTATATGGGGGTAGACCTTATCCCAGTGCTACCCAAGCCAGGGTACGATCTTCACTTATGCAGCTCGTATTACCCTATAGCGCTCTTCAATCTAGATGCCAAGATATTTACAAAAATCCTAGCCAGCAGCCTGGAAAACCTCATGCCAGAATTGATACACTTGGACCAGTCCAGCTTTATCCAGGGCCAACAAGCGCATGATAATTTGCAGAGGGTCTTTCACCTGGTTGAGAAGGCAAAAACATTCTTATCCAGATGTCCTGCTTGCACGGAGAAAGCTTTCTTCCTATTCTGCAGCCTGAAAAGATGCAGATTTTGTGACTGGTTTATCACCATGATTAGGGCTAATTATGCATGCCCTAGTGGCCGGGTCTTGGTTAATAGGGTGGGCTCCGACTTGTTTACTCTAGAATGAGAGACGCGACAGGGGTGCCACCTCCAGCCATTGCTATTTGCCCTAAGCATTGAACCCTTAGCAGCTTAAATAAGAATGACACCTGCCATTCAGGGCATCTCATTCAGGGCAGATAGGCAAAACCTTTCCCTGTTCACTGATGACATACTGTTGTCAGTAGCTGCTCCTGAGTAATGCCTGGAGGCAGTGTTGGTAGAGCTGGAACATTTTGAGTGAGTGGCAGAACTTCGGATCAACTTAACAAAATCGTATTTTCTAAACCTTAAACTGCCGCAGAGGAAGATGGAATCCCTGGTCACCTCCACTCCCTTCCAATGGTCAAAAAAGACATCCCATTCCTAGGATTAAAGATCACTCCTAAACTCTAGGATCTTTTTAGGGCTAACTACCCCCCCATTTTCTCCAACAGTTGAAGGCAGTCCTCCTAGGGTGGTCCCCTTTACCTTTCATGTATAGGAATCATCCATGCGGTTAAAATGATGGTTTTACCCAGACTCTTGTACTTTTTTCAAGGTCTCTCAATTGAGCTGGATTGAGGGTTCCTTGCTACATTAAAGTCCATGATCATCCACTTTATATGGCAGGGCTGCAGGGTTCGACTCCCATATAGACAACTTTGTCTCCCAAAGGGGGGGGGGGGGTCTGGATTTACCAGACATGCATCTATATTACAAGACTGCTCTGCTGTGGGTGATTACAGAGTGGTCGGCCTGTGTGTCTGACAAACACTGGCTACACATGGACAGGGCGGTGGAGGGGAGGTGTATTTAGGATCGCGGAGCGCCCATCCAATGTCTACCTGGGCCCCCCTATGAAAACAACGCTTAAGATATGGGATGATATCCATAGGACTTCCACTTTGACCACCTTTCCGTCCCCGTTCACATTCATCCACTACAATCCCACGTTCGCACCTGCACAGATACCTGGTCCCTTTGATGCATGGAGGAAGGGGGAGATGACTTACGATTTCAGATCTTTTCCAAAACTGAAATATTCTCACCTTCTAACACTGTCAGAGGGAGTTTCACTTATCTGCTACTGAAAACTACCACTATACCTAGCTCAGGCACTGGGTCTTATGTGCGGGAGTGTGAGAAGCAGTGACCTGGGACCTCATGCCAGTAAGTCAAGTCAAGTCAAGTCAAGTTAGAATTTGTATAGCACACTACTCACCCAGAGGGTCTCAAGGCGCTTGAGGGGGGGGGGGGGGAAGCGTTACTTATCGAATATCCAAGTTTTGAGTTGTTTTCTGAAGGAGAGGTGGTTCTGTGTAAGGCGGAGGTGGGTGGGGAGAGAGTTCCAGGTCTTGGCCGCTGAGTAGGAGAAGGATCTTCCTCCCATGGTGGATCTTTGGATGCGTGGAATCGCGGCGAGGGCTTGATTTGACAATCGTAGTTGGCGGGTGGGGGTGTAGAAGGTCAGGCACGTGTTGAGGTATTTGGGTCGTAGAGGGCTTTGTGTGCGTGGGTGAGTAGACGGAACGTTATTCTCTTATTGACGGGGAGCCAGTGGAGGTCTCTCAGGTGACCGGATATGTGAGCTTGGCGGGGGATGTCTAGGATAAGTCTGGCTGAGGCGTTCTGAATGCGTTGGAGTTTTTTCTGTAAATTGGCTGTTGTTCCGGCGTAAAGGGTGTTTCCGTAGTCCAGTTGGCTTGTGACAAGTGCTTGGGTGACCGTCTTTCTTGTTTCGGTGGGGATCCAGCGGAAGATTTTTTTGAGCATACGTAGGATGTTAAATCATGATGATGAGATGGCGTTGACTTGTTTGGTCATCGAGAGGGAGGAGTCCAGGATGAAGCCCAGGTTACGTGCGTGGTCCATTGGTTTGGGTGCGATGCCCAGGGCCGGTGGCCACCATGAGTCGTCCCAAGCGGAGGGGGATGATCCTAAGATGAGGACTTCCGTTTTCTCTGAATTCAGTTTTAAACGGCTGTTCTTCATCCACTCGGCTACTTCTTGCATCCCTTCGTGTAGGTTGGTTTTGGCGGTGTTTGGGTCTTTGGTGAGGGAGAGGGTCAGCTGGGTGTCGTCTGCGTAGGAGATGATGTTGAGGTTGTGTTGGCGCGCGATGGATGCGAGGGGGCTCATGTATACGTTGAAGAGGGTGGGACTGAGTGAAGATCCTTGTGGTACCCCGCAGATGACTTCGGTGGCCTCTGATCTGAAAGGGGGGAGGCGGACTTTCTGGGTTCTTCCGGCGAGGAACAAGATGATCCAGTCCAGTGCTTTTCCTTGTATCCCGACGTTGCTGAGGCGTTGTATCAGGGTGCTATGGCAGACTGTGTCGAAGGCTGCGGAGAGGTCCAGTAGGATGAGGGCAGCTGTTTCTCCGTTGTCAAGTAGTGTTCGAATGTCGTCTGTGGCTGCGATGAGGGCGGTCTCGGTGCTGTGTTTGGCTCGGAAGCCGGACTGTGATGGGTCGAGGGAGCCGTTAGATTCGAGGAAGGCGGCGAGCTGATTGTTGACGGTTTTCTCAATGACTTTGGCAGGGAATGGGAGGAGCGAAATGGGGCGGTAGTTCTTAAGTTCGGTGGGGTCTGCTGTGGGTTTCTTCAGGAGAGCGCTGAGTTCGGCATGTTTCCAGCTTTCCGGGAAGGTAGCAGTGTTGAGGGAGCAGTTGGTGACATCTCGGAGATGGGGTGCGATGATGGAGTCTGCTTTGTTGAAGATGTGGTGGGGACATGGGTCGGTTGGCGGAGGGGGGCTTTGGTTTGGAGGTGAGGGGGGTGGACTGGTCACCAAAGCTGTTATGTATGTCAGCGATTTTGTTGTGGAAGAACGAGGCTAGAGAGTCGCAGAGGTCTTGAGATGGAGTGATGTCGTTGGTGTCGGCGGTGGGATTGGTAAATTCTTTGACGATGTTGAATAGTTCCTTGCTGTTGTGGGCGTTGTTGTCGAGTCGATCCTTAAATGCTGATTTCTTGGTGGATCGGATCAGCTGGTGGTGTTTGCGGGTGGCGTTCTTGAAGGTGGTCATGTTGTCAGTGGTTGTTTTTTTTTGCCAGGCTTTCTCGAGGGTGCGGCAGATCTTTTTGGATTTTTTTAGGTCGTCATTGAACCAGGGGGCTTTTTTGCTACCTTGCTTGGTTAGATGGTTTATCAAGGGTGCTAATTCGTCTGCGCAGTGAGTGATCCATTGCATGAGGTTGATGGCTGCTTGATTTGGGTCCAATGATTTGGCGGGAGGGTTTTGGTAAAGCGATGTGAAGACCTGGTCGGTGGTAATTTTGTTCCAGTTTCTGCGGGGGATTGGTTGTGGGTCGTGTTTTTTTTGTAGTTGAAGTGAACGCAGATGTGGTCCGTCCAATGGAGTCCTGTGGCGTGATTAAAGGAGATGTACTTGCTGGAGGAGAAGATTGGGTCGAGCGTGTGTCCGGCGTAGTGGGTGGGGGTGTTTACCAGTTGCTTGAGTCTGAGATTGGCGAGGTTGTCCAGAAGGGTGGTGGTGTTGCTGTCGTTGTTCTTTTCCAGGTGGAAGTTGAGGTCTCCTAGTAGAATGTAGTCCTCGGAGGGGAGGGCGTGTGGGCTGATGAAGTCTGCGATGTCTTCGCTGAATTGTGTGCGGGGTCCTGGGGGTCTGTAGATGAGGGTGCCTCTGAGTGTGGTCTTAGGGTCGGTGTGAATCTGGAAGTGAAGGTGTTTGGCGGTTGCGAGGTTGTCGTCGGAACTGGTCGTGATGCGGATGGTGTTTTTATGGACGATGGCGATGCCTCCTCCTGTTTGGTTGGTGCGGTCCTTTCGGATGTTCTTGTAGCCGTCCGGGATGGCTATGGCGATGTCGGGCGCTGATGAGGCGTTCATCCAGGTTTCTGTGAGAAAGGCGACGTCCGGCGATGTGGTGTCTAGTAAGTTCCATAGTTCAGTAGCGTGTTTGTGGACCGAGCGGGTGTTGAGCAGGATGCACTTCAGGTGGTTAGTTTCGGAGTTCTGTTTGGCGTTTGTGGATTTGGTGTGGGTCCTGATGCAGTCTAGCTTGCAGGAGTGGCAGGTGAAGGGTCCATGGGTGTGTCCTGGGGCGGCTTGGTAGCAGACTGGGAGACGTCCTGTGTTAAGTGCAGAGAGGGTTGCGGGGTCGTACGTTATGCGGGTGGAGTGGATTGTGCGGGGACCAGGGGGTCTGGCGCTGGGTGCGGTCCGGGCACGGACGGGCATAGACGGGCTTACCTTTGGCGCGCATAGGGCGCGTCCGCTGCACGTGGACGCTGCGCCCAAATGCATCTGTCATAAGTGGAGAGTGGAGGGGGGCGGAGCGAGGGAGGAGCAGCTGGGAGGCGGGAGCGGGGTGGAGAGACGGGCTAGGAGGCACAACAACAAGATGGCAGCAAAAACAAAAGTGAAACAGGACGAGATTGGGGCACAGTCTGGGATGTCGCTAAGATATGGGCAGAGGCCCCGGCACAATCAGGCACAAATGATTACAAAAGCAGTGCGAGCAATGCAATATAGCGCTACGATATCAGTCAGCCACAAACAATAATACATGCAATGAGGGCAATGCAATATAGCGCTACGATACCAGTCAGCCACAAATGATAATACAGGCAATGAGGGCAATGCGCAAATTGGTTAATGGCAGCAATGAGCACAATAGCGCTACGATACCAAGTGACCAGGGAGCGTGTGGGGAGCGACCGCTTCTGAACGAGTCAGGACGGTCAGTAGAGCGGTTGGCAAAGACGGGGAGTGGCACAAAGGGTACTATATCATGCCTCTCTATGATAGTTCACTCTACAGTCCACACCAACCAACCACAGCATAAGTCCTTCTGGAAGCTCATTCTGGGGATGGCTATTTCGGACAAACAGTGGGATAAACTACATATAGATATACCTACATTAAATCAGTTGATGGGAATGCGAGAGGTCCACTATAAAGTTTTATACGATCGGTACTTTTACCCTATAACACTAAAACTGATGTTCCCTATGACCTCAGACTTGTGCTGGAGGGGATGCGGGCTCAAGGGAGATTTTAAATACATCTGGTGGGACTGCCTGACGATCAGGCCAATCTGGTCAGAAATACTGGCACAAATCAAAGACATCCTCGGCTACCCCATACCTGAGGACGTGGGCTCGACACTTATGGGCCTGAGGGTGGATACCCTCAAACGTCAGACAGTAGGTGACAGATCAATTCTATGGTTCTACCGGGGGCAGCGAAAATGGCAGTGAGAGAGGCCTTAAAACAGGAACACGCACCATCTACGACTCAGTGGCACTTCCACCTGTGGTAAACCCTTACCATGGAACGGATGGCGGGCGTACTATCTGACTCCTTTGAAAAATGTTAATATATATGGGGTCCTCTAGTGGAGTATCTATCACAGGGGCTTCCTCTCTGTATCTGCCCAACGCGAACTCAAGCACTCCATCTCTTTCAATTTTAGAAATTACGTACCTGACGGGGCTAGTGGAGGGAGGCAAACCCCAAGGGAGCCTTCATATCTACCTGGTGGCTGCCCAGGTGGACCCTACCCTCAGGAATATTTTGATGAGATGACTGTGTATCTTTGTTGCTAGTGGTGGGATGGGAAGATAGGAGTTAGAGGGGACATTGCAATTTTGTTCTGAGGCTGTGCAATGGTATCTTTATTTACTTACGATAGTGATCCATATCACTTCCTCGGTCACTCCTGTAATAGTGAACAAAATGGCCGGAGGAATTATCCTCTCTTCCTAACAAATACGAGATCATTTTAGAAAAATAAATCTTACAAAGGGGAAAACCGAGACATGGGAGGAATGAGCAACTAGCACAAAAATGTACTCAAAACGTTGCCGTAAAAGTTGCGCAATAAAAGCAAGGGCAAATTGGGACATGACTCATGTAATAAGGACGCACCTGTAAGGTCAGTGAAGTAGCCAAAAGGTCCATAGCAAAAATTGACATCAGCAGTACGGAGACAGTCAGGGCCGGTAATTCTAGAGTATCTAAAGAAACAACATTAAGAAACAATGAGCTTGGGCGTGGAAACACTACGTTCTAACCAAGCAAAAATTAGGGCGACTAAATAGTCAAAAGGCATCTAGCCAAGTAGGCACCCGTAACATAACAAACCTGATTCCAGGATTTCATCACCATTTCGTCAATTGAGGTTGTCGCAAGGAAAAGTCTTTAGGGCATGCCCCAATGGGTCTGCATCAAATGTTAGATCTAAAGGAAAACCCAAACACGATTTAAGTAGGGTTTTGGTGTTATCCATTAGAAGTCCCCAACGTAATCGTGGGAAACACACCAATTTTACACATAGTTTAAAAATTATTACATCCTGCCCAATTCTGCACATCATAAGGTATCAACAACCTCAAAAAAAATGCACCTACGTTTGTATCTGAATGGTCAAGCGGCGGAAGGACAGGGCGGCAATCCGTTCTACAGCATTAAGTTGTATTCACTTGCAGCGACAATAGAACCAGTATCTAGAATGGAAGCAATAAAAAGAAATATGAGGATCAATTTTGATAATAATTTTAATATTCAGGGATGTTCATGTGCGCACATTAGAAGCTCTAGAGGGGACCAGAATAAATTAACCGGTTAACCGGGGACCCGTATTTAAGACACCCGTTAAACTCAGAGCCTACCTATAATAAGATCCAAAGGCCTCATCCTCAGGTAAAATGGTTAATTTTAAATATCACGAAGAGTCTCTTCGTAAAGTTTAAAATTGACCATTTTACCTTAGAATCAAGGCACAGAATTGGCTGTGACGTGAATACAGGCTTTTTTACCACTACTATAACCGACGATAACTTGCAGTTTCTTTTCTTCTTTTTTTCGTTGCTCTCTTTTTACTATTTGGAATACTAAATAGTAGATTCTCCGCGTATATTGTTTTTATATTGTCATTAGCTTCGCGTTGGTCTCGTACACCATGGATGTCGATTGAGAGGTTATACTGACATCGCCATTTAAATATGGCGGCCACTTACGTGCTTGGCGCAAATAATAAACGGGACAATGCAAGCAAGGCACACATTGGATTGGTCAGTTTTCAAGCCCGGGCTTATTTAAACCTGGCGCATTCCAACGCTGGTTTGCATCGGAACTCAACTGCCGTGGACACTACGGAATCTCAGGTCATCCGGGGACTAGTAAAGTTAGCGGGTCCGTGCTCATTATACTTGTGACTGGGCTTTTTCTAACTAGGGCGTTAACTACTTTTCGGTTGTTACTTTGTTGTAATGGGTCCATTCTCATATCACCACGTTTGTTCCACTGTTCCGAACAGGCCGATTTGTAAATTAAATTGGGCTGTTTTCCCCTTCTACATGGGTTATTGACTTTATGTCGTTACAATTTACAGGAGGGCTATTTTTGATGTAAACCGCCTGATTTCGGGTAAATAAGGCGAATGCCGATTTTAAAGCATGAGGCACTGGTTCGGTGATGGAATTATGGGACATGTAGTTGTGAATGTACACAGTCTTCCCCAGTATACTTTCCACAATAATCCGTTTTGTTTTTCTGTTTTTATTTCAACTTTAAGCGCATTGTGCCCTAATTAGAATTCGCAAGCGACAATGATAAAAGTTTGTTTGCTGTGCTTTCCTTATTTGCGTTTGTATTTGCAGACTCCTAATTCTACCAAGACACGATGCAATACACGTGGCCTTGCTAGAGTTCGGGAGAGGCCTGAGGATCTTATTATAGGTAGACTCTGAGTTTAACGGCTGTCTTAAATACGGGTCCCCAGTTAACCGGTTAATTTATTCTGGTCCCCTCTAGAGCTTCTAATGTGCACACATGAACATCCCTGAATATTAAAATTATTATCACAATTGATCCTCATATTTTTTTATTGCTTCCAATTTTTACCATTCTAGATACTGGTTCTCTTGTCGCTGCAAGCGAATACAACTTATTGCTGTAGAGCGGATTGCCGCCCTGTCCTTCCGCCCCTTGTCCATTCACATACAAATGTAGGTGCGTTTCTTTGAGGTTGTTGATACCTTATGATGTGCAGAATTAGGCAGGATGTAATAATTTTTAAACTACGTGTAAAATTGGTGTGTTTCCCACGATTACGTTGGGGACTTCTAATGGATAACACCAAAACCCTACTTAGATCGTGTTTGGGTTTTCCTTTAGATCTAACATTTGATGCAGACCCATTGAGGAGTACCCTAAAGACTTTTCCCTGCAACGACCTCAATTGACGAAATGGTGATGAAATCCTGCAATCAGGTTTGTTATGTTACAGGTGCCTACTTGGCTAGATGCCTTTTGACTATTTAGTTGCCCCAATTTTTGCTTGGTTGGAACGTAGTGTTTTTATGCCCATGCTCATTGTTTCTTAATGTTGTTTCTTTAGATACTCTAGAATTACCGGACCTGACCGTCTCCGTACTGCTGATTACAATTTTTGCAATTGACCTTTTGGCTACTTCACTGACCTTACAGGTGCGTCCTTATTACAGGAGTAATGTCCCAATTTGCCCTTGCTTTTATTGCACAACTTTTACGGCAAGGTTTTGAGTACATTTTTATGATAGTTGCTCATCCCTCCCTTGTCCTCGGTTTTCCCCTTTATAAGATTTATTTTTCTAAAATGATCTCATATTTGTTAGGAAGAGAGGATAATTCATCCGGCCATTTAGTTCACTATCACAGGAGTACATTACTCATAAACAAGTGGGATTTAAGATGCAATTAGGGCTTATTCGCATATCATATGCTCTCCTTCTGATCCGCTACTGGGGCTGATTTGTCTTTTGTGTGCCCCCATTATTAGGATAATACGGTATTCCATGAGCAGCCCGGTCTCGATAGTTGACACACTGTGACACAGCGAACACAGATACTCTCTGAATATATATATATGGCGGATAATAGATTGATTTCGAAAAGTTATTGGACCAAGATGATTAATGTTTGAGAACAGGTTACTCTACCCTGTTCTCTCTAATAATTCCTCTTCGGCTCTTCTTTCTTTTCTCGGGCCCTCCTCACTCCCGTTTTCTCCAATAACTCTTCTTCGGTTCTCTTTTTGCTTCTCCCTTCTCCTTTCTCTTTCTCTTCCATTCCAGTCATTCATAACTGTGTTTAACTACATCGATGCTTGACATATTCTGCTCCTGTGCTGCATATCCTTATTTCCCATTGTTCATGGCGAGCTGAGCTCGTCATGAGCACACAAGCAGGGTACTGCATGACGAGCTGAGCTCGTCATGAGCATGGAAGGGGTTAAAACCAGACTCAATGTCCAAACGGGTCATATAACAATGATCTATGTTAAATCACATATTGAATAAGTGGCTATTTTTGCAGTCTAACAACTGTAATGAACCATTTTGTAATTACAATTGAGTCAATGGATCCATTTTATTGTTAGTTAGGCCTGTCAGAACTTTACAGTCTGAATGGATTTTAATTGTTTCATTGTATATGTTGTTGGTTTAGTCCTTTTCTAATTGTGTGTTATTTCATGTATTATATGTGGCAAGATTTCAGTTTCTTGTGTTTGTGAAGGTTTTGAGGTGTTGGTCACAATTTATATTTTGTATGTTTTATCCCAGTGCCGTCTCGTTGTTTGCTTTCTATACATATGTCCATATGTGGTTTTTTGATTGTTCCATATATATGTTTTTATATATGTTTTTTTGTTGTTTTTAGCCCTGAAGAAGCTCTGCGCAAGGGAGCGAAACGCGTTGGCTGACTTATGAATTGGGAATGTTCTTAAAATTTATAAAAATAAAGAAGTGACTTTTTTTATTTACTCAGTCGTTCTAGACTCTTTTGAGCTGCACACCCCTATTTTGACCTAAGCTAATATTTATGCATATATATATTTTATATATATATATATATATATACATACACCCACACACACATATATATATATATATATATATATATATATATAAATATATCCTACAGCAGCAATCCTCCACATGACCACTTCTGGGGAAATGAAGGAAGCGAACCACAAGGAACCAGGCAGTAAGGTATTTATTTACTCACTCGCTCTGCTGCGACGCGTTTCGAGCACAGCCGTGCTCTTGCTCACACAAAGTTTTAGACAGCATTGTGTTATTTTTAAATTTTCTCAAACTGCCCGCCCACAGTGCACATGGTCATGTGATGCATTTAAGCATAGACATAGAAAACAAACTGGTGCATTTTGCCTCTTGTTGTCACAGTGCAGTGAAAAAATTATTATTGTTCACTAAACATACATGAATGTAAATATGTAAACATAAACTCTCATAATCGGCTTTAATGCCTTAATGTAATGGCTCCGTATCAATTCGGAATTCCTTGTGCAAAAATCTGCAATAAATAGATAATGACACAACATCCGAATCCACAACTTCTATACACCTTAAAATATGTACTCATTACTCATTACTAAAATTTCATAAATATAATTTCTATGATAAAACCATAAATATATAAAAAATATATATATATATATGAGTAAATCCTCATAACTTCCTGACTCTTTATGACAGTCTGTACATATTATATAAGTGCAGTTTGTTAGAAAAACGTATTCCCTTGGAATTACGGTTTTGTCTATTTATTGAGAGTTATTATTTCTGCATTAATGCAAGTAACCGTTTTACACTGTTAAAACATAATGGAGGCTGCTTAAAGTGCTTGTGAATTATAAAGTGCTCAAAGTGCAGTGCAATACTAAATCCTAAACCCATAAAAATACACAATAAATATTATTTTAATTAGATTACAATTAAAATTCCTTAGTGGTTCTTTAGAGGATAAATGTTCTGTTCCTATTTTTCTGTACATTATTTTATTGAATTAACAATTGTTTCGAAAATTCTGGAGGGCTATTTTAGTATGTTGTACAAAGCACTGACTTTAATTTGTGCTATTAAATATATTTTATTTATTTTATAGATAGTGATGCAGATCTTCTGTATTGTTTAACCCATTGGGAATTTTACTGTCTAACTCAACAATCATTTGAGTTTCTAATCTTCTTAACAGTTTTTCCCTGTCTCCCCCCCTACGTAGTGGTGCTACTGCATTGATTACAAAATAGGATAAGCACTTCAGATCGTTGTCATGTACTGCTCTGAAGTGTCTCGCCACAGGATATGCCACATCATTGTTGACGATTGCCCTGAGATGCTGCAATATTCTGACGTGCACCTGCAGCTTGGTGCTACCCACGTAGCGGAGCCCACAGGTGCACATCAGAACATATACAGCATACTCAGTGCGGCATCCATAACTTCCTTTTATGGCTACACTCCTATTGGAAAATGGGGTAGAATAATGAGTTGTATTTACTCCAAATCTGCATGCTCTGCATGATGAGCACTTGAAAAACCCATTTCTCTACGTAAGCCAAGTCCCGTCTATTCAAATTTCTGGTCTCGTTCTGACTAGTCAGCCCCTCATTGATCTCGCTCGCCTGAAAGTAATCATAGGTGACTCGATAATCTACTTGCAAGTACACCATCAGTGAGCACAATGTGCCAATTCTTTTTGATGATGGATTTGATCTTCCTTTCCTGTTTGCTAAATGTGGTTATAAGTCGAGGACTTTTATCTTTGTCACTAACCACTGTAGCTTTTTTGGGTCAATAATGATTCACATGTCTGTTTTTACCCAGGCTCTGGAGAGGGTAGTTTTAAATTACCCTCTATCACTTAATCTATCCATCATCTCTTTTGCACATCTGTCAAAATCTTGTTGGGAGCTGCAAATGCGTTTTAGTCTTAGCAGCTCACCTGGAGGAATACTCTCAATTAGATGATGGGGATGGCTGCTGCTGGCATGCAAAATGCTATTGCCAGCAGTTTTGTTTCTAAACAAAGTGGTTTCCAAATTATTGTCAATTACTGTGATACGCACATCCAAAAACTCAACAGTTGACACACTAATATTGGATGTGAAGTGTAGGTTGCATGAATTCACATTTAAACTCCTTACAAACTCCTCTGCACTTTCAACATCACCCTCCCAAATTGCAAAAACGGCATCAATGAAGCGAAGCCAATATTTCACCTTGTGTCTGTTAGGTGTGCCTTCCAGGACCTGTTTCTCCCACCTGCCAACGTGCAAGCACGCATAGCTGGGGGAGAAACAGGATACCATTGCCACTCCTCGTTCTTGTTTCCAATATTCTTTATTGAACAGGAAAAAATTATTGTTCAGACACCAATCGGTTAATTCACAAATCATCTTATTGTGACAATAATATTCACATGATTTAGTTCCTAAAAAATAATTAACCGCACGTAGGCCAGCCTCATGTTCAATGCTTGTATAAAGCAACTCGATGTCCAATGTAATTAAACACCAGTCGCTATTCCATTTAATACTACCAAGTTTGTTTAAAAAGTCCCCTGTATCTCCCACAAAACTCTGAATAAAAATATATACATATATATATTTTTTTTTACCTACTGGCCTCACGTTTTCTCCATGTTAATTTCCAGAGGAAATTTTGCGACGAGCTACAGCCCGAACTACTGAACAGAATGACCTCAAATTTGGAAAAAATTTGAGGTTGATTCAGAAAGCAACCCTTTTTTAAATGGTGTAAATACCCTCAGTAGTTTTTGAGAAATTCAAAAAGTAAGAGTCAAAAAATCAATTTCCCATCGGAAACTTTGTACAAGGCTACAGCCGAAACTACTGAACGGAATTACCCCGCATTTGGCAGAAAGGTAGTGCTTGGATCAGAAAGCGATCTTTTTTTATATGGTGTAAATCCATTCAGTATTTGCTGAGAAAAATAGAAAAATAAAAGTTTTGATATCTGGGCGCTGTCTAAGTACTGTGCACGAGCTTCACTGTGATTGGCTGCCAACACTCCAAACCAGGAAGTGTTGGCAGTCATCTTGTAACTCAGTAGAAGCGAGTCACCAGAAAACTGAGAAACAAAGATATGAAACAAGAGAAGGGGGCCGGGTAGAAACACCCTGACCCCATAGGCCTGCTTAGGGGGTCCCAGAAGGACCCCCGGGGCCAAAAAAGCAACAACAAAAAATTGTCGCAATTGGCCCTGGTGTCACGCGTTCCAGCGCTTTATTTTAATGAGGCCCCTGGGTGGGCTAGGTCCCGGGGGTATTCCCTAAAAGAATATTAGCTGGGGCTTGCTGGGGCCCCCACAGTCCCGGGGCTTCACTTATGTTGGGAGGGGGTTCAGTGAGCTGTGGAAATTATATCGGGAAAAAAACAACGCGCCGTATTGCGGCCTCCCTTTAATATAATGCGGAATAATGTTTACCTATTATGCAGTGTTCACTGTTATCATGGATAGAGTCACTTAGTTACAGGGAATGTATTAATATGTGGCCTGCCATTTACTTCCCCTCAGCAGAGTAGCAAGGACATCTAATTGGCTCACATGTTGTAAGGAGGACCTTCCAGAGCTTAATGTTGATTGGTTGCGAACTATTGAAAGTAGAAGTGTTGCTAGGTATTCCCTTCTCCTACACGGAGTAGGAGGGACATCTGATTGGCTAACGTGTTCTAAGGAGGAGCTTCCAGAGCTTCCAGAGCTTCATGTCGGTTGGTTGTGAAGTATTGAAGGTAGAAGTGTTGCCAGCCATTCATTTCTCCTCCACGGAGTAGGAGGGACATCTGATTGACTGACGTGTTCCAAGGAGGACTTTCCCAAGCTTAATGTTGATTGGCTGTAAACCATTGAAAGTAGAAGTGTTGTCAGGAAATTCCTTCCCCCTCCGCGAGGTATTAGGGACATCTCATTGGGTAACGTGTTCCAAGCGGGCCCTTCCCAAGCTTAATGTTTATTGGCTGTGAAGCATTAAAAGTAGAAGTGTTGGTGGCCATTCCTTCCTCCTCTGCAGAACAACATGGACATTTTATTGGCTAAAGGTACAAGTTTCCTCCTTATTGGGTGGGAACGTTTCACTGTTGTGAGCCATTTTGTGACACACTTCTAAAGGAAAACAAAGTAGTAGAGGGGAGAGTAGGAACACTATTAACTCTGTACAGTAGTCACAAGGTGGTGGGGAGGGATTGTGAAGGTAAAAATTGTTTTATATATATTTTAAGGACCATTTATATAAATGTCGTGGGGTTGCAAATCATGGAGAAAAATACGAGAGTGTCTTGCGGTCTTCTTTTTACCAAGTTTGCGGGTGGGATACTTCCCAGGAGCACTATTTACTTATAATGTGGTGTTTACTTTTCTGACGGGGAGGTGTGGTTGCACAGCAAAAATTTCAGTCTAGGTTTCAAACAGTTTTTATTTAGCAATTACAAATGAACTATCTTCGGAAACTGATGCTGTATATATCAAAGAGGTGACAAATAAAAATGGAATTTCATAAAATATCAGTTAAGCGTGGCCACACCCTCCCTTTTTCTGCTATGGTTTGTAAAAGTGTTGCCCCATATTCTTGATAATATAAGAGGGCGTCAGTTACTTGTAGATAAAGTAGAAAAGAAGTCCTACAACAATCACTCCAGCACTACATTATCTGAGGTAAGAGGAACAAGTAAAAAACTGTTAAACACAAATGACTTCATATTAGATACAAATGTATGGATTATCATTTTTCATTTTTGTATTTTGTATTCTGTAGAATTCGGGAACGTTCTGTCGTAGTGCTTAGAGGTAGCACACTGTTCCGCTAACAAATCACATACTCATTAAAAATATGTATGATAATATTATTGTAATATATGGTACTGGTCCCATATATTCTATAGGGAGAAGGTGAATACGAACCGCAACTGAGAAAAATATAAATTAGAAAATAACATTCAGAAATGTAGGGTTCATCAAAATATTTAAAGTAACAAAGTATGTATGAAAGCAACATTTTTTTAGACTGCAATTTCTTAAAATATGCTCACTGAAAAAATATCTGCTCAAGTAAGTTATAAAGGATAGTAAGCTGTATTTCAGAGGGCGCCGACAAATCTCCAATTCCAATTTTGTAACAATAGGACAGTCTATTAACAATATAACGAATGACACTATTGTTACAGTAAAAAGAAAAGGAAAATAAAGTTAAGAATAGAACAGAAGATCAATAATGAAATACTTTCGAGTGGTGAATATTTTCAGAGCTTCTTTCCTCCGGGACGTCAAAAAGTTTGATCTTTGTGGCAACGTGTCATAAACTCCTCTGAGATTATTATGACTGTGAAAATTATAATATACATATTCACAGTATATTATCAAAATGGGGGAACAGACTAAAAACCAGAAGCTGGTGACATTGTTTATATATCTTTACTCTTTGTGCCGACGAGTCATGAACTCCGCTGAGAAAACAATCACTGACAATATTATAATATACATATTGACAGTATATGATCAAAAGGGGGGAACAGACTAAAAACCAGAAGCTGGTGATGTTGATTATATATCTTTACTCTTTGCGCCGACTGGTCTTGAACTCCTCTGAGATCACCATGACTGTTCATATTATATTATACATATTGATAGTATGTGATCCCCAGGGTAAAACATTCTAACAACTGGAAGCTGGTGACATTAATTATAAATCTTTAGAGTTTGCGGCAACGGGTCACCAACACCTCTAAGGTCAAGTAGAGTGTCAATATTATAATATACGAAGTCACAGTATATGAACTCAAAGGAGCCAGAAAAGGAGCAATGCTTGCTGTAATCTGTCTGTTTCTGAAAACAAGCTGCTAACGTTATAGAAAAAAATCAAAAACATGCAGTAACACTTTTTTTAGATATAAATGTTTAAATATTGACAAATAGCTATGTATTATAGATATCTACTATGCTATAATCAAACAACTTACAACAATATGTTTTGTTGCCGCAAAACAAGAATTCGACACTAGAAAAGGAAACCTGCATCACAGAATGGACACGGATAAATAACATGTGAAAACTAAACTAATCAAACAACGGGTGTGGTTTATATACTTTTTGGTTATTGAGTAGTGGTGGTGAAGGTAGGGGGCGGGGCTTGAGGTGATATGTGTGCAAACATGCCCTGTGGCACGTTTTAAGTTGGGGAATTAAATCCTCTTCAATACAGAGGTTCCCTAGGGGCCAACTAGTCCAACAGGTACCTCCATTAAGCGCCACGGAGCTGCGTTGCAGAGTGTTGTAAAAAGGGGGCGTGCCCTCTGAACACCTCTATGCAACACAGCTCCCTTGCGCATACTGGAGGTACCTGGTGGGCTAGTTGGCTCACAGGGGACCTCAGGATTGAAGAGGAATGAATTCCCCAATCTTATAAATGCCACAGGGCGTGTTTGCACACATGTCACCTCAGGCCCCACCCCCTTCCTACACTATTGAGCACAATATTCCTCTAAAATCAGCGGAAGTACGAATTCCGATGTACTTACCGGTTATCACAAGAGACGTCAGTGCTGCATCTTTGAGCCCAGTACGGACCCTGAAAAGTCAATCTAAGCGTACTTACCAGTAACTTGTATTTCCTTCCATAGGAATCTATTGTGTGGTTTTCACCGGAAAAGTTTCTAAGTGTCTATTTTTGAAATGTACAAATATTCTACAATCAGCTGAACTACGAATTCCAATGTACTCACCTGTTATCAGGAGAGACCTCAGTGCAGCATCTTTCAGCCCACTACTGATCCTGAAAAGTAATTTTAATCGTAGTTACAGTAACATGAATTTCCTTTTATAGGCTAACATTGACTGATTTCACTTGGAAATTTTTCAAAGTGTGGAGTTTTGGAACTTAAAAAAATTCCTCAAATATCAGCCGAACTATGAATTCCGAATTACTCACCTGTTATCAGGAGAGACCTCAGTGCTGCATCTTTCAGCCCACTACTGATACTGAAAAGTAATTCTATTACGTGGCTGAAACCTATGTTTTTTTCAGTGAATTTTAAAGGTTTTGTAAATGAGAGTTTTTAAATGTATTAATTGTTCTATTTTTTTATGCTAATTTACTACATTGTTTTTAAATTACATTACAGATATTTAATATACATTGAAAAAAAAATGATATCCTATGGAAGGAAATTCAAGTAACTGGTAAGTACAGTTAAATTAAGTTTTCAGGAATAGAAGTGAGCTGAAAGATGCAGCACTGAGGTATCTCCTGATAACAGGTTAGTAAATTAGAATTTGTGTATTTTATATATATTACCTACTGGCGGTCGCCAGTAGGTATATATAGTTAGGATTTTTTCTCTATGGGATTTTTGAAAATTCTATGTCTAATAACTTTGGCGTTTGTGGACGGAATTGGCTGAAATTTTCAGGAAAATGGCACATTTTGTTTCTGAGCAGCCCCTGAAAATTTTGGGGGGGTTCGTCAAGGGGGGGCCGAGAAAAAAGGGGGGTCCCAAAACGCGTTTTTCCCATGTTAATTTCCATAGGGCGGTTGGCCTCACTTTTAGCCCGAACGGCTGAATGGATTTGCACGAAACTTGGCAAAATTGTAGGGACTGGTAGCCCGATGTGCCTTTTGTAGGTCTCAATATATGTGCTCCAGTGGATTTTGAGAAATTAACGTTTAAAAAAAGATATATATCTGTAAGCGCGCTCTGGGCAGCGCTCCAGGACGCGTACTTTTCGCGCAACGGAGCTTTGTGAAGCGAAGCTGATTGGTTCTCTGGCGTCTGTCAACATTCCAAAAAGTCCGTAGCGGCCGCCATCTTGTCTCTCGGTAGGATCGAGAGACAAGAGGAGGCCAAAACAAAGGGGCAAATAACCATAAGGGGGCATAGTAGATCCTCCCTGACCCCCTAGGTTTAATGTGGAGGCTTTAAAACGGCCCCGCCGGGCAAAAAAAAAAAAACAATTTTTTTTTGTTTTTTTGCGTGGGTAGCGCCCGGTCCGGGAACCGGGAAGCTTTCTGGGCAGCGTACTGCAATGAAAAATGAATGATAGACTTTTCAAATACTGTTGTTAATTGATTGTTGGTTTTGTTGATTATTTTTTATTTTTTTTTATTTTTTAAGGATTGTTTATTGTGTTTAATAATTTATTAAACTTTCTAACGCGGCACGTCATATGACGCATTACGCGACAACGCAGGTCCAGAATATAGTCAAAATGTCTCCACCAACCAGCGGACGGCACACAACCCCTTTCAGCAGGCTAAATAGTTCTGTTAAATGACAACAGAAGGGACAGGCAACAAGAACCATCAGTCAAAGAGGGGAGGGCAAGTTCTTCTCTACCGGGTCACGTTGGAGCGCTACCGGAACTGATCGAATTGGTAGTCTACAGTGTTTCTGGATGTTTCAGACTGAAGCTGGCGTTAGCATGAGAGCACCACCATTTCGTAGCTCCGTCGTGGCCATTCCACGAGCAATCATGCTAGGCGCTCCCCACCAGAAGCCTGCGGGAGTCGGGGGCCCCCAAGACTTTTGTAGAATCTTCAAGGATGAGGGGACGCTTTCGAGAATGGAGCCCAAGCTCTAGCAGACAAGCGTCCGAGTTCCAAGGTGTCGCAGGCCCATTTTAGTGGACCACGCCCAAATCTGAAGAGATGGCCGCCATTTTGAGAGTCCTGTGGCAGCCGCCTATCGCTGCACCGCAAGAGCGGGAGCAACTCAAGTACATGGTGAGCGAGACGCTGTAGTCGAAAGAGCGGGCGGTAAACAGCTGAATAGCGGAAGAGGCACAGTGTAGCAAAAGCGGGCTGAATGGCAAATGAAACGGAAAAGGGGTGCCCCACTACAGCGTGTCTTTAGGTGAAACGGATTGTGGGACAAGGTGAAGAATGGAAGAGTCACCAAAAGGAAAAAAGTTCCGCTTGACCCCGGGAGCCGGCCACCTATGTCGGGGGCGATCTCAGGCCACACCAGGGCAACACGACTTGGGGAGGGGGCCGGAGCCAAGCGCCCCCTCCGAGTCCGCGACATGACACCGTCCCTCGGGGGCCTCCGTCAAGCGGTTCAGGGTGGCACCGCATCACAACAGCCCCCACTTACTTTAAGAATAGTGAAGATGAAGCAATTGCAAATAGGCTTCAGACAATGTTACAAGCACTCCTCAAAACTTTGAACTTTCAGAGTGCATGAGTTGGGACAGCGAGGGGTGATTTGGTTTCTCGGACTGTTTTTCTGGTCTCTCACCACTGGCATACTTTAACGTTTTCTTGTTTCTAGGACATTAATAGGTTTTATCATTACGTTATGTTATCGTTTCTTTGTTTGTTGTTTAATAAAAGTTCATGTTCATCAGTGGCCTACTGATTTTCGTTTTCCTATTTTTTTCTTTCCAGGTTGTTTCATGGTAAAGTTTCTGTTAACAGGATACAGTGATCACTTCGTTATTATTGCATATGTCCTTTTCACTAGGGGTGCTCTCTGGTCGGGCCAGATGACGTATCTCTAGTAAATGGTCCGGGTGAAAAAGGTGCATCAATCAGTGGGGAGTAGATAGGCATGACAGATTACAACGGGGGAGAAAGGTCCGCATTACGTACCCTTTCACTACTTGCAAAGATTTTCCTACGTTTATTTGCAAACAGGGAATACCTCCAAAAAGAACTAATTCCCAAACAGTCAATGTTCGGACAATCAATCAATCAATGAGGAATGAAATAGGTACGACGTGTTAAAGGCTTGCGTTACCTACCCTTCACTATCTGCAAAGGGAGAGAGAATATTCCTATTCTTCCTCGTTTGCAGGTAGAGAAGATCCTTAAGAGAATTAACTTCGAACAATTCAATGCTCGATTGAAACAATCAACAAGGGGTACTGTGAACACAAATGAACGCCGCTTATGTACATACGCATTGCTATTTTCAACAGGTTGTTCCTAATGTTTCTATTTTAGCGAGGTCAAAAAGAGATCCCATTAGTGGCCTACTGATTTTGCTCGATTCCTTTTGTTTTTTTACACGATTTTTCGCTATCTGCAAAGACTAAACAGAGTATTGCGACTCTGTGCTTGTTTGTAAATAGAGAATGAACCAAAGAGAACAATCAATCAAATGGAGAGAGAAGCAGGCACGACGTATTACAAAGGGGGCAAAGGGCTGCGTTAACTACCCTTCACTATCTGCAAAGAGAGAGTACTCCTAATAGAAATGAGGGGTGGGGGGCAGTATTCAAAGCAGATCAGTGTGCATAAACACGAAAATGTTTTTACTTACCACGTACTTGACATTCGACAGCTTATGATATTTGCTATTAAAAAACCATTGAAATTCACTGAAAAAACCATAGGTTATAGACCATATATAGTTAGGAATTAGCATTTACAAAACCTTGAAAATTCACTGAAAAAACCATAGGTTATAGACCATATATAGTTAGGAATTAGCATTTAAAAAACCTTATTTTACTCACACAAAACCATTGAAATTCCATATATAGTTAGTTGCACTAACTATATATCGCGCACCCGCAATCCACTGCTGATCATGTCACATATTACATCATTCATGACATGGTCAGTGACATCACTGATGACATCACTGATGACATCTCAAATGACATCAATGACCACATCACTGATGATATCATTCATGTGACAATACAATGCATCTCCTCACGTTTTAATATAACCTCTGTTTCACCCAGTGTTAAATACAGAGTATAATTTTTGAAACCATTGACACACCAATACTAGTTACTACATACGTACTCACTGATTCCTACGTCTACACACACATTCACTCATTCACCCATACAATCATTCATACATACAATCACTCATCTTTACAACACTATCATATGCACTCATACACCTATACAGACACTTACACTCTGCCACTCATCCATGGAGTTACTCACACACCTAGTCAGTCCTGTAAAGAATCAATCACACTTCCATTTTCTTGTCTATACAGTTAAACATAGAGCACCTTACATTTTCAAACATACACTAACACATACTTACTTTCTTATACAATCATTGATACAAGTACACATTGATCGGCACAGAGTCACACACCTCCCAGCCAGCCACACACACACTCAGTCTCCTATACAAATACTTGGACAATCAATCAATAACCCATATAGTTAATCATATAGCTACTGATCAACACATGCAGCAGTTTACAGAACAACAGACATAATGATGCACAAATTAAGTGAGTTTAGTCACTAACCCATGCACTCAGTGAGACACATTTAATCACTCACTCATACATTCAGTCATGCACCTACTAAATCCTTCGTCCAGACACTTATACATCTACTCATTCTTCAATATGTAAAACATATTTAAACTTTACAGAAACACACAGTCACTGGATGATGTCATCAGTGATCTCATCAGTGATGTCATTTGAGATGTCATCAGTGATGTCATCAGTGATGTCATTTGAGATGTCATCAGTGATGTCATCAGTGATGTCACTGACCATGTCATGAATGATGTAATATGTGACATGATCAGCAGTGGATTGCGGGTGCGCGATATATAGTTAGTGCAACTAACTATATATGGAATTTCAATGGTTTTGTGTGAGTAAAATAAGGTTTTTTAAATGCTAATTCCTAACTATATATGGTCTATAACCTATGGTTTTTTCAGTGAATTTTCAAGGTTTTGTAAATGCTAATTCCTAACTATATATGGTCTATAACCTATGGTTTTTTCAGTGAATATATATATATATATATATATATATATATATATATATATGAATATATATATATATATATATATCTATCATAGCTCCACTTTGCCTACTCTTGAACAGCACCCAAACAACAACAGCAGGTGGTAAACCTTTATTCATGGGTATATGCAGACTCCTGTCTGCCGTTATGTTCAAACAGCCATAACCCGCATGTTTAGCCTTATGCGTTTCGAAAGTTCATCCCTTTCTTCCTCAGAGGCTCACGCTGGAAATGAATACGTGCCTCCGGCCTCAGTGTCTCCCATTTAATGCTTATCATGCCTCTGGGGTGCTGTTCAAGAGTGGGCAAAGTGGCGATATGATATAAATATAAATATATATATATGCACATATATATATATATATATATATACACACACACATATATATATATATATATGTGTGTGTATATATATATATATATATATATATATATATATATATATATATATATATATATATATATATATATATATATATATATATATATATATTATATTTATATCATATCGCCACTTTGCCCACTCTTGAACAGCACCCCAGCGTTACGCCGCCTGGAATCCAGATACATTATCTTACTGAATTCCAAGATCCCCTCAGGGCTGAACGCAGACGAAGCCCTAAGTGTGCACATCTAGAGAAGCCTACCTCTACTTTACCCAAGTACCTTTTAACAACGACCCAGATTGCGCCATCACTGTAAATATTAATTCACGAGCAGTCACATGGAGTCTATACCAGAAAACTACACCAATCACTACATCATTATTCAGTCCCCGTATATTGTTATAAATGATTTACCCACATCACAGGAAGGTTTACTTTAAAAACACAAAGAGAGTTGTTGCGCACTGGCGCGGTATGTAAACTTTCACATGTGTTGGAAAACGGGGTTGTGTGTCTTAAAAAATAGGAATGTGAACGCTGACAAACACACGCTTCACTTACCAGGTACACGAGGAGGAACTGTGAACACAGTAACATGTTCTGACTCTGCCACTAGGCCAGCAAACCGATTATCGGTGAAACCGAGCCGTTTTGTAGAATTCCATTCTGTAAACCAATCCCGGCCTTGAGAGTGACACACCCTCTTCACAAGATACGCCCAAACAGCAATGACGTAACCAGAGTAACATTACGTAGGGTGTAAGGGTTAATAATGTGATATGTGGGTGATGCAATTAATAAAACACGGGACTTATCGATGCAAGCAAAACGAAATAACATAATGATGGCATTTAAGTATTAGGATGTGTTCAAAACCGGAACAATTCTAAAACATGATGGTAATGATTATTTAACGTAGAAAGTAATATGAATTTTAGTAATTGATACTTTCGCTAAAAAATGCTGTATTCATGTGATTGGTCACGTATACATGTGGGTGTAACCCAAATCACCATGGTAACAAACCAATGCCAATTAGTGATGTTAATTATGACTCATGTGATTATGTAACATGTGTGTATATATAGCGCTAAATGCAAGGGTCAGATGTTAGTGAGCAAGGCGGGAAGAGCCGCCGAAACGCGTCTGAGCAGAAGCTGATGTAAGAAATAAAAACCCTTGAATTGAGATACACGGAGTCAGCGCCTTCTTTGATGGTGAAGTTTGGTTGGTGTCAATATATATATATATATATATATATATATATATATATATATATATATATATATATATATTCACTGAAAAACCCATAGGTTTCACACCAGTTATAGTTAGCTGGAAATTTTACTCGCATAAAACCATTAAAATTCCCACGTTATAGTTAGTTGGACTCACTATAACTTGCACGTCTGCAATGCACTGCTGATGATGTCACATATTACATCACTCATGACGGTGTTTTAAAAAAAAAATTGATTGGTTAACTGGCTTATTAAGTGTATCCTAGTGAATACATATATTAGCGAGTAATGTTTAAATATTTAAATATATGCATGAGTGATGTAATATGTGACGTCATCAGCAGTGCATTGCAGACGTGCAAGTTATAGTGAGTCCAACTAACTATAACGTGGGAATTTCAATGGTTTTATGCAAGTACAATTTCCAGCTAACTATAACTGGTGTGAAACCTATAAGTTTTTCAGTGAATTTCAAAGGTTTTTTAAATGCTAATTCCTAACTATAACTAGTGTGTAACCTATGGTTTTTTCAGTGAATATATATATATATATAATTTCTATGGCAAAATGAAACCCCTCATTTTGTTCCTTTTCAAATTAAATGTATTAAGTGTTACCACTTTATTCCAATCAAGATGACTTCAGGTGTGCCATACTTTTGTCATAAGTAAGACTGTTAGCGTTCTAGTTGTTCTTTAGAACACTCTGGGACATTCTGTCATTGGGCTATAGTTGGGCTACATCTGGCTGATATTTGGGCTACATTTGGGCTCTTTTGTCTCTGGTGGCCATCTTGGGAGACTGCATATCAGAATTGTTTAATGAAATATAAGAGGATTTGAGAAGTCACTCAAAATGTGCCCTAATTTTTCTTTCTTCAGCACTAATCATAATTTCTATGGCAAAATGAACCCCCTCATTTTGTTCCTTTGCAAATTAAATGTTTTAAGTGTTAACACTTTATTCCAATCAAGATGACTTCAGGTGTGCCATACTTTTGTCATAAGTAAGACTGTTAGCGCTCTAGTTGTTCTTTAGAACACTCTGGGACATTCTGTCATTGGGCTATAGTTGGGCTACATCTGGCTGATATTTGGGCTACATTTGTTTTTTTTGTCTCTGGTGGCCATTTTTGGGCTACATTGGGCTACATTGGGCTACATTGGGATACATTTGGGCTCTAACATATATATAGCCCAATGTAGCCCAATATATATTTTTTCAAAGTTAATTTTCGTAAAAACCACTGGAGCATATATCTTGAGACATAGCAAAGGCACATTGGGGTGCCAGTCCCTACAATTTTGCCAAGTTTGGTGGAAATCCATTCAGCCGTTCGGGCTAAAAGTGAGTCCAACCGCTCTATGGAAATTAACATGGGGAAAACACGTTTTGGGACTCCCCTTTTATCTCGGCCCCCGCTTGACGGATCCCCCCGAAACCTTCAGGGAAGGAGCGGAGCCTATGGAAGTCTATGGAAGGAAGATGCTGCTCTGCCCATTTAGATGTCACGTTTTACAATTTACACATGCTCACGTTTTAACTGTTTAACTGTTTAACTTGTGCAAGTGTTGGAAAAAGTTACAAACTGCGAAGCTGTAAAGGTTTCGATTTCCATTGTACCACGTTTAAGGTCCTTAATATGTACATACGTTGGAGAGTTTAACAAGTGTTACCCGGCAAACTGTGTCATTTGCATTCTCATGATTAAAAACATTTAAAGAGAATACATAAAAAAATATTGTTCAGAATAGAAGACAAAAAAACTTGCTAATATTTGTCATCACTATGCTGTTAAATTTAAAAAATGCCAGCATTTGTAAAGCGTAGAGCTACCCCTGGAAAGGTGTGCCAGCGCTCGGGGGTGTTGGAAAGATTAAGCAAGTTGTTACCCACAGTGAGATAGTGGTGGGCTAACATGCTGCTGGAGCGGGACATCGAACTGTGAACGCTGTTGTTTGAAGTCAGGTATTATAGGTGCTGCATCACACTTTTAGTACACTTATATGTTAATTACTGCTAATTAAGTTGTACACATTGTTAAATTATAAGTAGGCCTCTTTGATTTCCGTTTTTACTGTTTTTTACCGATAAATACAGACAGAAAAGTATTTATTTTCCACTCTGTATTTATTTTAAAATGTGGATAAAAACAGAAATTTGGTTATTTTTTGGGTGATTCTAAATGCTGTCAATCATGGCTACCAGGCCAATAGGTCTGTTGTTCTAAAAGTAAAAGGCTTAAAACAATAAAATAATTTTAGTAAAGAGCCTTAAAGAGCAATGTATATATGCTTGTATAAGAAAACATGCACATTTTAATATCAAGGTTGTGCATATTTTATCATCTGAGAGTGTTTGTATGACTGAAAATTGTGTCTCCTTCAGGCATGAGTGCATATTTATCAGCCACATAAATGTCGAAATATACTCATTTCATATTCTTTTTTTCACAAATTAGCATTTAAAAAACCTTTGAAATTCACTGAAATAACCATAGGTGTTACAGAAGTTATAGTTAGAAATGTGCATTCAAAAAACCTTAGAAATTCACTGAAAAAAACATAGCTTTCAGGTGCGTTATAGTTAGCTGGTCATTTCACTCGTACAAAACCATGGAAATTCCACCGTTATAGTGAGTTCTATAACTCACACCCCTGCAATGCACTGCTCATGACATCACATATTAGATCATTCATGGCATGGTCAGTGACATCGGTGTTGACATCACTGATGACATTCAAATTACATCAATGATGACATCACTGATGACATCATCCACATGATAATCCGATACACCTCCTCACACCCTAATATAACCTTTAATACACCCATTCTAAAATACAGAGTACCATTCTTGAAACCATAGAGACACCAATACCAGTACTACACACCCAATCACTGATTCTTAGGTACACACACATCCACTCATTCACCCATACAATCACTTATACATGCCGTCACTCCTCTATACAACACTATCATATGCAGTCATACACCTATTCAAACAGCCACATACCACCAATCATCCATGGAGTTACTCACAGACCTAGATAGTCATGTAAAGAATCAATCACACTCCCATTTACCCACCTATGCAGTTAAACACACAACACCTCACTAATTCATACAGATAGTAGTGCATACTTACTCTCTTATATAATGAGTGATACAAGTACACAGTCATCCATACAGCCACTCTCATAATCACTCACTGTCACATATAGTTATTTATATACACCACCACTCACATAAAATGCCTTTTACATATGTAGCTACTTACATGTACCACTGAGATCTCCATTTACTCAGGAACACACCCATACACATACTCACCCAGTCATAGAGCTTGTTTCACCGCTACAAATACTCAGGCAAACAATCAATAACCCATATAAACTGTCATGTAGCTACTGAGTAACCCATGTACTAGCTTACACAACAACAGACACACTGACATAGACATTCACACAGTTTAGTCACTAATGCATGCATTCAGTAAGACACGTTTAATCAGTGACTTATACAACCAGTCACACACCTCGTAAATCCTTCATCCAGACACTTATACACCCAATGATTCTTCAATACACCTTGGCATATTTATAAAACATATTTAAACTTTACAGAAACACACAGTCACTGGATGGTGTCATCAGTGATGTCATTTGAGATGCACCTGCAATCTGGAATACATTGGTAGTACTAAACTCCCGGTGCATAAACGTATTCTTCAGCATGTTAGGGCCATCGTCAATTCTGACCATAATTATCCGGTGGCCAGACACTTCAAGTCTGTTCATGACAACAAATTGAAGGACTTGGAGTACACAGTTTTAGGGTCAGTTCCTAACCCCGGCCAGGGAGGAAATCGAGATAAGCTATTGAGACAACGAGAATCACATTTTGTCTTAACTCTCTATACAAGAGTCCCTAATGGTCTTAACATGAATGAAGACTTGCACAACTTTTTATGATGTTTTTTCCTGATGGTCATTTTTTATGTTGTGATTTTAAGATCATTTGCTTCAGTGGTAACAGTGTTATGATGTATGTACATATATTTTTTGGGATCTTTGTATATTTAGGATGATCTGTGACTGATTTTGCATTTACACTTTAGGATCGCTTAGGCTTAAGTGATTCAGGGTTTTTCCCCTGCTGCTAGTGTTAGAAGATCTTTTTGCTCAGCACTTTTTTGCACCTTTTTGCACTTTGCACTTTGTTTTTTTATATAGAAACATTCTTTTTATCCCATGGCATTTTTACTATATTCACATAATTTTTTATCATGCATATTTTGATACCAATTGCTTTTATACATTGTGGTCTTGTTTTTAGCATCTGGGTTTACTTAGCCCTCATTAGTTCCCTGACAATATTGCACTTGCAATTTATTATGGAATTATTTGCTGCTATTTTGACCCAATTGTAATGGACAATACCTCTTATGATGTCATTTGCATGATTGATTTGTGTATATATGTTGCCTTGCCTTTTGGCACTCTTCTATACTAGGGTCGTTTCAACTTTTGACTGCTATTTTTAATGAGAGATATGTATTACATGCTTTATTCCGGCATTTGCCGAGATTCGATCATCAGCAGACACTGTGAACCTTTATTCCTGGATTTCTGATATATGGATTCAATATTTGTATTTCTTTGCACTATGTATTTATTATGGTTCTGTTTTGTGTATTTTGCTGCTATGAAATGATGCACCCCTTTCTCTCTTTCTTACACCTAGCATTCACTACCATGGAATGGTAGTGATTGTTTGCTAGTTTCTAACCGTATCACGTGCCATAGTCTGTTGCTTATATCGTTTAACATGGTTAGCTTATTTTTTAAAGCTGATTGTGCACATTCTACACTTTAAATACATCAGAAAATGGAGATGCATCATGTGATTAAGCTCCCAGTGAGGAGCGAAACACGTCATGAAGGGCACTGCTCCTGTGTAATTTTCTGGCTGAATAATTTTGCACTGCTTCACCCACTCATGCTGTGTGGGGGTCCGTGATTTTGTCCCTGGAGTTTGGAGGTCCATGCCTGTGGTACCACCGTGGAAACATCTTCTATGTATATGTATATATATATATATTCACTGAAAAAACCATAGGTTATAGACCATATATAGTTAGGAATTAGCATTTAAAAAACCTTATTTTACTCACACAAAACCATTGAAATTCCATATATAGTTAGTTGCACTAACTATATATCGCGCACCCGCAATCCACTGCTGATCATGTCACATATTACATCATTCATGACATGGTCAGTGACATCACTGATGACATCACTGATGACATCTCAAATGACATCACTGATGACATCACTGATGACATCTCAAATGACATCACTGATGACTACATCCAGTGACTGTATAATTCTGTAAAGTTAAAATATGTCTTACATATTGAAGAATGAGTGGATGTATAAGTGTCTTGATGAAGGATTTAGTAGGGGCATGGCTGACTGTATGAGTGACTGATTAAATGTGTCTCACTGAGTGCATGGGTTAGTGACTAAACTGTCTTAATTTGTGCATCATTATGTCTGTTGTTCTGTAAACTGCTGCATGTGTTGATCATTAGCTATATGATTAACTGTATGGGTTATTGATTGGTTGCCAAAGCATTTGTATGGGAGACTGAGTGTGTGTGTGGGTGGCTGGGAGGTGTATGACTCTCTGCATAGATGTGTGAGCAGTTGATTGACTAGATGTATGGGTTCAAAAGTGCATGTGGAAACAGCTGTATGGCCGGTTGACTGTGTGCATGAGTGTATTGGTGAGTGAATGGATATCTCAGTGCTACATGTCAAAGTAAGTACATATGTAAAACACAGTACATGTGAAAGTTGACATATATAAATAACTGTGCATAAGAGCCAGTGAATGTGTGAGTGGCTGTATGGATTATTGTGAACTTGTATCAGGGATTGTATAACAGAGTAAATATGTTTTAGTATATGTTTGAATAAGTAAGGTGTGTATAACTGTATAGTTGAGGAAATGGAGGTGTGATTGATTCTTTGCATGACTGACTAAGTGTCTGAGTAACTCCATGGATGAGTGACAGTCTATGAGTGTCTGTTTACACTGAGTGTATCTAAGGTTATATTAGAGTCTGAAGAGGTTCATCGTATTATCACATGAATGATGTCATCAGTGATGTGATCAGTAATGTCAAATGAGATGTCATCAGTGATGTAATCAGTGATGTCATTTGAGATGTCATCAGTGATGTCATCAGTGATGTCATTTGAGATGTCATCAGTGATGTCATCAGTGATGTCACTGACCATGTCATGAATGATGTAATATGTGACATGATCAGCAGTGGATTGCGGGTGCGCGATATATAGTTAGTGCAACTAACTATATATGGAATTTCAATGGTTTTGTGTGAGTAAAATAAGGTTTTTTAAATGCTAATTCCTAACTATATATGGTCTATAACCTATGGTTTTTTCAGTGAATTTTCAAGGTTTTGTAAATGCTAATTCCTAACTATATATGGTCTATAACCTATGGTTTTTTCAGTGAATTTCATTGGTTTTTTAAAAGCTAATATCTATAGCTGTAAAATGTATTCTTCTTTAAATCCAAAAATATATTTTATATGTTTATTAATAATTTTTTTTAAATATTTTTTTTGTTTCGCTCCCGGTCCGCGAACCGGGAAGCTTCCCGTTAGCTCAATTCGATTCCGCGATCCGGTCCGCGAACCGGTAACAAATCAACATAGTTACGGTATCGCGTTGCCGCGTAATGCGTCTTATGACGTACTGCGTTAGCGCACCCGGAAGTGCCCCGGGGCGCGGACCGAGGCGCGAAACGCAACTCCCCGGAAGCGATCCGCGGCGCGAAAGCGCGACGTATCGCGTTGCCGCGAAATGCGTCTTGTGACGTACTGCGTTAGCGCACCCGGAAGTGTCCCCGGGCGCGGACCGAGGCGCGAAGCGCAGCGAACCGGAAGCTAACCGGGGAGCGTTCCGCAGCGCGTAACATGAAAGTTAGAGTCATGTGACTTGTTAATAAAGCTTTTCATTGGTTCATTTCACTTTTAGTTTCATAATTATGGAAGGCTAGGTCAGGTGACCTAAAAATAACACTTTTCATTGGTTGAGAAGTATTGTTTTTTCCAAATGATGAAAACCCCTCCTTCTTTCCTCACTCTGACTTTCATCATTGTGAGAGGAAGACCTTTATTAATACTTGAGAAATGACTTCAGTACTTGCTTCAGCTGGTGCACCCCCACCACCACCTCCACCTCCTCATGGGAAGAGAGGACCACCTCCCCAGGTGATCACCAACACAGAGGAGGAAGAGGAAGAACTAGAGGAAGAGGAGAGAGAAGAACCACAGTTCTTGGAAGAGGTGCCCCGGGTTTCCCATAGGAAAGCCAGTTTCATCTGGCAGTTTTATTCAATCCCTCCAGGGCAAAAGAAAGTGAATGCGAGGTATGTGACCTGCCTCATCTGCAAAGAGAAATTATCAAGAGGGACTGATAAAAAGTATAGCTATGGGAACTATACCATGCATCGGCACATGACCAGGAAGCATCCACTTAATTACAGCCGGGCGGAAATACGGGATATGGAACAAAACCCAACAGCAACTCCTGTGGCCAGGTCAACATCGTCAATATCATTGACACCAGCAGAGGCACGGGAAACTGTGCCAAACATCCAAGAGAATTTTGGGCACATGAAACATACTTGTATGCACTGTGGTGCGTTGATATCATGTGGTAACATGAGTATTAATGCCATCAACCTGGCTTATGACAATCATAATTGCCCTAACCGCCCCCAGTAATTTTTTTTTGCTCCTGTTGAGCCCTTTTCAACGCCTGTTTTTTGTTGTTCCCCCCCCCAAAAAAACCCCAAAAAAATATAAAATCGTTCAAAAAATACAAAAAAAACAAAAAATGTTCAAAAAATACAAAAAAAATATAAAACAACAAAAATATAAAAAAAAAAGTTCTTTTCAGAACTACCTTCCCTTTCCAAAAAAATTGCTAGAATGTTTAGCACTCTGGCAAGCTCTATTTCTTTTGGTTCGCTTCCGGTTTAGCTTCCCGGTACGCGTACCGGGAGCTAACCAAAAAAAAAACTTTTTAAAAAAAAAGAGTAAGTATAAGGAAAGTAAACAGAGAGTGATGTTTCAAGAAAGACAGCTATAGGGAGTAAAGAAGAGATACTATTTAATAGATCTATTTACCAAAGAACAGACAGAAGATGGTATAATTGTGAAAAACAAAATAGATAACGAAGTGAAAGAAAAACAAGCATTGGCATAGCCAATAGGTATCGACTTTTGGACCTTCTAAGTCTTTAGTTATGCAGCATAATATCCTTGGTGCAGCAACATCAACTGTTGCATGGCTAAACACGTATAAGGTCCCAAAGGCGAGACCTATTGTCTATGCCAATGCTTGTTTCTTAAGTAGAATTGCAATACGTATGGCTCTTCCATGTAAAAAAATCTTATCTTGTGCTCTAAAGATTGCTAAAGTCTCGACAGAGAACAGGCTAGATTGTAAGTAGGGTAAATTGCGCTTGGTGATCTGTTTGAGGGAGCGTCTGCTTTGCCTGGTGTCTTTGGAGAGCAATTTTGATTGTTATACTGGACAATATAGCCCTAATGTAAATAACATAGGGGCATATTATCAACATAGGCAATAAAAGTTTTGCAGCTTTTATAGGCAGAAATGTGTCGCTAAAGCTGCTTTTGCGGCAGAAAACTGCCGCTAAAGCCGCTTTTGCACCAGTTTTCTGCCAATAAAAAGAGCAATAATTTTATTGGCTGCATTCATAATATGCCCCTTAGTGTGCTTCAACTACACAGAGAAAGCATTATGAACAAATAGTGATACAGTGATCAGTCAAAGACACTAAGAGTAATAGAGACGGAGTGAGTGAACAAGAGTGAGGAACTATGAGAAGAGAGGGACTGAGAAAAAAAGTGGAAGGAGTTGAGTAAGTAGGTAATAGAGAAAGGAATGAGGGAAGTAGCAAAGGCAGGAAACTGAGGATTAAAGAAATGAAGCAGTGGAACTAATAGTAGTTCAATGTGATAGAAATGTAACGAAAAGAGTACAAAATACTTACCTTATAATTGTCGTTAAATTCCTCACTTTTTATTTTTATACTTTCAATCTGTGAAAGAGAGAACAAACATTTGAAAAATATAAAAACATGTATTGAAAAATTACAAAAGACAAGGGCAAAGATTGAAGGACAAACAGTTTTTCAATAACTTTGACACTTACAGAAGCTACACAGTCCTAAAGATATACATTTTAAAGTAACACTATCTTGATGCAGATGAAGTGAGGCCTATCTTAAAACATGGTGCATCTTTTGCATTGCTGTTGTCTCAGAAAAGTGTCGCAAGACACTAAAATTTAAAATAATTGCTTCAGGATGCCAATAAGATGTCTACTATCCAGAGTTTTGTTTCAGGTGAGGCCTACTCAGGGTTGCAGATGAAATTTCGAGTTGTTGAAGAGAATAGAAGACATAATACATGTGAAGGTCTACCAATGAAGTGAGTCATGTCCACTGCAATGTTCAACAAAGTCCAAACCTCCTATGTTTCCCTGGACAGACCTAAACTTGATCTGCACAATGTGATTCGTAATGATAGGAAACACAGGTGATGTAATTGAAATACATGCAATTTATTTTGCTCATTTCACAATCACATCACTTCTGTTTCCTTTGCTTAGGTATCTCATTGTGCAGATGTAGTCTAGCATATCAAAGAATACGCAGAAGTGCAGCACTGCATGCAACAACTTTGACACTTACAGAAGCCTCACCTTCTCCATGCCTTCTACACAGTTCTACATATACATCATAAATGGAAACATTACAGAATTAATTATACATGTTAAATGGTTTATTTTTGCTGTTCTCAGAATGTATCAAAATTCACTAAAAACAGTGACTTGAAGGTATTCATCATGTAACAGCGGGGAAAAAAAAACACAATCAAAATGATTGTGTTTAAAAAACCCATACAAGATCAGAAATCAAAAATCAGAACTCCTTAAAGTTAACTTACTTTCCATGACGTCCAAGGATGTCCTATGAATAGCTTATACTCTTTTGTGCTGTTATTACTTTCAGCCCACCAGTTTCTGAAAGAAAATCTCCATCGTTTTTAAAAACATGTTACATACAATAAATGACTTCTTGCTCTCTACCACAAGATTCCACAAGGCCAAATTTTGTCAGAGCCATGTATAACTCTTGGATTTCTTGTTAGCCAATCCCATCATTTGGCATTCCCGCAACTTTCAGAATTAAAATGTTGAAGATCATTTTCACAATCCTGGAATAGTAATATCTTCCCCTTCTTGCTCAGTCATGTTCTACATTTCGTATGACACTGATACTGCTTAATATGAAGCAGACTTACACTACCTCTATGAGTACTACAATTATTTAATTCTCTACATCACTTTTAATCACAAAGTAATGTAAAACAGTAGACAGCATTGCAGACTTACATTCCCTCTACTCCATGTTTTGATTGGCTGCTTTAATTAGCTTATGAAAAGAAACAGTTTTTCTGAACTCATTTAAACTGCACATACATGTCCATGATGTCCAATCCTATGATTAGAAGTTATGTCTCTGAACTACACTTATCCTCAAGGCCAAATTGTGTAGGAGCCATTAGAACTTCTTGAAATTCCACAGATCATATCCCGAGATTATTTTCCTAAAATTTTGGTTTTAAAAACACCAGGTAAGAGTTTTTAAGGTCATACGGCAATTTTTTTTTGAAAATTACAACAGAATCATTACAGAATGACCAGCCATTTCTAGACTTTAAATAAGCTGTGTAATGTCCTGATGATATTGAAGGGCCGTCATGATATATAATTGCTGTAGTTACAAAAGTCCTTCCTGATATTGACAACTGCGAAGCTACAAAATTTTTTATTAAAGTTGTCAATTTTGTTCCATCAGGCCTACATCGTTGGAACATTAAAATGATGTACTGGCCATATGTTCGTATAAATAATGTGGACATCATTTCAGATTTACATTGGCTACACTCCATGTTGTGATTAGCAGCTTTTACTAGCTTATTAAAGGAGACTGATTTACTGTCTGGCAAAGTTAAATATACAAATCTTTCTGAGTCTACACTAGTAGTACTTGATACCATACAGTTCTCGCAGTCATGCTGCCATTGATAAGAAAGCCCAAACAGCTGATCTACATCTACACCTTCAGCATGTAATACATGAAGCATATACATTAAAAACTCCTGACAATCTTGCTGAATATTTTGAGAGAATTGTGTTTGGCCTGAACATCTATCTAACAGATTTCTAATTTCAGACACACTTTCTATGTTTCTTCTATCAGTGGTACATTTCTCTAACACAGAATTTAACAAACTGCAAAATCTTTGATCAGAATTGACCACAATCTCTTCTTTTACATTTTTTAGAGAAAACAAAACATTAATTACTACATTAGCATAGCAGTTGACACCAGAACTGTTTTCAAACTGAAAACCAACAACATCTTCAACAGAATCCTCTTTGTTTCTGCTTGTAATTTTAGGTTCATTCACTTTTTGTCTTTTTGCTACAACCTGCCCAGTATTGTTCTCATTTCTTCGTTTCCGGCCTACCAGACGTTTCTCAAACAAAGGAAACTGAGGCAAATGTGGCGCATACTCTCTTCTTAACCTATTGTATTCCTTAACACAATCTAGATCTGCACAAATGTTTCTGACATCACAGTCAATCAAGTACAATCCCGATAAAGTTCTAACTCGTGACAATGCCACATATGCCATACCCTCCTTGAACACAGAACTGCCAATATTCACCAATGCAGTGTCTACACTTAAACCTTGCGATTTATGAATTGTCACCGCATATGCCAAGCAAACAGGGAACTGCTTACGGCGAACATATAAGTCTTTTACAAGCAAAAATCTAGCAGAACAACGAGCAATTAGCTGTACTTCCTCAATGCCATCAAATTTAATTTTTAAAAATTCAATTCCATCTCTATTTCTGTATTTCACAAAATCAACAACATTACCCATTGATCCATTTACCAGACCTCTTTCAACATGTAAATTCCTTCTTAAAATTATACGGCAGTTCAAGCACACATTCAGAGTCTTTTCAAAACCTGCAGTTTTAGATATACTCTTCTCTAATGAATCCAATTTTGTTTTCAGATTCTCAGACAAAATAATTGTTGATCCCATATGCTCTACTCTATCAATAGCTTCCACTTTCACAATCTCTTGCTTTTCTAAATGCAACATTTTGTTGTTAAATTTTGCACATTCTGCAAGAGTTGGCATCAAACATATTCCAGATTTCTTATCAGTAATTTTCTGAAAAATATTCTCAGG
The DNA here is from genome assembly GCF_964261635.1 of Lissotriton helveticus. Lineage (NCBI taxonomy): Eukaryota > Metazoa > Chordata > Amphibia > Caudata > Salamandridae > Lissotriton > Lissotriton helveticus. The sequence continues at coordinate 2,073,856,712 of NC_136061.1, forward strand.
CACAACATCTTGTTCTGGATATAAATTTGACAGTAATCGTGCATGTAAAGCTTCTTTCCCATGCTCGGTCACTTTTCCAATTCTAACATCTTGTAGAATAGTCTTGTAAACTTCATCCTTTGCCTGACGCATATTTTCATGCAGTTCAGCATAATTGAAGTTTAACCATATATTGACGTTGCCAATGCTGCCTAGGCACTTCCTGGTATCTTCATGCGTGAGCATTTTGAACACAGGTTGCCCTTTCACTGGTGTCAGCTGCAGAAGATCTCCAAAAACAATGATGTGTTTGCCACCGAATAACACATCATACTCTGTTTTGAGAACTTCTTGCATCCTCAAATGCACAAAGGCAAGCATGACATTGGAAACCATGCTTACTTCGTCAATGATAAGAAGTTTCATTTTCCTCAAGATTCTTGAAACTTCAAAACAAGCATCTCCAGATAGCTTGTGATATTCTAATTTGTTGTCATGCTCCACTGGCAGCATCAGTAAACGATGTAAAGTAATCCCTTTAATATTATGTGCTGCCAGTCCAGTTGGAGCAGTGACAACACAAGACAGTGATGACTCTGTCCTTTCCTGCAAATAGCATGAAATTGCTTTAATGAGGAAACTTTTTCCAGTTCCCGCTTCTCCACTCACGTACAGTCGGACAGGCTTCAACGACGTACATGAGCACTCTTTCTTATCATGACTTAATCCATGATCAATTTGCATGGTAACTTCGTCATATATTTTCCTCTGCTCAACGTTGAGTTGCCTTTCCAACTCTTCTAAGTTAACTGCATCCTCTTGAGCATGTGCCATGGCTCTTTCCACCTCATTCATAGCAGTGGCAGCTTCATTTTCAATAAGAGGTCCTCCTAGTGGATCCTGACTCAATGAAGCAGAACTCTGACTGTCCTGAGAACTGTCTCTGGCAATCTCGGCTGCAATCGTTGCTTCCTGCTCAATTTCCGCATTCAACATTTCTACATATTTGGGAAAAGCAGGACATTCTATGGTCTCCTTGGCGGCATTGAAAGAGTCTTCGTAACAGAGGAAATCTCCAAGCAGTTCCTCTTCTGCACGCCAAGGCTTGAAAAGTTGCAAAAGTGCTAAATAGAAAAACTCCTTTTTTTCAGGAGATTCGCCACTCAATTTTCGATGGTTTATCAAGTGGCATTTTCTTTGCTTGACCAGACATCCCTCACTTCCTATTACAGCATACACTCCTTTCTCAGTATCTTCTTTGATGTTCCTCTTGAACATGTAATTTTGCAGAACCTCATACAGACAAACATTCTCTAGGTGACTGCTTCGATTTGGATAATATGTATCCAACATGTTTGTCTTCAAAATGTCGGTACTGTTTGGCTCCTTTTCCGCCAAATACTCAATTTCCCGCACAGGTTTGAGAACTCGATTACGCGTTGCAGCAAGACCAAGACTCGCCCAAACGATACTCCTGGACTTGGCATAGAGACTTGCTGAAGACAACCGGTCAGAACATTCGTACGCTCCGATTTCTCGATGCGACAACATCTTCAGACTGAAACTGTACAACTTCTTGCTGAGGCTCTTTTCATGGGAAATGTCCTCCCACATATCCTTCAATTCTGTCTTCTCTTTTTTGGTGATATACGACGTCACATACCGAGCCACAGCCATACAGTTATCAGCCACAAACTGTATATCCATGTTAGCATTCCACATGGACAAAATCACCGGGTTGTAGTCGTTGATATACTTGGACTCTTCGTTCCTCTTCAAATTGTAAGTGTTTTTAGGTGATTTCTTCATCACATTATGTCGCAGCGAAGACATCAAACTGTTTACTCTTCCTTTAGAAATCACCGGTCGTGGGAAGCCGAAACGACATTTGGTGTAGAACTTGTCTTTGTTTCGGAATTTACGACGGCAGTACTTTCCACATCAATGGCTTTGGAAACGCAGAACTTTTTCTCTTAGGCTTTTCTTCTCCTTTGCGTTTGGAACAGCACACGTAGAATACTGTTGGATGAAACTCATCACTGAGTCTTCTGGATCCGTTCCAAATTTAGGTGCATCCTTGATCCACAGCAACATATGTATATGAGGAGCTCCTCTTGCTTGGTACTCCTTTCTCCAGAAGAAATCCAACACCTCTCCAAGAGGTGGATTCTTCTTATTCATGATGAAAGACATCATAGCTTCAAATCTATGATTGAAGTACCTACATACATTGACTGGATCCAAAGAGCACAGTTCTCCGGGTGTCTTGAATTCGATGTTTTCTACGTTAGCATTTGCCTCTCGTAGAAATTGAAGTAAGTCTTCCCAGCCATACTCGGCACAACTCAGAGTGAGGAACCATGTGGGAGTACCTAAGTTCCTCAGCATACATTTTAAATCACCATGACGACGGTACCAGTACTCATTAGTACCACGCTGACACGCCATGAGATTAATCAGGTGAGATTCCAAAATACTATCTTGGACATTCACTTTATCCATAAAATCACTTGCCGAGATGTTTTGCATGTGTATACCACTTTTCAAGATGTGGTTCACTGCATATGACAGTCCAGACAGATCGCTTTCAAACAGGAGATGAAACAAATAAGGAATGCATTGTCGAAACCTAGCATCTCCTGCATACAATCGCAAAGTCCGGTATTCAGAAGCAGGAATTTGATGAGGTCGCTCATCATATCTTCCTCCCTGACCTGTTGGAAAAAGCTGTGGGAAACACCGAGCTTCCAAACTTTCCTCCCAAACACTAATGGGACTCCCTTTGGCTTGTTTCATTTGAAACAACTCAATAGCATTCCCCATGACTTCCTTTGAATGCAAAGGATGAACACTATAATGTTCATATATTTCCTCACTAGTAGAGGGTTCTACTTTCTCAATTTGACCAGCACACAAATCGCTATCCTCTTCCTCACTTACTTCCTCTTCTGCAACATATACATTCTTATAGTATTTATTATTTTTTTTCAAATACAATGTTGCCTTTTTAACTTTCCTAACATCTACTAAATCTTGCCATATTTTCTTATTCTTTGTCGGAACCCCATTAACTAAGATAACCAGAGGTTCCTCTTCCACTTTTTCTACTCCAATTGTGTTAATGTTTTTCTTCAAATCTAGAGGCAAATAAACAACTCTTCCCTTTAATCCTCTCTGTAAATCTGATGGAGGCAATTTCCCTGTCGTTGGCTCCATTCTTACAATAGCCTGAAAGGGATGGATACTTTGAATCAAAATAGATTCATAAGTATTTAAATCCTTCAATTCAGAAGGAATCTCAACCAATTCCAGATTATTATGAACTGCTCTAGCAGGCATCTGGTTTTGTTTTAATTTGTTACAACAATAAGTACACACACGTTGATCCAATCCCAAATCAAAACAATTTTCTACCATCAAGTATGTTGCAAAATCCTTCCATTCACTATTATTTTCCCTTTCACTTTTTGCATATAAATCCACTAACTTAGTCTGATTCTTATAATAAGTGCGTCGACAACACACACAAGTGAAATTAGGCCTCTCACTTGATTTCATGTCAAACGTCGCAATTTCCCTCTGGAAATTATCTGTACTGGAAACATGTACAGTATCTTCCAAATGACCCTCTATTTCTTGCTCAATTTCAACATTCTCTTCTTTACTTCCAAAGTAACAAAACTCAATTTCTTCACATATATTCCTCACATCTATTTCAGAACCATGCAAAAGAGCAGCGCATAATTGTTTCAGCATAATTGCTGGACTCTTAGCATAATACAACATTCTAACTAACTTCCTCACTTTGTTATGATGCACTGCTAGCATCCTGAAATGATGAAAAACACTCTGGCATACTCTCCTGGAAAGACAAGCCAGTGAATGACCATGCAAACCTGTCACTTCTCTCACTCTGCAAGGATCTAATTCTTGCAACAACCTTATTTTCTGCTTTAAACTTTTCTTGTTAAATGTCCGTACAAAATCACAAAGCAAATTGATGGAATCCTGTCGCACACTGCAAATACTACTACACTTCCAGGTGTACACAGGACCCTTAGCACGTCTTCCTAAAACCTCATTACCTAACAACTCTTCTGCCTCTGTTGTCACAAGTTTTTCTTTTTCAACTGGACAACCATCTTTCATTTCATAAGCACGACCACTGATGTCAACTGCATGCACCAAATCATTATCCTGGAAATAACTCTCTTCATTAAAAAATGCCTCACAGCTTGAACTATGTATCCATTCTCCAGAAAAAACTTCACAAAAATTACTACGATTAACTATTCTCTTCCATCTACTATTTCTTTTGAAATCAAAAATTTCCTTGTTTAGCTTCCTAATTCTATTGATTATCAAAATAAATAACTTACGTTTAATTTCAAAAGCCTGATCAATAACTTTCTCAACTTTTTTTTTTCTCCTATAAAAAACTAATTTCTGTTGACCTTTCTTAATATTTTTTAACAAATTGCCAATTATCCTGTTGCGGAACATTCGTTTACGAATCTCCCAAAACTGTTGTTTCCTTCTACTATCATGCACAGATTTATCTCTTGCTCTAGCAGTAACATTTTCATTTGTCCTTTTCTTTCCATTTGATTTACTTGTCATATTATGGATTGAAACATTTTCTGTACTAATATTTTTTTTATTACAAATATTTCTTATGAAATATTTAGAGCTCTTACCCGGTGCTTTCTTCATGGCTTGAGAAATCTTTTTGTTAGAGGACTGCTGCGTTATTTTTTTTTCTGCTGTCTTTGACGTTTTGCAGCCTTTATCTCTCTTATTTTTGTAGGCATCTTGAAATGATCTGCAGTTGAATCTGAGGAAAAAGATAATAAAAAATGTTATTAAACATTATTATCAAACAGTAAATCAGTAATAGTGATCAAAAACATAACACACTACTTGACATTTTATTTTGAAGATTTTTTAGTCATTGCCATTTTTACAATACAGAAATACCAGAAAAGAAATGACATTTATATTTATGTTACCTATGCTATTTTATATGTGAATCTGATCTAATTTTATGAGCATATTTTAATATTTTATTGAAAACACTACACATAACCTGTTTTTGAAGGTGTTTTTATTTTTAAATTAAACGGTTTACCTTTTTACTTTTTATTGATTATAAATTTTAAAAATAAATGTTTATAATTCCAAAGGCTGAAGCAAGTCAGCTTCCCATCCGATATCATATAATTCAGACAAATCTGCATCCTCATCACGCTCTTCTTCATCCTCAGGATTTAAATCATCCAATGGATCAACATCCACTGATGTTTCAATTACAAGTTCAATGATGAGGTCAAAATCAACTGATTGCAGATTGTCGCTCATGTTGAGGTTGTCTTTATCTTTAAAGAAAGATAACAACAATGAGATGTTGCAGAGTAAGAGACAAATCTCACAGATTATAATAGTAAAATTATTTAACAAGAGTAACATTTTGCAGCTATTATTTAACCATGTCCAGCGATGCTGAGCAGGTGAAGCCTATGTCTAATTTTTCACTGAACAGGACTCATCTGTTCTTAACCTTGGATAAGCCTCAACGACTCTGTGTCCCCTGCACATACTCAAATGTTAAAGTGCAGATTTATATTAAATGGCACATCCCCAGGCATGCACCAGTTAATGTGCACCACTGTTTTACCACCCATAGTGTGCCGCATTTACAATCAGATAGGAGAAAGCTGCTTCAAAACCCTGCGCCTGCTTGAAGCTTGCATAGGTCTTGACGCAGCATTGTATAGATGGGGCACCCCTGAGCCTTGCTGGAGCTGCATCGCACTTACGATACAACTCCAGCAATGCGCCACCTTTACAGCACAGATACGTCACGCATCTGTGCCATTTTTGCCCCATGCTGCGCCGCATTGTAAATGCAGCACACCATGGGTGGCGGAACAGCGGCGCAAAATGACTGGCACATCCACTGCTGCATCGGTTTCATGTGGCACGTTTTTTTTACACCATGACACATCTGCCTAAATCCATCAATTTGTAATTTTCTCGCCTCATAGCAAATCTTTTGCACCGCCACTGCGTCACAAAAGTGACGCACAGTGGCGCAAAAGATGCATACACCTATCATAAATCTGTCCCTAGCATTTTAAATGATTAATTCAGGATGACGATAAGGTGTGGCCTATGCAGAGGTTTGTTTAAGGTGAGGCCTACTCAGGGTTGCAGATCAAAGTTACGCTTGATGAAGAATACAGAGGAGATAATACATGTAAAGGCCTACCAATGAAGTAAGTAATGTCCACTTTATTGCACCAGTCATCATAAATGTATCCCTAAGCTTCTTATCTTGTTACAGATGAACCACCATATGTACATGACATTTTAAGTAATTTCCACATGTGCAGTGTTTTCAAAATATAATTTGAAAATCGTTTTTGGGGAAAAGTAATGGTTTGCAAAATTATGACAATTACATAATGGTGTATGCTTCTCTATAAAGCATTTCAGTATCTCTAATGTCATTTTTCCCATATTACATTATAAGACCTTTCCCCATGAAGCACATTCCTTGTAAATATGCTCCCACCTGTGCATTGCAAATTTAGATTTTCACTGTTTCAGACACATAGCCATGTTGAAAGTGACCCAAAAAAATTGCAAACGTTTCCCCATGAAGCACATTCCTTGTAAATATGCTCCCACCTGTACATTGCAAATTTAGATTTTGACTGTTGCAGACACATAGCCATGTTGAAAGTGACCCAAAAAATTTGCAAACGTTTAAAAAAAAAAAACATTCATGTGTCTTAATGACATTTTAAGTCATTTCCCCATGGAGAATGTTTTCTAAGTGGCACAAAAGAGGTATACACCTATCATAAATCTATCCCTAGCATTATAAATGATTAAATCAGGATGACAATAATATGTGGCCTATCCAGAGGTTTGTTTAAGGTGAGGCCTACTCAGGATTGCAGATTAAAGTTACGCTTGATGAACAAAACAGAGGAGAAAATTTTATTGTAAATGCCTACCAATGAAGTAAGTGATTTCTACTTCATTGCACCAGTCATCATAAATGTATCCATAACCTTACTTAAATTGTCCTTAAGACACATAAAAGCGTTTTTTGATTGGCTTTCCTGCATGGTAGGGTCACTTTTAACATGGCTATGTAACATAAACATTCAAAATCAAAATTTTCCATGTACAGGTGGGAGCATATTTACAAGCAATTTGCGCCACAAAGAAAGGTCTGACATTAAAATGGCAAAAATAACATCAGGGACAGTCAATTGCCTTATAAAAAACCATACACCATTATGTCCTTCTCATACATTTAAAAACAATTCCTTTTTCCCAAAAACGATTTTCAAATCATAATTTCAAAAAACTGCACATGAGAAAATGACTTAAAATGTCATTGAAACACATTAAAGCATTTTTTGATTGGTTTTCCTGCATTGTTGATTCATTTTTATCATGGCTATGTAACACAAACATTGATAATTAAAATTTTCATGCACATGTAAGAGCATATTTACAAGCAATTTGCGCCACAGAGAAAGGTCTTACACTAAAATGAGAAAAATAACATCAGGAACAGTCAATTGCCTTATAAAGAACCATACACCATTATGTCCTTGTCATGATTTTATAAACAATTCCTTTTCCCCAAAAACGATTTTAAAATCATAATTTCTAAACACTGCACATCAGAAAATGACTTAAAATGTCATTAAAACACATGAAAGCGTTTTTTGATTGCCTTCCCAGCATGGTTTGGTCACTTTTAACATAGCTATTTAACACAAACATTCAAAATCTAAATTTTCCATGCACATGTGAGAGCATATTTACAAGCAATTTGCGCCACATAAATCATAATTTTCTCCTTAAAGCACACTATTCTCTATCTAAAGTAAAGAAATATTTTCTCACCTTAGCAAATACTTTGAGTTTGAAAACAGTCTCAGAAACACACCAATTTGTCTTCAGCAGAGCAAAAGGTATGCACTCCAGAGTCTGCAGCTATCAAAAGCACAGAAATGGTGTAATTCTTCACACATATTTCTCATGTCACCCAATCAAAACTCTTCCCTCACTTTTTTTCAAATGAAAACCCTTCCCCCTCTGCCCTTTCTGCCTATTTTCCATAGCAACCACCTCTTGGAGAAACTCTGGTGTTTGCAAATTCACACAACAATGTTGCAATTGAACTCTGAACTCTCAGTGCACCTGCATATCCAGTGCTTTCTTTCATTTAATGATTTTTTATTGACCACTCAAAATACATCTTTCAAAGAACACATCTCTACACCCTAACTTTCTGTTTTCATCAATCAAAATCCACCAATCACTGTTACTACTTCATGAACACAGAAACTCCACAGTTTTTTTCATTTCAAACTCACATTTTTTCAACTGCCATTTCATTGCCACACTTCATCTGACTGCAGGAGAACCTTCTCTCACCATGTTTTCTGTCTGGATTGTTGGTCATAGTTATATTCACTGGGCTCAAAGGTACGTTGAAAGCAGGAATTTACCTAACCTCAATTTACAAGATGTGGAAATTAAGTGGTTTGGCCACAGAGGATTAAAATGTCACCAATTGATACCATTGGTGAAAACCTTTATGCATTTGCCCAAACCTGACCTGTTAATTGTGCACTGTGGAGGTAATGACTTGGGCACTTTGACTGGTGTAGGTCTGGAAATGCTTTTAAAGGACACCTTTGAGCAATTAATGGCACTTTTTCCTCAGACTGCCTTGGTATATTCAAATATATGCCAAAGACAGAAATGGAGGTGGTCAAACCAATTTTGTCCACAAATTGAGAAGTCGAGGAAGCATGTAAACAAATCTGTTTCAGCTTACATGAGAGACCATGGAATGGGCTCCCTGTACAACAATAACTTGCGTTACTACATGCAAGATATCTACAGAGGAGATGGAGTTCACTTCTCAGATGAGGGCAACAGAGTTTTCACTCTGAATTTAAAAATGTGCATTGGTACCTACTTATAAGTACCAAAATGTACCATAAACCCAAAAGCTCTTCTCAGAGCTACCCTACATCTAATCACTCACAATTATTATTTTACTCTAACTTTTTTTACTAATTTTCAACAAAGTACGCTCCCTGGGGCGCTACCCGGTACGCGTACCGGGAGCTAACCTCGCGAAATTTTAAAAAAAAATGTTTTTTTTTCGCACATATGGGCCTCCTCAGCCACCCTCACAAAACCTAGGGGGTCAAGATAAGTCTACCATGCCCCCTTCTACCTATTCTGAACATTATTTGCCCTCCATCTTGTATCATAATTCGACCGAAACACAAAATGGTGGACTCCCGTTACGCTTAAGGTTCGCGTACCAGGGCGCTCACCGGTTCGCGTACCGGGTCGCTTCCTGGGAAGCGCACCATCAAAAAAGGTGGGAAAGTAGTTCACACAAAAGCCACTTGAGACAATATCACCAAATATAGATTAGCTCATACTACATACCAATCCCTACCATTTTCACAAATTTGATTGGAATTCCATTTAGCCATTTAGCCTATAGAACTCACTAAATACCGTGAGGTAAATTACTTCACAAAACACATCTGAAGTGTTGGAATTGACAACCAATTAAAATGTTACTTTCATTTTCTACTTTTTTTACCTGACATTTGATTGGTTATGTACCCGAATATATATAAAGGAAGAGAAGGAAACACAGCCATTTTGACTACTACTTCCTGGTGTACATTTCTATTAGAATTTTCATTAATAACTTCAACTTCTTTTTAAAGGTAAGTTGTTATTTTTAAAACTGAAGTATATTGAGCACTTTAAGTTAATATGGCAAACTTTTTCTGTTAGTTATATACTATCCCTCTGTAGTACTTATAAATTTAGATACACTTTTTTATATTCCTACTTCCACTCTGATACTATACACTGCCCAAAGATAAATTCTCTGTTAAAAACTGCCTATCTAAAATTAATCCCAACAGTGCCCTACCTCTACTAATATATATTTTTTTTATGCAAATTTCAGGAAAAATGGAAAGTGAACAAAACATTTCATTTGAAATTGTCCTTCCAGAGTCCAACACAGAAATCATTGATCCAAATGAGATTGAATTTATGGATGAATCTTGGGACCAAGAACTACTGCAATGTGTACAAGCAGTAGATAACCTCCTTGCAAATGAGGACATTTTACAACCTCAGAGACTACAATCTATATTCCATGATTATGAAATTTCTGACAATGAAATGTTAGAAAGTTTAATAAATTATGAAACACAATAAAAAAAACTTTAAAAAAAAAAAAAAAAAATAATCAACAAAACCAACAATCAATTAACATACAGCATTTGAAAAGTCTATCATTCATTTTTCATTGTGATACGCTCCCCAGAACGCTTCCCGGTTCGCGTACCGGGCGCTAACCACGAAAAAAAATAAAACAAATTTTTTTTTTTTTTGCTTAGCGGGGCGCCTTTAAAGCCTCCACATCAAACCTAGGGGGTCAGGGAGGAGCTAGTATGCCCCCTTATGGTTATTTCCCCCTTTGTTTTGGCCTCCTCTTGTCTCTCAATCCTACCGAGAGACAAGATGGCGGCCGCTCCGGACTGTTTAGAATGTTGACAGACACCGGAGAGCCAATCAGCTTAGCTACGCGAAGTTCCGGTACGCTTAAGGTCCGCGGACCGGAGCGCTGCCCAGAGCGCGCTTACAGATATATATCTTTTTTTAAACGTTAATTTCTCAAAATCCACTGGAGCACATATATTGAGACCTACAAAAGGCACATCGGGCTACCAGTCCCTACAATTTTGCCAAGTTTCGTGCAAATCCATTCAGCCGTTCGGGCTAAAAGTGAGGCTAACCGCCCTATGGAAAACTCAATGTTAAAAACACGTTTTGGGACCCCCCTTTTTTCTCGGCCCCCCCTGGACGAACCCCCCCAAAATTTTCAGGGGCTGCTCAGAAACAAAATGTTCCATTTTCCTGAAAATTTCAGCCAATTCCGTCCACAAACGCCAAAGTTATTAGACATAGAATTTTCAAAAATCCCATAGGGAAAAAATCCTAACTATATATACCTACTGGCGACCGCCAGTAGGTAATATATATATTCACTGAAAAAACCATAGGTTATAGACCATATATAGTTAGGAATTAGCATTTAAAAAACCTTTTTTTACTCACACAAAACCATTGAAATTCCATATATAGTTAGTTGTACTAACTATATATCGCGCACCCGCAATCCACTGCTGATCATGTCACATATTACATCATTCATGACATGGTCAGTGACATCACTGATGACATCACTGATGACATCTCAAATGACATCACTGATGACATCACTGATGACATCTCAAATGACATCACTGATGACATCACTGATGACAACATCCAGTGACTGTATGTTTCTGTAAAGTTAAAATATGTGTTACATATTGAAGAATGAGTGGATGTATAAGTGTCTGAATGAAGGATTTAGTAGGTGCATGACTGACTGTATGAGTGAGTGAATAAATGTGTGTCACTGAGTGCATGGGTTAGTGACTAAACTGTCTTAATTTGTGCATCATTATGTCTGTTGTTCTGTAAACTGCTGCATGTGTTGATCAGTAGCTATATGAGTAAGTATATGGGTTATTGATTGGTTGCCCAAGTATTTGTATGGGAGACTGAGTGTGTGTGTGTGGGTGGCTGGGAGGTGTATGACTCTGTGCATAGATGTGTGAGCAGTTGATTCACTAGATGTATGGGTTCAAAAGTGCATGTAGAAACACCTGTATGGGCGGTTGACTGAGTGCATTGGTGAGTGAATGGATATCTCAGTGCTACATGTCAAAGTAAGTACCTATGTAAAACACAGTACATGAGACAGTTGACATATATAAATAACTGTGCATAAGAGCCAGTGAATGTGTGAGTGGCTGTATTGATCATTGTGAACTTGTATCAGGCATTGTAAAAGAGAGTAAATATGTGTTAGTATATGTTTGAATAAGTAAGGTGTGTATAACTGTATAGTTGAGGAAATGGAGGTGTGATTGTTTCTTTGCATGACTGACTAGGTGTGTGAGTAACTCCATGGATGAGTGACAGTCTGTGAGTGTCTGTTTACACTGAGTGTATCTAAGGTTATATTAGAGTCTGAAGAGGTTCATCGTATTATCATATGAATGATGTCATCAGTGATGTCATCAGTGATGTCATTTATCAGTGATGTCATCAATTATGTCATTTGAGATATCATCAGTGATGTCATCAGTGATGTCATTTGAGATGTCATCAGTGATGTCATCAGTGATGTCATTTGAGATGTCATCAGTGATGTCATCAGTGATGTCACTGACCATGTCATGAATGATGTAATATGTGACATGATCAGCAGTGGATTGCGGGTGCGCGATATATAGTTAGTACAACTAACTATATATGGAATTTCAATGGTTTTGTGTGAGTAAAAAAAGGTTTTTTAAATGCTAATTCCTAACTATATATGGTCTATAACCTATGGTTTTTTCAGTGAATTTCAATGGTTTTTTAATAGCAAATAACAAAAGCTTTAAAATGTATTTTTCTTTAAATCAAAAAATATATTTTACATGTTTTTAATACTTTTTTTTTTATTATATTTTTTGTTTCGCTCCCGGTACGCGAACCGGTTAGCTTCCCGTTAGCGCAATTTGGTGCCGCGACCCGGTCCGCGAACCGGTAAACGTTCCGTTTGCGCAACTGCTGCGTTAGAAAACAACATCGTGACGCGTCGAGTCAGCGTGACGTATCGCGTTGTCGCGTAATACGTCATATGACGCGCCAAGGTAGCGTACCCGGAAGCGAACTGGTACGCGAACCGAGGCGCGAAGCGCTGCTTCCCGGAAGCGATCCGGGACGCGGCCCAAAGCGCGTAACGTAAACACAACAAGTCATGTGACTCGGTAATAACACTTTTCATTGGTTCATTTCACTTTTGGTTTCATAATGATGTAAGACTAGGTCATGTGACCTAAAAGTAACACTTTTCATTGGTTTAGAACTATTGTTTTTCCCAAATGATGAAAACCCCTCCTTCTTTCCTCACTCTGACTTTCATCTTTGTGAGAGAAAGACCCTTTGTGATTAGTGAGCAATGGCTTCATTAGTAGCTTCAGCTGGTGCTTCCCCACCACCTCCACCACATCCAAAGAAGAGAGGACCACCTGCTGAAGTTATTATTCAGCAAGAGGAAGAAGAGGAAGAGCAGCAAGAGAGGCAATTTTTGCGTGAGGAGCCCAGGAGGTCTCATGTGAAAGTAAATTATATTTGTCAATTTTTTAGTTATCCCCAGGGCCAAAAAAAAGTCAATGCACGGTACGTAACTTGCCTTATATGTAAAGAAAGCCTGTCCAGAGGCACCGAGAAGAAGTACAGTTACGGCAATTACACGATGCATCGCCATATGAGTAGGTGGCATCCTAACAACTACAGTGCTGCGCAGTTACGTGACCAGCAAGATAATCCTCCTTCTATGGCCAGAAGATTAGTTGTGCCGGAAGTGACGGGACCAGAGGCGAGGGAGTTGGTCCCAAATATTCAGATGAAATTCGGGGAAGTGAAACAAGTGTGCGTGCATTGCAATAGGTTCATTTGCTACAGAGAAAGTAGCATCACTCTGATCAACAGAGCTATCGACAATCATGATTGTCCGAAACGCCCCAGACAATAAATTCTTTTTTTTTTGTTGCTCCTGTTGAGCCCTTTACAATGAATCGTTTTCGTCCCCCCCCCCCAAAAAAACAAAACAAATATAAAACTGTTCAGAAAATACAAAAAAAGTAAAAAATGTTCAGAAAAATAATAAAAAAATATAAAACAACAAAAACAATTTAAAAAAAAGTTCTTGTCAGAACTACCTCCCTGTTATAAAAAAATTGGTAGAATATTTGGAACTCTGCCAACCTCTATTTCTTTTGGTTCGCTTCCCCGTTCGCTCTCCGGTACGCGAACCGGGAGCGAACCCAAACATTTTTTAAAAAAAAAAGAAGAGTAATTATAAGGGAAGGAAACAGACAGTTATGTTAAAAGAAAGACAGCTATAGGGAGTAAAGTAGAGATACTGTTTAATAGATCTATTTACTGAAGAATAGATTTAAGAGAGTATAATTGTGAAAAACAAAATAGATAAGGAAGTGAGAAAAAAAAAGAGAGTAGAAGAATAACAAACAAGAGTTTCTTAGAGAATGTGAATGAATAATCAAATTAAGATTAAAACATCGGAATAACAGAGAGAAAAAACACAATGCAGAAAAGAAGAAATAACAGAAAAGGAATGATTGAAACAGCAAAGAAATGTAAATAACATAGGGGCATATTATCAACATAGGCGATAAAAATTTTGCTGCTTTTATCAGCAGAAATCTGACACTAAAGACGGTTTTGCGGCAGTTTTCTGCCATTAAATACTGCTTTTATCGGCAGAAAACTGCCGCTAAAGCCGCTTTTCCGGAAGAAAACTGCTGCTAAAGCCACTTTTGCGGCAGTTTTCTGCCGATAAAAACACTGATAAATTTATTGCCTGTGTTGATAATATGCCCCTTACTGTGCTTGAACTACAGAGAGAAAGCATAATGAACAGGTAGTGAAAGAGTGATCAGTCAGAAACAGTGAGAGTAATAGAGACAGAGTGAGTGAACAAGAGTGACGAAGTATGAGAAGAGAGGGACTGACAAAAATAGTGGAAGGAGTAGAGTAAGTAAGTAATAGAGAAAGGATTGAGGGAAGTAGCAAAGGCAGGAAAGTGAGGGTTAAAGAAATGAAGTAGTGAAACTAATAGAAGTTAAATGTGATAGAAATGTAACGAAAAGAGTACAAAACATTTACCTTATAATTGTCGTTAACTTAGTCACTTGTAATTTTTATACTTTCAATCTGTGAGAGAGAGAACAAACATTTGAAAAATATTAAAACATGTATTTAAAAATTAGAAAAGACAAGGGAAAAGATTGAAGGACAAACAGTTTTTCAATAACTTTGACACTTACAGAAGCCTCTGCTTCTCCATGCCCCTACACAGTCCTAAAAATATACATTTTAAACTAACAGTATCTTGATGCAGATGAAGTGAGGCCTATCTTGCAATATGGTGCATCTTTTGCACTGCTGCTGTCTCACAACAGTGATGCAATGGCAGCGCAAAAGAGGTGCAAAGCCATCATAAAATTGCCCTTAACATTTTAAATAATTGTTTCAGGATGCCAATAAGATGTGTCCTATCCAGAGGTTTGTTTCAGGTGAGGCCTACTCAGGGTTCCAAATGAAATTTCGAGTTGTTGAAGAGTACAGAGGAGATAATACATGTGAAGGCCTACCAATGAAGTAAGTCATGTACACTTCACTCTTGAACAAAGGCCAGACCTCTTTTGTGTCTGTGGAGAGACCTAAACTTAATCTGCACAATGCCATTCGTAAACTTAGGAAACACAGGTGATGTAATTGAAAAATGTGGAGTTTCTTTTCCTCATTTCACAATCACATCACCTGTGTTTCCTTTGCTTAGGTATCTCATAGTGCAGATGGAGTCTAGCATATCAAAGAGTACACAGAAGTTGAGCAGTGTATACAACAATTTTGACATTTACAGAAGACTCAGCTTCTTATCTTGTTGGAGATGAAGTGAGGCCTGTCTTGCAACATGGTGCATCTTTTGCATCACTGCTGCATCGTTTCATGTGGCACGGTTTTTTTACAGCATGACACATCTGCCTAGATGCATCAATTTGTAATTTTGTCGCCTCATAGCAAATCTTTTCCACCGCCAATGCGTCACAAAAGTGACGCACAGTGTCGCAAAAGAGGCATACACCTATCATAAATCTGTCCCTAACATTTTAAATGATTACTTCAGGATGACGATAAGGTGTGGCCTCTCCAGAAGTTTGTTTAAGGTGAGGCCTACTCAGGGTTGCAGATCAAATTTACGCTTGTTGAAGAATACAAAGGACATAATACATGTGAAAGCCTACCAATGAAGTAAGTCATGTCCACTTCACTCTTGAACAAAGGCCAGACCTCTTCTGTGTCAGTGGACAGACCTAAACTTCATCTGCACAATGTCATTCGTAAACTTAGGAAACACAGGTGATGTAATTGAAAAATGTGGAGTTTCTTTTCCTCATTTCACAATCACATCACCTGTGTTGCCTTTGCTTAGGTATCTCATAGTGCAGATGTAGTCCAGCATATGAAACAGTACCCAGAAATGCACACTGCATGCAAGAACTTTGACACTTACAAAAGCTTCAGCTTCTGCATGCCCCCTACACAGTGCTAATTATATACATTTCAAACTGATGGTATCTTGCTGGAGATGAACTGAAACCTATCTTGCAACATGGTGCATCTTTTACACAAAACTGACCCACAGCGGCGCAAAAGAGGCGCACGGCCATCATAAATCTGATCCTAACATTTTAAATGATTGTTTCAAGATGCCGATAAGGTGTAACCTATCCACAGATTTGTTTCAGGTAAGTCCTACTCAGGGTTGCAGATGAAATTTAGGTTTGTTGAAGAATACAGAGGAGATAATACATGTGCAGACCTACCAACGAAGTGAGTCATGTCCACTGCACTGTTGAACAAATGTCAGACCTCCTCTGTCTCCTGGAACAGGCCTAAACCTCATGTACACAATGTGATGTGTAATGTTAGGAAACACAGGTAATATAATTGAAAAACGTGCAATTTTTTTTGCTCATTCCACAATCATATCACCTGTGTTTCCTTTGCTTAAGTATCTCATTGTGGGAATGTAGTCTATCATATGAAAGACTACGTAGAATGTGAGCACTGTATGCAACAACTTTGACACTTACAGAAGCCTCTCCTTGTCCATGCCTCCTACACAGTTCTAAATGTACATCATAAATGCAAACAGTACAGAATTAATTATACATGTTAAATGGTTTATTTTTGCTGTTCTCAGAATGTATCAAATTTCACTAAAAACAGTGACTTGAAGGTATTCATCATATAACAGCGGGGAAAAAAAAACACAATCAAAATGATTGTGTTTAAAAAACCCATACAACATAACAAATCAGAATTCAGAACTCCTTAAAGTTAACTTACTTTCCATGACGTCGAAGGATGTCCTATGAACAGCTTACACTCTGTTGTGCTGTTATTACTTTCAGCCCGCCACTTTCTGAAAGAAAACCTCCATCGTTTTGAAAAATATGTTACATACAATAAATGACTTCTCGCTCTCTACCACACGTTTCCACAAGGCCAAATCGTGTAAGAGCCATTTATAACTCTTGGAATTCTTGTAAGCCAATCCCGTCATTTTATATTTCCGCAACTTTCAGAATTAAAATGTTGAAGATCATTTTCACAATCCTGGACTACTAATATCTTACCCTTCTTGCTCACTCATGTTCTACATTTTCTATGACACTGATACTGCTTACTATGAAGCAGACTTACACTACCTCTATGACTACTACAATTATTTAATTCTCTACATCACTTTTAATCACAAAGCAATATAAAACAGTAGACAGCATTGCAGACTTACATTCCCTCTACTCCATGTTTTGATTGGCTGCTTGAATTAGCTTATAAAAAGAAATAGTTTTTCTGAACTCATTCAAAGTGCAGTTATTTTTCCATGACGTCCAGTGTTATGGTAAGAAGTTATGTCTCTGTACTACACTTATCCTCAAGGCCAAATCGTGTAGGAGCCATTAGAACTTCTTGAAATTCCTCAGAGCACATCCCGAGATTCTTTCCCTAAAATTTGGGTTTTAAAAACAGCAGGTAACAATTTTTAAGGTCATACAGCAATTTTTTTTTGAAAATTAAAACAGAATCGTTGCAGAATGACCAGCCATTTCTAGACTTTAAATAAGCTGTGTAATGTCCTGATGTTATTGAAGGACCATCATGATATATAATTGCTGCAGTTACAAAAGTCCTTCCTGATATTGACAACTGTGAAGCCACAAAATTTTTAATTAAAGTTGTCAATTTTGTTCCATCAGGCCTACATCGTTGGAACATTAAAATGACATACTGGCCATATGTTCGTATAAATAATGTTGACATCAATTCAGATTTACATTGGCTACACTCCATGTTGTGATCAGCTGCTTTTACTAGCTTATTAAAGGAGACTGATTTACTGTCTGGCAAAGTTAAATATATAAATCGTTCTGAGTCTACACTAGTAGTACTTGATACCCTACAGTTCTCGCAGTCATGCTGCCATTGATAAGAAAGCCCAAACAGGTGATCTACATCTACACCTTCAGCATGCAATACATCAAGCATATACATTAAAAACTCCTGACAATCTTGCTGAATATTTTGAGAGAATTGTGTTTGGCCTGAACATCTGTCTAACAGATTTCGAATTTCAGACACACTTTCTATTTTTGTTCTATCAGTGCTACATTTCTCTAACACAGAATTTAACAAACTGCAAAATCTTTGATCAGAATTGACCACAATCTCTTCTTTTACATTTTCTAGAGAAAACAAAACATTAACCACTACATTAGCATAGCAGTTGACACCAGAACTGTTTTCAAATTGAAAACCAACAACATCTTCAACAGAATCCTTTTTGTTTCTGCTTATAATTTCAGGTTCATCGACTTTTCGTCTTTTTGCTACAACCTCCCTAGTATTGGTCACATTTCTTCGTTTCCGGCCTACCACACGTTTCTCAAACAAAGGATATTGAGGCAAATGTGGCGCATACTCTCTTCTCAACCTATTGTATTCCTTAACACAATCTAGATCCGCACAAATGTTTGTGACATCACACTCAATCAAGTACAATCCCGATAAAGTTCTAACTCTTGACAATGCCACATATGCCATACCCTCCTTGAACACAGAACTGCCAATATTCACCAATGCACTGTCTACACTTAAACCTTGCGATTTATGGATTGTCACCGCATATGCCAAGCAAACAGGAAACTGCTTACGGCGAACATATAAGTCTTTTACAAGCAAAAATCTAGCAGAACAACGACCAATTAGCTGTACTTCCTCAATGCCATCAAATTTAATTTTTAAAAATTCAATTCCATCTCTATTTCTGTATTTCACAAAATCAACAACATTACCCATTGATCCATTTACCAGACCTCTTTCAACATGTAAATTCCTTCTTAAAATTATACGGCAGTTTAAGCACACATTCAGAGTCTTTTCAAAACCTGCAGTTTTAGATATAGTCTTCTCTAATGAATCCAATTTGGATTTCAAATTCTCAGACAAAATAATTGTTGATCTCATATGCTCTACTCTGTCAATAGCTTCCAGTTTCACAATCTCTTGCTTTTCTAAATGCAACATTTTGTTGTTGAAGATGGCACATTCTGCAAGAGTTGTCATCAAACATATTCCAGATTTCTTCTGAGTAATTTTCTGAAAAATATTCTCAGGCACAACATCTTGTTCTGGATATAAATTTGACAGTAATCGTGTATGTAAAGCTTCTTTCCCATGCTCGGTCACTTTTCCAATTCTAACATCTTGTAGAATATTCTTGTAAACCTCATCCTTCGCCTGACGCATATTTTCATGCAGTTCAGCATAATTGAAGTTTAACCATATATTGACGGTGCCAATGCTCCCTAGGCACTTCCTGGTATCTTCATGCGTGAGCATTTTGAACACAGGTTGCCCTTTCACTGGTGTCAGCTGCAGAAGATCTCCGAAAACAATGATGTGTTTGCCACCAAATAACACATCATACTCTGTTTTGAGAACTTCTTGCATTCTCAAATGCACGAAGGCAAGCATGACATTGGAAACCATGCTTACTTCCCCAATGATAAGAAGTTTCATTTTCCTCAAGATTCTTGAAACTTCACAACAAGCATCTCCAGATAGCTTGTGATATTGTAATTTGTTGTCATGCTCCACTGGCAGCATCAGTAAACGATGTAAAGTAATCCCTTTAATGTTATGTGCTGCCAGTCCAGTTGGAGCGGTGACAACACAAGACAGCGATGACTCAGTCCTTTCCTGCAAATAACATGAAATTGCTTTAATAAGGAAACTTTTTCCAGTTCCCGCTTCTCCACTCACGTAGAGTCGGACAGGCTTCAACAACGTACATGAGCACTCTTTCTTCTCATGACTTAATCCATGATCAATTTGCATGGTAACTTCGTCATATATTTTCCTCTGCTCAACGTTGAGTTGTCTTTCCAACTCTTCTAAGTTAACCGTATCCTCCTGAGCATGTGCCATGGCTCTTTCCACTTCATTCATAGCAATGGTAGCTTCATTTTTGATAACAGGTCCTCCTAGTGGATCCTGACTCAATGAAACAGAACTCTGACTGTCCTGAGAACTGTCTCTGGCAATCTCGGCTGCAATCGTTGCTTCCTGTTCGATTTCCACATTCAACATTTCTACATATTTGGGAAAAGCAGGACATTCTATGGTCTCCTTGGCGGCAGTGAAAGAGTCTTCGTAACAGAGGAAATCTCCAAGCAGTTCCTCTTCTGCACGCCAAGGCTTGAAAAGTTGCAAAAGTGCTAAATAGAAAAACTCCTTTTTTTCAGGAGATTCGCCACTCAATTTTCGATGGTTTACCAAGTGGCATTTTCTTTGCTTGACCAGACATCCCTCACTTCCAATTACAGCATACACTCCTTTCTCAGTATCTTCTTTGATGTTCCTCTTGAATATGTAATTTTGAAGAACCTCATACAGACAAACATTCTCGAGGTGACTGCTTCGATTTGGATAATATGTATCCAACATGTTGGTCTTCAAAATGTCGGTACTGTTTGGCTCCTTTTCCGCCAAATACTCAATTTCCCGCACAGGTTTCAGAACTCGATTACGCGTTGCAGCAAGACCAAGACTCGCCCAAACGATACTCCTAGATTTGGCATAGAGACTTGCTGAAGACAACCGGTCAGAACATTCGTAAGCTCCGATTTCTCGATGCAACAACATCTTCAGACTGAAACTGTACAACTTCTTACTGAGGCTCTTTTCATGGGAAATGTCCTCCCACATATCCTTCAATTCTGTCTTCTCTTTTTTGGTGATGTAAGATGTCACATACCGAGCCACAGCCATACAGTTATCAGCCACAAACTGTATGTCCATGTTAGCATTCCACATGGACAAAATCACTGGGTTGTAGTCGTTGATGTACTTGGACTCTTCGTTCCTCTTCAAATTGTATGTGTTTTTCGGTGATTTCTTCATCACATTATGTCGCAGCGAAGACATCAAACTGTTTACTCTTCCTCTAGAAATCACCGGTCGTGCAAACCCGAAACGACATTTGGTGTAGAACTTGTCCTTGTTTCGGAATTTACGACGACAGTACTTTCCACAACGATGGCTTTGGAAACGTAGAACTTTTTCTCTTAGGCTTTTCTTCTCCTTTGCGTTTGGAACAGCACACGTAGAATACTGTTGTATGAAACTCATCACTGAGTCTTCTGGATCCGTTCCAAATTTAGGTGCATCCTTGATCCACAACAGCATATGTATGTGAGGAGCACCTCTTGCTTGGTACTCCTTTCTCCAGAAGAAATCCAACACCTCTCCAAGAGGTGGATTCTTCTTATTCATGATGAAAGACATCATAGCTTCAAATCTATGATTGAAGTACCGGCATACATTGACTGGATCCAAAGAACACAGTTCTCCGGGTGTCTGAATTCGATGTTTTCGATGTTTCCATTTGCCTCTCGTAGAAATTCAAGTAAGTCTTCCCAGCCATACTCGGCACAGCTCAGAGTGAGGAACCATGTGGGAGATCCTAAGTTCCTCAGCATACATTTTAAATCACCATGACGACGGTACCAGTACTCATTAGTACCACGCTGACACGCCATGAGATTAATCAGGTGAGAATCCAAAATACTGTCTTGGACATTGACTTTATCCATAAAGTCACTTGCCGAGATGTTTTGCATGTGTATACCACTTTTCAAGATGTGGTTCACTGCATATGACAGTCCCGACAGATCGCTTTCAAACAGGAGATGAAACAAATAGGGAATACATTGTCGAAACCTAGCATCTCCTGCATACAATCGCAAAGTCCGGTATTCAGAAGCAGGAATTTGATGAGGTCGCTCATCATATCTTCCTCCCTGACCTGTGGGAAAAAGCTGTGGGAAACACCGAGCTTCCAAACTTTCCTCCCAAACACTAATGGGACTCCCTTTGGCTTGTTTCATTTGAAACAACTCAATAGCATTCCCCATGACTTCCTTGGAATGCAAAGGATGAACACTATAATGTTCATATATTTCTTCACTAGTAGAGGGTTCTAATTTCTCAATTTGACCAGCACACAAATCGCTATCTTCTTCCTCACTTACTTCCTCTTCTGCAACATATATATTCTTATAGTACTTATTATTCTTTTTTCAAATACAATGTTGCCTTTTTGACTTTCCTAACATCCACTAAATCTTGCCATATTTTCTTATTCTTTGTCGGAACCCCATTAACTAAGATAACCAGAGGGTCCTCTTCCACTTTTTCTACTCCAATTGTGTTAATGTTTTTCTTCAAATCTAGAGGCAAATAAACAACTCTTCCCTTTAATCCTCTCTGTAAATCTGATGGAGGCAATTTCCCTGTCTTTGGCTCCATTCTTACAATAGCCTGAAAGGGATGGATACTTTGAATCAAAATAGATTCATAAGTATTTAAATCCTTCAATTCAGAAGGAATCTCAACCAATTCCAGATTATTATGAACTGCTCTAGCAGGCATCTGGTTTTGATTTAATTTGTTATAACAATAAGTACACACACGTTGATCCGATCCCAAATCAAAACAATTTTCTACCATCAAGTATGTTGTGAAATCATTCCATTCACTATTATTTTCCCTTTCACTTTTTGCATATAAATCCACTAACTTAGTCTGATTCTTATAATAAGTGCGTCGACAACACACACAAGTGAAATTAGGCCTCTCACTTGATTTCACCTGAAACGTCGCAATTTCCCTCTGAAAATTATCTGTACTGGAAACCTGTACACTATCTTCCACATTACCTTCTTCTTCTTGGTCAATTTCAACATTCTCCTCTTTACTTCCAAAGTAACAAAACTCAATTTCTTCACAAATATTCTTCACATCTATTTCAGAACCATGCAAAAGAGCAGCGCATAATTGTTTAAGCATAATTGCTGGACTCTTAGCATAATACAACATTCTAACTAATTTCCTCACTTTATTATGATGCACTGCTAGCATCCTGAAATGATGAAAAACACTCTGGCATACTCTCCTGGAAAGACAAGCCAGTGAATGACCATGCAAACCTGTCACTTCTCTCACTCTGCAAGGATCTAATTCTTGCAACAACTTCATTTTCTGCTTCAAACTTTTCTTATTAAATGTCCGTACAAAATCACAAAGCAAATTGATGGAATCCTGTCGCACACTGCAAATACTACTACACTTCCAGGTGTACACAGGACCCTTAGGACGTCTTCCTAAAACCTCATTACCTAACACCTCTTCTGTCTCTGTTGTCACAAGTTTTTCTTTTTCAACTGGACAACCATCTTTCACTTCATAAGCTCGACCACTGGTGTCAACTGCATGCACCAAATCATTATCCTGGAAATAACTCTCCTCATTAAAAAATGCCTCACAACTTGAACTATGCATCCATTCTCCGGAAAAAACTTCACAAAAATTACTACGATTAACTATTCTCTTCCATCTACTATTTCTTTTGAAATCATAAATTGCCTTGTTTAGCTTCCTAATTCTATTGATTATCAAAATAAATAACTTACGTTTAATTTCAAATGCCTGATCAATAACTTTCTTTTTCTCTTATAAAAAACCACTTTCTGTTGACCTTTCTTAATATTTTTTAACAAATTGCCAATTATCCTGTTGCGGAACATTCGTTTACGAATGTCCCTAAACTGTTGTTTCCTTCTGCTATCATGCACAGAGTTATCTCTTGCTCTAGCAGTAACATTTTTGATTGGCCTTTCCTTTCCGTTTAAAATGCTTCTCTTTTTCTGGACTGAAACATTTTCTGTAGTAATATTTTTTTTACTACAAATATTTCTTATGAATGTTTTTGTGCTCTTACCCGGTGCTTTCTTGGTGACTTGACAAGTTTTTTTGGTAGAGGACTGCTGCATTATTTCATGTACCTGCTGTCTTTGATGTTTTGCAGCCTTTTTAAGTCTATCCTTGGTTGGCATGCTGAAATCTTGAAATGATATGCAGTTGAATCTGTGGTAAAATATAATAAAAAATGTTATTAACCACTATTACCAAACAGTAAATCAATAACAGTCATCAAAAACTTAACACACTACTTGACATTTTTACATAGAACATTTTTTAGTGCTTTGGCAAATATATAATACACAAATAGCAGAAAAGAAATAGAATTCTTCTTCATTTTACCTCTACTATTTTATATGTGATTCTGATCTAATTTTATGAGCATATTTTAATATTTTATTGAAGACACTAGACATAACCTGTTTTTAAAGGTGTTTTTAATTATAAATCAAATGGTTTACATTTTTACTTTTCATTTATTATAAATTTTAAAAATAAATGTTTATAGTTCCATAGGCTCAAGCACGTCAGCTTCCCAACCTATGTCATACAATTCTGACAAATCGGCATCCTCATCATGTTCTTCATCATCCTGAGAATTTAAATGATCCAATGGATCTACTTCCACTGACGTTTCAATTACAAGTTCAATGATAATGTCATAATCAACTGATTGCTGATTGTCATTCATGGTTGATGTTGTCGTTATCTTTAAAGAAAGAGAACAACAATGAGATGTTGCAGAGTAAGAGACAAATCTCAGAGATTATAATAGTAAAATTGTTTAACAAGAGTAACATTTTGCAGCTATTATTTAGCCATGACCAGCGATGCTGAGGAGGTAAGGCCTATGTCCAAGTTTTCAGTGAACAGGACTCATCTCTTCTTAACCTTGGATAAGCCTCACCAACTCTGTGTCCCCTGCTCGTACTTAAATGTAAAGGGACAGATTTATGTTAACTGACGCATTCCCAGGGATGAACCAGTTAATGTGCACCGCTGCTCTGCCACCCATCGTGTGCCGCATTTACAATGTGGAGCACCATTGAGTGAAAACAGCACAGATGCGTCACGCATCTGTGCCGCAAAAGCAGCACATTGCAGGAATCACGTCGTAAGCGCAACATGTCTACTGCAATGCACAGGAGCAAGCCACACATTGCATGGTGCATCACTCCTTATGCCTGTTTCAAACAGGCGTAATGATTTGATTCAGCAATGCTATAAAGCTGAGTCAGTGAAATCTTCTAAATTTCACTGTGTTAGTTTTACAGGGCTTTCTTGCAAATTAATGCATACCTTGCAACAAAACACCTATATGAAAACTGACGCAGGTTTCATGTGGCACAGGACTTTACAGCATGACACATCTGCCTAGATGCATCAATTTTTAAATATGTCGCCACATAGCCAATCTTTTGCACCGCCGCTGCGTCACAAAAGTGACGCACAGCGGCACAAAAGAGGCACACGGCTATCATAAATCTGTCCCTAACATGTTAAATGATTGATTCAGGATGACGATAAGGTGTGGCCTATCCAGAGGTTTGTTTAAGGTGAGGCCTACTCAGGGTTGCAGATTAAATGGAGATGGGGCACCCCTGAGCCTTGCTGGAGCTGCATCGCACTTGCGATGCAGCTCCAGCAATGTGCCACTTTTACGGCACAGATGCGTCACGCATCTGTGCTGTTTTTGCCCCATGGTGCGCCGCATTGTAAATGCAGCGCACCATGGGTGGCGGAACAACGGCGCAGGATGACTGGCACATCCCTGGGGATGCACCAGTCATCATAAATCTATCCCTAAGCTTCTTATCTTGTTGGAGATGAAGTGAGGCCTGTCTTGCAACATGGTGCATCTTTTGCATCACTGCTGCATCGGTTTCATGTGGCACGGTTTTTTTACAGCATGACACATCTTCCTAGATGCATCAATTTGTAATTTTGTCGCCACATAGCAAATCTTTTGCACCGCCACTGCGTCACAAAAGTGACGCACAGTGGCGCAAAAGAGGCATACACCTATCATAAATCTATCCCTAGCATTTTAAATGATTAATTCAGGATGACGAAAAGGTGTGGCCTATCCAGAGGTTTGTTTAAGGTGAGGCCTACCTACATTCATGGGGAAATGACTTAAAATGTCCTTAAGACACATGAAAGCGTTTTTTTAAAGCCTTTGCAGCATTTTTGTGTCACTTTTAACATGGCTATGTAACTCAAACAATCAAAATCTAAATTTGCCAAGCACAGGTGGGAGCATATTTACAAAGAATTTGCACCACGGGGAAAGGTCTTTTAATTTAAAATGGGAAAAATAATATCAGAGACACTCAAATGCCTTATAAAGAAGCAGACACCATTATGTCCTTTTCATAAATTTTAAAAGCATTCCTTTACCTCAAAAACGATTTTCAAGTCATAATTTGAAAACACTGCACATGGGGAAATGACTGAAAATGTCCTTAAGACACATGAAAGCGTTTTTTGATTGCCTTTGCAGCATTTTTGGGTCACTTTTAACATGGCTATGTAACTCAAACAATCAAAATCTAAATTTTCCAAGCACAGGTGCGAGCATATTTACAAGGAATTTGCACCACGGGGAAAGGTCTTACATTAAAATGGGAAAAATAACACCAGAGACACTCAAATGCCTTATAAAGAAGCATACACCATTATGTCCTTGTCATAAATTTTAAAAGCATTCCTTTTCCTCAAAAACGATTTTCAAGTCTTAATTTGAAAACACTGCACATGGGGAAATGACTGAAAATGTCCTTAAGACACATGAAAGCGTTTTTTTATTGCCTTTGCAGCATTTTTGGGTCACTTTTAACATGGCTATGTAACTCAAACAATCAAAATCTACATTTTCCAAGCACAGGTGCGAGCATATTTACAAGGAATTTGCACCACGGGGAAAGGTCTTACATTAAAATGGGAAAAATAACATCAGAGACACTCAAATGCCTTATAAAGAAGCATACACCATTATGTCCTTGTCATAAATTTTAAAAGCATCCCTTTTCCTCAAAAACGATTTTCAAGTCTTAATTTGAAAACACTGCACATGGGGAAATGACTTAAAATATCCTTAAGACACATGAAAGCGTTTTTTGATTGCCTTTGCAGCATTTTTGGGTCACTTTTAACATGGCTATGTAACTCAAACAATCAAAATCTAAATTTGCCAAGCACAGGTGGGAGCATATTTACAAGGAATTTGCACCACGGGGAAAGGTCTTTTAATTTAAAATGGGAAAAATAACATCAGAGACACTCAAATGCCTTATAAAGAAGCAGACACCATTATGTCCTTGTCATAAATTTTAAAAGCATTCCTTTACCTCAAAAACGATTTTCAAGTCATAATTTGAAAACACTGCACATGGGGAAATGACTGAAAATGTCCTTAAGACACATGAAAGCGTTTTTTGATTGCCTTTGCAGCATTTTTGGGTCACTTTTAACATGGCTATGTCACTCAAACAATCAAAATCTAAATTTTCCAAGCACAGGTGCGAGCATATTTACAAGGAATTTGCACCACGGGGAAAGGTCTTAAATTAAAATGGGAAAAATAACATCAGAGACACTCAAATGCCTTATAAAGAAGCAGACACTATTATGTCCTTGTCATAAATTTTGAAAGCATTCCTTTTCCTCAAAAACGATTTTCAAGTCATAATTTGAAAACACTGCACAGCTCCTATGCACAAAAACACCCTGTCAGTACTAATACTTCACATTTTCTCGAATTACAATTTCTCAAAGAAACAAAATCAATTTGTAAAACACTTGAGACAAAGCAACATTTTAAAAACACAACTTTCTTCATAATTTTCTCCTTAAAGCACACTATTCTCTATCTAAATTAAATAAATCTTTTCTCACCTTAGCAAATACTTTATGAGTTTCAAAACAGTCTCAGAAATACACCAATTTGTCTTCAGCAGAACAAAGGGTGTGCACTCCAGAGGCTGCAGCTATAGAAAGCACAGAAATGCTGTAATTCTTCACACATATCTCTCATGTCACCCAATCAAAACTCTTCCCTCACTTTTTTCAAATCAAAACCCTTCCCCCCTCTGCCCTTTCTGCCTTTTTTGCATAGCAACCACCTCCTGGAAGACCTCTGGTGTTTGCAAGTTCACACAACAATGTTTCAATTGAACTCTGAACTCTCAGTGCACCTGCGTATCCAGTGCAATCTTTCATAAAATAATTTTTTTTTGACCATTCAAATTACATCTTTCAAAGAACTCATCCATGCACCCTAACTTTCTGTTTTCAGCAATCAAAATCCACCAATCACTGTTACTGCTTCATTAACACAGAAACTCCACAGTTTTTTTCATTTTAAACTCTTATTTTTTCAACTGTCATTTCATTACCACACTTCATCTGACTGCAGCAGAACCTTCTCTCACCATGTTTTCTGTCTGGATTGTTGGACATAGTTACATCTATTGGGCTCAGAGGTATGCTGAGAACAGAAATTTACCTAACCTCAATTTACAAGATGTGGAAATTAAGTAGTTTGGCCACAGAGGATTAAAATGTCACCATTTGATACCATTGGTGAAAACCTTTATGCATTTGCCAAAACCTGACCTGTTAATTGTGCACTGTGGA
Organism: Lissotriton helveticus; assembly: GCF_964261635.1. NCBI lineage: Eukaryota > Metazoa > Chordata > Amphibia > Caudata > Salamandridae > Lissotriton > Lissotriton helveticus. Next base: position 2,073,885,425 of record NC_136061.1, read on the forward strand.
GGTAATGATTTGGGCACTTTGACTGGGGTAGGTCTGGAAATGCTTTTAAAGGACACCTTTGAGCAATTGATGGCACTTTTTCCTCAAACTGCCTTGGTATATTCAAATATATGCCAAAGACAGAAATGGAGGTGGTCGAACCAATTTTGTCCACAAATTGAGAAGTCGAGGAAGCATGTAAACAAATCTGTTTCAGCTTACATGAGAGACCATGGAATGGGCTCCATGTACAACAATAACTTGCGTTACTACATGCAAGATATCTACAGAGGAGATGGAGTTCACTTCTCAGATGAGGGCAACAGAATTTTCATTCTGAATTTAAGACTGTGCATTGGTACCTACTTATAAGTACCTAAATGTACCATAAACCCAAAATCTCTTCTCAGAGCTACCCTACATCTGATCACTCACAATTATTATTTTACTCTAACTTTTTTCACTAATTTTCAACAAAGTACGCTCCCCGGGGCGCTACCCGGTACGCGAACCGGAAGCTAACCTCGCGAAATTTTTTAAAAAAATGTTTTTTTTTCGCACATATGGGCCTCCTCAGCCACCCTCAGAAAACCTAGGGGGTCAAGATAAGTCTACCGTGCCCCCTTCTACCCATTCTGAACATTATTTGCCCTCCATCTTGTATCTTAATTCGACCGAAACACAAAATGGTGGACTCCCGTAACGCTTCAGGTTCGCGTACCGGGGCGCTCGCCAGTTCGCGTACCGGGGCGTTCCCCGGGAAGCGCTCCATCAAAAAAAGGTGGGAAAGTAATTTACAGAAAAACGACTGGAGACACTTTCACCAAATATAGATTAGCTCATACTACATACCAATCCCTACCATTTTCACAAATTTGATTGAAATTCCATTTAGCCATTTAGCCTGTAGACCTTTCTAAATACCGTGAGGTAAATTACTTCACAGAACACATCTGAAGTGTTGGAATTGACAACCAATGAAAATGTTACTTTCATTTTCTACTTTTTTTACCTGACATTTGATTCGTTATATACCTGAATATATTTAAAGGAAGAGAAGGGAACACAGCCATTTTGACTACTACTTCCTGGTGTACATTTCAATTGGATTTTCACTAATCACTTCAACTTCTTTCTAAAGGTAAGTTGTTATTTTAAAAACTGAAGTATATTGTGCACTATAAGTTAATATGGTAAACTTTTTCTGATAGTTATATACTATCCCTCTGTAGTAGTTATAGATTTATATAGACTTCTCTGTTATAGTTATGGATGGAGTTAGGTTTCTCTTGTATAATTATGAATTTACTTACGTTAAATCACATACACTTTTTTATATTCCTACTTCCACTCTGATACTATACACTGCCCAAAGATAAATTCACTGATAAAAACTGCCTATCTAAAATTAATCCCAACAGTGCCCTATCTCTACTAATATATATTTTTTTATCCAAATTTCAGTCCAAATGGAAGGCGAACACAAAGTTTCATTTCAAATTGTCCTGCAAGAGAGCAGCCAAGAAATAATTGATCCAAATTATATAGAATTTATGGATGAAACTTGGGACCAAGAACTACTGCAATGTGTGCAAGCAGTAGAGGACCTCCTTCAAAATGAGGACATTTTACACACTCAGAGATTACAAGCTATGTTCAATGAAAATAACGACATTTCAGACAGTGAAATTTTAGAAAGTTTATTAAATTTTGAAACACAATCACAATAATAAATAATTGCTTAAAAAATAAAGAAATTAAAAAATAATCAACAAAACCAACAATCAATTAACATACAGTATTTGAAAAGTCTATCATTCTTTTTTCCTCATAGTACGCTCCCCGGGCCGCTTCCCGGTTCGCGAACCGGGCGCTATCCACGCAAAAAAAACAAACAAAAAATTTTTTTTGTTGCCCTGCGGGGCCCTTTTAAAGCCTCCACATCAAACCTAGGGGGTCAGGGAGGATCTACTATGCCCCCTTATGGTCATTTTTGCCTTTGTTTTGGCCTCCTCTTGTCTCTCGATCCTACCGAGAGACAAGATGGCGGCCGCTCTGGACTGTTTAGAATGTTGACAGATACCGGAGAGCCAATCAGCTTCGCTATGCGAAGTTCCGTTACGCGTCAAGTACGCGAACCGGAGCGCTGCCCAGAGCGCGCTTACAGATATATATCTTTTTTTGAACGTTAATTTCTCAAAATCCACTGGAGCACATATATTGAGACCTAGCAAAGGCACATCGGGCTAACAGTCCCTACAATTTTGCCAAGTTTCGTGCAAATCCATTCAGCCGTTCGGGCTAAAAGTGAGGCCTACCGCCCTATGGAAATTAACATGGGAAAAATGCGTTTTGGGACCCCCCTTTTTTCTTGGCCCCCCCTTGACGAACCCCCCCCAAATTTTCAGGGGCTGCTCAGAAACAAAATGTTCAATTTTCCTGAAAATTTCAACCAATTCCGTCCACAAACGCCAAAGTTATTAGACATAGAATTTTCAAAAATCCCATAGGGAAAAAATCCTTACTATATATACCTACTGGCGACCGCCAGTAGGTAATATATATTACCTACTGGTGGTTGCCAGTAGGTAGTTATAGTTAAAACCTCCTAGTTTCCATAGGAAATCCACAACATTCTATTTGGAATAACATTGGCGCCGGTGGACAAATCTTCGTGAATTTCTCCAAGAAAATGGCCTGCTCTGCTCAGCTCCTTCCCTGAAAGTTTGGGGGTGATTTGTGAAGTGGGGGCCGAGAAAAAAGGGAGTGTCCCAAAACGTGTTTTCCCCATGCAATTTTCCATAGGGACCTTTAGCCAGGGCTACAGCCCAAACGGCTGAACGGAATTACACCAAATTTGGCAGAGAGGTAGATTTCGTTTCACAGATTGTGTTTTTTGTTAAATGGTGTAAATCCGTTCAGTAGTTCCTGAGAAAATCAAAAGTAAAATCATAGCGATATCTAGAGACGGAATATAGTATGCGTACCTTCCCGAGCACGAGCTGCACGCTGATTGGCTGTCAACTGTCTGTCAACACTCGAAACCAGGAAGTGTTGGCAGCCATCTTGTGCCTCGGTAGAACCGAGTCACAAGAAAACAGGGAAACAAGTGTAAAAACAAAGAAAAGGGGCAGGGTAGAAACACCCTGAACCCTAGGCCTGCTCAGGGGGTCCCAAAGGACACCCAAGCCCCAAAAATGTATTTTTTGGAGGGAAAAATCGCGGGGTACGCGTACACAGCCGATCCCTCCCCAAAAAATTAAGGCACCACTCTGCAAACGCGCCCCTTGGCGCGTTTGCAGAGGGGGAACTAATTCCCCTTGAATACTGGGGGTCTCTGGGGGCCAACTAGCCCACCAACAGCCTCCAGTATGCGCCAGGGGGCTGCCTTGCAGAGACGTGTAAAGAGGCCACGCCCCTTTTTACACCTCTCTGCAACGCAGCCCCATGGCGCATACTGGATGTACCTGGTGGGCTAGTTGGCCCCCAGGGACCCCCAATATGCAAGGGGAATTAGTTCCCCCTCTGTGAACGCGCCAGGGGGCTGCGTTGAAGAGAGGTGTAAAAAGGGGCATGGCCTCATTACACCTCTCTTCAATGCAGCTCCCTGGCGCATACTGGAGGTTCCTGGTGGGCTAGTTGACCCCTTGGCGCGTTTGCAGAGGGGGAACTAATTCCCCTTGAATACTGGGGGTCTCTGGGGGCCAACTAGCCCACCAACAGCCTCCAGTATGCGCCAGGGGGCTGCCTTGCAGAGACGTGTAAAGAGGCCACGCCCCTTTTTACACCTCTCTGCAACGCAGCCCCATGGCGCATACTGGATGTACCTGGTGGGCTAGTTGGCCCCCAGGGACCCCCAATATGCAAGGGGAATTAGTTCCCCCTCTGTGAACGCGTCAGGGGGCTGCGTTGAAGAGAGGTGTAAAAAGGGGCATGGCCTCATTACACCTCTCTTCAATGCAGCTCCCTGGCGCATACTGGAGGTTCCTGGTGGGCTAGTTGACCCCCAGGGACCCCCAATATGCAAGGGGAATTAGTTCCCCCTCTCTAAACGTGCCAGGGGGCTACGTTGCAGAGAGGTGTAAAAAGGGGCGAGCCTTATTACACCTCTGTGCAACGCAGCCCCCTGGCACATACTGGAGGTTCCTGGTGGGCTAGTTGGCCCCCAGGGACCCCCAGTATTCAAGGGGACTTAATCCCCCAACTTAGAATGCGCTAAGGGGCACGTTTGCACAGTGGTGAAGGTAGGGTGCGGGGCTTGAGGTGATATGTGTGCAAACATGCCCTGTGGCACGTTTTAAGTTGGGGAATTAAATCCTCTTCAATACAGAGGTTCCCTAGGGGCCAACTAGTCCAACAGGTACCTCCATTAAACGCCACGGAGCTGCGTTGCAGAGTGTTGTAAAAAGGGGGCGTGCCCTCTGAGCACCTCTATGCAACACAGCTCCCTTGCGCATAATGGAGGTACCTGGTGGGATAGTTGGCTCACAGGGGACCTCAGGATTGAAGAGGAATGAATTCCCCAATCTAAAAAATGCCACAGGGCGTGTTTGCACACATGTCACCTCAGGCCCCACCCCCTTCCTACACTATTGAGCACAATATTCCTCTAAAATCAGCGGAAGTACGAATTCCGAAGTACTTACCGGTTATCACAAGAGACGTCAGTGCTGCATCTTTGAGCCCAGTACGGACCCTGAAAAGTCAATCTAAGCGTACTTACCAGTAACTTGTATTTCCTTCCATAGGAATCTATTGTGTGGTTTTCACCAGAAAAGTTTCTAGTGTCTATTTTTGAAACGTACAAATATTCTAAAATCAGCTGAACTACGAATTCCAATGTACTCACCTGTTATCAGGAGAGACCTCAGTGCAGCATCTTTCAGCCCACTACTGATCCTGAAAAGTAATTCTAATCGTAGTTACAGTAACATGAATTTCCTTTTATAGGCTAACATTGACTGATTTCACTTGGAAATTTTTCAAAGTGTGGAGTTTTGGAACTTAAAAAAATTCCTCAAATATCAGCCGAACTATGAATTCCGAATTACTCACCTGTTATCAGGAGAGACCTCAGTGCTGCATCTTTCAGCCCACTACTGATACTGAAAAGTAATTCTATTACGTGGCTGAAACCTATGTTTTTTTCAGTGAATTTTAAAGGTTTTGTAAATGAGAGTTTTTAAATGTATTAATTGTTCTATTTTTTATTCTAATTTACTACATTGTTTTTAAATTACATTACAGATATTTAATATAAATTGAAAAAAAAAATGATATCCTATGGAAGGAAATTCAAGTAACTGGTAAGTACAGTTAAATTAAGTTTTCAGGAATAGTAGTGAGCTGAAAGATGCAGCACTGAGGTATCTCCTGATAACAGGTAAGTAAATTAGAATTTGTGTATGTTATATATATATATATATATATATATATATATATATATATATATATATATATATATATATATATATATATATATATACACATAGGCAAGAGTAAAATTACCTACTATTCCCCATTCAGTGAGAGAGAACTCCCCATTACTAAGAAAATCACTTGCAAATCAGACTTTGTCATCTATGTCTTGGAATGTGTTTGTGGACTTTGCTACGTTGGTAGTACTAAACTACAGGTCCACAAGCGCATATTGCAGCATATGAGGGCAGTTGTGAACAAAGATGAGGCTTACCCAGTAGCGAGGCATGTCAATCTCTGCCATAAAGGGGATGTCAACTGCTTGAAATATTTTGCTATTGATATGGTGGAGCCCTTACGCAGAGGGGGGAATAGGGAAGCCCGTCTGCGCATACTAGAAACCCGGTACATCCTTGAATTAGATACTAAGGCTCCGAATGGACTGAACGCAACAGAAGATTTGTATACTTGCTTGCACATTGAGTCTTGAAATTGTTTAGTGAAAAATGAGACGCAAGATTTCTGAATAGGCTATTCTTAATTAACTTTTAATTAATTTTTTATTGATTTTTGCCGGATTTTAAGATTATATAATACATCAAACACAGTTGGGATATCACATATTTCTTTTCAATAGTGCTGGTGCCAACATGAATACCCAAGCAGTGTAGACGCAGTGGTCCAGATGAAATTTTTAACCAATGCCCACTTGGGCAGTATTAATCAAACCCCTTCTGTTGTAAATTTTGCACAAAGCATTTTATACGTTTGCTCAATATTGCACAGAATGTGTTTGTACATATTTTATCCACTGTGATTATTTGTACATAGTAATATTGGCGATTTTTGCACATTTGTAAATATTGTTCCATCATATTTATTGCGCAAATTTGCACATTTGATAGTATTGTTTGTCGCTTATTAATTGTGACAATTGGGGGTGTATAAAAAGTATTGGTTACTTAGTCTGGTCCAGGCTGAAGTATTTTCTCTATTTCTATAGGCTTGGGACCATGTGACCAGACCGGCACTACAAATCACAGGGTGTAATTTGACCACGTCATGTGATCAAGGGCTCCAGGGCCCGAAACGCGTCATGGCGATCGTGAGGGTGCACAGTGTGAAATAAAGACGCTTGAAATACTCTCATTGGGTCCGTCTTCGTTATTTGGCTCCTACTGAGTACCGAAGTTCCAGTCATATATATACACATATATATGAATATATTACCTACTGGCGGTCGCCAGTAGGTATATATAGTTAGGATTTTTTCTCTATGGGATTTTTGAAAATTCTATGTCTAATAACTTTGGCGTTTGTGGACGGAATTGGCTGAAATTTTCAGGAAAATGGAACATTTTGTTTCTGAGCAGCCCCTGAAAATTTGGGGGGGTTTCATCAAGGGGGGGCTGAGAAAAAAGGGGGGTCCCAAAACGTGTTTTTAACATTGAGTTTTCCATAGGGCGGTTGGCCTCACTTTTAGCCCGAACGGCTGAATGGATTTGCACGAAACTTGGCAAAATTGTAGGGACTGGTAGCCCGATGTGCCTTTGCTAGGTCTCAATATATGTGCTCCAGTGGATTTTGAGAAATTAACGTTCAAAAAAAGATATATATCTGTAACAGCGGACCGGGCGGCGCTCCAGTTCGCGTACTTTTCGCGTTACGGAGCTTTGTGAAGCGAAGCTGATTGGTTCTCCGGCGTCTGTAAACATTCCAAACAGTCCGTAGCGGCCACCATCTTGTCTCTCGGTAGGATCGAGAGACAAGAGGAGGCCAAAGCGAAGGGGAAAATTACCATAAGGGGGCATAGTAGATCCTCCCTGACCCCCTAGGTTTGATGTGGAGGTTTTAAAAGGGCCCCGCGGGGCAAAAAAAAATAAAATAATAATAATCGAACGGCTGAATGGATTTGCACGAAACTTGGCAAAATTGTAGGGACTGGTAGCCCGATGTGCCTTTGCTAGGTCTCAATATATGTGCTCCAGTGGATTTTGAGAAATTAACGTTAAAAAAAAAGATATATATCTGTAACAGCGCTCCGGGCAGCGCTCCACTTCGCGTACTTTTCGCGTTACGGAGCTTTGTGAAGCGAAGCTGATTGGTTCTCCGGCGTCTGTAAACATTCCAAACAGTCCGTAGCGGCCGCCATCTTGTCTCTCGGTAGGATCGAGAGACAAGAGGAGGCCAAAGCGAAGGGGCAAATGACCATAAGGGGGCATAGTAGATCCTCCCTGACCCCATAGGTTTGATGTGGAGGCTTTAAAAGGGCTCCGCGGGGCAACAAAAAAAAAAAAATATCGTTTTTTTGGTGGGGTGCGCCCGGTTAGCGTAACGGGAAGCGGACTGGGGAGCGTACTACAAGGAATGAAGAATGATTGACTTTTAACTTATTGTATGTTTATAGACTTTTTTTTTACTTTTTTTTCTGCTGAGTGACGTCTCGGCCTATCTTCACGGGATGCAGTCCCTACCATCTCGGCGTTTAAGCCCAGGGGGACCGGTAGTGTGGGAGAGATAACGGGGCATATTATCAAGGGGGTTTATCTCCGCTTTTTTGGCTTTAAAAGCCAAGAAAGCGGAGATAAAATTATCTCCGTATTACCTAGCTGTCGCTAACACCAGTTAGCGACCGCTAGTAGGAGATAGCGACCATCTTGGGCCCCACTTTGCATGTCAGTGATATTTATCACTAATGACATGCAAAGTGGGCATGCCAAGATGTTAGCGACTGGAAACAGTCGCTAACATCGCTATCTCCTATTACCAACTTTTGGAGATATTCGCGCTAAGCGCGAATATCTCCAAACAGTAACACCTGCCCTGAGCAGTTCTTAGCCATGTTATCCAATGGGAGGTGGATAACATGGCTAAGAGCATTAGCTCGGTAATGCATGAATATCGCTGACATTTCAGCGATATTAATGCATTGCGGCCGTTTTTTATCGCATTTGCGATAAACCTTGATAATAGCAAGGTTTATCTGCGATAATTTCTAACGATGCTTAGCGGTAAAAAATTCGTTGCTAAGCATCGTTAGGGATAAATATCGCTTAACTTTGGTAATATGCCCCAACGTCTGTTAACGTTCGATTCGAAGGAAATCAGGAAGTGTTGAAAAACATTGTCTGCGCCATCTTGCCTTTTTTCAAATGCCACACTTTTGTCGTGCACGGCAGCCATTTTAGAAGACTTGACCAGACCCACTCTCTGCACGCTGTCGATCCTTAGCATGGCTCCCCACCCTCGCAAGCATCTCCCCCAGGCACTGGTCACCCGCGCTCTCTGTCTTATGCATGGGCAATAAACCTCCCCCCATCTGCGCTGCTCTTCCCTGAGAATCACACCCTGTGCCCGCCCGACACCTCCCTTTCGCCCTATTCACTACCGCACCCTCTGACACTCCTCTTCCTCTGTGTCCGATTGTCCAGGCCGGTCCCAGGCTATCAGCTAGCCTTGCAGATGTAGTTTATGGCCCCAGCTGTAAAGAATCACCCCTCTTCAAAGGAGTTATAGTAGATCAAGGCCCACACCCGATGAGATCCGTCACACCACACGCGTTCCTACTATCTGAAAACCATCCTGTATTGTGATTGGGGAGGGGACCGAGCCTGAAGCGGAAGATTCCAGGGATGACTCTTTGTACATCAAAGTTTTTACAATTATGTGTCACATTAAAAATATATAGCACTCCAACAAAGTAGTAGGATTATAAAACTTTAATAACTTATAAATATATACAACAAAACAAAAACAGTAAAAACATTTAAAACATTTTAGGGAAAAAGAAGGAACAATGGTCAGTAGCGGTCGGTTGTGCGAATAGTCCCAAGGCAGCACAACGTCCAGATTTCTGAACGGCACCCAGGTGATGTTGCCTGGGTGCCGCACTGATTTGGGTATCCGGCGTGGGGCGTCCCGGGGGGTGGGTCGTCAGTAGCGGTCTGTTGTGCGAATAGTTCCAAGGCAGCAGAACGCGCTGAAATGTGGATGGCACCAAGGTGATGTCCAGTAAGTTGCCGCCCTCCGAATAACGGCGTGGGGCGCCCCGGGGGGGGGGGGAGGCGGCGTGAACGGGCCTCCTCAGGTGGAGCCTCGTCTGCTGTAGTGGGGCGCCCCTTTACCGTTTCAGTTGCCATTCCGTCCGCTTTTGGTCCACTGTGTCAAAATCCGCAATTCAGCTGAGTTGCGCCCACTCTTGCGGTGCAGCGATAGGCGGCTGTCACAGGACTCTCAAAATGGCGGCAGGCTCTTTCCTTTTTGGGCCTGGTCCACTGAAATGGCCCTGGGACACCTTGGAAATCGGACGCTTCTCTGCTAGGTCTTGGACCCCATTCTCGAAAGCGTCCCCTCCGCCTTGAGGATTCTACAAAAGTCTTGGGGGCCCCCGACTCCTGCAGGCTTCCGGTGGGGAGCGGCTGCCATGATTGCTCGCGGAATGACCACGACGGAGCCACGAGATGGTGGTGCTTTCATGCTGACGCCAGCTTCAGTCTGAAACATCCAGAAACAAGGTGGGGCTTTCATCGTTTGGGAAAAAAATAAAGTTTTCATCCAATGAAAAGTGTTATTTTTAGGTCATATGATCAAGCCTTCCATCATTAGGAAACCAAAAGTAAAATGAACCAATGAAAAGTTTTATAAACAAGTCTCATGACTTGTTATGCGGCATAGGGTATAAAAAGCGTAGAAAATCCGTTGGCACGTGAGGCGGCGTCAGTAGCGGACCGATGTGCGAATAGGCCGAAGGCAGCACAACGCGCCAAGATCCGGATGGCACCGAGGTGGTGTCCAGCAAGTTGTCGCACTGGTGTGGCCATCCTACAATGCTGAAAGTCGGCGTGGGGCGCCCCGTTGGCCTGTGAGATGGCGGCAGTAGCGGACCGATGTGCGAATGGGGCCAAAGGCAGCGCAACAATATTTTCTGAATAGAAGATACCACAAGGCGCTGAGATGCCAAGATCCGGATGGCACCGAGGTGGTGTCTAGCAAGTTGTCGCACTGGTGTGGCCATCCTACAATGCTGAAAGTCGGCGTGGGGCGCCCCGTTGGCCTGTGAGATGGCGGCAGTAGCGGACCGATGTGCGAATGGGGCCAAAGGCAGCGCAACAATATTTTCTGAATAGAAGACACCACAAGGCGCTGGGATGCCAAGATCCGGATGGCACCGAGGTGGTGTCTAGCAAGTTGCCGCACTGGTGTGGCCATCCTACAATGCTGAAAGTCGGCGTGGGGCGCCCCGTTGGCCTGTGAGATGGCGTCAGTAGCGGACCGATGTGCGAATGGGGCCAAAGGCAGCGCAACAATATTTTCGGAATAGAAGACACCACAAGGCGCTGAGATTCGGTTAGCACCGAGGTGGTGTCTAGCAAGCTATGCAGCTGAGTTGCGTGCGCACTTGCGGCGAATAGGTCGAAGGCAGCACAACAATGTTTTCTGAATAGAAGACACCACAAGGAGCTGAGATTCGGTAGGCACCGAGGTGGTGTCTAGCAAGTTGCCGTACTGGTGTGGCCATCCTACAATCCTGCTCCGAATAACAGCGTGGGGTGCCCGAAGGAGGGGGGGGAGGCGGCGTGAACGGGCCTTCCTAGGTGGAGGCTCATCTGCTGTAGTGGGGCGCCCCTTTACCGTTTCAGTTGCCATTCAGCTGAGTTTCGGCCGCTCTTGATGCTACAGCGACAGGCGGCTGCAACAGGACTCTCAAAATGGCGGCCTGTTCTTTGGATTTGGGCCTGGTCCACTAAAATGGCCCTGGGACACCTTAGAACTCGGACGCTCGAATTTTTTTTCCTTTCCTCTACATGCAAAAAAAGGTAAATGCCCGGTACGTTACACGCTTCATCTGCCACGATGTACTCTCCAGAGGAACCGAAAAAAAATATAGTTATGGTAACTATACCATGCATCGTCATATGGAGAGGTGGCACCGATTAATTATAGTGCTGCATAAAAGAGAGATTTGGAGGAGAACCCCCGACCTGCCAGTACATTCATCAAAGAAGTGGCACTGACAGCATCAGAGGCAAGGGAAACGGTCCCAAATATTTAGAAGAACTTTGGAAAGATTAAAATGACATGTTTAGATTGTGGCAAATTAATTTCATGTGGACAGATGAGTGTTACTCTAATAAATACAGCATATGAACATCATCATAGTCGATGGTTGGTAGAGACATTTTGACTATATCCTGGACCTGCCCGTCCTCGCCCAAAATGGCGCCGGAATAAATGGGACTCGTAACTCCTTGTTGTGTACTGGTTGCACAACCTTGATATCACGAGATACGTATGCAGTTTTGAAGCACATGGCGGGCGGGGACGAGAATAGATTGAATATTTCGATATCCCTATTGATATTAAGTTCTGATGTGTTATTGATTACTGTACTATTGAAAGTTCGAATTAACGTCACCCATGGTACTTGCCCGCAAATGTATATCTAGATAATTTTATTGTAACTGGCCCTGTCGTATTTTAATTATAAAATGTACGTCCACCGATTCCGCAACTGTTAGACACTTTAGTTCTTGCAACCTAATGGCCCGCCCGTTACGTTCCTCTACAGTGTAAATGTCTACTCATCATATACGATTATAGTTTGCTCCGTGGCCGGCCCACGTGGTTATAGGCCCGTATTTGTGTAATGACATTTTCACAATAAAGGTTTTTAAAAGAAAACATGGTAGTAGTATATACATTGGTAAAGTTTTTAATAATAGTCACTGTTTTAGAATCAGTAAAAGGCAAGTGAAATAAAGCAGACCAATTACATGAAGGGTAAAAGGTATAATACGCAGGAACGCAGTAAAGATAAATGGTCAAGGGCTGTTGTGTTTTCTACTCCTGCAACATAAAGTGATCGATAAGAATCTCATATTCAGGCGTATCGGCGACTAAGACAGCAGGCCGACCCTCTTTTGCTCAACGGCTCCGTCATGGGACGAAGAAACGCCCTTTTTCTCGAAAAAGGAATATATTTTACTTGCAGGACAGTTGTAAATTTTCCGGGAAAGTACATTAGCCTGGAACATTATAACATATATTTAAGAAAAAATAATGTTCGAAAGTAATAAAAAGCGTAATTTTTAGGTCATATGACCAAGCCTTTCATCATTAGAATAAGAAAAGTAAAATGAACCAATGAAAAGTTTTATTAACAAGTCACATGACCTGTTATGCTTACGTTACGCGCTGCGCGTCGCGCCCCGGATCACTTCCGGATGCGCTAACGCGGCGCGTCATATGACGCATTACGCGACAACGCAGGTCCAGAATATAGTCAAAATGTCTCCACCAACCAGCGGTCGGAACACAACCCCTTTCAGCAGGCTAAATAGTTCTGTTAAATGACAACAGAAGGGACAGGCAACAAGAACCATCAGTCAAAGAGGGGAGGGCTAGTTCTTCTCTACCGGGTCACGTTGGGGCGCTACCGGAACTGATCGAATTGGTAGTCTACAGTGTTTCTGGATGTTTCAGACTGAAGCTGGCGTTAGCATGAGAGCACCACCATTTCGTAGCTCCGTCGTGGCCATTCCACGAGCAATAATGCTATCCGCTCCCCACCAGAAGCCTGCGGGAGTCGGGGGCCCCCAAGACTTTTGTAGAATCTTCAAGGCTGAGGGGACGCTTTCGAGAATGGAGCCCAATCTCTAGCAGACAAGCGTCCGAGTTCCAAGGTGTCGCAGGGCAATTTTAGTGGACCACGCCCAAATCTGAAGAGCCGGCCGCCATTTTGAGAGTACTGTGGCAGCCGGCTATCGCTGCACCGCAAGAGCGGGAGCAGCTCAACTACATGGTGAGAGAGACGCTGTAGTCGAAAGAGCGGGCGGTAAACAGCTGAATAGCGGAAGAGGCACAGTGTAGCAAAAGCGGGCGGAATGGCAACTGAAATGGTAAAGGGGCGCCCCACTACAGCGTGTCTTTAGGTGAAACGGATTGTGGGACAAGGTCAAGAATGGAAGAGTTACCAAAAGGCAAAAAGTTCCGCTTGATCCCGGGAGCCGGCCACCTATGTCGGGGGCGATCTCAGGCTACACCAGGAGAACACGACTTGGGGAGGGAGCCGGAGCCAAGCGCCCCCTCCGAGTCCGCGCCATCACACCGTCCCTCGGGGGCCTCCGTCAAGCGGTTCAGGGTGGCACCGCATTACATTGTTCACAAATGCAGTCACGTCCTCAAACAGCCCCCACTTTACTTTGAGAATAGTGAAGCTGAAGCAAGTGCAAATAGGCTTCAGACAGTGTTACAAGCACTCCTCAAAACTTTGAACCATCAGAGTGCATGAGTTTCATGCTCGATCGATTGAGCTAGCCGGATCGGGCAACAAAAAGTATAAAATAGTTATGTAAATAGTTGTTTAATAAAATGTTTTACCCTGTTACTTTGCTGGTGTGTTGTATATATTTGTAATATTTGCATAGAGTTTATCGTTATTTTGGGCGGGGTGGGTGGCGGAGCCGAGCTGTATTGCAGCCATCATGGTGTGGAGTTCAGTTCATCTCAATAGTTTCGTGTTTGTCATGAGGGGTTGTTCCTAATGTTTCTATTTTAGCGAGGTCAAAAAGAGATCCCATTAGTGGCCTACTGATTTTGCTCGATTCCTTTTGTTTTTTTACACGATTTTTCGCTATCTGCAAAGACTAAACAGAGTATTGCGACTCTGTGCTTGTTTGTAAATAGAGAATGAACCAAAGAGAACCAATTCTAAAACAGTAAATGCTTGGATAACAATCAATCAAATGGAGAGAAAAGCAGGCACGACGGATTACAACGGGGGCAAAGGCCTGCGTTAACTACCCTTCACTATCTGCAAAGAGAGAGTACTCCTAATAGAAATGAGGGGGAGGGGGGGGGCAGCATTCAAAGCAGATCAGTGTGCATAAACACAAAAATGTTTTTACTTACCACGTACTTGACATTCGACAGCTTATGATATTTGCTATTAAAAAAACATTGAAATTCACTGAAAAAACCATAGGTTAGAGACCATATATAGTTAGGAATTAGCATTTAAAAAACCTTGAAAATTCACTGAAAAAACCATAGGTTATAGACCATATATAGTTAGGGATTAGCATTTAAAAAACCTTATTTTACTCACACAAAACCATTGAAATTCCATATATAGTTAGTTGCACTAACTATATATCGCGCACCCGCAATCCACTGCTGATGATGTCACATTTTACATCATTCATGACATGGTCAGTGACATCACTGATGACATCACTGATGACATCTCAAATGACATCACTGATGACATCACTGATGACATCTCAAATGACATCACTGATAACATCTCAAATGACATCACTGATGACATCTCAAATGACATCACTGATGACATCACTGATGACATCTCATTTGACATCAATGACCACATCACTGATGATATCATTCATGTGACAATACAATGCATCTCCTCACACTTTAATATAACCTCTGTTACACCCAGTGTTAAATACAGAGTATAATTTTTGAAACCATTGACACACCAATACTAGTTACTACATACGCACTCAGTGATTCCTATGTTTACACACACATTCACTCATTTACCCATACAATCATTCATACATACAATCACTCATCTTTACAACACTATCATATGCACTCATACACCTATACAGACTCTCACACTCTGTCACTCATCCATGGAGTTACTCACACACCTAGTCAGTCCTGTAAATAATCAATCACACTTCCATTTTCTAATCTATACAGTTAAACATAGAGCACCTTACATTTTGAAACATATACTAACACATACTTACTCTCTTATACAATCATTGATACAAGTACACATTGATCTGCACAGAGTCACACACCTCCCAGCCAGCCACACACACACTCAGTCTCCCATACAAATACTTGGGCAATCAATCAATAACCCATATAGTTACTCATATAGCTACTGACCAACACATGCAGCAGTTTACAGAACAACAGACATAATGATGCACAAATTAAGACAGTTTAGTCACTAACCCATGCACTCAGTGAGACACATTTAATCACTCACTCATACAGTCAGTCACGCACCTACTCAATCCTTCATCCAGACACTTCTACATCTGCTCATTCTTCAATATGTAAAACATATTTAAACTTTAGAGAAACACACAGTCACTGGATGATGTCATCAGTGATGTCATTTGAGATGTCATCAGTGATGTCATCAGTGATGTCACTGACCATGTCATGAATGATGTAATATGTGACATCATCAGCAGTGGATTGCGGGTGCGCGATATATAGTTAGTGCAACTAACTATATATGGAATTTCAATGGTTTTGTGTGAGTAAAATAAGGTTTTTTAAATGCTAATCCCTAACTATATATGGTCTATAACCTATGGTTTTTTCAGTGAATATATATATATATCTATCATAGCTCCACTTTGCCCACTCTTGAACAGCACCCAAACAACAACAGCAGGTGGTAAACCTTTATTCATGGGTATATGCAGACTCCTGTCTGCCGTTATGTTCAAACAGCCATAAACCCGCATGTTTAGCCTTATGCGTTTCGAAAGTTCATCCCTTTCTTCCTCAGAGGCTCACGCTGGAAATGAATACGTGCCTCCGGCCTCAGTGTCTCCCATTTAATGCTTATCATGCCTCTGGGGTGCTGTTCAAGAGTGGGCAAAGTGGAGATATGATATAAATATAAATATATATATATATATATTACCTACTGGCGGTCGCCAGTAGGTATATATAGTTAGGATTTTTTCTCTATGGGATTTTTGAAAATTCTATGTCTAATAACTTTGGCGTTTGTGGACGGAATTGGCTGAAATTTTCAGGGAAATGGCACATTTTGTTTCTGAGCAGCCCTTGAAAATTTGGGGGGGGTTCGTCAAGGGGGGGCCGAGAAAAAAGGGGGGTCCCAAAACGTGTTTTTAACATTGAGTTTTCCATAGGGCGGTTGGCCTCACTTTTAGCCCGAACGGCTGAATGGATTTGCACGAAACTTGGCAAAATTGTAGGGACTGGTAGCCCGATGTGCCTTTTGTAGGTCTCAATATATGTGCTCCAGTGGATTTTGAGAAATTAACGTTCAAAAAAAGATATATATCTGTAACAGCGGACCGGGCAGCGCTCCGGTTCGCGGACTTTTCGCGTTACGGAGCTTTGTGAAGCGAAGCTGATTGGTTCTCCGGCGTCTGTAAACATTCCAAACAGTCCGTAGCGGCCGCCATCTTGTCTCTCGGTAGGATCGAGAGACAAGAGGAGGCCAAAGCGAAGGGGCAAATGACCATAAGGGGGCATAGTAGATCCTCCCTGACCCCCTAGGTTTGATGTGGAGGTTTTAAAAGGGCCCCGCTGGGGCAAAAAAAAATAAAAATAATAATAATCGAACGGCTGAATGGATTTGCACGAAACTTGGGGAAATTGTAGGTACTGGTAGCCCGATGTGCCTTTGCTAGGTCTCAATATATGTGCTCCAGTGGATTTTGAGAAATTAACGTTCAAAAAAAGATATATATCTGTAACAGCGCTCCGGTTCGCGGACTTTTCGCGTTACGGAGCTTTGTGAAGCGAAGCTGATTGGTTCTCCGGCGTCTGTAAACATTCCAAACAGTCCGTAGCGGCCGCCATCTTGTCTCTTGGTAGGATCGAGAGACCAGAGGAGGCCAAAGCGAAGGGGCAAATGACCATAAGGGGGCATAGTAGATCCTCCCTGACCCCCTAGGTTTGATGTGGAGGCTTTAAAAGGGCCTCGCAGGGCAAAAAAAAAAATATCGTTTTTTTAGTTCTTTTGCGTGGGGAGCGCCCGGTTCGCGAACCGGGAAGCGTTCTGGGGAGCGTACTTTCTTGAAAATTAGTGAAAAAAGTTAGAGTAAAATAATAATTGTGAGTGATCAGATGTAGGGTAGCTCTGAGAAGAGCTTTTGGGTTTATGGTACATTTAGGTACTTATAAGTAGGTACCAATGCACAGTCTTAAATTCAGAATGAAAATTCTGTTGCCCTCATCTGAGAAGTGAACTCCATCTCCTCTGTAGATATCTTGCATGTAGTAACGCAAGTTATTGTTGTACAGGGAGCCCATTCCATGGTCTCTCATGTAAGCTGAAACAGATTTGTTTACATGCTTCCTCGACTTCTCAATTTGTGGACAAAATTGGTTCGACCACCTCCATTTCTGTCTTTGGCATATATTTGAATATACCAAGGCAGTCTGAGGAAAAAGTGCCATCAATTGCTCAAAGGTGTCCTTTAAAAGCCTTTCCAGACCTACCCCAGTCAAAGTGCCCAAGTCATTACCTCCACAGTGCACAATTAACAGGTCAGGTTTTGGCAAATGCATATTGGTTTTCACCAATGGTATCAATTGGTGACATTTTAATCCTCTGTGGCCAAACCACTTAATTTCCACATCTTGTAAATTGAGGTTAGGTAAATTCCTGTTTTCAGCGTACCTCTGAGCCCAATAGATGTAACTATGTCCAACAATCCAGACAGAAAACATGGCGAGAGAAGGTTCTGCTGCAGTCAGATGAAGTGTGGCAATGAAATGTCAGTTGAAAAAATAAGAGTTTAAAGTGAAAAAAACTGTGGAGTTTCTGTGTTAATGAAGCAGTAACAGTGATTGGTGGATTTTGATTGCTGAAAACAGAAAGTTAGGGTGCATGGATGAGTTCGTTGAAAGATGTATTTTGAGTGGCGAAGAAAAAATCATTAAATGGAAGAATGCACTGGATATGCAGGTGCACTGAGAGTTCAGAGTTCAATTGCAACATTGTTGTGTGAACTTGCAAACACTAGAGGTCTTGCAAGAGGTGGTTGCTATGCAAAAAAGCAGAGAGGGCAGAGGGGGGAAGGGTTTTGATTTGAAAAAAAGTGAGGGAAGAGTTTTGATTGGGTGACATGAGAGATATGTGTGAAGAATTACAGCATTTCTGTGCTTTTGATAGCTGCAGACTCTGGAGTGCATACCTTTTGCTCTGCTGAAGACAAATTGGTGTGTTTCTGAGACTGTTTTGAAACTCAAAGTATTTGCTAAGGTGAGAAAAGATTTCTTTAATTTAGATAGAAAATAGTGTGCTTTAAGGAGAAAATTATGAAGAAAGTTGTGTTTTTCAAATGTTGCTTTGTCTCAAGTGTTTTACAAATAGATTTTGTTTCTTTGAGAAATTGTAATTGGAGAAAATGTGAAGTATTAGTACTGACAGGGTTTTTATGTGCATAGGAGCTGTGGAGTGTTTTCAAATTATGATTTGTAAATCGTTTTTGAGGAAAAGGAATGGTTTTAATACTTATGACAAGGACATAATGGTGTATGCTTCTTTATAAGGCAATTGAGTGTCTCTGATGTTATTTTTCCCATTTTAATGTAAGACGTTTCCCTGTGGAGCAAATTGCTTGTAAATATGCTCCCACCTGTGCATGGCAAATTTAGATTTTGAATGTTTGCGTTACATAGGCATGTTAAAGGTGACCGAAACATGCTGCAAAGGCAATCAAAAAACGCTTTCATGTGTCTTAACCCCTTTAGAGCTTGTAAATAAACCTCCCCAGTGCTGCGCTGTCCATTGGAACTAGTGCTGAATGGACGTCCAACGGTCGTGCGCAGCACTGGGGAGGTAGTGGCCGTGACGACCGTTGGCCGACGGCAGCAATTAAGGGGTTAAGGACATTTTAAGTCATTTCCCCATGTGGAGTGTTTTCAAATTATGAGTTGAAAATCGTTTTTGAGGTAAAGGAATGTTTTCAAAATTTATGTGCGCCATATGCCCCCAAATTTCTTTTTCAGGGGTGCAGCAGGGTGTTCTTGAGACACCCCTGCACCCTCGGAAAAATTCGTAATTTGCGATGAGGTAATTGCTAATCGCAAATTGCACCTTCATTCGTATGGGCCTCCTGCTCCATGGAAATGAATGGGTAATTTGTAATTAGCAAATAGCTCATCGCAAACTAGGAATGGTAAAGAATCGCTATTTATTCCTTAAAGTTCGCTATTTAGGAAATGCAAAAAACTTTGATGATACATATGGCGGTTCATCTCTAACAAGATAAGAAGCATAGGGATAGATTTATGATGACTGGCGCATCACCAGGGATGTGTTAGTCATCCTGTGCCGCTGTTCCGCCACCTATGATGTGCTGCATTTACAATGCGGCGCATCATGGGGCAAAAACAGCACAGATGCGTGACGTATCTGTGCCGTAAAGGTGGCGCATTGCTGGAGTTGTATCGCAAGTGTGATGAAGCTCCAGCAAGGCTCAGGGGTGCCCCTGTCGCAGGGTTTCTGTTCTCACACAGAACTGTGCACAGAGGATTGGAACCTCGGCGAATTAGGGTGTTCCAAAACTCACCTTAGTAATCAAAAACCCCTTAGCAAGCTAGGTACAGTGTCACATTGGATATAACAAACTCTCAATGTTTAGACAATCCAGAATATGAACTTATAGTACCTCAGGATACGTGGAACTCATGAACACTCGGTCGTTATATATTTCTTAGAAACCAGAACATGGAGTTAAGAAGAACACATGTGTATTTGAAATGTTTATTTACTAATGCCGTCTTCTCAGGCGTAGTATCTTAGATAATACAAGTACACATATTATCAGTAGCAAAATTACCAGCATAGTTACTAGTACATAAAAAGCGAATGGTGACAGTATGTTAACATGCTGTAAATGAATAAGAGTTAGCAACACTTATAAGCAGCCGCGGGCCGTGGAGGGAGTTACGGTGGAGCAGGGAGGCGGGGAGGGGGAGGGGCAGGGTGGAGAGGGCTCCACCCTGCCCCTCCCCCTCCCCGCCTCCCTGCCCCACCGTAACTCCCTCCACGGCCCGCGGCTGCTTATATCTCACCCTCCCTAATACACATATTATATTATTTGCTAAGAAGGTGTCTTTGTGTTGCTTTAAGGCGTGCCCATACTTTAGTGTCTTAGATTTGAAGGAATCACGTCAGCATACACCAGCTCTCTCTTCATGTGAACCGCATCAAGTGTTGTGTATGTGTGTTCGGCAAAGCAATATAAAACCCGCCTCATGCCCAGAATTGGCAGAAGCTGCACTTATGTTATGAGTATGAAGTCGTGGAGATCAGACCTCATAACAATTCTGTATCGTGTTGTTCTTGAAACTTCAGCACTCGCTGTACAGATATAGTTTAACAAGCAAAGCAGATAGTAGAGCAATAACATATTATTCTCATGTAAACCACGATGAACTACTAGGTTGAAAGCTAAAGCAACAACTAAGTGTCGTGTGCAGAAGTTGCAAAAAAGGAAAAATGGCGTTTAAACCGGTAATGAGCCCATGCTAACTTAACACGGTGTAAAGATATCCAGGATCTAGATGACACCTCCCCATGATCCGGAAACGAACTGAATAAGATAATAGAAGTGCCATCTCATGAGAGCAGATTGCAACTTTATATGTGGACGGTCCGCAAGGTAAAACATTAAAAACTAGGAAAATTTAATGCTAAAGAAAAATAAAACAGCCAACTACTTTATCGAGGCTTAAGCCAATAGGCAAGCTAAATAATAAAAACTTGACAAATAAGTCAATGAATTGTCAATAAAATGCTAGTACTCAGCATATCAAACATGAAAAAGGTCTATGACATAACTGTGTATGCAAAATAAGCTGCAACAGCCTCCAATAGGAAGTCACCGTCTTCATCCGAAAAGAGTTCAGCCATCCAATTTAAAAGCGGAAAAGAACATACGTGCTCTCCCAGCACCGGATCCTCTATCACCATCAGAGGACAGCTCGGTGGGTTTTCAAGAAAGCTCTGTTCCAAGAAAGACTGTGTTGCCGCCAGTAAATTCCAGGGACCAATTAGTCCATGCATCAATGCCACAGCCATAATCCTTTCGCCAGGACAAACCAACTCGTGAGTAATGATAGGACTCATCAGCTGATTAAAGTCGACGTCAGGAGAAACCGGTCCGCAGAGACACAAATCAATGGCCCAATCGAAATCACAGGTCAGGCAGTGAAATACAGGCTGGACACAGGTGAAGTAGGAGAATCGAAAAGATAATCCATATGCCGTGCTTAATATCGCCAACGGCATTGTGCCATAATATTCAAGCATGCGATTGCGGAACAGCGTCAGCAGCTGCAGGGCGGGAGCTTGCACAGGAGGGACATCCATATTTAAAAATGTAAAAAAGCACAAGAGCGTCCGCTGCTAATGCAAGTAAAAATGGGAATCCACCAAGCACAGTGGAAAAAATAGAATGAAAGAAAGCAGGGATGACTCCAAAGATTTTCTCAAATGAAGTCACGAGACCACTGGTAACAACTTTAAAAAAGTGCGCCAGGCCCTTTGTGGAGGACGCGTTAAAGATAGTCCGAACCATCTCGCTGAAATGCAAAGGCGAATCAGTATTTAAAAGGGTCTGCACCTCTGTACGGGTGTTCGCTATGTGAAGCACGAAAGTTTCACGGGCCGAACTCAAGGCCACCTCTCTCTGAGACAAAAGAGCTCTTATTCTTGCCATGCCGTTGAAATGTGCTCCCAAGGTTGGTATTTGTGGCCAGATTGAAAACTCCCTATGTTCATGTGTGGGAGGAAATAGAACATTTCTGCAGCAAATAACCCGTTCACTTACTGTTACGATAAAAGGAATACTTTTAATTAACCCAGAACAATCTTCATTATTGAGCATCAAATAACTACCATTTTCCAACAACTTGAACGTGGGGATGATAGCAGGAACTGGCGTGCCTTGCAACACGCAAGCCATATTTGGTCGGTCTTTGTTGCATGAACCGTGTAACTGTATGTGCCTACACATTAGTGAATGATCTGGCGTCTCAGTGCATTCCTCTCCATTCAGATAAACTTCTTGATCATCTTTGAAACATCTGTATGTGTATGGAAGCGACCAGACCTCATGAAGAAAACCACTACCTAAAGGTTCATAACGACCTATTGGTATATATTTCATACAATTTGAAAACTTATATAAAGCAAAAGGCAGCGTTATTAAACCGTGGATAAGGCACGTTGCCAAAGCAGCCAACCTTTTGGATTTATACTGGAAATGTTAAAGGAAGAATTACGGAGTAGGGCCTGTAAATCTTTAATGGACAACCGAGTAAAATTACTCCAACCATCATATTCTTCTAACTCCGGGATAGTAGGGGTGTTTAATTTTTTAGAAGTAGCCAATCCAAAGCATTTGGTCTGGGAAATTGTTTCATTCACAAACAACATATGATTTGGGATGAGACATGCACGGTGCAAAGCCTCAGTGCCTTGTACCTGCCAGGTTCGTGAACCCCAAACTGATGTAGATCCTGGATATCTTTACACTGTGTTAAGTTAGCATGGGCTCATTACTGGTTTAAACGCCATTTTTCCTTTTTTGCAACTTCTGCACATGACACTTAGTTGTTGCTTTAGCTTTCAGCCTACCTGCGTCAAGATCTATGCCTGCTTCAAGCAGGCGCAGGGTTTTGATGCAGCTTTGTCCTATCTGATTGTAAATGCGGCACACCCTGGGTGGCAGAGCAGCGGTGCACGTTAACTGGTGCATCCCTGGGGATGTGCTAGTTAATATAAATCTGCCCCTTTACATTTAATTATGTGCAGGGGACACAGAGTCGGTGAGGTTTATCCAAGGTTAAGAAGAGATGAGTCCTGTTCAGTGAAAAATTGGAGATAGGCTTCACCTCCTCACAGCCGCGGGCCGTGGAGGGAGTTACGGTGGGGCAGGGAGGCGGGGAGGGGGAGGGGCAGGGTGGAGGGACCTAAAAACTGGCATATGGATAATTGCAGGTAAGTACATAATTTAATTATTTAAACGAAATTCGTAGCGCGCACAGCATCGCATTTTGCGATGCTGTGCGCGCTACGAAATTCGTTTGAATAATTAAATTGTGTACTTACCTGCAATTATTCATATGCCAGTTTTTAGGTCCCTCCACCCTGCCCCTCCCCCTACCCGCCTCCCTGCTCCACCGTAACTCCCTCCACGGCCCGCGGCTGCCTCCTCAGCATCGTTGGACATGGTTAAATAATAGCTGCAAAATGTTACTCTTGTTAAACAATTTTACTATTATAATCTCTGAGATTTGTCTCCTACTCTGCAACATCTCATTGTTGTTATCTTTCTTTAAAGATAAAGACAACATCAACATGAGCGACAATCAGCAATCAGTTGATTTCGACCTCATCATTGAACTCGTAATTGAAACATCAGTGGATGTTGATCCCTTGGATGATTTCAATCCTGAGGATGAAGAAGAACGTGATGAGGATGCAGATTTGTCAGAATTGTATGACATAGGATGGGAAGCTGACGTGCTTGAGCCTATGGAACTATAAACATTTATTTTATAAATTTATAATAAATAAAAAGTAAATATTTAAACCGTTTAATTTAAAAATAAAGACACCTTCAAAAACAGGTTATGTGTAGTGTCTTCAATAAAATATTAAAATATGGTCATAAAATTAGATCAGATTCATATATAAAACAGCACAGGTAAAATGAATATAAATTCCATTTTTTTCTGCTATTTCTGTATTCTAAATTTGCCATGTACAAAAAAATGTTCTATGTAAAAATGTTAAGTAATGTGTTAAGTTTTTGATGACTGTTATTAATTTACTGTTGGGTAATAGTGGTTAATAACATTTTTTATTATATTTTACCACAGATTCAACTGCAGATCATTTCAAGATTTCAGCATGCCAACCAAAGAAAGAGTGAGAAAGGCTGCAAAACGTCAAAGACAGCAGGTGAATGAAAAAAAGCAGCAGTCCTCTAACAAAAAGATTTGTCAAGTCACCAAGAAAGCACCGGGTAAGAGTACAAAAACATTCATAAGAAATATCTGTAGTAAAAAAAATATTACTACAGAAAATGTTTCAGTCCAGAAAAGGAGAAGCAATTCAAACGGTAAGGAAAGGCCAATGAAAAATGTTACTGCTAGAGTAAGAGATAACTCTATGCATGAAAGTAGAAGGAAACAACAGTTTAGGGACATTCGTAAACGAATGTTCCGCAACAGGATAATTGGCAATTTGTTAAAAAATATTAAGAAAGGTCAACAGAAAGTGGTTTTTTATAAGAGAAAAAAAATTGTTGAGAAAGTTATTGATCAGGCATTTGAAATTAAACGTAAGTTATTTATTTTGACAATCAATAGAATTAGGAAGCTAAAAAAGGCAATTTATGATTTCAAAAGAAATAGTAGATGGAAGAGAATAGTTAATCGTAGTAATTTTTGTGAAGTTTTTTCTGGAGAATGGATGCATAGTTCAAGCTCTGAGGCATTTTTTAATGAGGAGAGTTATTTCCAGGATAATGATTTGGTGCATGCAGTTGACACCAGTGGTCGAGCTTATGAAGTGAAAGATGGTTGTCCAGTTGAAAAAGAAAAACTTGTGACAACAAAGATAGAAGAGGTGTTAGGTAATGAGGTTTTAGGGAGACGTCCTAAGGGTCCTGTGTACACCTGGAAGTGTAGTAGTATTTGCAGTGTACGACAGGATTCCATCAATTTGCTTTGTGATTTTATACGGTCATTTCATAAGAAAAGTTTGAAGCAGAAAATGAAGTTGTTGCAAGAATTAGATCCTTGCAGAGTGAGAGAAGTGATAGGTTTGCATGGTCATTCAGTGGCTTGTCTTTCCAGGAGAGTATGCCAGAGTGTTTTTCATCATTTCAGGATGCTGGCAGTGCATCATAATAAAGTGAGGAAATTAGTTAGAATGTTGTATTATGCTAAGAGTCCAGCAATTATGCTTAAACAATTATGCGCTGCTCTTTTGCATGGTTCTGAAATAGATGTGAAGAATATATGTGAAGAAATTGAGTTTTGTTACTTTGGAAGTAAAGAGGAGAATGTTGAAATTGACCAAGAAGAAGAGAGTAATGTGGAAGATAGTGTACAGGTTTCCAGTACAGATAATTTCCAGAGGGAAATTGCGACGTTTGAGGTGAAATCAAGTGAGAGGCCAAATTTCACTTGTGTGTGTTGTCGACGCACTTATTATAAGAATCAGACTAAGTTAGTGGATTTATATGGAAAAAGTGAAAGGGAAAATAATAGTGAATGGAAGGATTTTACAACATACTTGATGGTAAAAAATTGTTTTGATTTGGGATTGGATCAACGTGTGTGTACTTATTGTTGTAACAAATTAAATCAAAACCAGATGCCTGCTAGAGCAGTTCATAATAATCTGGAATTGGTTGAGATTCCTTCTGAATTGAAGGATTTAAATACTTATGAATCTATTTTGATTCAAAGTATCCATCCCTTTCAGGCTATTGTAAGAATGGAGCCAAAGACAGGGAAATTGCCTCCATCAGATTTACAGAGAGGATTAAAGGGAAGAGTTGTTTATTTGCCTCTAGATTTGAAGAAAAACATTAACACAATTGGAGTAGAAAAAGTGGAAGAGGAACCTCTTGTTATCTTAGTTAATGGGGTTCCGACAAAGAATAAGAAAATATGGCAAGATTTAGTAGATGTTAGGAAAGTCAAAAGGGCAACATTGTATTTGAAAAAATATAATAAATACTATAAAAATGTATATGTTGCAGAAGAGGAAGTAAGTGAGGAAGAGGATAGCGATTTGTGTGCTGGTCAAATTGAGAAAGTAGAACCCTGTACTAGTGAAGAAATATATGAACATTATAGTGTTCATCCTTTGCATTCCAAGGAAGTCATGGGGAATGCTATTGAGTTGTTTCAAATGAAACAAGCGAAAGGGAGTCCCATTAGTGTTTGGGAGGAAAGTTTGGAAGCTCGGTGTTTCCCACAGCTTTTTCCAACAGGTCAGGGAGGAAGATATGATGAGCGACCTCATCAAATTCCTGCTTCTGAATACCGGACTTTGCGATTGTATGCAGGAGATCCTAGGTTTCGACAATGCATTCCTTATTTGTTTCATCTCCTGTTTGAAAGCGATCTGTCTGGACTGTCATATGCAGTGAACCACATCTTGAAAAGTGGTATACACATGCAAAACATCTCGGCAAGTGACTTTATGGATAAAGTCAATGTCCAAGACAGTATTTTGGATTCTCACCTGATTAATCTCATGGCGTGTCAGCGTGGTACTAATGAGTACTGGTACCGTCGTCATGGTGATTTAAAATGTATGCTGAGAAACTTAGGAACTCCCACATGGTTCCTCACTTTGAGCTGTGCTGAGTATGGCTGGGAAGACTTACTTTAATTTCTACGAGAGGCAAATGCTAACGTAGAAAACATCGAATTCAAGACACCCGGAGAACTGTGCTCTTTGGATCCAGTCAATGTATGTAGGTACTTCAATCATAGATTTGAAGGTATGATGTCTTTCATCATGAATAAGAAGAATCCACCTCTTGGAGAGGTGTTGGATTTCTTCTGGAGGAAGGAGTACCAAGCAAGAGGTGCTCCTCATATACATATGTTGCTGTGGATCAAGGATGCACCTAAATTTGGAACGGATGCAGAAGACTCAGTGATGAGTTTCATAGAACAGTATTCTACGTGTGCTGTTCCAAACGCAAAGGAGAAAAGAAGCCTAAGAGAAAAAGTTCTACGTTTCCAAAGCCATCGATGTGGAAAGTACTGTCGTCGTAAATTCCGGAACAAAGACAAGTTCTACACCAAATGTCGTTTCGGCTTTCCACGACCGGTGATTTCTAAAGGAAGAGTGAACAGTTTGATGTCTTTGCTGCGACATAATGTGATGAAGAAATCACCTAAAAACACATACAATTTGAAGAGGAACGAAGAGTCTAAGTACATCAACGACTACAACCCGGTGATTTTGTCCATGTGGAATGCTAACATGGATATACAGTTTGTGGCTGATAACTGTATGGCTGTGGCTCGGTATGTGACATCTTACATCACCAAAAAAGAGAAGACAGAATTGAAGGATATGTGGGAGGACATTTCCCATGAAAAGAGCCTCAGCAAGAAGTTGTACAGTTTCAGTCTGAAGATGTTGTCGCATCGAGAAATCGGAGCTTACGAATGTTCTGACCGGTTGTCTTCAGCAAGTCTCTATGCCAAGTCCAGGAGTATCGTTTGGGCGAGTGTTGGTCTTGCTGCAACGCGTAATCGAGTTATCAAACCTGTGCGGGAAATTGAGTATTTGGCGGAAAAGGAGCCAAACAGTACCGACATTTTGAAGACCAACATGTTGGATACATATTATCCAAATCGAAGCAGTCACCTCGAGAATGTTTGTCTGTATGAGGTTCTGCAAAATTACATATTCAAGAGGAACATCAAAGAAGATACTGAGAAAGGAGTGTATGCTGTAATAGGAAGTGAGGGATGTCTGGTCAAGCAAAGAAAATGTCACTTGATAAACCATCGAAAATTGAGTGGCGAATCTCCTGAAAAAAAGGAGTTTTTCTATTTAGCACTTTTGCAACTTTTTAAGCCTTGGCGTGCAGAAGAGGAACTGCTTGGAGATTTCCTTTGTTACGAAGACTCTTTCAATGCTGCCAAGGAGACCATAGAATGTCCTGCTTTTCCCAAATATGTAGAAATGTTGAATGTGGAAATTGAGCAGGAAGCAACGATTGCAGCCGAGATTGCCAGAGACAGTTCTCAGGACAGTCAGAGTTCTGCTTCATTGAGTCAGGATCCACTAGGAGGACCTCTTATCGAAAATGAAGCTGCCACTGCTATGAATGAAGTGGAAAGAGCCATGGCACATGCTCAGGAGGATGCGGTTAACTTAGAAGAGTTGGAAAGACAACTCAACGTTGAGCAGAGGAAAATATATGACGAACTTACCATGCAAATTGATCATGGATTAAGTCATGACAAGAAAGAGTGCTCATGTACGTCGTTGAAGCCTGTCCGACTGTACGTGAGTGGAGAAGCGGGAACTGGAAAAAGTTTCCTTATTAAAGCAATTTCATGTTATTTGCAGGAAAGGACAGAGTCATCGCTGTCTTGTGTTGTCACCGCTCCAACTGGACTGGCAGCACATAACATTAAAGGGATTACTTTACATCGTTTACTGATGCTGCCAGTGGAGCATGACAACAAATTAGAATATCACAAGCTATCTGGAGATGCTTGTTTTGAAGTTTCAAGAGTCTTGAGGAAAATGAAACTTCTTATCATAGACGAAGTAAGCATGGTTTCCAATGTCATGCTTGACTTTGTGCATTTGAGAATGCAAGAAGTTCTCAAAACAGAGTATGATGTGTTATTTGGTGGCAAACACATCATTGTTTTCGGAGATCTTCTGCAGCTGACACCAGTGAAAGGGCAACCTGTGTTCAAAATGCTCACGCATGAAGATACCAGGAAGTGCTTAGGGAGCATTGGCAACGTCAATATATGGTTAAACTTCAATTATGCTGAACTGCATGAAAATATGCGTCAGGCAAAGGATGAAGTTTACAAGACTATTCTACAAGATGTTAGAATTGGAAAAGTGACCGAGCATGGGAAAGAAGCTTTACATGCACGATTACTGACAAATTTATATCCAGACGAAGATGTTGTGCCTGAGAATATTTTTCAGAAAATTACTGAGAAAAAATCTGGAATATGTTTGATGCCAACTCTTGCAGAATGTGCCAAATTCAACAACAAAATATTGCATTTAGAAAAGCAAGAGATTGTGAAACTGGAAGCTATTGACAGAGTAGAGCATATGGGATCAACAATTATTTTGTCTGAGAATCTGAAAACAAAATTGGATTCATTAGAGAAGAGTATATCTAAAACTGCAGGTTTTGAAAAGACTCTGAATGTGTGCTTGAACTGCCGTATAATTTTAAGAAGGAATTTACATGTTGAAAGAGGTCTGGTAAATGGATCAATGGGTATTGTTGTTGATTTTGTGAAATACAGAAATAGAGATGGAATTGAATTTTTAAAAATTAAATTTGATGGCATTGAGGAAGTACAGCTAATTGGTCGTTGTTCTGCTAGATTTTTGCTTGTAAAAGACTTATATGTTCGTCGTAAGCAGTTTTCTGTTTGCTTGGCATATGCGGTGACAATCCATAAATCGCAAGGTTTAAGTGTAGACTGTGCATTGGTGAATATTGGCAGTTCTGTGTTCAAGGAGGGTATGGCATATGTGGCATTGTCACGAGTTAGAACTTTATCGGGATTGTACTTGATTGAGTGTGATGTCACAAACATTTGTGCGGATCTAGATTGTGTTAAGGAATACAATAGGTTAAGAAGAGAGTATGCGCCACATTTGCCTCAGTATCCTTTGTTTGAGAAACGTGTGGTAGGCCGGAAACGAAGAAATGTGACCAATACTGGGGAGGTTGTAGCAAAAAGACGAAAAGTCGATGAACCTGAAATTATAAGCAGAAACAAAAAGGATTCTGTTGAAGATGTTGTTGGTTTTCAATTTGAAAACAGTTCTGGTGTCAACTGCTATGCTAATGTAGTGGTTAATGTTTTGTTTTCTCTAGAAAATGTAAAAGAAGAGATTGTGGTCAATTCTGATCAAAGATTTTGCAGTTTGTTAAATTCTGTGTTAGAGAAATGTAGCACTGATAGAACAAACATAGAAAGTGTGTCTGAAATTCGAAATCTGTTAGACAGATGTTCAGGCCAAACACAATTCTCTCAAAATAGTCAGCAAGATTGTCAGGAGTTTTTAATGTATATGCTTGATGTATTGCATGATGAAGGTGTAGATGTAGATCACCTGTTTGGGCTTTCTTATCAATGGCAGCATGACTGCGAGAACTGTAGGGTATCAAGTACTACTAGTGTAGACTCAGAAAGATTTATATATTTAACTTTGCCAGACAGTAAATCAGTCTCTTTTAATAAGCTAGTAAAAGCAGCTGATCACAACATGGAGTGTAGCCAATGTAAATCTGAAATGATGTCCACATTATTTATACGAACATATGGCCAGTATGTCATTTTAATGTTCCAACGATGTAGGCCTGATGGAACAAAATTGACAACTTTAATTAAAAATTTTGTGGCTTCACAGTTGTCAATATCAGGAAGGACTTTTGTAACTGTAGCAATTATATATCATGATGGTCCTTCAATAACATCAGGACATTACACAGCTTATTTAAAGTGTAGAAATGGCTGGTCATTCTGCAATGATTCTGTTTTAAATTTAAAAAAAAATTGCCGTATGACCTTAAAAACTCTTACCTGGTGTTTTTAAAACCAAAATTTTAGGGAAAGAATCTCGGGATGTGCTCTGAGGAATTTCAAGAAGTTCTAATGGCTCCTACACGATTTGGCCTTGAGGATAAGTGTAGTACAGAGACATAACTTCTTACCATAACACTGGACGTCATGGAGAAATACGTGCACTTTGAATGAGTTCAGAAAAACTGTTTCTTTTTATAAGCTAATTGAAGCAGCCAATCAAACATGGAGTAGAGGGAATGTAAGTCTGCAATGCTGTCTACTGTTTTACATTGCTTTGTGATTAAAAGTGATGTAGAGAATTAAATAATTGTACTAGTCATAAAGGTAGTGTAAGTCTGCTTCATAGTAAGCAGTATCAGTGTGATAGGAAATGTAGAAAATGATTGAGCAAGAAGGGGAAGATATTACTAGTCCAGGATTGTGAAAATGATCTTCAACATTTTAATTGTGAAAGTTGCGGAAATACAACATGAGGGGATTGGCTTAAAAGAATTCTAAGAGTTATAAATGGCTGAGACACGATTTGGCCTTGTGGAAACGTGTGGTAGAGAGCGAGAAGTCATTTATTGTATGTAACATGTTTTTGAAAACGATGGAGGTTTTCTTTCAGAAAGTGGCGGGTTGAAAGTAATAACAGCACAACAGAGTGTAAGCTGTTTATAGGACATCCTTGGCCGTCATGGAAAGTAAGTTAACTTTAAGGAGTTCTGAATTCTGATTTGTTATGTTGTATGGGTTTTTTAAACACAATCATTTTGATTGTGTTTTTTTTCCCCCGCTGTTATATGATGAATACCTTCAAGTCACTGTTTTAGTGAAATTTGATACATTCTGAGAACAGCAAAAATAAACCATTTAACATGTATAATTAATTCTGTTCTGTTTGCATTTATGATGTACATGTAGAACTGTGTAGGAGGCATGGAGAAGGTGAGGCTTCTGTAAGTGTCAAAGTTGTTGCATACAGTGCTTATATTCTACGTAGTCTTTTATATTTCATTACTTTCACTGTTTCTGACTGATCTAAAAATTTTTTTTTAAAAAGAACAGTAAGTATAAGGGAAGGAAACAGACAGTTATGTTAAAAGAAAGACAGCTATAGGGAATAAACTAGGGATACTGTTACCCGCAATCCTCTGCTGATGATGTCACTGAGCATGTCATGAATGATGTAATATGTGACATCATCAGCAGTGGATTACGGGTAATAGTATCTCTAGTTTACTCCCCTATAGCTGTCTTTCTTTTAACATAACTGTCTGTTTCCTTCCCTTATACTTACTGTTCTTTTTAAAAAAAAAAAATTTTTGTTCGCTTCCGGTTCGCGTACCGGCGAGCGAACTGGGAAGCGAACTAAGAGAAATAGAGGTTGGCACAGTTCCAAATATTGTACCAATTTTTTAATAACGGGGAGGTAGTTCTGAAAAGAACTTTTTTTTTTATTGTTTTTGTTGTTTTATATTTTTTTTATTATTTTTCTGAACATTTTTTTACTTTTTTTGAATTTTTCTGAACAGTTTTATATTTTTTTTGGTTTTTTTTCGGAGGGGGCAACGAAAACGATTCATTGTAAAGGGCTCAACAGGAGCAACAAAAAAAAAAAAGAATTTATTATTTGGGGCGTTTCGTACAAACTTGCATATGATAGTCAATAGCTCTGTTGATCAGAGTGATGCTACTTTCTCTGTAGCAAATGAATCCACTGCAATGTACGCAGACTTGTTTTACTTCACCAAATCTCATTTGTATATTTGGCACCATCTCCCTGCCCTCTGGTCCCGTTACTTCCGGTACAACAGATCTTCTGGCCATAATAGGGAGATTATCTAGGTCGTTACGAAACTGTGCAGCACTGTAGTTGTTAGGATGCCACCTAGTCATATGGCGATGCATTGTGTAGTTTCCGAAACTGTATTTTTTGTCGGTCCCTCTGGACAGTCTATCTTGACATATAAGGCAAGTTACGTATCTTGCATTTACTTTTTTCTGACCTTTGGGAATTTAAAAAAATTGCCAAATGAAGTTTTCTTTCCGGTGAGACGTCCTGGGCTCCTCAGGCAAAAACTGCCTCTCTTCGTGCTCTTCCTCCTGTTCCTCTTCTTCCTCTTCTTGCTGAATTATAACTTCAGCAGGTGGTCCAGTCTTCCTTGGATGTGGTGGAGGTGGTGGGGAAGCACCAGCTGAAGCTACTAAAGAAGCCATTGCTCACTGGTAACAAAGGGTCTTTCTCTCACAATGATGAAAGTCAGAGTGAGGAAAGAAGGAGGGATTTTCATCATTTGGGAAAAACAATAGTTCTCAACCAATGAAAAGTGTTCATTTTAGATTATATGACCTAGTCTTACATCATTAGGAAACCAAAAGTGAAATGAACCAATGAAAAGTGTTATTACAAAGTCACATGACCTGCTGTGTTTACGTTACGCGCTTTGCACCGCCTCCCGGTTTGCTTCCAGAAACCTGCGCTTTGCGCCTCGGTAAGCGTACCAGTTCGCTAACGTAGCACGTCATATGACGTATCACGCGACAACGCGAAACGTCATGCGGACGGGAGGCGTCACGATGTTGTTTTCTAACGCGGCAGTTGCAGTAAAGGAACGTTTACCCGCTCGCGGTCTATTTTGCGGCATCAAGGTCAGCTAACGGGAAGCTTCCCGATTCGCGAAGCGGGAACGAAGAAAAAAAAATCTTAAAAAAAAAATTATTAATAAACATATAAAATATATTTTTGGATTTAAAGAAGAATACATTTTACAGCTACAGATATTAGCTGTTAAAAAAACCAATGAAATTCACTGAAAAAACCATAGGTTATAGACCATATATAGTTAGGAATTAGCATTTACAAAACCTTGAAAATTCACTGAAAAAACCATAGGTTATAGACCATATATAGTTAGGAATTAGCATTTAAAAAACCTTATTTTACTCACACAAAACCATTGAAATTCCATATATAGTTAGTTGCACTAACTATATATCGCGCACCCGCAATCCACTGCTGATGATGTCACATATTACATCATTCATGACATGGTCAGTGACATCACTGATGACATCACTGATGACATCTCAAATGACATCACTGATGACATCACTGATGACATCTCAAATGACATCACTGATGACATCATGACACACCAATACCAGTTACTACATACGCACTCACTGATTCCTACGTCTACACACACATTCACTCATTCACCCATACAATCACTCATACATACAGTCACTCATTATTACAACACTATCATATGCACTCATACACCTATGCAGACAGTCACACACTGCCACTCATCCATGGAGTTACTCACACACCAAGTCAGTCCTGTAAAGAATCAATCACACTTCCATTTCCTCATCTATACAGTTAAACACAGAACACCATACTTCAGTGACATCACTGATGACATCACTGATGACATCTCAAATGACATCACTGATGACATCTCAAATGACATCACTGATGACATCATGACACACCAATACCAGTTACTACATACGCACTCACTGATTCCTACGTCTACACACACATTCACTCATTCACCCATACAATCACTCATACATACAGTCACTCATTATTACAACACTATTATATGCACTCATACACCTAGTCAGTCCTGTGAAGAATCAATCACACTTCGATTTCCTCATCTATAGTTAAACACAGAACACCATACTTTTCACACATATACTAACACATACTTACTCTCTTATACAATCACTGATACAAGTACACATTGATATGCACAGAGTCACACACCTCCAAGCCAGCCACACACACACTCAGTCTTCCATACATCCACTCATTCTTCAATATGTAAAACGTATTTAAACTTTACAAAAACACACAGACACTAGATGATGTCATCAGTGATGTCATCAGTGATGTCACTGACCATGTCATGAATGATGTAATATGTGACATCATCAGCAGTGGATTGCGGGTGCGCGATATATAGTTAGTGCAACTAACTATATATGGAATTTCAATGGTTTTGTGTGAGTAAAATAAGGTTTTTTAAATGCTAATTCCTAACTATATATGGTCTATAACCTATGGTTTTTTCAGTGAATTTTCAAGGTTTTGTAAATGCTAATTCCTAACTATATATGGTCTATAACCTATGGTTTTTTCAGTGAATATATATATATATATATATATTACCTACTGGCGGTCGCCAGTAGGTATATATAGTTAGGATTTTTTCTCTATGGGTTTTTTGAAAATTCTATGTCTAATAACTTTGGCGTTTGTGGACGGAATTGGCTGAAATTTTCAGGAAAATGGCACATTTTGTTTCTGAGCAGCCCTTGAAAATTTGGGGGGGGTTCGTCCAGTGGGGGCCGAGAAAAAAGGGGGGTCCCAAAACGTGTTTTTAACATTGAGTTTTCCATAGGGCGGTTGGCCTCACTTTTAGCCCGAACGGCTGAATGGATTTGCACGAAACTTGGCAAAATTGTAGGGACTGGTAGCCCGATGTGCCTTTTGTAGGTCTCAATATATGTGCTCCAGTGGATTTTGAGAAATTAACGTTTAAAAAAAGATATATATCTGTAACAGCGGACCGGTTAGCGCTCTGGTTCGCGGACTTTTCGCGCAACGGAGCTTTGTGAAGCGAAGCTGATTGGTTCTCCGGCGTCTGTCAACATTCCAAACAGTCCGTAGCGGCCGCCATCTTGTCTCTCGGTAGGATCGAGAGACAAGAGGAGGTCAAAACAAAGGGGGAAATAACTATAAGGGGGCATAGTAGATCCTCGCTGACCCCCTAGGTTTGATGTGGAGGTTTTAAAAGGGCCCCGCGGGGAAAAAAAAAATAATAAAAATAATAATTGAACGGCTGAATGGATTTGCACGAAACTTGGCAAAATATTAGGGACTGGTAGCCCGATGTGCCTTTGCTAGGTCTCAATATATGTGCTCCAGTGGATTTTGAGAAATTAACGTTCAAAAAAAGATATATATCTGTAACAGCGCTCCGCTTCGCGTAACGGAGGTTTGCGAAGCTGATTGGTCATTCTGTCACTGGGCTATAGTTGGGCTACATCTGGCTGATATTTGGGCTACATTTGTTTTTTTGTGTGTCTGGCGGCCATCTTTGGGCTACATTGGGCTACATTGGGCTTCATTGGGCTACATTCGGCTAATTAGCAAATAGCTCATCGCAAACTAGGAATGGTAAAGAATCGCTATTTATTCCTTAAAGTTCGCTATTTAGGAAATGCAAATAACTTTGATGATACATATGGCGGTTCATCTCTAACAAGATAAGAAGCATAGGGATAGATTTATGATGACTGGCGCATCACCAGGGATGTGTTAGTCATTCTGTGCCGCTGTTCCGTCACCTATGGTGTGCTGCATTTACAATGCGGCGCATCACGGGGCAAAAACAGCACAGATGCGTGATGTATCTGTGCCGTAAAGGTGGCGCATTGCTGGAGTTGTATCGCAAGTGTGATGAAGGTCCAGCAAGGGTCGGGGGTGCCCCTGTCGCAGGGTTTCTGTTCTCACACAGAACTGTGGACAGAGGATTGGAACCTCGGCGAATTAGGGTGTCCCAAAACTCACGTTAGTAATCAAAAACTATTTAGCAAGCTAGGTACAGTGTCACATTGGATATAACAAACTCTCAATGTTTAGACAATCCAGAATATGAACTTATAGTACCTCAGGATACGTGGAACTCATGAACAGTCGGTCGTTATATATTTCTTAGAAACCAGAACATGGAGTTAAGAAGAACACATGTGTATTTGAAATGTTTATTTACTAATGCCGTCTTCTCAGGCGTAGTACCTTAGATAATAAAAGTACACATATTATCAGTAGCAAAATTACCAGCATAGTTACTAGTACATAAAAAGTGAATGGTGATAGTATGTTAACATGCTGTAAATGAATAAGAGTTAGCAACACTTATAAGCAGCCGCGGGCCGTGGAGGGAGTTACGGTGAGGCAGGGAGGCGGGGAGGGGGAGAAGCAGGGTGGAGAATACAAGTACACATATTATCAGTAGCAAAATTACCAGCATAGTTACTAGTACATAAAAAGCGAATGGTGACAGTATGTTAACATGCTGTAAATGAATAAGAGTTAGCAACACTTATAAGCAGCCGCGGGCCGTGGAGGGAGTTACGGTGGGGCAGGGAGGCGGGGAGGGGGAGGGGCAAGGTAGAGAGGGCTCCACCCTGCTTCTCCCCCTCCCCGCCTCCCTGCCTCACCGTAACTCCCTCCACGGCCCGCGGCTGCTTATATCTCACCCTCCCTAATACACATATTATATTATTTGCTAAGAAGGTCTCTTTGTGTTGGTTTAGGGCGTGCCCATACTTTAGTGTCTTAGATTTGAAGGAATCACATCAGCATACACCAGCTCTCTCTTCATGTGAACCGCATCAACTGTTGTGTATGTGTGTTCGGCAAAGCAATATAAAACCCGCCTCATGCCCAGAATTGGCAGAAGTTGCACTTATGTTATGAGTATGAAGTCGTGGAGATCAGACCTCATAACAATTCTGTACCGTGTTGTTCTTGAAACTTTAGCACTCGCTGTACAGATATAGTTTAACAAGTAAAGCAGATAGTAGACCAATAACATATTATTCTCATGTAAACCACGATGAACTACTAGGTGGAAAGCTAAAGCAACAACTAAATGTCGTGTGCAGAAGTTGCAAAAAAGGAAAAATGGCGTTTAAACCGGTAATGAGCCCATGCTAACTTAACACGGTGTAAAGATATCCAGGACCTAGATGACACCTCCTCATGATCCGGAAACGAACTGAATAAGATAATAGAAGTGCCATCTCATGAGAGCAGATTGCAAGTTTATATGTGGACGGTCCGCAAGGTAAAGCATTAAAAACTAGGAAAATTCAATGCTAAAGAAAAATAAAACAGCCAAGTACTTTATCGAGTCTTAAGCCAATAGGCAAGGTAAATAATAAAAACTTGACAATTAAGTCAATGAATTGTCAATGAAATGCTAGTACTCAGCATATGAAACATGAAAAAGGTCTATGACATAACTGTGTATGCAAAATAAGCTGCAACAGCCTCCAACAGGAAGTCACCGTCTTCATCCGAAAACAGTTCAGCCATCCAATTTAAAAGCGGAAAAGAACATACGTGCTCTCCCAGCACCGGATCCTCTATCACCATCAGAGGACAGCTCGGTGGGTTTTCAAGAAAGCTGTGTTCCAAGAAAGACTGTGCTGCCGCCAGTAAATTCCAGGGACCAAGTAGTCCATGCATCAATGCCACAGCCATAATCCTTTCGCCAGGACAAATCAACTCGTGAGTAATGATAGGAGTCATCAGCTGATTAAAGTCGACGTCAGGAGAAACCGGTCTGCAGAGACACAAATCAATGGCCCAATCGAAATCACAGGTCAGGCAGTGAAATACAGGCTGGACACAGGTGAAGTAGGAGAACCGAAAAGATAATCCATATGCCGTGCTTAATATCGCCAACGGCATTGTGCCATAATATTCTAGCATGCGATTGCGGAACAGTGTCAGCAGCTGCAGGGTCGGAGGTTGCATAGGAGGGACATCCATATTTAAAAATGTAAAAAAGCACAAGAGCGTCCGCTGGTAATGCAAGTAAAAATGCAATCCACGAACCAGAGTGGAGAAAATGGAATGAAAGGGAGCAGGGATGACTCCAAAGATTTTCTCAAATGAAGTCACGAGACCACTGGTAACAACTTTAAAAAAGTGTGCCAGGGATTTTGTGGAGGATGCGTTAAAGATAGTCGGAAACATGTTGCTGAAATTGAAAGGCAAACCTGTGTACGGGTGTTCGCTATGTGAAGTACGAAAGTTTCACGGGCCGAACTCAAGGCCACCTCTCTCTGAGACAAAAGAGCTCTTATTCTTGTCATGCCGTTGAAACGTGTCCCAAGGTTGGTATTTGTGGCCAGATTGAAAACTCCCTATGTTCATGTGTGGGAGGAAATAGAACATTTCTGCAGCAAATAACCCGTTCACTTACTGTTACGATAAAAGGAATACTTTTAATTAACTCAGAACAATCTTCATTATTGAGCATCAAATAACTACCATTTTCCAACAACTTGAACGTGGGGATGATAGCAGGAACTGGCGTGCCTTGCATCACGCAAGCCATATTTGGTCGGTGTTTGTTGCATGAATCGTGTAACTGTATGTGCCTACACATTAGTGAATGATCTGGCGTCTCAGTGCATTCCTCTCCATTCAGATAAACTTCTTGATCATCTTTGAAACATCTGTATGTGTATGGAAGCGACCAGACCTCATGAACAAAAGCACTACCTAAAGGTTCATAAAGACCTATTGGTATATATTTCATACAATTTGAAAACTTATATAAAGCAAAAGGCAGCGTTATTAAACCGTCGATAAGGCATGTTGCCAAAAAACCCGCAATCCTCTGCTGATGATGTCACTGAGCATGTCATGAATGATGTAATATGTGACATCATCAGTAGTGGATTATGGGTAATAGTATCTCTAGTTTACTCCCCTATAGCTGTCTTTCTTTTAACATAAGTGTGTGTTTCCTTCCCTTATACTTACTGTTTTTGGTTCGCTTCCAGTTCGCGTACCAGCGAGCGAACTAGGAAGCGAACTAAGAGAAATAGAGGTTGGCACAGTTCCAAATATTGTACCAATTTTTTAATAACGGGGAGGTAGTTCTGAAAAGAACTTTTTTTTTTATTTTTCTGAACATTTTTTTACTGTAAGGTTCCCGATTCGCGAAGCGGGAACGAAGAAAAAAAAATATTTAAAAAAATAATTATTCATAAACATATAAAATATATTTTTGGATTTAAAGAAGAATAAATTTTACAGCTACAGATATTAGCTGTTAAAAAACCAATGAAATTCACTGAAAAAACCATAGGTTATAGACCATATATAGTTAGGAATTAGCATTTACAAAACCTTGAAAATTCACTGAAAAAACCATAGGTTATAGACCATATATAGTTAGGAATTAGCATTTACTAAACCTTATTTTACTCACA
The DNA here is from genome assembly GCF_964261635.1 of Lissotriton helveticus. Taxonomy (NCBI): domain Eukaryota; kingdom Metazoa; phylum Chordata; class Amphibia; order Caudata; family Salamandridae; genus Lissotriton; species Lissotriton helveticus. The sequence goes on from NC_136061.1 coordinate 2,073,924,956, forward strand.
CAAAACCATTGAAATTCCATATATAGTTAGTTGCACTAACTATATATCGCGCACCCGCAATCCACTGCTGATGATGTCACATATTACATCATTCATGACATGGTCAGTGACATCACTGATGACATCACTGATGACATCTCAAATGACATCACTGATGACATCACTGATGACATCTCATTTGACATCAATGACCACATCACTGATGATATCATTCATGTGACAATACAATGCATCTCCTCACATTTTAATATAACCTCTGTTTCACCCAGTGTTAAAAAGAGAGTATAATTTTTGAAACCATTGACACACCAATACTAGTTACTACATACGCACTCACTGATTGCTACGTCTACACACACCTTCACTCATTCACCCATACAATCATTCATACATACAATCACTCATCTTTACAACACTATCATATGCACTCATACACCTATACAGACACTCACAGTCTGCCACGCATCCATGGAGTTACTCACACACCTAGTCAGTCCTGTAAAGAATCAATGACACTTCCATTTTCTTGTCTATACAGTTAAACATAGAGCACCTTACATTTTCAAACATATACTAACACATACTTACCTTCTTATACAATCATTGATACAAGTACAGATTGATCTGCACAGAGTCACACACCTCCCAGCTAGCCACACACACACTCAGTCTCCCATACAAATACTTGGGCAATCAATCAATAACCCATATAGTTACTCATATAGCTACTGATCAACACATGCAGCAGTTTACAGAACAACAGACATAATGATGCACAAATTAAGACAGTTTAGTCACTAACCCATGCAGTCAGTGAGACACATTTAATCACTCACTCATACAGTCAGTCATGCACCTACTAAATCCTTCGTCCAGACACTTACACATCCACTCATTCTTCAATATGTAAGACATATTTAAACTTTATAGAAACAAAAAATCACTGGATGTTGTTATCAGTGATGTCATCAGTGATGTCATTTGAGATGTCATCAGTGATGTCATCAGTGATGTCACTGACCATGTCATGAATGATGTAATATGTGACATCATCAGCAGTGGATTGCGGGTGCGCGATATATAGTTAGTGCAACTAACTATATATGGAATTTCAATGGTTTTGTGTGAGTAAAATAAGGTTTAGTAAATGCTAATTCCTAACTATATATGGTCTATAACCTATGGTTTTTTCAGTGAATTTTCAAGGTTTTGTAAATGCTAATTCCTAACTATATATGGTCTATAACCTATGGTTTTTTCAGTGAATATATATATATATATATATATTCACATATATATATATATATATATATTGTTGCACGTTTCTGTATCCTAATGTAGGTTTCAGAAAAAAGATTGGCTGGCACGCTGGTATCCGGTTTGTAAATTTATTGACACCAAACCCCCCTCACCCCTTACAGACGCGTTTCGCCTTAGCAGGCTTCGTCAGTGTAACGTTAGTGCATAGTTAGTGTCGCAATTTAAAGCCATTGGCCAGTCATGCATTTCATAAACATGAAAGAAGGACATCTATTATACAAAAATTCGGCGGCCATCTTATAGTGTGTAAATTACATTAGAATCGCAGGCTAAACAATGGCGACTAACGTGAAAGTGCATAGTGCTCATTAAAAACCAATAACGTAACTATTATTCATGTATACATTAAACATATTTGTTAAACACAGCAAAAATGATTTAATCTGCCATTGGATTGTTTACACAAAATTATTTCTCAATATGCATGATGTTAGTTATTCAGCCCTGAATGGGCGATTTTGCAAACAGTGCAAATTATTCTGTTAAGGACTAGCAGATCATTGAAAAAAATATTTAGGGCATGTTGTTTCAGTTGTAAAACATATTCATCCTATGATTACCCCCTATATGTGATTGCGCAGGACCTATAAATGAACCCACAGTTCCTCATTATTATTAAGCCCCCACGGAGTCATGGTTTTTAAACTGATGATGTGCTTTGACTCCATGATGCGTAGGGACTTCTCCCTGTCACCTCCCCGTTCTAATTTGGGTGCCTGATCAATGCAGTAAAAGCTAAGTTTTTCCCACTTGCTCTGATGGTGTTCGGCAAAGTGGCGGGCGACAGGATACGATTTATCTTTATTTGTAATCGCCCGCATATGTTCGAGGATTCTTAGTTTTGCTGGTTTTATAGTGCTGCCGATGTATCGCAGCTTGCAAGGACAGGTGAGGCAGTACACAGTATACTCCGAATTACAGTTGAGCAACTGTTTTATTTTTATATTGGTTTTTTTTTCGCCTGTGCGATTGGGGTATTCCAACATTTTGCCACTAAATCTGCATGCCTTACATTTAAGACAAGGAAAAAAGCCAACTGCATTTGTTATTTTGATGGGTTGGACCGATGTTTTAAAATGACTATGGACCAGGTGGTCTGCCAAAGATGGACATCTTTTATGAGTGATTAGCGGTTGAATTCAGTTATCATTCGTACCTCATCAGGTGCCTCTATTTTCAATTTGGGAGTAAGGAGATCCCTCCTATTAACCCCAGAGGCTTTAACCCTGGCTTGTTTGAGAATGTTACTATTGTACCCCCTGCTCTCAAATCTTTCCTGTGCATCAATTATCGCATGCCTGTAGTCCTGTTCTGAAGAGCAATTTCTCTTTAGGCGTAAAAACTCGCCGTAAGGTACATTTTTTACAAGACTTTTAGGATGGTATGAGCTGGCATGCAAGACCGCATTCCCCGCGGTAGGTTATCTGTACAAGCAGGTTTGCAAGATGTTGTTATGTACAAATACTTCTAGGTCCAGATAATTGATGCTGGTGGTACTGATAGTACTTGTAAATCTTAAGTTGAGAGTGTTGGTATTTAAGATTGAAATATACTCTTCTGCCGACTGACGGTCCCCGTGCCAAATTATAAACAGGTCGTCTATGTACCTGGTCCACATAAGGATTTTTTCAGTCCATTCCTGATTGGAGTCCCTCCATGCCTCATGCTTCTCCCACCAGCCCACGAATAAATTCGCGTTGCTGGGGGAGAAGCACGAGCCCATGGAGGTACCCCTTTTCTGGTTGTACATAGTCCCATCAAATAAAAAATTGTTGTTAAACAAACAAAATCTGATCATAGACAATATCATGGTACTGTGACTGCCGAAATGTTCGGGTTTATGATCTAAAAACCATTTGATGGCAATGAGACCCTGCTCATGGTTGATGCAGGTATATAAGTTAACCACATCTAGTGTGAATAACAACATTCCGGAGTCCCATGGTATATTGTCCATGACGCTTAGGAAATCTTGCGTGTCCTTCAGATAGGATGAAAGGTCTTTAACGAAGGGTGCCAGGTACGAGTCCACAAATCTGGAAGTATGCTCGAGAAGGCTTCCAATGGAGGACACTATTGGGCGTCCTGGAGGCCTTTTGGCATGTTTGTGTACCTTTGGCAGGTGGTAAAATGTTGGTACTATCGGCGCTTCACATTTTAGAAAGAGGTACTCGTCCATGGTTAACATACCTTCTTTCTGCCAGTTGTCTAACATGCCATGGAAAGTCAAAATGCTTTTGTTATACTCTGTTCTCTGTATAGTAGTATAGCATTCCTTATCTTTCAATTGTCTATGTGCCTCTGCAAGGTAATGCTCCCGATCAAAGATCACAACGTTTCCTCCTTTGTCCGAGGGTTTGATTTCGATTGTTGTGCCTTCTTTCAGCGACCTGATCGCCTGCCACTCTCTTTTCGATATATTTGATGTTTTTTGGTTTATTTTACTTTTTGTTCCAGATGAGATTTTGTCCAGATCTTCAAGTACTGCTTCATTAAAGAGATCAATGGCATCATAGTTTGTAATAGGCAACTTTTTGGACTTATTTTTCATTAAAAAAAAAAATATATATATATATGTATATATTCACTGAAAAACCCATAGGTTTCACACCAGTTATAGTTAGCTGGAAATTTTACTCGCATAAAACCATTGAAATTCCCACGTTATAGTTAGTTGGACTCACTATAACTTGCACGTCTGCAATGCACTGCTGATGATGTCACATATTACATCACTCATGACAGTGTTTTAAAAAAAAAATTTGATTGGTTAACTGGCTTATTAAGTGTATCTTAGTGAATACATATATTAGCGAGTAATGTTTAAATATTTAAATATATGCATGAGTGATGTAATATGTGACGTCATCAGCAGTGCATTGCAGACGTGCAAGTTATAGTGAGTCCAACTAACTATAACGTGGGAATTTCAATGGTTTTATGCGAGTAAAATTTCCAGCTAACTATAACTGGTGTGAAACCTATAAGTTTTTCAGTGAATTTCAAAGGTTTTTTAAATGCTAATTCCTAACTATAACTAGTGTGTAACCTATGGTTTTTTCAGTGAATATATATATATATATAATTTCTATGGCAAAATGAACCCCCTCATTTTGTTCCTTTGCAAATTAAATGTTTTAAGTGTTAACACTTTATTCCAATCAAGATGACTTCAGGTGTGCCATACTTTTGTCATAAGTAAGACTGTTAGCGCTCTAGTTGTTCTTTAGAACACTCTGGGACATTCTGTCATTGGGCTATAGTTGGGCTACATCTGGCTGATATTTGGGCTACATTTGTTTTTTTTTGTCTCTGGTGGCCATTTATGGGCTACATTGGGCTACATTGGGCTACATTGGGCTACATTTGGGCTCTAACATATATATAGCCCAATGTAGCCCAATATATATTTTTTCAAAGTTAATTTTCGTAAAAACCACTGGAGCATATATCTTGAGACATAGCAAAGGCACATTGGGGTGCCAGTCCCTACAATTTTGCCAAGTTTGGTTGAAATCCATTCAGCCGTTCGGGCTAAAAGTGAGTCCAACCGCTCTATGGAAATTAACATGGGGAAAACACGTTTTGGGACTTCCCTTTTATCTCGGCCCCCGCTTGACGAATCCCCCCGAAACCTTCAGGGAAGGAGCGGAGCGCAGCGAGGCAAAGTTAAGGAAAATTACAGGCAGATCCCTCATTCAGCGCCAAAGTTATTCCCAATAGAATGTTGCGGATTTCCTAGGGAAAACGATCCTAACTATAACTACCAACTGGCGACCGCCAGTAGGTAATATATATATATATATATATATATATATATATATATATATATATATATATATAGTAGGTAATATATATATATTACCTACTGGCGTTTGCCAGTAGGTAGTTATATTTAGGACCTAGTTTCCATAGGAAATCCACAACATTCTATTTGGAATCACTTTGGCGGCGGTGGATTCTTCTTCGTGAATTTCTTCAAGAAAATGGCCTGCTCGGTACCGCTCCTTCCCTGAAAATTTGGGGGAGGTTCGTCAAGTGGGGGCCGAGAAAAAAGGGGGTCCCAAAACGTGTTTTCCCCATGCAATTTTCCAAAGGGACATTTAACCAGGGCTACAGCCCGAACGGCTGAACAGAATTACAGCAAATTTGGCAAAGAGGTAGAGTTCAGTTCGCAGATTGTGCTTTTCATTGAAAGGTGTAATTCCGGTCAGTAGTTTTTGAGAAAATTAGAAGCAAAATCATAGTGATATCTAGAGACGGAGTTCTGTACGCGTACAGAAATTCGCACAATTACGAGCATGAGCTGCATGCTGATTGGCTGTCAACTGTCTGTCAACACTCCAAACCAAGAAGTGTTGGCAGCCATCTTGTACATCGCTAGAACCGAGTCACAAGAAAACAGTAAAAAAAAGTTGAGGACTAAGGAAAGGGGACAGGGTGGAAACATTCCTACCCAGTAGGCTTGCTCAAGGGGGTCGTACATGTATTTTTAAAAACAAATTTGTGTTTAAAAAATGTAAAATCGCGGCGTACGCGTATGGTACTCGTATGCGGTGGAAAAGGGGAAAAAAAAAGTTGAAGTCTGTTTTAATTATTAGGTGTCGAAGGCAATTTTTAGAGCTATATTTCTATGATAGTATGTAAAACTTTCATTTTTTTTTGTGCACCAGTTGTACTCTGTACGTATGTGCAGCCTTGTTTGCAAGCGCACCTTTTTTTTGTTTTTCTCAAAGTTCGCCAAGCAAAACCTCTACTCATTTCAGGTATTACATTTGCCGCTTTTTTTTCACGGGTCGTGTTTGTCATCCGCTGGTATAATTTTGTAATATATTAATAAACATATTGTATCTATGTTTATTTGAAATGTAGTGTTGAGGCGCCAAATGTTGATTACATACTCTGTCCAACCGCCATTTTATTAGTTTTCCTCCGTTATTTTTATTTTACCTGTTACTTTAATTTTACCCTCCGCATATGTTCTGTGTGATCGATGAGATTTCCTGCCACAGACACCACAGTGTTTGTCCTTGGCCTCCGATCTTATCAGACTTGGTAACACGTATAGCTAGAAACTAATTTGAAGGACGTACTCTCTACGCATGGCAGCCTTGTTTCCAAGCACACGTTTTTTTTTCTTTTTCTTCAAGTTCGCCAACCAAACCTCACCTCATTTCAGATATTACATTTGCCGCTTTCTTTTCCCGGGTCGTGTGTGTCATCCGCTGCTATGCTTTTGTAATATATTAATTAACATATTCTATCTGTATTTATTTGGAATGTAGTGTTGAGCCGCCAAACGTTCATTACATACTCCGTCCAACCGCCATTTTAGTAGTTTTCCTCCGTTATTTTTATTATACCTGTTACTTTCATTTTACCCTCCGCATATTTTCTGTGTGATCGATGAGATTTCCTGCCACAGACACCACGGTGTGTGTCCTTGGTCTCTGATCTTATCAGACTTGGTAACACATATAGGTAGAAACCAATTTGAAGGACGTACTCTCTACGCATACACAGCCTTGTTTCTAAGGGCACGTTTTTTATCTTTTTCTTCCAGAACGCCAAGCAAACCTCTCTTCATTTCAGATTTTAAATTTGCCGCTTTCTTTTCCCGGGTCGTGTGTGTCATCCGCTGCTATGCTTTTGATATATAATAATAAACATATTCTATCTATATTTATTTGGAATGTAGTGTCGAGCCGCCAAACGTTGATTACATACTCCGTCCAACCGCCATTTTAGTAGTTTTCCTCCGTTATTTTTATTATACCTGTTACTTTCATTTTACCCTCCGCATATTTTCTGTGTGATCGATGAGATTTCCTGCCACAGACACCACGGTGTGTGTCCTTGGCCTCTGATCTTATCAGACTTGGTAACACATATAGGTAGAAACTAATTTGAAGGACGTACTCTCTACGCATACACAGCCTTGTTTCTAAGGGCACGTTTTTTATCTTTTTCTTCAAGAACGCCAAGCAAACCTCTCCTCATTTCAGGTTTTAAATTTGCCGCTTTCTTTTCCCGGGTCGTGTGTGTCATCCGCTGCTATGCTTTTGATATATAATAATAAACATATTCTATCTATATTTATTTGGAATGTAGTGTCGAGCCGCCAAACGTTGATTACATACTCCGTCCAACCGCCATTTTAGTAGTTTTCCTCCGTTATTTTTATTATACCTGTGCCTTTCATTTTACCCTCCGCATATTTTCTGTGTGATCGATGAGATTTCCTGCCACAGACACCACTGTGTTTGTCCTTGGCCCCTGATCTTATCAGACTTGGTAACATGTATAGCTAGAAACTAATTTGAAGGACGTACTTTCTACGCATGCGCAGCCTTGTTTCTAAGCGCACATTTTTTTTTCTTTTTCTTCAAGTTCGCCAAGCAAACCTCTCCTCATTTCAGGTATTACATTTTCCGCTTTCTTTTCCCGGGTCGTGTGTGTCATCCGCTGCTATGCTTTTGTAATATATTAATAAACATATTCTATCTGTATTTGGAATGTATTGTTGAGCCGCCAAACGTTGAATACATACTCCGTCCAACCGACATTTTAGTAGTTTTCCTCTGTTATTTTTATTATACCTGTTACTTTCATTTTACCCTTTACATATTTTCTGTGTGATCGATGAGATTTCCTGCCACAGACACCACAGTGTGTGTCCTTGGCCTCCGATCTTTTCAGACTTGGCAACACATATAGATAGAAACTAATTTGAAGGACGTACTCTCTACGCATGCGCAGCCTTGTTTTCAAGCGCATGTTTTTTTTCTTTTTCTTCAAGTTCGCCAAGCAAACCTCTCCTCATTTCAGGTATTAAATTTGCCGCTTTCTTTTTCCGTGTCGTGTGTGTCATCCGCTGCTATGCTTATGATATATAATAATAAACATATTCTATCTATATTTATTTGAATGTAGTGTCGAGCCGCCAAACGTTGATTACATACTCCGTCCAACCGCCATTTTAGTAGTTTTCCTCCGTTATTTTTTATTATACCTGTTACTTTAATTTTACCCTTCGCATATGTTGTCTGTGATCGATGAGATTTCCTGCCACAAACACCACGGTGTTTGTCCTTGGCCTCCGATCTTATCAGACTTGTTAACACATATAGGTAGAAACTAATTTAAAGGACGTACTCTCTACGCATGCGCAGCCTTGTTTCCAAGCGCACGTTTTGTTTTCTTTTTCTTCAAGTTCGCCGAGCAAACCTCTCCTCATTTCAGGTATTAAATTTGCCGCTTTCTTTTCCCGGGTCGTGTGTGTCATCCGCTGCTATGCTTTTGAGATATTATTATAAACATATTCTATCTGTATTTATTTGGAATGTAGTGTCTAGCCGCCAAACGTTGTTTACATACTCCGTCCAACCGCCAATTTAGTAGTTTTCCTCCGCTATTTTTATTATACCTGTGACATTCATTTTACCCTTCGCATATGTTGTCTGTGATCGATGAGATTTCCTGCCACAGATACCACGGTGTTTGTCCTTGGCCTCCGATCTTATCAGACTTGGTCACCTGTATACCTAGAAACTAATTTGAAGGACGTAAGCCACAGCCATTACAACGCGTGTTCATCAACACAAAGAGATTGTTAAGATTATGCTTTTATCATGCGTGGTGAATGCATAGTAGTTGGAAAAGCATGTGTGGTAAAGCCATATGCGTGGTAATGGCTTCTTGGTGACAATCAGGCATTGTAATGACTGTTTCCCCCCAGGACACGGCAGAAACCGGGTCTGGGCGTGGTGGACTCCAGGGCACCAGGCGGAGGGCCACACAGCCCCTCTCATAGAATATAGAAGTCTTTGTGGGGTTATTGTTTCCATGGTTTGAGGGGCGTCATTGAGGCCTACACACTTAATTTTGTAGGGGGATAGGTATTGCATGGGGAAATGTCGCAAGAGGTTTGTAAATGTGGTACACATTGTTTGGTATTAGTTTGATTTCTTTACCATGTTGTAGTGCATCCAGAGAAAATATCTCAGTAGTTTTCAATGCTAGTCTCTAACATCTTACTATAGTACTTCAAGATTATAAATATTTTTATTGTGGATCGCCACCCCCCACACAAAGAAAAAGTAGTGTGTCGTTTTTTAATTAAATGTTATTAAAAGAATAACTGTAAACAAAACTTAACGATAACTATATAATAAACAACTAGAAAAATAACTTTAAAAAAAACAATAGCATAAACAAATTGGGAAGTTGACTCCAAAAGATGTATGATTAGAAATCTGCAAAAGAAAAAAGAAAATTAGAGTTTAGAATTATGTAGATGTGACTAATTGAGCTGAAGCATTACAAGTCTAGGTAACATTATGATTTTACATGTGCAGTGTGCCTAGTACATTACAGTTCCGTTATAGTGCCGCGTTCAAGTGGTGTCTTTATGGAAGTGCCTATTGCGTTAGTGACACAAAAGTAGCAGAACGAGATTGTAAATAGGCCGAGTTATTTCTAATGCATTGTAATGAAGGCATTATATATTTAGCCTCTGTCCTTACCGTTGTATAAAAACTGCGGCTAGTGGAATTCACAACTTGAACTTACATTTTCTTCTACATGTCGAAGGAGACAGCATTTTCTAGAAGTTTAAAAGAGAAAGAGAAATGATGTCACAGAGAGTGATTGAAAGATGGTGTTCTACGTGTGGAAGAAGCCTTCACTGTAATCAAGAGAGTTAATCATTTCAATTTAGATAATGTTGTACAGAGCAGAGTGGAGATAGCAAAGTCGAAAAGTTTAAGAAAAAAAGAGAAACGATGTGAGAGAGTAAGAAAGAGAAAGGGAAAAAAGGATATTAAAACGTGGGAGAGACACACAAGATAGGGGAGGTGTATGTGAAGCCAGAGGCGCAACCACAGTGAAAAATATCGGGGGGGTGCTAGAAAAAAATTGGGGTGGGGGTCAAGTTCAAGGAAGAGTGGAGCTGCAGGGGCTGTCAGCGGGGGGGATATCAAAGTGTCATTAACAAGCAAAATGTGTTTGAAAGACTTGTGACGTACTCGGGTGCGACTGTGTTTGGGTCCAGGAAGCTATGTCATCATAGCTGAAGCCCCGTCAGCCCAATTTTGTTTTGCACTTGCTGTATACTACAGATTCTCTGTTTTGACAGATAAGTTGTCATTGTTTCAGAAACAAGCTTCTTTGCTCACCTTGTGCTATTGTCGTCGTCAGTGTTACATAATCCATTGTGAAGCTGGACATCTAAAAGATATTAAAAGAAAGATGTTATGATTGGTAATTATTACAATATTAATTTGGAGTTAGATAATATTGCGCTTTTATAGACGTTGCAGGGCCGGTGTTCTATCGATAGCCTCATCCTATCTGTCTGTACACCGCCCAACCGAATTTCCATGCATGCGGATAATTCTGCGCAGCCGCACTATGGTCCATGTCTTAGATGCATGTAGTTTTAAGCTCACCACTCAGAGTTAAAGTATACAAGTGGAGTTCATTAAGACTTTGGTCGGTTGCGATTTAAGTTCAAATACGTTACATTAATAGAGAGCCAGAGATGGGACCAAAAGCTATTTCGCAATACAGATTATAAATTGTTTCGCCCTGGAACCTTTTATATTGGTTAAAATTATACAATATTTTTTTGTAGGTTCCGAGGCTATGCCATGGCACCATCCATGCTACAGGTCAAAATGGCGGCCCCACGTACATAAAACTGAATGGAAAAGTCGTTTTCTTTCCATATTTTAAGCGGGTCTCTCTAGGGCACTAAACGCTGAATATTCCATCATTATTAAGGATATTTTGATTATCGAAGGACCACATTTTGGATTGTCCACGCGTAGGGTGTGCACAGCCAGACGGGGGAGAAGGAATAGACAGGGAGAACCTGCTTATATCGGCACCCCTCTAACGTAGGTGGTGTACAAAACGACGGGGTGAGAATATAGCTAGAACACAGACTGGCTATCGGGCATTTTGACATTTTGCAGAGCTGAGGACTGATTTCGTTGATGGGGACCTGCGTGTGCAAAACGAAATTCGTTTTGCATTGTTTATTTTCGAAGCAGTTGCAGTTCTCCATCTATGAAATTAGCCCCTACCGCAGTGACATCAGCTCTCAGCTCTGTAGAATGTCAAAATGGCCGTTAGCCAGTCCGGCTCTGAGAGGTTGATTGTCACATTTCTATGAACTGTTTGTATTGTGAATATATTCCGGACATTTCAGCGATTATAAAAATATTACTGCTATTGGGAAAAAAAATGTAAACATGTAAATTAATAGATTATAATTAATAGACATTAATAGATTATGTTTGTCTAAAACACTGTCATATTTTTGTATGTAGTCAGCTACAACCCTTTGCCTCCATCGGATGCGTACTCAAGCCTCACTGCTCACCTTTTCGTGGAAAAGAGACCTTCTTCCTGATGTAGTCCCGATCTCCAACAAAGAAGTCTCATATATGATGCCGAGTCTTGATATCTGTATGGGTAACGACATACTCGTGCTCCCATCATCATCATCGCAGGTTCTTCATCCGCTCAGTGCTTCGGGCACCACTAACTCAGTGACCAAAGAGGCCACGCATGTAGTAGTGGGCCACTTGTTTGGTGCTTTGGGAACAACTCTAAAATGGCGTACAACACGTGCGCTCCGTCTTTTTTATACATAGGGTCACGTTTGTAGGGACGAATACGCTGAATGGGTGTGGTATGGGTGTATACCAGCCATATGGGAGTGTGTGTGTCGATCTGACAACTAGACCTGTAACTAAGAAATCACTACGATGGAAATTTGGGCCTCATTGTGTTGTGTTTTCCTGGTAGCGTAAGAGTGGCTTTCTTTTTTCTATGTGACGTTACGGTACAGTCACTGTGGCCTATTTTGTGACGCATTTTATTTTGTAATGTGTTTCAAAAACTACTTGTGGTAGGGTGCTTTTAAATTAAAGTGCGAAGTGTGCTTATGAGTTAGTTGAGTGTAGTATTTTTTTTCTATTTTCTATTCTATTATAATTGTGCTGACGTTTGTCCTTTAGCGTGCAGCACTATATTATTTTATGAAATGTATAATTGTTGAAATCATGTTTGAAAGTAGAAAGGAAGCATGTAAACTGCTCTCTGTGACCAAAAACAATGCTGGCTCCTGTAGGAAGTGCGGAGCCGGCTGGGACCGTGGAGGCTTTTGGGCTCTTCCCACGGTCCGCAACATTAGATTTGAGGTCCGGGAGAAGGAGGGGCATATTTTCAAGGACCGGTGTTAAAATTATTGCAGTTTTATCGGCAGGAAACTGCAGATAAAATGGCGATAATGGGCTTGATAGTACACCCTTGTTAATTCCCATAGAAGCCCATGTTATTGTGTTAACATGGGCTTCTATGGGAATTAACAAGGGCGTATTATCAAGCTCATTATCGCCATTTTATCGGCAGTTTCCTGCCAATAAAATGGCGATAATTTTCACACCGCCGGTCCTTGATAATATGCCCTAGGGTTCTTTGGGGATTATGAAAAATTTGTGATAAAGGCTATTTTTTTATGTTAGATTTATCGTAACCCTAACAAACACGTATGGAAGACGTAGCGTGCTAAGATTGGAAGTCGTTCCATAAGTGTACTGAAGGAAAAAAAAGAAGAATATTTGTAAGATATTTATGAAGTGTATGTGTTTAGATGTTGGATGGCTCTAAAAAGATCCCTTGTGCTTATTGGTAGTTTTTAGTACCTATAAGTAAGTACCAATGCAGAGTCTAAAGTTCAAGAGGAAGACTCTGTTTCCCTCATCTGTAAAATGTACACCGTCTCTCCTATAGATGTCATGCATATTGAAACATATATTGTTGTGGTAGATGGACCCCATTCTATAGTCTCGGAGAAAGGCAGAAACAGATTTATTCACATGTTTCCTAGCTTTTTCAATCTGTGGACAATAGTGGTTGGACCGCTTCCATTTCTGCCTTTGTCATATATTACAATATACAAAGGCAGTTTTGGGGAACAATCTCATCAATTGTGCAAAGGTGTTCTTCATAAGCATTTCCAGACGTACCCCTGTCAAAGTACCTAGGTCATTGCCACCACAGTGCACAATTATGAGGTCAGGATGTTGGAGATGCAAAAAGGATTTCACCAATGGCATCAATTGGTGCCACTTTAACCATCTCTGTCCAATCCATTTAATGTCTACATTTGGTAAACGTAGGTCTTTGTGAATTCCTTTCCGTTCTGCGTACCTTTGACTCCAGAAAATATAGCTGCCTCCCACAATCCTCACTGTAGCATCTGAAGAGAGGTCTGGATGCACTCTGAAGGTCTCTGTAAATGAAGTGGCAGTTTGAAAAGTGAGATTTTTTCTAAAATGGTGGACAACATGCAGTTTTGAAAAAAGTAAAGGATTGATTAGTTGTTCAAGAACATTCTGCACTAAGCTACGATGAATGTTTCTGTGTTTTAAAAGGCAGATTTTTATTGGTTAAGAAAAAGTGATAGAAAAGAACGTTACATAAGATAAGCTGGTATATTCTGGAGTCAAGCATACTTGCTGTTTTAATTTGCAACAATGTATGATGAACTTTTCACCTGTGTGCTAAGTTAGGTGTTCCGTGAAGTGTTTCTATGGTAACTGGGAGATTGTGGAATGGGGGAAGGGTTGAAAGTTTTGTCAGTTGGAAAGGGTGCAAAAGTTCAAGCAATATAAAAGTGCGTTTCGTTTTGATGTAATGTGGGAATAAATGTAATTTTTTATTTATTTGTAAATCGTTTTTAGATTGAGTGTGTAGATTGACAGGAAAAGTTTGCTATTTGCTATTGGACTTCCTGTTGTCCTAGGACTGCATAGGGAGGTTGACAATGATCCGAAGGTCAAAATGTTTGATGGCGTTTGTTGAGCCTTTGATGGCCCTGGGGACCACCACCTCCCAGGGCTGGCTCCTGTAGTGTTACGGGGTGGCTATCTTTGGGACATTGATGTTTGCTATGGTAGAGCGAGAGTTTTCTTTGAAGTAGGAAAGCAGATTGCTTTTGGTCTGAGAGATCAGCATGTAAGCTGGTCTCTCTGAAAAAAAGCAATGCCGGCTCTCGTAGGATGCAGGGAGCCGGCTGTGACCTTGGGGGTTTTGGGGCTTCCCCCACAGTCCTGAACATTATATTTGAGCCCCGGGGCATGGGGTCCCCGGGGATTGAATAAAGTTAGTGATAGATACTATTTTATTTTTTGGGTATATTTAGTGTACTTTGCGAATTTTGAAAGTCGCTACATAAGCGTACGTAAGCAAGAAAAAATCAATAAAAAATACATATTTTATAGATATGTATCAAGTTTATGTGTTTATATGTTGGTTGCTTGTAATGAGACCTTTTCTTTTTATTGGTACTTATAAGTAAGTGATTATGCATAGTCTAAAATTGCTGAGGAGCAGTGTTTTATACAGTGGTGAACTTTTGACCTCTGTTGACAGGTGACTTTTGCATGATCTGTTGGGGGTAGGGTGGAAAGTTATGTCAGTTGGATAGGTTTGAAATGTTAAAGCAATGGAAATGTGTGTTTCATTTCGAATTAATGTGTGAAGGATTTTAATTGGTTGTTTATATGTATGTATGTGTAAAGTGAGAGGGAAAATGTTCCATTTCGTTGTTCTGGTGCAAACAGTGAACTAGAGAGGTTCTGTATAAGAATATCTACTGCGTGAGTGGCATTCTTCTTAATGTACAAATCAATTTGAAAGGTGAGTTGATAAATTGTATGGGAATGTATGTGGTGCATGTGTGTACATTAAGGAATTATGGGGCATATTATCAAGACAGGGGATACAATTATTGATGCTTAATCGGCAGAAAACTGCCGATAAAGCAGCAAGAATGGGCTTGATAGTATGCTTTATGGAATTCCAATCGAAGTCTATGTTAGATGTGAGGGACATCTAACATGGGTTTCGATTGGAATTGCATAGAGCATATTATCAAGCCCATTATCGCTGATTTTAGCGGCAAAAATTGTATCGCCTGTCTTGATAATATGCCCCGATATTCGTGCCATGTTAAACGTTTTATAGTAGTAAATGTGTTTTGCTATATTGCATGCTGTTATGTTTTATTGCTTAATATCACATTGTGCGTCTGTGTAGTTCAAGGAATTATATGGCATATTATCGAGAAAGGGCTATACATTATCGCTGTTTTTATTGGCAGGAAATTTCCGATATAGCGGAGATAATGGGCTTGAAAATATGTCGTTGTGAATTGCCAATGAAGCCCAGGTTATGGTGTTAACCTGGGCTTGTATGGGAATTCACAAGGCCATATTATCAAGCCCTTTATCGCCGCTTTACCGACAGTTTGCTGTCGATAAAAGCGGCGACCATGTGTCGCCCTTTGTTCATAATATTGGCCTGTAGTTGTCACTTTTTCTATAATTTCTAGCCTCTTTTTTTATACTTCCCTCTGTCTCCTCTTACTCCTTTCTCTCTCTTGGTAGTACTAACTTTTTCTTATATTGTCCTCTGTGGTGATATTGCCCTTTTTTGTCTTTATATTTTCCTATTTCTTCTCTTATTCCTTCTGTCTCCATATTTTGGGGCATATTATCAACAAAAGGCGATAAATTATCACCACTTTTATCGGCAGAAAACTGGTGATAAAACGGCGATAATGGCCTTGATAATATGCCCTTGAGAATTCCCATGGAAGCCCATGTTCTGGTGTGAACATGTGTTTCTATGGGAATTCTCAAGGGCATATTATCAAGCTCATTATCACCGTTTTATCGGCTGTTTTCTGCTGATAAAAGCGGCGATAATGTATCGCCTTTTGTTGATAATATGCCGCTTTGTTCCTATTCTCTTCATATTTAATTTTTTTCTTGATACTCCTTGTTATGTCCTCTTTTTTGTTTGTTTCCCTCTGCATATAGTCTGGGTCGATTTACAAGCCCCTTGTGCGTCTTTGTTGTTTTATTCTGTTAGTTTTGTTTAATGTAATAGTGGCGGAAATAATGTAGTAAATTGCTTATGTATTTGGAAAATGAGTCAGTGTTGTTCACTGAAATCTAGTAATTATATACAAGGAATATGTACAGTCACTTAAATGTTTTTCAGTAGTAAATGGTAAAATGCATTGTCTCATTTTTTTGTCTAATATCACACTGTGCATGTGTGTACATTAAGGAATTAGTGGGCATATTATGAAGGAGTGGTGTAAAAAATTATCGCCGTTCTATTGGCCGGATAGTGCCGGTAAAACGGCGATAATGGGCTTGATAATACGCCTTTGTTATTTTGTATAGAAGCCCATGTTAAGACCAGAACATGGGTTTCTATGGGAATTAACAAGGGTGTATTATGAAGCCCATTGTCGTCTGTTTTATCTGTAGTTTCCGGCTGATGAAATGGGATCATTTTAACAGTGGTCCTTGATAATATGCCCCTAAATTCGCTGCTTTTTAAAGTTTTACAGTAGTAAATGTGTTTTGGTAAAATGCATGGCCTTATAATTTTTTGGGGGTAATATGACACTGTGTATGTGTGCATATTAAGGAATTATGGGGCATATTATCAAGGAGCCGTGTTAAAATTATCGCCGTTTTATTGGCAGGAAACTGCCGATAAAACGGGGATAATGGACTTCATAATACGCTCTTGTTAATTCCTATAGAAGCCCATGTTAACATCAGAAGATGGGTTTCTATCGGATTTAACAAGGGCGTATTATCAAGTCCATTATCGCCGTTTTATCTGCAGTTTCTTCCCGATAAAACGGCGATAATTTTAAGACTGATCCTTGATAATATGCCGCTATATTCGCACTTTTTTGTATATTTTCTACTCTCTCTTGTCATAATCCTTCCTGTCTTGTCTTACTCCTTCCTCTCTGATTATACTATCTTCTTTTTCTTATACTCTGCTCTCTTTTTATACTTTTTTCCATACTTGCTCCTCTTTTTGCATATTTGTCCTATTCTTTATATTCTTTTTTGTCTTTATATTCACCACTGTTGTCATAGTTCTTACTGTGTTCTCATAGTACTCCCTCTGTACTTATACGGTCAGTCTACCTTTATAATTGTGTTTACTCCACATTTTTGTCTCTGTGTCTTTTTACATTCTTTCATCTTTCTTCATATATACTCTTCTGTTCTTATAGTCAGTGTTTCCTCTTTGTCTTGCTGTTCTTTGCAGGTACTCCCTATTCTTTTCTCATACTTTTGTTTTTGTTCTAATACTCCTCTCTCTGTAGTCACATTTCTCCTCTCTTTTCTTATACTTTGCACTCTTTACTAATATTGCAGTCTTTTATTATTGTCATATTCCTCTCATTATTTTCCCCCGTGTTCTTATACTCCCCCCGGTTTTCATATTCTGCTCTCTGTTGTCTTACTTCTGCATGTCTCCTCATACTACTGAGTTTTTCTTATATTTTCTTTTGTCCTATACTCCTTCTCTCTGTGTTCATATTTTCCTCTTTTTCTTCATATTTCTTTTCTGTTTTAATTTTCTGTCGTTTCTGTTTATACTTCTTAAATCTGTTCATATTGTTTGCTCTATTCTCTTATTCTTCCTTGACTCCCTGCATACACTCTGCACCAGTCTCTTCATATTCTCCGTCTTTTCATAGTGATTTGTCTCTTTACATTTGTTTCTCTTGTCATACTTCTGCATGTTTTGTCATACATTTTTTACTGTTTATAATCCTCCATCTGCTTATACTCCTTGTTTTCTCCTCAATCTGTATCTTCTGTTCTTGTACATCCCTTTTTTTCTTTATGTTCCACTTTTCCCCACATTCTTCGTGCTCTCTTCTGGTACTGTTCTCTGTGTCCTTACACACACTGTCCTTTGGTAGTATTCGTTTTTTGTTCTTATAGTTGCGTGTCTTTTCACATATTCCTTCTTTTTTTTTTAGAGTCTTTCTCTCTCTTTTTACAGTGCCCCCTCTGTCCTGTTACTCTCTTTTTTCTTCTTATACGCTTTCTTCTCTCCTCATATTTCCATGTTTCTCTTTATACTCTCCTTTACCTATTGATACTTTTCAGTTTATTCATACTTCCTTTATCCGTTTATATTACAGTGGCTGTTTATACTCCCCTTTTTGGTTGTATTTGTCCTTGTTTCATACTTTTTCCTCTCTTGTTGTAAGTACTTTTATTTTCATTGTCTCACGTTTCTCATCATAATTCTGCCTCTGATCTTATAAGTAATATTACAGAATATTTCATATATTTATTTTTGTAATGTTATGTATATTTTTTTAATAGATTCTGTCTATCAATACTGAAGAAACGGTGTAATGCCTACCCGAAGAGGAAACAACGAAAGAAAGGTGTTTATTTGAAGAGAAGTCATCCACAAGATTTACATGAAGAACCGTGTGTTAAGAAAAAGAAACAAGCATTTACAATGCAACGGTTTCGCCTTGCATTGTAAATGCTTGTTATACGAAGATATGCAGGATCGACAAATAATGCAGATGATGCAATCCCCCCCCCATTGGCATCACAGGGCTTCAGCCCCCACTCAATCCCCTCCCTTCCCCCTCGTGTGTGGCATCCCGGGCCCGCTCATAGCTGCACCCGAGCACTTCACAGGTCGTTAAAGACCTTGTGCATGTTAATGGGGCTTTGTTGTTGTTTCGCCCCTTCTAAGAGCCCCTGCAGCTCGACTCTGCCGATTGCCGGCAGAAGGCATCTCATCCCGCGACACCTACGGCTGGGGCGCGACACAGTAATGTGTCGCGCCACACAGTTTGGAAAGCTGTGCTCTAGCATGAATACCAAATTAGCTTGCGCAACTGCCAATTCTAGCTTTACACTCCTAACAGCACTATTAAAATCCAGTGAGTTACACACCATCACTGCAGCTCTTCACCCAGAATTCAAAATTGAAGAGCGTTGTGGCCAGTCAAAGCTGCGTTCCACCTACGGAAAAGCCAAATTGGATAAGTTAAGACTCGAAAGTATTGGTATACACAGCTACATTCTCAATCACAAGTTATTTCCACCCGTTTCTGAGCAGTGTAGTTGGCCTCATAGCAAGAGCTGAAGACAAACATTCACTCTAAACGGGTGTACCTGGTTTACCACATGGCAACAGTGTCAAGAGTTGAGAACCATTCCAAGAGTCAGTATGGTGGGCGAGACATTCTTTGTATATAAAGAAATACACAATATGCATGGGTGAAGCAGCCATGTTGACAAAGCAGATGTTTCCAAGCACCAATACCCTGAGCCATAGGTTATTCAAGAGTCCCTCCTGCATTGAAGTATATGCACGGGCTTATGTAGCCTCATCACGTATGCAACTGTGGAAGTGTATCCTGCATGGTTTGTCTCCTCAGTCATGGTCCGAGGACTGAGAAGTCGTAGGAATATACAGGATGCAGCTCAGCAACCCAAGGGCTGGGAACAAAGCTCGCTGTCCAACGGCGTGGAAAGGGACTGTACGTCATGGGCCAAGGGCCTACGCTCCCATATGCCACTAGGACAGAGCAGAGGGAGAGCAACCTCCCCCAGGTATCCCTGTTGGGTCACAAATGGCATGAAGCATTACATCCCACCAAAAAAAAAAAATACCATTGCTAAAAATGAACATACTTTGAGACTCAACCTAACAAATTTGTATCCAAGTTCACTTGACTGACAGAACCCAAAGACTTGTTAATTCACTATGCAGCAACACTTCCGACACGAACTACATACAACAGCACTTGTAGACTATGCAGCACCGCACTTTAAGTAGATATCTAAATTACACCATGCAATCTTAACACTCATAAGCACAACAGATAGTAAGTTTAGTAGATTTAAGTAATTACTCTAGGACTTTGGGATCTGCCACTTACCCAGAAGCGTGAAGATTGTTAAGCTAAAGAAGAAAAGACAACTATTAGTACAGGCAAGATTCACAAACAAATATTTGCCCCCACCACCCCAACAGCAAAGGACTATATTACAACACATCAACCACATACTGCATTGTGTACCCTGTATGGTTTGTCTCCTCAGTCATGGTCCGAGGACTCTGAGAAGTCGTAGGAATATACAGGATGAAGCTCAACAACCCGAAAATTGCGAGCAAAACTTGTTCTCCAACAGCGTGGAACAGGACTGTACGTCATGGGCCAAGGGCCTACGCTCTCATATTACACTAGGACAGAGCTGAGGGAGAGCAAACTCCCCCAGGTATCCCTGTTGGGTCACCATTACAATTACATGTTACAATCCAAATGAACTAATCACAGCCAGCAAGCCACAGCCAACCCAAACTTGTTGCAACTTCAGTGCATGTGTAGTTTTTCATAGGAAACGTTCAGATTCTGTACAAGTTAAGGATTTCCCCACAGTTGTACCACTATCTTTTTTTAAGTTACTAAAGCGCCTTTTTACTGCAGTTGTGCTATAGTCTATTACATTTTAACTCTTCTCCGGTTTAGCTCAAGTGAAGAGATTAATGACTCGGCACGATGTGCCTGATCTTAAGTACACATTCTGACCTAACGAATGTATTATACCAGACCGGAGAGCCGTTATGATTCAGACGCAGTACTATGGCAAGCCTTTGTTTGATCATCACTAGGCCATCTGGCCCGTGCAATAAATATTTAGTATATGCTAGGGTCCTTTAATGAAACAGGTTTAAGCTGGTGGGAAACGGACAATCCAGGTACCTGGTGGAAATGAAACACCAACTACCAAAATATATGCCATACAAAAAAAAACACCCGCTTTTTTGTAGAATCCACTGCAGAAAAAAAATATAACTCCTACGATAAGAGAACACAACTAATGTAAACTCCTTTCCTCATAAGTGGATCGCTAAAGCCAGCGGAAGTCATCCTTAGCTCAAAGAACCACTTATATGCGCAAGGATAAAAGCAGCAAAACGTGCTCAAAGCACAACAGAAATGTGTTGGGAGAAGTGCCACTTACCAGATTAGGCTCAGACATAACACCTATGAAAAAGAAAATTTGATTTAAAAGACAAAATGAGGCAACACTACAGAAAGCTACGTGGCGAGTTAAATATATGAATTCTCCTATGCTCCCACACCCAACTAGGACGGAGCCACGAGAGCAACATCACAGGGTATCTCGGTTGGTTCACAGGGCACACAGAATGAAAGAAAAACACTCAAACTATAACATTCCATCTTAATCACCACGTTTACCTACAGCAATCAAGGACACAAACTTGACATGTTGACTTAGGGTGATATTTATATGATGTCAGAATGTTTGTGGCATCGAAGATTTGTACATGCTGAGCTGTTAGTTTTGCTTACACCTGCGTGTAGCCTCATGGATATTTTTATGGAGATATAGTATGGTCACCATGATTTGATGGCGATTCCCGTCAGTCATATGACAAGATTTGAGGTAGTGCGGAAGTAACATGGGGTGAGGGACAGGGAGAGCAATGGAGCGGGAGGTGCAGTCGTAGTGAAACGACAGAAAAAAAAAAAATATATATATATATATATATATATATATATATATATATATATATATATAGTGAGTCAGACAAAACCATAAACAAACAACACGCAGGACAACGTGTAACGGGCAGGCTCTGTGGGAGAGAACCAAACACCTAAAAGGGACCACAGAAAAGCAAGATGGTACAAGGAGCACTACAAGAAACCAATGAAAAGTGATGGGTGTGCACAAAGCCCACAGGAGAAACAGCAGGTCTCAAATACAGCTCACTACCTAGGCTCGACACAAAGAAAACTAAAGGTTTCCACCATGTGGGACTCTGAACGCAAGTCATCACAGCAGAGAATTAAGCAAGCACTATAGTTTTAATCAATTAAAGTGATCTCTGAACAGAATGTTGGCCACAAAGTAGTGATGAACTACAACTGTGTAGTCGTCGTGGAGCGTGGCCTTTACTATACCCCATCAAGAGTCTGCAAAGTTTAAGGAACGTTACAGAAAGTAAGGCTTTTAGGGGAGGACCGAGGTGGTCTGATATTTACCTGCAATTGTGCTGTGAAGAAAGTCTCCCTCTAACGACCTGCGCGTTCTTCGGACATCGCAATGCTGTAAAAAAAAAAAACACAGAAATAAGATTAGTGGAAAGCCTTTACTCCACATTTATTTTGTGGGAGAAAATGTCCAAAGTTTGAGAATAAGCGTTCTGCTAAAGGGGAAGAAGCAACAGCAGATGGAAGTGCAGAGGGAAAAATGTGGCTTAAGTGAGGCTGCAGGGCTGCGAGACCTTATGAATTATTAACGCCCAACACAGTATTACTGACTGCACATATCTCCACAATTGGACACCTGCCTTCTAAACTACAACAGAATTACTAAAAACACGAAGCTCGCTTAAAGGACATTCAGAGGTGCTAAAGAGCCAATTATAAATGGTGTTGCTATACACACACGGCATGAAGAGCATGCCAATTCTGGGACTGGCCTCAAAAGTCTAGTCGCGGTGAAGGAGCTAGGCTAGCTAGCTAGGAGCTAGACACTGCCCCTTTATTTACTCGAGGGGTAAAAACTATCGATGGGATTCAACTTAATAATCAAAGCTTTAATGGCTGCGGCACATCTGGGATCAAGTTAATTTGCACTGGCATCACCAAGCAACTACTCTACTGCTCAGAAAATACAGAATAGGAAAGCCACTGCAGTTGTTCACACTAAAATATTCACTTAGTATGCACTGCTCACGTGAAATGCCCTAGAAATACCTACTTCAACACCCATAATTACGACATGCACAGTATGATGGGTTACCTGGACCCGGGGTGGGGGGGGCAAAGTGATCAGCGTAAGTTTTATCACCATTTGGTTGTCTGTCCCGAAAGATGTTTAAACCATCATTTCACTTTGCCCCGCTACACACGCGTTGTACCACCCTTCACTGCCCCGGGTCACAGACCATGTTTTGGCATTAGTGGAACACGTTATACGTTAGGGCGGGCAATCCACACACATCCATAACAAAGAGCTAATTACCTGAATTTCATCTTTCACTGATCTTGTAACCCACTTTGTCCGAAAGTCTACCCCTGTAGGAGACAAAGCAGCCATTAAATCCATGTTTTAACAGACACAGGAGCAACACAAGTCAGTTTTAAGTGATCAGCGTAAGGTTTTATCATCATTTGGTTGCAGTCCCGAAAGATGTTAAAGGCATCATGTCACTTAGCCCCCCTGGCGGAACAAGGCATTTCTCGATTCAGCGCATAATATTAGGAGAACCAGGTTTACAAGCCCCAATTTAAGGCTGCGTTCAAAAGCAGCATTCTTTAGCGTTTATATTTTCCGCAAGCGAGCTCGGATTCAATAAAACAGCTTTCCCAAAGTTTCGAGACGCTACGGCTACATCGAGTAAACTTTAATTCACATTGCCAAAAAAGGCGTGCTTACCAGAGACTGCGCATGCCGATAGGCTGATCCATGCTCCATACAAATTAATCTGCAACACTCCCTTCAGAAAAAACACAAACAAGGAAAAATGTGACCATTTTAAACAGTACCAGAGAATACAGACTCACCAGCTAAGCTACACATTGAGTTAAAAGTCCGACACCACACGAGACATCTGGAGTAGATATGCAAGACCCACTTTACATTGAATGGCGTTTCTAGGTGTGTCGGCCACAATATAGTGATGGATCACAACCGTGTAATCTACTGTGGAGAGCGGTCCTTGATCTGCCCCCTAAGAACGGGCTGCAAAGTACCAAGAACTTTACAGCTGTAAAAGTCTCGAGGGAAAAAGACACAAACTATAAAAGGCCAGTGCTGCCTCGTGAGTCCGGTCTGCACTTACATTTTGAAGCAACGATGACCAAGGCCTGATTGATTTATTTAATGCATTTTTATATAGCGCGAACTTTACCCAAGAGTACTTTCCAAAAGAACCAGGTATATTTCATAAGGACTTCGAAGTACATGAGTTAATGGCTAATATGGCCATCATGCTTCTCCCCACCCCAGGAGGGCGAGCCATACCACGGGACAGTGTGTGCATGAGACGAGGCCAACGTGCAATTTATCACACACGTCCATGGATACCTCGACAACCAATGTGAGGTTTGTTACCCCGCAGATTTTAAGTTCTTCATGTAATGTTACCTGCAACTATGAAGAACGGCGGCGCCTGGTTCCGGTTTGCATTCTTCAGTCGCCCCCATGTCAGCAAACTGGAGTATCAAAAGACAATATTTTAGTCTGAGCTCACAATTCGCGTCGGCCAATTCTGCAAAAGGAAAGCGTGGTTGAGACGCAGCGCCGGCGATGATTTATGCGCCTCAGGTGGCAGGAGTGACGCAACAGGTGCCGGGCAGTCTGGGAGTTGTAGTCCTAGCCCCCCCTCGGTCCACGATTCCTGTGGCGTTCGCCGGGCTTCAAATGTATTGAAAAGCAGGATACACACACCGTAATCTCGTCTGGCTGCCCAGCCACGCTATTGGCATATGGAAGAATTAAGTCGTACAAAATGGGACCAGTCATAAATCTTTATTCCGATGTAAAAATCACAAAAGATAGTACATGATACATAGAGGTGAGAATGTGTAAGATACAAACATATACAACCTAAAAATGAATTAAATATATTTGATTCAAGCCTTCCTAGTAAAATTAATGATTACACAATAAATATCTAAAAACTACTAAAACAAATCAGGTCCCGGGCCGGCAGCCAATCACAGCGCGGCCCGGGAAATGACGTCACGGGGGTGTCCCGGGCCGGCCAGCCAATCACAGCGCGGCCCGGGAATGACGTCACGGGGGTGTCCCGGGCCGGCAGCCAATCGCAGCGCGGCCCGGGACAAAGGGGCGGGGCTTAAAAAAAGCACCAGAAACGCCCCCGAATCGCGTTTTCAAGAGAAAGCGCGATTGACAGCCTCTGTCTCCCAATGGCTAGCCTCCATTTATGGAGCTAGCCAATTGGAAACAGAGGCGGTCCAAACATCCCTACTGAAGACAAAAGTTTTCGATCTGGGAGGGGCAAGCCCCTCGCCAGGTCGAAACCTAAAAAAGTCCTGGTAAGAGAAGGAACACTTTTCTGAGAAAAATATTAAAGACTAAGAGTAGTGTGGACAAAGGGAAAAATAGTATTAGTGTGGCTGCAACGAAAAAGAAAAAGAAGAATAAACAGAAGAATCATAGAAAGTCAACTACAGAAAAAATAGTGTATAGTAAAAGGAGGAAAAATCAATTTATGGAAATTAGGAACAAAAATGTTTTATTATAGAGTTATTTCAAATTTACTATATAAAATAAGGGGTGTAAAAAAAGAGCATTTTACAGGAAAAAGAAAGGTATAAAAAATGTAGTTGAGAAAGCTTTTGAATTGAAAACAAAATTGTTCATTTTAGTAATCAATAGAATTCGATCACTAGATAAGCCAATCCATTTAATGAAGGCCAAAAGTAAGTGGATAAGAGTAATTAACGGAAGTAATTTTCGTGAATTTTTGAGGGGTGAATGGAAACATAGTTCGAGTTCTGAGCCTTTTTTTAATGAAGAAAGTTATTTTCAGAGTAATGATTTGTTACATGCAGTTGACACTAGTGGTCATGCTTATCAGGTTAGACATGGTTGTCCTATTGATAAAGAGAAAATTGTTCCTAGAAATGCAGAAGAGGTGTTAGCTGATGAAGTTTTAGGGAGACGTCCTAAAGCTCCAGTGTACGCTTGAAATTGTAGTAGTATTTGCAGTGTACGGCAAGAATCTATTGATTTTTTACGCAATGTCTTACGCAACTATACTAAGAAAAGTGTTAAACAAAAGATTAAGATGTTTCACTAGACCCTTGTAGAGTGAGAGAAAATACTGGTTTGCAAGGTCATTCTCTGTCTGGTCTATCTAAAAAAGTATGTCGGAGTGTTTTTCACCATTTCAGGATGTTAGCAGTACATCATTCTTGAATGAGGAAATTAGTCAGAAGATTGTATTATGCAAAAAGTTCAGCTCTAATGTTAAAGAAGTTGAACAGTGCTCTTTTGCATGGATCTGTATCAAGTGTAAATAAGGTTTGTGATGAAATTGAGGTAAGTTATTTTGGTCCTGAGGAAGACAGTGCGGAAATTGAAATATTAATAGAAGGAAATGTAGAAGAGAATGTACAACATTGTAGTACAGAAAATTTTGAGGAAGAAATTACAAAGTTTAATGTGATTTCAGGATAAAGGCCAAATTATTGTTGTGTGTGTTGTCGATGAACTCATTATAAAAATCAGACCAGGACTGTTAATCTGTATTTAAAAAATGAAAAGGAAAATAATAATGAGTGGAAGGATTTTGCAACTTATTTGTTAGTAGAGAATTGTTTTAATTTGGGTTCTGATCAGTGTATTTGTAAATATTGTTATAACAAATTAGACGAGAACAAAAGGCCTGCTAGAGCTGTGCATAATAATCTTGAGTTGGTAAATATTCCTTCTGAACTGATGGATTTAAATACCTATGAGTCTATTCTTATTCAATGTGTGCATCCATTTCAGCCTATTGTTCGTATAGAGCCTAAGACAGGAAAATTGCCTCCTTCTGATTTACAGTTAGGATTAAAGGGAAGAGTTGTATATTTGCCTCTAGATTTAAAGAAAAATATTGAAACAATTGGTGTAGGAAATGTAGAGGATGAACCTTTAGTTATTCTTGTTAATGGCGTTCCTACTAAGAGTAAGAAAATCTGGCAACAATTAGAGGATGTTAGGAAAGTAAAAAAGGCAACGTTGTATCTGGTAAAAAATAATCAATATTACAGAAATGTGTATGTGAGAGAAGAAGAAATAACTGTAGAAGAAGATATTGACTTTCCATCTGGACAAATTGAAAAAGTGGATGTGTCCAGAACTGAGGAAATCTACGAACATTACAGTGTTCATCCACTGCATTCTAAAGAAGTGATGGGGAATACTATAAAGTTA
The DNA here is from genome assembly GCF_964261635.1 of Lissotriton helveticus. Classification (NCBI taxonomy): domain Eukaryota; kingdom Metazoa; phylum Chordata; class Amphibia; order Caudata; family Salamandridae; genus Lissotriton; species Lissotriton helveticus. Next base: position 2,073,952,144 of record NC_136061.1, read on the forward strand.
TTCCAAATGAAATAAGCAAAAGGAAGTCCCATTAGTGTATGGGAAAAAAGCTTGGAAGCTCGTTGTTTCCCTCAATTGTTTCCCACAGGGAAAGGAGGACGATATGATGACCGACCTGTGCAGATTCCTGCATCTGAATACCGGACGTCAAGATTATATGCAGAAGATCCATGATTTCGACAATGTATTCCGTACTTGTTTCATCTTTTGTTTGAGAGTGATTTGTCTGGACTTTCTTATGCAGTAAACCATATATTGAAAACAGGTGTACATCTGCAAAATGTTTCGGCAAAGGAATTTCTGGATAAAGTACTGCAAAAAGATAATGTTTTGGAATCTCAGCTAATTAATCTCATGGCGTGTCAGCGTGGTACTAATGAGTACTGGTACCGTCATCAAGGAGAACTGAAATGTATGCTAAGGAAGTTAGGAACTCCTACATGGTTCCTTACTCTAAGCTGTGCTGAATATGCTTGGGATGATTTACTTCAATTTCTTCTGCAAATTCAAATATACTAAATATTGAATACAAGACACCTGGAGAATTGTGCTGTTTGGATCCAGATAATGTATGCAGGTATTTCAATCATAGATTTGAAGCTATGATGTCTTTTATCACCAATAAAAAAAATCCTCCTCTTGGAGAGGTTCTGGACTTCTTTTGGAGAACGGAGTATCAAGCAAGACATACACATGCTAATATGGATCAAAGATGCTCCCAAATTTGGAACCGACTCAGATGATAATGTGTTGTCTTTTATTGAAGAATATGCTACATGTGATATACCCAAAAGTACACAAGATAAGGACTTAAGACAACAAGTCTTACGATTCCAAAGCCATCGTTGTGGGAAATACTGTCGTTGAAAGTACAAATCTAAGGACAAAATCTACACCAAATGCCGTTTTGCATTTCCACGACCTGTAACATCAAAAGGAAGAGTGAACAGTTTCATGTCATCTTTGCGACATATTATCACAAGAAAGTCTCCAAAAAATACCTACAACTTAAGAAGAAATGAAGAGTCAAAATATATAAATGACTATATCCCAGTCATTTTCTCCATGTGGAATGCTAATAGGGATATTCAATATGTTGCGGACAATTCCATTGCTGTTGCTCGATATGTAACATCCTTCATAACAAAATCAGAAAAGACGGAATTGAAGGAAATGTGGGAAGAGATTTCCCACGAGAAGAGTCTAAGTAAGAAGTTATATACTTACAGTTTGAAGATGTTATCTCATCGAGAAATTGGAGCGTATGAATGTTCGGATTGGTTATCATCTGCAAGTCAGTCAGTCAGTCAAGAGGTCTTTATTCGATTTACATCATAAAAGACATTCACATATACATAAAAATAGCATTTTGCATATAAGATAATAAATACATAACAATTTAAAATTGTGATAAGAAAATATTAAATTTAAAGTCAATGATAGACGAAGAGACCCCTTGCTACTTAAAAACATCTTGCTTTAAAAAAACACAGTACAACATAAAATTCATTTGCCAAGGTTGCGGGTTCGGATTGACCATGCCCAACTCACAAATTTTGCTACACCGATAACAATGGAAGGGGAGGTATCACTTTTGAGAATTCTAAACGCTTCCACAGCAGATCTGGTCCCTAATAACCGACAAACTGGTATAAGCCACACTTTCCTGGGTAACGAATACATAGGGCAACAGAAAAGGAGATGTTGGATATTCTCTACTGCTGTTACACAGAAGGGACATTTATCGCTGCCACCAGCTGACCAAGAGTGCGTGAGCCCCCGCACGGGAAGCGAGCCCACACGTAGTTGATGGTACAGTTTACGATCATGTGGCTTGGTGATTAAGTCCCAATAGGCTTCGTATTTGGGAACATCTTTTGCAACCAAAAACTCCAATGTCATGGTCGGACCAATGGACATAACAGATCTCCTCTCCATGATCCAGTGCCAGTAAATGTCCTTAAGTGCCTTTTTAGAAGGAAAAGTCGCACTTGCTGGATCTACCCATAGTGCCTCTAGGTTTAAGTTTTTCAAGAGTAACCTGAGGTGGCAGAACCAAGGCACCCTATGGGACCCATCAAGACCCCTCACATCTTCGATGGCTTCAGCAAACAAGGATAATTCCGGTGTAGTCCACAGGCGCCGCCAAAACGCCAGTGGTCTAAACCGTACCACATCTTCAATAGGCTTGACACCTAGGTCTAACTGCAGGGGTAAACAAGGTGTCGATTGAGGGAGACCACATGCCATTCTCAGAAACCTATTCTGAGCCACCTTCAAGGAGGAAAGATCACTATACCCCCAAAGCTCGGCCCCATAGGTGGTTGCAGGAATTACCTTGGAACCATAAATTTTAATAAGCGGTGCCATGGGTTTAGTGAGGGATTTGGCATACTCCTTCAATAAGGCTCCCCCAAGTTGCCCATGTTTCAGGGTCATAAGATCCATCTGTGGTTTCCAGCTCAGATTCTCACTTAGTGTGACACCCAGGTATGTGAAGACCTCAGTTTGGTCCAGGGTGGCACCACACATTGACACCTTGGCCTTCACAGGCTTGGGGCAACGTAGAACCATAAACTTGGTCTTATTAACGTTCACCTCTAACTCATGGTCGCTGCAAAAACACTCAAACCGAGCCAGGGCGGACTGCAGTCCCTGCCTCGTCTTCGAAATAATCAGAGTATCGTCCGCGAACATGAGTAGAGGGATTTTCCTTCCTGCAAGTGTGGGCGCATCCGTTGGAAAATTTGTGAAATACTTAGTCACCCCATTAATAAACAAAGAGAACAGGGTCGGGGCCAACACACACCCTTGTCGGACCCCCTTAGCAACTTTAAAGCTGTCGGTAACTTCACCTGGGCCACCCCATCTTACTTTGGCATAGGTATTTGTATGCAAATTAATCAACAACACCACCAGCTCATTGGGCATTCCAAGATCCAACAGAACTTCCGATAGCTTAGACCTAGGTACAAGATCGAAAGCTGACCTGAGGTCCACAAATGCCGCAAACAACAAACCTCCCCCAAGAAGGACCACCTTCCAATATACTAACATAAACCTAAAAACTTGCTCCAGGTTCCCCATGTGTTGCCGAAAACCCGCCTGCAAAGGGCTTAAAACATCATAATCGGAAATCCAAGTCTGGATCCTGCCCAGGAGAAGGCGGGCCACAATTTTTTGTACTGCATCAATGAGGCTTATGGGTCGGTAATTGGCCGTTACTGAGCGGTCCCCCTTCTTGTGAATGGGGAGAATCTCCGCCCCAAGCCATGATTCCGGGACTTTCGCACCCCTTGCCAGTGCATTCGCCAAGAAAACAATATATGGGACCCAGAGGTCCTGTTCCTGCTTAAACATATCGGCTGGTATGCAGTCAGGACCTGGTGCTTTGCCTCCCGGGATAACCCTTAGCACCGCCCTCACTTCGGTAGGCGTGAAGACCAGAGCTTCTTTGGTAATGATCTGAATCGGATAAACAGGGTTGGAGCCATTCGCTTTGAATTGGTTCCCAAAGTACTCAACCCATTTCCTTGGCTCAACACTATTAGCGGGGGATCTATCTTGTGGGCAATTTCCCCATTTAAGCTGCCGCCAGAATTTAATCATATTATTGCTCTGACATGCCTCCAGCAATTCCTTCCAGCGGGTCTCATCCCAATTCTTCTTAGCAACGGCCTGCACAACTTTATAGGATGCCCTGCAACAACGAATTAGGGTCTGGTCTCTTGACCTTAGGGCCGCATGTAGCGCCCTTTGTGAATCCCTACAGGCGCTATCAAACCAAGTTAGGGGTTTTTGCTTATTCTTACTAGGGCCCATATGTTTAATAAAAAAAGATTGAAGGTTTAAAAAGAGATCCCTGTGGAGTAGTGTGATATTATCCAGAAGGGCCGACTCCTGGATGAACCTGCTGATTTGAGTCAATGCATCCCTCAGCATGCTTCTAATCCTTAACATGACCTCCTCGTCCAGGGCTATTTTGGGCCAACTAACCCTTCTTCTATTGTTGGATATTGAAAATGTGGCAAGGACGCCTCTGCCGCCATAGGGGTTGCAAAGGCACCTTCTTCAATTGATAAAACCAGTGGGTTGTGATCACTTTCAGCTCTTTTAACAACCACCATATCCAGCAAACTGGGCCACATTTCCACGTTCACCAGGATGTAATCAATGCGCGAGCCGGATCTGCCATTATCAAAAGTCATTGCCCCCAGCCTATCTGACTTCAGACGCCCATTGACTGCTCGCATTCCCTGGTTCAAACATAGACCCTTTAAAAAAATGGCTGATTGAGTCCATTTCTTGATTGGTTGCAATTCCAGACCAGGAATACCCCACTGGGAGTCCTCATCCTCAGTAAGCAAACCGTCGTCCAACCCCATGGGTTCAAAACAGGTATTGAAATCACCCAGTACCACCCTATTTGTGTTCACCGGTAGTGAACCTAGGAATCCATCAAGCACCAATGCAACAGGGGAGCATTTTCCCCCTTGGACGCCCCGCATATAAATATTCACAATTACCATATTTAGTCCTGAAGACGAGGTTATCCGTATTGCCAGCATATCGGGGTTATCCAATGGGAGCTCCATCACCGTTACACCCGCGTGTTGGCGCACCCAGGTTGTTAGGCCACCCACAGGCCTACCCCTTGCACCCTTCGTAGCGGGTCTAGAAAAATTTAAGAACCCAGCACGAAAGATTGGCCCAGGAGCCCATGTTTCCTGAAAGGACCAAATATCAGAGAGATCAATAAAAGTCCCCCAATCCGGCAAGTCTAGCTTTGATTCGAGACCTGCAATATTCCAAGAACTTATCCTTAGTTTAGACGGACACAAGTTGGATACCTCTAGTCCCACTCCTGCCAAGTCAAGAGCGGCAGAGTGTGGTGTGCAAGGAGTGAGACTAGCGTCAGAGCGTGGGGGTGAACAACTTGCAGGCGGGACTGGGGGAAGTAGATCACCTGGGATGGCTTTATCGACATTTAGATCAACAATTAGCCCCTGTTCGGCTCCCTCAGCAGATAAACAACAATCAAGAGAAGGGAGAACTGAAATGGAGTCTGTAGAAAAGCAACATAAAGGCCAATCATATACTAATTCTGAATGTAGGAATGGTCTGGAGGTGGTCATACCCTGTGGACCATCAGCACATTCCCCCTACTGTCAATCGCACCCATCAAAACAGGATAAGATATTAAATCTGTTGGATGTTTCTAGCGGGGTGAAAGGGATCAGATGGTCCATTCTCCCATCCCCATGCACCTGTTCCAACCTCCCAGGTGGCATACCATAGTTTCTTACTGGCACTGTATTCCACCCTAGGTCTAACCTAGTGGGCAGGGATCTAATGGCCTGACCATGTATCTGTTATTGGGTGGCATATACATATTGTGTTGTGTATCAACCAAACCTCCTGAAAAGAAGGGGGGGCACACAAGTGATCTTGGATAGAAGAAGGTCAAATCATGAGGAACTATAGCACTACTCGAATTCCCCAGGTTCCCATTCAATATGAGTCTAACTGCCTCAGGGTCTCTAAAGTTTATGACTATGAGGTCACCCTTTAGGTTTTTTTCCCTACTGCCCAACCAAGAGATACGCCTAACATGTACGATCTCTCCATTAACGTAATATGGGAGTGGTCTATTTAGTCCCAGCCAATGCAATGTTTTATTTTTTAGTTGGGAATATCCCTCCCTTTTTCCATCCTCTAGGGTCGGGACGCCAGTAAGCACGACCACAAAGGGGACAGAGTCGGGGGGCAACTCAACATTCGGGCCCTGCATTTTAACTTTGGTAGGTCGATTCAGCCTGCCCTGCCCGCATGTCGGATAGGGGGTAACAAACTATCCCCACCCCTCACAGATTCTCTGGCCACCGATACAGCTGATTTGTCTGCTGTCACCAGCGGGACCTGCTGGACGACTTGCTGGGGAGCTGGTACCCCCAAATGAGTGGAATCTGGAAGATTGTTAACTCCAGTTGCGCCCTTAACAGGGCCCTTGGCGACAACCGGGGGCTGGGCTGGGGCTTTTGGGGCCTGAACTGGGACCTTCGATGGAGGGGCTGACTTAGCATGAATCTGCGAAGGCCCTGGCTCAACTTTGTCAGCAAACAAAGACTCAACGTTCCCCAGCCTTTGTTCCACCCTCTTCAGGATGTCCAGAATTGGTTGCATGAATGATCTAAGAAGATGCTCAAGTGGTCCACAGAAGGTGTTGGACATTAAATCTTTCTCTTGAGGGGGGAGGGATGACCTTAATTCACATACTAAATCAATGACAGGCCTTGATACTGCTGTGGCCAGAACCTCTATGGTTGGTGATGCCGGCACCACAGAGGTAGAAGAAGCTACCACAGGACTATCTTTATCCTTATACTTGGATCCAGCTGTAACATTCGATTTTAATGATTTACCAAATTCTGAGTGGCTAAGCTTGCTTCTCTGTGGACCCCCCCCCCTCTTCTCCGTTTGGCCGGAGGGGGCCCATGAGCTTTAGATACATTAGGCATATTGGCTTTTTTTTTAGATGACTCCCTGACTAAAAGAGAGGACATGTTAGATACATTTGAGCCTGGTTTGGAGATACCACGGAGCCCCACAATAGGTATAGGTGTTGCGTTGACAACGACTGGGTTGGGGGGAACGTCTCTTAAGAGTAGGGGAAATGTGTCCAGGGACAGTGGGTCCTCACTAGCAGGGACTGAAGCAGAATCCTGCAAAGTACAATGAGGTATCAGTTCCAACGGGGGTCTAGTTTTCATATTTTCGATGGAGCGACGTCGCTCAGATCTACGATCAGCCAACTCTATATCCTTGTCCATCTCCATGGATGATCTCAAGAAATAGCCCTCTAGAGTTCCTTTACAACTACTCCCCGCTGAGGACGATTTATCATCTGTAGAAGTCATGGTAAAAAGTCCTACCTTCCCGTTGGCCTGGATGGCTATCACAGATGAACGAGGGGTATCCCGTCCCGTCCGCCTCCGTCCCCGGACGGCCACAGACGGCCCACCCTTTGCCCGGGCTTCGCCCGGCGAGCCCGCGCGCGTAGACCCGCGACGCGGGTGCAAACGCAAGTTTATAGCGCCTCCGGGCGCCAAGGGTGAAGTATTCGGCTCCGCAGCAATGCCCCCTGGGAAGGCTAGTCCTCCGCTCGGCGGCCGCTAAGATCAGCTGTGCGGCGGCGGGAGGACTAGCGCTGGTGCAGAAGTAAGGGGCCAACGAAGTTTGCAGGGCGGGAGCAGCCTCAGGTAGAGTCAGGAATCAAAATGCGGAACACCCCGCTCTGCCGGTGCAAACGCAAGTTTATAGCGCCTCCGGGCGCCAAGGGTGAAGTATTCGGCTCCGCAGCAATGCCCCCTGGGAAGGCTAGTCCTCCGCTCGGCGGCCGCTAAGATCAGCTGTGCGGCGGCGGGAGGACTAGCGCTGGTGCAGAAGTAAGGGGCCAACGAAGTTTGCAGGGCGGGAGCAGCCTCAGGTAGAGTCAGGAATCAAAATGCGGAACACCTCTGCAAGTCTTTATTCCAAATCTAGAAGAATCATTTGGGTGAGTCTAGGTCTTGCTGCAACACAAAACCGAGTTCTTAAATCTGTACAAGAAATTGAATATTTAGCTGAAAAAGAGCCAGAATGTACAGATATTGTAAAAACAAATATGTTGGATACATATTATCCAAATAGAAGTCATCATCTTGAGAACATTTGTCTCTATGAAGTGCTGCAAAACTATATTTTTAAAAGGAATATTACCGAAAACATTAATAATGGTATATATGCCGTTATTGGTTCTGAATGATGTCTGGTGAAACAAAGAAAAGGACATTTGATTAATCATCGTAAACTGAGTTGCGAAACACCTGACGAAGGGGAATTTTACTATTTAGCTCTTTTGCAACTTTTCAAGCCATGGCTTTCAGACTGGAATTACTTGGACATTTCGAGAGCTATGAAGATTCCTTCAATGCAAGTAAAGATACTATGGAATGTCCTGTTTTTGCTAATTATGTGAAAATGTTGAATGACAAAATTGAGCAAGAAGCTAGAATAGCAGCTGAGATTGCTGGAGACAGTTCTCAAGACAGTCAAAGTTCTGCTCCATTGAGTCAGGACCCACTAGGAGAACCAATTGTTCAAAATGAGGCAGCAACTGCTATGGAAGAGGTGGAAACAGCAATGTATCAAGGTCAAGAAGATGTAACAAACTTAGGAAACTCGGAAGAACAACTAAATCTGAAGCAGAAAGAAATATATGAGCAAGTAGGATAACAGATTGACCATGGATTACTTCATGAGAAGAAAGAGTGCTCTTGCTCATCATTTGAATCTATCCGAATGTACGTGAGTGGAGAAGCTGGAACAGGCACAAGTTTTTTAATTAAAGTAATCACAACTTTTCTACAGAAAACAACTGAGTCGCATTTGTCTTGTGTTGTCACTGCTCCCACTGGATTAGCAGCCCACAATATTAAAGGAATTACTTTACATCGTTTATTAATGCTACCAGTAGAGCATGAAAATAAATTAGAGTACCATAAGCTATCTGGAGAAGCTTCTTGTGAAGTTTCAAGAGTCTTGAGGAAAATTAAACTTCTCATTATTGATGAGGTAAGCATGGTATCAAACGTAATGCTTGCTTTTGTGCATTTAAGAATGCAGCAAATTCTTAAAACAGAGTATGACTTATTATTAGGAGGAAAACACGTCATAGTTTTTGGAGATCTTCTACAACTTACTCCTGTAAAAGGACATCCAGCTTTTAAAACACTGTCGTATGAAGATACCAGAAAGTCTTTGGGGAGCATTGGAAATGTAAACATTTGGTCATATTTTGAGTATAAGGAACTTATTACAAATATGCGACAGGCAAATAATGCTGATTATGAAACTATTCTTCAAGATATAAGAATTGGAAAAATGACTGAACATGGCAAACAAGCTTTACAGAGACGATTACTTTCGAATTTGTTTCCAAATGAAAATATTGTCCCAGAGAAAATATACATGCGAATTGCAGAAAAGCAATCTGTAATCTGCTTAATGTCAACACTACGTGAATGTTCTATATTCAATGAACAAATGTTAAAGTTGGAAAATGAAGAAATTATAACATTTTAAGCTATTGATAAAATAGAACATGAAGGGATCACTATTATTTTGAATGAAAAGTTGAAGAGGAAATTGGATTCTTTAGAGAAATCGATAAGTAAAACTGCAGGTTTAGAAAAGAATTTGTATGCATGTGTAAACTGTAGGGTAATTTTACGACGTAATTTGAATGTGGAAAAAGGTTTAGTAAATGGAGCAATGGGTAAAATTGTTGATTTTGTTAAATATGTAAATAGAGATGGGATTGAATTTTTGAAAATCAAATTTGATGAAATTGCTGAAGTACAGCAATTTTGTCGTTGTTCATCTCAGTTTTTGCATATAAAAGATTTGTGTGTACGCTGATAACAGTTTCCTGATTGTTTGGCATATGCGGCGACCATTCATAAATCTCAAGGTTTAAGTGTAGATGGTGCTTTAGTGAATATTGGAAGTACCGTGTTTAAAGAAGGTATGGCATATGTTGCTTTGTCTCGAGTCAGAACTTTATCTGGATTGTACTTGATTGATTTTGATGAGACAAAGGTTAGTGCAGATGCAAATTGTGTGAAATAATATAATAGGTTAAGAAGAGAATATGCACCCAGTTTAGGTCAATATCCAGTATTTGAAAAACGTGTGGTAGGTAGAAAAAGGAGATTTGAGAATATCTGTAGTGAAACTATAGAGAAAGAAAAAGAACAAGATGAAGTTGCGCCTGCAAGCAAAAAGAAAAAGGACAGTGTTGAAGAGAATGTTGGTTATCGGTTTGAAAATAGTTGTGGTGTCAACTGCTATGCTAATGTAGTTGTTAATATTGTTTTTGTTCTTGAAAGTTTGCAACAGCAAATTGTTGAAAATAGGGACGAAAGATTCTGTTCATTGTTGTATTCTGTTTATGAGAAATGTAGTAGTGATAAAGTAAAATACAAAGTGTTTCTGATATTCTAAATGTTTTGGACATATGGTCTGGTTCTAGTTAATTTACGCAGAATATTCAGCAAGATTGTCAGGAATTTTTAATGTTTATGCTTGGTGTACTGGAAGATGAAGGTATAGATATTGAAAACCTTTTTGGTCTTTCTTATAAATGGCAACAAGATTGTCAAAATTGTTTGTTTACATGTAGCACTAACATAGACACTGAAAGATTCATATATTTGACTTTACCTGACGGTGAATCAGTGTCTTTTAACAAGTAATTAGAAGAGCAACTCAAAATATGGAGTGTAGCCAATGTAAATCAGAAATGTCATCAACATTGTTTATACAAAGATATGGACAGTATGTAATTTTAATGCTGCAACGTTGTAGAGCTGATGGAAAGAAATTGAAAACTTTAATTAAACTTTTTGTAGCTGGACAAGTTTCAATATCAGGAAGAACTTTTCTAGCTGTTGCAATTATTTTTCATGATGGACCTTCTACAACATCTGGACATTACACTGTTTATTTAAAATGTCTGAAAGGTTGGATACATTGTAATGATAGTCAAATAGTTTTTAAACAACGTTTGCCTAAAGAGTTACCAAATTCTTACCTAATATTTTTAAAGCCAAAATTTTAAGTTCAAAATTAGGCCATTTTGTAAGTGAGGGTGAGGAGGTTGAAGGTGACCCTCTTGTTGATATTGAGGCAGTGTACGTGTATTAGGTGGTGACTGATATGGCTGCAGCAGGGAACATTGATTATCAGTCAGGTGGTGGTCTTTTGGATTTGTTGTAGTTGTTGTAGGTGTTTGGCTGGAATTCATGTGTAGAGTGTTTTGCCACAGTGTAGTCTGCTGCTGATGAGGGACTGTGTTACTGTTCTTCTTCTTTTGGTAAGGATCCACTTGTAAATGTTGCGGAGCATGTGGAGGGTGTTATGGTAGTACAAGGAGACGGTGTAGACTTGCCTACACATGGAGAGGGAGGAGTTTAGAATGAATCCTAGGTTGTGGATATGGTTAGTAGGTGTTGGTAGTGTCCAGAGTGTAGTGAGCTAGCAGGAGTCTTCCGAGGCTGAGGGGGTGGGTCTGAGGATGAGTACTTTTGTTTTGTGCGTTTTCATGTTTAGAGAGCTGCTCTTTATGTAGTTGGTGATGTCCTTCATTGTGTCGTGGAGGTTGCTTTTGTTGGTATGTGGATTCTTGGTGAGGAAGAGGATGAGCTTGGTGTCGTCGATGTAGGAGATGATGTTGAGGTTGTGATGGCGGGTCACTTGTGTGAGGGTGGCCATGTAGATGTTGAATAGCGTCAGGCTGAAGGATGAGCACGGGGAGATGGAGCAAATGCTGTCGGTGGTTTTGGATCAGAAGGCTGGGAGGCAGATGCTCAGGCTGTGTGGAATAGTATGTGAAACCACAAAGGACTTGTTGTTATATATTTTGTCAGCATATATTTGTAAGTAATATTATTTACAGTGTATGAAAATTAATCATAATGTTTTGTTATGTGATGATTGAGATGTGTCATATTTACGTAAGAAATTGCTCTTAGAGAAAAACATTTAATATATGTTTTATTTCAATTTTTTAGATTGTTATTGAGAATGTTGAATGTTTTTTTTAAGATAATCTTATTGATTGTCTTTTTTTTTGCCCGCTGTTATATGATAAGTACTATTGAACTCACTGTTTCTAGTGAAATTCAATATTTTCTGAGAACAGCAAAAAAGGCGAATGTAATACTTTACAAATTATTTCGTGTTGTAAAAGATATATTGTAATTGTATTTTTTTGAGTCTTCCACAGATGGTAATTTTATAATATATAATTTTTGTATTATTTAATATGCTTTAGGTAAGGACAAGTAAGTGCTAAAAATGGTCGAAGGAATGTGCTTCAAACGAGCTCAAGTAACAAAACATGGACGAGAAGGTAAGTATGTAAAGATGGTTTGTATCTTTTAAAGATATTTTAAAAACTATATACTGGTTGTACCTGTCAGAACCCCTCATCAATCAGTGGATATGATAATGACTTATCTAAACCCTAGCTGCTGCAGGAGAGATGAAGAATCCACAAGGAAACATACTTGGAGTGCTTTAGTGGAACAGAGGAATTCTAAGATGGCTGCCTCGAGGAAAGACATGGTGGGGGTCTAGCCATTTAGCACACATCTGTGGGGAATCCTTGGTGAGGCGCGCGCTCCCTAATGAGTGAGCACTTCACTTACGACGTTCCTGACTTCAGACCCATTTTCAATTGCTCAATAGATATTTCTGAAGAGAAAGCACAAATATTTCTGAGAGTTAAAAAAGGTTGCCAGTTAAACTTACCTTAGTTATCGTGCCCACAACTAGAATACAGCTTCCGAGTTGGAAGAAGCCCGCACATTGCACAGTGGTTGATTTTCCTGTCGTGGCTCCTTCAGGGCAGACGGACTCAGTCGTGTTCAGCACCTGAAGAGCAGAGACAATAAGAAACCATACAAGAAACCTAAGTGATACCTTATAGTTGACAAAGATATATTCTTGGAAAATAATCATATGACAAGTTACTGAGTGACTAAACTTACCTGACATTATAGAGAATATTGAATATATTTACTCAATGTATTTTCTGTAACCTAAAACGAGAAACGATAAAATTCGTGATAAGCAAGATCTTAAGGGAAAAGAACAAAAATCCACTAGAAACACTGTTGAATTAAAAGGAATGTTAGTGAAAAACACAAGATATTCAAGGATTGACAGAATAGATAACAAGCAACAGCATAAAGAATGGTTATTAGAAGAACACAAGGAAATTAATAATATACAAATTAGACAATAAACTGAGAGGCCTAGGTTAATGAATGTTACATAATTATAGGTTATAAGCAGTGAGAAAAATAAAGAACCGCAAGCTACAAGGTTGCAGATAAATACTAGAGGAGAGGCTAGTTCAAAAGTTGAAGAGGTAGGTAATTAGTAGGGTTAGACTAAGTTATAGATGAGGAATAGAGATAGAGTGAAGACATGAAGTATTCAAAAAGTAGTGTGATCATGATGTCTAAATAAACACAGATACACAGTGTTATTCTGGAAAATGAATAGTATCTTTTGCATTTTACTAAAACACATTTACTATTTGGGAATGTGAATAGATATATTCTACATTTTTTAGTAGTGTATTTTAGTATAATAGCATGAGTCTTTTCCTATAGTCATAAGGAGTGACTGGTTTAGAAATTTAAGAAAAGCTAAGAACAGGATATTCTTATAAGTAATTATATGTATATAGCTTTCCAAAGGAGTAAAACTCTAGTAATGGAACGTTATTAGATAACAGCATTTATATAGTATTTTTTGTAGGATAAAATAGGTGAAAACGGTAGTTTTGTATTATATCTTATGAAAAGTGATAAAATGAACTGTTTATATTTTTTATAGAAGAGCAAGAACATAAAGGAAAAATTAATGAAAGAGAACAGGCTCATACTGAGGAGATTTTGGATATTATCTTGAGTATAATTGAAGAATTAATCGTATCTGTCACAGGCAAAGAGAGTGAGGAAGGGGAAATTAGTGCTGGAAAAATGAGGTGTGATTTCAAAGACGAAAGCTTTGATGGAGATTTTCTGGAAGTATTAAATTATGTTGAAATTTTAGAACAAATTAATTCAGAAACTGCTAACAAGGCAATTGATCTGAATGACTTTTCTGATGAACTTGTGTTGGAATGTCTCTTCAATTATGAGATGTTACAAAAATAAATTTATTGTTTAAAAATAAGAAAGGTTTGAGCACTATCTACTAATGTATTTATTGAACTAAAAGTGAAGCACTTATAGATTCAGTTATATATTCTTTAAATGTTTGTATTGATGTAAAATATGAAAAGCGTGTCCGAGAATATGGATTGCTTAAAATTCATATGGAGTATACATGCAGGCTTGTATGCACCTGCAGAAGTGTGTTTTATGCCTTCAATATCCCAGTCTGTATCCTTAGACTTCCTCCAAACACTCTGTCACTGTTGTTTCAGTTTTGTAGTGAGTCATTTATCGGTATGTAGTAATCCATTCACTACATTAAAACACTAATGGGCACAAATATAATAACTGGCATATCCCCAGGAATATGTTAGTTATTATGCTCCGTGATACCACCACCATGGATGTGCCGTATTTACAATGCGGTGTACCATGTGACAAAAATGGCACATATATGTGATGTATCTGTGCTGTAAAGGTGGTGCATTGTTTGAGTTATGTTGCAAGTGGAACGCATCTCCAGCAATGCTCTGGGGGCCCTATGCTGAGAATGCAGTGTCATTCCATACACCTGCTTCAAGCTATTGCAGGGTTTTGACACAGCATGAGCCCAAAAGTGACAAAGTGAAATCTTGTAGATTTCAGTCAGCCACTTTTAGGAGTTGTTCCTGCGCCGGAACGACCCCCTTATGTAGGAAAGTCTCCTTCTGGTACAGGGATTTACATTGTGACGCACCTCCCAGAGACGTCACATTCTAAATACCACATACCATGGCGCATCTTTTGCACCACCGCTCATCAGAAAAGTGATGCAACGTCGGTGTAAAAGAGGCACAAGGGTGTTGTAAATCTGCCCCTAACAAACACTTACAAATTCACCCAGGCAGTTTCACTAGCAGTGCATTCTTTTTTAATTTACTTTTGTTATTATTTTACATTAAAAATATGAAATGTAACTTTAAAAATAAAATAGATATAAGTATTTATGATAAAAATGTAGGAAATTACTGTAAAAAGAAAGAAATATAATAATTATTAAACCATAGGTTTCAGGCACGTTATAGTTAGGAATTAGCATTTAAAAAACCTTAGAAATTCACTGAAAAAAACATAGGTTTCACACACGTTATAGTTAGGAATTAGCATTTAAAACACCTTGCAAATTCACTGAAAACCCATAGGTTTCACACATGTTATAGTTAGCTGGACATTTCACTCATACAAAACCATTGAAATTCCCCGTTATAGTTAGTTCAGCTAACTATAACTCGCGCGCCCGCAATGCACTGCTGATGATGTCACATATTGCATCACTCATGGCATGGTCAGTGACATCACTTTTTTTTATGTGTATAGCTAAAGGTCGGTGGAAGAATAAATGGATGGTTTTTTTTGTAAATACATATATATATATATATATATATTTTTTTTTTTTTTTTTTTTTTTTTTTTTTTTTGCGCAAAAGGAGCTGCACAACCAGGATATATTTCAAAAGCTTTTTATTAGAGCTTCACCCCACCAACGCGTTTCAGCCTCAACAGGCTTTGTTCACGGTCAGTTAGTCCTTCCACTCTTTCTCATATTTATACTAGCCCATTTTAGCCATTTAGGAGGCATTATGGGATACGTAGTCTTTACATAGTTTTAAGAATTATATCACAAAATTAAATAAAAAGAAAGACTGGTGTATATGACGTTATGTCTTTTGATAATCAATTGCATCATATTCAATTCATATGGGCATTAATAATTCACATAATTCATATGGGATTAGTTCCCAAATTATTGTTCAGAATTCACAGTTCATCGGGTGTAGTACCCTATTGTATTGAAGAGGCTGAGCCGGTCCCGGTAACAGTCACTCCAAGTGTATGTGGAGGTCTTCCCCAAAGTTCATACCTCTCGGCATTTTTGTGCGGAAGCGGATAATTAGGCGCGACTCCATTTGTCTCAGTTTACGAACCGTGTCGCCACCTCTTTCCGTTCTCATCAGCATTTTAAGTCCATAGAATCTCATTGATTTCCACTCTCCATTTTGGCAAGCGTTGATGTGTTTAGCTGTGGCATAGAGCATATTTTTGTTTTTTACCGCTCTGATATGTTCCAAAATTCTTTTTTTTAACATACAGGTAGTACTTCCTATGTATTTGCTGCCACATTTGCATTCGATTACGTACACCACGTTTTTCGATGTGCACGAGATCTGTTGATCGATCTGCATTATTTTGCCATTTGGTTCCTCGATGGATTGTTTACTCATGCCAATCTTACACGCCTTACAGCTCAGACAGGGTTTGAATCCTTTTCGTTGGTTTGTTAACCAATCAGTCTGCGTCTTGACTTGAAAGTGGCTGTTCACCAAAGAATCTTGCAGGGATTTGTTCTTCCTGTAAGTTATTTGTGGTTGTTTGCCTACCAGCTGTCCTATGTCCGGGTCCCCGGATATGAGGTGCCAGTACTTTTTCATTTTGTTGGCGATCATTCCACTCTCCTTGTTGTATGTGGTTATGAATCTCGGCGGATCTTTTTCCACTGCCTTCTTTGGTTTTTCAACCAATAATTCTGTTCTTGTTTTTTGATCAGCCTTCCTTTTGCAGTTCTTTAAGACTCGATCATGATATCCTCTTGATTCGAATCTCATCTTGCTTTCATTTATTTTAGCTTCTGCATCATCAGGTTTGGAACAGTTTCTTTTTAATCTGATGTATTCTCCGTATGGAATACTCTTCATCAGTGCTTGCGGGTGAAAACTTGTGCCATGCAACACGCTATTGGTCGCTGTCTTCTTGCGGAACAAGGTGGACTCCAGTTTCCCATCTGAGATGTAAATTTCAGTGTCCAGAAACGCAATTCTTTTGGTACTCGTTGCACATGTGAATTGGAGACCTATTGTGTTTGCATTCAGTTTTACAAAGTAGTCGCGGAAATCAGATTCAGACCCATGCCAAATTATGAACAGGTCATCTATGTATCGGACCCACAATATGATCCGATCCAGTTCCAATTGATTATTCGTGTTCCATGCGACTGTTTTCTCCCACCATCCCATGGTGATATTGGCATAGTTGGGAGAAAATGAAATGCCCATGGCAGTCCCACACTCTTGTTTATATAACTCCTGATTGAATAAGAACACATTGTTCGTCAAGCAGATGTTGATCATTTTTAGGAGCATGTTCGTGTGTTCCAAGGTGGAAATACTACGCTGTTTCAAAAAGTACTGGCATGCTCCAATACCTACATCATGCCTTATCGAAGTATACAATGAAACGACATCTATGGTCGCTAACAGATATTGTTCATTCCACCTTATGTCCTGAATTATTCGAAGGAACTGGCCAGTGTCCTTGATGTAGGACGGCATGCTTTGGGCAATTGGCGCCAGGAAAGTGTCCACATATCTTGACAGATTTTCGTATATGGAGCTGCATGAAGAGACAATTGGTCTGCCTGGGGGATCTATTAGAGTCTTATGTATTTTTGGCAGAAAGTATATGCACGGCATTGTTGGATAATCTATATCTAGGAATTTCCTCTCTTCCTCATTCAGTAACCCTTTCTTGTGCCACTCATGCAAATGGTCCTTCAGTTCTTTCAACATTCTGGTACTAGGATTGCTTGAGATTTTTGAATAATTTTGCTGTTGGTCTAATTGTCTCATAGCTTCTTTCTTGTAATCCATAGTATCCATTATTACAATGTTGCCCCCTTTGTCGGCGGGCTTTATTGTAATTTTGCCATTATCCATGAGAGATTTAAGTGCTTTCCTTTCCGCAGTTGTTAAGTTTTCCCTAGTATTGTTTCTTGTTTTTTGTAATTTGTCCAGCTCCTCATTTACAGCATCTGAAAAGAGATCAATTTTATTGCCCGGTGACAGTATCGGATAGAATCGGGATTTCCTTTTTAATCCTGTTTCTGGTCTTTCGTTGGTTCTTATGTCCATTTGCTCTAGCATTTGGATATCTGATATATCTGTATTCTCCTGATCAAACATCCTTAGGAAGGTTTCTCTAATGTCAGGTAGTTGTTCTATTGTGGCAGGGGGTTCTCTTTCCTCATTAACGCTACTCAGGTTCTCGCCATCTGCAGTCGGAGGTTTGTTTGCATGTATCTTGGCCAACTTTAGTTTCCGAACAAATTTGTAGATGTCAATCTTCGTTTGCGTATAGTCGAAGTGGGATTCAGGGCAGAATGATAGGCCTTTGTTTAATACTCTCTTTTCATCCTCAGATAGTTGGTGATTGGACAGATTGACGATGAGATTTACTACTTCCGGTTGCGGAGGGGATATTGTCTTCTTGTGTTGTTTTGATCTGCGGGTTTTTCTGGTGCTGGTGCGGGAGGTTGTTGTGCTTGTGCCGGTCTCCCCCGGCCTCTCCCTTGAAATGGTCTTCTTCCCCTTCCCCTTCCTCCGCCACGTGAGATGCTTTTCTCCAAGTTGACTAGTGTGACTTCTTCTAAAACAGACAAGTTTTTTGTCTGGGGTGTCTGACGTGCTGTTCCATCTTCACTAACGTCTGACTCGCTAGCACTTGACGGTGCTTTATATGCTGGATAGTTCTTTTTTAGATTGTCGTATCGTCTTGCAAAGGTCAAAATTCTGCCACAGGCGTAATCCTGTTCATCCCGTTGGAACTTTCGTTCTTTTCTTTCTTCGACTTCTTTCTCATACATGTCAAGTTTTTTCTCCATTTCTTGTCTCAGTTTGGCGATTTCGTCCTGATTTGTTTCACTTAGTAGTTTATCCTCTGCCTCTTTAATCCTGATTGTCAATTCATCAAGATCCATCTTTGCATGTTTGATGAGGATTCTCATCATATTCAGTGAGCAGATGGTGTTATTTTCCATCCATTCCAAAATTAATTCTTCCTTTGTGTCTGGGTGTGTTGGCATGGTAAATATGCGTAAGCCTCTTGGTATCCGCTTAACCTCGACATAGTTTTCGAGCGCTATTATCTCCCAGCTCTTGTTTATTTCTTTTTTGTAGAGACGCTCTAACAAGTTAATTTGATGTTTGAGCGTGGTATTTGTTTTGTCATGCATTGCGGCACTTTCATCTGCCGTATTTCTCGCTGCCCCAGATTTGAACATAGTCGATGCTTTAGTCGCGCGGAACCGGAAGTAGTAAATCTCATCGTCAATCTGTCCAATCACCAACTATCTGAGGATGAAAAGAGAGTATTAAACAAAGGCCTATCATTCTGCCCTGAATCCCACTTCGACTATACGCAAACGAAGATTGACATCTACAAATTTGTTCGGAAACTAAAGTTGGCCAAGATACATGCAAACAAACCTCCGACTGCAGATGGCGAGAACCTGAGTAGCGTTAATGAGGAAAGAGAACCCCCTGCCACAATAGAACAACTACCTGACATTAGAGAAACCTTCCTAAGGATGTTTGATCAGGAGAATACAGATATATCAGATATCCAAATGCTAGAGCAAATGGACATAAGAACCAACGAAAGACCAGAAACAGGATTAAAAAGGAAATCCCGATTCTATCCGATACTGTCACCGGGCAATAAAATTGATCTCTTTTCAGATGCTGTAAATGAGGAGCTGGACAAATTACAAAAAACAAGAAACAATACTAGGGAAAACTTAACAACTGCGGAAAGGAAAGCACTTAAATCTCTCATGGATAATGGCAAAATTACAATAAAGCCCGCCGACAAAGGGGGCAACATTGTAATAATGGATACTATGGATTACAAGAAAGAAGCTATGAGACAATTAGACCAACAGCAAAATTATTCAAAAATCTCAAGCAATCCTAGTACCAGAATGTTGAAAGAACTGAAGGACCATTTGCATGAGTGGCACAAGAAAGGGTTACTGAATGAGGAAGAGAGGAAATTCCTAGATATAGATTATCCAACAATGCCGTGCATATACTTTCTGCCAAAAATACATAAGACTCTAATAGATCCCCCAGGCAGACCAATTGTCTCTTCATGCAGCTCCATATACGAAAATCTGTCAAGATATGTGGACACTTTCCTGGCGCCAATTGCCCAAAGCATGCCGTCCTACATCAAGGACACTGGCCAGTTCCTTCGAATAATTCAGGACATAAGGTGGAATGAACAATATCTGTTAGCGACCATAGATGTCGTTTCATTGTATACTTCGATAAGGCATGATGTAGGTATTGGAGCATGCCAGTACTTTTTGAAACAGCGTAGTATTTCCACCTTGGAACACACGAACATGCTCCTAAAAATGATCAACATCTGCTTGACGAACAATGTGTTCTTATTCAATCAGGAGTTATATAAACAAGAGTGTGGGACTGCCATGGGCATTTCATTTTCTCCCAACTATGCCAATATCACCATGGGATGGTGGGAGAAAACAGTCGCATGGAACACGAATAATCAATTGGAACTGGATCGGATCATATTGTGGGTCCGATACATAGATGACCTGTTCATAATTTGGCATGGGTCTGAATCTGATTTCCGCGACTACTTTGTAAAACTGAATGCAAACACAATAGGTCTCCAATTCACATGTGCAACGAGTACCAAAAGAATTGCGTTTCTGGACACTGAAATTTACATCTCAGATGGGAAACTGGAGTCCACCTTGTTCCGCAAGAAGACAGCGACCAATAGCGTGTTGCATGGCACAAGTTTTCACCCGCAAGCACTGATGAAGAGTATTCCATACGGAGAATACATCAGATTAAAAAGAAACTGTTCCAAACCTGATGATGCAGAAGCTAAAATAAATGAAAGCAAGATGAGATTCGAATCAAGAGGATATCATGATCGAGTCTTAAAGAACTGCAAAAGGAAGGCTGATCAAAAAACAAGAACAGAATTATTGGTTGAAAAACCAAAGAAGGCAGTGGAAAAAGATCCGCCGAGATTCATAACCACATACAACAAGGAGAGTGGAATGATCGCCAACAAAATGAAAAAGTACTGGCACCTCATATCCGGGGACCCGGACATAGGACAGCTGGTAGGCAAACAACCACAAATAACTTACAGGAAGAACAAATCCCTGCAAGATTCTTTGGTGAACAGCCACTTTCAAGTCAAGACGCAGACTGATTGGTTAACAAACCAACGAAAAGGATTCAAACCCTGTCTGAGCTGTAAGGCGTGTAAGATTGGCATGAGTAAACAATCCATCGAGGAACCAAATGGCAAAATAATGCAGATCGATCAACAGATCTCGTGCACATCGAAAAACGTGGTGTACGTAATTGAATGCAAATGTGGCAGCAAATACATAGGAAGTACTACCTGTATGTTAAAAAAAAGAATTTTGGAACATATCAGAGCGGTAAAAAACAAAAATATGCTCTATGCCACAGCTAAACACATCAACGCTTGCCAAAATGGAGAGTGGAAATCAATGAGATTCTATGGACTTAAAATGCTGATGAGAACGGAAAGAGGTGGCGACACGGTTCGTAAACTGAGACAAATGGAGTCGCGCCTAATTATCCGCTTCCGCACAAAAATGCCGAGAGGTATGAACTTTGGGGAAGACCTCCACATACACTTGGAGTGACTGTTACCGGGACCGGCTCAGCCTCTTCAATACAATAGGGTACTACACCCGATGAACTGTGAATTCTGAACAATAATTTGGGAACTAATCCCATATGAATTATGTGAATTATTAATGCCCATATGAATTGAATATGATGCAATTGATTATCAAAAGACATAACGTCATATACACCAGTCTTTCTTTTTATTTAATTTTGTGATATAATTCTTAAAACTATGTAAAGACTACGTATCCCATAATGCCTCCTAAATGGCTAAAATGGGCTAGTATAAATATGAGAAAGAGTGGAAGGACTAACTGACCGTGAACAAAGCCTGTTGAGGCTGAAACGCGTTGGTGGGGTGAAGCTCTAATAAAAAGCTTTTGAAATATATCCTGGTTGTGCAGCTCCTTTTGCGCAAAAAATTAATATATGGGTCTGGATCCGACCCCTGAGCGCAGCACACGCTGTTGAGCGCTCTCATGTTCTGCTGGATCACTTTGTGAAACGAGGATATATATATATATATATATATATTCACTGAAAAAACATAGGTTTCAGGCCTTATATAGTTAGGAATTAGCATTTAAAAAAAACTTGCAAATTCACTGTAAAAACCATAGGTTTCAGGCCTTATATAGTTAGGAATTAGCATTTAAAAAACCTTTGAAATTCACTGAAAAAACAATAGGTTTCAGGCCTTATATAGTTAGGAATTAGCATTTAAAAAACCTTTGAAATTCACTGAAAAAAACATAGGTTTCAGGCCTTATATAGTTAGGAATTAGCATTTAAAAAACCTTGCAAATTCACTGAAAAAACCATAGGTTTCAGGCCTTATATAGTTAGGAATTAGCATTTAAAAAACCTTTGAAATTCACTGAAAAAACCATAGGTTTCAGGAGTTATATAGTTAAGAATTAGCTTTTAAAAAACCTTTGAAATTCACTCAAAAAACTATAAGTTTTAGTGGTGTTATAGTTAGCTGGACATTTTACTCATACAAAACCATTGAAATTGCTCCTATATAGTTAGTTGTACTAACTATATTTCGCGCACCCGCAATCCACTGCTGATGATGTCACATATTAGATCATTCATGACATGGTCAGTGACATCACTGATGACATCTCAAATGACATCACTGATGACATCACTGATGACATCATCCAGTGACTGTGGTTTGCTTCGTTATTTAAATGTGCATTATATATATATCAATTAGCATTGAAGAATAAGTGGATATATATAAATAAAAATTTGGATGGAGGATTTAGTAGCAGTGTAATTGACTGTTTACTTGACCAATTTATAATGTCTCACTAAATATAGTGGATAGTGACTAAACTGTGTGAATATCTGTATCACTTTGTCAGTTGTTGTGTAAACTGATTCTACAGTTGGTTACTAGCTATGTGAAAGTCTATATTAGTTATTGATTAGTTAACTCAGTATTTGTATGGGAGTGTGAAAGTGTGTGTGGTTCGGTTGGGGGGGTGTGACTGTCCAAAGATGTGTGAATAGTTGTTTCAGTAGATATATGAAGTTAAAACTACATGTTCTAACAGTTGTTTGGGTGAGTGAATATCTTTATGGGTGTGGTGATGAGCAAATATATTTCTCAATTGTACAGGTCCAACAAACTAGAAAAATAAAAGGCAGTGTATGTGTCAGTTGTTGTATATAAATAAGTATACATAAGACACAATGATTGTGTGAGTGACTGTATGGATAACTGTATACTTGTAATAATGATTTTATAATTCACTAAGTATGACTTACTATCTAAATTAATAGAAGAAGTGGTGTTTGTATAAGTGTTTTGCTAAGTAAATATGTAAGTATGATCCATTGTTTGCATAAGTGAGTAGGATGACTTCATATGTGAATAGGATGCGTGCTGTTAATGTCGATATAGATGTATAAGTATTTTTGATAGTGTTCTATTGTTCATTGACAGCATGTATGAGTGAATCCATAGGTGAGTGATTAGATGTGTGTATACATCTATGAATCGCTGAGTGGATTTTTAGATACTTGTATTGCTGTGACAATGGATTTAAATATGATACTCTGTATTTTACAAAGAGTGATGAAAAATTGTAATAGTGTATGAAAAGGTGTATGTGATTGTCACGTGGATGATGTCATCAGTGATGTCTTTTGAGATGTCATCAGTGATGTCACTGACCATGTCATGAATGATCTAATATGTGACATCATCAGCAGTGGATTGCGGGTGCGCGAAATATAGTTAGTACAACTAACTATATAGGAGCAATTTCAATGGTTTTGTATGAGTAAAATGTCCAGCTAACTATAACACCACTAAAACTTATAGTTTTTTGAGTGAATTTCAAAGGTTTTTTAAAAGCTAATTCTTAACTATATAATCCTGAAACCTATGGTTTTTTCAGTGAATTTCAAAGGTTTTTTAAATGCTAATTCCTAACTATATAAGGCCTGAAACCTATGGTTTTTTCAGTGAATTTGCAAGGTTTTTAAATGCTAATTCCTAACTATATAAGGCCTGAAACCTATGGTTTTTTCAGTGAATTTGAAAGGTTTTTTAAATGCTAATTCCTAACTATATAAGGCCTGAAACCTATGTTTTTTTCAGTGAATTTGCAAGGTTTTTTTAAATGCTAATTCCTAACTATATAAGGCCTGTAACCTATGGTTTTTCAGTGAATTTCAAAGGTTTTTTAAATGCTAATTCCTAACTATATAAGGCCTGAAACCTATGGTTTTTTCAGTGAATTTGCAAGGTTTTTTAAATGCTAATTCCTAACTATATAAGGCCTGAAACCTATGGTTTTTTCAGTGAATTTGAAAGGTTTTTTAAATGCTAATTCCTAACTATATAAGGCCTGAAACCTATGTTTTTTTCAGTGAATTTGCAAGGTTTTTTTAAATGCTAATTCCTAACTATATAAGGCCTGTAACCTATGGTTTTTTCAGTGAATTTCAAAGGTTTTTTAAATGCTAATTCCTAACTATATAAGGCCTGAAACCTATGGTTTTTTCATTGAATTCGCAAGGTTTTTTAAATGCTAATTCTATTAGCGAATAACGTTAAATTTAAAACGTTTTTTAAATCTCAAATGCCTGCTTTGCTAACAGAGTTTTTAAGCACAGGCTCTTTTGTCTCTGGTGGCCATCTTGGGAGACTGCATATCAGAATTTTTTTAATGAAATATAAGAGGATTTGAGAAGTCACTCAAAATGTGCCCTGCATTTTTCTTTCTTCAGCACTAATCATAATTTCTATGGCAAAATGAACCCCCTCATTTTGTTCCTTTGCAAATTAAATGTTTTAAGTGTTAACACTTTATTCCAATCAAGATGACTTCAGGTGTGCCATACTTTTGTCATAAGTAAGACTGTTAGCGCTCTAGTTGTTCTTTAGAACACTCTGGGACATTCTGTCATTGGGCTATAGTTGGGCTACATCTGGCTGATATTTGGGCTACATTTGTTTTTTTTTGTCTCTGGTGGCCATCTTTGGGCTACATTGGGCTACATTGGGCTACATTGGGCTACATTTGGGCTCTAACATATATATAGCCCAATGTAGCCCAATATATATTTTTTCAAAGTAAATTTTCGTAAAAACCACTGGAGTACATATCTTGAGACATAGCAAAGGCACATCGGGCTACCAGTCCCTACAATTTTTCCAAGTTTGGTGGAAAACCATTCAGCCGTTCGGGCTAAAAGTGAGTCCAACCGCCCTATGGAAATTAACATGGGGAAAACATGTTTTGGGACTCCCCTTTTATCTCGGCCCCCGCTTGACGAATCCCCCCCAAACGTTCAGGGAAGGACCGGAGCGCTGCGAGGCAAAGTTAAGGAAAATTTCAGGAAGATTCCTCAACCGGCGCCAAAGTTATTCCCAATAGAATGTTGCGATTTCCCTATGGAAAACAATCCTAACTATATATACCTACTGGCTCTCGCCAGTAGGTAATATATATATATATATATATATATATATATATATATATATATATATATATATATATATATATATATATATATATATATATATATATATAAAACCCCACAGTGACTTTTTTCAAAGAAGTACTCGCACTCGGAATATGCCACACGTTTATTTTACAAAGGCTATGCGTTTCGACAGCAAGGCTGTCTTGATCATACCATTTGTCTAGTGTTAAAAGAAGTGCTTACATAGGTATGGACACCTACAAAGCGGCCATCCCAAAGCGGTGTAAAATACATGGTATAGAATGCATCTATTCATTGTTAATACATTTGATGCCTCAAAAGAAAAATAAATGCACAGCCATAGTGGAATAAATATAGATAGAATCCTCTATATTCACTAAACGTTGTAGGCTGCAGATATTTTATGTATAATACAAATAAACGATGTTTACGCGTACAATTCCACAGAGTATTAGAAATGCTCTCTACATCAATGACATTCATTAGACATAGTGTCTATTTCCTAGAAAAGAGATTGGTATATAAATGATTATATATACGACTATATACGGCATAGTGCTTTAGTTTTTTAGCATCAAAAAAGGGCATTCACATTTTTATATATATATGTTAATAGATTGGCCTAAATACAATCATTAATAACCCATGCAGTCTTCCGTGTATCACGTGAAAAAAAAAGAGAAGAAAACAAAGTGCACAAATTTTTTTGTGATAAATTACATTAAAAAGTCTTATCTGGAGATGGACCGATGAAATGGAAGAAAGGGATAGGTTATCCGGAACGGATGAGACAGTCCGCAACTGAAGTAACCCTTCCTTTCCTCCTACATAAAGAGAAAAAAGATATACAGTGTATATATAAAATAGATACATGATGCACTATTAATACATAGTCTACATGTCATATTATAACAACATATCAAACTGCAAGATATACATGGCAGCAGTTAGTCCTAATATAAGATATTTTGTACCGATAGTTATAACTATAGTCATTCTTCACGCAGATGCAAGGCTAGTTCCTCATCAAGATTGTGACCGTTACGATATTTAGTATTGAGTTTGATTATCCACTTGGACTCCCATTTGCGTAAAAGCAGAGTTCGATTTCCACCTCTAGGACCAATGTGGACTTGTTCCAATGCAAAAAAGCTTAACAGTGTGCTATTGGATAGATGGAAGAGCTCGAAATGTCTAGCTATTGGGTAATGTGGGTCCTTTTTATTTATTTCTCGCCCGTGCTCGAGCACTCTTTTTTTGGTTGTTAACGTGGTACTGCCCACATACCTCATTTTGTACGTGCACATGAGCACATATATACAATAGGTGGAACTACGCGTTAAAAAATGGTCAATGGTTTTAGGTGAACTGTGGCCAGGGATTGAAACCGTTTTGACCATACTGCTATTACAACAGGCTTTACAGTGCCCACAGGGATAAAAACCTTTCAAACTGTGCTCACTGTCTGGTCTTCTCGGCATGATATTATTGTGTACAATGATGTCTCTGATACTCCCTTTCCTGTAAGTTATTTTGGGTCGTCGTGACATGGTAGAAGCAATAATGGGGTCGCTGGTTAACACATCCCATTTGTCTGCCAATATTTTGGAAATCTGTTCGCAGTTACTATTGTAAGTAAGTATTACTCTGGTAATATCTTCCAGACCAGTATTGTTTACCTTAGTTTCCACATCCTCTTTCTGATTCAGCAATAAATCACGGTCTACATTGTTGACTTGATTCATGGCTCTTCTCAATACCCATTCAGGATACCCTCTGTCCCTGAACATTTTAATCATGATTGCCATTTCCTGTTCAAAAGCTGCAGTACTGCTACAGTTTCATCTCACTCTCAGCAGCTCCCCATATGGTATACTGCACTTGAGAGTGTCTGGGTGGCTGCTGAGAGCGTGAAGAAGTGTATTTCCTGCTGTGGCCTTCCTGAAAAGACTAGTTTTTAGGGTACTGTCTTCTGGTGTAACTAGAGGATCTAGGAATTCAATGGATTGACTACTGATGTTACTTGTCAGTGTTATGTTGTGAGTATTGGTATTCAGTATCTTAATGAACTCCACTGCTTGGGCTTTGGTACCTGTCCAAATAAGGAAAAGATCGTCTATGTATCGAAGCCAAAGTTTAACTTTGACAAAATAGGAATCCTAGGTACGCTATGTTTAATCTCCTCCTCCCACTTCCCCAGGAAGAAGTTAGCAAAACTTGGGGCAAAACATGTGCCCTTAGCTGTGCCACGGATCTGTTGGAATAGTGTGCCATTAAACATAAAGATGTTATTAGTCAGGCACAGTGACATAATTTCCAACAGCATGTTGGTGTGTTCCAGATATTGGATAGATCTTCTTTGTAGATAATGGTAACTTGCCTCCATACCGTCAGTGTGATTGATAATGGTATAGAGGGAGTTAACATCCAGGGTAATCAGCAAGTCGTTAGCTCCCCAATTAACCCCTTGGAGTTTGCAGTTGAAATCTGTACTGTCGTTTACATAAAATGGTAATCCAATGACATACTCATGCAAGAAAAAATCTACGTACTAGGAGACATTTTCTAGGGCACTCCCTATAGAAGATACTATAGGTCTCCCTGGTGGTGTAGTGGGGTTTTTATGGATCTTTGGCAAGAGATACAAAATAGATAGCTTGGGATAATCTCTTTTTAGGAAACAGTATTCTTCCCATGTTAAATA
Source organism: Lissotriton helveticus (assembly GCF_964261635.1). Lineage (NCBI taxonomy): Eukaryota > Metazoa > Chordata > Amphibia > Caudata > Salamandridae > Lissotriton > Lissotriton helveticus. Next base: position 2,073,980,108 of record NC_136061.1, read on the forward strand.
ACAATTCTGCTGCCATTGTTTAAGCTTGTCCCAAATATCAACAATACTGGCATTAAATACATCCATGTTGATCTGCATATAAAAGGTATAGTCATCTAGTTGTCTCTGTGCCTCAGCTAGATACATTTCTTTCCCCCATAAAACAATATTGCCTCCTTTGTCGGCTGGACGGATAAAAGTATCAATGTCATTCGCCAGATCTCTAGGGAATGCCCTTTGTTCAATTGACAAATTGAAATGTATCTTTCTATTTGCTTTACGTTTGAGTTTGAGTAAAGCTTGAGTCACGACATCTTGAAAAGTGTCCATATTATCATGAGGGAGATTTGGATAAAAAACAGATTGTGGTTTAAATTTTGTTGATGTGATCTGATCTGTAGAAATATCTAACTCCCAATCACCATTGTCTCCTGTAGTATTTGGATCTACATCGCAGGCATATTATGGAGTGTGGATGCATCTAAAATATTAAGGTTAGGAAAGTTACAGGTGGTATTGTCTCCTTGTGGTAGTCTATTTTCATCGTTTTGTTTGTATAGAAGATGCCACTTTTTCAATTTTACCTTTCTCACGAATTTATACAGATCTGTTTGTGTATCCGCATATTTGAAGACTTCGGAAGGGCAAAAAGTTAATCCTGAACATAGTGTACTTTTCTCTGAGAATGTTAGTTGTCGTTTACTCAAATTAATAATAGTTTGATTTACCACATTTGGATCCATTAATCCTTGCTTTTTGAGGCACGTGTCTTGTTTCCCATGGGCTCTTTTATATATTTCTTATGCTTCCCTTTGTTTTATTCGATTGCATCTTTGCTTGCTCCTCCCCTCCCTCTTCGTCTTCCGCGGCCTCTGGCCTGCGGTTTCCCATTTCCAGGTGGTGACTGGGGTATTGTTCTTGGCACCTGGCGGCCCCTTCGTAGGACCCTGAACTCGTCTAAAAAATGTGCCCGTCTTGATGGTATTGGCCTTTCTGAGATTGAACTTTCTGTAGAGACTGAAAGGTCTGTATCTGACCCACTGACATCCATAGTAGGGATGTTACTCTTTGTCGCTATTCCTACTTCTGTTGTTTTTAATGGTGGTAAGTCATCATAAAGATAGTCATATTTATGGCTATAACTAAGAATGCGACCAGATTCATAATCAACACAGTCTCTGTGTAAATTCCTTTGCTTTCGATTTTTTATGTCATCCTCATATTGCTCTTGTTTGGGTTTCAAATCTTTCGAAAATTTATTTATGATATCCTGTTCATTGCTTTTTGATAGTTCTTCTTCCAATGTCTTTATTTCTGACAGGATAACATCCCGATCCTCCCAAGCATACTTGATTAAAATATTGAGCATGATTCAAGAGCTGTTTGCTGAGTTCTCCTGCCAGTCTTGCAACATTTGGGGGTTCAAGGATTCTTAGGAGGGCATGATGTAAATACATAAACCTCTTGGGACCATTTGTTTGTCCACATAATCCTGTAGTGAGATAGCTTCCCACCATTTAGCTGTTTCAGATTTTTTCAATTTTTCTAGCCACCTCAGTTTGGTATTAAGTGATGTATCCAATAGGTTACCATTCTTTTGTATAGTACCTGTGCCGCGCCTGATGCTCGTGCAAATAATGTCACTGCTGCTGCACGACGTTCTGCTTCCATGTTCATGCTGAAAATAAAATGTGAGTCCTTATGTGCCTGATATAATGGTACATCTGCATATTAAATATGAATGAAAGAACTTCCCTTTTGTCTTAAATTCGTGGTCATATTCCCCTCCCCAATGGGAGGTTTCTGTTGCCGCTTAAACTAAACACCGCCAAATGGCAACTAAATCGCGTAGTTCCGGTTGCTCGTTTACTGGATTTTTGATTCCAACTGTCTTCGTTGACCTTGATTGTCACATAAGGGTTTCTCAAGTTAATGTTAAACCATGCACAAATACTCAGGATTGCCAGCGGTCCATAAGCAATGTATAAGATTTCCGTTTATTTCCACATCACTGGATTCCTGTAGTTAGATCTCAAGATCTCGAAAATGCACCACTAAGGCCTAGTGCCTCCTACAGCAGAGCAGCGGGCAACAGAGCGGGTGCGTCTGCTCCCAAACGTAACCCACCCTCTCCCCCTACAAGCTCTCCAATAAAGGGCCAAAGGAGACACTCACCTCTTCGGCGCAGTCCGTAAATAAGCTCCTCCAGAATTCGCGAACTTTAGAAATCCCTCACACGGGATAGTGGACGGCCGGTGGACTTCTCCGGTAAGTTTTTCTCGAAACGACCGGGAATCACAAAGTCCGTGGCCCATTGCAGATGGCTAGTAAGCGCCGGGCAGATCTCCCGGCAATTTATAATCCCACAGCAACTTTTTTCAAAGAAGTACTCGCACTCTGAATATGCCACATGTTTATTTTACAAAGGCTACGCGTTTCGACAGCAAGGCTGTCTTGATCACACCATTTGCCTAGTGTTAAAGGAAGTGTTTACATAGGTATGGACATCAACAAAGGACTATTGTTGGGTAAATGGTGTCCTACTAACATAGCGGCCATCTTAAAACGGTCTAAAATACATGTTAAAGAATGCACCTATTCATTGTTAATGCATTTGATGCCTCAAAAGAAAAATGAATGCACAGCCATAGTGGCACAAATATAGATAGAATCCTCTATATTCACTAAGCGTTGTACGCTGCAGATATTTTATGTATAATACAAATCAACAATGTTTACGCGTACAATTCCACAGAGTATTAGAAATGCTCTCTACATCAATGACATTCATTAGACATAGTGTCTATTTCCTAGAAAAGAGATTGGTATATATATGATTATATATACGTATATAGTCGTATATTAAAAAAAGAGATTGGTATATATATGATTATATATACGTATATAGTCGTATATAAAATCATATATAGGCAGCAACCCACAATAGGGTCCCTTAACATATGCAGAGGAAATGGATTTTATAAGAGAACAGACAAAACCCTCCTTGCGACCGAGAGTGCAAAATCCTCAAACCGCTCGCTCAGAAAGAACAGGAGGCGCCAAAGGCGCAAATGCGCCAAACAACAGAGGCAGAGGGCAATTTTACAAGAAAAAAACCTGGCAGCACTAGATACCAGTGCTGAGAACCCCATTATTAACCTAACGAATATCCAACTAAATGCAGCAGAATTACAACTACTAACATTGGGTCTCTTGGGTTTTTGCCCAGAGAGCAACTTTAATTATGTGGAGTCATGGGTCGATGTTTACAAGTTCATTCGTAAATTGAAACTAACAAAGTTTTTCAAGATCAAAAACCATAATAAGCTAACATCTGATCGATCGACCATAGCCCCGCATTCAGGTTTGACAGTACATCAAATCCCTCTTCTGTCGACCTTGCATACTCCGCGCTCTGAAGGTGCAGGAACACAGGACCATGACCTGACCACACAGCAGATTGATGACGCAGAAGGCATTACTATTTCAGCCACGGGAAATAGCCCTTTCAAAGCGCCCTTCACTTTCGTCCCAGTGATGCCACATGATGCATTGGACATTTTTCACGACCGCATCACAGAGGAATTGAAATTGTTGCATCTTAAAACTTCAAAGAACAAACACAAAGCTAAGGATGCAGCATCACAGCTGTACTTCCAACTCATGGATAAACTTAAAAATAGTGACTCAGTGGTGATCAATAACTCTGACAAGGGAGGAAATATAGTATTGTGGGATAGAGCGGAATACAAACAAGAAGCATACAGACACCTGAATAACACTGCATGCTATGAACTTTCAAATGGGGCAGCAGTAAAAAAAAGTCAGCAAAGACTAGAAAGAACAACTTAATGTTTGGAAGAGAGAAGGCTTAATCACCAAAGAAGAATTCAGCTTTCTCTATAAAGAATTCCCGATCCTACCAACTTTCTACTTGATCCCAAAGGTCCACAAGCTTGTGACCCCGGTTCCAGGATGTTCAATAATTTCAGCAATGAACAGTGTCTTTGAAAACACTTCTAGATACGTCAACCACTATTTACAGGAACATGTGATCGCATTGCCTACCTATCTAAGAGACACTAAAGACTTCCTGAGGAACCTCAGCGACATACAGTGGTCTAGTGAGTACTTGCTTATGACTCTAGACGTTACCTCCCTTTACACTAGTATAAGACATGTAGATGGACTCAATGCTGTAGATCATTTTCTAAAAAACAGATCTATTTCGATGTATCGGCATAACATCATGCTACTCAGCATGATACACTGGTGTCTGTTTAATAATTTGTTTATGTTCGACGGCAAGATTTTTAAGCAAGAACAGGGCGTGGCCATGGGTGCATGCTTCTCCCCCAGCTATGCATGCTTGCATGTTGGCTGGTGGGAGAAGCATGTACTCATGGTGGAACATAAAACACTGGTTGACACACATTTAGTCCATATCTGGAGGTACATAGATGACATTTTAGTCGTTTGGAAAGGCACTAGAAATCAGGCCTTAGAATTCATCAATGCCATCAACAACAACCAACTAAATCTACAATTTACAGCACACATTGATCAGAGTACAGTCAATTTCCTTGACATTACTGTGTATAATGAAAACGGTAGGTTAGAAACACGGTTGTTTCGGAAGCCAACGGCAGGTAACACACTTTTACACGCCACAAGTTTTCATCCTTAGCACACCATTACCAGTTTACCATATGGTGAGTTTTTGAGGATACACAGAGCATGTAGTACCTCTGAGTCATTGAATGCAGCACAGGAGGCAGCGAGAAACAGGTTTCTCCAAAGAGGCTATAGATCTAAATTGCTTGATGCAGCTCTGAAAAAAGCCAACACACACGACAGACTAGCTTTGCTGCAAACTCATTTCATATCAGCTATGCCAGCGACACAATCGCTTTCCACTGCTAGCCAGATTGAAAGCCATACCCACAGTGATGTGGTTAATTGCAGGTTTATCTCTACGTACAGTAGGCAGGCCAATAAGATCAAGGGCATTATTAATGCCCAGTGGCCTAAAGTACTAACTGACACCACCTTGTCTCAGGTTTTACCCATCAAGCCTAACTTTAGGTATAGAAAAGCGCGCTCCATGCGCAGCGATTTTGTTAAAACCAGTTCTGAACTTGACCAGAAAACAGGTTGGTTTTCTTGTAGCAAAGGCTTTCACAAATGCAGCACGTTTTGCGTGTAAATTCGGCATGAATGTCAAAACCTATATGATTGCTTTCTCAGAGGCCCCCGTTCATTTGAAGGGGCATTATACGTGCCGCACAGACCATGTAGTTGACATTTTGCAGTGTGTGTGCGGGTTACGCTACGTAGGCAGCACAAAGCTCCCGGCGTATCAGCGAATCTTGCAACATCTTCAGGCAACTGTGAATTCCGATCCCATGTATCCAGTTGCCCGTCACGTTAAAATGGAGCATGAGAATAACCTTAATGTGCTCAAATACTTTGTCCTCGATAGTGTCCCTCTCAGCAAAAGAGGAGGAAATCGAGGGAAACAGCTTAGACAGCTAGAGACGAAGTATATAATCGAGCTCGACACTAAGGCTCCGAAGGGGTTGAACATCTGCGAAGATTTGCATCACTATCTGTAACTAACCCTTCATTACAACACCATGGCATCCCACCGACACACTGCAACACCTTTGTTGTCTGCCCTTTTTTGCATTTGCTGTAGTATCCTTTCAAAGAGTTATGGTCCATATCTCTGCCTGTTTTCGCCCATTGGGATATGTCCTTTTGGACTTTGCCATGCCCTGTATTTGGTCCTTGCCCCCATCTTATTACCATCTGTGTGGAGGGTTGTTTGCTTAGTATTGCTGAACAATTCGCTTAACATCTCGGCTTTACCCCTTTTTTTACAGTTGTCGCATGTAGTTATTGCTTCTACAGATATATTTCTTTTAGAGCACTAGTTACTTTTTTAGCACACTCTTAGTTTTTACCACATAACACGATGAACAACAGCTATGAAGGACCAATCTTTCATAACATCAAGGTCTCTAGGGGGCAACACTTCATTTGTATATGGTTTCTTTTTGTTCGCAACAAGAGCCTGAATGAGGCACTGAACACATAGTTTACAGGGAGGATCGATATGAGAATCAAGGTCTATTTTTTAGATAATGAATTTTTGCCACAATCATTTAACAGGGGTGCAAGCATTTGGGTAAGGATTCATTTGTTTTCTCTTTTCTGTTTTGTACATACAATCATTATATGCATATCCACGTGTAATCATACCTATGTAGTATTTGCGCATTTGTGCAGTCAATTTGTGAATTGGATAACATAAAAAACGATGTATCGATAGGAAATCAAATTGAACAATGTAAGCTAATAAATGGCTCATGAGGTACACACATTATTTACATAATTTTTGGATTTGTATATATGTATATATTTTTCAATTCTTGTATATACTATACAAAATGCATATCAAGATTGAGCAGTTGCATCTCAACACTGTTCTATGGCAACTATATTTGTAGAAATGTATATTTCCTTATATACATATATATTGTGTTAGCTTTTTATCCGTCCAATAACGTTGTTGATTTTGCCTAAATGACGACTTTTAAATGTGTCATTTTGTGTTATGTTGCCCTGTTAAATTTCATCTGAATCTATTTTCACAAACCAAATGTAAATAGTATCAGATGTACATAGCCCTTGTCTAGACACGAGAGTCCTTCACTGGTAGTCTTTGTACTAAAGCAGTATTTTTTTTCAGTGTCCATCTATGTGGTAGTTCTTTTACAGTCACGTGATTAAGTCACTTTGTGTATTTAAACTTGACAATCAAGCAACTCGGGTATGTGAGCAAGGCCACCTTGTTGGCCGAAACACGTCATCTGTCCGCATGATTTGCACTTCTTTGGATTAAATAAAGGTCACTGTAGCCGGCAGTGATTGAAATCGGCTAAGAGTCCGTCTCTCTGTTTGGTGGGTTCAAGCACCGGAGTGGTAATTGGTTATATATATATATATATATATATATATATATATATATATATATATATATATATTTTTTTTTTTTTCAAAGACCGGACCCTCACCGCCGTCGCTCCGTTTTCCCGGGTGCACAGTTCAGCGGTGGTGAGCCGCTTGTAGATTCCTTCCACATCAAATCTTCATCCGATTCGAACAAGAGAAGAGGCACACACGAAGTATCCAAAGCAAGATGCTTTATTGGTGCAAGGAACCCCCCCTAAGACAGACGCGTTTCGCCTCACAGCTTTTTCGATGTCAGTTTGTTAGTGCACAAAGTGTCCATTTTAAAACCACCTTATGTCATAGATTTTCATAGACATAGAAGACATATTACTGCGATACTTCCTTTAGACAGTATGTATGGTAGCCATCTTATAGTGTGTTTTCTAAAGTATACAGAACAAACAAAGTGCAGAGTGCTTGTGCACAAATGTACTTCCTGCTCTCACCACCCTACAAGCAAAATTCAAATGTCCCAACAACACTTGCGCCTCTTTTACCTTGACTTTGTTCTTTGCCAACATGCTATCCAACAGCAATTGCATCGTCAATTTGTTCTCCACTGGCAGGTGAGCCTTCATCGCCACAGAATCAATTTCAATGCCCAAGAATTACAGCACCATATTGGGTCCAATTGTCTTCTCTTGTGCCAAAGGAACCTACAGGTCCACCATGATCTCCTGAAAACTGACCAGCATTCATGGTAGTACATGGAACTGGGGTTACCCACAAAAAAGAAATCATCTAGATAGTGTGTCACGAGTCTTGCACCCCATGCACCAATAAAACATCCATTTAAAGAGGGTACTGAAACTCTCAAAGAGCGAACATGACCTGAAACACAACATCAGTAGCTCTTTGTCCACATACCATTGTCCATCTAACTAAATGTCTAATAGCTGAAATTCATCTGGGTGAACTGGGAGGAAGCAGAAAGTTTACTTGATGTTGCCTTTGGCCATACTTCCGCTACCATAGCCAGGACAACTTCCACTGAAGAGCATTTGACTGAAGGGTGTTCCTCTGGTAGAAAATCATTAACAGAAGCGCCGTCTGGGCATTACAGGGTTTAAATAAGCCTTAGCCAACCTTTTTTTTTTTTTTTTTAGACCACTCCAATGGGTGACACCATTAAGGCTGCCATGGACCAATTATCATATTGGCCATCCATCCTCCCTTGCTGTATTTAGCAAAGAATAGCTGCCTGGTAACTCTTGAGCTGACATGAATGGAATGGGTAGAAGACATTTGACAGGATAAGACTTCACGTTCTCAGGAACATCCCTTGACTGTGTGGGCACTTCTTTTAAGTGGACTCAACATAGCGTCAGTGGTAGCTGTAAGACAAGTAGGGTGCAAACTACATTCACCAGAGTGATAAATCACAGAAGCTATGTATTGGGGGAGTAAGATTACCCTGTTGCCCCCGCTGTGAAGAACCCCAGTTATATGAGCCTTGTCATAGGGTTGCCTTCTGGGATGCCTACATGCCAGTTAATAGAGTCTCACATCCATTCTCCTGCATGAAAGTCTGCTCCATGAAATATGGCAAAAGTAAAGTTAATGTTTAGCGACGTCCTGAAAGTTGCAAAGGTACTTACTTCCTCATCAGATTAGACGTAGAGTAATACGAGCTGATCCCCAGGAGAACAAGAGCACTAGTTGGCATAGATGAAGGCATGTGAGAGAGTCTTGGCTTATTTAGTCTTGACTTATTTGTAAGTGGACATTTACTTGAAAACAATAGACAAGCCCTGCAAGAAATATACAGGCCAGAGACAATACCCCAGCTCAATGACAGTTACTGCTGGGAAGAACAAATATCAGGCCCACCTTTTGGTGCTGCCTCGAATGTCTGAATTGGTCCTGTGGTGGCAAAGAAAATAAAGCAAGAAAACAGAGCTTTGCAGGCCTCACTTAAAGTTGTAGGGATGGTTTCAAAGGCTGCAAATCTCTAGCAGGGCCATGCCCAACTGCTCCTCACACCAGTGGGAAAGCAGTCTCCTCCACCCTGGAATGTGCTCCCTTTGCTCCTTACCCAGGGAGGCAGCACTGTCCCTTCAGCAATGGAGAAACTGCAGGCCTTTGTGTTGATTTGAATGCTAATCAGAGAGGGGAAACAGAGTTGAGTACATCGCTGCTACAGCCACCTCCGTGCAGAGCTGTATCAGCCATCGCATCAGGAATCCACAATGTAGGGTACTCCTTTTCCCTTCCAAATTAGCACATTTTAAAACCATAACACGATAAATGACCAGTAAAATATATGTGTTCTAACAATACGCAATCACTTCCCCATCTGTATTAGTAGCATAATACCATACATGGAATAAGAAGAGCAAATTTAGAGTTCATAATCCCTGGAACTCCAGGAGTGTGCAAATTTCACAATTTAAATCTTTGATATCAAGGATCATCCTAGAATACTTCTTTGTGTCCGGGAAGTCTTTGTTATTTCCAGGTGATGATCCTTTGTGTTCTAGTCTCTGGCAACACGTTTCTTGACTGCCTCCCAAGGAACAGTCTTAAACATAAAGACTTTTTTTCCATGGATCCAAGTTGGTTTCCACCATTTCAAGTCTTGTGACAATCGCCTTCTGTTCTGGAACATGCAGTCTGTCTTGATTCCATTTTTTGCGTAGTATAGTTGAAATGTCTAACAACAAGTGACACCGCTGTCCTCTTTTGCTGTTAAAGTCTCACACACCCAAGATGACTGGGAGAGTGCGTATCCACACCTGCCCAGCATGCACAGGTAAGCATGTACTCCAGATCATGATACAAGCCCTCACTAGGCAAAAGACATTTAAAGGCTTAGGACACTTTAGGCGTTAAGGCTATGGTGGGACCATAAGCACCATGAGAAACACTTCTTCCAAAAAGGTGATAATAGGATTATTTTCTACATGCCTGACAAACATGACTTCCGTCCATCATGAAAACAGATCCACGGCCACAATACTATACACCATTTCCGAACTTAAAGAAGCAAAGGGACCCAATATACCCAGGGCAATTTTCTTCCAGTGTCTGTCATCTTCAAAAATAAAATGAGAATATGAAATCTGTTTTTGGGACTATTCACTACAAGTACAACTTGTAACCATACCCACTACATCCCAATCCAACATAGGCCACCAAAAAGCTTACCTTACTCATCTCTTCATGGCACTTATTCCTAAGTGACATTTGTGACCTAGCTCCTGAATGGGACTTCTTGATGTTTCTGACCCTAACAACACATTATCTTCTGAGTACAACTCCATGCCAAAACAGTTCACCCTTTATAGACTTATAGCGCTTCACCCTTTCATCTAAACATCTTTACGTTAGGCTACTAATTTATTACATAGTTTGCACTTTACTTAAATCATCATCAGCATTTGTTTCCCTCACCCAAACTTTCTGAGTAATTCCTAAATTTGTGATACGGACCACACCAGCAATTGCACATTTATTCTCATTCTCATAGGTATCTTTGTCATTAGTTACCGGAAGACGCGATAAGCAATTGACCATCATGTTTTTGGCTCCCGGGAGGTAGTCCACATGAAAAGTATAATTCCAGCACCTGAACAACCAATGTACTATGCACAGGGTAGCTTATCCTGCCCTTTTTGTGGTAAAACATCTACCAAAGGTTTATGTCCAGAGCATACGGAAAAGTTGTTTCCCTACACATATTGTCTGAAATCGATGCTGCTCCAATGATGTGCTGAAGCTTCTTTATCAATCACTAAATATTTATACTCCACTTGCTTTAAGGCTCTCGACCGATATGCTATAATAAATAACTTCCTTTCCTCCCTTCACTTGTTGGAACACAGCATCCAAACCATAATTGCTTTCATCTGTTGTTATGATATTAGGTAAGCTGGTATCAAATGATACAAACTCACTTTCACAACATTTGCACCATTCAAAACAGCCTTCCTTTCAGCAAAACTCTCAAGGCACTCATCTTTTCAGAGACGTTGGAAATGAATTTGGATATATACTCTTTGATATCTACGAATGAATGCAACTGCTCCTGATTTTGTGTACTAGATGCATCTTGAATGGCTTTAGTCAACCTCTCTGTAGATATCACTCCATTAGAATCAATATGATGTCCCATACAGTCAACTCCATTGGCACCTATGTGACGTTAACTGGCCTAAATGGTAAAACCACCCATTTTTTAAAAAATATTCAAGGCCATTCTCAAAGTATTATCATGCTCTTACTAGTCCTTTCCATAAACCAATATATCATCCTGGAAATATGTAACATTTGGTGTCTCACCCAGCAACTTTTGCATTGCCCTCTGAAACACAGCCAAATCAAGTCCAAAGGGAATGCAGCAAAATCTAAAAACACCTTCGGGTGTCTCAAATTATGTTAATGGCTTGTACTCATCATCCAGGGCAATCTGATGATAGGCTTAGAATAGGTCTAATGACGAGAACACCTCCACTCCCATTAGCATGCTCAGCATTTCATTATATTAAGCAAGGAGTATCGTTCTATACAAATCTTTCCATTGAGGTCCCTGAGGTCGACGCACATCCTTATCCCCCCGTCAGCCTTTTGAGCCAGAACAACTGGGGTCAACCATTAGAAAGCTTCTATAGGCTCTGCAATGCCATGCTCGAATATCCTTTTTAATTCCTCTTTCAATTTTTCCCTCACTGCTAGGGGTGCAAGCCTCACCCTTTGCCTCATCTCTTTGGCACCTTAAGACAATATTATTCTGTGCCTAAATTTCCTATACACCCAGTTAATTTGTAAACACCTCTGGATATTTGTTTTTCTTCATCAACAGCATCTACTTTTACAAATAAAACTTGGTCAGGGTTATAAGGAGCTAAGGTAATGCCCAACTCTAACTGTTGTGGCCTTCGAAAAATAGACCCACTTTCTTTTGCTACATACACTTGGGCACGTGTACCACAGCCGTTGAATTGGATTTCCGCATTGTACCACCCAATTACGTCAATAAGCCATTAACTTTACATCCAGTGGCACTAAGAATTCATTGTGGGGACATGGCCAGGGCAGAGACCCATGTGTATGTGTCTCCTCTGAGCTTCAAGCACTGATCCCCATTTCATCCTCCATATGGCATCCAAACTACTCTTCATAGAGTGATAATGAGCTATACACTTGTTAGGAGCACGGCAGAAGGCTAATTGGGACTGATGGCAATGGATTAATGTTATTTACATCAGTGAGAAAAAAGATTTAGTGACGGGCCCTGAGCAAGTCGCATTTGAGATGGCAACCACAACACATGGCAATGATCAATCAGACTCGTGGCCCCCGGGGGCTGCCACACTGTACAGCCTACCACTCCGGAATTGGGCACACCAAGGAGAAGTATCAACCCATCTTGGGGCTCCATAACCAAGTGCTGCCCCTGTGAGTTTTGAGCACCTATGGCTTCTGTCCATCCCTGATGAGGTGAGGAGCGAGGAGCACTGTGGGTTGTATGCAGCTGTGGGGGAGGCTGCGGAAGGCCTGCAGGAGGAGGACAGGAGGACACACTGGGCTGACAACCTCAGAGAGGTCCTCCCGGCACCTATGTCTGACTACCAGGGACAACTACATGGCTGTGACGGTACATGGCACCACCTGTACAGCTCCTTCTGCCAACTGGGCTGTCGGACAGGTCTGGGGCCTCTCTAGGCACTGCCGTCAAGAGGTTGACTGACATAGACGATCTGTATCAGCACTAGTCACCGCATGCACGCCATCCTCAACTACTTACCCGAGGCCATTGCCAGCGATTATACTAGGAGCCCTTCCTGCTCTAGTACAGTGCTCTCGCTCTCATTTAGGGGGTAATAATAGCCAACGAGAGTGGTGAGGACACTGTAAAGTGGAACTATACCTTGGGCAAACCACTCCTTTCCACTCATGGTGGCCAACAAGGCTAAGTCCACTAAATCCTCCTCTAGAAAGGACTTACTTCGAAACCGGGATATCCACCTCTCAGAGGGCGGTAGCTTGCTTCACCAGCCAAGGACTGATGAGGCCTATGACCTCAAGGTGGCATCCACAAAGGAAGATATTTAAGCACTTCTAACAGAATTCTGAAAGGGCATCACCTCTTTTAAAAACGATTTTCACAAGGCCATATCCAACTAAGAGCATTTCCTGCACAAGACGCAATTGAGTATAGACGGAGTGGAAGTTGACCTGGCAGACAATATTCATGAAAAAGAAAAATTGGAGGTGATTTAGTACCTGCAACAAACTCTAAAGGACAAGCTTGATGATCTTAAAAATAGATCACTCCACAATAGCATCTGAATCAGGGGCATATCATCAACGTTGGAAGCAGTGGAACTTGAGTCACATGTCCAGGCCCTGGTTGGCTACCTTTTGAACTTAGCAAATGGCATCCCAGTGCTCTTCGACTGCACCATATGGTCTTTTCTGCAATTCAAAAACAAAGAAACCTGTATCCAGATGTGCTGACCGGAGTCCAATATTACCACATCAAGGAGAAGATTGTGACAGCGGCCCGATTACAGAAACCAGTAATATTCTGCAAAGACACAATCCTACTGTTCCAAGATGTTTCAGCCAAAATGCTCATGCATAGAAGTGGAAGTAGCATTTACAACACATCGTTTAGAACGCATCGTTTAGAACGCATGCCATTACAACGCAAGTTGTTACGACGATGCTATGTTATATTGCATGCCATTACAACACAAGTCGTTACAACGACTTGCTGTAGGGGTCAGAAGGTGTTGGATTTGTTGGATTTTTAATCCAACATCTTCCTTACTGTTGCACACACTGGAGTTGAAATAGTAAATTATACTATTCCAAACTCCAGCACCCCCCAACAGCAAGTCTTTGTAATGACTTGCGTTGTAATGCCATGCGATGTAACAATGTGTCGTTGTAACGACGTGCATTGTAATGGCATTCGTTGTAAATGCATGCGTTGTAACAAGTGCTATTCGCGTAGAAGGGATCTCCGAGAGATCACGGCACATCTTAAGCAAGAAAAGATCCTCTTTCAATGGGGATTCTCATTTTGGCTGATGTTTACACTCAAGGACAAATGTAATGTGATCTGAGGCTTACAGGAAGAAAGGAGGGCCCTTGATCTCTGCTCTACAGCCTTCTCTCAGCAAGATCCCAGCTATGGAATTCCTACAGATGCGGGAGGCAGCTGGTGCTTCTAAAACACCAGGTCATCTTGCAAAGAGGTGAGGAGACAGCATCGCTGCTGAGATAGAGAAAGTCACAGGCTGTCATCGGAGAAAGACACACTGACTTGAATTGTTGTTGCTCCAAGTTCAAGGCCCCCATATGCATACTGAGCTCCATGATTATCACCCATGATGTATTGGTATCTAGTTTGTGCTCTATTGGAAGATAGGAGGCAGGAGGACAGGTCTATTTCCCTCTTAGTCAGCCCCCACCATGCCTCATCTCCCTAGAGAGGGCACAGGACCTCCGTATGACTTATATTGAAGTTTTTTCTTCTTGTTCTCCCCATTACCTCGTTCCGACACAAGAGACGGGATACGCAAATTGTCCCAAGTATCTAGGTACACTATGTGCCTTCCTATTGGTGTAGACCATACCAGATCACCCTAATGACCACTCCTATCCATGCCCTTAAAAGAACTATGACAAACTAGAAGAGGAGCTGGCCAGTTGGACTGCCCCGCTGATAGTGTGCGGTGATATGAACATCTCGGCGGACTGGCAGAGGGGCAGTGTCTATACGGGCCGCAAACGTAAAGTTAATAGGGCCATAAGCTCTCTGATCCAGTCTCATGGTTTGGTGGAGGTATGGGGAGAAAAAGTTCCCGGAGACCGAGGGTACACATATTTTTCACACCCTGCACAGAAGTATTCCAAATTGGATTACTTCTTTGTCACAACTGGCGAAATTGGCAGGGTAAACATTGATAGATTACCGAGAATAATTTCTGATCACAATCCCGTAATTCTGACGTATAGGGTCCCTAATGTACAGAGGAAAACATCTAGATGGACATTCGAAAGGAAACTATTAAATGACGAAAGGTTTGTTAAACATATTAAAAACTGGGCAAAGGAATTCTTCGAGTGTAATAGATACAGTGCTTCCAGAAATGGAGTGTGGGAATCCTTTAAGGCCGCATTAAGGGGTGAGACGATTAGTTTTGCAGCAAAACTAAGGAAAGAGGATAAAAGTAAGGTGGGGAGACTCACCTCAGATCTAGCAGGAATAGAGAGGTGTCATATCGAGGAAATAGCTTCAGGTAGAGATAGTGGGGAGACGGTCAGGAACATGGCTCGGGTTAAGGGTGAAATTTTAAAAATAATTACACAGAAGGAGATTTGTGAATACCAAACGCAAAGAGCAAGGAGATACGAGACTGGAGAACAAGCTGGTAGAGTATTAGCGCTCCGCATTAGGCAAGATTTAAATCGTAATAAAATTGGGAGGATTAAATATAATGGGAGTGAATATACAGACCCAAAATCTATAATGGATGTGTTTCAGAAATTTTATCAAAAGCTGTATGATCAGGAGCCAGGGGTGGTACCATTTATGCAAGATCAGTCTCCCCTAACTCCAAGGTTGGAGGAGGAAGAGAGGGCCCGATTAGAAATGGATATAACATCAGAGGAGATTAAAATCGCTTTGAATGAACTAGCAGCAGGTAAAGCTGCAGGCCCAGATGGTCTACCAATCGAGGTGTATAGGGCCCTGGGAGATGAAATTCTCCCCCTGCTCGAAGACCTTTTTAATGGAATAATCTGTTCAGGTAATATCCCGGATTCGTGGAAACAGACCAATATTGTCATCTTCCATAAGAAGGGAAAACCAGAGGAGAACCCAGGGTCATATCGTCCTATCTCGTTAATAAATACAGACGCCAAATTATACTCTAAAGTATGGGCGAAAAGGCTAGCGAAGATCATTGGCCAACTTGTCTCACCCTGGCAGCATGGGTTTGTCCCAGGGAGAGGTACTACCGAGCATACAGCAAGGGCAATCTCATTATTCGATGCGGCAGCTGCAATGGGTGGAGATATGGCCATGATTCTGTTGGATGCCGAGAAGGCTTTCGACCGTGTGGTGTGGGACTTCATGTGGGAGGTGTTGGTTAGAAGGGGCTTCGGAGAAAATTGCAGGAGAGCTATTAAAGCTTTGTATATGGATCCTGTAGCCAGAATTACCACAATGGGTTTTCAATCAGACGAGGTAGTGATCAGGAGAGGCACACGCCAGGGCTGCCCCTGCTCACCTATACTCTTCTCGTTATATATAGACCCGCTAATCAGGAAGATTCTCGCATCGGATAGAATATCTCCGGTGATATCTCATGGGCATACTACTAAGTTACTGGCGTATGCGGACGACCTGGCAATTGTTACCACCAACCCGCAGGCGGCAATGCAGGAACTAAGTAGTCTGGCTCAGGAGTTTGGGAACAGTTCGGGATACAAACTCAATTCAGATAAAACAATAATAATTTGTACTAAGAACATTCAGAAAAGGGATCAAAGATATGTGGACTCCGCAGTCTATTTAGGGGTAAAAATTAATTCAAATGTAGATAAGATTATTCAGGAAAACTATGGCCCCCTACTCGCCACAATTGATAAAGATTTGAGGAGGATTGATGTACTACAGCTGTCTTTGATTGGGAGGGTGAATGTTCTGAAAATGTCGATGTTCCCAAAAATATTGTATTTATTTCGTGCCATACCGTTATTAATTGATGAAGGCTTAATGAAAAAAATGGAAGCAGTGTTTTCACAATTTGTATGGCAATATGGCAAAGTTAGAAGATCATTAGCTCGACTTTCTTCACCTTTGGAGGGAGGCGGATTATCTGCACCTAATTTAAGGTTATACCACTGGGTTTGCTTACTGCTGCATATGAACCATCTACTGTACTATGATGCTCCTGAAGTACCATTTGGTACCCACAGAATCCCCACAATTTATGAATTAGTAATGGGTGAAAAAGCTAGGGGGGTCCTAATACGTGAAATTAATGCTTTGTATTTTAAGAGGAGTAAAAGTAAAGTAATGTTAAGTGCATGGGGTGCATGGAAGGCGCTGTTGAAATTTCTCAAGATCCCTAAAATCAATGGTACAATAGACATTTGGAATTCAAGTCCGTTCCAACATCTTGGACAGAATAGAAATAGTGAACTGTGGAAGAGCTTGGGCATTCGGTCTTTGGGGGATGTTATGTGTAAGGATGATCTCTTAGGGTTTGAGGTTTTGCAACAAAAATTTGGTATCCCATCCAATCATTGGCTGTTATATAATCAGCTAGAACAAACAGTGAAGGCACTTAGACCTAGGGTGTCTATTCAGGAGTTAAATCCGATTGTGCATTACATAATTAAAGGGGGTAAGAAGATTAAAATAGGCTATAATTATCTTTTACAAGGTCTGGAAGAGGATATTGGAAAAGTTGAAAGCGCATGGGCTCAAAAAATAGGGGACCCAGACGTGGATGTGGACTATGCGCTGGCATTAAACAAGAAAGTACTAAGAGCGACTAATTTGAAAGCACAACATTATAAGATGGTCTTTAATCTTTATTATACCCCCGCTAAGCTGTATCAATGGGGAAAAAGGGATACAGATAGATGTCCAAGATGCAGCCAAGGTCCTGCAGATCTAATGCATATGTTTTACTCCTGCCAGAATCTTAAACCCGTTTTAATAGAAATTGAGAAGTTTTTATCGGGGCTGCTAGAGTGTCAAATTCCTCTATCCCCAACCACTGTTTTGATTGGCAGGGATGGAAATCATAGAGTTGGACCGGAAGCCGAAGCTTTTATTTTTCTGTCCGTCGCTGTTTTTAGAATTTTAATTGCGGCGGCCTGGAAAGATCCGGTAGCTCCTACATTTCAGATGTGGCTCTCGAGATTGCTTGGGACACATAACATCGAAGATTGTCTATATAATTTTAAGGGTAAAAAGAAGAAAGATTATGGTAAAAAGATTTGGGCTCCCCTTAGTAACTGGAGGAAAATAACTGGCTGATAGATCTTAAAGGGTCCCTGCATTGTCTGGTATTTAATCTGGCAAGGTAAGCTATTTGAACTTTGATAATCATTGGAAGCTGTATAAAACTACCTATATTTGTATACTTGTTTTAATCCTTATGTCTAAACTGTAATTTTCTCTTTGGCTGATATTTGTAAAGTTGTATGTCTGTTTTATTGAAAGTCTGATCCATCTCAATAAAAAAAAAAAAATAAATAAAAAAAAAGGGAAGGAGAGAGACAAACTATGAGCCAGAGTTTAGTAAATTATACCGCAAGGAAAGGCAAATTATGCTGCATAAATCAGCACATTTTGTGATAGTATTACTCCATTTATTTGTCATTTTAGAACTTGTTAATGTCTAGGCAATGGTTGCACCTCATTAGTACCATTTTAACACTCAAATATAGTAATAGTAAACAGAATGGGACCAGTAAACCTTTGCAAAGGGCCTTTGACTACATGACAACACATGTCACTGCATTTTTAGTAATGTGTTGACCATTAGAGCTAGGAACATTTTTAAAGAAATCTGCAGATTATACGGCAGGTGAAGTATTATGAGGCAAATGCGGCGAATCTATAACTATGCGACAAACACTTTGGCTGCAAGGACACACAATTCCAGTGACTCTGATTATGGGGGACAATTACAACAGTCCTCTCACCCCGTCCCTGGACCAAATCTACCCACAACATGTCGACTCACCACCTCCACCTTTACTAGTTTAGGGGGCCAACAATCTGAATCTAGTGGACATCTGGTGCCCCACCCCGCCTCCAATAGGGAATATACCTTCTACTTGAATATGCATAAGACTTACACACAACTGGATAATTTCTTAGTCACTAGAGCACTACTCTCCCAACTTCTGGACACTATCAGACCATGCCCTAACCTGGCTCTTGATGAACTCCCACCCACCTCAGGAACTCTCTCCTCATCAGTGGCTGATCAGCAAGGTAGCCTTGAGAGACCTCAGCCTGTGAGACCACTTAAAAGATGCAAAAAAACACTATTTTAAAGAAAACCATGCGGGAGAGGTCTATTCATCTGTGCTGTTGGATACCGCTAACGCTGTTATTAAGGGTGAACTGATTTCTCAAATGGCTTCATTTGAAAGCCTCAATAAACATAAACGGGTGGACCTTGAAAGCAGATAATCACAGGCAGAAACACGCCGTATGCAAGGTGGGCCAAATGCCACTCTGTGAGGGATTTAACAAATCTGGGGTGAAGTAGAACAATTACAGATGAAAGAAGTGACTAAAAAGCTTCTATATACTATACAAACCTGCTACAGAAAGCTGATAGGGTGGATAGAATATTTGCCTATACATTGCACAAAAATACCACCAGAAATCATATTTTAGATATTGTAGATAGCCAAGGACAGGTCACATCCAAGATTCTGGACTTTTTCCAGAGATATTACTAATCCATATTTACGCATCAACACCTTAATGAAGCAGCCCAAAATGCCTATTTGCACAACTACACCCTCCCCCCTAAAAAACAAGAAGGGTGATTTGCACTCCCTGGGGGAAGATATCACCACAGACAAAGTTTGAGAAGCAATAAACAATTTTCTGCTGTGGAAATCCCTGTTCCCCAACGGCTTCTCAAACTCTTTTTATAAGGCCTACACCTTCCTACTTATTGAGTCCCTTACAAAAGAATACAACTAATATCCAACCTCCTGAATAGTCACAGAAACTATGTGGGGCTCTCATATTACAATGCTTAAATCAGACAAAGACCTACAGCTCTGTATGTCATACCACCCAATTGCATTGCTTAACTGTGATGTAAAACAATTCACATATATACTGTTATGGAAACTCAACTAAAATTGGCTGGCACTACTCTAACCCCAACAATCTGGCTTCATCAAAAATAGGCAAGCGACTGACAACACCCGACTAGCAGTTATTCTGATAGAAGTAGCTGAGAGAAGTAAACAATCAATTGTCCTTCTCTTGCTGGACGCAGAGAAGGTCATAGACAGGTTTGACTGGCCCTACCTCATAACGTTACTGGATAAGGCCCAGCTAGGCCTCAAAATGAGAACCTTCATTCAGGTGAAGCTTAAACACCACTTATCAAAAATCAAGATCAACTGTGACTACACTCCAGAAACACCAACCTAATGAGGCACAACACAAGGGTGCACTCTCTCCCTTGATCTTTGATCTCTCTAGGGAACCACTCCTAGTTATGCAACCCAGATATTGGCGATGTTAGAGTGAGAGAGATGAAACATAGGTACGCCTTGTTTGCCAACAATAGTCTTTGCATCATAACCAACCCAGATCTCTCACTCCTGGCTTTGAAGGCAGAACTGTACTGCTTTGCGGTAGTCTCAGGCTTCAAGATAAACTACTCCAAATCCAAGGGTCTGGATGTGGCAGGTCCCCAAACGGAGTTTGGAAAAATAAACAAGAAGACAGGGTTTTGCTGGGTAGGAACTTCTATTAAATACCAGGGGACTCACCTACCCGCACACACCCTCTCACTGAATGACTGTAGTATTCCACCCTCTCTCCTATGAATCTTATTTAAAGATCTTTATCGAGAGAGCAAATTAGAAATCTCCTGGTTGGGATGACTGAATAGTTTAACAATGAAATGTATGCCTTGCTTACTCTATACGCTAAAACGCTTCCCAAATCAATGTTACTAAACATTTGCCAGAAAATTCTTATTTTTGTCTGGCAGGGTAGATCAGCTAGAGTGGCACCATCAACGCCAATTTGCCCATTACAAGAAGGGGGACTTGGATTCCCTGATGTTGCCACTTACATCCTAGAGGCCCAGATACGTTCACCCTAGACTTGTATTACAATCCGGACCATAAAGCATGGGTGGAAGTAGAGCAAACCTTCTTTAAAATTCCACTTAACTATATTCTATGACTACCGCCAGCCATTCTGGAGACAGGCATGCCTTCTTCCCTACCACATCAATGCTGCTTGACTACTGGCATTCCCCGACACACAACCAGACATTCCCCACATACCATTGATCCCTATAATCCACAATCTAGGTTACCTCAAGGGTCCCAGACTCAGGAGTTACTGTCTTTAATGTTGGGGACACTTCTATGAAGATGGCGTTCTCCAGACTGCGAAACCCTGATAGAGAAGTGGGTCTTAACCAGGCAAGACACCTACCATCTCACACAGGTGTTACACTGAGTGGGAGGAATCAGAGATTATTCACAATTAGAGCCCTTTTTTCAGCACCAATAGAGGAGAAAAGGGTATCTCCTGGCTATACAAATACATCCTTGAACTCTTCAATATTCAAGAACTTACCTATTCTACACAATGGGACCAAGATCTATGTAAAGAAACCCCTGATGATGCTTGGAGTGCAATTTGGAGTAAGGCGACAGGGTCCTCCATGTGCATACAACATAGAGCTAGTGCCTACATGCAACTAACTAGATGGTGCTTCACCCTTACATGACAACACGCCATGTACGGCAGCTCAGACACATGTTTAAGGGATGTGGAGAATAATGTCTGTTGCTCCATATCTGGTGGTTCTGTCCACATAGCCACGCCTTTTGGCACAAGATTTGCATCCAAATACAGCTGATAACATTTGCTCTCCCCTGTTGCCCCTTGATAGTCCTTCTTGGTCATCCAGGAGCCCAAGGAACCTTCCTTTTGCCCTGCCCAGTGAAAATGTTGATATATCATGTCCTACTGGCTGCCTTGCTTAGCATAGTGCAGCTATGAAAACACCCTCCATTCACATGTGGTGGGGAAGGTGAGGTCAATCTGCTGTATGGAATGAATATCAGCATTGGTCCACGACTGCTTGTACAAATTCAAGAAAGCATGGTGCTCCTGTATCACCTTTGTGAAAAGAGAACAGGGAGCAGGAGGGGTTCCACCGGTAGTGACATCAATCCTACATAGTTCTGGCATCAGAAGACAAGAGCACTTAAATGGTTCAGGTATAACACCAAGGGCTAGATGTAGGTAATTCTATTTTACCGACTCATAAATATCGAATTTTACCGATTCGGTATTTATGAATCGGTAAAGTAGAAGGAGGGAGATGTAGGTAAAATCTTTATTTGATTTACCGAATCTGTAAAAATCGGTATTTACCGAATCGGTAAATACCGATTCGGTATTACCCATTGATTCCTATGGGCCTTGAAGCCCATAGGAATCAATGGGCAATACCGAATCGGTATTTACCGATTCGGTAAATACCAATTTCTGCAAGGGTGCAGGGGGTGTCACTTTGACACCCTCTAGCACCCCAAATACAGGCACGTCTAACATGTGGCACACACACATGCCCTAAGGGCATGTCTGTGTGTCACATTGCACAGGTGTGCATGCACAGATGTGCATGCACACCTGTATTCGGTATTTTACCACCCAATAGGATTGGGTGGTAAAATACCGACTCTTACGGGCCTGTGGCACTTTCTGAAGTGCCACCTACATCTCATTTACAGAATCGGTAAATTTACAGATTCGGTATTTTACCGATTCTGTATATGTACCGAATCGGTACATTTACCGATTCTGTAAATAACATGCCCCCTACATGCCAAATCCTAAATACCGGTCGGTAACGGCCGAAATCGGCCATTACCGACCGGTATTTTGGCTCCTACATCTGGCCCCTAATGTTGGTTACCTTGATGGCAGATCTGAGCCAGAAATCTTACTATTCACTGAAATGGACAACTGTACCACATACCTATGGGAGCACAAATTACACCTTCTATGTGACTTACGCACTCTTATTATTTGATTTTCTTCTTGAAAATGTTATATAAGCTAATGTTTTGTATCTACAACACTTATGTCTTTCTCTGTTTTGAATTGATCCACAATTTCATTTATAAAATGCCAAAAATATAGTGGTACATTTTTTTATTGCTGTTAGAAATGAGGTTATTGGTTGACTAGGGTATGAGCCCTGGTCAAGCACCAACCACAATCATACTCAGGGTAAGATGCAGGCAAACCCTAAATTAACCTGTGCTCCTCCTCTAGTAGCATTGCCCAGAGCAATCAGGCTTAACTTTAGAGGCTGTGTGTAAAGTATTTGTGCAACACTTCAAACAGTAAATTAGCGAAAAGCATCACATAAAAGATATTGCTGCAAGTTAGAAAAATAGCTATGATTTAAATGAATAAAACATGACCAAAATGACAAACCTCCAAATAAAAGAACTGGAGATATTGAATGTCAAAGTTTTTAACACCATCGGCGCTGCGCATTTTCCCGCTGTGCGCTGACTTTTTGAAAAACTCGCGGTTCATGATGAGCTCAGCTCGTCTTGAGCGTACAAGAGGTGTACCTCATGATGAGCTGAGCTCGTCATCAGCGTCGAAGGGGTTAAGGAAAATGGCACCAAGAATCAAAAAGCGCTATCTGGAATATCTGGTCACACCAGACCGGGGCAAAGTCACAAGTCCAGGATGATCACGATGGAGCATGGGCCAGCTACTGTGACCCATTTTATCCAGATGAACAAAGTACTTTAGCAGAGCTTTGCGTGGTTCCATTTCAAAGATGTGTCATGGAGCAGAGGCAATGCAAGGTTCTGTTGCGCCATCTTTGAGGGTCCTGTGGGTGAGGCTTGTGATGCAAACTTTGGTTTTGAGGATGCACTGCACATCAGAGGCGATGCCTTGGTTCCGATGAGCAGTAAAGCTGCAATGCGGAGTTTCTATGTCATTGTCAAGGCTGCCATTAATAGGGTATGCGAGGAGCTTGTCAAGTAGAGTGGCGCGCAGTGGTGGTTCCGAAGGTGATGTGTCAGTCCCAAGATGCGGGAGGCAGTGGTGATGCGAGTCTTTTGCGACTTGTCCAATCCACCCAGCATGGACGATGCAGCAGTTCTGCTCGTGATGCGCCTCTCAGCTGATGAGATGGATTGGTTCTGCTCTGGGATGTGTCCCTCAGCAGAGAAGATGTATCAGGCCCAGTGGCAAGCACCTTAGGTGCACTTCATGGGATACAGGACTGGGGTGGCACCACTTGGCAGTGTTAATCGCAGATGGGATTGTCCAGGTGCAGAGATTGAAAGACTGTTATGTCCCTGAGGCTTCAGATGAGAAGGCCAGCTAGCTAGCCCTTGGAGTCACTCTGCTTTCTGGGTCAAGTTATGCAGGTCCAGTTCTTCTCACCCAGGCAGGAGATCAGCAGGTAGCAGATCAGCCCAGCAAAGCAGGAGTCCAGCAGAGTGCAGTCCAGCAGAGTGGAAGTCCCTTCACAAGCACAGTAATCCTTATTCCTGGCGGAGTATCCACAAGTCCAGGTGAAGTGGTGGTGTCTGAGGTCCAGTACTTATATCCAGTGGTCACAACAGATACATTTCCCTCTATGACCGTCCTCATTCACTAATGATATAATTTAATTATATTTACATTTTATCTCAAATCGTACATTAGTGACAGTCACAACAAGAGTTCATTTAATTATTTATTATTAGCACAAGTACTCTTTTCCTTTTTTTTTTTCAAACCATTTCATCTATATTTCATTCTTTTTTTCTTTTCTAGAACAGTCTATTACATTTCATATTTTATGACATTCAATCAAAGACATATTACATTACATAACCACATTATGAAGTGATAAATATAAGTAGAACAAGCTTATTTTACATATAATATCTACAAAAAAGGAAAAAAACACAATCCTCAAACAAGGCAAACACAATTCATCAAAGAAAAAAACTAATTTTTCCTAACAATTTTCTCAATAATATATACACCGTCCCTGGAATCATACCACTCACACGTCAATCATACTCACACATTAAAAGCTTTTAAACAGAATCTGAAAAGAGGGTGGGATCTAATTGACAAAGACAATTCTTTATCAATAATTGAATCTCAAAGCAGACGATGAGATTCCGCACTAGAATGGTCGACGCGCGTTTCGGTGGAGCAAGCCACCTTCCTCAGGACCTCTCCAGATGCAGACATACAATACCCAGGGAACCTTTTACAAAAAATGAACAAATATTCTGAGTTTTCTTCAAGTAGTAAATACGGAGTCAGATGCTCCTGTTCAAATGGAAGTCGCCCTTCTGCCCACACAGATGAATGAGGTGCTCATACACAACATCGTGTCAGTTGATTCTGTGGGACGCCATCTCAAATGCGTCTCACGTCAATATTCCTTATATCCAGTGGTGCCTTTGCGGTGGGGGAGACTTCAAAGACATCACTTTGAAGTGCAAAGAGGTCCTTCCTTAGCTCCAGACTCACTACAGCAGGGTATGCAACCCTTTGTGTGGTGATAGAACACATCATATTCAGGTGTAGACAAGGCTGGATCCAGCTCCTCTCTTCCATCTTGCCAGGTGGCCCATTACATCACATCTAAGTTCTCATTGTGTGTGGCTGTATAGGGGAGTTAGGGGGAATACAGGAAGCCCAGCTGCCACCCACCCAACATGTGATCAGAGGCAGGCACCAAGCACCAAATGGCGAAAGAATCAATCAATCAATCAATCATAACATTTGTATAGCACACTACTCACCCGGGAGGGTCTCAAGGTGCTTGGGGAAGGGGTCCGCTATTGATCGAACAGCCAGGTCTTGAGTTGTCTCCTGAAGGCGAGATGGTCCTGGGTCAGCCGCAGGTGAATGGGGAGGGAGTTCCATGTCTTGGCCGCCAGGTAGGAGAAGGATCTTCCTCCGGCGGTGGCTCTACGGATGCGTGGTACGGCGGCGAGGGCGAGGCTTGTAGAGCGTAGCTGGCGGGTGGGCGTGTAGAAGGTCAGGCGGTCGTTGAGGTACTTGGGGCCCAGGTCATGGAGAGACTTGTGTGCATGGGTGAGGAACCTGAACGAGATCCTCTTGCTGACGGGGAGCCAGTGCAGGTCCCTCAGGTGGCCGGAGATGTGGCTGCGTCGGGGGATGTCCAGGATGAGTCGGGCGGAGGCGTTCTGGATGCGTTGGAGTCTTTTCTGTAGCTTGGCTGTGGTTCCGGCGTAGAGGGTGTTTCCGTAGTCCAGTTGGCTGGTGACGAGTGCCTGGGTGACCGTCTTCCTGGTTTCGGTCGGGATCCATCGGAAGATCTTGCGGAGCATGCGTAGGGTGTTGAAGCATGATGAGGAGACGGCGTTGACTTGTCTGGTCATCGAGAGGGAGGAGTCCAGGATGAAGCCCAAGTTGCGTGCGTGGTCTGTTGGCTTGGGAGTGGTGCCCAGGGCGGTGGGCCACCAGGAGTCATCCCAGGTGGAGGGCGATGGTCCCAGGATGAGCACTTCCGTCTTGTCTGAGTTCAGTTTCAGGCGGCTGTTCTTCATCCACTCGGCGACGTCTTTCATCCCTTCGTGTAGGCTGGTTCTGGCGGTGGCGGGGTCTCTGGTGAGGGAGAGGATCAGTTGGGTGTCGTCGGCATAGGAGATGATGTTGAGGTTGTGTTGGCGTGCGATGGCTGCAAGAGGTCTCATGTAGATGTTGAAGAGGGTGGGGCTGAGTGATGATCCTTGCGGTACGCCGCAGATGACTTCGGTGGCCTTGGATCGAAACGGGGGGAGGCGGACTTTCTGTGTTCTTCCGGCGAGGAACGAGATGATCCACTCTAGTGCCTTCTCTTGGATACCGATGTTGCAGAGGCGTTGAACTAGGGTGCGATGGCAGACAGTGTCGAACGCTGCAGAGAGGTCCAGGAGGATGAGGGCCGCTGTTTCCCCGTTGTCGAGCAGGGTTCTGATGTCGTCGGTGGCTGCGATGAGGGCGGTCTCGGTGCTGTGGTTGGCTCGGAAACCGGACTGCGAGGGGTCGAGGGATCCGTTCGTCTCGAGGAAGGCGGCAAGCTGTCTGTTGACGGTCTTCTCGATGACTTTGTTAGGAAAAGGGAGGAGCGAGATGGGGCGGAAGTTCTTGAGGTCGGTGGGGTCCGCTGTTGGTTTCTTCAGTAGGGCGCTGAGCTCGGCATGCTTCCAGCTCTCTGGGAAGGTGGCGGTGTTGAAGGAGGTGTTGATGATGTTCCGGAGATGGGGTGCGATGGTGGAGTCGGCCTTGTTGAAGACGTGGTGGGGGCAGGGGTCGGTTGGAGATCCAACAACAAGTTGCCAATAAAGCAATTGAAAGGTTTTCTAAACTTACAAGAGAATCTCTATTCCACGAAGTTCAACCAAGACAATCGACTCCATCATTTGTGTTCTCAAACATTCAACTCAATCTAAAGCTAATAAAACCATCATTATCAAGCATTGGATGATAACACAAACTGAACCATATTCTCAACAGTTGTTTTCACAACGCCCTACTTTCGCCATGCAACGCTCGCACAATCTTGAAGAATTACTTTCCGTTAAACAGGTACAAGACACTGTCAGACAAGAACATAAGGGTATGCAGAAATGCAGGAACTGCATACATTGTAATAACGTGATTGTGGGCAATATGTTTACACACCTCACAAAAGGTTGCCAAATGAAATTGTTACAGTCAAACACGTGCAACACTTCTATTGTAATTTACGCTCTTAAATGTCCATGTGGAAAAATGTGTGTGGGAGATCTGAAAGGAAGATACAAATCCCCTGGGTGAACACAAGAGCAACATTAGAAAGCAAGCATTGAAATCTACTGTTGCTGTTCATTAGATGGAAGCAAGGCATAATGTTACACAACTCCAATTTACTGTTCTTGAAGCAGTGTCACCACAACCGGGCACTGACCCACATAAAATGTAGGCAAGAGCTGTGTTGTGTAGTTCCTATATTCCCAATAGGCTCTGCGCATTGGAATAATATATCCTGCAGCTTAGACGTAGGACTTAAGTCGACTAGGTCTCTGCCGAAACTATTAGACTTAATTGTGAGTGCCAGCTAGCACAGAGGTCACTAGAAACTTTCTCGACAGTACAAGAAGGGATTAGTCTCTGACAACCATATAACATGACAACTTTGTTTCCCCAGAATGAAACGTATCTCTATAGTCGCGGAAACAATAGACGGCTATTTCACTCAGTCAGAGTGCATGCTTCGTTTCACCAGAGGTGCTTAGAAATAGAGAGACAGGTGTTTTCAATAAAAGTATTTATTGAGCAGTCTTATTTCTTAAGCATAAGAAATGCACTGCTACAATTGAAATGCTAGTTAAGAAGTACAATGCATATAATACGAATAGTATTATAAAATGGTACTGTAAAAGCATGATATGGTTTCTAAGCCATAAACATAGAATACATAAAATGCATAAAATACATAAAGTGATAAAATAGTGGCTAAAAGTACTCAACTGGTGCTTCTAAAATACGCCTACCCGGGTATACCTAACCTAAGTCTAGTACGAGGGAGGAGTAAGTGTGGTGTAGCTTAAGTCTAGTAATTTTCTGCCAAGAATCTGTTCCAAGAATTCTCTAAGGGTCTAATCAGCTCCGTACCTTGGTTTTAGAATGATAGAGGTCTTGTATCTCTCTCTCAGGACTCGATCTCCCAGCAACCTGCAAGGGTAGCCTGGAAATACTGGAGCTGGATTTCTCTGCAAGAGAAAAGACAGCGTTTTCACAGTGCGTCAGTTGGAGGGTCTTCTTCCTTCGGCACTTGCAGCAGCAGGGCGTCGGGCAAGTAGTTAGTCGATCTGCTCCTAAACCACCATGTGTTTGACGGGGCAAATGTAGGCATATTTATAGTTTGAAGGTGCCAAGTTTGACGTAAGATTGGACATAATATCGTTAATAGTGCCTCAATTCCCTGAAAATTCCGGGAGTTCTTGGATAAATTAGTATTCAAGCAGGGGGAAGTCCCTGACTGCTGAAGGCTGGTTTTTCCAAGAAATCGTTGTGGACTCTCCGAGTATAGTGGAAGTAGCCGTGCCGTATTTGGGCTGCACAGGTTAAGACTAAATAAGGAAATGATTCCTATGCCTATATAAGGATTGGGTGATTTATACCTATATATGGGCATGAATCGGGAAATTTACACTAGGGTCCTAGATTCCCACATAACAGCTGAATTGTTCTGGACTATTCCATGCAACCTTTTGGATTAAATGACAGATTAGAATATAACTGTTTCTTATGATGACAGCATTAAAACATGCAGACATTGATGCTATAACAGTTTTTACATATTTTGGGTTCATGTTTGACTGCCATTAAGCATTTTGTATTGAACATGGTGTGTATGAAATGTCACTATTATGTTCTTTTGATGTTTTGCCATGAAACAATTTATCTTATTTTGTTTTAGAACCACTGTCTTTTGTTACTATCGCCTGACTTCATGGTTTGCACACAACATTTGATTTATGTTTTGAGCCTCCACAGAATCACTTGTGCTGAGTCAGACATGTTAACATGGAAGTGTTCACTTCATGATAATTATCGTTAGCCTTGGATTTCTGTGCTTGTTTACAGCCATATTGGTTAAGCTGCAATCGCTGTATGTAGATTTGCTTGATAGTAACATATGCTCAGCATATGACATCTAGAATTTTTTCAATTACTAGAATTTTGTTTTCAAGCAATATAATAGTAGCGTTTAGAGTCGCTAACTCACAGTTGAGGTACTGTTTATGTTTATATGTTTTTGTGTTTATGTGGTATGCCCCTTTAAATTCACGTCACTCAAGCGTTTCTGTTTATGCATGATTCGTCACTTCCATCGGAAACTTTGCTACAGCGGCCCGCGCTGCTGGCTGAAGCGAGATCGGTAAACGTGTTGGTTTTAACATTCCCGGGAATATTCACTTTGGATTTTTCATGTTTGTCACGGTGGTATGGATGTTGATATTTTACCACAAGGTACTGTTGTTGTAATTTCTTCCTTTGTTTCTCGACTTTGAGTTAAATGCGGATGATGTTCTGACAATTATAAAGCTGTCTCCTACTGCGCCTTTGATCCGTGGCTTTCACTATTTTTACTATCTTTGAGCACATGGTGTTATACAATCACCGAAAGTCTAGCATGCATGATTTTTTCTTTTAATCTTCACTCGGACATTTTGTTTCACCCTGCATGTAAACCACGCACTGAACACTGATTTATAAATCGTTTGTAGTGGTTTGACTCACTCAGGCATAGGCCTTCTCAAACGCACCCCTTGTATTTTGTGTTAGATGCAACTGGTTAGCTCAGAGGACTGTATTAAGTTTAGACTCCTGTTCTTTTTGTTTCTTTTTTAGAATTTTGAGAGATGACCCCTCTGATGAAGGGTCGCGTTATTGACCTGAAATGCATTGTTTTTTTTATTTGATCATGGAAAATCATTACTGAATGGAATATCTCTCACCGTTTATGAACACATCATTGAGAATAAATACATATTTGAAATTTAAAAAAAGCGTTGGATTATATTGGAACCATTGCATTATAATTTGAATGAACTTGATGACCATCCCTTTTATAGTCATTGCTGCTGTGCTCCCGCCAGTGAGGAGGTGTTCCTCTCACAGACTTGTATACATTTAGTACTGGTCGTCTTGGGACTAGGCACCAGGCGCGGATGCACACTATAACGTGTTTATCCTTATTAACTAAAGTTGTAATTATCAAACAACGAGCGCTCACTAGCAACATTGTTTCAGTCTAGTACTTATACCCAGTGGTGCCTTTTGCGGTGGGAGAGACTTCAAAGACATGCCTTTGAAGTGCACAGAGGTCCTCCGTTCCTGCCCTAGCTCCAGACTCACTACAGCAGGGTATGCAACCCTTTGTGTGGAGATAGAACACAGCATATTCAGGTGTACACAAGGCTGGGTCCAGCTCCTGGCCCATTACGTCACACCTAAGTTCTCAATGTGTGTGGCTGTCTAGGGGGAGTTAATGGGAATACACAAAGTCTAGCTGCTACCCACCCGACATGTGATCAGAGGCAGGAACCAGGGACCAAATGGCTAAAGAAAGAAAATGACAACTGTTAGAAATGGGTGACTCTAGTTGCCCATGACTGGCACCAATGTCCAAATAGGGACCCTTCTTCCTAAGTCAGGGTAAGTGGGTTACCTCGTTTGACACACTCTACTCAACCCTGTGGTAACGTAGCACGAGCAGTTAGACCTATCTCAGAGGCAGTGTGTGAAGCAGTTATGACCATGCACAATAAGGCAGTAATGATACCACAAAAGGACACAACTTAAGTGGGTATAGAAAAAGAATATCTTTATCTAAAGTTCAACTTAACACTCTCGAAGCGTTTCAACAAGTTACAATGTACATAAACCAGTGAACACTCAAAAAGGCAATAACGTATTCCCCAGAACATGACAATGACTGAGCTCAAGGCCGGGGCCTACTAGACCCGTTGCACACCAGGTAGCTGCCGGGGAGAGAGGACACAGCACCCAGCTTCTCAAAGAAGCGGAGGCGATGACAGGCGGACTCCCAGCGACCACAAGACTTGGCTGCAGGGGCCCACAGCGTGCACCCACAATGGTTCGGGCACTTGGGGGCAGGCAGGCTCTCAGCGGCAGCAGCTTGTAGCTAGGGCAGCCTGGACTGGTGGTGGTGATGACATTTGTCTTGCAGCTCCGTGGTGGGCTCACAACGGCAGCAGCTCTCACTTAGTTGTGGCGGCCCACAAGATGGTAGCGGCAATCCTCGACAATGGGGAACAAGTTGTGGTCACTCCATGGCAGCTGCTCTCTCTCAGCTGCGGCGTCCCACAGGACAAATCCCAATGAAATCCCAATGATGCAAAGTCAGCAAAAGTGCAGGCACTCGGCAGTAGCAGCTCCTTCTTAGCTGCGACGGCCCACAGGATGGATCACGATAATAGCCAATTGGCAATAGTGCGGGCACTCAGCGGCAGCAGCTCTCTCTTAGCTGCGGCATCCCACAGGGCGAAGGGTGATACAAAGTTGGCAAAGGTGTGGGCACTCAGGGGCAGCAGTTCTCTCTTAGCTGCTGTGTCCCACAGGAGGAAGGGTGATGCAAAGTTGGCAAAGGTGCGGGCACTCAGCGGCGGCAGCTCCTTCTTAGACGTGGAGGCCTACAGGAGAGTTCATGATAATACCAAGTTGGCAACAGAGCTGGCGCTCAGTGGCAACAGCTCTCTCTTAGCTGTGGTGGCCCACAGGATGAAGGGTAATGCAAAGTTGGCAAAGCTACAGGCACTCAGCGAGGTTACAGAGGTTTAAATTCAGGTGGGTTCTCAGCAGCGGCAGCTCTCTCTTAACTGCAGCGGCCCACACAGATTCAGTGAAGTTGCAAAGGTTCAAATTCAGGCAGGCTCTCAGCGGCAGCAGCTCTCTCTTAGCTACAGCGGGCCACACAGATTCGGCAAAATGACAAAGGTCCAAAGTCAGCGTTACTCACAGTAGAACCAGAGGCTTCGGATTACTCAACGGAGACCTCACCTGCAAGCAGAATCCCTCGCACAGAAATTCCGATGGCTGATGGAGTGAAGTCTAATGTTCCTGATACTTCAGCAGGAGGCATTCTTGATTTAGGCCCTCAGGTAGTTTCTTCGGCAAGCTTGGTGAAAGTTTTTAAAGTCCTTTCCTCTGTTAACTCGGACAGAGTTTCGTCTTGACATCCTGAAGGAACACACTTGAACAAAATTCCAGCGCACCATTTTATACCTAAACAGTCTTTGTTCTCTAAAGTCACAAATCACTCAGTCCAGTCAGAACCAGTTTGGTGGGGTCGAGGAGCACTTGGTTTACGAGGCTACATCCTGCCCTTTCAGAATGAGTGGATCTTCTATCAGACGCCCCGTGGGCGGTGGGACCATCATACACCTTGCCAGTCCCGGCCTCACTCATGCTCTGAATCCCGATCTCTCTCTCTCTCCAGCCAGGTCTGACCCAGCTGGCCCTGCTGCTCCAATCTTGCATTGTTACTGAATGAATTTTCCATCCATTACCGGAGAGATTGCACCCAAGTAGAAGACGTTGGTTAAAGATGATTGAAATTAAGAGACATTAAGATCAATACAGATTGATAGAGTTTACCTACGCAGGATTGTTGTTGCTTTGTCATGCACTAAGCTTGTCACGAAACAGAATTTATTCAGCATTTGACTTTTTTACTGATGACTTGGCAATATGGATGCATTCATTAATATTTAATTTAAGAGAAAACAGGGTTGCTTTCAGGATCGTTAGTTTCACCTTGATTACTGTTTAGGTGAGCATGCTATGAGCACGCAGGTTGCAGGTGGGATTATGAAGCTTGAGTTCAACATTTTTAGGGGCATTGTGGGTAATTGAGTCTAATTCACTCGTATACATTCAAATATGTTCAGAAGTTAGCTTAAGGATTCTGCACTGAGTTTAGCGTGCACGCGCAGGCACATGACCAGTCACCTGAAGGGAGTTGGGGTGATAAATGTGAGCTGAAGTTTGCAACAGCTAAACCGCCTTCCTAACAAAATGAACGGGAATATTTTTGCGGGTTCCCCCGTGAAATGGTTTGGAATGAAATGAACGTGAGGGGAAACAATGAATTTAAAATGCCACGTTCGGGGTCTTTTTAACACGCGTCACGGTAAGAACGTTGCAGTGAATTTTATATTCACATACAGGGGGATGTTTTTGAATGAGGCGCTAAGAATGAATTTGAATGGACTCTAGGCTTTGATTCTTAAATATGGGAGTTGGCCATCAGGGGTATTTATATAGTAGGTGGGAATTAGACTGATGACAGCGATAACGATGGATTGAATTTATTGGTTACATAAAACACATCCTTTAAAAAGTGTGATAGAAAATGAGTGCACCTACAATGTTTATAGTAATGGTTGTATTATTCTAAATCGATGGTGATAAAAATATTTCTTTGTACTACAGATACCCCTGAGGAAGGGAGTTTATCCTGAAATGCATTGGGTGTTTTTTTAATAAAGCGTGACGTGGAAACATTCTACACTCCTGTGTCTATGTAAATATATTTGAGCGGAGATGAAAATGAGTAAAATGAATTGAAAGAAATGGGAGAAACAGTTTGAAAAATAATGGAAAAAAGTTTTGGTATAAAAGAAGAGTTTATTAT
Organism: Lissotriton helveticus; assembly: GCF_964261635.1. Classification (NCBI taxonomy): domain Eukaryota; kingdom Metazoa; phylum Chordata; class Amphibia; order Caudata; family Salamandridae; genus Lissotriton; species Lissotriton helveticus. The sequence continues at coordinate 2,074,014,061 of NC_136061.1, forward strand.
GAATTTGATTCATTGGACTTGTTGTGAAACTGGCTGTGCAGCTTTATGGGGATCCAAGTGCGGTTCCTTTGTGTTCCTACCTGCTGCTCCAAAACCAGACGGCCAATACACATACTAGCAAAGCCTACAGGAAAGCTTACTGCGTTTTCAGAAGAGGCATTTTAGAACATGAGATATATAAACGGCCATTACTAAAAGGTGTATCTCAATGTCCTGTGCATAAATATATCAAACTTGAAGTTCCTATCAGGTTCCTGGGGTCAGATATGATTATAGAAGGTAATCATCAACCTGCCCATTCTAACCTATGAGAACGGTAGCTTCTCAATAGAAACAGTGAAATGGAGGGTAACTCGCTATTGGAACATGCTACACAGAACAATGAAATGGAGAATAACTCGCTACTCGAACATGCTACACAGAACAGGCATTAAGGCTATCCTAATCCATACAGTCATCCTTACACAGAGAGCATTAACACTGTGCACTGATTAGCTATGGCACAGGGCCCAGAGAATGTAAATCCAGCCAATATAAAAGATAGGAAGAGAATAGAGGGAGGGGGACCCGCACCAATGATGCCAGGTCTAATAACAAGTTTCTAAAAGTAGCATTTTCAGGATTGCAATTTAAAATCAGAATTTTAGCATAAATTAGAATTTTGAATTAGGATTCTAAAGACACCAAACGTGAAACAGTTATATCTTCCTATTTGGAAATTACTCTTATAAAATGTATAAGTTAATCCCAATGTTATCCTAAGGGAGATACAAGCCTAGCAGTAGTGAAAAATGACTTTGAGAGTTCTTCACTACCCGGACATAAAACTTAAATATACATGTACTGCCTTTTAAATACAATGTACCCTGATCTCTGGGTTATCCAGGGCCTACCTTAGGGGTGACATATATGTGTAAAAAGGGAATATTTGGGCCTCAAAAAAGGTTTATCTTGTGGGTCAACATGGCAGTGTAACCTGCACATACAGGCTCTGCAATGTCACGCCTGAGACATGGTTAAAGGGCTACTTAAGTGGGTGCACAATCAGTACTTCAGGCACACTAGTAACATTTAATGACTAGGGACTTATAAATACATTAAAATTTTTCTATTGGAGATGAAGCAATATTACCATATTTAGGACAGATAGCACAAGCACTATAACAATGGGTTAGAAGTGGCAAAGTACACAGAGTCCTAATACCATAAAAAATGAGGTCAGAAAAAGTAGAGAAGGAAGGCAAAATGTTGGGTTGAAGACCACGCTAAGACTGTCAGTTCTATCAATTGACATATATGTGTGTTATGTCATCGCCAACTAAAGAATATTTTCCACTGGAATCCACCAGCATTCTCACTATTTTGCCATTTACAGTGACATCACAAAATGGATCATCACGATCACCATTCACACAGCACACCAATACTATGTATTCTACATTATACATAGATTCAACGTCCATTTCTGATGCCCCCAGCACAGCCTCTATTACATTTGCATGTTTTGGTGTTAAATTCGCTTTGTAAACATCTCTTAACATTCATGCATAGTGTCCTTTTTGCTTGCCATCCCCAGACATTTACCCCACCACTGGACACAATCTGCCACTAGCAGAAGGTCTGTTGATGCCACAGAGAGTGTCTCTATTGCCATCACCATTGTATAAACCTTCTTGTTGAAGCTTTAGTCCAGTCTTCCTATTATGTTTACCTTTCACAGTGTGCTCATCCATTGGCATATTTGAGTTTGATTCTGATAATTTTATATCTTCAGTCATGTATGAAAATGCCTTTGCTATTTCTACTGTGTGGCCCTTCTGCATTTTATGAACAAAGCCCCGGGGAGGTGGCAGTCCCCGCGGCTCGGGCCTGTACATCTATTACATCATTACCTGAACCTGGTCCGAATAAGGGCTAAAAGGAAAGAAGCACGGGAGGCTATGCTTTGTTTTTTATTTTACATTTTCTGTCAGATTTGCGCACCAAGCATGAATCCAGCTGATTTTCTTTAAGAAGATGCTTTTTTGGGACCCCCTGAGCATTCCCAGGGTGTCAGGGTGTTTCTACCCTGTCCTCTTTTCTTGTGACTCAGTTCAAACTTTTTGCCAAATTTGGTGTCATTCGGTTCAGCAGTTTGGGCTGTAGCTGCGTTAACAGTTCCTATGGAATTTAACATGGAGATAATTTGTTTTTGTTTTCTCAGGCCTTGCTTGACGAATCACCCCAAAACTATCAACACAGGAGCTGACCTGAACACCCCATTAATTCTGAAAATTACATGAGGATTCAACAAAGATATTGCCCAAAGTTTGGGGAATAGAAACAAAGTCCTATATATATATATATTTTCACTGAAAAAACCATAGGTTTTACAGACGTTATAGTTAGGAATTAGCATTTAAAAAAACCTTAGAAAGGGGGAGCCACATTAACCTGGAGAAAGGTACGGAGGTGCGCCTTTGACACACGGCACGGCAGGCAGTGAAGGGGTGAGCCTTACCGTGCCGCAATCACCTGGACGCCACGAAGTATCGTCACCGACCACGCCAACCGCGCCGCCGCCCCGGGATGACATCCCCCGGCATCCTCAGCGGCGGCGCCCATCAGTGATGCCACAGCAGCGCCAGGAGGCGCATTTAGCAGCGCGACCCTCGGCAGAGCGGGGGGGGCCACATTAACCTGGAGAAAGGCACGGAGGAGTGCCTTTGACACACGGCACCACAGGCAGTGAAGGGGTGAGCCTTACCTTGCCGCAATCACCTGGACGCCACGAAGTATCACCACCAACCGTGCCAACCGCGCTGCCGCCCCGGGACTACATCCCCCGGCATCCTCAGTGGCGGCGCGCATCAGTGACGCCACAGCAGCGCCAGGAGGCTCATTTAGCAGCGTGAGCCTCAGCGCTCCTCCACAGCTGTAGTGCAGCAGTCAGGGCACATGACTTCACAGCATAAGACAGACAGTTTGGGCTCACGCTTTAATCCCCGAGTCCTGCACCAGCTCAACTTAGCAGCATCACACTCTAGGTAATACCTTACTTAATTTCCGTAGCCCACCACTTTCACACCCGTAGGGGTGAATACTTCGCTTCGCACCCCCTCTATAGCACACCGTAAACACCCCACGGAGGTTACAGTGCCCCTACCCTCCTCTTTCCCACTTTTTTTTGCCCTTTTTTCCCCTTACTCACTTTAACGGAATCACAAAATGGCAGGCAACACTTCCGAGTTGCAACCGCTCGCAGCCAATCAGCAGCAAGCTCGTGCTCATAACGACTCAGCCAATCAGATGGCAGGATTCCGAAATATCGATATCTGTACATTTTGATATTTCCCAAAAACTAATGAACGGATTTACACCAAATAAACAAAAGCGTGCCTTCTAGCCCAAGACCCTTCTCCCTGCTGAATTTGGTGTAATTCCGTTCACCCGTTCGACCTGTAGCCTTGTTTAAAGTTTCCAATGGAAATTAACATGGAGAAACACGTTTTGGGACCCCCCTTTTATCTCGCCCCCCTTGATGAATCACCCCTGAACTTTCCACAAAATTGGTTTTGAAAATTTCATGAAGATTCATCAAACGACGCCAAAGTTATCAGCAAAACAAAAAATGCTCTTCCTATGGAAACTTGGTCCTAACTATAACTACTGCAAGTAGGTAAATGTCCCGCCTGACGCGTTTCGTGGATATTTCCACTTCCTCAGAGCAGACAAACTAAAGAGGCAGCAGCACAGCGTTCCACTGAGGAAATGGAAATATCCACGAAACACGTCAGGCGGGACATTTATTTTGTGAAAACACGGCTGGTGGTTCCTCGCTCTGAACCCTTCCAATAAAGAATTCTTGGGTAAATACATACCTTGTTGTGTGGTGCTTCCCTTGACGGGCAATCTTGTTTGTGACAGATAGCGGCCGGAGGAGCCCCGGTGCTTGAATAGCACTCATGCAACAACGGTAACACGCCGCTGCCAATGGAACAAGAGCCGAACTTTTGGAAGAGAAACGGTGAGAGCGGGGACTCATGCTGTGCCTCACCGCCCACTGGGGTGATTTATTTGGAAAATTTGGGGCCAAATGCATGGCTTCTCACTGAAGGAATACGAGAGGACTACAAAGACCATCAGGCCACGGTTGTGGCCACACCCACTGGGCGGAGGCCTGTTATCAGATGTGATGCTCTTGAAAACGCTGTGCTGCTGCCTCTTTAGTTTGTCTGCCTCTGAGGAAGTGGAAATATTCACGAAATGCGTCAGGCGGGACATTTATTTTGTGAAACATGGCTGGTGGTTCCTCGCTCCGAACCCTTCCAATAAAGAATTCTTGGGCAAATGCATACCTTGTTGTGAGGTGCCTCCCTTGACGGGCATCTTGTTTGTGATATTACCTACTGGCGGTTGCCAGTAGGTATATATAGTTAGGATTTTTTCTCTATGGGATTTTTGAAAATTCTATGTGTAATAACTTTGGCGTTTGTGGACGGAATTGGCTGAAATTTTCAGGAAAATGGAACATTTTGTTTCTGAGCAGCCATTGAAAATTTGGGGGGGGGTTTGTCAAGGGGGCTGAGAAAAAAGGGGGGTCCCAAAACGTGTTTTTCCCATGTTAATTTCCATAGGGCGGTTGGCCTCACTTTTAGCCCGAACGGCTGAATGGATTTGCACGAAACTTTGCAAAATTGTAGGGACTGTTAGCCCGATGTGCCTTTGCTAGGTCTCAAGATATGTGCTCCAGTGGATTTTGAGAAATTAACGTTCAAAAAAAGATATATATCTGTAAGCGCGCTCCGGGCAGCGCTCCGGTTCGCGTACTTGATGCGTAACGGAACTTCGCATAGCGAAGCTGATTGGCTCTCCGGTGTCTGTCAACATTCTAAACAGTCCGGAGCGGCCGCCATCTTGTCTCTCGGTAGGATCGAGAGACAAGAGGAGGCCAAAACAAAGGGGGAAATGACCATAAGGGGGCATAGTAGATCCTACCTGACCCCCTAGGTTTGATGTGGAGGCTTTAAAAGGGCCCCGAGGGGCAAAAAATAATTAAAAAAATGTTGGTTTTTTTTTGCGTGGGTAGCGCCCGGTACGCGCACCGGGAAGCGGTCCGGGGAGCGTACTATAAGGAAAAAAGAATGATAGATTTTTCAAATATTGTATGTTAATTGATTGTTTTGTTGATTTTTTTTATTTCTTTATTTTTTAAGCAATTATTTATTATTGTGATTGTGTTTCAAAATTTAATAAAATGTCTAACATTTCACTGTCTGAAATGTCGTTATTTTCATTGAACATAGCTTGTAATGTTTGAGTGTGTAAAATGTCCTCATTTTCAAGGAGGACATCTACTGATTGCACACATTGCAGTAGTTCTTGGTCCCAAGTTTTATCCATAAATTCAATGTCATTTGGATCAATGATTTCTTGGTTGGTCTCTGCAAGGACAATTTCAAATGAAACTTTCTGTTCGCCTTCCATTTTGCCTGAAATTTGCATTAAAAAAATATATATTAGTAGAGATAGGGCACTGTTGGGATTAATTTTAGATAGGCAGTTTTTAACAGTGAATTTATCTTTGGGCAGTGTATAGTATCAGAGTGGAAGTAGGAATATAAAAAAGTGTATGTGATTTAACGTAAGTAAATTCATAATTATACAAGAGAAGCCTAACTCCATCCATAACTATAACAGAGAAGTCTATCTAAATCTATAACTACTACAGAGGGATAGTATATAACTATCAGAAAAAGTTTACCATATTAACTTAAAGTGCACAATATACTTCAGTTTTTAAAATAACAACTTACCTTTAAAAAGAAGTTGAAGTTATTAGTGAAAATCCTATTGAAATGTACACCAGGAAGTAGTAATCAAAATGGCTATGTTTCCTTCTCTTCCTTTATATATATTCAGGTACATAACCAATCAAATGTCAGGTAAAAAAAAATAGAAAATGAAAGTAACATTTTAATTGGTTGTCAATTCCAACACTTCAGATGTGTTTTGTGAAGTAATTTACCTCAGGGTATTTAGAGAGGTCTACAGGCTAAATGGCTAAATGGAATTCCAACCAAATTTGTGAAAATGGTAGGGATTGGTATGTAGTATGAGCAAATCTATATTTGGTGAAAGTGTCTCTAGGGTTTCTTCTGTAAATTACTTTCCCAACTTTTTTAATGGAGCGCTTCCCGGGGAGTGCCCCGGTACGCGAACCGGCAGCGTTACGGGAGTCCACCATTTTGTGTTTCGGTCGAATTAAAATACAAGATGGAGGGCAAATAATGTTCAGAATGGGTAGAAGGGGGCACGGTAGACGTATCTTGACCCCCTAGGTTTTCTGAGGGTGGCTGAGGAGGCCCATATGTGCGGGAAAAAAACATTTTTTTTAAAAATTTCGCGCGGTTAGCTTCCGGTTCGCGTACCGGGTAGCGCTCCGGGGAGCGTACTTTGTTGAAAATTAGTGAAAAAAGTTAGAGTAAAATAATAATTGTGAGTGATCAGATGTAGGGTAGCTCTGAGAAGAGCTTTTGGGTTTATGGTACATTTAGGTACTTATAAGTAGGTACCAATGCATAGTCTTAAATTCAGGATGAAAACTCTGTTCCCTTCATCTGAGAAGTGAACTCCATCTCCTCTGTAGATATCTTGCATGTAGTAACGCAAGTTATTGTTGTAGATGGAGCCCATTCCATGGTCTCTCGTGTAAGCTGAAACAGACTTATTTACATGCTTCCTCGATTTCTCAATTTGTGGACAAAATTCGTTTGACCACCTCCATTTCTGTCTTTGGCATATATTTGAATATACCAAGGCAGTTTGAGGAAAAAGTGCCATCAATTGCTCAAAGGTGTCCTTTAAAAGCATTTCCAGACCTACCCCAGTCAAAGTGCCCAAGTCATTAACTCCACAGTGCACAATTAACAGGTCAGGTTTTGGCAAATGCATAAAGGTTTTCACCAATGGTATCAATTGGTGACATTTTAATCCTCTGTGGCCAAACCACTTAATTTCCACATCTTGTAAATTGAGGTTAGGTAAATTTCTGTTATCAGCATACCTCTGAGCCCAGTAGATGTAACTATGTCCAACAATCCAGACAGAAAACATGGTGAGAGGAGGTTCTGCTGCAGTCAGATGAAGTGTGGCAATGAAATGGGAGTTGAAAAAATAAGAGTTTAAAATGAAAAAAACTGTGGAGTTTCTGTGTTAATGAAGCAGTAGCAGTGATTGGTGGATTTTGATTGCTGAAAACAGAAAGTTAGGGTGCATGGATGAGTTCTTTGAAAGATGTAATTTAAATGGTCAAAAAAAATCATTTTATGAAAGATTGCACTGGATATGCAGGTGTACTGAGAGTTCAGAGTTCAATTGAAACATTGTTGTGTGAACTTGCAAACATGAGAGGTCTTTCAGGAGGTGGTTGCTATGCAAAAAAGGCAGAGAGGGCAGAGGGGGGAAGGGTGTTGATTTGAAAAAAGTGAGGGAAGAGTTTTGATTGGGTGACATGAGAGATATGTGTGATGAGTTACAGCATTTCTGTGCTTTTCATAGCTGCAGACTCTGGAGTGCATACCTTTTGCTCTGCTAAAGACAAATTGGTGTGTTTCTGAGACTGTTTTGAAACTCATAAAGTATTTGCTAAGGTGAGAAAAGATTCATTTAATTTAGATAGACAATATTATGCTTTAGGAAGAAAATTATGAAGAAAGTTCTGTATTTAAAATGTTGCTTTGTGTCAAGTGTTTTACAAATAGATTTTGTTTCTTTGAGTTACATAGCCATGTTAAAAGTGACCCTTAAAAAAACGCTTTCATGTGTCTTAGGGCATTGTAAGTCATTTCCCGATGAATGTAGGTATATAATTGATTTATATGATGTGTTTAAAATCGTTTTTTGAAAAATATTAGGTTTCTTGATATGTACTGCTAGAGCTTCATAGGTTGCTTGGGGCATATTTATAAGGCATTTGAGTCTCTCTGATGTTATTTTTCCCATTTTAATTTAAGACCATTCCTCGTGGAGCAAGGTCCTTGTAAATATGCCCCCATCTGTGCTTGGCAAATTTAGATTTTAATTCTTTGACTAACATAGCCATGTTAAAAGTGACCCAGAAATGGTGCAAGGGCCTTAAAAAAACGCTTTCATGTGTCTTAGGCCATTTTAAGTCATTTCCCCTTGAATGTACGTATATAATTGATTTAGATGACGTGTTTAAAAACGATTTTTGAAATCAATTAGTTTACTTGATATGTAGTGCTAGAGTTTCATAGGTTGCTTGGGGTATATTTAAAAGGCATTTGAGTCTCTCTGATGTTATTTTTCTCTTTTTAATTAAAGACCTTTCCCCGTGGTGCAAGGTCCTTGTAAATACGCCCCATCTGTGCTTGGCAAATTTAGATTTTAATTCTTTGACTATCATAGCCATGTTAAAAGTGACCCAAAAATGGTGCAAGGACCTTAAAACAACGCTTTCATGTGTCTTAGGCCATTTTAAGTCATTTCGCCTTGAATGTATTTGAATAACTGCTTTACTTGATGTGTTTAAAAATGTTTATTGAAGTCATTTAAGTTTCTTGATATGTACTGCTAGAGTTTCATAGGTTGCTTGGGGTACATTTAAAAGGCATTTGAGTCCCTTTGATGTTATTTCTCCCATTTTAATTAAAGACATTTCCTCGTGGTGGAAGGTCCTTGTAAATACACACCCATGTGTGCTTGGCAAATTTAGATTTTGATTATTTAACTTACATAGCCATGTATGCCTCTTTTGCATCACTGTGCGTCATTTTTGTGACGCAGCGGCGGTGCAAAAGATTTGCTATGTGGCGACATATTTACAACTTGATGCATCTAGGCAGATGTGTCATGCTGTAAAGTCCCGTGCCACATGAAACCGATGCAGCAGTGATGCAAAAGATGCACCATGTTGCAAGACAGGCCTCATTTCATCTGCAACAAGATAAGAAGCTGAATCTTTTGTAAATGTCAAAATTGTTGTATACACTGCTCAACTTATGTGTACTCTTTGATATGCTAGAGTCCATGTGCAGTATGAGATACCTAAGCAAAGGAAACACAGGTGATGTGATTGTGAAATGAGGAAAAGAAACTCCACATTTTTCAATTACATCACCTGTGTTTCCTACGTTTACGAATGACATTGTGCAGATGAGGTTTAGGTCTGTCCACGGACACAGAAGAGATCTGGCCTTTGTTCAAGAGTGAAGTGGACATGACTTACTTCATTGGTAGGTCTTCACATGTATTATCTCCTCTATACTCTTCAACAAGCGTAAATTTAATCTGCAACCCTGAGTAGGCCTTACCTTAAACAAACCTCTGGATAGGCCACACCTTAATGTCATCCTGAATCAATCATTTAACATGTTAGGGACAGATTTATGATAGGTGTATGACTCTTTTGCGTCACTGTGCGTCACTTTTGTGACACAGAGGCGGTGCAAAAGATTTGCTATGTGGCGACATATTTAAAAATTGATGCATCTAGGCAGATGTGTCATGCTGTAAAGTCCCGTGCCACATGAAACCGATGCAGCAGTGATGGAAAAGATGCACCATGTTGCAAGACAGGCCTCATTTCATCTCCAACAAGATAAGAAGCTGAATCTTATGTAAATGTCAAAATTGTTGTATACACTGCTCAGCTTATGTGTACTCTTTGATATGCTAGAGTCCATCTGCACTATGAGATACCTAAGCAAAGGAAACACAGGTGATGTGATTGTGAAATGAGGAAAAGAAACTCCACATTTTTCAATTACATCACCTGTGTTTCCTAAGTTTACGAATGACATTGTGCAGATGAGGTTTAGGCCTGTCCACGGACACAGAAGAGGTCTGGCCTTTGTTCAAGAGTGAAGTGCACATGACTTACTTCATTGGTAGGCTTTCACATGTATTATCTCCTCTGTACTCTTCAACAAGCGTAAATTTCATCTGCAACCCTGAGTAGGCCTCACCTTAAACAAACCTCTGGATAGGTCACACCTTGTCGTCATCCTGAATCAATCATTTAAAATGTTAGGGACAGATTTATGATAGGTGTATGTCGCTTTTGCGTCACTGTGCGTCACTTTTGTGACGCAGCGGCGGTGCAAAAGATTTGCTATGTGGCGACATATTTACAACTTGATGCATCTAGGCAGATGTGTCATGCTGTAAAGTCCCGTGCCACATGAAACCGATGCAGCAGTGATGGAAAAGATGCACCATGTTGCAAGACAGGCCTCATTTCATCTCCAACAAGATAAGAAGCTGAATCTTCTGTAAATGTCAAAATTGTTGTATACACTGCTCAGCTTATGTGTACTCTTTCATATGCTAGAGTCCATCTGCACTATGAGATACCTAAGCAAAGGAAACACAGGTGATGTGATTGTGAAATGAGGAAAAGAAACTCCACATTTTTCAATTACATCACCTGTGTTTCCTAAGTTTACGAATGACATTGTGCAGATGAGGTTTAGGCCTGTCCACGGACACAGAAGAGGTCTGGCCTTTGTTCAAGAGTGAAGTGCACGTGACTTACTTCATTGGTAGGCTTTCACATGTATTATCTCCTCTGTACTCTTCAACAAGCGTAAATTTCATCTGCAACCCTGAGTAGGCCTCACCTTAAACAAACCTCTGGATAGGTCACACCTTATCGTCATCCTGAATCAATCATTTAAAATGTTAGGGACAGATTTATGATAGGTGTATGCCTCTTTTGCGTCACTGTGCGTCACTTTTGTGACGCAGCGGCGGTGCAAAAGATTTGCTATGTGGTTACATATTTACAACTTGATGCATCTAGGCAGATGTGTCATGCTGTAAAGTCCCGTGCCACATGAAACCGATGCAGGAGTGATGCAAAAGATGCACCATGTTGCAAGACAAGCCTCATTTCATCTCCAACAAGATAAGAAGCTGAATCTTCTGTAAATGTCAAATTTGTTGTATACACTGCTCAACTTATGTGTACTCTTTGATATGCTAGAGTCCATCTGCACTATGAGATACCTAAGCAAAGGAAACACAGGTGATGTGATTGTGAAATGAGGAAAAGAAACTCCACATTTTTCAATTACATCACCTGTGTTTCCTAAGTTTACGAATGACATTGTGCAGATGAAGTTTAGGTCTGTCCATCGACACAGACAAGGTCTGGCCTTTGTTCAAGAGTGAAGTGGATATGACTTACTTCATTGGTAGGCCTTCACATGTATTATCTCCTCTGTACTCTTCAACAAGCGTAAATTTCATCTGCAACTCTGAATAGGCCTCACCTCAAACAAACCTCTGGATAGGCCACACTTTATCGTAATCTTGAATCAATCATTTAAAATGTTAGGGACAGATTTATGATAGGTGTATGCCTCTTTTGCGACACTGTGCGTCACTTTTGTGACGCATTGGCGGTGGAAAAGATTTGCTATGAGGCGACAAAATTACAACTTGATGCATCTAGGCAGATGTGTCATGCTGTAAAGTCCTGTGCCACATGAAACCTGCGTCAGTTTTCATATAAGTGTTTTGTTGCAAGGTATGCATTAATTTGCATGAAAGCCCTGTAAAACTAACACAGTGAAATTTAGAAGATTTCACTGAGTCAGCTTTATAGCATTGCTGAATCAAATCCTTACGCCTGTTTGAAACAGGCATAAGAAGTGATGCACCATGCAATGTGAGGCTTCCTCCTGTGCATTGCAGTAGACATGTCGCGCTTATGACGTGATTCCTGCAATGTGCTGCTTTTGCGGCACAGATGCGTGACGCATCTGTGCTGTTTTTGCTCAATGGTGCTCCACATTGTAAATGCGGCACACTATGGGTGGCAGAGCAGCGGTGCACATTAACTGGTGCATCCGTGGGGATGCGCCACTTAGCATAAATCTGCCCCTGTACATTTAAGTATGAGCAGGGGACACAGAGTCGGTGAGGCTTATCCAAGGTTAAGAAGAGATGAGTCCTGTTCACTGAAAACTTGGACATAGGCCTCACCTCCTCAGCATCGCTGGACATGGCTAAATAATAGCTGCAAAATGTTACTCTTGTTAAACAAATTTACTATTATAATCTCTGAGATTTGTCTCTTACTCTGCAACATCTCATTGTTGTTCTCTTTCTTTAAAGATAACGACAACATCAACATGAGTGACAATCAGCAATCAGTTGATCTCGACCTCATCACTGAACTTGTAATTGAAACGTCAGTGGAAGTAGATCCCTTGGATGATTTAAATCCTGAGGATTATGAAGAATATGATGAGGATGCCGATTTGTCAGAATTGTATGACATAGGGTGGGAAGCTGACCTGCTTGAGCCTATGGAACTATAAACATTTATTTTTAAAATTTACAATAAATGAAAAGTAAAAATGTAAACTGTTTAATTTTAAATTAAACACACCTTCAAAAACAGGTTATGTGTAGTGTCTTCAATAAAATATTAAAATATGCTCATAAAATTAGATCAGATTCACATATAAAACAGGACAGGTAAAATGAAGAAGAATTCCATTTCTTTTCTGCTATTTCTGTATTCTAAATTTGCCAAAGCACTAAAAAATATTATATGTAAAAATGTTAAGTAGTGTGTTAAGTTTTTGATGACTGTTATTGATTTACTGTTTGGTAATAGTGGTTAATAACATTTTTTATTATATTTTACCACAGATTCAACTGCAGATCATTTCAAATTTTGAGAATGCCAACTAAGGAGAGAATGAGAAAGGCTACAAAACGTCAAAGACAGCAGGTCCATCATTTACTGCAGCAGTCCTCTACAATAAAAAAACGTCAAGTCACCAAGAAAGCACCGGGTAAGACCACGAAAACATTCATAAGAAACATTTCTAGAAAAAAAAGTAGTACTACAGAAAATGTTTTTGTCCAGAAAAAGAGAAGCAATTTAAACGGAAAGGAAAGGCCAATCAAAAATTTTACTGCTAGAGCAAGAGATAACTCTGTGCATGATAGTAGAAGGAAACAACAGTTTAGGGACATTCGTAAACGAATGTTCCGCAACAGGATAATTGGCAATTTGTTAAAAAATATTAAGAAAGGTCAACAGAAAGTGGTTTTTTATAAGAGAAAAAAAAAAGTTGAGAAAGTTATTGATCAGGCATTTGAAATTAAACGAAAGTTATTTATTTTGATAATCAATAGAATTAGGAAGCTAAACAAGGCAATTTATGATTTCAAACGAAATAGTAGATGGAAGAGAATAGTTAATCGTAGTAATTTTTGTGAAGTTTTTTCCGGAGAATGGATGCATAGTTCAAGTTGTGAGGCATTTTTCAATGAGGAGAGTTATTTCCAGGATAATGATTTGGTGCATGCAGTTGACACCAGCGGTCGAGCTTATGAGGTGAAAGATGGTTGTCCAGTTGAAAAAGAAAAACTTGTGACAACAGAGGCAGAAGAGATGTTAGGTAATGAGGTTTTAGGAAGACGTCCTAAGGGACCTGTGTACACCTGGAAGTGTAGTAGTATTTGCAGTGTGCGACAGGATTCCATCAATTTGCTTTGTGATTTTGTACGGACATTTAATAAGAAAAGTTTGAAGCAGAAAATGAAGTTGTTGCAAGAATTAGATCCTTGCAGAGTGAGAGAAGTGACAGGTTTGCATGGTCATTCACTGGCTTGTCTTTCCAGGAGAGTATGCCAGAGTGTTTTTCATCATTTCAGGATGCTAGCAGTGCATCATAATAAAGTGAGGAAATTAGTTAGAATGTTGTATTATGCTAAGAGTCCAGCAGTTATGCTTAAACAATTATGCGCTGCTCTTTTGCATGGTTCTGAAATAGATATGAAGAATATGTGTGAAGAAATTGAGTTTTGTTACTTTGGAAGTAAAGAGGAGAATGTTGAAATTGACCCAGAAGAAGAGGGTAATGTGGAAGATAGTGTACAGGTTTCCAGTACAGATAATTTTCAGAAGGAAATTGCCACGTTTCAGGTGAAATCAAGTGAGAGGCCTAATTTCACTTGTGTGTGTTGTCGACGCACTTATTATAAGAATCAGACTAAGTTAGTGGATTTATATGCAAGAAGTGAAAGGGAAAATAATAGTGAATGGAAGGATTTCGCTACATACTTGATGGTAGAAAATTGTTTTGATTTGGGATCGGATCAACGTGTGTGTACTTATTGTTGTAACAAATTAAATCAAAACCAGATGCCTGCTAGAGCGGTTCATAATAATCTGGAATTGGTTGAGATTCCTTCTGAATTGAAGGATTTAAATACTTATGAATCTATTTTGATTCAAAGTATCCATCCCTTTCAGGCTATTGTAAGAATGGAGCCAAAGACAGGGAAATTGCCTCCATCAGATTTACAGAGAGGATTAAAGGGAAGAGTTGTTTTTTTGCCTCTAGATTTGAAGAAAAACATTAACACAATTGGAGTAGAAAAAGTGGAAGAGGAACCTCTGGTTATCTTAGTTAATGGGGTTCCGACAAAGAATAAAAAAATATGGCAAGATTTAGTGGATGTTAGGAAAGTAAAAAAGGCAACATTGTATTTGAAAAAAAATAATAAGTACTATAAGAATGTATATGTTGCAGAAGAGGAAGTAAGTGAGGAAGAGGATAGCGATTTGTGTGCTGGTCAAATTGAGAAAGTAGAACCCTCTAAAAGTGAAGAAATATATGAACATTATAGTGTTCATCCTTTGCATTCCAAGGAAGTCATGGGGAATGCTATTGAGTTGTTTCAAATGAAACAAGCCAAAGGGAGTCCCATTAGTGTCTGGGAGGAAAGTTTGGAAGCTCGGTGTTTCCCACAGCTATTTCCAACAGGTCAAGGAGGAAGATATGATGAGCGACCTCATCAAATTCCTGCTTCTGAATACCGGACTTTACGATTGTATGCAGAAGATGCTAGGTTTCGACAATGCATTCCCTATTTGTTTCATCTCCTGTTTGAAAGTGATCTGTCTGGACTGTCATATGCAGTGAACCACATCTTGAAAAGTGGTATACAGATGCAAAACATCTCGGCAAGTGACTTTATGGATAAAGTCAATGTCCAAGACAGTATTTTGGATTGTCACCTGATTAATCTCATGGCGTGTCAGCGTGGTACTAATGAGTACTGGTACCGTCGTCATGGTGATTTAAAATGTATGCTGAGGAACTTAGGAACTCCCACATGGTTCCTCACTCTGAGCTGTGCCGAGTATGGCTGGGAAGACTTACTTGAATTTCTACGAGAGGCAAATGGAAACATCGAAAACATCGAAATCAAGACACCCGTAGAACTGAGCTCTTTGGATCCAGTGAATGTATGCAGGTACTTCAATCATAGATTTGAAGCTATGATGTCTTTCATCATGAATAAGAAGAATCCACCTCTTGGAGAGGTGTTGGATTTCTTCTGGAGAAAGGAGTACCAAGCAAGAGGTGCTCCTCATATACATATGCTGCTGTGGATCAAGGATGCACCTAAATTTGGAACAGATCCAGAAGACTTAGTGATGAGTTTCATAGAACAGTATTCTACATGTGCTGTTCCAAACGCAAAGGAGGACAAAAGCCTAAGAGAACAAGTTCTACTCTTCCAAAGCCATCGTTGCGGAAAGTACTGTCGTCGTAAATTCAGAAACAAGGACAAGTACTACACCAAATGTCGTTTCGCCTTTCCACGACCGGTGATTTCTAAAGGAAGAGTGAACAGTTTGATGTCTTCGCTGCGACATAATGTGATGAAGAAATCACCTAAAAACACGTACAATTTGAAGAGGAACGAAGAGTCCAAGTACATCAACGACTACAACCCAGTGATTTTGTCCATGTGGAATGCTAACATGGATATACAGTTTGTGGCTGATAACTGTATGGCTGTGGCTCGGTATGTGACATCTTACATCACCATAAAAGAAAAGACAGAATTGAAGGATATGTGGGAGGACATTTCCCATGAAAAGAGCCTCAGTAAGAAGTTGTACAGTTTCAGTCTGAAGATGTTGTCGCATCGAGAAATCGGAGCTTACGAATGTTCTGACCGGTTGTCTTCAGCAAGTCTCTATGCCAAATCTAGGAGTATCGTTTGGGCGAGTCTTGGTCTTGCTGCAACGCGTAATCGAGTTCTGAAACCTGTGCGGGAAATTGAGTATTTGGCGGAAAAGGAGCCAAACAGTACCGACATTTTGAAGACCAACATGTTGGATACATATTATCCAAATCGAAGCAGTCACCTCGAGAATGTTTGTCTATATGAGGTTCTACAAAATTACATATTCAAGAGGAACATCAAAGAAGATATTGATAAAGGAGTGTATGCTGTAATTGGAAGTGAGGGATGTCTGGTCAAGCAAAGAAAATGCCACTTGGTAAACCATCGAAAATTGAGTGGCGAATCTCCTGAAAAAAAGGAGTTTTTCTATTTAGCACTTGTGCAACTTTTCAAGCCTTGGCGTGCAGAAGAGGAACTGCTTGGAGATTTCCTCTGTTATGAAGACTCTTTCACTGCCGCCAAGGAGACCATAGAATGTCCTGCTTTTCCCAAATATGTACAAATGTTGAATGCGGAAATCGAGCAGGAAGCAACGATTGCAGCCGAGATTGCCAGAGACAGTTCTCAGAACAGTCAGAGTTCTGTTTCATTGAGTCAGGATCCACTAGGAGGACCTGTTATCGAAAATGAAGCTGCCACTGCCATGAATGAAGTGGAAAGAGCCATGGCACATGCTCAGGAGGATGCGGTTAACTTAGAAGACTTGGAAAGACAACTCAACGTTGAGCAGAGGAAAATATATGACGAAGTTACCAAGCAAATTGATCATGGATTAAGTCATGAGAAGAAAGAGTGCTCATGTACATCGTTGAAGCCTGTCCGACTGTACGTGAGTGGAGAAGCGGGAACTGGAAAGAGTTTCCTCATTAAAGCAATTTCATGTTATTTGAAGGAAAGGACTGAGTCATCGCTGTCTTGTGTTGTCACCGCTCCAACTGGACTGGCAGCACATAACATTAAAGGTATTACTTTGCATCGTCTACTGATGCTGCCAGTGGAGCATGATAACAAATTACAAAACCACAAGTTATCTGGAGATGCTTGTTGTGAAGTTTCAAGAGTCTTGAGGAAAATGAAACTTCTTATCATTGACGAAGTAAGCATGGTTTCCAATGTCATGCTTGCCTTTGTGCATTTGAGAATGCAAGAAGTTCTTAAAACAGAGTATGATGTGTTATTTGGTGGCAAACACATCATTGTTTTCGGAGATCTTCTGCAGCTGACACCAGTGAAAGGACAACCTGTGTTCAAAATGCTCACGCATGAAGATACCAGGAAGTGCCTAGGGAGCATTGGCAACGTCAATATATGGTTAAACTTCAATTATGCTGAACTGCATGAAAATATGCGTCAGGCGAAGGATGAAGTTTACAAGAATATTCTACAAGATGTTAGAATTGGAAAAGTGACCGAGCATGGGAAACAAGCTTTACATGCACGATCACTGTCAAATTTATATCCAGAACAAGACGTTGTGCCTGAGAATATTTTTCAGAAAATTACTGAGAAGAAATCTGGAATATGTTTGATGCCAACTCTTGCAGAATGTGCCATCTTCAACAACAAAATGTTGTATTTAGAAAACCAAGAGATTGTGAAACTGGAAGCTATTGACAGAGTAGAGCATATGGGATCAACAATTATTTTGTCTGAGAATTTGAAAACAAAATTGGATTCATTAGAGAAGACTATATCTAAAACTGCAGGTTTTGAAAAGACTCTGAATGTGTGCTTAAATTGCCGTATAATTTTAAGAAGGAATTTACATGTTGAAAGAGGTCTGGTAAATGGATCAATGGGTAATGTTGTTGATTTTGTGAAATACAGAAATAGAGATGGAATTGAATTTTTAAAAATTAAATTTGATGGCATTGAGGAAGTACAGCTAATTGGTCGTTGTTCTGCTAGATTTTTGCTTGTAAAAGACTTATATGTTCGCCGTAAGCAGTTTCCTGTTTGCTTGGCATATGCGGTGACAATCCATAAATCACAAGGTTTAAGTGTAGACAGTGCATTGGTGAATATTGGCAGTTCTGTGTTCAAGGAGGGTATGGCATATATGGCATTGTCACGAGTTAGAACTTTATCGGGATTGTACTTGTTTGAGTGTGATGTCACAAACATTTGTGCGGATCTAGATTGTGTTAAGGAATACAATAGGTTAAGAAGAGAGTATGCGCCACATTTGCCTCAATATCCTTTGTTTGAGAAACGTGTGGTAGGCCGGAAACGAAGAAATGTGACCAATACTAGGGAGGTTGTACCAAAAAGACGAAAAGCTGATGAACCTGAAATTATAAGCAGAAAGAAAAAGGATTCTGTTGAAGATGTTGTTGGTTTTCAATTTGAAAACAGTTCTGGTGTCAACTGCTATGCTAATGTAGTGGTTAATGTTTTGTTTTCTCTAGAAAATGTAAAAGAAGAGATTGTGGTCAATTCGGATCACAGATTTTGCAGTTTGTTAAATTCTGTGTTAGAGAAATGTAGCACTGATAGAACAAAAATAGAAAGTGTGTCTGAAATTCGAAATCTGTTAGACAGATGTTCAGGTCAAACACAATTCTCTCAAAATATTCAGCAAGATTGTCAGGAGTTTTTAATGTATATGCTTGATGTATTGCATGCTGAAGGTGTAGATGTAGATCACCTGTTTGGGCTTTCTTATCAATGGCAGCATGACTGCGAGAACTGTAGGGTATCAAGTTCTACTAGTGTAGACTCAGAAAGATTTATATATTTAACTTTGCCAGACAGTAAATCAGTGTCCTTTAATAAGCTAGTAAAAGCAGCTGATCACAACATGGAGTGTAGCCAATGTAAATCTGAAATGATGTCAACATTATTTATACGAACATATGGCCAGTATGTCATTTTAATGTTCCAACGATGTAGGGCTGATGGAACAAATTTGACAACTTTAATTAAAAATGTTGTAGCTTCGCAGTTGTCAATATCAGGAAGGACTTTTGTAACTGCAGCAATTATATATCATGACGGTCCTTCAATAACATCAGGACATTACACAGCTTATTTAAAGTCTAGAAACGGCTGGTCATTCTGCAACGATTCTGTTTTAACTTTCAAAAAAAAATTGCCGTATGACCTTCAAAATTCTTACCTGGTGTTTTTAAAACCAAAATTTTAGGGAAAGAATCTCGGGATGTGCTCTGAGGAATTTCAAGAGGTTCTAATGGCTCCTACACGATTTGGCCTTGAGGATAAGTGTAGTACAGAGACAATAGTTCCTGGAAAAAAAGAAGATTTTCTTACAGAAAGTGGTGGGCACAGATTAGTTGAAGGACAACAGAGTATTTCCCAAAGCAAACGGTCTTCTTACCATAACACTTGACGTCATGAAAAAATAACTGCACTTTGAATGAGTTCAGAAAAACTGTTTCTTTTTATAAGCTAATTCAAGCAGCCAATCAAAACATGGAGTAGAGGGAATGTAAGTCTGCAATGCTGTCTAGATTATTGGTCCAAACTTTTGATTATAATGTAATTTTAAAAATCCAATTATATAAACCTGATGAAAGTAAGTCTTCAACTTTAATTACAAATGTTGTGGCTACACAGTCGTTGATTTTAGGAAGAAGATTTGTAACTGCAGCTATTATATTGCATGATGGTCATTTGACAAGATCCGCTTATTAGACAGGTTATTGAAAATGTAAAACAAATTGCTGTTTCGGAAATTATTGCCATTTGACTACGATACAATGTTGCCTTTTTACTAAAAAATATTCCTACTTTCTGTTTTCAGAAAAGAGAATTTAGGGTAGGTAACTGGCGTATAATGATTCTAGGGGTTGATATAATTTTATCTACTGTTTTATATTGCTTTGTGATTAAAAGTGATGTAGAGAATTAAATAATTGTAGTAGTCATAGAGGTAGTGTAAGTCTGCTTCATAGTAAGCAGTATCAGTGTCATAGGAAATATAGAACATGAGTGAGCAAAAAGGGTAAGATATTACTAGTCTAGGATTGTGAAAGTGATCTTGAACGTTTTCTTTCTGAAAGTTGCGGAAATACAAAATGACGGGATTTGCTTACAAGAATTCCAAGAGTTATAAATGGCTCTTACACGATTTGGCCTTGAGGAAACGTGTGGTAGAGAGCGAGAAGTCATTTATTGTATGTAACATATTTTTCAAAACGATGGAGCTTTTCTTTCAGAAAGTGGCGGGCTGAAAAAACAGCACAACCGAGTGTAAGCTGTTCATAGGACATCCTTCGACATCATGGAAAGTAAGTTACTTTTGAGGAGTTTTGATTTCTGATTGGTTATGTTATATGGGTTTTTTAAACACAATCATTTTGATTGTGTTTTTTTTTCCCCGCTGTTATATGATGAATACCTTCAAGTCACTGTTTTTAGTGAAATTTGATACATTCTGAGAACAGCAAAAATAAACCATTTAACATGTATACTTAATTCTGTACTGTTTGTATTTATGATGTACATTTAGAACTGTGTAGGAGGCATGGAGAAGGTGAGGCTTCTGTAAGTGTCAAAGTTGTTGCATTCAGTGCGTACTCTTTCATATGCTGGACTACATCTGCACAATGAGATACCTAACCAAAGGAAACACAAGTGATGTGATTGTGAAATGAGCAAAAGAAATTGCATATTTTTCAAATACATTACCTGTGTTTCGTAACATTACGAATCAAATTGTGCAGATGAAGTTTAGGCCTCTCCAGGGAAATAGAGGAAGTCTGAACTTTATTGGTTGCCCTGAACATGTATTATCTCCTCTGTACTCTTCAACAAGGCTAAATTTGATCTGCAACCCTGAGTAGGCCTCACCTGAAACAAACGTCTGGATAGGACACACCTTATTGCCATCCTGAAACAATCATTTAAAATGTTAGGAACAGTTTTATGATGATTGTGCACCTCTTTTGCGCTGCCATTGCGTCACTTTTGTGAGACAACAGCAGTGCAAAAGATGCACCATGTTCCAAGATAGGCCTCAGTTCATCTGCATCAAGATACTGTTAGTTTAAAATGTATATCTTTAGGACTGTGTAGGGGGCCTGGAGAAGCAGAAGCTTCTGTAAGTGTCAAAGTTGTTGAAAAACTGTTTGTCCTTCAATCTTTTCCCTTGTCTTTTCTAATTTTTAAATACATGTTTGATTATTTTTCAAATGTTTGTTCTCTCTTTCACAGATTGAAAGTATAAAAATAACAAGTGACTAAGTTAACGACAATTATAAGGTAAATGTTTTGTACTCTTTTCGTTACATTTCTATCACATTTAACTACTATTAGTTCCACTGCTTCATTTCTTTAACCCTAACTTTCCTGCCTTTGCTACTTCCCTCATTCCTTTCTCTATTACTTACTTACTTACTCTACTCCTTCCACTCCTTTTCTCAGTCCCTCTCCTCATAGTTCCTCACTCTTGTTCACTCACTCCGTCTCTATTACTCTTATTGTCTCTGACTGATCACTCTTTCACTACTTGTTCATTATGCTTTCTCTGTGTAGTTGAAGCACACTAAGGGGCATATTATGAACACAGCCAATAAAATTATTGCTGCTTTTATCGGCAGAAAACTGCTGCAAAAGCGGCTGTAGCGGCAGTTTTCTGCTGCAAAAGCGGCTTTAGCGACACATTTCTGCCAATAAAAGCTGCGAAACTTTTATTGCCTATGTTGAAAATATGCCCCTATGTTATTTACATTTCTTTGCTGTTTCAATTATTCCTTTTCTGTTACTTCTTCTTTTCTGCTTTCTGTTATTTCTCTCTGTTATTCCACATGTTTTAATCTTATTTTGAACATTCACTCACATTCTCTAAGAAACTCTTCTTTGTTATTCTTCTACTCTCCTTTTTTCTTTCACTTCCTTATCTATTTTGTTTTTCACAATTATACCCTCTTCCATCTTTTCTTCGGTAAATAAATCTATTAAACAGTATCTCTGGTTTAGTCCCTATAGCTGTCTTTGTTTTAACATTACCCTCTGTTTACTTCCCTTATACTTACTCTTCTTTTTTAAAAAAAAAATGTTTTTGGTTCGCTCCCGGTTCGCGTACCGGCGAGCGAACCGGGAAGCGAACCAAAAGAAATAGAGCTTGCCAGAGTGCTAAACATTCTAGCAATTTTTTTATAAAGGGGAGCTAGTTCTGAAAAGAACTTTTTTTATGTTTTTGTTGTTTCATATATATATATTTTTTTTTCTGAACATTTTTTTTTTTTGTATTTTTTGAACAGTTTTATGTTTTTTTTGGTTTTTTTGGAGGGGAAACAACAAAAAACAGGCATTGGAAAGGGCTCAACAGGAGCAAAAAAAAAATTTACTTTTTGGGGCGTTTAGAGCACTTGTGGTTTTCAAATGCTCCGTTTATTAAGTTAATGCTCATATTGGCACATGAGAGCAATGTACCACAATATAAACAGGTAATCTTCATATGGACAAAGTTGTCCTGAATGTTTGGCACGGTTTCCCGTGCCTCTGGCCCCGACAGAGATACCTGTGACGATGTCCTGGCCACAGGAGTTGGTGGATTGTCCTGAAGGTCACGCATCTCTGCCCGGCTGTAGTTTAGTGGATGCCACCTCAGCATGTGACGGTGCATAGTATAGTTGCCGTAACTATACTTCTTTTCTGTGCCTCTAGATAAGTCCTCTTTACATATCAGGCACGTCACATATCGAGCATTAACTTTTTTCTGTCCTTCAGGAAAAGAAAAAAACTGCCAAATGAAACTAGTTTTATGATGAGATACCCGGGGCTCCTCTTGTAAAAACTGTGTTCCCTGTATCTCCTGTTCCTCTTCTTCATCCTCTTCCTCCTCTGTGTTGGTAATGAACTGTGGAGGTGGTCCTCTCTTCCTATGAGGAGGTGGTGGTGGTGGTGGGGGTTCACCAGCTGAAGCTACTAATGAAGCCATTGCTCAGTGATCACAAAGGGTCTTCCTCTCATAAAGATGAAAGTCAGAGTGAAGAAAGAAGGAGGGGTTTTCTTCATTTTGGAAAAAAAATAGGTCTAAACCAATGAAAAGTGTTATTTTTAGGTCACATGACCTAGCCTTACATCATTAGGAAACCAAAAGTGAAATGAACCAATGAAAAGTTTTATTAACAAGTCACATGACCTGTTACGCTTATGTTACGCGCTGCGGAACGCGCCCCGGATCGCTTCCGGGGAGCTGCGCTTCGCGCCTCGGTTCGCGCTCCGGAGCACTTCCGGGTGCGCTAACGCGGCGCGTCATAAGACGCATTACGCGGCAACGCGATACGTCGCGCTTTCGCGACGTGCCCCGGATCGCTTCCGGGGAGCTGCGGTTCGCGCTGCGGTTCGCGTACCGGAGCACTTCCGGGTGCGCTAACGCGGCGCGTCATAAGACGCATTACGCGACAACGCGATACGTCGCGCTTCCGCGACGCGTCACGATGTTGATTTCTAACGCGGCAGTTGCGCAAACGGAACGTTTACTGGTTCGCGGACCGGGTCGCGCACCACATTGAGCTAACGGGAAGCTTCCCGGTTCGCAAACCGGGAGCGAACCAAAACATAATAATAAAAAAAATAATAATAAACATATAAAATAATTTTTTTGATTTAAAGAAGAATACATTTTACAGCCATAGATATTAGCTTTTAAAAAACCAATGAAATTCACTGAAAAAACCATAGGTTATAGACCATATATAGTTAGGAATTAGCATTTACAAAACCTTGAAAATTCACTGAAAAAACCATAGGTTATAGACCATATATAGTTAGGAATTAGCATTTAAAAAACCTTTTTTTACTGACACAAAACCATTGAAATTCCATATATAGTTAGTTGTACTAACTATATATCGCGCACCCGCAATCCACTGCTGATCATGTCACATATTACATCATTAATGACATGGTCAGTGACATCACTGATGACATCACTGATGACATCTCAAATGACATCACTGATGACATCACTGATGACAACATCCAGTGACTGTATGTTTCTGTAAAGTTAAAATATGTCTTACATATTGAAGAATGAGTGGATTTATAAGTGTCTGGATGAAGGATTTATTAGGTGCATGACTGACTGTATGAGTGACTGATTAAATGTGTCTCACTGAGTGCATGGGTTAGTGACTAAACTGTCTTAATTTGTGCATCATTATGTCTGTTGTTCTGTAAACTGCTGCATGTGTTGATCAGTAGCTATATGAGTAACTATATGGGTTATTGGTTGATTGCCTAAGTATTTGTATGGGAGACTGAGTGTGTGTGTGGGTGGCTGGGAGGTGTATAACTCTGTGCATAGATGTGTGAGCAGTTGATTCACTAGATGTATGGGTTCAAAAGTGCATGTGGAAACACCTGTATGGGCGGTTGACTGTGTGCATGAGTGTATTGGTGAGTGAATGGATATCTAAGTGCTACATGTCAAAGTAAGTACATATGTAAAACACAGTACATGTGAGAGTTGACATATATAAATAACTATGCATAAGAGCCAGTGAATGTGTGAGTGGCTGTATGGATCATTGTGAACTTGTATCAGGGATTGTATAAGAGAGTAAATATGTGTTAGTATATGTTTGAATAAGTAAGGTGTGTATAACTGTATAGTTGAGGAAATGGAGGTGTGATTGATTCTTTGCATGACTGACTAGGTGTGTGAGTAACTCCATGGATGAGTGACAGTCTGTGAGTGTCTGTTTACACTGAGTGTATCTAAGTTTTTATTAGAGTCTGAAGAGATTCATCGTATTATCACATGAATAATGTCATCAGTGATGTCATCAGTGATGTCTTTTGAGATGTGATCAGTGATGTCATCAGTGATGTCATCGGTGATGTCATTTGAGATGTCATCAATGATGTCATCAGTGATGTCATCAGTGATATCATCAATGATGTCAATTGAGATGTCACCAGTGATGTCATCAGTGATGTCATTTGAGATGTCATCAGTGATGTCATCAGTGATGTCATTTGAGATGTCATCATATATATATACACTGATGACATCATTCATATGATAATACGATGAACCTCTTCAGACTCTAATATAACCTTAGATACACTCAGTGTACACAGACACTCACAGACTGTCACTCATCCATGGAGTTATTCACACACTTAGTCAGTCATGCAAAGAATCAATCACACCTCCATTTCCTCAACTATACAGTTATACACACCTTACTTATTCAAACATATACTAACACATATTTACTCTCTTTTACAATGCCTGATACAAGTACAGAATGATCCATACAGCCACTCACACATTCACTGGCTCTTATGCACAGTTATTTATATATGTCAAATGTCACATGTACTGTGTTTTACATATGTACTTACTTTGACATGTAGCACTGAGATATCCATTCACTCACCAATGCACTCAGTCAACCGCCCATACAGGTGTTTCCACATGCACTTTTGAACCCATACATCTAGTGAATCAACTGCTCACACATCTATGCACAGAGTCATACACCTCCCAGCCACCCACACACACACACTCAGTCTCCCATACAAATACTTGGGCAACCAATTAATAACCCATATACTTACTCATATAGCTACTGATCAACACATGCAGCAGTTTACAGAACAACAGACATAATGATGCACAAATTAAGACAGTTTAGTCACTAACCCATGCACTCAGTGAGACATATTTAATCACTCACTCATACAGTCAGTCAAGCACCTAATAAATCCTTCATCCAGACACTTATACCTCCACTCATTCTTCAATATGTAAGACATATTTTACCTTTACAGAAACATACAGTCACTGGATGTAGTCATCAGTGATGTCATCAGTGATGTCATTTGAGATGTCATCAGTGATGTCATTTGAGATGTCATCAGTGATGTCATCAGTGATGTCATTTGAGATGTCATCAGTGATGTCATCAGTGATGTCATTTGAGATGTCATCAGTGATGTCATCAGTGATGTCACTGACCATGTCATGAATGATGTAATATGTGACATGATCAGCAGTGGATTGCGGGTGCGCGATATATAGTTAGTACAACTAACTATATATGGAATTTCAATGGTTTTGTGTCAGTAAAAAAAGGTTTTTTAAATGCTAATTCCTAACTATATATGGTCTATAACCTATGGTTTTTTCAGTGAATTTTCAAGGTTTTGTAAATGCTAATTCCTAACTATATATGGTCTATAACCTATGGTTTTTTCAGTGAATATATATATATATATATATATATATATATATATATATATATATATATATATATATATATATTTATATTTATGTATAGAAAGTTTCACCATGCAGAGAACAGCACGCGTGCACTCCTTCCAATTGACACCATCTTAAAGATTGCTCAAATCGATTTATTAAAAGTGCATAAGCCAAGAAAGCACACCCTAGGTGTTTTGGCGGAAACTGCCTTGCTCAAAGGTAACTTCATGCAAATTGAATCGACATATAAACAAACATTCAAAGTTACATGCAGCATGAAGTTTAAACATAAAAAGTAGACAAATGCCCCCAAGAACTTTCAGGCCATCTTGTAATGGTTTTCAGTGAGATTCACATTCACCATTTGTATCAACAAAAGAAAACTGTAAATATATATATATATATATATATATATGTATATATATATGTATATATATATATATATATGTATATATATTTGTGCTACATTTCATGTCACTTTTGACAAATATAGTGTCTCTGATGTAAATTCATTTGGTAAAAGGCAAACTATTCCATTCCTAGTATCTTTATCGTCCCATCACCCGATGCAATGGCATATTAACAATATTCAGCAAAGCAACAAACAGAAACATTTTGCTGATACCGATTGCTTCCCGTAAAAAATCCATTCTTAGGTGGTTGCGAAAAGACAATGTGCTTAATTATCACGTTAATTCATTGTGCTAGTGCGTTCATTCTGCATATAACAGGGTTACCGTAATCATAGTACATAGATAGGAAAATACATAGTTTGTTACAAGCCCACACAAAATTGAATTATATTATACTCGATTGCTAAACAATAATACAATCAGTTCTATATTGAATTGGGTTGATCACCAAGATATGGAGACCAAAACTAAAATCAATACATTTTGGAATTAATATCAAATTATAGATTTCCCAAGTTGGTTAATAAGCATAGAAAAGGTCTCAGTCATAGCCTAAGAGAGCAACAAAAAGCAAAATTCATATTACTCCTAAGTAGGCAAAGAATATTTCTGCTTTCGAATTCTGTCATTATCGCTCTTAAGTACTATAAGTGATAGTCGTTTCGAAAATCTTGCCTCCAAACTGTAACACCACCTAAACGGAAGAAAGGGTGAAGCAAAAGATGTAAACAGTATTCATGGCTCAACCAGTTTCTACGAACACCTGACGTTAACTCATGTGCATGTGATTTAAAAACATTTAAAATAAATACAGAATTTTCAAAATTGGAGACTATTCCAGAGCACATTTCTAACCTCCCAATTCATGATATCGTACTATATACATTGCAAGAAGAAAAACAAATTTCAAGACAATTTCAAAAGAACAGATGTAAGGAATGGGACCAAATAGCATTGGCTCCCATCAAGCAAGTATGTGCTGGTTCATAGTGCACCTTCCAGTTTAGTGATCTGAAATATAGTATATAGAGTTAGTCATAGTATAGTGCATACAAAAGTGGCCTAAGGGGCTTGTAGATTTGTCTCTCAGACTGTTGTAATCTATCTATTGTCACTGCTCGGAGGTAATTGTACATTCCTACGCAGTAAAGGTGCTGCACACTACCCACTCTCTCCTTTCACAGATGACTTGTCATTGTTTCGGAAAGAAGCTTTTTTGCTCACCTTGTGCCATTGTCGTGATTCAAAGAGGGTGCACCACGTGTTGTAGTAGCCTTCTCAAACATTGTTACGAAGGCCACACATCATCGCAGAATCCTCGAACATTGAGTTTTAGTGGTGTTAGGGGGGGACGCCAATTTGTGAAACACAACCTGTAAGAGAAAAAGGAAGTTAACATTGTGTGTAATTTTTTTATTAAAGGAGAGAGGAAGTGAGAGAGTGACTACAAAGAATATTCGCAGCTCAACTTTCTGTCACCAGTGTGTTTTTCACCACGTGCTGGGACATAATGCACCCTGAAGCGCTACATCTAAAAGATAGTAAAAGAAAGATGTTATGTTTGGTAATTGTTACTATCTTAAAGTGGAGTTGAATAACATCAGCCTTTCACACACGTTCCCTCTCACATTTAACCCCTTATATGCTCATGACGAGCTGAGCTCGTCATGGCATACAGTGCTCGGGTGCTCATGACAAGCTCAGCTCGTCATGAGACCCACCCACGGGGGGAGCGCTGGCGCTCCCCCGTGGGTGCCCGATCCTAATATTTTTTACGGGGAAGGCAGGGGATGACCTTCCCCTGCCTCCCTCCGTGTCATCAATGACGTCAGCGCGCGAGGCACGCTGATGTCATTGGAGGTTCCCTTTCTCCTCCGACGTGCAGGGAAGCCATTTATTTCCTGCGTGTCGGTGGAGAAACAGGTCCTTTTTGGGGCTGGGGAGGGGGGGATTTAAACTAAAGAGGCATCGGAGGAAAGGAAAGGGTTTTACTTTCCCTCAATGCCTCTTTTGAGAATTTGTTCGATCGTGCAGCAGGAATGCCCACTAGACGCCAATGATTTTTTTTAAAAACTGTTTTGGCAATGTTTGTTACTTTGGGGAGCGGCCCCTTGGGCAAGTGTCGCTCCCCTTTAGGGTGCACTAATTATTGCGATGCTACCCGGGAGGGGGCAGAAAATTAAATATTTTTTTTAAAAATCGGCGCAAAATCGGGCATTGTTTTAGGGAGTGGCCCCTTGGGCAAGGGCCACTCCCATGGGGGCCATTTTAGGGATGCCTTGTCAAAATATTTAGTCTTGGGGAGCGACCCCTTAGGCAAGCGTCGCTCCCCTTTTGGGGGTAATGCTTATCGCTTTGTCTGCCCCCCTGGGGGGGCTAGAAATTTTATTTTATTTTAGAAATGTTACTACTATGCTGGGGAGTGGCCCCTTGGGCAAGGGTCACTCCCATAGGGGCCATTTCAGTGTGCCTATATTTTAAAATTTAGTCTTGGGGGCATTATAAATCGCTTTGTCTGCCCCCCAAAAACATGTTTTAAATTGGGCCAATGTGCTGGGGAGTGGACCCTTGGGCAAGGGTCACTTCCATGGGGGCCATTTTAGGGACCCCAGTTTATAAAATGTAGTTTTGGGGATAGACCCCTTATGCAAGTCTTGCTCCCCTTTTGGGGGCCTATAATATTTCTTTGTTTGCCCCCCGGGGGGGCTGATTTAAATGTTTTGAACTCAGTTGGTGGAGTGAGCTAAAGAATGATGATGGATTTAACCCAGATTAGTTGATGGGGTGAGAGTTAGATTTGCTGAAGCGCTCCGTCCATCATCCCTTTTGATATCACCCTGAGGGGCAGTTCGGCATCTTCTTTTTTTTTTTGTAGGGCTAGTAGCTCACCAAGTATTTTTTTTAATGGTGGGGTGCCGCCTTTGGACATGGGTTACTCCTCTTTATGGGAGGATGATTGTGACAATTTCTGCCCTCTTTGGGTGGCAGAGTAGCAGTTTGCTTTTAGGCCCATCTGCAATTTTTTTTTGGGGGGGGTAGCCTCAAGGGCAAGGGTTGCTCCCCTTTTACGAGGGTGAATATTTAATTTATACTTCTAGGCCCACCTACCCCTTAGCTTGGATGGTGGTGTGGTGCATTGTTTGCATATGTGATTGTAATTTTTGTTCTCCTTTTTATTCTAGTGTAAAGCTTTTGATTCCTGTTTGTGGTTTCGACAGTGGTTGTTGTGCAGTTTTGCGTACTTGCAGTTTTTGGGTAAGTAAAATATTTGTGTTGTATTTGCTCCAAATAAGTAATATTGTAATGTAGGGATGACTTTGTTTGTAAGTGGTCTCATAGTGGCAGCATATTTAGTTAGTGTTTTGAGCAAGAAAATCTTTGTGATGTGTTTTGCATTGTCTAATGTGTAATTTTCTTTTTTTTTGTGGGATATTGTTGATCCATACTGTGTCTGTGCAGAGTATGTGGTATAACTGCTTCTGGCAAGTGAGTGGTATAGTTTTGGAGTGTATAGGTATTTTTGATAAAGGTGAATTTTGTTCGCTGCTTATTTTACATAGTGTTTGTTGTTGTTGACTTGTGTGACAAGTTACCTTTATTAGTAATTATTATGGCTAGCCGTAGAATGACTGCTTAGCAGGTAGTTGGTATTCTTCTTGAATCTTCCTCTGAGCCGGATTATGACACTGACAGTGCGTCTGAGGGAGAGGAGGGAGGGGAAGATTCTAGCAGTGAGTTTTCTCTCCACATGGAATGATCGGATGATGAAGGTTCTCTCAGTGCAGATGAAGTGCCTGTTTTAGAGGAGGATACTGCTGTGCCGATGGTGCAAGAGGCATCTGGATTGCAGCCTGAGGCTGCTAGGCTTCCTACTGGAAGTGCTGGACTCTGGGTTGATCCAAACATGGTGCAGCCGGTGTTGCCTGCCTTTAGCGGTGATGCAGGGTGTAGAGTGTATTGTGAAAATATTTAGCCTATACAGAATTTTCAGTTATTTATGGATGATGTTTTTTTTGGGTGAGATTGTTGAGCAGACTAATTTGTATGCTGAACAGTTTTTGAGGGACAACATTGACAAACTTAGGCCCCACTCTAGAGCTACCCGGTGGAGTCCCGCAAATCTGGAAGAGTTGAAGAAGTTTTTGGGTTTGACTTTATTGATGGTTTGGTAAGGAAGCCAGACCTGGCTTCATATTGGTCTTCCAGTCCCTTGACGGCAATAGCCATATTTCCAGCAGTTATGACTGGTGATCGGTATTTACTTTTGCTACGCATGCTGCATTTTGTGGATAATTCTTTGGTGTTGCCACGAAGTCACCCTGACTGTGACCGTCTTTTTAAGATTCGGCCTGTTCTTGATCACTTTGTTGATCGATTTTCAGAAATTTACATTCCAGGGAAATAAATATCTATAGATGAGTCTTTGATTTTGTTCGAGGGTCGTTTGGTTTTTAGGCAGTACATCCCCAGCAAGAGGGCACGCTATGGAATTAAACTGTATATGTTGTCTGAGAGTAAGACAGGATATGTTTTAAATTTTTGTGTGTACACTGGTAGAGATTCTTCTATTGACCACCCTGGTTGTCTGTCCACTTTTGGAGTTTCAGAGAAAATTGTGTGGGATCTTGCTAGAAGACTGTTCAACAGAGGCCACCATTTGTACCTTGATAACTTGTATACTGCTGTGCAATTGTTAAAGGAATTGTTTAAAGTGGACACTTTTGCATGTGGCACAATCCGCTCTAACCGCAAAGGTTTTTTGAAAGAGCTTGTTTGCAGTGCAGTTCCTTGCGTAGTGAAGAACTACAAGCTGTGAAATTTGTGGACAGGAGGGATGTGTACATGCTGACTACCATCCATGATGAGAGTACTTCACCTGTGCCTGTTTGGGGTCAGGTTGCTGAAGTGCACACACATGTGTGCATTCAAGACTACAATAAGAACATGGGTGGTGTTGACAGAGTAGATCAGAGGTTGGAACCTTACACTGCTATTTGGAAGGCCTATGTTTGGTATACGAAGTTGGCCATCCATTTTTTCAACTTAGCAACTTTCAATGCTTTTATTTTGTTCAAGGAATGTTCTCCTGCGTCAAAGTTGACATTTCTTCAGTTTCAGCACTCTGTGATAGCTAGCCTTGTTGTTGTGGAACAGGTAAGTGTTCCTAGATTTGGAGTGGTGGAGGATGTGGCTCAATTGAAAGATCGCCACTTTCCTGATTACATTCCTCCCACATCTACAAAAGACTTTCCCACTAGGAGATGTAGAGTCTGTTGGCGAAGAGGTTTGCGGAAGGAGACGTGTCTTTTCTGCCCCGGGTGTCGTTCTAACCCTGGGCTGTGTGTGCCTGCTTGTTACAGAGCTTACCACACACAAAATAATTTTTGGGAGTATCCTTGAGTGGTAAAATGAACTGCCTGGTCTGTATTGTTTAAAATGTGTATTCTGTTTTGAGGTTGACATTAGTGCAATGTCTTTAGTTTCAGATTTTGTGTTAGTAGATTTAGATGTTTTTGCAATTTTTTTGTGTTTGTTTTGTAAAAAAAATTAAAAATGTGAAGGCGGTGTGTGTAGGCTGGTGCTTGGCTGGCATTGTGCGTGGACTGGTGCTTGGCTGGCGGTGTGTTTAGATTGGCGCTTGGCTGGCGGTGTGCGTGGATTGGTGCTTGGCTGGCGGTGTGCGTGGATTGTTGCTTGGCTGGCGGTGTGTGTGGAGTGGCACATGGCTGGCGGTGTGCGTGGAGTGGTGCTTTGCTGGTGGTGTGCGTGGAGTGGTGCTTGGCTGGCGTGTGCGTGGTGTGGCACTTGGCTGTCGGTGTGCGTGGAGTGGCACTTGGCTGGCGGTGTGCATGGCTTGGTGCTTGGATGGTGATGTGGGTGGATTTGCGCTCGGCTGGCGGTGTATGAGTAGTTACTTTCTGTTGGTCACTACACACACTGCTAGCTGAGCGCCACTCCACGCAGTCCATCACTTTGTGTAGTTGCTGTGTCAGGAATTTGGGCATGTGAAAGTGATGAGCCCTTGAATGGCGCTGTCTGCTGGTGTGAGTGTTGTAATGTGATGGGCACGCGGTTGGCGGTGTGAATGTTTTGTATGTGTCACATGTATGAAAGGTGTATGAATGGCCTGTAAAGAGGTTGGTGCCTTGACGTGGCTTTACAGCTCACGAGCTGTGAGTCAATGGTTTGGTTTCTGATTCTTTCAATTAATAAAAGTGCCTTTCATTTTTGTAAAATGCCTTGCTAATACAATTGTATATACTGAATCATCACCCACCATAGTGCCAAATCCAACCAGTATGTGTGTGTGTTTGAGGATTAGATGGCTGTGCAGTAAAGTTTGTCTTTTTTCTCCTTCTGAAGCAGAGTATACCTTGTCCCTTTTTGTGAATGTTGTAATGTGTTGCTTTTGCTCCCGGCTGGTGTGAATGGTCTTGTGTGTATTAGGTGTGAAAGGTGCGTGAATGGCCTGTAAAACGGTTGGTGCCTTGTCGTGGCTTTACAGCTCACAAGTTGCGAGTCACTGGTTCGGTTTTATGCATTTAATTATTGACAGAGCAGTTCATTTGTGTGAAATCTCTTGTTAGTAAAATTTTAAGTACTGAACCATCACTCGCCCTCATGCCAAATTCAACCAGTATGTGTGTGTGTTTGAGGAATAGATAGCTGTGCTGGAATGTTTGTCTTTTGAGTGTCTCTGTTAGGTGTACATTTCATCTGAGAATAACCTACTAAATGTAGATATTATTGTTAACCCATGGGAGTACATGGTGAAGTCTCTCTTGTGGATTCCAAGTTATTTTTTTATCCATAATGTCCTGCAAACTTGAAAATGTCTGTCATAATTTCCAAGCAATATTGTCTCAAAAATCTCACGCTGTAGAACTGAACACATAATTAAGTCAAAACAATTTGGTTTTGCAAGGGAGGTCACCTGGGTTTTTGGTGCTGTGCTTGGCGGCCATCTAGGGAAACCTACCAAACCCACACATTTCTGAAAAGTAGACACCCAGGGGCTTCTAAGGAGGTATGGCTTGCGTGGATCCCCCAAAGTTCCCTTACCCAGAATCGTTTGCAAACGTCAATTTTAGTTGAAAACAAATCCGTTTTTTCACACATTTTTGTGTGGGAAAGCGTGGCTTCATTGGGCTCACCTAAATTTCCTACTACCCAGCGTTCCCACAGGTCTCCTGATAAAAATGGTGCCTCACTTGTGTGGGAGGTGCAAGTACCCACGACAGGCAAGGGCCCAAAACGTAGTGAGGCGACTTCAAAATTGCCTATATCAAAACCACCTGCTTTTGCAAGGGGGTCACCTGGGTTTTTGGGCCCGTGCTTGACGGCCATCTAGGGAAACCTACCAAACCTACACATTTCTGAAAAGTAGACTCCCATGGGGCTTCCAAGGAGGTATGGCCTGCTTGGATCCCCCAAAGTTCCCTTACCCAGAATCCTTTGCAAACGTCAATATTAGCTGAAAAAAATCAGTTTTTTCACACATTTTTATGTGGGAAAGCATGGCTTCATTGGGCTCACCCAAACTTCCTACCACCCAGCGTTCCCACAGGTCTCCAGATAAAAATGGTGTCTCACTTGTGTGGGAGGCGCAAGCACCCGCGAACAGGCAAGGGCCCAAAACATAGTGAGGCGACTTCAAAATTGCCTATGTCAAAACCACCTGCTTATCCAAGGGGGTCTCCTGGGTTTTTTGCCCCGTGCTCGATAGCCATCTAGGGAAACCTACCAAAACCACACATTTCTGAAAATTAGACACCCTGGGACTTCCCAGGAGGTATGGCTTGTGTGGATCCCTCAACGTTCCCTTACCCAGAATCCCTTGCAAACCTCAATTTTAGCTGAAAAAATCAGTTTTTTCACATATTTTTGTGTGGGAAAGCGGGGCATCACTGGGTTCACACAAATTTCCTACCACTCAGCGTTCCCCCAGGTCTCCCGATAAAAATGGTGCCTCACTTGTTGCGTTTTGTGCCGTTTCCTGTTGCAGGCACTAGGCTGACCCACACAAGTGGAGTACCATTTTTCTCGGAAGACTTTGGGGAACGCGGGGTGGTATAAAATTTGTGGATCCACACAGATTCCAGAACTTTCCACCACAGAAATGTGGGCAAAATGTGTTTTCTTTGTCAATTTTTTAGGTTTGTAAGGGATTCTGGGAAGCAGTCCAGTAACCCCATCCTGGGTTCCCCTGGGTGTCT
Organism: Lissotriton helveticus; assembly: GCF_964261635.1. Classification (NCBI taxonomy): domain Eukaryota; kingdom Metazoa; phylum Chordata; class Amphibia; order Caudata; family Salamandridae; genus Lissotriton; species Lissotriton helveticus. Next base: position 2,074,048,884 of record NC_136061.1, read on the forward strand.
AGTTTTCAAAAATGTATAGGTTTACTAGGTTTCCCTAGGTGCCAGCTGAGCTCGGGTTCAAAAACTACAGCTAGGCACTTTGCAAAAAAAGGGCCATTTTTTACTGCGAAATTGAGGTGCGACCACGTTGCGTTTTGCGCCGTTTCCTGTCGCAGGCAGTAGGTCGACCCACACAAGTGAGGTACCATTTTTCTCACCTGTAGTAATACAGGGCTGTGAAAGGTTTAAGTTGCAGTTTTTGGCACATGAAGGGCAGCTAATATATATATATATATGCATGTGGTTATTCAGGTACACTCTAAAACTTGGTGCTGAAAATCAGTGTTCGAGCCTCGGAGTTGCGTCCACATCCTGTTATTGTAGAGTAATGACATAATGTACGCATGCCTGAAAATGTATTCGTTTTGGGTTGATTTTCCGCTACGTACATGCTAAAAGAATAAAAGCAGTAATAGCACACACTTAAGGTGGTTGCATACGCTATTTATAGCACAATATAATGTGGTAGGGCGGAGGAGCAGCATTTTACAAACACAATAAATACACAGACACAGTTATATAGTTGAAGTGGGTATGGGCACGTGTGCTCGACTCTATTTTATTACGTTGTTGTTGGTAAGAAGTAGAATAGTAATCATGATATCATCTACAGATATTTAATCATAAACGGTTTATGACTTCTGCTGTACAAAGGTAGGAGCATTGTATGTCAAATAATACACAGAAGATTCTATCGTAAAGAGTTCATGAGTTGTGGTGGACTGAGGTAGGGGCGGTTTGTGTGGAGCCTGCGATGATGCGTGGTCCAGGCAGAACTTACTGGTAAAAATGTGTTTTGACTATTGAACTTTGCCTTAACAAGGGCACGTGGCTATTATTTACGGTGTACTGAGTTAGTGGTATGTCTGGTGTTTATCGTGTGCTCATCCTGCGATGATGCGTGGTCTGAACGGGCTGCACTGAAATTATTCTCTGTTGCATACTGGAGTATATGAAGTTTGAGGGGGAGAAAAAAACTAGCATCGATGGTTATCAATTGCTGTGAAAACTAGGTGTACTGATTGCTTCTCATAACAAATTACATGATTCCTCTTCACGCAGTGCATTGTAACTTTCACAAATTGGCGACGTATGTCTGGTGGCGATGTTTAAGGTGATACCCCAGAGGTACTTGGTATTGCTCGTGGTGGAGGTACGTTGTGGCGCAATCTACATTGTTTGTTATCATAGTTCACATGATGCAGCTATTGAAGGTGCTTGCACATACTAGCAGTGCAACAGCACTATGTTTTCTCTGCATTAAATAAATCAAGGCTGAATTTATTGCTGTCTGTAGTGTAGATGACAAAGTAAATTCAAGTTGAGAACCCTACCTTGCACAGTGTACATAGAAGCTAGTAGTCAGTACAGTTATTGAACAATGGGGCATATTATCAAGGGGGTTTATCTCCGCTTTTTTGGATTTAAAAGCCAAGAAAGCGGAGATAAAATTATCTCCTATTACCTAGCTGTCGCTAACACCAGTTAGCGACAGCTAGTAGGAGATAGCGACCATCTTGGGCCCCATTTTGCATGTCAATGATATTTATCACTAATGACATGCAAAGTGGGCGTGCCAAGATGTTAGCGACTGGAAACAGTCGCTAACATTGCTATCTCCTATTACCAACTTTTGGAGATATTCGCGCTAAGCGCTAATATCTCCAAAAGCTAACACCTGCCCTGAGCAGTTCTTAGCCATGTTATCAAATGGGAGGTGGATAACATGGCTAAGAGCATTAGCTCGGTAATGCATGAATATCGCTGACTTTTCAGCGATATTCATGCATTGCGGCTGTTTTTTATCGCATTTGCGATAAACCTTGGTAATACCAAGGTTTATCTGCGATAAAAATCGCCGCAGCTCAGGCCTCAGGGGGACGGTGCTCAGCTGGTTTTCATCATTTCTAGCTGACCGCCGACAAACGGTCTGGGCCTCCCCGGACTCTGCTGTGATGCCGCCATTGGGTGTTGGGGTTCCGCAGGGCTCGATTTTGAGCCCGACCCTCTTTAACATCTTTATGACCCCTTTGGCGGCACTGGCGGAGTCTTTTGGGGCCCGGATCGTGTCCTATGCCGACGACACACAGCTCCTCTTCTCCTGTAAGAGTGGAGGAGATTTTAATGGAGAGAGCATCCGGGATTGCCTTGGGGCTGTTTTCAGATGGTTTCATTTGAATGGCCTCAAGTGCAATTCTGAGAAGTCTGAAGTTCTCTTCTTTGGCTGTGCGTCGGACCCTGACTGGCAAATCTGGTGGCCTACTAGCATGTTTCCACCATCCCGTCCATCTTTAGTTGCTAAGAATTTGGGGGTTAAGATGGACAAGGGCCTGACGATAAGAGCCCAGATTCTGGGGGTGACGGGCACCTGCTTTGGCCTCCTCAAGGTGCTGAGGAAGTTTCTACCCCTTTTGTCGGAAGAACATCGGAAACTGACTGTGCAGGCTCTGATCGGGTCCAGGCTGGACTATGCCAATGTCCTCTACCTGGGCCTGCCAGAGTATCTGCTGCAGCGGCTCCAGGTGGCGCAGAACGCTGCGGCGAGAGCCATTTATGGCTTAAATAGGCGAGCTAGTGTAACGGGTCTCCTGCAGGCCTTACATTGGCTGCCTATCCGCAAGCGCATCATCTTTAAAACGCTGACTTTGGCCTATAAAGCCCTTCATGCCGGAGGCGCGAAGTACCTTCAAAGGAGACTGTCCTTGTATCATCCGGCCCGTGCTCTCAGATCGGAGTCACAGTTCCTGGCTGTGGTGCCACGTGTGAAAAAAGCTCGCATCGGAGGTCGTTCCTTTGGACTGCGGGCGCCACAGCTGTGGAACTCTCTGCCGTTGACACTCCGGGCCGCCACCAGCCTACTCGCCTTTAGGAAGGGTCTAAAGACCTGGCTGTTTACTTTATAGGCCTTGTTTCCTTCTTTTACTGAACCTCTCTTTTTTGTTTTATAGCTGTGTTATGTTACCTCACCGTAGGTCTCGCTGCTAAAGCGCCGGGATACTCTTTTTGAGTCACCGCGCGCTATACAAGAATAAATTTAACATAACATAACATAACATAACATAAAATGTTGCTCTAACCAAGCAATAGCGATAATTATCGCTATTGCTTGGTAATATGCCCCAATGTTTTTTTCACTTATTTTAACAAAATCTGAATACATACATTATAATTGTCTGTACATTAAATAAATCAAGGTTGAACTTCCTACTGTCTGTAGTGTAGATGCAAAGGTGAATTCAAGTTGTATACCCTGCTGTCTGCAGTGTAGATCTTAGGGTGGAGTGCATCATCAGCAATTATAGTGGATGTGGACGATCAAACATGTATGCAGCGTGCATTTTATTATTCAACTAAATGTATAAGTGATATAAAGTAAGTTTTTCAAGGAAGCATAATAAAGAGATATTGTGTAGGGTTTGATAGGTGTTATACTTAGTTTGGTTTCTACTGAGTTAGTGGTATCTAAAACAGGAAGGTTCTGTGGAGCCTGCGATGATGCGTTGTCTGGGCAGGCTGTACTGATAGTCATTTTTTTATGTTGGGAATGGTGCCTTAGTAAGGCCACGTGACAATCATTTTTGGTGCACTGAGTTACTCGTATCTTTGGTGCTTAGCGTGTACATATTCATTGATGATGCGTGGGGAGGGGGGCACAGTAATTGGAGTAATGTCTTTTGTCGATTGGATTCTGCATGAATTCCACTTAAAAGTGATAGCATGCCTCATTGCTGACATAAAACTGCTCACTCTTCTTTCCGATGATTTATGATGCACTGAGTTAGTAGTATCTTTGGCGCTGAGCTTGTACGTACCCTGCGATAATGCGTAATGCAGGGGGGAGTAATGTTTTTTGCCTAGTTAATTCTGCTTTAATAAGGCTACGGGAAAATTACTTGTGGTGCAGTGATTTAGTGGTACCAAAAGAAGTCAGCTTGTGTGTACCCTGTGATGATTCGTGGTTCGGGGGGGTCGCAGTGGTATATTGTCTCTTGTCTACTGGAATGCGGGATGTACAATCGTCATTCTATCTATAAAAATCTGAACACATACAATACAATTGTCTCTGCATTAAATTAATAAAGGTTGAATTTCTTATTGTCCGTAGTATACATGCAAAAGTGACTTCAAGTTGTGAACCCTGCTGTCCGCAGAGTACATCGAAGGCTGTAGTTGACACACACATTGCGGAATGCTTTATTTTGTTATATACTTTAACAAAATCTGATGACACAGTACTATTTTCTGCCTTAAATAAATCGAGACTGAATTTTATGTTGTGTGTAGTGCTTATGCACCACTGGTATCAAGCGGTAAACTCTTGTGATCGCAGTGTACATTTGAAAACAGAACTCACTACAGTCAATGAGGAATGTTTTTTGTGGCATCCTTTACATAAATCAAGGATATCTTGAATGCTGATCGTAGTGTAAATGGAAAGCTGAATTCAAGTTGTGAACCCTGTTGCACGTAGTGTAGATTTAAGGCAGTAGTCGACACAAAGATCGAAGCATGCTATTTTGTCACAGAATCTGAGGACACAGTACAATTGTCTCGGCCTTAAATAAAGCAAGGCTGGATTCAATTCTGTCCGTAGTGTTGATGCAAACCTGAATTCAAGTTGAGAGCCCTGCTGTACGCAGTGCAGATTGAAGGCAGTAGTTGACACAAAGATCAATGAATGCTATTTTGTCAAAGTTAACAGGATCGGAGGACACAGTACAATTGTCTCTGACTTAAATAAAGCAAGGCTGGATTTAATGCTGTCCGTAGTGTTGATGCAAAGCTGAATTCAACTGGTATCAAGTTCTCAACCCTACTGACCGCAGAATAGATAGAAGGCACTTCTCAGCAAAGATACTGAAGACAAATTTAAATCCAAAGTTGAATTCAAGTTGTGAACCCTGCTGTCCGCAGTGTCGATGGAAAGCACTAGTCGATACAAACATAAGTCTGTGGTGCTGTGGCGCTGAGTTCGCAATCGGCCTGTATCAAGGAAGCACGCAGTCATGGCGGAAGCCACGTGGCAGGTTGCGGACCTTCGCTGCGGCGCAGTCTGTTCTCTTTGCAGAAGTGAACCACGCCCAAGGCATAGACTAATTATTTATAGTCTTACGTTGACGTTGTTTACGTTGGACTGGCCCACTCCGCTTCTGTTTCAAAGGAGGGGGGTGAAAACAGCTACATGACCGAAATATTCCCTAGTGTCTGAGATAATATGGTTGCGTCCACTATTCAGTACACTACACGTATCAATGGTACACGTACACACTGAAAAGTTTTTGATTTCTATAGTGAATTGTGTATAGTATTTCACTGGTAGTCTTAGCGTTGTGTACGTTATTGTTGATGTTCGAGTTCTTTCCCTTATACATACTTGGTTGCCACATCTCTGTAGATTGAGCTAGTTTACTGTTGAGGAGATATAATATTTTGGAAAGGTCCGTAGTACTGTTTTGTGATGCCTCTGAGGTAGTAGGAAGGAGAGGTCCGTGGGGGTGGTTGTAGTAGTAGTGGCGCTGAGTATTGTGATTTTGTTGGGTGTCGGAAGTGTATAATTACAATCTGTAACACATATTGCTCTTTAAACATGGGTGTGAGTTCGATGTAATTCACGTAGTACATGTTCGACATTCTTACAGTAGTTAAATGTTGATGGTAATTTGTTAGTGGTAAGTGGAACTATTGCCTAATTTTTTACGTAGCATTGCAGATTTGGTTTCTGGTTGAAAATATGGGGAAGTGGTCAACATAATAGGTAGAAATTGTCATTTAAAAAACCTTTGAAATTCACTGAAAGAACCATAGGTTTCAAGCAGGTTATAGTTAGGAATTAGCATATAAAAAACCTTAGGATTTACCATTTAAAAAACATTAAAAATTCACTTAAAAAATCATAGGTTTTAGGAATGTCATAGTTAGCTGGACATTTCACTCATACAAAACCATTGAAATTCCTCTGTTATAGTTCGTTGTACTAACTGTAACTCTTGCGCCCGCAATCCACTGGTAATGATGTCACATATTACATCATTCATGACATGGTCAATGACATCGCTGATGACATCACTGATGACATCTCAAATGACATCATCCACGTGGCAATCAGATACACCTCATCATACACTACTATAATCTTTCATCAGTCACTGTAAAATATAGAGTACTATATTTGAATCCATTGACACACTGATACAAGTATCTAAAACCCCACTCAGTCATTCTTAGATCTACACAAACATGTAATCAATTATCTATAGATTCACTCATTACATGCTGTCAATGATCAATAGAACACTATGAAATATACTTATACACCTATATTGACATTACACAACAGCACACATCCTATTTACTTATGCAGTCCTCCTGCTCACTTATGCAAACAATGGATCATACTTATATTTACTGAACTACACACTTATACAAACCCCACTTCATTTAATGATATAGATAGTAACTCATGTAAATGTAAATGTATTTCGATTTATATAGCGCACTAATCACCCAGGGGTCTCAAGGCGCTTGCTTAGGGAACCCATCCTGGTATTCCCCTGTGAGAAACCCCAGCAGGGAATTCACAAGGTGAAAGCCAGGCATCCCGCCGCGAGGGGCCGTAGTGGAGATTAAGCAAGCTATTGCCCAGAGTCGCAGAGTGTGACCCCGTGAGTCGAGTAGGCACCGGAGCGAGAATTATCGAGTCCGTGGAATTTTTTTTGAGCCCGAGACCCGCCGAGGCGGGGAATCGAACCCTGGTCCACAGCTGATCTCAGCTTCCGGGTCTGCCCCCTCTAACCACTGAGCCACGCTTCTCCATACTTAGTGTGTTATAAAATTACTATTACAAGTATAGTTATCCATACAGTTACTCATGCAATCACTGAGTCTTATGTATACTTATTTATATACAACACATGTCACATACACTGCCTTTTATTGTTCTAGTTTTTTGGACATGTACCATTGAGAGATATATTTGCTCATCAGCACATCCATGTACATATTCACTAACCCAAACAAGTATTATAAAATGTAGTCTTAACATCTTATACCTACTGAATCAACTATTGACACATCTTTGGGCAGTCATAAATCCCCCACCGAACCACACACACATTCACTCTCCCATACAAATAATCAGTTAACTAACCAATAACTAATGTAGACTTTCACATAGCTAGTAACTAACTGGTGCAGCCGTTTACACAACAACTGAGAAGGTAATACAGATATTCACACAGTTTAGTCACTATCCAATATATTTAGTGAGACAATATAAATTAGTCAAGTAAATAGTCAATCACACTGCTACTAAATCGTCCTTCTAGACACTTATACATCCACTCATTCTTCAATGCAGATTGCTACATATATAATACATATTTAAATATGGAACCAAACCACATTCACTGGATGTGGTCATTAGTGATGTCATCAGTGATGTCATTTGAGATGTCATCACTGATGTCACTGACCATGTCATGAATTATGTAATAAGTGACATCATCACCAGTGGATTGCAGGCCCGAGAGTTACAGTTAGTACAACTAACTATAACAGACAAAATTCAATGGTTTTGTATGAGTGAAATGTCCAGCTAACTATAACATCCCTAAAACCTATGGTTTTTTTCAGTGAGTATATATATATATATAAAAATATTGGCACGGCTGCCCTGCCGTGGAGTGGAGCACCATCTGTGAGTAAAAGAGGCTGAGGAGTTGCACTTACCGACACCATTTCAGCGCATCGCTCTATATGCTAATTAGCTTGCCTAATGCTTTGCGACCTACTAAGGACATTAATAATGCTTTTAATGAATGTAAACACATCAACCTTACTAAAGGACATACCTACGCTCTCAGCTTGGACTCATTGAAGGACATACCTACGCTCTCAGCTTGGACTCATTGTCCCATCAGGCACCATAATTACATCGCACTGAGCAAACGCCCACTGTGGCAAAATGGAAATAAATAACACCAGAAAGACTGTGAGCATTTGATGTTTGTTTGTAATGGCAGCCCTGAGGAAGAGTATTTTATCCTTGAAACGTGTTGGTGGCATATTTACAAAATAGCAAAGCATTGGGGCAAGCTGCATTTGAATGCTGAATGGCCAAAGTGATATCGTGTGCCTACTCAAATGTTCTTGGGCACTTTGGTTTCAAAATATTGGCACGGCTGCCCTGCCGTGGAGTGGAGCACCATCTGTGAGTAAAAGAGGCTGAGGAGTTGCACTTACCGACACCATTTCAGCGCATTGCTCTATATGCTAATTAGCTTGCCTAATGCTTTGCGACCTACTAAGGACATTAATAATGCTTTTAATGAATGCAAACACATCGACCTTACTAAAGGACATACCTATCCTCTCAGCTTGGACTCCTTGTCCCATCAGGCACCATAATTACATCGCACTGAGCAAACGCCCACTGTGGCAAAATGGAAATAAATAACGCCGGAAAGACTGTGAGCATTTGATGTTTGTTTGTAATGGCAGACTGAGGAAGAGGATTTTATTCTTGAAACGCGTTGGTGGCATATTTACAAAATAGCAAAGCATTGGGGCAAGCTGCATTTAAATGCTGAATGGCCAGAGTGATATTGTGTGCCTACTCAAATGTTCTTGGGCACTTTGGTTTCAAAATATTGGCACGGCTGCCCAGCCGTGGAGTGGAGCACCATCTGTGAGTAAAAGAGGCTGAGGAGTTGCACTTACCGACACCATTTCAGCGCATCGCTCTATATGCTAATTAGCTTGCCTAATGCTTTGCGACCTACTAAGGACATTAATAATGCTTTTAATGAATGCAAACACATCGACCTTACTAAAGGACATACCTACGCTCTCAGCTTGGACTCATTGTCCTATCAGGCACCATAATTACATCGCACTGAGCAAACGCCCACTGTGGCAAAATGGAAATAAATAACGCCGGAAAGACTGTGAGCATTTGATGTTTGTTTGTAATGGCAGCCCTGAGGAAGAGGATTTTATCCTTGAAACGCGTTGGTGGCATATTTACAAAATAGCAAAGCATTGGGGCAAGCTGCATTTGAATGCTGAATGGCCAGAGTGATATTGTGTGCCTACTCAAATTTTCTTGTGCACTTTGGTTTCACAATATATATATATATAAATATACATATATATATATATATATATATATATATATATATATATATATATTTATATATATATATACACACACTCACACGCACATATATACATATACGTACATATATTTTCCTTTGGGATGAAATACAGCAGGGATCAGCCCTGTGTGTGTGATGGTGAACCGTGTTTTATTTGAACTGCTTCCTGCTGCAGCAATAGCAAAGGCTTCCCTCTTTTCCTTTAACCTTTTCAAGCGCTGTCGAAATTGGCAAAGACAATTTACTTCATTTTGCCTGACAGCCAAATACGGTACATCCAGTTGATTCAGCAATCTGTCTCTGATAGACTGAGAAGAGAAATACCTTCTTCGCAAGTCTGGTCCAGCCGTAAGCTCCCACTCATTGCCTGTGAAACGTTGTTGTCTGGAAAACACTGGTAAGTTCATAGAAGTGTTTATTAAGTTTACTGTACAGAAGATCAGCCTGCAATCACTGTCCTCACCCTTGGCAAAAATCTCTTCCTGTTCCTTTTGGATCAACCCCAACTTTCCACGTTCCAAAAACATAACATAATAACTTATAGTTGAAGATGCTTAACAAATATCAATACATATAATAAAGGAGGGAGGAGAAAGAAGAAGCTGTGATCCATTCAACTTCCTTAATCTGTATCAAAAAAATGAAGTGGGGAATGGATCACTTGTCCTGCGTAACCAGGGCTTTCAATTTCAATCATCATAGGGTTAGTTCGCATGCTTCCTCAACCCGGAGGTATGCCCCTTGGTTAGTGCAGTAGTGATCAGTGATACAGGGGTCAGGTTACAAATTGACAGAGGTGTTTACTTTAAAAATACTCGTACAGCCAGAGAGAAGATGTAATAGGTCTGGATTCGAGATATTCATTAAAATATAGATTTACTGTATAATGAGATTTGATTAGGGGTCTCCCGCACTTAAAATGTCCTAAAAAAGGTCGACATGTTTCAGCCCGTGTTTTGCCCCTGGGGGTCAAGTGGGCTTTCTTCAGGACCTTGAGTGCAGATGGTGGTGAGAGACTGTGAGTTTCTCCGTGTGTGCAAACCTTAAAGAATTTGTTTTCATTATTATTGTGTTTCTTTGGGAAAACCTTGAGGATATACACAAACGACTCCTAGCTGAATTAAAAATGTTGTCTACTTGTCAGAAATGTAAAGCTTTCCAGGGCCACCCATGAGTTCCAAACCAATTTCCACCACAAACTACAAGTAGGTTGAAACCACAAAAAAATGATGTGGAGCGGGGAGGGAGGGGATAAAAGGGGAGGGGAGAAGAAGCAGAGGAGGAGAGGAGAAGAGAGGAGAGGAGAGGAGAAGGAGAGGAGAGGAGAAGGAGAGGAGAGGATAGAATGAGAGAAGAGGAGAGGAGAAGAGATTAGATGAGTGGAGAGGAGAGGAGAGGAGAGGAGAGGAGAGGAGAGGAGAGGAGAGGAGAGGAGAGGAGGGGAGGGGAGGGAGGGGGGGAGGGGAGGAGAGGGGAGGGAAGAGGAGAGGAGAGGGCAAAAGATTATATTAAATTAGAGGAAGAGGCAAGGTGCTCGAAAGTAGAGAGTAGGATCAGAAGAATAGTAGTTGGGAAGAGGAAAAAAAGGTGAAGTAGTGGCAGACAATAATAGAAGAAGAGGAGGAAAATATCAATGGCGAACAGTATCTCTTTTGAAGAAAAGGATAAAGGAAAGAGGAACAACGTAATATTTGAATGGAGAGAAGGAGACAACGAGGAGACAATAGTAGAGAAGATAAAGAAAAGATGAAGGGAAGAGGAGGATGTGGTGAAGTTAGTGATAGGAGACAAAAATGTGAGTATGAAAGCAGAGTTCAGATAATGGGAGTCGAAGAGGAGAATCAGTTGTAAGAGAGGATGGAAATTGTAAAGGAGAATGAAGGAAGGTAAGGGAGAAGAGATACATAAGTGAGAGGCTGAAAAGAGGGAGAGAAGTAGAAGGAGGCAGAGATAAAAGATAGAGGATGCAAAAGAGGAGGAAGTGAAGATCTGAATAGGAAAAACAGGGTGAAGTGGGAGGGAGAAGGAAAGCGAGAGAAGTTTAGTTGATCCCAGAATAGTGTTCAGTTTGCAGCTGAAATCCTGCTTCTGGGCCTATGGCAACCCCATTTCCGGTGCACATTGAAAGTTTATTCTTAGAGGAACACAAGTATCTATCCGGGAGAGTATCTACTTCAGAAATTAAACCTCCAGAGAGGAATGTATATTGAAATGCAATTTCCATAAGGCTCGTTTGACAAGGTGACACATATATTTTACAATCACAGAGTTTAACACTGACCTGAAACTGACGGGCTGTTTAAGAGAAATCATTCAAGAATTTCGCTCTCAATGGCTGACAGGTGCCTTCAGTTCCATGTGGAGTAGCACGCACTAGGGATATTTAGTGGGTTTTGCCAGGTGATCTAGTTATTCTGCTTACAGGAGTTTCTTTGAATTTGTCTCGAAATGTTTAGCTTTAAGTATGAGTGACAAAGCTTTGGAATTGATTATCTGCTTCGCTGGCATCAAGCGGAGGGATTTCAGAATACATTTGACATGTTCTCATGTCTCAGTGTCTGGCTGTCTTCAAGATCTTTGTATTCTAATGACAGCTCAAGAAACTAACAGATGTATTCAAAATAGACATATCAATGCATTCCTTTCAGATAACTCTGTGGTCCATTCTTCCTATGTGACATGCCAATTCTACAATGGTCTAGGCAGGGTTATCCAAAGTCAGTCCCGGAGGGCCAGATCCATGCCAGATTTTTAAAATATCCACATTTAGATAAATGTATTTACCTTAAAAATCCAGCATGGATCCGGCCCCCCAGAACTGAGTTTGGAGAACCCTCGTCTAGTCCCAACCAGTGCCCTAATGCCTGCTCCAGTTTCACGAGTATTGTTAGTAACAGTGTAATTGCTGACGGCAAAAGTGAACAGAACACAAACCATTCCATACTGGAAGACACTGGACAGGTACTGACCTGGTCTAGTTCAGCCAAAGTGTGTTATGAATATTTCTTGTACATGTGTCTCCCGTTCACCTTAGTGATGAATATTTAAAGTGGAACCTGATAATCCAATCACATGTTTCGCCAATAATTACAGCAACAAATCATATTTGTCTTTCAAAATATCCTGTTACATAAAATATCCTGTTACATGCCAATCTATTGTCTTTAAAAGTTTGACACCTCAAGTTTCTATTTCGTCTGGGCAGTTTGATTAAACGTTTTTGTTATTTGTTCTCTCGCATTTACCTTGAATGAATGCATTTATTTAATTCTACGACTCATAAAACGCTCCCGGTTTACAGTAGAAAATGACAATGCACTGCAATGGAAAGCTTTTACTCAAAGATCAGGCACATGTAACGGGAAAAACATGAATCCGGAGGCCTGAACGTAAAGGGAGTTGGTTATCGGCCTAATTACAATTCCTACTTAGCTTGCCTCAGCTTTGTTACCTACCTAGCAATTCCCATTCAATTGCGCCTTAAAATACTAGTTGTAATTGGCTATCCTGAGAGTAAATGGGAGCAGTTTGATGTGCCTGTCGCGGACATTTCCTCTTTGGCCCTGTCCAGAGTGGTGGGAGAGCCTCTGAATACTATCATATGCCCAGTGTTTATGGGGGAACCAGTGCTGATCTCCACAAACCCCACCCTGGATTAAGCCAGTAAAAGAGCAGGTTTAATCCACGGCCAGCTTTCCCTCCCCACCTCCGGCTGCATAATGCCGGAACAGGTTTTAAAGATAGTAGAGCCCACCAGCCCTACCTGTCAACCATCTAGCAGCAATCAGAACTGTAGTTTTCCACTGCTGTGTGCTTCTCTGAGCAGTGACGGCTGCTCCACTAAGGCGGAGGAGCTTTGCCCCATTGCTCAAAAAGGAAAAATAAAATGACAATAACGTATAAATGATGTCATTTTGTTTTACCGTTTGCATGCAGTCAGTGTCCTGTGTCGGGAGGGGCAGGGCAGGCCAGAGCAGGGGAGGAGTTGTTTGCACTCCCAAAGTGCACATGAACTGTTTGGCCAACCCTCTTGGGCCGACCAACTAGTTCATGCGCACTTTGCATGTTCCTATTAGGCTGCATTACACAGCCTGGTGAGGAACTTGCCTAGGCTCCCTGTACCAGTCTGAATGCCGTGCACAGTGCTCAGACCAAGCACAACGCTGCAGCGTTGTGCTTGGCTCAGCGGAGCCTGTGTGCCTGGTGCTTCCTGCTGCCAGCCGGACTGCAGAAAGGAAGAGGACGCAGGGGAAGAGGTAGCTGGTGGGCCGTTCTAAGGTGAGTGTGCTCTTTTTTGTTAATTAAACCCCCCCACCTGCCCCACTACCTAGTCCGGTAGCAGCGGCTACTGTCTCTGAGTGATTGCCTTCTGTTCTGTAAAAGGTACTACACTCTCTCTGGTGAAGGGCCTTCCTACCACTGAGCTGATGGCACCTACAATTTAACTAATGAGGTGTGTTGCGATGACATCCTTCATTGTACTAAAACATTTTAACTGGATCTTAATTTCTGCTAACAATTTTTCATCAGCTCTGTCCTACCATTGACCACTCCTCCTTTGTATAAATGCAGCAATACAACGCACATCCTGATTTTAAAAGCTGTTAAATATTTTCCCTTACCTCTGTCTAACCAATGCTGAAACTTCTTTAGAGTTGGCACCAAATCCTGACAACCCATTATTTAATTCACAAAGCATGGATGTTGGCAAAAAAAAGTATTCAGAGTAAAGTTGGGAATTCAGATTTACATAATTAACAAGTGGCAGATGGAAGATTCCCTGCAGTGGGCATAGTGAACATAGTGAAAGAAACCCCATATTCGCCCAATGCAACATTGTTCATGCAACATTGTTTGGAAATTTGCAGCACGTTTGTACGTCGATGATGTCACAGATATGGCTCCATGTCAACCATGTCACCTTCAATCAAGCACGTGTGCATACATAGAAACTGAAATCTCTAAATAGTGCATTTATAAATGAACCCCCAATGCACACACAGTCTATGCTTACTTGTGACAACTCTGTCATACGTTAAGATCAGCAAATGTGCAAGATGCAAGAAGGAACCATTTGGAAGCGTCAAGCTAAGCAGTCAGTACTGCTTACGGTTAAACTCCTATACCACCTGTGAAGTAGATGAAGGCATATTGGATGGTTAAACTCCTATACCACCTGTGAAGTAGATGAAGGCATATTGGATACCTAAACGTAAGACAATATTAACATGGACATCATATAATTGAAAGCCAAAAAAGAAGCAGAGAGCTCTGGGTAGTTCCCAAGTTTGGGTGGATAGTAGCTCCTGTATAGAGAACACTGCAACACCAGCGACACTCCAAATCTGCTCACAGTGCTAGAAAGGGACCAAGGGCATAATTTCAACTTTGACTGTGTTGCACTAGCTTTGCACCCACACAGCACCGCCAAAGTCATTTATGGTCCGCCCCCCGAGTTATGTGGTCAACTCATGTCTGGCGGGCTTTTCTTTGCCATTCCCATGGTGGTGCCCTGATATCAGGCACTGCAAAGGGAATGCAAAAGATGTTCCAGTACGGCATGGACTGTGAAGTCCATGCTGTGCTGGAACTTGGGTGCAGGCAAATAGGTGGGCACATATTGTGCCCCCCTTGAAGGCATCCCCATAGCGGCTTCGGCATGTTGGCCCTGTAGGGCCCTTTTGTTTCCACACCACCAGGAGAGGAAAACTGCAATTGGAGACAGTGGGGCATATGAAGAAGGACTGGCATTAACTAACACTAACGTTATTTAGCTGGAATTGTTTTACCGCTGCGTACTGCTGAAAACTATCGCCATGGTACTGACATATATACAAAAGTAGTTGCTACATGGTGATAGTTTCCCATCGCAACAGTATTTGTCAATGTAAAGAACAGCATTACCGCAATACAAATCTTGTCGCTAACGTGAAAAAGTGGTGGCATGCCAGTCAGTGGCCAGGAACTGCACGTTATTACATCAAACAATAGGTTCAGGGAGTGGGCACATGTGCCATACAGAAAACAGCATTCTACAGTGGTCCTGGTGTAAGTTGCCCATTACACCTTGATGTGTAAACAAGTAAGCCTATAAACAAGTATTTTTTGAAAGTCAACAGTGTCAGTGAACAAATACGCAATCATGTCTGTAAACATCCGTACACAAATTCCGGCATGCCAATATTCATTTACAGAACAGCATGTATCATCCATGTGACCATCTGAGGGGCATATTCCCAACCACACATCACCCTGCTGGTCACACCTGATGAGATGTTGGGGAGGGTAATAGGTTATGAGCACCACTAACAATCCTTTGGAAATACACAGACCTGAAATCTAGAGACACTTCCACACCACATGTGGTGTCAACGTTGAGGGTATTGGGTGTTGTGTCTGTCTGTTCACCCTGCACCACCCATGGAAAGTCAAGCTGCACAATACTCCCAACAGAAGAGCAGTAAGCAATGCATACAAGGAAGAACATGACTGATGACATGCATACAAGAGAAATCACAATAGCCAAAGCAATTTGGATGTGCATGTGTACTGCATTGTGCAACACACATAGAAACAGCAATTAGTCCATCATTACCAATGTGCCTGTAGGTGTCCCTCCTCACACATAAACATTCCCGCCCCGAACCCATGCACATTTGCACTATCCTGCAAAGCTGGCTGGATATGTGCCACGCTGCCAAGTCAAGGGACAGTGCATGATGAAACGCATGCCTGCGCCATAAACATGTAAATATGGTGCAGGCCCCGGTCACCGAAGTGGATGAGTGTGTTTTAGAAAATTAAAGGAGCAGGTCTCCCTCTGTCACTTCCTCATATTCATAGAACCCCTGATGTAAGAAAGACATCTGCTGTTCAACAATGCACAAGTGTCCCAACTGTAATCAAGACCTATATTTTCTCAAGCTTGCAACATCTCATCATTGGCAATGCACATAAGTGAAAGGGTCACAGGGTAACTGGGGTAAGGGGCAGTAAAATCAAAGCTGTACCATACCTGCAGATCAACATGCATCTATTAAGATGTTATTACTCCCTTTGACTTAACAAAATCAACAAGTAACTACACTGTGTGTATCATGGCAAATCAAGCATATCTCCCTGCCCATATCATGTGGCACATCAGATCAACACAGATCACAACAGTGGGATAGCCTTAATCATGGCACAACAACAATCAAGTAACAACAGTCATGTTGCATTGCCAAAGGCAATGTGTGACACCATGCAATCCACCCCTCCAAAAAAGAGCAATCCATTAAAATATCAGGGTGTACTGAGTAGGGGTGACATCCCCCATAATGCAGTGTACAGACACATACATCTGAGATAATCAACATTGACAACAATGTGGTACAACCTGCACCACTGTCACTACTGAACAGAGAACACAACTGGTGCTGCATTTGTGTAGAAATTGCCCATTCACATTTGACATAGATGACAATGTATTACAATAACATCCGTGATGTTGTACAATGATTCACTATCCTGCATGTAATAGACATCTTTTCCTAAACAGTCTGAATAGACATTGTGGACATGTGGAGAGGTGTGGCTCACTGGTTAGAGGCGGCAGACCTGTAAGCAGAGAACGGCCCGGGACCAGGGTTCAATTCCCGACGCGGCAGGGTCTTGGACCAGGGTCAACGGACTCAATAATTCTCGCCTCAGTGCCTACTCTAACCAGGGAACACACTCGGTAACTCTGGGCGTTAAGCTTGCCTCATCTCTACAACGGCCCCCCACAGACGCCGGGGATGCCTGGTTTCACCCTGGAGATACCCAGAAAGGGAGCATCTCACAGGGAAAACCAGGACGGGTTCCCCAGCGGTCTACAGCGCCAGGACACTCGGGTAGAGTAACAGTGCGCTTTACAAGTATCCCACATTTACATTGTCATACACTTAGCTTGTAAACTTATACAATGCATGATGAGACTTGAGGCACACATACAACTGCATCTCACCTTTATATTTCAGAGGGAGAAACATCACCTCTTGTACAGCAGCCTGTCCCACTCTTCACTGATGAAGATGACGACATCTTAACCATTGACCAGAACACCCTCCAAGCGCTGCTCAACTCCATTGGCACCCCATCTCCAGAAGCAGGGCCATCCAGCAGTGTTGTGGAAGCTCCAGCCCCTGCACAAAACACACAGCAGCAAGCACCTACCACCCTAGCTGTCTCCCAGGACGCTGAGGACCCACTTCTGACATTTCAATGTCGTGCGCTAGTGGTCCAGCAGGAGATGGCTGGTCAGGTGTGGGTGGGGTTTGACTGCCTGGAAGCCAAATTTGATGTGGTACGTGGGTGTCTCAGTCCCATTTGGGACCACCTACAGTCTATCACAGGCACCACCAGTCCACCCCATGCTCTCCAGCATTCCATGGCTGACATCGCTAAAGTACTGAGTCAGAGACAAGAACTGTCCAGTCATAGTGGAATCCAGAGATGTCACCAAGTAGTGTAGTTCTGAAAATTCTGGACTCGTGAATAAAACTTCGTCGTAGCATGACGATTTTTATATCAAAAAAACGAAAATGGCTAGTACACTATGTACAAGCATTTTCGTCATATTCGAGTGACGATTTCACCTCGAAATCGTCATTTTCGTCTTGAACCCTTGGCTTCCATTTTGTGTACGGCAGCCATTTTGTGACTTGCCCTGGCATAGGCTTATAATACAGCTAAATTCGATATCAAAGGACACGTACACCTTGATTGACTTTTCTCTGACCTGGGCAAGCTGAAAACTTTGCCTCAGGCCGAACCTGTTTGGTCAGTTCCTCTCCCAGTGGCCGAACAAGATAGCATCAAGGCACAACAGGCCATAAACCCTTTTCATCGCACACACACCCTGCCGAATCTTGTTCACACCTGTCCCTGCTCTGTTCTTCTCACTTGCTTTATGATGGGGAGGTGCCCGTTTTTATTGGGGGTCCACCGGTATCTGATGGAAATGCTGGGCCTTGCCGGGTAATTTGTTGTGGGCTGGACAAACTAAAATGTGGGCTTGTCATCATGACTCTGCTTTTTCTTTGTAATGGGAACATTTGAATGGTATACTAAAATTCGAAGAATATTTGCCTAAAGCACAATATTTTGTATAAAAAGAGAAGCCTGACTTTGTAAGATTGAGCAGTCTCCTGAGAATATACATCCCGTGTTGTTGTACTTCTAGGACCTGTTACTTGGTTGCAGCCAATAAAATCGATCCTTGACTTCACCTAGAAGACTCTGAGTTTCTGTGGTCTAAATCAGGAAAGTACTCGAGGTCTTTGGGTGTGTTCCCTGACACCACTGGGTTACCGGTTTGGTACCGGTTCTGAAAAACCCAGTACCTCAGTAGTTGCATCACATGCAAATGATCATAGAGAACATGGAGCGGATGCAAGCCTCACACTTGTTTGCCATGGTTGCACACCACAGAGATGCTGCTGGAATCTTCCAAGCCCTGCAGCTTCTCATCACAGTAGTGCTGCCTGAAGGTTTGGCACAGATGAATGTTGTCGCACCTTCAACATCAACATCTCACCCCTCTGATGTGTCAGTGCCTCACATTGCCCCAGCCAATCTTCCATCACACCCTCGGGAGGCACATGATACATCAGAGGATGAAGATGTGGACTATTCAACATTCTTGCAAAGAAGAAAGCGGTAGTATTCATCTATGTCAAATGGACTCTTTCTGCTTGGATCTGTGCTTAGCATCATACCCTGGAACATCTGCTTCCACTGTCCCACAGATGTGTGTTGCCTATGACCATTCAAGTATATAAGTCTTAAAAAATGTCAGGCCTGTTAATTCATCAAAACTTACACAGAGGGACATATGATAAATGGTCATGTTGAATCTGTGTCCCAGATAGGCAGGGAGATGACCGAGTATTTGTGAATTAGCCGTGCCCTCATTTCTCAAATACAACGTTCTTGAAAGATTCCAACATTGCCCCACCTACATGATTCGAATAGGCATGTGTAAAAATATGTTCAAGTCAGTATCATGTCACATGTAATGTCTTATTTAGCATTGCTAACAAGACTCACTTTGCAGATCTACTCACACTCAACGAGGTGGACCAAGCTTGTTGTGATGGGGTAATGGCAATATCACATTTCAAGAGAGAAAGCACACCACATTCACTTAGATGATGAATCGCAATGGCACATATCTACCACCCGCTATTAGAGCCAAAATATCTGTTCCAGTGAAGTTGTGTTGGCAATAGGGACTAGTCACTGTGGCTTTATAATGCCTCGAAACCAAGGAACCCTCTCATGCTGTGCTCACTGTGAAATTGTGAATTGTGCAATTAGCATATAGTCAGATGCAGTACCACCATTTAAAGGCTGGAATCACTTTGAGGCAATGCCCAAAGTAACAGCGGTGAAAAGTGGGCATAACACTGGCACTACAGGGAGCAATGCTTCATTTCCCCTCCTGTTTGCTGTAGAACTGTGTTCTGCCTTGTGCCATGAACATTTGGTCTACTGAATTACAACATTCTGCATGTGCAGGAAGGTGAGCCTCCCTGCTCAGAAACATCCAATTTAATAATGCTGACACACTTGCTTTATGTGGCAAGTGTGTCTGTGTTTGTGCATGGCAGATGGACTCTGCGCCAGGCTCATGTGAAATGCAGGGTGGGGCCGTAATCTGGGAAACATAGAGCATATATCCATTTTCATGATGGATAAGAGTTGCAATGTCAATGTTTGCTTAAGCCAATGTTCCTACATTGTGTTGTAAATGTGCAACAATGTGGTGAACAAACATGTGAGTCACACATAGGATGTTAAACTTCTCAAAAGGGTGTCCCTAACCTAGGGCATAACTCTCAGTTGCCATCATGTAATCAATTCAAGTTTCCTGTGCACAAATCAACTGTATCCTGACACTATCCTTCAAATTGAATTTCATGTCATGACCTCACATGCACATTCAAATGATTGTTCTGTGATAGAATAAGTTGTATACAAAGTTAAAAACAACACTCAACCAATTCACTTCTGACATAAGTCCAACCACAATTCAAAAGCAGTAACCATTTATTAGTACATTAGAAAATTAACTACCCTAAACTAATACTATGCACTGCAACTAACCTAAACTCAACCATCTAGAACTAAGTGAATGCTACTCTAAACAATCTACCTTAACTAATACTAAACACGCAACAACAGATCTGAGACATCCCACTCTTGAAGCACATCAGCAGACAGGACAAATAAATCTTAGCTAAACATGAACTAACTACACATTTATCCTACATCCTATATTCAAGAAAACTTTGTATATAGCGTCCTATACAAAGAATGACTCGAACTCCAGGATCGTGGTCACACAATTAATGTATTTGTAACAACGACAACTTGTTTTGACCATTAGGTCTTTTTCAAAGCCAATTTGAACAAATAAAAAAAACTATTTTAACGTGTTTGACAGTGATTGACATGGAAGACAGACAACGCATTTCCGGCTGATACTAGGCATGGAAAGCAGACTCTCTTCACAACCTGTTTTTTCACAGGATGAGCAGTTGTTCAAATTGATCATAGTTGATACTAATCCATTATTTAGCACCAAGATGAACAGGCTTAGATATATAAAACATGCCTAATACTAAAAGTTATATTTCAAATTGATATCACTAATATTACACCATAACAGTTTCAATTAAATCAACAATTCATGTAACAATTATTAGGAGCCCGCATGTGATATTATATTATGGGGTTTAAGCAGTTTGAGACCCTGTTTGCTGCTTAGTCTCAATTCCCCTGTGACATTTTGGACCTCGGTGGGGGCTCCCATCCGAGATGTAATGTTCTCACCAGGAAGAAGTTCACAGGTGGCTAAGCATACCAGGGCTCTGGTAGCAAGGCAATCATGGGATCATGAGTCTCGAAATGTGTTGCAGTTGATACAAATACATTAATTGTGTGACCACGAACCTGGAGTGCGAGTCATTCTTTGTATAGGATGCTATATACAAATGGCTATTGTCATTTTACAGCTCGGCAAGGACAGCACTGTGCTAGTCCTATGCTTAAAGACTTTGCTGTAGAAATGGCAAAAGACTTTGTCCTTTTCTATCTCGGCGTGGATAGCACTGTGCTAATCCTATGCTCAAAGACTTTGATAGAAAAACAGACATTTGAGGTGAGCAGATCTAGGGTGTCGCTGGTGTTCAGAGTGCTCTAACAGGAGCTGCTTTCCAACTAAACTTGAGAACTACCCAGAGTTCTCTCCTTCATTATTTTTTTTATGTATCAAAAAATACATCAACCCCCACCCAAAGGAAAAGGAAACTTAGCCCCAAATACTACATCAAGATACTAAAAAAGCTAAAATAAATTTTTTATATTACACTACCTATTTCTACACTACAACTACACTACCTAAGAATTATAAACCTACCCAATTACAAAATATTAATAGAAAAAACATTGGGGGACTGGCAAAAAGGGGGAAGGGAACTACTTGCCCATGTCAATAGGGGAGACCCAGGGCAGCCTTGATGTCCTGGAGGTGGGTGCTCTGATCCGACAATTCCCTTTCAATATGGGCCAGTCTGACATTCATGGCCATCATGCACTGACGGTCCCTGCTAGTGAATCCCACACAATGTGTCAGTGCTGCAGATGGCACTGTGGCAGTCCCTAGTCCTCGTGGCTGTGAGGGGGCACCAGCTTGTGTGCCGGATCTTATAGCAGCAGATTGGCTGTGTGGTGTCTGTGTCTGATGGGCAGGTCTTTGGCCATGTTGGGAACCACGCCTGTCATCAGAAGGGCAAGGTATGGCCTGTGTGTCCCTCTGCAACCTTTGCAGTTCAACTTCTGGCAGGGACTTCCATCTCCAAGCTGCCCGGTCAGCTCTGTACCTCCTAGCCATGGTACGGTAGCCCTTGGCCACCCTGTATATGTGCAGATATCGCTCTTTCCTGACCTGAAATGCGTGTGCCTCCTCTGGCGACATGTTGTCTGTAAAATAAGAGCAATGACAATATGTGAGTCCAGATGACTATATCAATGTTCTTCATTTAACTCTGAAACACAAGGTCAGTAAAACATGAGAGCCTGCACACTAACAAAAGATTGTGAAGTTCAAAAGTGACATGGACAATGCAATGTTGAATTTAAGATCAGTTAAAACATGATGGTGACACTGACTTGACAGTGCATTGCATGTGACATGTAGGGGGATATGTAATGGGAAGTGGTGGAGAGTGTTGTTAGCCTCCTTGGCTTAACAACATGCTCAGCCACTTCCAAAACTCAAGACTGCACCATATTTACAAGAATGTGGTGCAGCCTTGCGTTTCCCCCTGCCATGGCACTAAGTTTAACAACTTAGCACCAACGCAGGCACCCTTGCACCAGAGTGAAAGGCTGTGTGTGTGCAGTGGAGGATTGGTTATGTGTAGGAAGGTGTCCCTTCCTGCACATGAGCAATCTTTGAAAAACCCTTCTGTCACTTTCATACGTGCAGCAACATGCAGATCACATGGATGCTATAAACTTGCATTTTTCCTTTTATTTGCACATGCACTGGTAAGGAAACCTTCCAGTACAGAAATAAAGAATGCAATTGGTCTTTTTCAATGTATGCTGCACAAGGCAGCAAACAAGGAAAAACAATGTTAGGTGGCTGAACTCTGACTTGTACAGGAGGCTTAGCCCCTCTCGTCACCACAACTTCACAATAGGTGACTTTGTGTTGGAGAGAGGGACTTGTACATCTGCCCCTGAGTCTACCAGGGAAATGAGCCCAAGGAGACAGCTTGACCACACCATTGCAGAACCAAAACATTGCAATTAAATACATAAGGCTATATTCGCTAGGTGTTTGGTGAGCGTGCCATTGGTATCCTTGTCTCAACGCTACACCCAGCAATGTCTGGAAAGCTGGGCTGCAGCAGACCTACAATAGTAGTGTGCCGACCTTTGTCTGACTAAGCATGGCCTAATAAAAACTACCTCCTTAGGCATGATCTGGCCACTTGCACAATGCTACATGTGTCTCTGCATTGATGTGGAAGATTAGAATGAGCCACAGAGTTTCCCTTCCTGCACATGACCATTCCTTACAATATGTACATGCAAATCAATGTGTGCTGCTTCATGCAGCTCATGTTGAATTCACATGAGGACATTCTCAGCAATGATTGTTCATGTGATGTAAGTTGCACCTTCATGCACTTGAACAGTCCATGCTGTCCTGTTATTTTAAGGTGTACCACACAACGCATAACACTTTTGAACAGCATGTTTGGGAACCCAATCAAGAAATCTCACCACTGTGCATTTTCTGATACTATATGCCAAGGGTATCAAACATTAGACACTCCAAAACATTCTAGCTGGCATAGGAGAGAGTGTCTAGCCCTCTAAAGGTTTGTTTGTGCATGTATCCAATGCCCAAGCTTGGCACACAATATATGATGTGAAAATATGGTTCAGAGCCCTTTTGGGCTTCATTCTCATTCAGCCAACTAAACGTTGCATTGTGACTTAGGTTAAGGCCATCATGCTCCCACAATGCTGTACAATGTACCATTGATTATTAAATGGTGTGCCTGTGATATTCACCAACATGGCAAAGATATGAAACATCAGATGAAAGACAATCGCTATTGCCAGCAATTCTAGCTTCTGACCTAACTTTACATTACGGTGATGTCAACACATAAAAAGGAGGTGTGACTCTGGATCCTGCTGCAAAGATTTTGTAATCACTGACAAAACCTTACATATTGTGGATGTGACTGACTCTTTGTAGTGGTTTCTGTGAATGACACCTGGTGCAACAAAGATTTGAACATCATTAATAGTCATCTCAGTCAAGGATGTACACACATTCCATGTCTGGTCATAGTCATCACCAACACCACTCACATGTCTCCTCTCCTGTCTGTACGCAGTGTAATCCACATGCATGTGCTGGAGTGACATAAACCATTCATATTTTTTGCATGGGTATCACTGACTGGGGATATGCAATGTTACATCCCGATTACATATGCATTGCTCTATCTTCACTTACTGATTTGTTCACATTTCACCCTTGTTCAAAACATCATCACACTGGAGGCAAGGTACATGTGATACACACCCATGCTGCATACTACTACGTTCAGGATTTTACCCAGATATTCATCACATCTCACAATGATAAAATTTAAAGGATGAACTCACCAGTGGCGTGTGGGTCCCTGAAGGCATCTATGTCTCCCTGAGAGATCAGTGGTCGACTAGCTGAGAGACATGAAAAAAAATGTGTGTTGGTATCAGATGTCAATTTACGCATGTGTCCAATTCATCATCATATTCATCAACATCAATGACAAAGTCCGGTAACTGTACTATTGCAGTTCAGGTTGCATACATGATTGTGTCTACTTTGCCTGTTATTCCGACAATACATGACCAATGCTGAGTTTGGCAACACAACACAATCATGCTTGCAAATGTGCAAATTTTGAACACACTACTTGTGTGACACATTCCCAAGGCCACATTTCTCCCAACAACAACATGCTCTCCATCGTATGTAGACAATATAATCGCTGCAGATCTCACAAGGGTGTGTTACAAATATTGATGGTGTATGATCACACCTTCTGTATGTGGCAGAGTGACACTCCGGAGATGGCCTATTTTATGAACAACAATTTTTCATATCTCATCATAAGTTACACAAAGCCTAGGTATAAGGGCAGTGTATATAGGAGGCAGCGCAAAAAGTAAAGACCAGTGAAAATGAGATCCTAACTTGTCGAAACCAGGAGAAAAGCATAATTTCTCCTTGTTTTTGCTTTTTCCATGTGTGATCCCTTGTGCAGGTTTCACTTCCTGTAGCCATTCAATCTTTCCCCTGCACACAGACACACCTGCACTATGGTGCAAGGGTGCCTGCGTTGGCACTTCACTGATAAGTGTCGCGCCACCGCAGGCTGAACTACAAGTCTTCACCATATTGTTGAAATTATGGTGCAGCCTTGCGTTTCAGAAGTGACAAAGTGAGCCGTTAAGCCATGACGGCTAAGGCCTCACTCCACCACTTTCTTGAACATATGCCCCATTGTAATCCAGACTGTATTTTTGACTTTGTGACAAAAGTGTTCATTTAACAATTTAGAGGTTGTACTTACCACCTTGTAGGCCAATGAGGATTCCCAGGTGGTCCAACATGTCACCCTCATGGCCCACACAATCCTGCCATCAGTGCCTCCATTGTCAGGCAGTCCTGTCCACCCCGAAGATCCTCAGCATCTGACTGTGTACATGCTCCCATCTCACCTTCTGTAGCCCACCAATGCCCCGCCCAACACCACCCACCATCTTCCAGAACACA
The DNA here is from genome assembly GCF_964261635.1 of Lissotriton helveticus. Classification (NCBI taxonomy): domain Eukaryota; kingdom Metazoa; phylum Chordata; class Amphibia; order Caudata; family Salamandridae; genus Lissotriton; species Lissotriton helveticus. The sequence continues at coordinate 2,074,074,459 of NC_136061.1, forward strand.
CTTAACCCACTAGTAAAAGAATAAAGCCCAAATTTATATCCCAGAAACTATTAATAATGTAAAATGACCCATTGGACAGACACCGACAAGATTTGGTACAAGATACAAATAGCACATAAGGACAGGTAGACAAGACTTCACAGAGACACTAGGGACAGTACACAGGACACAAGAACACTCTCAACTTCCATAAAAAACAGCACACAACTCGAAACACCTCCAACTCTCTCCACATTCACTAACAGTGTGCTCAGAAGAGAAAGTGAAAGTGTACATTACTCCTCCAGTAGACAGGATGCATGATGACATCACTTCCTGTGTGTTTGCGGCCCATTTTGTGACTATGCGGGAAGATTCTGCACGCAAATTGGCTTTAGCTGTATTATTCCGTGTTGTTACATGTATTTTGTGATAATTTTCCATAGCGGTTATGAAAAAATGATCGCTTTTGCGTTAACGCGGCTACATTTTGGACGCTAAGTGGAGGTTGTTCCTCAGATGAACAGGATTTCATGGAATTGCATGACTGATGTCAAAAATTTCTTTAGTGATGTTTTGTGAATGAACATCAGGCATCTAGTACTTGCAAAACATATTTTGTTTCCTTAAAACAATGTATATGCTTGACAACAGATTCATTCTTGGTATTATCCAGCCTAGTTTAGCAGATGTGCACAATTTATATGCACAGCTGCAAAGTCGGTGATGTGCATGAATGAAGGTGGTTGTGTGACATGATGGTGATGTACATTATCTGATGTTGTGAGCAAATTGTGTATATTTTGCAATATATTTGCTTTTATGCTACATCTGAGAGATGCATTCTTACATCTCATAAAGCACAGTTTGTGCCCGGAACAAAATCACATCAGTTTAGTGTGACAGCGCTACACAGTTTGAAGCTAAGTTGATACCAATAAGATGCCTGGACAGCTGGCACACGAAGAATTTTATGTGTGTCTACAGTTCGTCATGTTTGAGACTCAGTACACTTCATGAGCTTGTGGTAGCAATACTGATGTTGTTGGTAGGAATCTATGCACCATAATGTAGAATGTGTCACCCGTGTGCAAATCATGTAGAGAACAACAAAGCACACAAAGCCATATGTTTCCTTGTTGTGGAGCCAGTGTCCAATGTGGACATTACATTGTTGGATGCTCACTACTGAGCAGCACTTTACATTGTGCACTACTTACAGCATGACGTGCAATGCCAGTAAGCACATACAGTCAAGATGGAATTGGATCAACACTGTCTAATTTATATGTGAGCCATAGTGTCAGACACAGGTACTTCAGTGTTTATGCAAAATGTGTTTGGCAGCTAGGCCTACACCTTCCACAGGCCTGTGTGCACTAGCAGTGGACATTGATGCAGCATCAACAACACTTAGCTGTAGGTAAACTCTGGCATGCCAGATGTAGACCCACTGCAGTCCAGAGATACATGAAGGGTGCAGCGATTATGGTTGAACAATGAAGGTGCACATGATCATGTACATAGGGTAGTCTGTGTTGCATGGCACACACCAAAGCAACAATGGGTTGACAGTGGAGACATCCTATTTTGTCCAGGCCCTTTTCACATCATCATGCAGGTTGTTTTTGTACCGAGCATTAGCTGGTGAAGGTGAGGCATCTGACCTTGGCACAGCTTTAATGTCAGGGTACCTGTGCAACTTTGAGTGCATATTTGTATTCACAGCGCATGTGTTTTCCACTTGCAGACCCATAGTGCACAGTTGTAATCATGCTGGTGTCCTCCCGGATGAGTAAGTATTGCGTCAGTAGGGGGGGCGTGGCTTGGCGATCGGCAAAATGGCCGCACACTAGTGTAGTTCTGCCGGCCACCTAAAACTATCCTACAAAATCCTGTCCTAAACCCATCCATCCTGGGTGTAAAAGCGGCGGATCAGCAGCGGGTGACAACAGGCTCCCATATGGTGTCCCTACTGTCGGCGCGCAATCCTGAACGGCTGGGCTCCTGTGCTGTCTATTGCGGACCGCATGGTAATGGCGGTCGTGGATGAGGCGACCTAACTGCGGAGAAGACTGCCAGATTGTGCATCCTGCGATTGATGTGCGGAAGAGGAGTCCCTAGCTGCCTGGCCTCGCTCCGGAGGTGCGGTGCGATAGTGCGGGAGAGGCTGTGGTGAGCGCCGGCCTTCTGTGGCGGACATCGGAGCACCCGGAAGAACTCGCGGCTGAGACTGCAGGGCGCGTCTCACGCGAGCGGCTGGCTTTGCGGCCAGCGACAGAGCTGCGGTCGCATCCTAAGGTGTGAGCAAGGGACGGCGGCTGATAACCTGCGGTGCTGTGCCCCCGGGGCACCGCAGATGACAGATCATGCATTGTTGGATGTTTCAGAGAGTAGCGACGCCAGCACCGCTTGAATAGTTATTCTATACCATCACCGAAGACCGATACGGTGTCTCATCTTACTCAGCTATTAAACACTGAAAATAGGACATTATTTGCATAGATACAACCGATTAAGATGGTTTTTTCACACAAAAGGGACACGCTGATTTACCCGCGTTTTGAGTGCTGTTGTCGCACTATCCCTATAGGAGCCATCCTTAGCCCACTTATCTTCATTGAGTCCTCATTGCAGGATTTTGGTGCCCACATGTCATAATGGTCCTGATGAAGACCCCGGTGTAAGGTGTTCATCAACCTAAGTCGCAACTGTGGGGTCGAAACATCAACTTTTCTTTCTCTTAAAGCTAACCCTTAGAAACAACAAAGATAATAATTACTGTGTTTCACTTGTGTGGTATAGCTATTGATTACACTGTATGGATAACGTATGTACCCTTGGCTTAACATCCTGAAAGCCTGATTTATTGAGAATGTAGCATATGATTGCATCCCTTATTCCATGCTTTCTCACACGATCACGTATCCTCACCCAATTCACTTACCCCTCCTCTTTTATCTGTCCTGTCAGGCACCATTTGTGTATATATATGAAAATTGTGTTCTTTGACATTTATGTGTATCATTAAATTTTCTGGCATTTGTGATTAAATGACATTTGCCTGCATACTAATCTTGTTGATGAGTTTTGCTATTTAGATATTTATGTGTTATATGTCTAGTTAGTCTTCAGTTACTGGGGCCACTCTAGATTGTACTAGATGACAGAGGAGAGGCGGCGGTAGGTGCCGCGGCTGGGACGCCGAAGGCCCCTGAGGACGACGTGTGGCACCAACTTCTACGAGGCAGTGAGAACCGGCCCCTGCGCCCTGCATCTGTGAGTACAGCAGAGGGAGGCAGCGGTTTAGCGAGACTTACCTGGATATCTGGCGGGCGATCCTAATGCTCCAGACCTACGTCCTGTGTGGGCTGAGCCGGGACTTGAGGGGGCTAGCGACAGAGGCATTCTGAGCGGGGAGGAGCGTCTCTGGAGCTCACTGAGACAGCGCTGTAACCCCAGATGCTCCATTGTGAAATTCTCAGTGGGGAGATTTTAGGACAGTACTGTGCATAATCTACAATGGTCAGTGGGGTCGCTGCACCATTCACAGCGTGAGCTGGTCTTCCCATCTCAGATTGCTAAGACTGCATCTGACAGGCGACATCATGAGCAAGCTGGAAAAAACCCAATCAAAGCTCATGTTCGAACAGCGTAAAGGTGGTAGGTCCTCGCAACAGGCATCCTCTGATACAGAGCTTGACTCAGCAACGTTGGCACCAACGGCCCTGGAGAAATCATTAGCTGCCATTCACGCTAGCCTCCAAGCTGTTGATGGAAAAATAGAAGCTTTAAATGGAAGGATGGACCACTTTTCCTCTAAGCAAGATAAGCAGGCTGCGCGATTGGGGGAAGCAGAGCAGCGCATCTCGGATGCGGAAGATGGCCTGCAGCAAGTGACCACAAAACAATCAGACATGGCGAAGTTGCTAGCAGTGACCAATGCCAAAAATGAGGACATTGAGGTGCACTCGAGGCGCTACAATGTGCGAATTTTGGGCCTACCAAAAAAACACCGACGTTGACCGCCTCGAGGATTATGTCGAGACCCTTTTGCGCGATGTCTGCGGAGCGGAGTCCCTGTCGCCCATGTTCGCGGTGGAGCGAGCGCATCAGTCTTTGGCAGAGCGTCCTCCTCCGGGGGGCCCCGGCAAGGCCGATAATTGCCAGACTGTTAAATTACAGAGATCGCGATACAGTATTAACAATCGCGCGACAAAGGAGCACCATTAACCACCAGGGGAACACGCTCTCCTTCTTCCCTGATTTTACGGCCACAGTCCAGGAGGCACGTAAGGAATTCCAGGGCGTGAAGAAGCTGCTGATACAAGTCCTAATTAATTACGCCATGCTTTACCCGGCGCGGCTGCGCATCGGTGAGGCAGCCGACTCCAAGATTTTTTTGAATCCTAAATTAGCAATGGAATACGCCAAATCCCTGTGTCGTCGGAACAGCTCTCCAGTTCACACAGATGGGATTGATGACTGAGACTTTGCGTGCACCAGGAACTCTATGTTTGTATATACTACCCGTGATTCCTGTTAGGAAAACCCCTGTGGCTGACTATACTCTAGGACAGGCGAGACACAGGACTCTGTACACAGTGAGTGGGTACCGAGCGCTCGGGTGAGTAATGCCGTGGGGCAGGGGGTAGAGGAGGCGGGGTTACTGGAAGTTTTATTCAATGGTATATCTGGTGATGTAAATGCGAAACTACCACTGAGTGCAGTTGAGCGCTGGGACTCTGCTGATACTTTACAGCTAGTTAAGGCCATGCGTTGATAAAATTGGTATTGTTAGCTTCGAATTCTGCCTAGCTGATCCTTGCAGAGCTGGCAAGGTAGTGTGATACCTGGGAGGCGACTGGGTGGTGAGACATGATGTGTCTTAGGTGGCCCCTCTACCTCACATGATGGGGTGAGGACTTGCCGCTACGATCCCCCATGGGTATGACCCAGCTGATATTTCATTCATGCCTGTTTCTGATGGGGTGGGAGTTGTTGGTGGGGTATGTCTTTGCTTGTTGGGGCAGCTGAAGTGGTTGGGGGGAGGGAGGGTTTGTTTTTGGTTAATCAGCCTGAAGTACTTGTGTGGCGAATGGATCGAAGGGTGCTATCGGGGCAGCAATACGCCCCACTACAGGATGGTAGCGTTTCGCATTAGTGGAGATAACAGGCGATAAGATTGTCTGCATAACATGGAATTTGCGAGGGCTGAATACACCCCGTAAGACTACAAAGGTCCTACCTCAGCTACATAGGCATAATGTGAACATAGCCCTTCTTCAGGAAACTCATCTGAGTAAAGCTACTGAAGCCAACATAGCATGCAGATGGGCAGCTTATAGACTGGCCTCCTCGTACTCCACCTATGCCAGAGGGGTCCTATTTTGGTTAAGAGAGGAGTGGAGTTTACAGCACTGCGCACTAGCACAGATAACGAGAGACGCTGGGTGATTTTACAGGGCAAATTAGGTACAACTCTTGTGACTGTAACAATATGTACGGCCCTGTGGTTGATGATGTCTCACCCTTTTTACAAATGCTCTCAGTGGTGCGTTCCTTGCCGGAAGCAGCGATCCTGCTGGGGGGATGACCTTAATACTCACCTCAACCCCATGGTTGACAAGTCTAATCCAGAAGGTGCACGCATGGTTAAACGTGCCAAATGTATTACTGATTTGATGTTGGAGCTAGATTTGGTAGATGCTTGGCGCGTGCGTAATGAGGGAAGGCTGGTAGGCACACATGTCACACCCGCATTTAACAGCTGGTCACGATTAGATTATTGGCTGCTGAGCGCCGCGGCTATCCCGTGGGGGGTGGGGATACATACACTCTCACGCACCCTCTCGGATCATAACCCAGTCATCTTGGAGCTCGTTGTCCCTTTGCAGACGCACAGGCCCTTCACATGGCGCTTCAGGGCTGAGGCGCTCATGGACCCGACTTACACTGAAGCCATTAGAACGGCTACACTACAATATTTTACGCATAACTTGGGGTCAGTTGATAGCCAGGCCATCCTCTGGGAGGTGTTCAAGGTGACCATCAGGGGGTATGTATTAGCACCACAGAAGGGATCCTCCACGACCTTAAAACACAATTGCAAGCGCTGGAACGCAAGCTCGCGGCCCTTGAGTGTCAATATAACCTCACGCCAACACACGTTACACTTGCTCAAATACGTGAACACGTTGAGGAATAGAACTCATTGGCAGAAGTTGAAATCAAATATCTTTCCAAACGACATGTAGCCAGGGGCTATGGCGAAGGAGGCAGGTTGGGGAAGGTTCTAGCCAACAGGTTACGTGACAGGTCCTACAACCCTCCAATTGAACATATTGTTGATGCAGATGGAACATTGCATTACTCTCCACAATCCATAGTAGATCCATAGTTGCGCATTCTACGCTTCTACGTACATGTCTGGTGGGGACAGATGTAGCAGCCCTGGATGTATATTTGGAAGACACTGCGTGCGCCTGGCTATCTGATATACACAGGAAATACCTAGACCTGCCAATAACTGAAGAGGATGTCCGCGAGGCCATTCTTGCGTTGCCTAACAATAAGGCGCCAGGGTCTGATGGGCTCACCGCAGAATTGTTATAAAGCGTACGCCGATATTTTGGTGCCCCACCTGTTGGCCATGTATGCTGAGGCTCAAGAGACAGGCGCACATCATTGCGACAGGCCCTCATTATTACCTTGCTCAAAAAGGATAAGTCACCCGCCAGATGTGAGTCATATCACCCCCTCTCACTGATTAATTTGGACGCAAAAATATTGGCAAAGATTTTGGACACCAAATTATTACCATTAATGCCCCTGCTTGTCCTCCCGGACCAGTCGGGGTTCATCCCAGAACGCTCTACCTTCTTGAATCTGAGAACTATATTTGGCATGTTTCACATGCTTAACCCAGACCTTGCAGCAGTTGCCTTTCTCCTTGACGCTGCAAAAGCGTTTGATTCGATTGAACAGGGATATATGTGGTATATCCTTTGCCGAATGGGGTTTCCTCCGGTTTTTCTCCAGTGGATCCAGATCCTCTATGCTGATGCTTCAGCCAGGGTTCAGGTGGGGGGACTCACCTCGGAGCCTTTTGCTACAGACCGGGGCACGCGACAGGGGTGCCCTTTATCCCCCCTGCTATTTGCTATTGCGCTAGAGCCTTTAGCATGTAGAATACGACAAGGACACAGGTAAACGGCATTAAACTTTAACAATCGCCCAATAGGAATATCGTCTATGCGGACGATATGGTCCACTACAATCATGAACCGCAGAGATACCTGGCACAAGTGCTGCGTGAGTATATCAGATTCGGTCTCTTCTCAGGGCTCCAGATTAACTGGGATAAATTGCTCATCATACCATTAACGACTATTACTACTCAGCCTCAGGTGGAATACTCACTGATCTGGTCAGTAGAACCCGTAAAATACCTGGGGGTGTGGCTCCATCGAGAACCGGAGGTGGTGATAAGGGAAAACTATGGACGCGCATACACTGTTTTGGAACAGCAGATTGACCACTGGACTTGCCTGCCACTCTCCCTAGTTGATCGAATTGCTATAATAAAGATGATTGTCCTTCCAAAGTTCTTGTATCTATTCAGTAATATCCCTATTTCACTGACCAAGAATTTCTACAAAACACTACAGACGCAGCTGCTGTGGTTGTTCTGGGGAAACCAACAGCCGAGGCTAAGCTGGCATACACTTGCATTGCCCTTTGGATTGGGAGGATTTGCCGCTCCAGATTTTGCATGCGTATTATCTATGCGGGCAAGTGCAATACGCTTATTTCTGGTTTAAACCACACAACTACGTGCCGCATGTAGCGGTGGAGGAGGAGGACGCCCATCCGATACCCCTGAGTGGCATTATCACTCATACTGCTAGACAGACGCCCAGACTAGAGATCAACACTCTGGATGCCACTATTGCAGCATGGCAGGAGATAGGGAAACGCACGCAGAAATTACCCTTGTATGCACCTGCGTTGCCTTTTGCAGGTCATGCAGCCTTGTCCTTGGCACAGGAGCATGGTCCCCTCACAGCTTTGAGAGATGTAGGTATCACGACAATGCAGGATCTGTACCCCGAATGGACCTACATCACGGGTGCGGGACTAGCGTATATTCAACTTCTCACACTATTGTTTAACTACACTTGCTAGAGATTACGCAGGGCTATGCAAGATCACTACACGTCCTTCCCTAATGAACCGGCGCCACTGCACGCACTACAATTGGTGATAGGGATTCCCCACCGGAAAAAGATGATTACCAAATTGTACAAAGTGATTCAGGCAGAAACTCCCAGAGGTGTGGACCGCAGTTTAGTGCGCTGGAACTCTATAGTCGCCCCCCTATTACAGATGAAGTCTGGGGTCACATTTGTGCACTGACTGGACAACTGAGGTCCAACAATAATCTGAGGATAATCCACCTATAATTCATACACCAGGTTTACCATACACCCAAAAAATTATATAGAATGGGCTTACATGAATCAGATTGTTGTACGCGGTGTGGGCAGGCCGGTGCAGATTTTTTTTATCTTGCATGGCTGTGTGGTCGGGTGAGTGAATATTGGGAGAGAGTCCTTGCTCTTGTGAGCACAATGACGGGGTGGAAATGCAGTGTACACCGCTGACGTGCCTTTTAGGGTATGTACCTCGGATCGGGACTGACCTGGGTAGATTTGTGAGGGTGGCCTTGTTGCTGGCAAAAAGGAGGGTGTTGTTCACATGGGACAGCCACTTGAGACCCAAGACTGAGCTGTGGCTGAAGGACATGGTCTACTGCCGTGAACAACTTGAACTGTATGCCGAAGAACTGCCGGTTTCGTCCAGGACATATGGGCTCCTCTGAGGGGATACTTTCTGGCTCAACAAGAACTGGGCTTGGACTGAAGCTCTATTACTGGGTCGGAGAGGCTGGGCATGTGGCCACGTTGTTATAATGTTCTAATGATACTGTGGGTGGCGAATGATTGTTTCTCTACTGCACACTGACTGCGGACGATTGTGGTACAAGTACGGCTGATTTTTGGTTGGTATTGTTTGTGTTTCTATTGTTACCTTATCTCATTTTTGTATCTGATGTTTCGGCAGGTAATTCCGGATTTATAATGTCTAAAATGCTCAATAAAAAAAAAAGGTATTGCGTCAGTAGATTCACTGATCATTACAGTGTCTTGTGTTTGGAGGGCTTGTGTCGTTGTCCATGGTTGTAAGAGGCTTTTATATGGAGCAGATGAGGCACATCAATGGCATATTCAGCAGCAACATGTTCACACTGCTTGTACAACCATGACTTACATGGGATATGTCTCACATGTGTTTAGCTTTCTTAAGTCGTCAACCATGAGACAACCATGTGTCTTTTCTTTTTTTCAGCATCACATGTTATGAATCTCTTGCATGTATGGTGGATTTACCTTGTTTCTGTCTGGAGATAGGTTTTGGGGTAGCATTCACGTGACTGGAGTTGCCGTACTGGTTTCACACACAGGGCTACAACACATACCATATGTCTGTTTTCTGGCCATCTTGACCAACAATGTATTCTACCGAGTATGTTGTGCATTCCTGGAATGATACAGCAAAATGTGACATTGCCACATATGGTAAGTTGCAGGTTTGTCAATGTGTTCAACTGTGACTGCAAGTGTGTGTGTATGTATATTTGTGTAGTTCTGATCAATTGGTACATGACACACATCATGTAATTGACAATGATAAACGTGTATTGACCATCGCAAGACATTTTGGACAATATCAGGGTGCTACTATTTGTTAGTATGTCCATCTCACCCAAAACATTGTCCAATCCTGGTGTAATTGTTAGTATGTCAATGGCAATCTTTTGCTCTAATCATTGGTTTTCCTGTTGCACTTCACTCATGACTATGTCTGTTCTCTGTTTACTGTGGGACCTTACACATTACTTAGGTCATAGGCCCAATCTGTTGTTCCATCCCCAATCTCTGTTTGATGTATGTTATGTTCACTGCTATATGTGAGAGCTGTGTGGCTCAGTTATTTGGTTACCTTTCACTCGTCTGATACATGAACTTATGCAGAGAATAAACATGTACACAAGATTTTGATGTAGTGATATTTTATTGCACACACTAGTCTTATGTGATATTTTTTAAACAAATGAAAACGTGTGATGTCATCTTTGGACATTAGGATTAGGTAAAGAAATTTGTGATGATTAGATCCCTCCATGCTGATCCAGCATCAGAAGCTGTGGTGTGTGCAGCATCTTCCTCTTCTTCCTTGTCATCCTCTGGATTGTCCAGATCCTATGACTGTTCAGCCAATGGCGTGTTTGTATGTACACATATGTTGTGCAAAACGTAACATGCCATCATGATTTTGCAGACAAGTTCTGGGCTGGTCTTCCATCTGATATATCGAGGCACCGGAACCTGGACTTCAGCTCTCCAAATGTCCTTTCAACGATGGACCTGTTGCGTCCCAGGGTAACGTTTCACTCTCTCTGTGCCTTTGTGTCTGTCACACTGAGGGGCGCCATCAGTTATGGCGAGAGTGCGAATCCTTTATCACCTGAAACAGATAATGGAGAGATGTGTCCCTTACTGTTTGTGCCAGCTGTGTTTGCAGGTCTCTATTTAGTGGTGTGTGATTTGTGCTACTTTGAATATTCATAGTTGTCATGTGTAGCTTCAGATAATTGACCAGCATAACAGCAAAATTGCCTATACTTGACAGCTTACACATCACCATGGTGGCATTGTCTGGATCCTGTGTATTGCTTCCATGTTGTGACTGTCAGTATCTATGTTTAACTCAAAAAAGATTACAGTTTTTTTACAGGGCGGTTGCACATATTGATCCTCTCATGTGCACATATTTAATGGGGTGCACCATTGGCACATGTGCCTGCTGAAACATCCCCCTTACGTTTTTAACGATTACTATTTTGGTACATCATCTATATGCCTCATTGTGAGTGATTGTGTTGAGGGTAGCTGTGCGAGAGATTCCTTGTCTGCTAAACGTTGAAGAAATTGTGGGCTAATTACATCTACCTTGACCCAAAGGTGGGTCAGTGTTTGAGTGACAGTGGCACTGCTACCTGGTGCAATGTACTCACAGGGACATGTAATGACAATGTACATGTACACTGATGTCCTTGTGCATGAATTGACTTTGACTCTGCATGTATGCATGTTTTAGTGTTACCCACCAATGTTTCAGTGTGTGTCAGTTCTGAATCGATACACATTGTTATTTACATTTAGGTGCATCATATTGCTACACCTCACCAGGGTAGTCATATGCATGTTATACTAGGCTGAGGTAGAAGAGCCCTTCACCTAAGCCACAAAGGTAGAGAGGTATTCCCGGCTGTTGATACGTCCCCCCAAATCAAATAGTATTCACTAAAGGTATCCCATCCAGTGTAATGAGAGCTCAGCACTGAACTCTGGTGGCGTCACCCGATCAAATGCAGGGAAGGAAGCAATTGCTTTAGGTTAAGTAACCCTCACACACTCTAGTAGTGTCATGCTTCATCATCGGGTTCACCCTGCCTCCTAAAGGTCATGATGTGCTCAACCCTATTTCAGGGTGCACTTAAGAGAAATAGGCCATGGGGTCTAAAGATTACAAATCCTCCTCCATCTCCAGGTATCCCTTCAATGATTGAGTCACAGGGGATATGATAAAGAAAATAAACATGTGTCATCCGGAGATGATGTTCCTGTGACCCTAATACCATGCCAACATGTTTCACCCCTATTAGGTGGCCCACATGGGTCCTGGGTTTCCTGATGGGCAAAATGGGGTTCCCTCCCTGGGTCTTCAGTGGGGGTGTGTCCCTATCTTGTTATCAATTGATGGTGCACAGAGCTGCACTCTCGTGAAGAGGTGAAAGGTATACTTATCTTCCATCCAGTTATGTAGTCTTTTATGTGTGCCCTATTCAGATGGATTTAATGTATCTCAAGGGACTGCGGTTAGTGGGGGTAGCCTGGTATTCCCACTTTCCTCCGTTACACCTACTTGGTTCCCGCCTCTCCCGGCATTTGGAGATGTGTGACGGAGGGGCAGTACCTTTGAGGAAAGTTTTACTACAAGACAACCCTCACTAAACGCAGTCCCTTGAGACACATTAAATCCACCTGAATTTGTAGTCATATGTTTGCACATCATGTAGTGAAATTATGATTTGCATTGTTTGCATGCTCTTCTGTTACATGCTCCATTCTGCAATGACACAAAGTGATGTTTTATAAACTATGGAGAATATTTGTGTGCAGTTGGTGCTCCCCTCATGCAGCACTACTTGCAATCCCATGATGCAGGAACACATGATGCATGGTGCATTGCTGACTATGTTTTTGCATGTCAGCTAATTGTGCACCATCACTTGTGAGTGCAGGGAATCTGTCATCTTCTTGTACATATGGCACATATGTTTATTTAAACATTTATGTAGCAAAGCCGGAGCAAATATTCTGTGTGATGTGCTGCATATTTTTTTTACAGTATTTTCTGGTGAGTTCAGCAAAATATTCTATGTATACCTTACTGGTTTGTGTGCAAATTTGTAGGCTATTCTCTTGTCGTGCTGTCTGAAATATGCCTTGATCATTTGGCATTGGTTGCTTGTGTATAGTAGGTGGAGCTGTTACAAGGTATGTGGTATTATATTTGCTACATGTGCATTGTCACAATTTTGAGATACATGATTGTGGACTTGAGGTGTGTGGTGTGTTCAGTTAGTACTTGCATTTCTAAGCTGTCCATTTCCATATGTGCCATTCTCAAACCGCTGATTTATGATGGATTGTCAGAAGATGTAAGAGTCATGCACACTCCCTGGAAACTTTGATGAACAAGCCCCGGTGGTCCACGATTGCCTGCGGTTTATTGAGTGTGTGTGCTTCCTGTTCCTGTAGATATGTGCTGTGTCCGCAGGTGGCACAAGTAGAACATGGGTGCAGTCAATTGCCCCCAACACATGTGGAAAGCCAGCAATGGCAAAGAAGCCTTGCTTGGTGTCAAGTTGTTCTTGCGCAGTGTTGGGTAAGTGTAGGTGCTGTGGGGTCAGGCTGATAATGGCATCCAAAACAGTTGGGAGGAACCTTGATAAAGATGACTGGGAGACTCCAACTCTGGCAGTGGTTGGTTGTAAGGTAGCAGAGGCTAACATGTGCAGCACTGCCAGTAGCTTTGTCTGTGGAGGGATGTTGGTGCTATGCCGTGATGGTGCCTGCAGCCTGGGGGCTATCTGAGTCAGTATGCAGAGGATGGAGGTCCTTTTCAGCCTGTAGTGGGCTATCACATTCTATGACATGAGGTCTATCAGGGTGATGCGTTTGCAGTAGACCTTCTGTTCTTTGCGGCTGCCTCTGTGGTGGTCCTGGTGGCAGTGGTGGCTGTGGTCTTCTTTGGGCTCCGAGCTGCAAGAGTAGTACCTCCATGGCATAAGTAGATAGGCAAATGAGGGTCTGGGGTAGTCTACCCTACGTACTGGTTTTTTATCACCATTTCTTAGACCACTTTTATTCTGGTCTTAAAAACCAGCCGGCTAACGGGCCTTAGCGGCTGTTTTTGGAAAGTATCGCCGGACTGTGAAGTCATTGTAAATATTGCAAAGTGGGGTTAGAGGCTGTTTTTGCATGGGGACGCCTACCTTACATTCCATTTGCATTAACTATCGCTAACAGAAGTGGAAATTGTCAAAATTAACGTTTTCGCCAGGAAACTGTCCCTAACTGCGATTAGCGGCAACTTGTAAATATGGCGATAAAAAAAGCTGCCGTAACGTCAAAAAATCTACGCTAAAGTGGCGTTAAGTCCTTGTACATATGCCCGAGTGTTTTTATCTGTAATTTTGTATCACCATAGGTGATTTGAAAAATCAATATACCATTCCCTGCAATAGCTCATTCTGGTGAGGGAGATATATAGACTTTGTAGGTTTTCTAAAAACACACAATACCCAGAGCCAACATCTGAGTTGCTGCTTTAAAAGATTTTTTACCAAGCAGTGACCATACAGTAATTCATATGGTAAAGAGATAATGAATACAATTGGTATGACGGAACAAACACAAGGAGATGATGGATGGGTCGCTGAAACTTTTTAGACACTCACCGCCAGTCACAGATCTGGGTTTAATCAATCATCATTCTTTAGCTCACTTCGCCACCCCAGTTCAGACCCAGCCATGACTCTTTTCCTTATGGGCACAGTCCAGCACGAACTGCCAAGCCAGGTCTACCTTTGTCTGGAAACAAGCATCCTGGGAAAAATAGGTATGACAGAAACCTCTGTACTTCTGAAATGCACACAGGATACTGAGGTTAGGAACAGTGGTTATTCATACACTGAATTTAGAGCTCCCCATGCTATTGTGTGATTCATAGAGAATTTTGCAAAATGAGTTGTTTCTTACACGGTACCTTACTTACTTTTGGGAGCTAAAAATGCAGAGAAATGCAATTGGTAATAACAAATGTGTAATGGTATGTTATGGTATGCTGATTTTTAGAGCGTACTTTCATTTGGAATTTTATCCAGATGCTGAGCAGGTGTGTGTCTTGCCACCCCTAGGGCCTAGTAGGACTAGGTCTTTAGCTTCTTAAGGAAGTCAAGAAGTGAGGAGGAGGCTCTCAATTACAGCAGCTGGTCATTCCACACACAATTCTGACATGTCTGACAATAAATGCAGTACCCCACTTATGTGGCTAGGCCTAACACCCATGCCAGACACTGCCCTAAAAAGGAACCCGGAGAAATCCCAAATTACTCCAGCAAAATTAAAACGTTTTAAAACATTTTGGGTAGCTGATGACTTTTGGCATTAACTCACATGCCATCCAGGGAAACCAGCAAAACCAGATATTTCTGAAAACTAGATACCCAAGGAGTCTAGGTTAGTATGACTCCTGTGGAACCCACAAAGGGTTTTTACCCAGAAGGCCTTGCAAACATCAACCATTGGCAATAAACACCCATTTTCCCCACATTTCTGTGAAGGAAAAGTTCTGGAATCTGTCAGGACCCCCAACTTTCTTACCAATCAGCGTTCTCACACCTCCCTAATAAAAGTGGTACACGAGTTGTGTGTGTAGGCCTAGACCCAGATCAAGTCTTTCCACTTAAAACTGACCCTTTTTGGCAATGTAGGTAGCTGTGGATGTTGGGCCGGGGCTTAGCTGCCACCCAGGGAAGCCAACTAACCCCAGATATTTCAGAAAACTTGACACCCAGAGAAATCAAGGGTGGCGTGCCTTGGATGGATACCAAGTCATTTTCCTACCCACAATGCCCTTCAAACCTCAAACTCTGGCAAAAAAAACACATTTCCTTTATATTACTTTGAGAGAAAGTTCTGGAATCTGCAGGGATCAACAAGTTTCCTACCAACCAGTGTTTCCACACTTGTATTGATAAAAACAGTACTACACTTGTATGGGGTCCTATTGCCCAGGTTGTGAAAGGTGCCAAAAGGCAGCATGAGCAGTATACATTTTTCCACACAAAATGAACCCTTTTTTGGCAATGTAGGTAACTGTGGATTTGGCCTGGGTTTGGCTACGACCTAGAAAACCCTATCAAACATAGAAATGTCTGCAAACAAGACACCCAGGGGAGTCCAGAGTGGTGTGCCTTGCATGTATGCCATAACGTTTTCTTTGAGATAAAGTTCCGGAATCTGCAGTGATCTACGCATTTTCTACCACCCAGCATTCTCACACTTGTTCCGATAATAATGGTACCCCACTTGTGTTGGTAGGCCTAGTGCCTGCAACAGGAAAGGCCCCAAAAAGCAAAGATTTTCACTCAAAACAGACCCTTATTTTTGCAATGTGGGTAGCTGTGGATTTTGAGCATGGACTCGGCTGCCACTCAGGGAAACCTACCAAAAGCAGACATTTCTGAAAACTAGACAACTAGAAGGGTCCAGGGCGGGGTGACGTGCTTGCATCCCATGATGGTTTCTTACCAGAAATGCCCTTCACAACTTAAACTTTGGGGAAAAAATTACACACTTCGCTCACATTTTTTTGAGAGAAAGTTCTGGAATTTGCAGAGTTGCACAAGTTTCATAACACTTAGCATTCCAACACTTGTCGCAATAAAAACGGTACCCGACTCCTACCTTATTTTACAAAAAAAAATATATAGCATATGGCAATATGTAATTTGGCATTAATAAAAGATACACGGTTAACAACTCCCATGTTGCTAATCATAGTTCCGATATAATTCCAGTATTCAGTGCATAACAGTATATTTGCCATGTTTTCCCAGTTCACCATTTATCATCCGGCAAAGTCAGATATGCCCATTATAGCCTAACAATTGCCTTAACAGAAAACTGAACATTTGAAATCTAACCAGACTTTACCCATTGTCTCTAATTGCATCTCTCCTAGGGCTCTGCAGCGATCATCCTTGCATCAGATCAGGGACTGGAGGATTGGGGCAGGAAGGGTCTCGCCCATATCTCACAATTGGTCTATCGTTAACAGCAGGCTCCGGTAAGGCTGTTACTGCTGCTCAAGCTCTATGAAGCTGGTGACCACCTCCCCCCACAAATCCATCTGCGGTCACCTACGCAACCCTCTGTAGTCTTCGGCTCGTAGCGCATCTTCAGCTACCACCCAGCTTTTCACCTCAGTCCACCACCTATCTTGCAGTGGTCCATGTGGGGACGTCCAATAATGGGTAATATCTCTGCATGCCACTCCTAGCGATAGATCTAGAAATCTATTACCCACTTTTCACCTAGAATATTGTTTGTATGAACCTAGAAGGCAGATTTCTACTGTAAATAGATTCTCGCAGTTGAGGGTGCGCTCCAGATACCTCGTAACCTGCAGCCAGACCCATGCGATAATCAGACATCCCCATACCATACACTTAGGGCACGGCAATTCTTCTGTGTGTAGCATGAAATTAAGCCTATCAGATGTGATGTACGTTCAATCAATTAGGTATACTGTGTGTGCTTAAATCTCATATCACACATAGAGGAGTAGGTAAGCTCCGGAATTTGAGAAAGGCCTACCTATATTGTTTCCCCTCCAAATTCTCAGGGCTGGCAAGTCATCTGTCCTTATGGTCAGGTCTGATCAATAGAGCCACAAGACCAAATGTGTGCCTCCACCAAACATTAGGATGGTCTGTAAATGATTGTGTGTAGGGGGTTCTGGGATCCAGTGCCCCATTCAAGTGTCTCACAGCTCATATTTGTGCCCCATAAGTAAACACCTGGGTTCCAGGCAAGCTGCCCTCAGTCATTAAGGCCTCTAAGGATCAGAAGGAGCGCTTTGAGTCACAGTCCCCAATAATCTCAATCTAAGGTGGTATTCGCCCAGCAGTGAAATAGCCTTACACCGCAGTCAGCCAGCCCACTAATGGCATCCCTGGGGAATAAAGGTCTGTTTATCCGCTACGTCGACAAGCTCCCATTCATACCTGAGATCTGTAGAAAGAAGTCTAGGTTCAGGAGTTGCAGAGACTTAAACCTAAATATTTTAAGCTAGTAACATCCCTTCTCTATTTGGTTCACTAAACTCTCCCAACTCAGCCAGGTTAGGTCCCATCAGCCAGCATGCCAGCCATTGCAGTTGGCTGTGTGGTAGTATGGTTCATAATCTGGGATCCCCAAGATGCCTCGGGATGAGGGTTCCTGCAGCGAGCATAGGGATACCAGCGGGTGACCACCATCCCATATCATCTTTCTAATCAGGACGTCAAGGGATCTAAACCAGGAACTCCACACCCAAACCAGGAGATTAACAAAACAATGCAGGATTTGAGGGAGTATCACCATTATAGTCAATACTGTGTTAACCATGGTGGGAAGCTGTAACATCCGCCAAAAGGTCACGCTGCTCCGTAGGCCATGCATCACTGTCCCGAGGTTGGCCTCCCTTATGTCAGCATCAGTGTGGTATACCTTGACTCCCAGATAATTGAGGACCACAGATTCCCATTCAATTCCAGCGAGCCACGCTGCTGCTGGCAGCTTCTCAAGCTACACTGACACAAGGAAAGAGCATGAATTCTGACAGTTCACACGGAGGCCCAAGACTTTTCTGAAGGCCTCCAAGAGTGCAACACACCACGGGATCTCAGTTTTAGCGTCCCGGTTTCATGCTCCTTGTTCCAGAGTGGAATTTCCTTGCATCAATACACAGGCAAATGGCACATCAACCTGCTGGCTGTGCCTATCAATGATAAAGATTAAATAAATTCATGAATTTCTATAAATCTTGAATGGACCTTCCAAGTTATATTCGTGATATTACCGACTGTGCTATCTAGCATACTTACCGTTATACGTGTGCCCGGGCCTTTATTTTTTCTATTGGCCAAGACCATGCCAAGTATTTTATGGACCAAATTCAACAGCCATTCAACAGCCATAAGGCTTGTTAGGATGTCACTAAAGGGTATAGGGATGGACACAATTAAGGCTTAATAGAAAAGAACACCTACTAGACCTGTATTTCTTCTCATATGCTTATCACATGCTAAAGGTTCTGTTCCCAAAATGGAAATGTGATACCTAAAAATTATTTATACAAAACTAAGTTTATTCTACTTTCCAGTGTCTCATCTTTGTTAATCTCGAACAACACATATCTTTACAACGTTTTTAAAGAGCCTACACACAAATTTTAGTAATTCTTTTATTTTTTTTATTGATTTTCATACAGTCTCGTACAGTGTACAGGTGAAAAAAACATTAATGGGCACAACCATATGAAGAAATACCCATCAACAGCACGTGACTGTAAAATAGGCTGACATAGGATAAATGTTAAACATACTCACATCGCTACATATAGCATGTGGCACTTGTGTTCACAGGGAATCATTGTCGTGGGGATCCAGCTGGGCAACAGAATGCAATTATATCAACAACGGCTCCATTTTGTCGTTGGGTCTGGAGGATGGAGGTAGTTCTTCTGCATACAAAACTAGATTTTCTCAGCAAAATACCAAATCTCTAAGCCACTGCTCCGCTGTAGGGCTCAGCGCACTATCCCACACCATCGCCCCTCGTCGTTTGGCAAAAAGCAGCGCCACCCTCATCAGCCTGCCCATGAGACCCTTTAGGAAGGGGACAAGACCCAGTAAACATATCTGCGAGAACACGACAAGACAATCCCAATAATCTTAGACAATATAGTGATCACAGCGGCCCAGTATTCTGACACTCGCCTTTCAAGCCCAAGCTAGATGCCAGAAATTGCCCCCAAGGCCCCACATCGTTTACAAGCATCAGTGTCCCGGAGCCCATATTAAAAAAGTTTATGCGGCGCATAGTAAACCTGATGCAGGTATTTAAAGTGTATGATACACAGGTTTGAGGTGAGGGCGCTAGTGAGTTGGCAGCAGAACTCCCACTCTTTCTGCGTGAGATGCGGGTCGGGATATTCATTCTACTTGCCTAAGCTCCTATCACATGGGAGGATATGATCTTCTCTAGCAGCGTGGTAGAGTTTAGTGACCAGCTTCTGTTGGGTGGGGCTGATGAGCAATGTGCACAACGCCAGTGTCTCCGGTGGCTCTGCTGGAATGTGGGGTAGTGGGTTTGCATTGCTTTTTTTAGTCTGTGTACATAAAAAATGAAGAGGACGTCTTGTTCTGAATATAGTCAGTATCAGTAGATAGAAAAGTGCCTTCAGGATATAGGTCTTGTAGCTTGTCACTACCTACCAGTGCCAGTGTACGCTTAGCTTCCTGCTCGTATGTTACCGATATGTTTGAGTGGTAAGCCAATGGTAGCAGTGGGGAGTATAGTGGCAGCTTTCCCGCCTCAAGGCCAATGCCTGCCAAGCAGTAATTGTCAAGTTGATAGAGTTAAATGTGTTTCGGGGTGTAGTCCTATGGTCGTGTGTTGACATTGAGCTCAACGGGATTGGATGTGCATCCCAGTGTTCTACCGCTACGTGCGGGACAAAAGCATGAGAGGTGAACCAGAAATGTGCGTATTGTGCATGTGCGCAAAGTTAGTATAGATAAAGATCGGGCAGACTGAAACTTCCACATTTATAATCCAGTTTCAGAGTCTTCCAGCTCACCCACGCCTGTCGACCACCCAGATGAGGCAAAGCAACAGAGTGCATATAGTTTTAAAAAAGTGTTGCGTGAGTTGGAGCGGTATGTCACTGAAAAGATATAAAAAATAAGGTAACACTACCATTTTGATCAGTGCAATGCGGTCTGCAGGAGAAAGCAGGAGTTTCACCCATCTATCCACTTGCTGTTCCAACATTGTGGTGGTAGTTCCATAATTCTCACGGATAACGAACTCTGGGTTCCAATGAACCCACACCCCCAGGTATTTAACCAGGTTTGTGGACCACACAAGGGGAAATTCAGGTTTGTGTGGAAGTGTAAACTCCGTCAGCGGCATAACCACAGATTTTGACCAATTAATGTGTAGGCCAGAAAAACGAGCAAAGTGGATATACTCATGCCGAGCTGGCACCAGGTAATTGTGTGGGCTCACGTATCAAGAGCATCATATCATCCGCGTATAGAGAAATGATGACCGGCCGATCTAAGAAGTTGAGAGCCGCGTATTTGTGGGATTGCCTAATAAGGCAAGCTAATGGTTCCAGCGTCAGGGCAAATAACTGGTGAAAGTGAGCACCCCTGTCGGGTTCCCCTAGCGATCTGTATTGGGTCGAAAGTGTAGCTCTCTACCCAAATGCGCGCCGTGGGATCTGCATACAGGGGTCATACGCAAATAACAAAGAGAGGTGAAAATCCCAGCCGCTGTAATACATAGAAAAGATAACCCCACTCGATGGAGTCGAACGCCTTTGCGGCGTCCAGCATGACAGCTGCCGCCGGTAGTTCAGGATTAAGAATGTGGAGCATAGCAAACAGTGTGCGCAAGTTATGGGAGGTAGATCACGCTGGAATGAAACCAGACTGATCTGGCAGCACCAAGTTTTGCATGAGTGGCTAGAGACGAGTGGCCAGAATCTTCACCTGGATTTTTACATCCGTATTGATGAGCGAAAGCGGTCGGTATGATTCACAATTAGTGGGTGATTTATCCTTCTTAAGTAGTGTGATGAGCGCCTCGCGGAAAGACGGTGGCAACGCACCTAGATCATAAGCTTCAGACTACATTTCTAATAAATAGGGGCTGAGTTCTTCTGCATAGGTTTTGAAACATTTGCAGGGAAACCCATCAGGGCCCAGTGCTTTTTTGTTGGTTAGGGTGTTTATTGCCATTCGAATATCTTCCACTGTAATCGGATGGTTGAGATATTCCCTCTGACCATCCGAAAGCCATGCGATGGCTACCTGTGATAGATAAGCATCGAGTTCAGCAATATCGGTCTTGCCGTGCGAGGTATACAATTTCGTACAGAATTGCCGGAATTGGTCTGTACTGTCTGGGATGCTATGGTGGTCACGACACGTGTCATCCGTGATCGTAGTAATGACCTCCCGCTCCATACTTTTTTTATATCTTAGTGGATAAGTGATATCACGGCCTTCCACCCTCCCCGTAGGCACGAGCTACATGGCGCCTAGAGATGTATCTCATCTCCTCCTCTGCTAGCTTTGCATGTCCTAGTATGGCGTCCTTAATAGAAGCAAGGGTCGACTGACATGGCGCTGCTTCGTAGTCCTGCTGCAATTTTTTCAGAGTTGACTCCACCTTAGCCAATTGTTCTCCCAAGTCTCTTAAGATACCAGCGCATGTGCCTATACAAGTGCCCCGAATAGTAGCTTTAAACCCCTCCCAAAGCAACCCAGTGCTATCCACAGAACCCTTGTTGTGTACAAAATATTTTGTGATGGCCTCACGAGAGGGTCCAGCAGTGCTTCGGTTCGAAAGAGCCAAATGAAGGACTTGGGGACAGTTTGCGGGTTAGAAAGGGTGAGGCGAACAGGACAGTGATCTGAAAGTGTGCGTGGCAATCCCTCTATATCTGATACTCAGCCTGCTGCCCCCTCACTCATCAGCCAGTAATCAAGGCTAGACCAGCTGCCATGCACTGTGGGGATATGTGTGACCTCAAGTGTCTCAGCATGTCTGTGTCACCATAAATCCAGCAGCCCCAAGTCAGCCATTCGGTCTTTGATTGCACGAGCAGCCCCAGGAGAGTGACGTTCCCTGTCACTGGACTTACCCTTGATAGGGTCTAAGTGTGTATTGAGGTCTCCGCCCCAGAGAATCACAGCGTCTGGAAGCCCACGCAGAACAGCAAAGATGCGCTCATAGAGCGCAGGGTCATCTATGTTGGGACCATAGGTGTTGACAATGGTGAGAAGCGTGCCCATCAGCTTCCCATGCATAATGGCATAGTGACCCACATTGTTTACACAGTCTGAATTACAGTGAAAGGGAGGCCTTTTTTGACAAGTGTGAGAACCCCATGGTTATAGGAGGAATAAGAAGAAGCGAGCAGTTGCAGGCTGTCCTCCGGATCTGAAATACGTGTCTCCGCCTCACCGAGGCGTTACACGTGCTTGTCCAGCATCGAGGACATATGATCCATGAGTAAATTCAGGTGATCAATCTTCCCATCTATGGATTGTAAACTGGCCTGGACCGCGAGGAGGGTTTTGTCAATATTAGTAAGATGGTCAGCAGGAGCGTCCACCTCAGAGTCGGAGGCAGCATGTTGAGAAGCCCGCTGGTCTTGCGTGGGTCAAACGTGAGACAAGGCTGGCCGTGCTCTGATTTTCCCATGATGGTGTCACAGTCTGTGGTTGTCGGAGCTTGGCCTGGACAGAAAACAAAAAAATAAAAAAAATCCCCTTCTGTTGAATAGCACAACACAGGAACACAAGGAGGTGGTGAAAAGGAGGAGGCAGAGAGCAGCCAGCAGCACAAACGTTTTCACAGTGTACCTATGATTCGTCGCCAATGTCACCAACTCAGCACACTCCCAGGGTAAGAGACAATAACTCAGCAGGTCTCAGATTGAATCTGGGGCTAGAAGTAAAAGGTATATACACTTCACGTTTCTGATACAGTGGCACAGCCGCACCAGGGGGAGAGCAATGCAGCACAGGTTTCCAGAAGATTTGAGGCAGAAATTACAGTCTTCCTGAACCCAGGCAGTTGGTGGGCCGCAGATGAAGGTGAAGCAAAGTAGCAATGTCTCTAACACCAAGACAAGAGGACATAAAGGTCTGTGATCCCGCACAACACCGCCACCACAGAGCTTAGGGGGAGGCAGCAAAGCAGACCCACACCAGAGTTGTACTCCACAGCGCCCCACTGCATGGGCAATTTGTTGCGGTGTCGTCTCCAGGCAGGACCATCACAGGAGCCACAGCGCCCCAGTAGTCAGAAGCTCCAGAGGTAGAAGAGAAAGTCTGTCGTGTGGCCAGTAGCGATATTGCCACGTCCCAAATTGCGATTCACAGTTAGGCCGCCCCGGTTGTGCAGCAGACGGCATCCGCAGGATCTTGGCGGCAGAACGCCCCATGCAGCAATGGCCACAGCAACCCCAACAGGAACGTAGGTTCGCGAGGCATACACCCTGGGTCACAACCCACCTCCCAGCACCAGACCACAGCAGTCTCACAGAGGCCTGGCCACCAGTCGCAATCAGAGGGGGACAGCCCCATCTCCCTCAAGCCCACAACCGGCAGACTGCAAGGCAGATACACAAGGGTGGCCCACTCCCCCAGGCACTATAAGAATGCAAAGTCCATCAGCCCTGAGCCCACACCACACAGCCCCCGGGCACAGGTCAAGCGGTGCAGCGCCCCCCGCAGCGACCGCAGCCCACAGCCGGTGCCACCCACAGCCTACCTTGGTTCCGAGCTGCAAGGCTAGTCCCGGCCCACCATGTTGCCAACGCAGGCCCAGATCTTCACTCGCCTCCAAACTGCACCAAAGACGTCCCCGTGGTCCGCAGCTCCTGGCGAAAGCGTTCCACAACACGCTACGGTACAGTGCCTGTAGGCTGGGCCAGCGCTAGGCATGGGCAGTATGTGTAGCTGCCCAGGGCCTCGCGCTCAGCTGAGAAACACAGTGTCCTACTTCACTGTGAAAGGCCACACTTTCACAGTTATCCCAAGTGTGGTGGCATTCCTGTGTGTGCAGGTGTGGGGGGAAGGAGCAAAGAGAATAGGGCTGGTACAGCAGTTGGGCCAGCAATTATGTTGGCTCAGTGGCAGCTCCTCTGTTCAGTACCGGCCATTCTAGGCGCCCTTTCGGCATTTTGTTGCTGGGTGACAGAAGGCCCCTTTGTTTCCAGGACCAGCTGTACACAGGTAAGGAGAGGTGGGTGAAGGGAGGAAGGAACAGCCAAATCAACTGGCTTTTGTAATCTTTTCAACACACGTAGCAAAGATTGCTTTGATGTGAATGTGCATTTAAATTGTATGAAGAACTCGGGAGTGTTGTGCAAAATGCCTAGTACTGCTTCAAGACCCTGGGGAGGGGGGGGGGGGCCTGCTTTCCTAGGCCTCGAAGCGCTGGAGCCAGCTGTAAGGTCTAGGTGTGGGGCCCCCCTTCCCTGGGCCTTGTAGCCATTACTCCCTCTTTCCTCTCCTTTCATTTATTCGGTCCTACTTGAAATTGTTCAAAAAATGAAAAACACTTTACTGGAAATGTCTTTTTGGGGAAATGTTTCAAAGTGCAGCCTCGGAATGAAGAGAAATAAAAGTTTCAAAATGTGAAAAATAACTAAATGTAGCAAGACAGGGTGGGTCACAAAGTGGCCAGATTGATTGTATTCATACCAAAGACACATCAGCGCTACTTTACAGAGTTTGCCAGTGAAGCGCTACTTTTATTTTGTCTTCTTTCTTTGAACAACATTGTTTTCCCGGGGTTTAGAAGTGCACCATTCCTGGAGGTACTGCAATACCTGGTTGATGGGTTGATTGGAAAATAAAATGCGTACCGTGGCTCTGTGTTCACGGATGTGGTCTTTTTAAACCATACTGCCTATGATTTGTAAGGATATAAGTAATGAGCATTGAATTGGGTGCCTTCTGGGCCCTGTAATCATGTCCTTAACTTTTCAGGCAAAAGCACTTACTGATTCCTGAATAATAAGTGCAACAGCGTTAAGGTAACCATATTGTTCCTTCCTACATCTCACATGTGCTACTTAACCCATTGAGTGCTCATGACGGACCCACTCCGTCACAAGCCACAGACACGCTGTGCTGGTGACGGAGTGGTTCTGTCACGGCGCAGCCGCCCCGCCTACGCGGGGTCAATTCCACGCCTGCGCGGCCGTTTTATTGAGCGGACGGGGCCGTGACGGAACCACTCCGTCACAAGCATAGTGCGCCCAGGGCTCGTGAAGGAGTGGTTCCGTCACGAGCATGGTGGCGCCGCGCAGACCCCCCTACGCCGCAGCGGAATTACCGCCGCGGCCAGGGGTTAATCTTACATTTCCTGAGTGTTTGCTTTTTCCAGGATGTTGTTACTTTTTGTTTAGGCAGAATAGTACTCTTAATTAATCATAATTTTGAATTGTGTCACATCCAGGTGTTAATAGCGAGGCACAATTGGGTTGTAGTTGAAGTCAGTGCGAGTTTCTCTCAGTGGGGCTGTATGGTGTTCGGGGGGAAAATGATGTGGCACTATCATTAGAGCTGACGAATATGGGACTGGGGAACCAGGTTCAGCTGTTATGACCAGTCTCCCAGACCACTCTCTTGAGGGAGCACATTCCTGTGCTAGACATTAGAAGGTCCTGCTAGACCTTAGAAGCGCTGGAGTCTTCAATCAATCAATCAAGCGTTTGTTAAGCACGACTACTCACCCGTAAGGGTCTCAAGGCGCTGGGGGTGGGGGGTTGAAGGATCCAGTCCATCACCAGCACCAGCAGGTGGACCCTAGCAGTGTCAAGTGTGGGTTACCTTGAAGGCCTGTCCACCACAATACATACTAAAGTTCACCTCTAGTCTTGTGGGCAGGACTATGAAACAGCACACCTTATAGCAGCAGTGACCCAATCACTGAGGTCAAAGGGCACTTGAATAGGGCTGACTCCAGGGCAATGCGACCGGTGCGATCCTACTGGCCGCTGACTTTGGGTGGGGGCGTCATGTTTGCAAGTATATTATGTTTTTAAAAACACTTGTTGCCTCCTTTCTGACCTCCAGCAATCGTCTGCAACAAGAAAAATGTCATGATAACTCCATTGATTAATGTTCATCTTAGAGAGAGATGGAGTTTTGTCTAGTTGAAGTTTTGACTCCTGAAAAGTACGTACAGAGGGTTACTGTGCTTGCTGCATAGAACATGTACCATGCAGATCACAAAGTGCACATAATGTAAATAGGTAAGTGCTTTTGTCAGTGTGATCCTTTTGTTACTTGCAGTTTGTAAGTCAAAAATCTTAACATAGAACAGTGAACTATTAACTGTCATCTTAGAGCTAGATGCACTCTGCAAGGTATAGATTATGGTTATTTCCCCAGTCTTTGAATACTCCAATGTTGCAAAAAACGTTAATTTGGACAGATATTAATTCTGGTTATTAAAGAGACCCCAAACCACGATATTACGTTCTAAATACATAGTTTGTGTTTCTCCAGACAAATCACTATTAAATTATACTGCCTACTAGTTTGATTGTCATGTGACTCCTACACCTTGCAGTCCTTTGTCCTTGCTAATATTTCCTATACAGTGTTTTACATAGGTATGATTGATTGTCTCTGTGTAATGTGTGTGATGTAAAGTGGTCTGACACCCTACGCTGGTATCAGTGGCGCTGTAGATCAAAATAAATGCATCTGAGCGAGAATGTGGTTGCGGAGGCTTGATGGGCACTGTTGAGGGAATCTGTGGCAGAGGGAGTCATTGGGGTGCGCCAACAAACATTGTCACACAGGGCTCCACCAGCACTAAAACTGGCCTCTACAACTTCCTACTGTTCCAACATTAAAGCAAAAACTTTGATTTGAAAACCCCTTGATTCTGCAGCATATCTTCAAGACAATGTATGATTTAGTAGTGGTCTTGGTGGTTCTAAGTATTTTTTTAAATTTATGTACAACCTTTATTTGTTTAGCGAGTAAAGAGCCCACGCACAAAAAAGACTGTCTTAGAATGTGCGTATGGGATACTGGTGAGAGGATTTACTTTAAAACAACTTACTAGGTATTAATGTCACACTAAGGTGGCACAACAATGGCACGGAAAGATAACGGAGCCTTTTGAAATTTAAGATTATATCCATGGTGTGAGGGTTTTTGTCTTGTTTAATTTTATATTTTGAATGATCCCAGCCCTCATTCCCTCAACAGGATCTCTCCCCTTTATGAGACAGAACTGAAATTGTTATCATGCACTCATCTGGAAACAATCGTGGAATCTGGAAACATGGAGTAAAAAATATCCATCTTTAAGATTTACACCTAGATTTTCCATCCAATGTGACAAATGTAATCCATTTAATACAGTCTTCAAATATATGGACTTATCTCACTTGTATATTTATCTTTTTGTCCATGTTACTGATATCCACATTAGGTCTGTTCAGTAATACCAAATAAGAGCAATAGTCCTGCGATGTCACTTTCTGTGATGTCACGTCTTGTGATGTTACATGCAAATTAGAGGGGCCTCACATCTCCCCTCTCGCTCGGGCCCCAGAAGTTCTAGGACCAACCCTGCCTACAGGTATGGCACTGATCGGAGCCAGATGGTAGAGGATACTGGATGGAGTATGGGCTCGGCTGGTGGAGCTGCTCTACAGAGCGGCCATCTTGATGTGCGCCCTCTAGCGCCCCCAACATTTTAGCAATTCTTTCTATGTACTGTGACATAATCCTTCTATCACAAATCCACTCACTCTCACCTGCATCCACCCCTAGGCTCAACATTCATACCAAATCCGAGGATACTGCACATACATCAGACAAATGACAAAGTAGTAACAGGTTGAATTTGCAGCAGATGAGATGCTGTGGGTTGGGATTACTGTTCCAAAAATGGTCAGCGCACTTTTCAGTATGGACATAAAGTACGACCAGCAACCTTCTTCAGGACCACACAACAATGCAATAGCTTCCAGAAGGGAGAAATGAAGGGGAAATGTATTAAAATAAGTAATATGGGGAAATCAGAACCAGGCTACTAAGTATTAAAGTTATGGTTCACATGTATATTACCATTACTCTGGGTTGGAGAATTTTCTAGAAAGTATTAAGTGTGGTTCGGGAAGCCTCCCATCTACATGGGCCCAATGTTTGCCCAGATAGTTCACCAAGTGCTCCAAACACCATTTATAGAGCATAATCCAATTTTCAAAACAAAAAAGACATGAAAAGAAAATGTAATAAGAAAAAGCCGGACACCCTGTGGATATTTTCCTCATGTTTACATCCAACAGTGTCTATGTCACCTTATGTTTTTGAATCAAGCATAAATTGTAATATAAGCGTTTACTGATAATGGCAATCCAATCTAAGAAATGTCTGGTTCGTGAGAATTAGCTTCACTATTACTATGTTAAAGATTCCTTGAGAGGTGTGTCCTGGCAGGGTAGTAACGCACCTGATTCCTATTACACAATGAAAGACACAAGAAGAGGGCTCAGATTCTGTGTACGATCTGCCTACCTTGGCAAAGAATTGACACCAGAGATTAAGAGAGTCAGCTTGGTCCTTTACCTAAGAAGAATTGTATCCTTTTTTCCTTTGGGTCAGTATGACATAAATTTGGATATCACCAGGTATGGGGTTAAAATCACTTGTGAACGCTTCTGAATTTAGTACTGGATATCCTGATTATAATGAAAAAGCATATATGGAGAACATGAGAAGGCAGCCTTGCCTACATATGTGAGACTACTCAGCTAAGAGACTATATCAAGTGGTGGTTTCATTTAGAATCCCTCGCTACAATTTCGGACTAATTATACTACTGGTATGCTCTGATATCTAAATTTAAATTTCACTGTATTGAACTGCTCCTAAGGTTATGCACTGATCCATCTGCTATCCGGGGATACAATCACCTGCTTGTGCTACATACGGCCCAATAATAATATCAAAAATCCTTGGACCCCACAGTGGTAGGGTTGAACATGAAAGAACCCAGTAAAGGGACTGAGTGTGGGATCTGCGCAATGCTGTAAGCCACCCAAAAGCCTGTCTAGTCCACAGGAGATAAGTTCACTTATTTATGTGTGAACATGAGATAAAGCAGTAGGAGCCTTTCTGATCACTACGTTTTAATCCCTGAAAGAAATAACCCCAAATCCACCCTTCGAAATGCGCGGAGCTTAGCCATAATATGGCATGCAGCGTCTTACCTTAAGAGAGATATTTTTGATGACGCTATCTATGTCTGGTGATCTAGATGAATGCTAGAGACAATTGTCTAGCGTGCCCTGGATACAGAAATATTAAAAAATGCTAAACCTCACCTGTGAAGAAAATGTCATGGTGACGTATAGTAGGCGGGGTCGAACAACATGGAGGAAATCTGGGTGCCATCTTGGAGTGCATGGCCAACTAAAGGCAAACTATATGAAAATATGTATTGAGCGGCAGACTGTCCAAGCATCTAAAAGTTTATTTATTTATTATTTATTTAAGTAGCTTATACAGCGCACGGCTACCCCAGAAGGGGTGTCCCGGCGCTAAGACAGATGCTCAGGAGTACAGAGAGGCTCAAGACAAGCTCAGGACTAAGTACATGACCTGGAGAACAGCCACGTTTTTAGTTTACTGCGAAAGAGGGATTCAGACGGGCAGAACCTGAGGTCAAGTGGGAGGCAGTTCCAGAGTTTGGCAGTCATTACGCCAAACCCTCTGCCACCCATTCTGGATCGTCGGAAACGTGGTACAATTAGAAGACGTAAACTGTTAGATCTCAGCGATCTGACTGATTGAGATATTAGCACTCGCTTTTTCAGGTAACCTGGTCCAAGACCGTTAATGGCACGAAAGGCGAGGGTGAGGATCTTGAATTGAATGCGGCTTGCAATAGGAAGCCAGTGTAGTTTTCTGCAGTAGGAAACAACCGACTGTCGATAGGGGATGTTGCCAATCAGTCTTGACGCCGCATTTTGCACAATCTGAAGACGTTCAATCAGATATTGAGGGGCACCAGCGTACAAGCTGTTGGCGTAATCCAGGTGAGAAGTGATGAGGGCCTGGGTGATGGTTCTACGGGCGTCTAAGGGGAGATACGGGAAGATCTTTTTGATCATGCGAAGTTTCGCAAAGCAGGCTGAGGTGACCTTGTTAATTTGTGCTTCACAGGAAAGGGAGTCATCAAACTGAAAGCCAAGGTTACGTGCT
The DNA here is from genome assembly GCF_964261635.1 of Lissotriton helveticus. Classification (NCBI taxonomy): domain Eukaryota; kingdom Metazoa; phylum Chordata; class Amphibia; order Caudata; family Salamandridae; genus Lissotriton; species Lissotriton helveticus. Next base: position 2,074,104,724 of record NC_136061.1, read on the forward strand.
GATTGAACAGGAGTAGGCGGGGGTTGAGCACTGTGGGCCACCACAGGCTAGGGGACAACAGAGTTTTCTGGTTAAAAAATAAGACCTCTGTCTTATCGGTGTTGAGCCTAAGGTGGTTGGTAGTCATCCAGGCACAGATATTATCCAGACATTGGCGGAAGTTGGTAAAGGCGGAGTCAGAGTGATCTTTGAAAGAGAATACCAGCTGAGTATCAGCAGCGTATGAGATCACTCTGACCCCGCAAGACTCCACCACTCTAGCCAGAGGCGCAAGATAGACATTAAAAAACAGAGGGCTCAGGGCAGAGCCCTGCGGAACACCACAAAGAAGGGGTTTACCCTCTGAAAGGCCTGAGAACCACCTTCTGAGATCTACCCATAAGGAATGACTCAATCAAGGACAGTGCAGTGCCACCAATTCCAGCCTGCCTCAGGCGGTGTACAAGAATCTTATGTGAAACCGTGTCAAAAGCTGCGGATAGGTCGAGGAGGACCAACATGGCCTCCTCGCCCCTATCCACACACTCCCGGATCGTCTCGGAAACCTCTAAGATAGCAGTCTCGGTACTAAAACCGGCTCAGAATCCGGATTGGGAATCGTGCAGTAAGAGATTGTTTTCTAGGTATTCTGTCAGTTGTAGCTGCACGGTCTTTTCCAAGATTTTTGCGGGTTTGGGGAGGAGGGAAATGGGGCGATAATTACTAAATTTGGCAGGATCAGCAACTGGCTTTTTCAAAATAGGGACCAGCAAAGCCTCCTTCCAAGCAGTCGGAAATTTACCATGGTAAAGGGAGGCATTCCAGATAGAAAGAAAAGGTCTGGCCAATAAAGGGGCCAAGTCACCCATAACCTTGGCGGGGATGGGGTCAGAAGGGGAGCCAGATTTGCACTGGGTGAGCAGCCTTAATGCGGTCTCAACAGTGAGCTCATTAAAAGACCACAGAGATGCAGTTTCCGGGACTCTGACCAGGGGAGCCGGGGAGATCTCCTCAGTAGGAAACAAGGTTCTAATTTTATCAATTTTATCCAGAAAGTAATCAGACAGTCCATTGCAGAGTGCCTGGCTAGCAGGGTTCTGAGAGGCCCTAGCGGGAGGGTTGGCAAAATCCTTAACAATGCTAAAGAGGGTTTTTGAAGAATTCTTAGCGTTGGTAATTTGTAGAGAGAAAAATTCTCTCATAGTAACTCTCTTTAGTTTAAGGAACTTTTTTAAAGCAGTCTTGTAAATCATCTTAGACTCAGGGTCATAGCTTTGTCGCCACTTGCGTTCTAATATTTTGCAGCGGCTTTTTTCCTCACTGAGGGCCGGAGAGAACCAAGGGGCAGAGGGTCGGGTTCTAGCGGAAGTAATTGGTTGAAGAGGGGAGATGGAATCAATAGCAAGCAGCAGCGCGGAGTTCAGTTTGGACACATTTTCATCAATATTACTAGATGAAGGGTCCGGCTGGTAGCTGAATAAGGGGTTTAAAGTCGTGCAGGTAATTTTATGCCACTTTCTTCCCACCTCTTTACCAAGGACAGTAAGTCTAGGTCCAGAAGTTAACTCAAAATCAAAAGGGACAAGGTGGTGATCTGACCAGATAAGAGGGAGAGGAGGGTGAACCTTAATATTCGCAAAGTTAGAAAAAATTAGGTCCAATGTGCGCCCAGCTATATGTGTTGGACCCTTAACTAGTTGCAGCAGATTCAAACTCTGCATAGTTTCTAGCAAGTGGTTGGCCTGCGTGCAGAGTGAGTTGTCCACATGACGATTAAAATCTCCGAGCACTATGAAGTGTGGATGCTTAAGGGAAAGATCAGCCGTGAGGTGAATTAGAGTAGTTAAAGAGAGGGTCGAAGCAGTAGGCGGGTTATAAACTAAAATACCCGCGAGGATTACCGCCGCAGCATCGGCAATAGTAAAATACATAGCTTCAATCGTCCCCGTATTCATAAGTTTACTAATGGTCAGATTCAGGTGGGATTTTAGGATAATGGCAAGGCCCCCTCCTATTTTACCCCCTTCACGATTAATGCCCTTCAAAAGGTAACCCGGTGGAGTAGCCAGATGGATGTCGGGGTTAGAGGAGTCCCCAATCCATGACTCAGTAAGAAACAAGATATCCCAGGCATCCGATACTATTGACATCCAAATTTCATTGGAATGACGGGGCAAGGAGCAGCAGTTAAGCAAACCTGCTTTTAGCGTCGACAAGTGAGTCAAGCGCTTAGCCAAGCTGGGAGGGGGCAAGGGACGTTTACACCATGGAGGGAGTGTAAAGTTGCAATGTAAGCAGTTATAGGGGGCATCCTTCAGGTGACAGGGACAGCAGCGCGTGGTGGGCAGACAACTCGTTGGTTTTAATTGAAGGAGTTGGTCTCTATTCAAGCAGATACACCTAGTGCCCGTCCGACAAACAGAGGGACTGGCCCTAGGCACGGGCCAGGCGCGGACGGGCGCAGACGGGCTTGCCTTCGGCGCGCCCGCTGCGCCCGCCCGCTGCGCGGACGGGAAGCCCATCTATTTAAGTACATGGAGAGGAGGGTGGGAGGCGTCCAGGAACTGGACCGCTACCCTGCCTACCCCAAAGATGGCGGCTGTCCCTCTGTGTACCGGCGTCAGCGCCTACCTCGGCTGCGCCGGTGTGCAGAGCCCTGCCAAGCGATGTCAATCTCGCCTGCAGGAACGCCTCGCTGAGTGAGGTAAAATAGCACTGATTAAAATATTTATATGTTTGTAAGAACACTAGCAGCTCACACGCGATTAAATAGGAGTAGAGGGAAAGTAAGGGTGCCCCCGGCTTCCGCCTCAGGGGAAAGAGAGTAAACTGTCTGCCAGAGCACGGTAGTTACCGTCTTAAGTAGCAGGGGAGGGCGGGAGGCGTCCAGGAACTGGACCGCTACCCTGCCTACCCCAAAGATGGCGGCTGTCCCTCTGTGTACCGGCGTCAGCGCCTACCTTGGCTGCGCCGGTGTGCAGAGCCCTGCCAAGCGATGTCAATCTCGCCTGCAGGAACGCCTCGCTAAGTGAGTTAAAATAGCACTGATTAAAATATTTATAAGTTTGTAAAAACACTAGCAGCAAGCGGCAGATCATGTCCCATGTTGTCTGCTGCATAATATTCTACCTGCATGTCTAAGCAAGATATGTATACATAAGTGACCAGTAAAGTGTTATGGCAGAAAGAATGTGCGCCATCTTACAGTTGTAGCCAATAGAAAACAGATCCATAGAAAGCAGATAAGGTATCATGCATGAGAGAGTCCACAGATCTTGCACCCAGGAGAAATCTGCATGTGACACGGTAAGACATAATATTACTGGCATGCAAGGGGATCTGTGTCAATAGGCTATTTACAAAATGGATACTGTTCTAACCCTATTGATATATTTACCCATGATCCTTTCAAGGTGGAGAAAAGTGGTGTTTAATTCTCTTTTTTCTTCTCATTGAAAGGATCATGGAGAAATATATACCTGTTTTTTTCTGAGCATTTGTATTAAAGCAAGCAGTGATCAGATCACCAATCAGGTCCAAAAATCAGGTTTGTAGAGATAACTGATTGCTTAACTCAGACAGACGCAACCTGAGACTAGCAGATTGCTCATGGAGCTCCTTTCCATCTATTGAACTCCTTAAGCTTTTGAGATTGAGAAGGAGTCTGTACAACAAACACATCAGAACTGAAAAAGCAACCTTCTTTAGAAGCGAATTGGACAAAGCCAGAAATCGCCCCAAAATACTGTTTGATCTGAGTAAACTGCCACTCAATCGCCATTTATCTGTAGTCCACAACCAAACTGTGAGGACTTTGCCTCCTTCTTCCTTAAAAAGTCTAACAAGATCAAATCTGATCTAAGGTCTGCCCTGATCGATCTATCATTCCTGCCAGCCTCCCCCCTGGCCCGTAGCCCCATCCTTCACCATGTACTGCCCCCAAAAACAGTGCTTGTTGGAGTCATTTTTCAGTCTTCAACAATACATCCATTCTTAACATTCTTTCTACCCTGAAACCCTCAAATCACTTCAACAATCCCCTTCCCTCCAATTTCTTTAAGGAGATGATAAGGTCACTAGTTCCACTCTGGACTAAGATTGTTAATGCCTCCCTATTTCAAGGTGAAATCCATGACTGCTTAAAGTCCGGTCAGGTTTTGCCATTTCGCAAATAAATTAATTAAAAAAATATAGTGCTTATATAGCGCACGTATCACCCCTGAAGGGGTCTCAAGGCGCTGTAACATACCGCTGTGGAACCCTTCCTGGCCTTTCCCTGTGAAGTGCCCACTCTGGGTCACCCCCAAGGTGAGGCCAGGCATCCTAGCGCTGTTGGGGCCGGTGTGGAGATTAAGCAAGCTATTGCCCAGAGTTGCAGAGTGTGACCCATGATTAGAATAGGCACCGAGGCGAGAATTATCAGTACCAGGGAAATTGAGCCCAAGATACGCCGAGGCGGGAATTGAACACTGGTCCGGGCTAGACCTCTGCATCAGGGTCTGCCGCTCTAACCATTGAGCCACACTTCCCCACCTGATGGAGATGCTGATCCAGAGGACCTTAATAACTTCCGTCCAATCACAAACATCCCAACTCTGGCAAAGCTCCTTGAGAAATGTGTTCAGGCACAACTGTGTAATCACTTTGGTACAAATCCTGCCTATTATTCCCACTCAACCTCTCATTAGCTTTTGACACTGTCAAGCATGACAAACTCCTGAGCCTGGAATGTAGGATGGGGCTCTCCAGCTCAGCACTAAAATGGTTTGCCTCGTTTCTCTATAATAGAACACAGAGATTTAAAATCAATCAAACCCTCTCTAATGCCAGTCCTTGCACCAGGGGTCTTCTCTCACCCACACTCTTCAGCCTTTCATTGAACTTCTTTCTGAAATCCTCAAAGCATCTAAAATCCATTATCACATGCATGATACTCAGTTGTACATGAAAATCTCTTCTCCTGATGATATCAAGACACTCAACGGATCCCTGCACAAAACCCAAAACTGGATAACCTTCAACCATCTCAAACATAATACCCTCAAAACTGAATTGTTCGTTAGCTCCCCTCCCAAGCAAGCCCCCCGTCTTGGAGAAATATATGAAAAATCTATCCGCTTTCAACTGCACATCATATACTATACAAGATCTCTGGGAATAGTTTTGGTGTAAGAACTTGAACATGCAGGATCACATCAGAGCATCTACCAAAGAAGCAAAATTCCAATTGAGCATCCTAAGGAAATTAAAACCTTTCCTTCCCCCGATGACTTCAAGTCCGCTGTTCAAGCATTAGTCATCTCAAGGTTGGAATATGGCAGTGCAACCCTCTGCCATTTACCTAGGAAAAGACTGGCCCCTCCTAGGGCTTCTCTGAGTAATGCTGCCAGTCCCATCACAGGTTCCAATAAAAACAACCACATCTCTCTGGATTTGAAATCTCTAAATTGGTTACCTTTCTAGGCAAGGATACAGCTATAACTTGCCTGCATGACCCATAAAGCCCTTCATTTCAACACTCCCTTGTACCTCTCAAAAAATCTAGATTTGTCAGGCGGTGCTTGATTGCCAGGAGCTCCAGTACTCTGTTGCTTAAACCAAAAATAAGTTAAAAAATGAAAATGTGTAGTCGGTCCTTCTCAGGTATTGCCCAGAGAATCTGGAACTACCTGCCTATGGAAACCAGACTGAATCCTTTAACAGTGTCCTTCAAAAAGGAAGTGAAAGCTTTACTGATGAGTACTTTTCTAAATTAGAGGTTTAGCCACGGCCTCTTGTGTCAGCCTAGCTCTGGCGAGTCCTCCTAGCCCAATGGACTGCTCCACTTATCTATTGTCACAACAACTCTTTTTGAAGTATTCAACATCTATGTTCTTCTGCCTGCCTTGTCATGCTCTTCTGCATACTTATGACATCTTGTATTGTTGCTGTACTGATCCCCTCCTCTATTATGGTTTTATGTACCTGTATATGTTTTGTCTATTTTGCTGGCTTACCACAATTGTTTCGCCTTACGTGTTGTGCAATTCTTGGTAAAGTGCTCTGATACCCTCTAAGGCCAAGTTTGTGCTATAAAAACTTTTTAAATAAATAACTTGGTAAAAGCGACCAAGTGGGAATGGGCGCCATGTGTCCACCCCAGTGAACCTCCCTCTTAATTGGGTTATGCTCCGATAACATGCAGCCCAGATACTCGGACCCGCAATCTTGGCTGCAAGACCCATCGAGCCCAACACCTTATTGAGTCTTACATGCAGATCTGCACCGGGGAGTAGAAGGACTCCCTTCAATATGGATCTCGATCCTGCCATTGATCCAGCCAGTTCCTGAAACTCTGGGCCAGCCTTAATATGGGAGTATCAGACAGTGGTGAACAGAGCTGTCTAGATTTCTGTCCACCACTCAATTATAATCACCCCCCGAAAAGTATCAGGAGATATGGGTCCCAAAAAAGGATTCTGGAGAGGGCCGTCAGGAATGGCAATTGTCCTACACTTGGGGCATAAATGCAGCCAATGAGAAGACACATCCCATTAGGCCAGCCAATAGGAAAATAATCCAGTCGTCACCATCAATAAACACGTTCTGTACATCTTGGGGAATTCCCGTTCAGAAACAATCAGTGCTCCCCTGGAGAATGCTAAGAATCCTGTTGTAAATACCAAACATCTCCAACATCACTGTAGCTTAGATATTTTAGCCCTTCTCAAGTGTGTCTCCTGAAGGAGAGCAATATCCACCTTCCTGCATTTTAAGCATTCTATCTTTTACCAATAGAGCCTAACCCCCGGACATTCCAAGTCAAGATGGAATGCGTTAAAGTTTCCATAGCAGGTGGTGTGCCACAAAGACTGGATAGACCCTCTCCATTTAAAGAAGAATAACCTAATCCTCACCTGCCTTTCCTAGGGATTGTGATTGGAAATGCTGCTATCAACCATATTCATGTGAGTGTCAACACCCTTAGCAACACTACTAATCAAGATTAAGACCAATGTGACATGACGACACCAACATCTAGATGATTGGCAGCTACCTCCAAGCTTCCGACAACATCATCTCATGTGTTCTTTTCCTGCTCTACCTCTTCACAACTTTTGACATTGTCAACAGGCATGTCCTGCTTAACACCCTCACACCTGATGGAAAATACCTGATGTTTTCCCCACTTTACCTAAAGAGCAGAGCCCAGCTGGTTCCAAAGAGATCCCTTGGCTCTAAGTGCTTCCCAATCATGCTAGACATCCACCAAGTTGCCATCCTCTCACATATAATCTCCAGGCTTTAAATGAAGCACCAGAGAGCCCTTATGGCTGACAATGGTATCAGCATTATTCAGCATGGGGATGACACCCAGCTCTACCTAACATCTGGGCATCTGACATAAGCAATCTCTAGGAGAGCCTCGCTATATTCAAGAAAGGATGTTCAAGATCTACCTCAAGCTGAACTCTACAGGCACAATTTATACTTATTGCAGCAAGAAGGTGTAAATAACTATAAGCACAAGTCAGGAGGCATGACTATGAAGGCACTGGCTGCAGAGTGCATGTCCATTCACCAAGTTCCCCTGGTATATTACTGATAATAATACTATTGGGTTCATGTGACTACTGCATAGACAGGTGTGTGTTGGAGAGTTTGCCTCCTTTACTACTTCGCTGTTCACTTATGGCCCTCCATCCATCTGCGTATGAACTCCTACTCCCAGATTGCTCTGCTATTTGTTAGATCCTGCCAAAGTCCCCTGCTAGGAGCTAGGCCAAGGGCTTACTGAAGTCTAGGACTGTGGGACCCACTAAGTAGTACTGTGGTGAGAATTTGTTTTCTCTTCCTTTCCCCATTTTTCTGTTTCCTCGTACTCCTTCCTGCTGCCTGTGTACTATAGACTACTGAGGGCCCTACTCCTTGACCGCTTGCATTTTGCTAGCAGCATGGCTAAAGACTTAACTGCTTTCCTAGGTGGTATGCCCTGCCATATAGAGACAGGTATGTATTCCAAGGGACCCGTAGGGGCGAAAAAGGCGGAGAGCCACAAACTCCTTCAGCAGGGGTCCAAGACACCGGTGACTAATAGAGGTATAGTCTGTCTAAGATCCGTCCCGGCATGATAACAGGAACAAACGTTTGTTCCTGTTATCATGCTGGGTCCTTTGCAATACATACCTGCGCTTAGCAGTTTACCTTGTACTGCTACGTGTGACCAGATTACGCCTGTTGCAGCCATATATTCTGCATCTATTGGATTAAAGTCTCCTGTGCCTATATTGGGATTTTACAAAATTTTAAGTTGCTGCGTGTAACTTAACTGTGTCGGTCGTAGTTACACAATTCCTAATCTACTGGATCGAAGATTCTTGTGCCTACTTCGGCATTGATTTATTCGAAGCCCTGACGAAGTTCCAACATGGAAAGAAACGCGTTGGCTGTGTTTCGATATTGGTAAAAAATCACCGAAATAAAGAAAACCTTTTTCTATGGACTCAACGCCCCTGTGTTTGATTACAACGAGTGCGCTTTCCATTTTTCTATGAACATTTTGATCAAAGTTGCACCTTGGGACGACAGGTGTGAGAAGTGTGTCGCACCAATTTTGAAAATGTATCCTGGTACTTGTGATTTGGTTGTGCTAGACCCCTCGTTCTGTTTGTTTGCCTTTTTACTGCCTATAAGCCCATACATTGGTGGTTCTGCTGCCGCCGAGGCACCCTGCATGTTCTTGTTCTATTTATAGTCTGGAAACTAATGGATTTCAGTCATTGGAGCATCCTTTGGTGTCACCAGCAGTAACACTTGACACAGGGTCCATCTGTTATATGACCTTCAAGTACTGGGAAAAAGCACCATGCCTATCAGGGCACATTTTGTTCAGAGAAAACAAAACATCCACTTTGGGAGTGTGTTTTCGCTGAACAAAAATGTCTGCCAATCAGGTGCTTTAAATTTGGTACCTGCTCTTCAGCCTTCACTGCTGTAAAGGTAGCTGATATGGCTGCGCCACACTTCACTGCAGCGAGATGTCTGCGAGTAGGCAGGGATCTCTAAATATGGCAGACTTCATGAAAGCAGTGTGACCACATTAGTAGGCACCTGGACACGCAGCTTGCCACTTGCCTGTGGCCTACAGTTCCTGCTTGTTCCTGTCTGATTCAGTGACGTCGCTGCCTGGGTTTTCCCACTCACTTTTGTTCTCGCCAACAGAAGTCCCGCCCACCGCTGACCTTCCTAATGCAGGCAGACATGTGCAGTTGACGCACCAATGGCACCATAGACGTGCCACATAATCAAAAACCCAGATACAATGGGAAAGCAGTAGCCTGCCAAACAAAAAAACATTTTGAGGGCAAGAAAGTGGCCAGGTTACAGTTCTCAGACAGAACCTCTGCCTCCGAGGCCTATCCCCTGGATGAAGAAGAAGTGGACATGTTCATGTTAATGAGCCTTATACCAAAAGGCCTCACCTCCATAGAAACTAAGAAAGACACACTCACTAAAAAGGTGGACGAATTGACACATGTCTTCGACAGACAGGAAAAGCATATCACAACAGCTGAAGGAAGAATCTCTAAATTGGAGGACAATGCATTCAGCAATCCCGAATCACTCTTGGATGTGAGTCATCAGAGCAAAAACATGAAGACCTGGAGGTTAGATCACAGTGTACATAGTAGGCCTTCCACTGGAAATATGGGCAATATTATGGAAGCTCTCCTAAACAACCTGCTGGGCACTGACAACTTCTACTGGTTATTTGCTGTTGAGCTTCCACTCTACTCCATGGGCACTCAGCCCCCCCAGCACCTCAGCAGCGTCCCATCATGGCTAGACTCTTCAATTAGTCAAACAGAGATAAGGCTCTAAGGCTTGCCTGAGAAAAACATCAGCGGATATGCAGTGGTTTAGCAATTTCACTCTTTCCAGACATTACTCAAGTGGTGTAAGAGGCCAGCTGTGAATACGTACCTCCTACACAAAAGCTAGAACAACATTGAGTGCAATACACAATGCTCTACCCTGCACGCATGAAGGTGACATACGGAGCGAAGGTACACATCATTACCACACCCTAGAAAGCTGAACCATTCACCAAATGCCTCATTAAGGACTGCATAGGATAATCATGTAACAACAACCAGATGCAAGTAAAGGAGGCAAGTGGCTCGGAATGGTGGTATAATATTCAACCACTCACTTGGCCAGAGGCCCTGCCATACTGGCCTTGTATCATAGGCTTGATCAGTAAGTATGGGACCTCTGGGACTGGATGCAGAGAGACAAACAAACCCAATAATTGGATGTTGCTGTACTTTGTCAATCTCCACACTCGGGGCGGCAGGCACCTCTTATGGTGATGTTGATAGGCCTCAACCCTAAACTCCCCCAAAGTGTTACCCTGCACTATAGTACAGTACGACTGAGATGTTACATGTTAGGTACGTATTAATACGTAAATGTTTGAATGTTTTGATTTGGATTTTTCACATGCAAGTTGGGGTGGCTGGTGTGGGAGGGGTTTCACACAGCAAAAGCATTTGCAGACTGCGCCCCATCCTGACACAGGGACTACACAGATTCTCAGGGTGGTACATCACTAGATAAACCCCAAAAGCGTGCAGGCCGGTGGAGACACACTGGAGCAGATTTACAAGCCCCTTGCAACACTTTTGCGTCACATTTCCCATGTTAAAAGTGGCACAAAAGTGGCACAATGGGCTTGTAAATCTGCCCCACTATACTTAAAACTATAGTCACCATGCAGCTCAGATTAGCAACCCACCTGTCACCCTATCCGTCTATTGAAGTGAAATATGAGAGGACTAAACAACACTCACAAGATCAGACAAGTTTTGGTGTACCTTGACCTCCACAAGAAAGATACTGCTCCTCTACGAGAGGAGCAAGTTCTGTTGCGGTGACAACCTCATTTACCCTCTAGGAGGAGTGGTCACTGCTCCCTCTCTAACTACTCATTCTACGCCGGTGGAACAGCCATTCTTCTTTGCCATTCTGACTATTACACTAGGTTAATGACACAATAAACTATAGATAGTGGTGGGGGGGTGGCAAATATGTTACCTATACAGATTATCCTGAATTTGCCTGAAGAGTGTGAAATAAATGCCAGGTTCTAGCACCCCAGAAGATACTTTGGGGAGATTTCAATCTTGTGCTCAACAGGTGGGTCAATTTCTCCTACCCTTCTACCTGCACCCATCACACAGTGGCAGCAGCACTTTCCTACCTCCTGACCACACATAATGTAAGAGATCTCTGGAGAACTCGGTTCCCCACAGCTCATCACTCCTTGGTGCATTTAGAATACTGACCGTCTGTTCACTGCAGATGCCAACGAATGGACCACAATGATACAGCACATACCGGGTACTCTGGTGGACCATTCACCAGTCAACTAACCATCACCACACCTGTCCCAGAAACCGCGCATTTACTTAGCATATGTCACAGCAGTCACAGCTTAACACTGCATCACAGATGAGCTGGGAGTTGAAATCCTTTATTACTTCCAAAATAACAAAGGCTCAAAACAGTTATCTGGGATGCTGTGGGCGGCCTTCAAGAAATATGTAAGTGAGGTCTGAATAAAATAACAGCATGGGATCCGTAACACACTCTGAGAAGAGCCCTACTCCACAGCTCGGACCTCTGCAATCCTTCAAGAGCTGAGGCAGAAACACTCAGACTTTGTAGAGACTGCTGACCTGGAAGTCATACTGCTACAAAAATATGCGTGGACCTGGGTATACAGTGAGGTGGAGGGGCCTGACCGTACTGACATGACCCAGTAGGCACATTCAGGTTATTTTCCAACTGTGGCATGATGACAGAACAATGGTTTATGGATTGAGCAGCATATTAACAGAGCTAGTAGCACACTATTCGAAATTGCATACCTCAGGGTTTCTCCCCAGAGTGCTGAATATTCCCAATATCTTGACTGGGTGGCTCTGACCTGAATTGAGGGGCTACAGAGACAAATTCTGGAGGAGCCCCTCTCCCTAGAGGAAGTGCAGGCAGTATTGCAGTGCTCCCCACATGTAGGGCACCTGAAGAGGACAGATTTCCTGTAGAACTCTATAAAATATATGCATCATATTTGGCCCTCCGGCTACTGCAAGTGTATCATGAAGTGCTAGAGAAGGAGACGCTACTCCCCTCGATGTGCAAATCTATACTTATTGTCTTCCGCAAGCCAGACAAACCACTCCACAGGCCCAACTTGCACAGACCACTTTCAGTGATAAATATCCACGCCAAAATTCTGAACATATTGGCCAATTGACTGACTCTCCTAAGGCCCGAGCTGGCCACCCCACATCAGGCTAGGTTTATCCCGGGTTGTCCACGGTACACAAATCAAGGACACTATTCACCCTAATATGGAGGCACCGGCTGTTTTTATGGATGCATCCAAAGCATTTGGTTCCCTTTAATGGCAGTACTTCTTTGCCATTTCACAGCGCATGGTATCCCACAGCCCTTTGTAAACTGGATACGACTGTTGTACACAAACCCGATGACAGAGCAGCTTTTTCTCAGACATATTCTCAATCAGGTATTGTACAACCCAAGGCTACCACTGTCCCCTATACTATATGCCTTGGAGCTGCTGGTGTATGCAATCTATATTTATAGACAAGGAACAAGGGGACCGACCCTTATAGTCAGAAGGGACCAAGGGTAGTAGTAAGTTATTAGAGACAGCGGTCCCTTTCAAGAAAAATACGTATATATAGCTACATACTCCAGTCAGGATCGGGTCTACTCATGTCCTAATGGATGATATTTAGAATCTATTTACAAAAACTAAAGATAAACAATACATAAACATTGAGTGAGCAGGATGTGACCGGGTTTTAGAAATAATCAGATTTCCTTACAACAGGCATATGACTTAAAAGTGACTTTTGGTGAAAATACAAAAAATAGTATTCACAATACCAAAAGCATCTTATACTCCGCATGGATAAAAAATGATGGTTGCAGTTTAAGACGTGGTTGTCGACAGTGATCCGATCCCCAACAACGGTTATGGAATCATCATCAGGACTTGGCAATTAAAAAATGCCTGGGAAGTTGCCTGGATAAGGTGGGGGAGAAGTTAAGGGGTAAACGTATAAGGAATGCGAAAAAGTGGGGGTAGGGGAAGGTAGAAAGGGGGGAAAGTGAAAGGTAGGCAGGAAGGAAGAATTAGTAAATAAGGAGATAGGGTCATTCATTTGCATTTTAAGTGCTATGCACCGTGTGAGTAATATACATTTGGGAGACACACCGCATGCCGTCACCCCAGTGTGGTTAACTGTATGCTATACAGATGCCACTCATTAGAGTGATAAAAGACATGGATCTCGGCGAGAGTGATAAAATGGTCCATCTGCATACCAGTGGTGACCTTAATTAATAAGGACGCTTAATAGCTGCGCAGGTAAGGGTCAATTCAAAGGTTAAGTGATGTTCTCTGCGAGGGAATGCGGGTGTCTATGTTGCTCAGTAGTAATGCTTGAATATACTGCAGTTAAGAAGGCAGGGTCCAATGGTCGTGCTAAATAGAGAATATGCTTACTGATGAGGCAATTAGTAAAGTTGTGGGTTCAAGGGAGGAAACGGTGTCCCATCCAAGGCTGGTGGTGAGCATCACTCTTAGGGTTGTCTGATTAAGGGCCACGAGGAGGAATAGGGCTGCCAGCATGAGCGTGATTAGGGTCCAGTTGATCCAGTGGAGAGGGGTGTTAATATGAGTGAATGTAGCGAGGGTCGGAAAACTAGAGACGGGTGAAGTCAGGAGTATGGGAGGGCACTAACCGGGAGGAGGTGGTGGGGGAACGAGGACCTTGTAAACTAATCTACATTGGCCAAACCACAAACAAAATCAGAATCAGAATTTTTCAACACAGTAGCCGTGTTAAATGCCAAACCCCTAATGCACCAATTGTTGAACATTTCACCATTCAAGGCCACACTGAGGATGACCTATGGTGGCAAGTAATCAATGTGATCCAACAGCCCCCTTGGAACTCCAACATCAGTGGTATCCTCAACAAGTGCTTCAGCCCCTCATTCTGTCCTCGCCTCTCCCGATCATCAACTTGGTGAGTTTTACTCCGGCACCACGTCCTTGCTCATACTGTACCTTGGCCACCATGTACTGTACCGCGCTCTTGCTCTCACTGTACCCTGGACCCGAGGCAATCTCTAGCCTTTGTATTTGTCTTGCAGAGATCCAACAGACCCAACTTTTTCCAGTTCACAGATCCTGTGGAGACCCAGACCTCATTGCTCCTACCACCTCCTCCCGGTAAGTGCCTTTCCATACCAGGGCCAGACTGGCTACCAGGAGTTTTGGTGTGCTGCCAAGCTGGGGGCTGATTTCACTGCAGTGGGGGCTGATATCGCTGATGGGGACCTGCGTGTGCTTCTAAATAAAAAATCAAAACAAATGGTTTTAAGCACATGCAGGTCCCCATCAACGAACTCAGTCCCCAGTTTGGCAGCACACCAAAACACCCGGTAGCCAGTCTGACCCTGTCCTTTACTACTGACTTCACCCTTCTCCCGTTCCCTGACCCTCGCTATATTTACTCCTATTAACACCCCTCTCCATTAAATCAACTGGACCCTTATCACACTCATGCTGGCAGCCCTATTCCTCCTCATGACAGGTCATCTGACAAACCATAGAGTGCGGTTCACTACCACGGTGATTGTTATGGCTGGGGGATGTACACAATATACCCATGAGTTGGGCGGGGTAGACCTGCTTGACACTTGTAGCCAGCTGAGAAGGAGACCTATTGCCGGGAATCTTAGACCAGCCCTGGAGTGGTGTGGATGCTCGTTCGCCAGATGGGCAGACCTCACCTTTGCAAAGAATGAGTTATTACCTCTGAGAACACACTCAGATGGATACCTAATGTGCCTTGTATACTATACTACATTATGCTGTGATGTTATGGTTCTGCTTTCCGTTTTCTTTTATTTAAACTGTATAACTATAAAATGCCAATTAGAAAAATAAAAGATTCACTGCCATCTGTTCTTCCGGTTCGGTTGGGGGGTTTCTAATCAGTCAGTATGACTGGGTATTACACTCAAACAATTCCCTCAAACTTCACACTAGGACTCTCACTCCATGAGCCAGTGTATCATTTAGTTGTGGGACAGGGGATCAGGACTTGGGGCCAGATGTAGGTGGCCCAATACCGGTCGGTAATGGCCGAAATTACCGAATTTCGGCCGTTACCGACTGGTATTGGGCATTTGGGATGTAGGGAGCACTAAATTGCAAATTCGGTAATTTACCGATTCAGTATTTTAAGGAATCGGTAAATTACCGATTCCTTAAAATACCGAATCGGTAAATTACCGAATTTGCAATGTAGGGAGCACTCAAATGAGTGCTTTCCCCTTTTTGGGATTCGCTATTTACCACCAACTACAAGTTGGTGGTAAATAACGAAAAAACTAACAAAAAGCAATTTTATTCAAATTGCTATAGTGCCATGTTGCAGACATACATGCCCTAAGGGCATGTATGTCTGCAACATGTGCACCCATACACAATTGAGGGGTGCAACAGGGTGTCAAAGTGACACCCTGCCACCCTTCAATGTATTCCCCCTTTTACCGAATCGGTATTTACCGATTCGGTAATTTACATTCATTCCTATGGGCCTCCTTGGTGCATTTAGAATACTGACCGTCTGTTCACTGCAGATGCCAACGAATGGACTACAACGATACAGCACATACCGGGTACTCTGGTGGACCATTCACCAGTCAACTAACCATCACCACACCTGCCCCAGAAACCGTGCATTTACTTAGCATATGTCACAGCAGTCACAGCTTAACACTGCATCACAGATGAGCTGGAAGTTGAAATCCTTTATTACTTCCAAAATAACAAAGGCTCAAAACAGTTATCTGGGATGCCGTGGGCGGCCTTCAAGAAATATGTAAGTGAGGTCTGAATAAAATAACAGCATGGGATCCGTAACACACTCTGAGAAGAGCCCTACTCCACAGCTCGGACCTCTGCAATCCTTCAAGAGCTGAGGCAGAAATACTCAGACTTTGTAGAGACTGCTGACCTGGAAGTCATACTGCTACAAAAATATGTGTGGACCTGGGTATACAGTGAGGTGGAGGGGCCTGACCGTACTGACATGACCCAGTAGGCACATTCAGGTTATTTTCCAACTGTGGCATGATGACAGAACAATGGTTTATGGATTGAGCAGCATATTAACAGAGCTAGTAGCACTCTATTCGAAATTGCATACCTCAGGGTTTCTCCCCAGAGTGCTGAATATTCCCAATATCTTGACTGGGTGGCTCTGACCTGAATTGAGGGGCTACAGAGACAATTTCTGGAGGACTCCCTAGAGGAAGTGCAGGCAGTATTGCAGTGCTCCCCACATGTAGGGCACCTGAAGAGGACAGATTTCCTGTAGAACTCTATAAATTATATGCATCATATTTGGCCCTCCGGCTACTGCAAGTGTATCATGAAGGGCTAGAGAAGGAGACGCTACTCCCCTCGATGTGCAAATCTATACTTATTGCCTTCCGCAAGCCAGACAAACCACTCCACAGGCCCAACTTGCACAGACCACTTTCAGTGATAAATATCCACGCCAAAATTCTGAACATATTGGCCAATTGACTGACTCTCCTAAGGCCCGAGCTGGCCACCCCACATCAGGCTAGGTTTATCCCGGGTTGTCCACGGTACACAAATCAAGTACACTATTCACCCTAATATGGAGGCACCAGCTGTTTTTATGGATGCATCCAAAGCATTTGATTCCCTTTAATGGCAGTACTTCTTTGCCATTTCACAGCGCATGGTATCCCACAGCCCTTTGTAAACTGGATACGACTGTTGTACACAAACCCGATGACAGAGCAGCTTTTTCTCAGACATATTCTCAATCAGGTATTGTACAACCCAAGGCTACCACTGTCCCCTATACTATATGCCTTGGAGCTGCTGGTGTATGCAATCTATATTTATAGACAAGGAACAAGGGGACCGACTCTTATAATCAGAAGGGACCAAGGGTAGTAGTAAGTTATTAGAGACAGCGGTCCCTTTCAAGAAAAATACGTATATATAGCTACATACTCCAGTCAGGATCGGGTCTACTCGTGTCCTAAGGGATGATATTTAGAATCTATTTACAAAAACTAAAGCTAAACAATACATAAACATTGAGTGAGCAGGATGTGACCGGGTTTTAGAAATAATCAGATTTCCTTACCACAGGCATATGACTTAAAAGTGACTTTTGGTGAAAATACCAAAAATAGTATTCACAATACCAAAAGCATCTTATACTCCGCATCGATAAAAAATGATGGTTGCAGTTTAAGACGTGGTTGTCGACAGTGATCCGATCCCCAACAACGGTTATGGAATCATCATCAGGACTTGGCAATTAAAAAATGCCTGGGAAGTTGCCTGGATAAGGTGGGGGAGAAGTTAAGGGGTAAACGTATAAGGAATGCGAAAAAGTGGGGGTAGGGGAAGGTAGAAAGGGGGGAAAGTGAAAGGTAGGCAGGAAGGAAGAATTAGTAAATAAGGAGATAGGGTCATTCATTTGCATTTTAAGTGCTATGCACCGTGTGAGTAATATAGATTTGGGAGACACACCTCATGCCGTCACCCCAGTGTGGTTAACTGTATGCTATACAGATGCCACTCATTAGAGTGATAAAAGACGTGGATCTCGGCGAGAGTGATAAAATGGTCCATCTGCATACCAGTGGTGACCTTAATTAATAAGGACGCTTAATAGCTGCGCAGGTAAGGGTCAATTCAAAGGTTAAGTGATGTTCTCTGCGAGGGAATGCGGGTGTCTATGTTGCTCAGTAGTAATGCTTGAATATACTGCAGTTAAGAAGGCAGGGTCCAATGGTCGTGCTAAATAGAGAATATGCTTACTGATGAGGCAATTAGTAAAGTTGTGGGTTCAAGGGAGGAAACGGTGTCCCATCCAAGGCTGGTGGTGAGCATCACTCTTAGGGTTGTCTGATTAAGGGCCACGAGGAGGAATAGGGCTGCCAGCATGAGCGTGATAAGGGTCCAGTTGATCCAGTGGAGAGGGGTGTTAATATGAGTGAATGTAGCGAGGGTCGGAAAACTAGAGACGGGTGAAGTCAGGAGTATGGGAGGGCACTTACCGGGAGGAGGTGGTGGGGGAACGAGGACCTTGTAAACTAATCTACATTGGCCAAACCACAAACAAAATCAGAATCAGAATTTTTGAACACCGTAGCCGTGTTAAATGCCAAACCCCTAATGCACCACTTGTTGAACATTTCACCATTCAAGGCCACACTGAGGATGACCTATGGTGGCAAATAATCAATGTGATCCAACAGCCCCCTTGGAACTCCAACATCAGTGGTATCCTCAACAAGTGCTTCAGCCCCTCATTCTGTCCTCGCCTCTCCCGATCATCAACTTGGTGAGTTTTACTCCGGCACCATGTCCTTGCTCATACTGTACCTTGGCCACCATGTACTGTACCGCGCTCTTGCTCTCATTGTACCCTGGACCCGAGGCAATCTCTAGCCTTTGTATTTGTCTTGCAGAGATCCAGCAGACCCAACTTTTTCCAGTTCACAGATCCTGTGGAGACCCAGACCTCATTCCTCCTACCACCTCCTCCCGGTAAGTGCCTTCCCATACCAGGGCCAGACTGGCTACCAGGAGTTTTGGTGTGCTGCCAAGCTGGTGGCTGATTTCACTGCAGTGGGGGCTGATATCGCTGATGGGGACCTGCGTGTGCTTCTAAATAAAAAATCAAAACAAATGGTTTTAAGCACATGCAGGTCCCCATCAACAAACTCAGTCCCCTGTTTGGCAGCACACCAAAACCCCCGGTAGCCAGTCTGACCCTGTCCTTTACTACTGACTTCACCCTTCTTCCGTTCCCTGACCCTCGCTATATTTACTCCTATTAACACCCCTGTCCATTAGATCAACTGGACCCTTATCACACTCATGCTGGCAGCCCTATTCCTCCTCGTGACAGTTCATCTGACAAACCATAGAGTGCGGTTCACTACCACGGTGATTGTTATGGCTGGGGGATGTACACAATATACCCATGAGTTGGGCGGGGTAGACCTGCTTGACACTTGTAGCCAGCTGAGAAGGGGACCTATTGCCGGGAATCTTAGACCAGCCCTGGAGTGGTGTGGATGCTCGTTTGCCAGATGGGCAGACCTCACCTTTGCAAAGAATGAGTTATTACCTCTGAGAACACACTCAGATGGATACCTAATGTGCCTTGTATACTATACTACATTATGCTGTGATGTTATGGTTCTGCTTTCCGTTTTCTTTTATTTAAACTGTATAACTATAAAATGCCAATTAGAAAAATAAAAGATTCACTGCCATATGTTCTTCCGGTACGGTTGGGGGGTTTCTAATCAGTCAGTATGACTGGGCATTACACTCAAACAATACCCTCAAACTTCACACTAGGACTCTCACTCCATGAGACAGTGTATCATTTAGTTGTGGGACAGGGGATCAGGACTTGGGGCCAGATGTAGGTGGCCCAATACCGGTCGGTAATGGCCAAAATTACCGAATTTCAGCCGTTACCGACTGGTATTGGGCATTTGGGATGTAGGGAGCACTAAATTGCAAATTCGGTAATTTACCGATTCAGTATTTTAAGGAATCGGTAAATTACTGATTCCTTAATATACCGAATCGGTAAATTACCGAATTTGCAATGTAGGGAGCACTCAAATGAGTGCTTTCCCCTTTTTGGGATTCGCTATTTACCACCAACTACAAGTTGGTGGTAAATAACGAAAAAAAAAAAAAAAAGCAATTTTATTCAAATTGCTATAGTGCCATGTTGCAGACATACATGCCCTAAGGGCATGTATGTCTGCAACATGTGCACCCATGCACAATTGAGGGGTGCAACAGGGTGTCAAAGTGACACCCTGCCACCCTTCAATGTATTCCCCCTTTTACCGAATCTGTATTTACCGATTCGGTAATTTACATTCATTCCTATGGGCCTCCAGGCCCATCGGAATAAATGGCAATTACCGAATCAAAACAATTCAGTAATTATTACCGATTTATTAGCTACATCCCATTTACCTAATCCTAAATACCGAATCTGTATGATTCAGTATTTAAAAATAGGTAAATTGAGATTACCTACATCTGGCACTGAATTTCATACCTCTTGCAGGTAAATACTACAGCAATTACATACCATAGTTTAAGGACAAAAGCTGATCAGATTCGAAACCCAGAGCTCCTGACCAGGGCAACAGCTGCAGTCACCAAAGCATCAGTAAGCCAAGAGCTGTAAGAGGAGAAGTGCAGGTACCCAACCACTATCCACATGGCTCAGTGCCAGGATGCATGAGAGTGACAACAAGTGACATGACCAGTTGTTTACATAGGACGCCTTTTTACAAAGTTGTGTTAACTCTATTTGGGTTTGCAAAAACATCAGCATTGGTGATGATCATAAGACTAGATCAAGGGCATATGGCATATATGCAATAAAATGACCTGCACAGAAAGGTCAAGTCAAAATGGGGAAAAGGAAGGGGGATATGCAAATGAAATGGGTGCTAATATGAACCAGAATCCAGGCGTTCTCTTATTTCATGATTTAAGCTCTCAATGGCCCTCTTGTTTGTTGCCATCTTGTACTGATAAAAAGAATAAAACAACCTACCTCAGCCACTGCATGAAGGTAATTCATTATTGAAAACTGGTTGAACTCAAACTGAAAAAAATGGGATGGTGACAAAACTAAGATTACCATACTGAACAATTGCATCAACCTTGAACAACCATCCCTATGTCTACCAGGTCTCTTTCACTTCCTTCACAAACATAAAAGAACTGGAGATTTCTTCTTGACTGTGATTTCGTAGCCCCCCCTGGGGCACTCATTTATTGATTCGTACTTCTCCCAGCTAGGCATTCTAAAACGAGACGTGCCCCCTCATTAAGCGCTCCCCTGAAGTTTATCCCAACAGAGGGACAGAGGTCCATGCAACTTACAGTGGTCCGGAGTTTCCAAACTACACCCAGAAAGACATGTTTTGAGGAGAGTTAGATGTAGAGGCACGGCCTGGCTCTACTACCTCCTCCAACACTGTGAGTGAGAAGCCAAAGCTCCTCCCAGAAATTCCACAGCCTCTACATCCTCAAATGCCCCCACCCTACTCAACACCCCTGATCTGTGCAGGCCCCACTGCAGATGTGTTACCACCTGCTCAGAGTGGGGAACTGTTCACCAAATTTTGAGACATCCAACAGACTAAAAGAGAGTTTCTATACCTTCAGAGCAGCTGCCCCATCGTTGGCCCAACTGAATGTACTGAAACTGTTTTTAAAAACAAAAAATCAAAAACCCTGGGAGATTTCTCCCAGAGAGCAGAGTCAATATTATTTTGTATTCACTTCGGGACCATCAGGGTGTGCATTAATAATCTAAAAATGTGTATTTTTTAGATTGACTTATTAAGTTTGTCATTGATTTTCAATATATATTTTAATGCTATTAATTGATTATTTTATTAAAACTTTCTGATTAATGCATTTTTTTAGTTTAGGTATTAGGTGAGGAGTTTTCTAAATTACTTTATTAAAAAGCTAATTGGGTTATTCTTTAATAAATATACTAAAAATTTAAATGTGTAATTATTTGTATTACTTTATAATTGTTTCCTACTGTTTTACTACATCTTTAATATGTGTTATAAATGATAATTAATTTTATTGTCTGAATTTCTGTTTGTTTATTGATATGTATTTCTTTGGTGGGTTGTTGAGTTGGGGAGCAGGTGGTAAGTATGCATTATATATAACTTTTATTTATTTTAGTGATTAAATTTTTTTATTGAATCATTCATTATTAATTGTTTTTTAAATACTTGGTAATCATATTTATGATGGTTGTTTACATTTTTTTTTATACCAATTTGGGACATATTATGGTGCCAGTCATAAAGCCTTCAACCTTAGGTCAGTGGATTTATGTCTGACATTGTCGTTTTCACTTCCAACTGGCTGATTATGAAAGAGCCGGTCAGAATTGAAACCAGCCGGTCATTCCAGCTGGCTTCTGTCGGCCCAGTCAGACTGGCTCATAATCTTCATGGACGGCGGTTTAAGCCGTCCGGGCTACAGTGCATGGTTTACAGCACGGTTTCCATGCTGGCCTTTCTGACATGGAAACCGTGTCAGAAAGTGTGTTTGGGGGCCCATAGCAGGGCCACCTTTCCCTGCGTCCTCTGATTCGGGGCTGAAGGGGCACGTGCCCCTGTTAATCCTTGTACCTTGAGACAGGCTTCATAAACAAAAATCTGCTCTAAACCGGGATAAACATCATTAGCATACCCAAAACCACATCTTGGTTCAACTGCTTATGTACCAGCTAATAAATGCTGTACACACTGGGTGCCCCTCTCCCCTACTTAAAAGACTTCTCAAATGTGTCTGTCTCTCGTACAAAGATAGGTTGTGTATGTTTCTCACACCCAGGAATTTCGCACATCATTCCAACAAAAAATATGTGAGGGAGTGGAGTCACCTCGCAGAAACGCCACCATGGGAGCTACTGATAGGTTCTCATCAGTGTGCTCCAATTATCATCATTGGCAACCTCCACAACCGAAATGAACATGTGAAAAAAAATGTGCTCAAATGAATTCAAAGTGTAAAAAAGGTAAAATACGCACCCCGAAAAATATTATTGTGCCTATCAATCCTGACTCCCTACTGTCAAAGCAAAAAAAATTTGTTTTTTTTTGCTTTTACAACATAAAAACAAGCTAAACAGTCACTGGCCCAACTATCAATTTTAATCACTGCCGTGTGTTTGCTCAATTTAAAGCCACAACCACTTGTCTGAAGCAACTTCTAGCATTAGCGGCCCAGCTCCCTTTGTCCCGTCTAGTTCGTACTTACAACCGTAAGGCTGCTCCTCCCCGCAGCAGCCTTACGGTTGTAAGTACGAACTAGATGGGACAAAGGGAGCTGGGCCGCTAATGCTAGAAGTTGCTTAAGGCAAGTGGTTGTGGTATACGTGGACCTCTTCTAAATTGGCATATTGAGGTGATTTTTGGTCTTGCGTGTGTGAGTGGAGTTATTCATGGATTACGTTGCACATGAAATATCCCTGATTTCTCCGCCAGTGATTAAGGTGTATATATTTTACCTCTAGGTTCACAGAGAGCAACCAAAATAAGTACATTTGGGTATTGTGGATGCATACACATACCCTGAAACGGTAGCTGCTGGTTTCCAAGGTGTGGGAAATCACCGGGTAAATAGTCCTTATATGTGAGCAATGAGTCAAACAAGTACACGCTTTGCTTGGAGTGATCGCTATCGTGAGTTGTGTCTAACTAATTGTTGTGTGTTGTCTGTGTCTACTATCCCCAGGTACATTATTGAACTTACAGTGTGGCGAGGACTGACCCCTAGCCCTGAAGAAATTGCCAGAAATGTGTTATAAGGCACTGAAACATGTTGGCTTCCCATAAAGAACTGATGGAATGCGACAGTAGGTCTTGTTTTTAAATTGAGCAAACACACGACTGTGATTAAAATTGATAGTTGGGCCAGTGACTGTTTAGCTCGTTTTTATGTTGGTAAAGCAAGAAAAAACCCTTTTTTGCTTTGACAGTAAGGGGTCAGGGTTAATAGGCACATAAATTCTTTTCGAGGTGCGTATTTTATCTTTTTCACACTTTCAATTCATTTGAGCAAATTATTTTCACATTTTCATTTCGATTGTGGAGGTTGTCAATGATGATAATCGGAGCACACTGATGAGAACCCTTTGGTAGCTCCCATGGTGGCGTGTTGGTGATGTGCCTCTACTTCCCTCACATATTTTATGTTGGACATGATGTGCGAAAATCCAGGGTGTGAGAAACACACACAACCTATCTTTGTACAGGGGAGACACATTTGAGAAGTATTTTTAAGTAAGGGATAAGAGCACCCATTGTGTACAGCATTTATTAGCTGGTACCTAAGCAGTTGAACCAAGATGTGGTGTTGGGTATGCTCATGAAATTTATCCCGGTTTAGAGCAGGTTTTTGTTTATGATTATTGAGTTTGAGTGGAAGGCGACCTGCGTTATATCCCTCTCTTTTGTGAAGGACCTTGAGGCAGGCACCTTTCTCTATGGGAGCTTGTGTTACGTCGGGTTCATGGCCACAACAATAGCACCCATAGGGGAATGGGAGAATGAAACCGCACCATGTGGGGTTGCATTGTGATAGCGGTGTCAGGACCATCGACCTGAGGTCGGTCGGTCCTGAGACCGCAACGGTGTCGGGCAGACTTCAGTCCCTCGACATCGTAATCGAGCCCTTAATGTTAATGTGTGATAAGTATATAAAATTTTTATTACAATTTGATTAGTAAGGGATTTTTGTGGGATGTTTGTTAATAAAAATAATGGGGCCGATTAGGATGGCGGACGGACTTGCGTCCGTCCGCCATCCCAGAGGTGGAGGGACCGTCCGCATGGGCTGCGGCGGTCCCTCCGTGCAAATTAGGATGTGACCGCCACCCTGGCGGTCACATCCTGGATATTTAACATTGTTAAATGTTAAAAGTGCATGTTTAACATTGCAATGTTAAAAGTGCATGTTTAACATTTACATGCACAAAGCGGCAGGCACCGCGAGGTTCCTGCCTATTTGAGCATGTAAATACTGGGGGGTACCATAGGTACCCCCCATGTGCACCCCCCACCCGCCTACACCCTGGGGGCCCGCAACGGGCCCCCAAAATCAAAAGTACACATGCTTTTCCACGGCGGAAAAACCGCCGCGGAAAAGCATGTTTACAAATGCATCCTAATTTGGCTGGCGGTGTCTGATAGACACTGCCAGCCAAATGAGAGCTTTTCCGCCGCGGTTGTAATCCGACCGCGGCGGAAAAGCAGCGGACAGAAACCAAGACCCACCAGCCATCGTAATGCGGCGGTGGGTCTTTGGTGACTCCGCAGAGGATTTTTCGCCTCCTCCGTGCCGGAGGTGGCTTCCGCCGGCCCGGAGGAGGCGGAAAATCCTCCATCCTAATCGGACTCTTAGTATTTAATTTGTTGTTGTAATGTATTTATGATGATATGTCCATTTTCTAATTTAAGTTATTAATTTTAATAAATAGATACTTTCATTTTTGTGTTTATTTACAATTTCATTTTATTAAATTAATGTTATTGATTAATATTGATAAAGTTTAATTCTACTTCATTTTGTTAAACCTATTTTCAATGCAAAACAGCACAGATATCACACATGTTTACCTTGCAATTTACAATGTATCAGCCGTTGGCTTCTTATCAGTGTATTAAGTCATAGTGGTCTTCTTGGGTTTTCATACGTTCCGCTCGGTAGCTTCATTGCTTGGTGCATAATAACTGTACGGTATGCAAGACCTTTCTCACGAAAGAGAAATATGTGCAGCAATACCTATTATAACTTGTAATTTGGAAATAAAAATAAAAACAATAAGAACCTTGGCAGTGATTGGTGGTGGGCACCCATCCCATAAGGAATAGAAATCAGGACATCTATAGCAGGACTGTCAAGCATCAGGCAGAGATTTAAGACGACACTTGGTGTAGGCCCCTCCGCCCTCCAATGAAGGTTATTTCTGTATGTGAAGACAGGGTTTCTTTCCCCTCCCCCTAATCGGTTGCTGTCAGGGCGTCAGGTTACAACTGTGCAATCTGCAGGAATAGTGACACCTGTCGGCTGCTATGTCTAAATCCCAGTTGTAGCGTGTATTAGAGACTGGCTCAAACATCATATATGAGATTTGCAGCTTAAGTTCTCAGCCCATCCCATTGTTAATCTAATCTTCAATGCTGCGGTTTACTCATTCCACACCAGTATTGATACTGGAGATCTGTTGGTCCAGCATGGGGTCATTCTCTGGGGTTGACGTAGGGGTGGCACATTTGATGTCTGTGTTGAACCATCATCCCACTCACTGGGGCCCTCAGCTGACTGTAATTCCTCTAGCATGCATCCCCACTCATCCAGATCACACTCTTCATTCTCGTCAGTACGTACAGCTCGCAGGCAGCACTCCTCAGCCACACCCCACCTTTTTATATCAGCCCTCAATCTATCTAGCCGAGGGGGAATGGTATGAGTTCAATGTGTTGAAGTATGAGGCTTAGCCAGGACAAGGCCTAGAAGAGATACGCACTGAATATGGGAATAGTTGGTATCTCATATGGGTTCCATTTTTAGGTACCGGAAGCACACCTAGTAAATGCTGCTGAACTAATGCCTTTATTTGCAGAACTCTAACCGTTTACAGCACCCGGAGCACTCGCTGCCAGTTCGATTATAGGTGAAAACAGGTCCAAGTCAAATGTTTGAATGCCGCCGGATCTACGCTGCACCAGGAGCATGTCAAGGAGTGCTCCGGATTGAAGCGTGCTAATCTCTGAGGTTTCAAATATGTGCTTTGCCGATAGAAAAACAGTGAGCTTAAACCTTGCAATACTGGCTACCTCATGTTCAGCAAAACTCCCTCTTACATTTACCCTTGGTGAGCGGCGATGGCAGGACTGTCATCCATCTGCCTTTTATCGTGGATACCTCCACCGTATGATTCTCTTTTAAGGCTTTATATTTGCAAGAGATTATTCCTCTAGTGGACCCCAGGTCGAGAAACAACGTTAAAGTTGGTGACTCCTCTGGCTCATCTGGAAAGGAGGTCCATATTTCGTGAACTGTGCGCAATATTTTTGTATATTGTAGGAAGTATCCATCCAGCACTTGGTACCACTCCCTTGTCCATGGAAGGATAAGAAGGTCCCATTCATATACATGCCCCAAGCTGCTCTGCATTCCCCCTCATACCATTTAGTATGATACATGATGGACTGGATCTGGTGGAAACCCTGCAGCCACCGGAAAGGTAGTGATTAAGCGTAAGGAGCCCTGGAGATAATCAGGTTAGCAGCTTGATCCCAGGCCTCCACAACTTGCTGACTTATATACTGGCATTCCAAAGGGATCCAGGAGCAGCCGCGATCCATGCAGGTATTAGCAGTGTGGTGGTGAGGCGAGGTAAGTCTGGATTTCGAGGGACAATAACGAGGGAATATTAAATAATTAATAAATTTTCCGTGGCTGTCCAGGAGCCCATCATGAGGTATTTTGGCAGTTCTATCCTGTTGCCACAGTCCGTCAGCTGTCCCAGTAGTTAGCTAGTCGTTAATTAAGGGCTGAGAGAATCAGACTGAAGCAATTCTTCTGTGGCGTCAGGGCTACGTAAAAATCCCAGAAGCGACAGAACCACAAAGTTAAAAGTATCCGTGTTTTCATACGCAAGGGAACACAGCCGAGGGGAAAATCACCGCTGCTGGAACTGTTTGGTCACGAACTGTCCCTTTAAGACTGCATCAATCCAGCTTCTGATTCAATTGCGGTGCATGACTCCCCTAGGCGGGTGCTGGAGCGCACCCGGTGCAAGAGCACACAGAATCCCCCAAGCAGCTAGCTCAAAGAGCCAATGAATCGTATTTTTAATTGGCAGACACTGCGCTGAAATCCCCATCATCGAGGAGGTCACCCTCGTGGACATGCGCCCAGCCCCAGAGCCGCTTCCCGGAATTGTCTTTTTTTGATTTTATGAAATAATTTTCTTAATTTTTGATTAGTTTGCATGGTTTCGTAATTTGGCATTTTTTATAGCTTTTGAAATGTGCCTGTGCTGTTGAAGTATTCATTTGAAATGCAAGGCTCTTCACATATAAAATACAATGTTTTTTTGTTTTTTTAATGTATCCATTACTATTGCTTATTGTTATATGAGTTGTCTCTTTCCACCCAAAGGAACGATATTATGTAGATTGCATTTAATCTCCATTTTAGGTTTTCATTTTAACATCGCATTGTTTTCCAATGATGGCTTAGGCTTTTTCTCTAATGTGCCATGCACACATTTATTTCTGGTAGACATATTCACTGTAGTCTGCACATTTAGGGGCCGATTATGATGGAGGATTTTCCGCATCCTCCGGGCCGGCGGAAGCCACCGCCGGCCCGGAGGATGCGGAAAATCCTCTGCGGACCCACCAAAGACCCACCGCCACATTAGGATGGCTGGGGGGTCCTGGTTTCCGTCCGCAGCTTTTCCGCCGTGGTTGGCTTACAACGGCGGCGGAAAAGCACTAATATGGTGTCGGTGTCTCTCAGACACCGTCAGCCATATTAGGATGCCCGAAAAGAAATGCTTTTCCACGGCGGGTTTTCCGCCGTGGAAAAGCATACGGAGCTTCACTGCGGGGCCCGTTGCGGGCCCCCTGGGTGAAGGGGGGGTTGGGGGTGCACATGAGGGGTACCTATGGTACCCCCCTGCATTTGTATGCAGTAATCGGCAGGCACCGCGCAGTGCCTGCCGCTTGCTGCATACAAATGCAATGTATGCATTTTTAACATTGCGGCGGGTGCAGCTTGAAGCTGCAACCGCCACAATGTTAAAGATTGAGGATGTGACCGCCACCTTGGCGGTCACATCCTAATCTGCACGGAGGGACCGCCGCAGCCCCTGCGGACGGTCCCTCCTACTCTATGGTGGCGGACGGACTCGGGTCAGTCCGCCATCATAATCGGCCCCCAAGACCCAGTGTTGCACAATTGAGAACTTGGGGCCAGATGTAGGATGCCCAATACCGGTCGGTAACGGCCGAAATTACCGAATTTCAGCTGTTACCGACCGGTATTGGACTTTTTAGATGTAGGTGGCATTTTAGTAGGATTCGGTATTTTACAGAATTGGTAATTTAAAGATTCGGTAAAATAGCGAATTCTTAACATACCGATTTGGTAAAATACTGAATCCAGGATGTAGGGAGCACTCAAGTTAGTGCATTCCTCAGTTGAAGGATTCGTTATTTACCACCAACTACAAGTTGGTGGTAAATAATAAAAACCTTTGAAAAAGCATTTTTTTTTGCTTTTCCAACAGTGCCATGTTGCAGACATACATGCCCTTTAGGGCATGTATGTCTGCAACATGTGCACCCATACACAATTGAGGGGTGCAACAGGGTGTCAAAGTGACACCCTGCCACCCTTCAATGTTTTCCCCCTTTTACCGAATTGGTATTTACGGATTCGGTAATTGACATTCATTCCTATGGGCCTCCAGGCCCATAGGAATGAATGGCAATTACCGAATCGGTAAATAGCGATTCGGTAAATACCAAATTTTACAGAATCGGTCAAATTTACCGAAAAATTACCTACATACTATTTACCTATTCTTAAATACCGAATCGGTATGATTCGGTATTTAAGAATAGGTAAATAGTATTTACCTACGTCTGGCCCTATGAGTAACCTTAGTAACATTCTCAGCAATTAGCAAGGCATAATTGTTTGTGTTTTTCACTATTCTAAAAATGATTATAAAAATATGTCTCAAGTTTCTAATGATCGCGGTTCATGTTTTATTTACAAAGATTTGAGTTTTTCAATAAACATTTGGAAATCCATCTGATATATTCAAAATTGTCACAAAAGGGACAAGTGTTTTTTTTTTTTTTTTGGGACACCTATTCACAAACACCCCTCAAGACTGCACCAGTATATTTATATACATATTAAATGTGTGCACATTGTATCCTTGAAACATCATAATACGAAGCACAGTTATTCAATGCACACTATCCTTCTATATTTGCATATACTCATTACTAAAGATCAATTAATAAACATAATATTACAACTCTGTGTCCGATCCTTTGTAGCCCCTGGGGAATACACTGCTTTAAAAAGCATTTTAACATATTCACCTTACAATATAATTAGTTATATTTCTTTGAAGAACCTAGAAATGAAAACATTAATATTCATTCTTTTAGATGTATACATAAAATAGCACTTCTCCTTGCGCCATTCAATTAGGTACAACCCTTATAATCTTGCTCCCTTCCAGTACTTTTCAAGCCCGGCCCACTGTTTAAGAATTTCAGTGAGCCTGTGTTGTTGCTGAAGCATGAACCAGAATTAGAGCTATTTCTCCATCGTGGAAAGGTGTGCCTCTTAAATCACGCTGAACATTTGCATAATTATCTGTAGCTAGCACACATGCAGTACTCTTTACCAAACACCCACCCCCTGTCAATGTCCATGACCCAATGCTAGGTGAGAAATCTTGTGAGAAATCAGTAGTGGTGCAATGTGTGGGCCAAATTGTCAGAATTATAGAACATATTTGCACCAGTGGAGCTTTCTAACCAGATATGAGAGGGTGAAAACCTTTAGCATTGCACTCTGTAGGGGAATGAAGGAAAGAACCTAAAAAGTATATTATCTTCAAAAGCAAAAGAAGAATCAAAACATTGTGCTTTTGTGGATGGCCAGTTACCTAACCTGACCAAATTGTGTGATCCTGGGCCTTTAATCCCCCCTTTTTTCTATATGCATATATATATACATACACACACACATGCATGCATATATATATATATACATACACGTGTATACATTTTTCAGTATCACATACAAGAAAATACAGGCCTCAGTAACTTAGCAACTTACAATATCTTTCTGTATAATTGGAACGCAGGCCACCTAGATCATTCCTATCTTAGTTCAATACTTGCATTGTTGTCATGGTGGGAAGAGAGTCAATATGTTCAAATGCATACTTTAAAAAAACTAGCGCTTGAAACAGGGACAATACTTATCAATGCACTGAAATAACCTAATGTACAGAAATTAAACAGCTCTGCATGTTCATGAACTACACTATGAACTTTACAAGACTGTCTGTAACATTTCTGCTATAGAATGTTCTCCTGAAAGTGATGCAGAGCAGGGCACTCTGGCTACCTCCCTTCAATTGCGTAACCTGACCTTTAAGCAAATGTTTGCCTCCTTACCCTAACCTCTTTCTCGTTTCAGCACTGAGTCATCAGAGTAAACAGCACCCTTCTGCTGTTCATTGGCCCAGATATAACCGGCAGGAGGGTCCTATGTCCCCCCTCCTTTTTATTAAGTAGCTATTTGCGCAATGTAATGTAATCTTTTGTTCTTTAAAACAGCAAATGTCTCCTGTTATAAATGACTTGGGAGGTGGATGACCTGTAGATGCCATTACTCTGGCGCTCACAGTGTCAATTGACAAGAGACAAACCATGAAGCAAGACATAAAACAGACACGTACGACAAACATCTTTTCTCTGACGTTCTTGCATCTCAAAATATTGTACCAAAACCTATTAAAGTTCATATACACAAAATAATACATCCCTTCATCAATCTGTAAATGAACTTTAAACAACTATAAAATGTTATAGTTATTCAGTCCTATTTTGTTAAAATACATTTAAGTATTTGCATTCCCTTCCATTCTCCGCTGCGAAGAATACATTTTAGTTTTATTTTTTTTAACCAGTTCTGTTCATACCCACAGAAAACTGTTGTAGTGCGTGGTTTAGTCTTGGCGCAATGCCCAGAATCTGTGGCCATCCCACGAGCCTTATTTCAAAGCCAGTACAAAAGAGTTTTCTTTAACTCTTCAATGTATCCTATCATCAATGGCCATGCTGGCCATTTCTCAGTACCTATTGTATTTTTTTTTTTTATTATTTCACTCTTTGCACTCTGCGAAATTATCAGGCGTTCCCTTCCACCTATTTGTCTCCCTTCCTGTCTAATTAGTTCTCTGTACCCTCTTGTTTGTTCTACACATAATTTCAGAAAGTCGTTGGTAAAGGACATGAGATCTGCTCTGTACCATGAGACATGTACAAATGCCACTTTATTTTCCTTCACCGCAGGTGGAGAAGGCAAATGTCATAGGGGCATTATCAATGTGGTGCGTTGTGGGCACTTGGAAAGAACTCAGGGAACGTAAATTTGGCTATATCCAAACTATAACATGGAGTGAGGGGGCTGTGGGCCTCAGGACCCATTGTTACAAGAGAAGCAGTATTTGAAACATCCTGTTGAAAGTGATATTTCGTTAACTTCCTCATTCAAGAGTGTGTGCAAAAGGTCTGATCCCCATGAGATAACTCGGTGCGTTGTGCCCCTGTGGTAGAGAATGCGAGTGCAAACATGTATGTTTGGCACGGGCAAACATACACTTCAAATAAATGCATACAATACAATAACAGCACCTCAATGAATGCATGTAACAACACCAACACCCTCCTTGTTGTGAGTAGGTGGACACCTATTCACATCTGGAGACCACCCTTGGTATCCAGCAGGAGGCAGTGTACCAGAGCCAACTGCTCTCCGGCTACAACTCCCCATAAAACTGGTCCCACACTGTAATCTTCCATTCCCTTCCTCTCAGGAGAATAATCACAGCCACAAGAAAGATATTGCAATCTAAACGAAACATAATATTCAGTCCTATGTCATAATTGTACTCCCCATTTTCAATAGATGGAAACAGCAATGTAGTTGTGTTACTTGAAAGGAACTTGTACCCCAATTATTGCTCTTTGGAAATGTATGTGGGAAGGAGTCATCTGTCCCTCTTGCAGTAGACAAACCTACAGACACACTTCGGTACAGTAACACAGTGACACAGAAGGTAGTCAGCAGACTATTTCTTGCTGCTCATTCCTGAGGTGTGGGGGACGGGCAACATACACGTTCAACCAATCATGCAGCAATCATACAGCCAGCTGCGCATTGTTAAAATGAAGCAGAGCAAGCACCCATCATCAGACAACGTGAACATGAAATGGCATTTGCTACAAGTTCACCAAAAATATTCATAGATAGGAAGAAAAGAGACCAGGGTAATATATTTTGTCCCCTTTCTTTCTCTCTGCTGCTGAATAAAATATTCAGAATTACATAAAAGGTGAGACAAAATAGGTAAACTCTGCACTTACACAGGCACACACATATAACACAAATAGCCGGGGTCTATCCCTAGTTGGTGCGGATCTACACAAGCACCTGTTATCTAATCCCAAAATAGTGTGAGTGTAATTAGTGGGGTCTGTCATGTCATAAGTAGCACTGCACAGGCATAGGGCAATGTGCAAAAAACAATGTGAAAGTGATAGTGAAATGTGAAGAAGTCTAGAAATATTATTGTATGAAAATGGCAACAGAAATCGGTGTCCTTGTGTCAAAGTCAGATCAGTCAAAAATGTAGATGTACAGTCAAATCCGATAACTGATGAACACTTGTATTAGCAACAAAAATCATAAAACTCAAGAAACTTAATGCAAATCAAGGAAAACAATAAATTACCTTCCCTGTGTGAAACAAGGCATTCACCCCCCTCCTTTTCTCAGCATCTGACACCTTCCACCCCTGGAGCCAGTGAGTGTCGCAGGCAAGACAGGGAACTGCAGAATGTCACCCTCCCTGAAACATCAGTAGTCAAGTGCTGACTATTTTCAGGGAGTTACTGCGTGGTCAAGGAACAAATGCGAAGTTTTGCCCTCGCCGGACCCCAGTTGTGAAGGTGACAGTGCAGCAAGTATAATCTAATCCAAGTATAAAGCACATTATCAAGGAGTGAAGTGAACCCTGAACCATAGACAGAGAGAGAATACCAGGGGAGTATCTGCAGTTACAACCCCTCGCGGCGCTGGGTGTGCTCAAACTGCGACTGCACCCATGGACCCACTTCCGAGAATTCTCACCGAATCCTCCTGACCCTGCTGCCACTGAGCAGGGTCCCGGACCTATCAGTCTGGTTGGAGCGCCACTAGTTGCCTAGAAACAGAAATCTGGAGGGGATGCTAATCACCAACCCTCCAAAAGTCCCTCCAACCAAGGTCCTAAAGGGGCTCGTCAGCCCACTCACGACTGAGTTCCCCAGAACTCTGGCTAGCCAATAGGGGTGCTCCAGCTGCGAAGGCACCCAATCCTCCTCTTTCTGTCCCCTCAGGAACAAACAGATGCAGGCCCCCTTGGGACCAGAAAAGAAAGCTTGGCAAAGAATGCCCACTCACAGGGCAATAAACGAATACACAGAGCCACTGTGAAAACATAGTTACCCAGTGGCAATGACAGCTGACGGAAAAAGAGAGAGAATAAAACAGAGGACCGCACAATCAGAGGATACACATGAGAGGAAACTCAAATCCGAGACCAAAACAAACACAAACACTCCTCCCCGTTGTAACTGGCCCACCGCCAGGATCAACGGAAGAGAAATATACAGGGAGACGGCAATCGTGTCCCTCATATGCCAGAGGCAACAAGATGGTGCAACATTGGCCAAGCCCCAGACGTTCACACCAGAGGGACACACAGCCACAAACAGCGCCGTCAATGACAGCATGGCGAAAAACCTAAAAATACATAGATGACACGTGTCAAAAAAAAAAAGCACAAATAAAACATTACCATGGAACCGTAACTGAAGACAAAATAACCAATATCATACCCGCACCTGCTGCAACCCAACCCGGAGGATAAAAACCCTCAATATGTACTCACCGAGTGAAGACCGATCTGCCCAAGCGTACCGACCTCAGTCGCCACCAGGGGAGCAGGCGAAATGCTCCTCCACCCCCATAGACCGAAGTTCGCCCTCCTTGGCCCTAGATACAGCCAAGCTCTGCGTAGCAACAGGGAGTGACTGCGTGCATGGAATCGAGCAGAAGGACACCATCGCTAGTCTGGGGGGGTGGAGATGAGGACCATAAACTACAAAGAGATCAAAATGCACATTAAAAGACAGCTGAGAGTCGGCAGCTGAGTCAGAGGCCAGAATGCAGAAAGAGCTCTGAAGCAGAAACAGAGTGAGTGGCGCCGAGCAAACGCTAAGAGGAAATGTCACCAGCAGAATGGCGACACAGTGACATGGAAATTATAGGAGCTAGAAAAAGGAGAACAAAGAAAGGAACGAGGACGGCCAGTATATCAGCCAAGAAGTACTCCGGTAAACAACCAATATATCCATGATCTACCCATCCCACTTAATGTGGGATTTTATTAATGACCCAAACGACCTGCTTTTGGTGCTCTGGAGACAAGATGAGCATTATAACAAATGCATCACACTGATTAATATTACAGAAGATGAACTCTGATTACTCTTTAAAGTAATCAAAAATATTCTTTACCAGCAAAAAGCACAAAAAAACAAGCTATAACACAGCACTCATCCTCCATATTGAAAGAAATCAAATAATACCCTGAATGTAAAATAAGCTACAACAATAGGTACTTGAATACTAACAAACAAACCTCCTAAGTTTGAAAAAAGAATACATTCATCAACCGACTTGAAGTCTTTTATCTACTGTCTCTTTTTCATAGAGCATTGCCTCAGACTCCTGAAGCCAGGTCAAACCTAAAAAATGAAAAAAGTCACAAGGGCTATTTAATTCACTCCCAAAATTCCCTTCTCCATTGAAGGATTATGGCTCACAAATCTCATTTGGAAATTCAAGATCTGTATTGGTCGCAGATCTTGCTCAGATCTCTAAAGGAGATATTGGTACCCTGATAGGTTCAGGTGTTCCCAAACCCACTCACATTTGCATGAAGATATAGAAAATCACAATGGCTCTCAAGGTTTTCTGCTTTTCTTAAAGAGCATTGGATGCTCAGGTCATCTCATACCTTCTCCTGGATTGCTAATGGTGCTATTTACAAATGTTTGTCTGTCAGTAGATGAGGCCTACTCTTCACTTCCTCCTGACTTACTTCTTAGTTTCGAGGAGTAAGTCAGACTACTCATAGAAGAAAAGGGTGGATTGTGCTGAATTGCCTGCTAATAGGTACACACACCACTGTTTTAGATGCTGCAACTTCTCTTAACTGCCTGCCCAGAGGTAAGAATAGTGCTGAAAAGTGGTACACAAGAGATGGCATTACCACCCACTGTACCACATACCATCCTACATTCATGAGCAGTGGCCACCACACCTCTCAAACGCATTAAAGGGTATTTATCAGCCAACACTCAAAGAGGATGAAATAATCATGAAAGCATTACCCTGCTATTTCAGCTTGTAGAAGCTCAATGTGAAACTGTAAAATCTTTTTCAGACAGAGTGTCTACTCAGAAACTACTGTAAATGCAGGAATCATCTCCTGGTCCAGCACAGTCAGGAGAGGAATAATTACTCAAATGTGGGCAGGATAGAAATATCTAATAATTCAATTGAATGCATTTCTACTTAAATGTGGACCTCAGTTGACCATTACTTGACATGAAGCTCAAAGTATGGCATGAACCTCATTTCATTAAATTCCAATAGTAGCAAAGAAATAACATTGGGGTTCATTGGGGTTCAGTCCGTGTCCTGACCATTGCCTCTCATCAACCTCAAAAACCTGTGATTTGTTGTTAGTGCATGGGGTTAGGACAAGGACAAGCGGGTGAAACCATAGACATTACTCATGGGTCCAAGTCCCATGTTTACTTTTCAGTCACTATCATCTTAACCCCTCAGAAAATGGAAAGGGCAGTGCCAAAAGTAACAAACAGCTGACCACGGGTAGCAGCTAGTGCCCTACATTGGAATCAATGAAGTTCAGCATGAACTTTCAATTCTGCAATTCTCTTTTCATCCTCCAGGCTCTTAAAATGATCCTGTCTTTGCTATCCTTTGCCTTTGCTATCCTTTATCCATCAGAAAATGGCCAATCAAGCCTTGAATATTTCTTGGTTGGATTATGACAATGCTCTCTACCTTGGCATATGGTAATATCGTATCCACCACCTTCAGAATATCCAAACTGCTGCTGTCAGAATCTTACTGAACCTTACTCGGTATGATCCATGCAGTCACACTTTTGTTCCTTGTACTAACCGCCTGTACTGACACAAATCCAGTTTAAGTCTCTCTGTGTTATCCAACAGGCTCTCAGCAAGGCTGCTTCAACTTATCTTTGACAATGTCTCATGAGATATCTCCTGCACTATTCTTCCACTCCGCCTCCCTGGCTCCTGGAAACATTTCTACCATCCGCTCACAAGGGAGTAGACCTTTCTTCTATCTTGGTAACAGACTGTGGCACAAGCTCCATCTTGAGATTAAACTGACCACGAATCACAAGCTTTTAAGGAAAAGATCAAATCACAGCTATTTCAATCTTAGTCATTCTTCTCTTCATGGCCTATTAGCGCAAGAGCACCTTACGATATTTTCAGAATATTTATTCATTTGTTCGTTCACTCCACTGGCACAGTACTTGTCAAGTGACTGCTGCTAGTGTACCAGTGATTTGACATTAGTGCACACCTCAGACAAAACAGCAAGCAAGGCATGTACTTGGTGCAAGGACGGCGTTTGCCCTGCATTTTTAATCCTATTTCTGGTGCAAAGCGGGATTATCATCCTCAGGGCTGGCTTTAGCACCAGGGCCTGACTGGTAACCCAAAGCAGCCTTGGAAAGTTTGTTAGACCAGCCCCCTTTGGTGTTTGGGGGGAAGGGTGCAAGTGTGAAGCACTGCTGCTTTTGTTACTGGGGGATGATATTACAGCACCACTGTAAACCCGGCCCCCAGGAACAAAACCGACACTCACTGATGCAAATCAAGCCTTCCAGGGGATACGCCTGATGCCCGCTACTGCCAGTCCAGCCCTGGTGAAAATCAGTTTTGGCACCTCCCCATGAATACCACTGGGCAAACATGCCCATTATCTCTTCATTGCCCCTCTTTCACATACATTTCATATGTTTTAAAGCACTGGTAAAGGCTGGAATTACTGATAAAAATGTATATCTACCTAGACTAACCCTTTTTAGCAATAACCCCCCTGGGGTCAACGCCCCTCCCCAAGTCAGCGCCCAGTGCGGCCGCACCAGTCGCACTACCCTAAAGCCAGCCCTGACCATCCTGATCAAAGAAAGCCCTCTATGTTCACAGGACAGCCTCAACGGGTGCCCGTAAAGAAAACAATGTAATTGCCAAAGCTAATGAGACAGTACCCAGCATCTAAGCACAAGGGACATTAACACTGAATGAAACGATAATGATTTGCGGCGGCCTGCGGCCCCCACAGGTGGCCACCCTAAGGGTTGGCCCCTTTAGTGCCATTTAGGCACTTTGACACCCCAACTAATTATGCGGGACTCGAGGAGGAGTCCCCTTACCAGACGCGTCACTAACGGCACACAGAGGAGGTGGAGAGTTATTTATGCCTCCTCGGCCATCTTGGCATCCTCTTGCACCAGACATGCTGTCTGCAGCCATGGGTGCTCCCCTCGCTGTGCCTCATTGTGCCATTTGTCAGGGAGCTGTGTCCGTGATGTTACTGTGAGTCCAGGTCGATTGGAGCATGCCCAGTGTCCTTTGGTGGCTCAATGGTTAATATCGGGCATCGGGGGTGCACAGCGAGGTGGAGGTTTGAGCCATGGGTGCTTTGCAACGCTGGACACGCAGTCGTCTCCTTGGTCTGGTGTCGGTGTTTTGATGAGTGCGGGGGCATATCAGTGCGGGATGAGTGCGTGGGCATATCAGCGCGGGCATAGTAACCTGCATTAGCGAAGCCTGCCCTGAGCAAAGAGCTGCGCTGCCACTCTCTTGCGCTGCAGAAGTTAAGACATCCATGAAAGGGAATATATTGGTGAATGTAGGGAACCCCCTTAACAGCTTACGTTTTAAACTGAAGGCAAAAGCGGACTTAGCGCCAGATACGACATCTCATTGTCCCTTTCTCGAACCGCTGTCCAGTCTCACTGTCGTCATCGCGGGCATCGAATTTTGCCAGTGTATGCAGGCCGGGAGGGGCCATTGTTTGGAACGAGTAGCCTTCTTGTTGTTGTCTGGTCTGGGGTGTGTTCATATCTACGTAGAGCGCGCTGTGTTCTTGTGGCGCATTCAACCCTGCCAGGGAACTCGTAGGAGGTTCTGTAAGCTAGAAGCAACTCAGGTGAGTAGGGCACCCCAATGTGTTGTGGGAGTTGGGGCCGGGCCGGTGGCTGCGGCTGCAGGATTGATGACTGTTTTCCCAGCTTGCAAGTGGGCAAGAGAGCTGCATGTTGGGGGACCCAGCCTGGTCGGGCCCAGGCTTGACGGGTTTGTTGGAGGCCTGGGTGGCCTGCGGAGGGTCAGTCGTTGCCCTGGAGGAAGATATCTGCATGACTGGTTTGCCTTGATGAGGGGGCAGAGGCTATGCAGCCGATGGGTTATGTTTTCGGACCAAGCGAGGACTGATTGTGAGGCCATGGCCACCACTAATTGCACGGTTAGTTTGGAGGTGGGGGTGACAAAGAGCAACGCATTCAGTTGGTCTATGACCTGGTCGAGCCTAGGCCCTCAATAGATGGCCAGATGCCCAACAGCTCTGGACCAAGCACAAAAGGGTGCACGGTCATGATGTGCTTCCCCTCTACGTGCACCATGTCAGTGTGTGTGTGGATGTGGTGAAGGCTGGGGCTCGGAAGCAGGGGCCTATCCCCGGTTGTCATGGGCCCCTCTGGGCTGTAGTTAAATAGGGCTGTGTTCAGCTATTCACTAATCTTGTG
Source organism: Lissotriton helveticus (assembly GCF_964261635.1). NCBI lineage: Eukaryota > Metazoa > Chordata > Amphibia > Caudata > Salamandridae > Lissotriton > Lissotriton helveticus. Next base: position 2,074,144,194 of record NC_136061.1, read on the forward strand.
GTAGTAAAAGCCCCTCTCACTGTGTTGCATCGTTTTCATGCAGTGGCAGTATTGTAGCATATGAGGTCCAATGGGGGAGCATTATTGAGAGCCATCGACTGGCTCACAGGGGGAAGGGCACACTGAGCTGGGGGGGCACACTGAGGTCTATCACTGGTTTCTCTCGGGAGCAGAGGAACAGTTGGGCAGCATGGGGGTAGCTTGCGGCCCCTGGTGGAAATGCAGCCTGTACTGTGGAGGTGCGTCTTGTGGCCAGCGCTGTTGGTTGTGCAGCTGTGTAGCTGGGGTCAGGTCCCAGTGACCACCTTTGCATAATACAGGGCATGGGGCCCCAGGCTGAGCTGTCGCTCGATAATTAGTGTCAGGGGAGCATGTTTGGGGTCACACAGATCCCGGGTGCTACACCCACTGTGCTGTTCTGCATTGGGCCGGCGAGCAAAGTCAGTGCCGGGGCCTTTTTGGGGGTGTGTAGGTGGCCCTGGTTGGGCTTGGTGTGTGCCATTTACGTTTCCCCACACAACAAAAAGCTGCTTTGTGAAAGGAAGCCACTGCAGCTCAAGGGCAGGGTTGTACATTTGAGGAGCGGGTCCCTGGTCATCGGATGGTTTTGGGAGGGCAGCCTCAGCTATAGGTGTATTGTGATTTACAGTCGCCTATGTTGGCAGAATCAGGAAGGCACCCCTCGCAGCATAAATTACTGTGGATCTGCCAAACCCCAGCATGTAATCACCATTGTTATGCCAAGCGTTGATCAACGGGTTCCGGCCCGGTAGCACAGTCACGCTCGTGAGCCTGCAGGCAGCATCAATATTTTAAACAAAAAGGGGGAAGGCACACTCATTAAGGAATTACACAGATGCTTAAAGTCCGAGAGTTTTTTCTTCTTCATTTAGGTAATTATACCCAGTGCACATATACAACCAACGCGTTTCGTTACTTCGTCGTAACTTTGTCAGGGCATGTGCTCTACTGTTTAAGTTCAAACTGAGAGCCGGTTGTAGTTGAAAAAGGACGTAGTTGCAATTCCACAAAATTGGGAAGTGCCTATGTTCTCATGTAAAAGTCAAGCCAGAGAGCTGAACATCTAAGTGACACAATCACGGACAAAAATCACAGGTCCACACGTTGTAGGAGACACGATTGCTCTACTAAGGATAAATCAGAGAGCTGACAGTGATGGGCGTGATCATGGAAGGAAAATACCCATTCCACAACCAAAAGAAAGGGAAGCACTGGAACAGAGGCAATCTTCTGAATAAGTAGTGGAAAACGATCTCCAAAGAATGTGTATCACCTAGCACTTCCGAAATTCCCCAGGATAAATAAATACATGGTGGAATATTTAAATCATGTGTGATGTCTCCTATATAGGAAAGGATGCTTGGCCTGCGTCTGAATCCAAACCGCAGCCACAAGGACCTTTATGGTTCCTGGTCAAAGGTAGCAACCTCCCGGCATGGTAACACGGGTCAGTAGATCCAAAAGAGAAGCCCGTATGTATTACATCCCTTTTAAGGTCCCTTGTTTGCAGGGCGATCTCAAGTTCTGTCATGGCGGTTAATTTACTCTCCTGATGGTTCTATGGGTCCTGGCTAAATAAATCCCTACGGTGGGCCACTGTAGTTTAAGGGCGATTACACCTGCCTTCGGCTGAGAAATTCATGTCAGGATGAGTTAAAAGATGTGCCATTGACAAAGGGTGTCCCAACAGTGATGGCTTTAGGTGTTTACGCCTGAATTTATTTTATAAAGCATTTTACACTTTGGACCTCAGAGGCTAAAGCGGCTGAGTGTGAGGATAGCCGAATTTTGAAGTGTATGCTTGAAGATATGTCTGTTGTATGCAGGCCCGATAAGTTTTGTTTGGAATATACATTTAGGCCAGCATTGGGCTGAGTTTACTACCACTTGCATAGGGCGTCGCAAACGGAAGTTAATTTACAGTGTTTTATAGTCAAGAATTTATTAAGCCTATTTGGTGATGTAGCCAGCTTTTTTTGTGCGCGTGTTTTGGACCACGGACTGCTGTTTTGGGTGGGGCAGCGAGTTTACACCGCTGGAGGCACCAGCTACAACATGGTATTATGATGAGGCCAAGTAGGTTCAATGTTTTAATCTTTCCATCTGCTCAACATGCGTCCAAGAATCATACCAAGTTTAGCCGGTGTTTTCTTGGCAAGTTATGTTGTGCATCGTCCTTTATATGGAAGTGAATGTTGCAAGGCTGCTTGATTAAGCGACTGCGTGCTTGGTGTACTAAAGCTCCAAATTTGACTACCCCTTCCTGGTCCCGGGGGTACTACTTAGCCCTGGGACTTTGGGTTGGTAATGCGCCAGCTTCCCCCAGCATAAAGCGCAAACGGTTTTTTGTGTGTTGTCTCTGTAAGGTATTATCAGTCGCAATTCCAATGCTTGCCCCAGTAGTGAGAATTCCACACCTACACCATCAACAGCATTAGAGTACCTCCCCTACACCAGGCATAGGTGCATGGCCTGGGGGGCTGAAACCAGAGTTAATGGACCCAATGAATGCATTTTCAATATGCTATGCTACAAAGCTATAATTGTGGCTATTTATCTTATGCGGTCACACGTGGACTGAGGCCGGGGTCGAGAGAATGAACTACTGTGGCGGTCACAATAGTTGGAGTGAGTAAGGGGTGATCTAGCCAGCATTTTTGGGTGCGAGCTCGACCACCCTCATATTTGTTGTCATGGCCGTGGAATGCAGTATTGTGCGGTTGTGGGGGAGAGGCAGCCCATGGGGGTAGAAACTGCACCCTAGTCCCAGTGTGAAGCCAATTGTACATAGCACTATGGTGAAATGTGATGCCTCAGTTGGGCATGAGGTACTTATGATATGCGCCCTGCTACAAGTGTTAGTAGGGTACACTGCTGATTGAGTGGATGCATAAGGTGTTTTGCTAAGTACAGTTCCTACCAGCAGCTACGGGGTTGTGCTAACTGAGCTGTAGGACGGTGGCCTGATTGACCTAGTGAGTTATGTAATCCAGGGTAATTAAAATAACCTGGTATGGAGTCTCTTCTTTGGTGTACCTAGTGTGCCACAGTGGGAGTGCGTTTCCCACTTTACAGTTACACTGCCTCTGGGCTAAGTCAATGTCTCTGCCTAGCCACCTAGGGGGTGGGCTGGTGTCAGCTTAAGTGTGTACTCCCTTCTCCTGACTAGAGAGGTGGGTGTGGCCAGGCTTAGGTGCATACCCTGGCCAACCAGAACCTCCATTTACAACATTGGTAGAGAATGCCTAGGATTTGTCTGCAGTCCATTCGCACCTGCCCCACAGGATGAATGTTTTAGGCCACAAGGTTTGTGGAGGGGTCCTGTGTGGGAGTCTGTTGAAGAGCTATGGTCAGGCTAGGATGTCTCGCGCTTTCGCCGCATGGTTGAATCCTAGCCACAAGCGGATTGTATTAGGGTGAGATGGCTGTGGGTCAGGAAGCGCCGAGGCATCGGTAGCACTGAGCGGCTTACAGCTAGATGCGGTATCTGATGCAAGTGGCATCTGTCAGATTAGAGCCCTACTCCTGGGTACCGCCTTAAGTGCTTGGAGGTCGGTTGGCACAACCTTTCAATGGAAGCCATTGTCTAGTGGGCTGCTCTGAGCAGAATGTTTGCAGGCGTAAGTAACAGTAACAGTATCAGCTACCAGTTCAACCGTGCATCTTTGAATAATTTACTCACATAATTGGGACAGAAATAAAAGGCGGGCTAGATAATTTTGTTCTACCTGCATTGGCACATCTGGTCAGGAGCGATTGTCAGAGGGATTGCACCTCAGCCAGGTAATGTTAGCACCCATCCACACCAAGTCGATTGTTTAAGGTCACCCTGGGCCGCATTTACACAGCCCAATAGTAGGCCCTTGTGGTGGTCAGTGCCATGAATTATTAAATTGAACTGACAGGAGGCGTGACCGTGGGTTACAACAGTAGAAGTTTGGGGAGAGCTTGACTCCATCCATGGTCAAGGTATAGGTTTAATTAGTTGGAGTTGGCACTCTGATTTGACCAAGGGTTCAATGCTACACGAGGGCATTACCGAGCTGCAGCCAGAGCACGTGCATTGTGTGTTTCCCAGAGAGCAGCAAGTGAATGCAAGGCTCTTTCCAAATCTGGCACCAGAACACAAGGTAGTCAGGGCCAACTCGTCTGTTGGGTGACTTGTGTAGGCACATGTGTAGGTGTCACTCCATGAAGGGGTGAGTTGTCTCCAATAGAGGGCACAATGCATATGTTGTTTCAAACCAGAATTGAAACCATTAATGTGTTCACCAGGGTCTAGCAATCAAAGAGGTCTGTGAAATTGTCGGGTCAACGGCCCGGATTAAGTGCACTCTAGAACCGAGGTTAGGTGACACGGGAGGGTGATTCAAGATACACAGGTGAAGTGACAGCAACGCAAGACTGTCAGCTTATGCTGGGTAGGAGGTTCCGTATCACAAACCAGAAGGGAGCCATGTGGCAAAACCGTAAATATGTTTAAGAATGACATAGATACCAGTCAGGAGAGGTTTGTCTAAGATTTACACTTATTGCCAAGGATTGTTAACAACACATCCACGCCAAACCTATTGCTTAGGTTCCTGGGCCGCATACATATGGCCCATATTAGGCACCTGCGGTTGTCTGCTCCATGAGGTACTAAATTACATCTTTACAGTGGGCATACTTGCTGGCCGGGCAGTGTTGCTACGGCCTCCAAGGGCCGATCAGTCGGACACCAGTAGCAGTGAGTGTGGCTGGCCCTCTTTGCAGTTGTTAGGGGATTTTAATTTCATTGTACAGGTTATACTAAACTTGCCACTAGTGGGTCTCGTGTATGAGCGGCTTTACTGCTTTAAGGAATAAAAAGGAGTATGGCATAACACAAACTATTAGGAATTAAATCAGGGACCAGCTACCTTTACACATGGATTTCTGTGGAGGGCAATTAAGTCCTGGATAATCAAGTATAGCGCATTGCATCTTGGGTCAAAGCGGGTTGGCACACAGGTGGTGTCTAGGATCGTCCAGGCAAACCCTGCAGTGTAGAGTGCAAAAGAACTGCATGTTGCCACTATTTTGAGTGTGACAGATGCAACAAATTGATCCCTCCCAAAGCAAACCAAGGTTCTGATGGTCAGATGCACAACATACAACTGTTCACTCCAGCTTCACTGAAGGTAGTCTGTTAGCAGAGGTATAGAACGGGACGTCCTGCTCCAGCGTGCGGACATTGCACGGGTGACACAGCAGATAGTGTGCTGTCAGACGAGGGTGCTTGCGGGCTATGAGGTCAGGCAAGATAGCAGAACCAATTCTAAGGACCTCTCTCCCCCACCGGACTGCCCGAGAATGTGAGTGCGGTGGGATTTGCAATGTTACGGGTATTTTCCGGCCCATACAGGGGCAGAAGGGTACATTGCAGGTATCGGCATAAATAGAGTGGTGGCAAGACCTGTAGACGATGTGCACCGGTAACCGCAAGAGGGTGGTGTTAAGATCAAAATCGCGCAGTGGTAGCATGCGTCAGTTGGTTAGGTCCGAATGTGTTCCATTGCTCCAATAGCGGCTTGAAATGTGTTTGGAGCACCATCGCTGACAATTCCAGAGCACACACTGCACCTCGGCCCAGTAGGTGAAGGCCATATGCTCATGTGCAGATTGATCTTGTGGAGAGCAATAATCCCTAAAATAACAAAGTACTAGGTCATTAGCTGGGTTGAGCATCAAGGATCACAGCTGGTTAGCAGGTATGTGTGTATCTGTCATTGAGCTTTAATTAAGCACGCCTGGTAGGTGGCATAAGTTGTCACTCCAAATGGTTGCTGTGACTGGAACAGTGTGCGCTACGCAAACAGTCCTGTTCGCCATGGTTTATTAATCACAATGGTCGGTGCACATGTCTGGTCAACTTCAACAAAGAGGGAGCACTCTGCTCCCAGGGCAGGTTATGGATTGCTTCAGTTAAGCATGAAATACCCTGCCCGCATAGCCAGAGTATATAGCCTGGTTGTGGAAGCATTCTTCGAAGCAAGTGCACTGCTGTTCCATGAATTGGGAAAACAGGTGTTAAGGAGCACGAAATGCTAGAAGGACTGAAACTACAGGTTGCAGGAGGTGGGAGCCACATCACCTTGAAGAGTAATATAGCGATGTTTAAGAGTAGAGCTCCCTCCTGGGAGACCATCACATCCTTGCAGGTCATGCGAGGCACTGGTACATTCCCAGAGAAGGATAAACCACTCCATGCGCAAGTTCTCAGAGCAAGGGGCTTTGGTTTTATCAGGCATGAGCTATGCCAGGCGAACACCAAAGGTTATATTGACAAATTTGGGGTGCACTTGGCACAGGTGGGCTTGGATCTGTTCCTTCTGGACATGAAGGAGGCCTGGGAAATTGCAGGTTGCAGTAAGAAAGGAACTGTTTTGGTGGGGGGCTCTTTAGGTGACCGTGGCCACCTCCAGAGCTTTGACGGAGTTACAGGGAGATCTGGAAGCATATGGGTACAGGAGGGTACCTCTGCAAGAGAACAATAGGGGTGCCAGAGCCAAATTCCAGGAGCGTCAGGGGAGAGTCCTGGAGTAATTACGTCGGCACCCCGTTAGTCCTTCGGGCAAATGTGGGCCTAAACAACCGGGGGCTTGCCTTGCTACGCTCCGCCTTGAAAGGGGCGTGAGTAATAAGGGACCAATGTGTCACGTGATCCAGTAAGGGACTCACCCCCAGAAGGGTAGCACTGATTGGTTTCTCCACAGTGCTTGGATCATCAGGCGGGCAGGGCAGCATAGGTTGGTACAGCTGCCTGCCCTTGGATAGCCCGTAAGATAACCCACCATATTGCATACTTGTGTATGGAATAAACCTGCAGCAATGTTTTTCCCAAACAAAAGTTGTGTTGTGTATTTATTTATGCATGCATACTCTGTTGTGTTGGGGGTGGGGTGTGTTGCCATAATGGGACTATGCGGCTGCCCGGGGCCACCCTGAATGCAGTCCCTTTAGTGCCATTTGGACACTTCCCCACTCCCACTAATAATGCAGGACTCGAGGAGGAGTCCCCTTACCAGATGTGTCACTTCCGGCACAGAGAGGAGGTATGGAGATATTTATGCCTCCCCCGGCCATCTTGGCATCCTCTTTGCGCCGGACACACCGTCACCCACCCTACCGCTTACCCGGCGTTGGGGTGGTGGGCGAAGTACATAGAACGTTGTAATGTTTTCTTTGTCGTTGCAGGTGGAGTTGCAGGGTGATCTGGAAGTATATGGGTACAGAAGGGTACCTCTGCAAGAGCACAATAGGGGTGCCAGAGCCAAATTCCAGGAGCCTCAGGGGGAGTAATTACGTTAGTGCTTCGTTTGTCCTTCAGGCGGGTGTGGGCCTAAACAACCGGGGCGTGCCTTGCTACGCTGCGCCCTGAAAGGGGCGTGAGTAATAGGGGACCAATGTGTCACGTGATCCAGTAAGGAGATCACCCCATAAGGGTAGCGCTGATTGGTTTCTCCACAGTGCTTGGCTCATCAGGCGGGCAGGGCAGCATAGGTAGGTACAGCTGCCAGCCCTTGGATCGCCCTTAAGATAACCCACCATATTGCATACTTTTGCATTGAATAAACTTGCAGCAATATTTTTCCCAAACAAAAGTTGTGTTGTGTATATATTTATGCATACATACTCTGTTGTGGTGGGGGTAGGGTGTGTTGCCATAATGGGACTATGAACACCACGTCATAATATAAAGAAATCGCCTATTTTGTGATCAGTACACTTTAAAAGTGTTACGTTCGTTCACCAGCTTTTATTGTGTTTACAGACCTACAGATCTATTCCTTTGAACTCTAGAATAATCTCATGCAGTTGCCAAAATCTAATTTTATCAACAAGAAAATGAAAGAAGAAGGCACGTTTTGCTCTTGATGTTTGTCAAAACCTTCCTCCCTCCTCAGGGGCTCATTTCACTGTTTGGCTGTTGTTCCAAAAGGTTTCCAATAGTCGCAGTCCACCTACAGAGCCAATTCTGCCTCTCGTCTCCTCCCCCCGCTATTAAAGCGAGAAAATGATATACAATTTGGCACCTGGGCCCTTCAGTCAATCTCCACTTTTCGAATAGGAAAAACTTTCAGTCTTTCTTAGGCCCGCCTTTAATAACAGCCCTCATTCGTAACGGGTACAGGCCTATTCACAGGCAGCCAAGAAGCCTTTGCCGGGAAGGGGTTAATCTGTGTCAATCACTGCTCCAGAACTGTCCCTCTCCCCTCCCCCCTCATTATGGGGTTAATGTGGATATGGCGTTTAGAAACCCTTCAATTACACAAGGCCCAACTCTCAGAGAACAACTTTATTAGTGGTTGCCAATGTTCATTTAAGAGCTTCGCAACAGCTGCCTAATTGTGGTCACCATTAAACTTATCTGTCCCTGGCCCTAGCGCCATTATTAGACCTAATTACAACCCCTTATATATTTAGGTGCACAGGGCTCACCTGAACTTGCTAAGGAGGGCAGGATGTGTATTAGTTCACTGCAAGCTGACCAACCCCTCCCCCAGGAGAAAAGATTAGAGAGGGCTCTGAAACCTGCACCTTTCGGTGACAATGTGCCTGGGCTGCACACCAGATGTTCACTGCTGAAAAGATGAATGCCGCTTCAACGCCGAGCAAAGAGCGGGCAATTAGATCACTGGCACAGTTTTGAGGAGCGTGAGGGAAAGAGCTCTTACCTGAGCTAATGGGGTGCATGGGATCCTGGTCGAAGCGGTTTTGAGGAGTTTTCGAGGAGCAACGTTAAATTATAAAATATCCCCTTTACTAAACAAAACATATAGCAAATGGCCTATTTTACAATGACTGCAAGACGTATGTCTCCATGCATCTTCCGAAATATTTACAGAGAAAATGTATAAATAGCTTTCGTACAAAGGTTTGTTTGTTTAATTTAAGACATTATGTAGAGCACAACCTCTCCCACCAGCATACTTTGTTATAAACTGTATAAGGCTGGAGAGGTATGCATTTATTTCTATACAGGATAAGCAGTCCAGAATATTCTCTTACGAGGGCATGCCAAGACATATTAAAGGCCAAATGACTGGGAAATCCGACTGATTTACATGTTCGTGAGCTCTAAGACACATACTAAAACATGTTATGCATGTTAAAAACTATATTCACAAAGGCTTTATATCCGAATTTTTGATAATTTGAAGAACAAGCATTGGTAACGCCAGTGGGCCTGCTTTGATCAAGCTGACGCGATAGTTCTCTTTTTTAACATTTTCTTTTGATGCACATGCTGCAGAATTAAAATGAAGGGAAAATATTTTTTCAATAAAACTTTGAAATAAAAAACTAACTACCGGATATAATTGTAATACAAAGTAGAACAGTGCGAGTGCGTCTTCGCAGACAGGTTCACTTAGAACAGGCATAGAAAGATATACAACCTTTGTAGCTTTAATGTGTATCGCAAGATGCACACGGTGCAAAAAAGTTGCTGTCAAGTTGGAATTGTTGTAATATGAAGATAGAGTTTAACCACACATGGATGACTAAAAAAACAAAATGAGAATCAAGTGAAAACAAAAATGTCAATTACAGTATAGACCTTCAGCTCTGTCTTCTGTCTTTAAAAGCGGATGTGCAGATTTGATCAGGCAAAAATCATCAAACCCAGCACAGTAGAGCAATGGTTCTTAACCTTTTGACTTCTGTGATCCCCCACTTAACCGGGAGCTCCACAATGTATATTTCTTGGAATTTAGGGACCTCCACTGAGTCATTGCTGAAAGCCAGGGTTCCCGGCCTAAGCATTTTCAATAATTCGAACCGCAAAACAATAGACCAAAAATACAAAAACAAGCATTCCTCACGAAAATACACAAATGATGAAAAATTATGAATTTTTTATTTAATTCACAAACAAATATAGGAAAATTAAAATGTTAATAGCAAGCTTCGTGCTTTTCTAAATTAAATTGAGACCACTCATCGTCCATCCTATATTCGATTTTTAAGCGGTTGCATTGCTCATTCTGAGGAAGCTAAGGCAAGGAAGTGAGATCACTTTATATGCTTCCATGTACCAAAACATGCATAATAAAAAAAGGAGAATTTAATTCATGCGCATAAGCATGCATAGTTCACATAACGCTCCAGCTTAGTGTGCCAACTTGCACGACATAATCACACAAGAAAACCTTATTTTTTTAGCAAATATACTATATTCTATAAACCTGACCTAAAGCCAATGTCCGGTTATGCAAAATCCTTAACATGGTATGAGCGTACTTTGGCAAGAAATTATTGTGTGTGCAGGCAGGTATTAATAAGGGAGTTTTTTAAGCGGTGTAAAAAGTCTGAGTTTGCCAGTCTCCTCCAATACACCCCAGACTGAGCAGTCTGGTTGCTTTATGTCGGAAAAATTTACAAAGGCCACACATTAGGATACTGAAGAATCCTATTTTTGGCACCTGGCCACCAAATCTTCACCTGGAATTATTAAAAATAGTTGATATTACAGAAAGGGCTGCAGAAGCTTGTGCCGCACTTTCTATAACACAGATAGCACTGGTGCACATATAGTGCCATAGCTATCATCAGAGCTTGTTCATTCATTGCGTGGGGGCGTGGTCCTATGTAAAGGAGGGAATCTCTTTGCCCCAGTGCCCATGCCTAATTATTGACGCAGGCGCAGGGGCAAAGAAGCTGTCAGGTGTGCACTGACAGGCACCACTTAAAAGGCTCAGACTTATATTGGTGTCAGTATTCTGACTTCTACCAATAATATATTGTTGATTTTTCTCAGATTGCTCTGTACCACTGATGGTAGATATGTACCAGTTCTCTATTCGCGACACAAATCCTTTGTGTTAGACATTGCGAATATGTTCACCCTGATCCTTTGATGGTGTTTTTTGGCAATATCATATAACTACTTTACTTTGGTGAGTCATTTTAAGTTTTGGTAGACACTTATTTGTGTGAATTTTCTTCGTATTTATAACAAATTGTTTTTTCTTCAGAATCAGCCTAGCAGTAAACAGGCACGCGCAAATGATGATGGCTTCAAGTTATTCCCCCATTTCACCACGCAATTTGGTTGTTTTAGTGATTGCCACAATTCCTGGGTCTGTCTGAAGAATTCATACATGTAAGGAGTGATTTACAAGCTCCCTAATGTTTATACAAATGATTGAAACATTATTCTTTTACTTCAGGGTGCTTACATCATATCTATTCGTCTTGCTGATGATCCGTGTGAATATCATCTCTTTGTAGTGTCAAAACATCGACAATTACAATAGTGGACTGTTTTTATTTGATCTTGGACAATAACACTTTTGTACAGAGGGGTCGATTTTGATGCCGTCCGGAAAGGCTCCGAACGGCATTCAATAAGTCCGAATCTGATTTGGAACCGCCTTTCTGACCGACTCAGACGCTTTTCCTAACGAGTGATTAAGACGGCTGGATAGAATTCGAACTGTCCGGAGCTGAATTGTAACAGTCTACGGACCGCATTTCCAACCGAGCGATTAGGATGTCAGATTGGGACAACCTTTCTGAATCGGTGGTACAGAAATGAATCGGCTGTCGGAATATGACATTGGAGGCCCGTAGCAGGTCCTACTTCACCTAGGGCCCTCCAAATCGGCCAGAGGGGGTACCCAATGGTCAGGGTGCAAGGTTTTCCCCAACCACCCCTTTTGTCAATGGTAGCCTGTGTTCTCATTCGGAATACAGGCTCCCATTGAAGCCAATGGGAGTCCGACCAAATCGTACCCAGAAGCATCCAGATGCATCAAAATCGCGCAGTCGGACTCCCCCGATCCGAGTCGTTTGGAAAGCATTCCGGAACCAAATTGGTCGGAATGCTTTCCGGACGAGATCGTAATCGGCCCCAGAGTGTCATGTACCACCAAATCTATCCATATCAGTCACTTGTGAATATGCTTTCTGTACAGCACTTGCGCACCACAAATTCACCCTTTTCACTTTCCCTATGCCTTATAAATTCTTGGAGCACCTTGTTTCAAATTTATTTGTTAAATCAAAGAAAATATATCTTTGTGTGTAAGTTTTTTAACATGAATTAAAAAACTGTGTTTTGATCTCTAGTTAAACCATTCTATTGATGTTTTTTCCATGGTTGCCATAGACGTTGAGGCTCTCTCTTCCCCCATATGGACCAATGTTTTTCTTTATATATTATGGGCTTTGAAGGCTAACTTAGGGGGGGTCTTATTAATATACAAAAAGAGGGTTTAGGGCTCTCAAAAGTCATTCTTTTGGCACATCAAATTTGCTAATTAAACCTGCACAGCCTGGTCACTGGTGATATACCTGTAGCCATATTTTGTATTGTTCACAGTATTAATACTATTAGACATATCAGCTACCACCAATAATGTGTCCCACCAACATCTACTTTGAAGGCTGCATGAAATTGATCTACACTGAGCCACTCTGCATTAGCTCTATTTCTTCCTAAGCAATAGATCACAATCATTACAGCTTCTGCGTTTTCATTTTAGCCCCAAAGATTTGGAGTGTGGAGTCCCTCAGGGCTTTTCCCTGTACCCTACATTATTCAAAGTGTATATAGCACCACTGGCCAACATTGTAAAAAAAAGAGGATTTGAGATCATTATGTATGCTGATGACTCTCAACTGATTATCTCCATTGAGTATGATGAGATAAAGGATAATCTAGTTGAGTGCCTTTCTGAGTTACCAGAATGGCTGTGTATGCACTGTCAAAAAACCAAATGTTGATAAATCAGAGATGTTGTTGTTTGGGGGTGCTGAAAAATTCGGGAGTGATTTGTGCTGGCCAAAAATGTTAAGAAGAAGAAAAGTGAGTATACCTTCACCACCAATTTTTTGAGAGATTATTTATACAGAAATAAACGAAGATAAATGCGTTTATCCTAGCCGTCGATTTTGGCTAATTAGTTTTAATTATTCATCATGTTTAAAACAGAAGGAACACATAGTCTACTCAACAGAGAATCCATTTTAGTACTGTCTTACTAACAATACACATAAAGGTACAATTACCTCAAATCAATTGCACAATACTGACAAGTAATATAACAAAAATTCACAAATCTATTTAACAAGACTGACAAAAAATGTAATAACAATAAATGACGAAACAACAGTAGACAGTGAAACAGTTGTGATATGTAAAAATAGAATCACTTTTGCACAGTTAGACGATTCATTTTTTTCAAAAATGCAATTATGAAAATGCAATTATGAATTTGTGCAAAGATTCCTGTGGTCCAGGGTTCAAGCTATACTTAATATAGTGGCCGACGCGTTTCAAGTCCTGGTTTTTTGAATTGCCGGACTCTCATCAGGGCTGGATAAGTCTTTTCATGGTAAACCAACTGTTTATGATAAAGAAACAAAAACTGATTCGAAATGCACTTCCTAATTCGTCTTTATACAAAAAATAACGCATTCCTTTAGGCAAAAAGCTCCATACCTGGCCTTTAACCAGCGGAAAATGAGGGCCTTCTGATGTGCGTTCATGCAGTGCTCGCCTAAAAATGACAAAGCAACAAAGGCTAAATCATCTTGTTTAACAACCGAGAAATTCAAGTGGTCTTATTAAGGCAAAAAAATTACCTAAAGGAGCTCCACTAGGGCGTGTGCTCTCAAATCTTCTAATGCATCAATTGCAGTCGTGGCGCGTGTGCACTTGCAGTCTAACAAACGGGAAAATGGTTCAAAAATAAACATGAGTCATTTGTTCCTCAGATGTTACATGAACGCATGTGGCGCTCGCAAGGGATAAACTTACAAGAAGTTGATTTCAATTCATGCAGGGGTGCCACGACTTGGAATTGTGCGGGTCAGCGCCGATTTCAATTCTGAAAGCGGAAAACCAAGAGTTGTTTACAATTAGAGTCCCCGAGTCTTACGAAATTAAATGTGCGTGCCGGCCTCTTTATGGAACACAGAAACACGCTTACCTTAGAGTTCGTAATTAGTTTTTAAAACGAGTGACTCAAACACGGTCAGAGTGAGGACGAGCCTCCATTCTCCCGTCTTCATTACCAAGTTGGAGACGTCACGTGACAGTGGCGGGGGCGGAGCTGGCACCGCTATTAAATATAGTGCATTGTGGGATTTGTATTTTATTTCCAAGCCCGTGGGCGATAGGCAAAGTTAGGAAAATTACAGGCAGATGGTCATAAGCCCATGTTGACCCAAGCTGAAAAACCACGTAGTTATCAGAAAGGGGAATTAATCAGTAGATTAAACCCTGTTAAGCTCACTCATGCAATTCAGTCCTTTGTTTATGCTATCAAATTTCATGATTAAATACGCTTCTTTGCGCAATAAGGCACTTTCAACGCAAGGAGAGCCGTGTTTTGAATCAATTACTGCCAAAACAGTCCATTTAAATTGATTTTCATTGTGATTTAGGGTCAAAAAGTGTTCAACCATGGGTGCCGATTGGACCTTTTTCTTAATTCTCGATCTGTGTTGGGTTATTCTTATGTTTATTTGTTGACTTGTTTTGCCGATGTATACCTTATCACATGGACAAAGCACTGCATAAACCACATTTTTCGTTTTGCAATTTGTAAAATTTGTGTGTTTCCACGAGATTCCGTTATGGTCATAAACATCCCCCTCCAGCGTTGTGGGGCAAGCAACGCAATTCCCACATCTATGATGTCCAACAATCTGTGGCAAGTTCCATTGCGTTATCAAATTACTTCTTGGTTTCGGAATGTAACTGTCAGCGCGTATCAACTGCTGACCAATACTCAAGTTCTTCTTCATTGCGAAGATGGGTTTGGACATGGGACAGTTAAGGTTCTCCAGCAGATGCCATTTTTTTAAGACAATTTGTCTAAACTTATTAGTGTGGGCGCCGAAAGTTGTCACACAGACAAGTTTATCTAAATCTGACTTGATCTTTTTCTCTAATAGAGTCTCTCTGGGTGTGAACCTCGCTCTTTTTTTTAGAATGTTTTAGTAATTTTTTAGGGTATCCCCTCCCTTCCATTTCTTTACAAAAAGACTCAGCATGCATGTCAAAGTCCCTAAGCTCAGTGCAATTCCTCCTAATTCGTAGTAGTTGTCCATAAGGCAGGTTTTGTTTTAAACACTGAGGGTGTGAACTTTTATAATGCAAAATAGTGTTTCTGTCTGTCTCTTTTTTGTACAGCGACGTGGCAAGTTGTTCATCTTGGCAACTGATTAAGACATCTAAGAATGTCATTTTGGTGTTACTGGATTGTAATGAAAATTTGATATCTGTATGTCGTGAATTAACCCAATTATGAAATAGGTCCAACTCGGTCTGGCTCCCCTGCCACAGGAGCCAGACGTCGTCTATGTACCTCCACCACTGCAGTATGTTATCAGAAAAGGGATTGTTGTTGAAAATGAATTTCTCCTCATATTGAGCCATATAAAGTACAGCCATTTCCGGCGCATAAGGACAGCCCATGGCTGTCCCTTTGACCTGTACAAAGAACTCATTTTCAAACTTAAAATAGTTCATACGGAGGGAAAATTCAGCCAATGAAATTATGAAGGATGTGGGCACCCTGTGTGGTCTTTCCCTAGACTCAAGCTATACTTCAATCACCTCAAGCGCCTCGTCCTGAGGGATTTGGGTATATAATGATGTGACATCCATTGTGGCCATGATTTGTGTCTCTTTATTAAACTGTATGCCCTCCACCTTCGTGATAAAATCAGTTGTATCTCTGAGATAAGATGTTACATGACAGAGAAACGGTTTCAAGAAAAAAATCGATATATTTAGATACTGGTTCTAATGCTGAATCACAGCCCGAGACTATAGGTCTTCCGGGAGGTTCTAGGCTGTTCTTATGTATTTTAGGCAAAAAATACAAGACCGGTGTTCTCGGATGTTTTTTATTTAAGAACTCAAATTCTTTGGGACCTAGATAGCCTTGTGCAAGAGCTTCTTTAGTCAGTTTGTCAATTTTACTCTGGATCTCTTTGGGCTATCTAGGTCCCAAAGAATTTGAGTTCTTAAATAAAAAACATCCGAGAACACCGGTCTTGTATTTTTTGCCTAAAATACATAAGAACAGCCTAGAACCTCCCGGAAGACCTATAGTCTCGGGCTGTGATTCAGCATTAGAACCAGTATCTAAATATATCGATTTTTTCTTGAAACCGTTTCTCTGTCATGTAACATCTTATCTCAGAGATACAACTGATTTTATCACGAAGGTGGAGGGCATACAGTTTAATAAAGAGACACAAATCATGGCCACAATGGATGTCACATCATTATATACCCAAATCCCTCAGGACGAGGCGCTTGAGGTGATTGAAGTATATCTTGAGTCTAGGGAAAGACCACACAGGGTGCCCACATCCTTCATAATTTCATTGGCTGAAATTTCCCTCCGTATGAACTATTTTAAGTTTGAAAATGAGTTCTTTGTACAGGTCAAAGGGACAGCCATGGGCTGTCCTTATGCGCCGGAAATGGCTGTACTTTATATGGCTCAATATGAGGAGAAATTCATTTTCAACAACAATCCCTTTTCTGATAACATACTGCAGTGGTGGAGGTACATAGACGACGTCTGGCTCCTGTGGCAGGGGAGCCAGACCGAGTTGGACCTATTTCATAATTGGGTTAATTCACGACATACAGATATCAAATTTTCATTACAATCCAGTAACACCAAAATGACATTCTTAGATGTCTTAATCAGTTGCCAAGATGAACAACTTGCCACGTCGCTGTACAAAAAAGAGACAGACAGAAACACTATTTTGCATTATAAAAGTTCACACCCTCAGTGTTTAAAACAAAACCTGCCTTATGGACAACTACTACGAATTAGGAGGAATTGCACTGAGCTTAGGGACTTTGACATGCATGCTGAGTCTTTTTGTAAAGAAATGGAAGGGAGGGGATACCCTAAAAAATTACTAAAACATTCTAAAAAAAGAGCGAGGTTCACACCCAGAGAGACTCTATTAGAGAAAAAGATCAAGTCAGATTTAGATAAACTTGTCTGTGTGACAACTTTCGGCCCCCACACTAATAAGTTTAGACAAATTGTCTTAAAAAATTGGCATCTGCTGGAGAACCTTAACTGTCCCATGTCCAAACCCATCTTCGCAATGAAGAAGAACTTGAGTATTGGTCAGCAGTTGATACGCGCTGACAGTTACATTCCGAAACCAAGAAGTAATTTGATAACGCAATGGAACTTGCCACAGATTGTTGGACATCATAGATGTGGGAATTGCGTTGCTTGCCCCACAACGCTGGAGGGGGATGTTTATGACCATAACGGAATCTCGTGGAAACACACAAATTTTACAAATTGCAAAACGAAAAATGTGGTTTATGCAGTGCTTTGTCCATGTGATAAGGTATACATCGGCAAAACAAGTCAACAAATAAACATAAGAATAACCCAACACAGATCGAGAATTAAGAAAAAGGTCCAATCGGCACCCATGGTTGAACACTTTTTGACCCTAAATCACAATGAAAATCAATTTAAATGGACTGTTTTGGCAGTAATTGATTCAAAACACGGCTCTCCTTGCGTTGAAAGTGCCTTATTGCGCAAAGAAGCGTATTTAATCATGAAATTTGATAGCATAAACAAAGGACTGAATTGCATGAGTGAGCTTAACAGGGTTTAATCTACTGATTAATTCCCCTTTCTGATAACTACGTGGTTTTTCAGCTTGGGTCAACATGGGCTTATGACCATCTGCCTGTAATTTTCCTAACTTTGCCTATCGCCCACGGGCTTGGAAATAAAATACAAATCCCACAATGCACTATATTTAATAGCGGTGCCAGCTCCGCCCCCGCCACTGTCACGTGACGTCTCCAACTTGGTAATGAAGACGGGAGAATGGAGGCTCGTCCTCACTCTGACCGTGTTTGAGTCACTCGTTTTAAAAACTAATTACGAACTCTAAGGTAAGCGTGTTTCTGTGTTCCATAAAGAGGCCGGCGCGCACATTTAATTTCGTAAGACTCGGGGACTCTAATTGTAAACAACTCTTGGTTTTCCGCTTTCAGAATTGAAATCGGCGCTGACCCGCACAATTCCAAGTCGTGGCACCCCTGCATGAATTGAAATCAACTTCTTGTAAGTTTATCCCTTGCGAGCGCCACATGCGTTCATGTAACATCTGAGGAACAAATGACTCATGTTTATTTTTGAACCATTTTCCCGTTTGTTAGACTGCAAGTGCACACGCGCCACGACTGCAATTGATGCATTAGAAGATTTGAGAGCACACGCCCTAGTGGAGCTCCTTTAGGTAATTTTTTTGCCTTAATAAGACCACTTGAATTTCTCGGTTGTTAAACAAGATGATTTAGCCTTTGTTGCTTTGTCATTTTTAGGCGAGCACTGCATGAACGCACATCAGAAGGCCCTCATTTTCCGCTGGTTAAAGGCCAGGTATGGAGCTTTTTGCCTAAAGGAATGCGTTATTTTTTGTATAAAGACGAATTAGGAAGTGCATTTCGAATCAGTTTTTGTTTCTTTATCATAAACAGTTGGTTTACCATGAAAAGACTTATCCAGCCCTGATGAGAGTCCGGCAATTCAAAAAACCAGGACTTGAAACGCGTCGGCCACTATATTAAGTATAGCTTGAACCCTGGACCACAGGAATCTTTGCACAAATTCATAATTGCATTTTCATAATTGCATTTTTGAAAAAAATGAATCGTTTAACTGTGCAAAAGTGATTCTATTTTTACATATCACAACTGTTTCACTGTCTACTGTTGTTTCGTCATTTATTGTTATTACATTTTTTGTCAGTCTTGTTAAATAGATTTGTGAATTTTTGTTATATTACTTGTCAGTATTGTGTAATTGATTTGAGGTAATTGTACCTTTATGTGTATTGTTAGTAAGACAGTACTAAAATGGATTCTCTGTTGAGTAGACTATGTGTTCCTTCTGTTTTAAACATGATGAATAATTAAAACTAATTAGCCAAAATCGACGGCTAGGATAAACGCATTTATCTTCGTTTATTTCTGTATAAATAATCTCTCAAAAAATTGGTGGTGAAGGTATACTCACTTTTCTTCTTGTTAATCGGCCCTACCTTCCCTCCCTAATTCCGCTGGGCCAAACCCCTTCTTTGAATGGCCAAAAATGTTAGGCCCACGCCTCCACCTAAACAAATATTAATTGACAACCTTGGCTTTCTCATTGACAATACCCTGCCCCTGCAAGTACAACTAACCAGGGTTCAAGGCATTTGTTTTGGACTGTTACGTACCCTTCGGATATTATTATGATGGATTTCAGTAGCTTGAAGAACGAACATAATCCAAGCTTTATTCCTGACTAGGATAGATTATGGAAATGCATTGTATATAGGCATGACCAAGTACCTGTTTACATGATTCCAAACTAGTCCGAACATAGCTACTAAACTTGTATGTAATAAAAGCAAAAGGAGTTCACTATAGGCCTGCCTTGACCAGCGTCATTGGCTTTCTGTCCGTAAATGAGCCATTTTTAAGTTACTTTGACATACCCACAGAGCACTTTATCAAAAATGCCCTACATAACTGTTGAACAAAGTCTATTTTCACAAACCCACATGGAACCTCAGGTCAACCAATAAGGTTCTAATATCTTGCAGAAGAATAACAACTTCCTGGATGGGTGGCTGTTCTTTCAACTTTTTTGCCTTCGCTCACTGGAACAAGCTCCTTCAGGATTTACGCAGTGTGTCAGATTTGCTGACATGTCAGTAAAAACTGAAGACATGGCTATACCCAATCTAGGTCCACTATCAGAGCCAGTAACGATAATAGTCTAGCCGTGATACATGCCTCTGGGGATGAGTTGTGCACTTTACAAATACCAAATACAAATACAATTTTCTTTTACTTTAGTAGTGGCAGAAAATGCTGGCATGCCACTATAGACATTTAACTTACAGGCCTTGGGTAAACTTGGTACCATATACTATGGACTTATAGATAGGATAAATAAGTCAATTAGGAGTCCACCAATTCAACATGTTTTTAGGAATCAGATCACATACAGTGGGCACTGCAACAGTATCGTACTGTGCAGAACCCAAAAAAGCAATGACATCTAGCAAAAAGTGAGGGTGACTACGTAAAAAGGATCATTTTCCTGCACTGATGATTAGGCTTCACAGGTGATATACTAATGCTAAGGCTGCCATTCTGTGGCTTTAGGTTACTCTCTGAAGGTATTACATTGCAAAGTATTGTATTGTAGAATTGTATAGCTCTTTCCTACACTTTGATGAGGCCTATGAGTGGTTGAGTATGTAACTACTGTTTTTGTTGAATATAGTTGCAAGAAGGTGTTGACTAAGTTGGTCACAATGACTGAGGTGTTTGGTATTTTGCTCCAAATTTGATGCAGTAAGAAATACCTACATCTTACATGTAAGGAGTATGTGGTGAGATACTACAACCAGCCAGAAAATAGAGGCAGCTGTACTTTGAGAATGCAGCTACTAGGTATTTTCATGATTTCATGCTGCTAGTGCAGAGGCAGAGCCACAGCCGTGAAGTAGTTAAAAGAGAACTCAGAGAAGGGGGATCAAATACATGATGATATACTTTGCAAAGCTGTGAGCCATAACAGAGAACAAAACACAGGCTTTATGATGCTGGATGAGGCATGGGGCAGGATAGAGGGCTGTTGGCAATGAGTTTCTAGAAAACAGATTCAAGCCACAAGCTAGACCAAAGAAAACAGGGAAAGTAGATAGCCACATGATGACAAACCAACAGAAATAAAGAAAGTTGAAGAGACATACTAGAAGGCTTCTCAGCTGAAAGTAGATTCAAGCAAGGAGCAATGGACAATGAAAGGGCCAAGGACGCAGCAGCCTAATAATTGGCGAGGGACAAGACTCACCTAACTATTAGATTCAAACATGTAAAATGGCATCCAGTGCTGAGAAGATGGGGAAAGGCAGGAAGAAAGAAGCAGAGTCACAAGATGGTGCTACAGCAAGCCAATCATAATGAATGTCACTACTTGTAGAGGTCTAAGATCTAAATCTGCATCCCTGCTGGCCATAATGAGCATAAATAAATGTACCATTTTTGGCCAAAATGGGGGTAGTGAGGATGTTTTGGAGGGAGTGGTTATCCTGTTCAGTTTCTTTTCACTTGGTTTGCCCTGGTCAGTTTAAATGGTGAAATAGGGAGAGGGATAGAGGGGCGGCAGTTGGAAGATGGCAGTGCAGCTAGCCGGGTAAGGACAACTTGATTGGGTTAAGAGTTGCAGTTCTGTTTGCATACCATTATTCCAACTTGAGCTCAGAGACAGAGGAGTCCATAAGGTAAATGGAGACCACAGAGCACCAAACCTAAGACAAGGAACACATTAGCTTTATGACAGGGTTAAGAGGGAAATTTTACATCACTTTAACCTAGGCATCATGTTATCCAATGCCAATGAACTGGGCAGTAAAATCAAGTGGAGTGGCCCATTGATACTTTCAAAGACATAACCCACACATAATTCTGTTACAAGAACCACATCTGTAAGGGGACAACTGCAAGAAGCTGGATGAGTTAATACAGGGTGTTAGTCTTGCTTCATAGCAATTCTGATGCAGAAATCAATCCCGGTCAAGGAAGAGGGGAAATGGATGGACCTCTAAGGTGGTATACAGCAGTATCTGGAATCTGGAATGGGATGCACTTAAATATAATCTGTATATACTTGCCACTCAAACTTCAAACAACATCCCTGTGCGGCTACCGATACAGTTGCAAGGTGGGGGATTGGAGATGGGATCAGACTTGAATTTTACCTCAACAGGCCACACCAATGGGGTAGGAGAGCAGAATCCCAGTTTGGAAAGTTTCTGGTGGCCTTTGATTTGGTGGATGTCTCGCAGGCTCAGCACCTCAAGGATAATCAATACTCTTTTTAATCCGGGACCCATCAACACTTATTACATATACAATATTTTGTCACAAATCGGCACAATATATGCAGATTTAATAGAAATTGCAGAGTGATATCTCGCCACTCACCATCGTGGGTAGACTTTAGGGGCTAGTAGGTGAGATTGTTTAGTGGTGCAGACTTGAACCATTTTGTACTAAGAGATAGTGAGCACATGCAAAAATATTGAGAGGCATCAGTTCCTTCCTTTACTAAAAATGCAAGTACAATCATAGGTGATACTGTGGGAGGCCTAACAGAGAGATTGATTGGGGAACAAGAAATATTACTGATGGCTGCCTAGAAAAAACCTACAAGTAAGAAGACTGACTACATAAAGAGGAATGTTTTGAGGCTGGAAGCACAGCACACCTTAGGGAAAGACAAGCATGTAGGCCACTTGCTAAAACAAAAACAATAGGAATACGATTAAAACTTAAGCCAAAAACCACTTACTGGCCACTCAAAAGAGGCTCTATGACATCAAGTGCAAGGCAGAAAAACTACTAGCTTTGCTAGAGAAATAAAACCAGGGCAATAGCTGGGTTCCATAGTTAAGGATGGTAGATGATAATAAACTCTAATGGAATTAAACGATATCTGCAACGTTTACAGAATACTCCATGTCTCTCTATCACCAAAAAACTAGTTCAAAGTAGGATGACCTCAAAGCCATTTCAATGGATATCAGTCAAACCAGGCTGTCTAAGGTAGAAGTTAGTGAGCTACAGGCATCAACTACTGAAAATTAAACCTTAGAGACTTTCTAGGATAGGATAGGATGGCAGAAATAGATGGTTGCTCCAGGTGTGAGCTGCAAGGCAGCTTCATACACATCCTATGGGGTCTTTTTGGAAGGGAGTTGGAGATTGCCTGGCTTGTCTCACAGAGTTTGCAGAGGAGCCTAGTGCAAAGCTGTTCCTATTGACTAATTGGCAGCACCTGTGGCAGTCCCTCCTGAACTAGAACTGTTGGAATAGGACTTGGACTGCTATATGGTGGAGGAAGTGTATATATATATATATATATATATATATATATTCACTGAAAAAACCACAGGTTTCAGGGACGTTATAGTTAGAAATTAGCATTTAAAAAACCTTGGAAATTCACTGAAAAAAACACAGATTTCAGGGATGTTATAGTTAATTGGACATTTTACTAGTACAAAACCAGAGAAATTTGGCCGTTAACTTGCGCTTCTACAATGCACTGCTGATGACATCACATATTACATCATTCATGACATGGTCAGTGACATCACTGATGACATCTCAAATGACATCACTGATGACAACATCCACTTGATAATCTGATGCACCTCCTCATACCCTAATATAACCTTTGATACACCCACTCTAAAATACAGACTACCATTTTCAAAACAGTAGACACACCAATACCAGTTAGTGCATACCCACTCAATAATGCCAAGATCTACACACACATCCACTCATTCACCCATACAGTCACCCAAACATTCAGTCATCCATCAATACAGCACTATTATATGCACTCACATATCTAGACAGACACTCACACACCGTCACTCACACATAGAGTTACTCACACACCTAGTCATGCAAAGAATCAATCACACTCCCATTTACTCACCTATACAGTTACTCACACACCACCTCACTTATTTAAACATATACTAACACATACTTACACTCTTATAAAATAACTAATACAAGCACACACTCATCCATTCAGCCACTTCCACAATCACTCACTCTCACATATAGTCATTTATATACTCCAACAGCCACATATACTGCCTTTCAAATATGCAGTTACTCACACATGTACCACTGAGGCATCCATTCAATCACCCACTCACACATCTATGCACAGTCACACCTCCCACCCACCCACACAGACACTCAGGCACCCATACAGATACTTAGACAACCAATCAATAACCCATATAAACCCTAATTTAACTACTCACCAACCCATGCAACCGCGTACACACCAACTGGCAAACTAAACTGTCTAAATGTCTGTATCAGTCACTAACCCATAAATTCAGTAAGACACATTTAATCACTCACTTATACAGTCAGTCACGCACCTACTAAATCATCCATTCAGACATTTATACACCCACTCATTCTTCAATACACCTTGGCAAATATATATATATATATATATATATATATATATATATATATATATATATATATATTCAATGCTGAATCCTGACCGCCAAACGTGGCGGAAACAACAGGCGCGGACCTCTTTAACAATCAGCAGTGCTTAAGCGCGAACAAGAGCCACAGCACGAAAAGTCATTTTCAAAAATCCATTTTTAATTGCAGAAAAGATGTAAGAGCCAGTGCCCTCCCTGACGCGTTTCGCTCCGCGAACGGAGCTTGATCACAATATATATATATATATATTCACTGAAAAAACCATAGGTTTGACACCAGTTATAGTTAGCTGGAAATTTTACTCGCATAAAACCAATGAAATTCCCACATTATAGTTAGTTGGACTCACTATAACTTGCGCGTGCAATGCACTGCTGATGACGTCACATATTACATCTGCAAAAGAATGCAAAACAGTAGTGTCACAACAGGACGCCAAGCGAATAATGGGGGAATTATTTACATAGGAAGTAGTCCATGCTGAAAGGATAAAAGGATGGGATCAAAATGTCATTAGATCTGGGGCCAATCTGGCGGGGCCAACTCAGACTCTCATCCTAAAGGAAAGGCTGTAATTGCATAATTCTACATTAGCATAGAAATACATCATGCACATTAACACCAACCCACCCCTGTTAGGGAAAAACGTTAGGGCATCACGGCATAACATGGACAGGAACACCTGTAATAAATCAGCCCGTCTGGCCCATCAATCTGGTACGGATGTATGACGTTACAACGCATACTTTTACCACGCCTACCATTACCACGCATTTTTTACAACGCAGGATCCATGACAACGCATACCATTACCACGCATGTATTTACAACGCATATACCTTTACAACGCATACAATTACAACGTAAGTATTGGTAAGTATATAATATGTTTTAATATTTAATTTAATTAAAATTAATATAATGTAATTTAATTTAATTTAATTAAATTAATTTAATTTAATTTAATTTAATTTAATTTAATTAATTTAATTTAATTTAATCAATTTAATTTAATGTAATTTAAATTTAAACCCAAAACTGACCTTGAACCCAAAAAATACCCCTTTTACCCAAAAACTCAAAACTGACCCTGAACCCTAAAAATACCCCTTTACCCAAAAACCCAAAACTGACCCTGAACCCTAAAAATACCCTTTTACCCAAAAACCCAAAACTGTCCCTGAACCCTAAAAATACCCCTTTACCCAAAAACCCAAAACTGACCCTGAACCCTAAAAATACCCATTTACCCAAAAACCCAAAACTGACCCTGAACCCTAAAAATACCCCTTTACCCAAAAACCCAAAACTGACCCTGAACCCTAAAAATACCCCTTTACCCAAAAACTAAAAACTGACCCTGAACCCTAAAAATACCCCTTTACCCAAAAACTGAAAACTGACTCTGAACCCTAAAAATACCCCTTTACCCAAAAACTGAAAACTGACCCTGAACCCTAAAAATACCCCTTTACCCAAAAACTGAAAACTGACCCTGAACCCTAAAAATACCCCTTTACCCAAAAACTGAAAACTGACCCTGAACCCTAAAAATACCCCTTTACCCAAAAACTGAAAACTGACCCTAAACCCTAAAAATACCCCTTTATCCAAAAACTGAAAACTGACCCTGAACCCTAAAAATACCCCTTTACCCAAAAACTGAAAACTGACCCTAAACCCTAAAAATACCCCTTTACCCAAAAACCCAAAACTGACCCTGAACCCAAAAAATACCCCTTTACCCAAAAACTAAAAACTGACCCTGAACCCAAAAAATACCCCTTTACAAAAAAAAACAAATAATATTTTTAATAAAATAATATACTTACCAATACTTACGTTGTAATGGTATGCGTTGTAAAAGTACCTGCGTTGTAAATACATGCGTGGTAATGGTATGCGTTGTCATGGATCCTGCGTTGTAAAAAATGCGTGGTAATGGTAGGTCGTGGTAAAAGTTGCGTTGCAAAGGTTGAATACCATCTGGTACATAAACAAGGGCCTGGAATAACACATCAGGCCAACCCATTGACCAACATTATGCAGAACATACCTCACCCCGCATTAATATCAGATAGGGGCCCTCCTCCTAGATCAGGAACACCTGTCAGGACTCAATTAGGTTCCCTTTACCATCAACTAAGGGGTATCAAACATCAGGGTGTACACAGCAGTCAACCCTCCTTACTTCTGGACTCCCTCAGATATTTCCTTGCCCAGACTTCCTCTATAACTGGGGACCTCAGGACAACCCATAAGGTAGGTACCCATATCTGCAATGAGGGGGAATAAGACTCTCTACCCCAGTATATGCAATAAGGGCAACCGGCCTGCTCCTGAGTTGTCTGGTAGGGCAGTTAGTTGCAGGAAAGTTAGGGCAGTTCAACAAATCTGGAGCCCAAGTCACAGGTGCCCTCCGCAAAACGGGGCGCCTGACAAGGCAACACAGTCCCAGGGGGCGGGCACCGGCAATGTACCCCGTTGCCCCCCCTCCACCAACTTAAGATAAGCCCCACTCACCGGGCTCAGTAGGTCCTGCGGGGCGTCCTTTGGGGTCTCCTCTGCAGGGGGGGACCAGGCACCGACAATGTGCCTCGAGTCGCAGGATTCCCCGGTGATCTGCGCCGGTCACTTGGGCCCACAAGGCCTCACTCAGGCCTCAGCGCCGCAATCGGGGCTCCCTCTTCACTATGGGGGCCCCGTTACACAACTCCTGCTGACTTCGGGCCTCCTCTAGGCTCCGCCCCTTTCTTAGGGTCCCGGGGCTCTCCACCGTAGAGACCAGGCCTCCTTTCCAGGGGGGGCCACTGCACCTCTGGGCGACCACACTCGCCTCACCCGGGGTTTTAACACTGCCTCAAGAAGGCCTCCGGGGAGACACGCGGTGTCTAGGCACTCGTGGGGGAGAAGCCTGCCTGGCTTTCCCCTCTCCTTACACGGCTTCCGCCGTTCACTCGGGGCTCCCTCGTCCTCCTGGGAGCCCCCCATCGGCACTCTGCTCCGGCCGCCTCAGGTCGGGAGGCGGGGCTGGCACCGACAGTGTGCCCCGGCCCCGCCTACCTCACCGGCCCCTCGCGTGGGGGCATAGACCGGCGGGGTAGGCTCCCGCTCCGGTCACTCAATCCTCGGGGCTCCCCCTTCGTCCACGGGGGCCCCGCTCCAGTGCTTCACCCAGGTCCCCCTCCTACCTCAAGGGGACCCGGGCTTAGATTCAGCTTCTACTGGCCTTCCCGGCCGTCAGCCAATCCCTGCGCGGCCTTCAAAGATCACGGCCGCGCAGGCCAATCCGTGCGCGGCGGGGGCGGGCTGATAACGCGGCCTGGCCCCCCGTCACGTGATGCGGGAGTCGGCGGCCCTCTCCTGGTACCGGGGGCCGCCGCAACGATGCCCACAGCGGTGGGGGTCTCCTCAGCAGCGCCGGGCCGTGGCGGTGATTTCGGCGGCAATAAGGGGTAGGCTCCCTTCTTAATTAATTAATTATATAGCGGACAGCGCGCTGAAACGAGGGTAGGCTCCTCCAGCGTGATTTTCCTCAGGAGAATGGCGCTATTCACCGCGCACTGCTCCTCCCTCTGCCCACACCACTTCCAGGGCCAGTAGCATTCCGGGGGCCACACCAGCCCCAGCGCTTCTCTCCCCACAGCGCTTGGTAGGCAGTCCAGGGGCAGATTTAGAGCCACCGTTCCTCGAGGGCACAATCCATCCAGTCTAGCGCTTCCACAGGGGCCACAACTTCTTTGGGGGCATCAACCTCCCCAGAATAGCACTTGCCAGGCAGTACCTCATAAGGGGCAACAGTTCCTCCAGGCAGCTCCTCACGACCCAGCACTTCCACAGGGTCACAGCTTCACCAGAGGGAGTAGACAGTCCTATTTCTCACCTCCTGGGCGCTTCTTCATCGCAGCGCTAGCGTAATTCCGGGTCCCCACAGTGTCAGGGATCTGGATAGGGGCCCTCCCTTGTCAGGGGCCCATGGGGACAGCAGAGGGGGGTTTATAGGGGTGCAGGGCCCAGCTCACAGCCCCATGTGGCGGTAGCACCTCACAGCAGGTCCCCTCCCCTCTTGTCCCAGCGCTGACTGACTGTCTGGTGGCACTTCTCCCTTCTTATACCCTCCTCCCTCACAGAGCCAGCACCTTCTGGAATGTTGGGGAAAACTGGTTCACACTGGCTCAAGGGGAGGGGGTGAGCACCCTGGGTGCCAGGCTTTCCCTCCAAAAGCTAGGGGTAGCTGGATAATAATAACTAGACCGCTGACCTATCGTAGTACAGTGGCAAAACCCATGGCCATGGCATCCATTTTAAGCACAGTACATTTCAGTCAGGTGCATGTTTAACATGGGGGAATATTTTCTGCACACCATTTAACAACATTTAATTTTACAACAGGGCAACTCTTACCACACATGGTTCTTATATGTTTAATACCATGGGGGAGACATTCAAATTAGGGGGGCAAAAAGCGAAAAATTTGGGGGGAAAAGGCCAAGTTCAACAGGGAGGATTAGAAAAAAGCAGTGACTGTAAGTAAAGAGGGATGAAAGACGGTGGATAAAAGTGAATAAGGGTAAGACATGGGGAGTGACAGAGAGAAAGGAGAGAGAGAGTAAAGGAAGGAGTGACTGAAAGGGAGTGAGTGAAGCAGCAAAGAAAGGTAAGTGAAGGAGTGTGGGTGAGTTGTAGGGACTGAGCATGACGAAAGAGTATTGACAGAACTAGGGGACAGAGACAGCGACGGTAAGAGAGACAGAGTGAGGGAACGGAAGTGAGGAACTGTGAGGACAGACGGACTGAGAGAAGGAGTGACAGGAGTGAAGTAAATGATTAAGGGAAAGGGAATAAGTGAGGGAGCAAATGAAGGGAATAGAGGGTAAGGGAAGTAAAGCAGGGGGATTGAAAGAAGTTGAACGTGGGAGAGGAGTTAGGGAAAGGGGAGTAAACATGGAGGATAAGAATAAGTGAGGGAAGCAGAGTAAGGAAACAGGAGTGAGGTAGGGTGAGAGAATAATAGTGAGGTTAAAGCAAAGGGTGATGACGAACTACATTTTTTTCGTCATACTTACCATATAATTAATGTAACTTTAATGACATTTTTTAGTACACTTTGTATCTGTGAAAGAGAGAAAAAAACATAAGTTATAATTAGTAAAATATGTATTTTAAAATAAAAGATAGAAATGAAGAGGTTAAAAATCATAACAGTGTATTTAGAAATAAAGTAAGAGTGAAGGACACAGAAAGGGAAATAAAGTAATGTAGAAGGACAAAAAGAGGGAAAAAGAAATAGAAGGAGAGCAAATTACTAAGAGTAAGGTATATAGATTCACTGACAGAGAGGAAGAGAAGAAGAGAGAAATGAACTGAAGGTAAGAAAGATACTAAAAGCATGTGAGTTAGCAAAACTAAATCAGGAAACAGGAGTAAGCAAAAAGATAATGACTGAGAGGGAAAGGAGTCTAATTAAGGATGCATTTAGAAGAATGAGGAATGGAAGATAACTGAGAGTAAGTGAAGGAGAGTCATAGAGTGAAGGGATGAAGGGAGAGAAGATAATATAGAAGGATTGAGGGAAAAGGAGTGAGGAAGTTAGTAGACAGAGAGACTAAGAGAAGGACTGAGTGAAGTGGAGTACAATGAATGAGGAAAGGAAATGAGTAAGGGAGCAAAAAAAGGAAAGAGAGGAGAAGAGGACTAAAACAGTGGTACTGAGAGAAAGTGATTCGTGATGAAAGTAAAGAGAAGGACACTGAAAGATAGGAAATGAGGGGTAGTAATGGAACCAGAGTAAAAGAAATGGGATGAAGAATGATGAGAGAGGAGCAGTGAAGTTGTTGTAAGAGAAATGATAGAAGGTAGATAAACACAAGTGAACATAACACAAGGAGAATGAGGGACTGAGGACATAGAGGTAGTGAACAGAAAATAGAGAGAAGAGGTAAAAAAAAGGAGCAAACAAAGATAAGCGAGGGAGAGTGGGTGAGTTATAGTGATAAAGTGCAACAATACTGGTGAGTGAGTAAAGAGCAAAGGAGGAAAAGACGGAAAAGGGAAGTAAAACAGAGAGACTGAAAGCTGAAAAGTGGTGCAAGGGAGAGAGGGGATGCAGACAGTTGAAATGGAAATGAGGGGTTGTGAAAGAAGTGCAGTAAACGAATGGGTGTGAAACAGAGTGAGGGAAAGGCAGTGTGAGTGAGTAAAGAGAGCTGAAACAGAGAGGAAAAAGGAGAGTGAGTGTGAGACAATGGGAATACAATATAAATTACACAATATAAACTATAGAATAATTTATACAACATGTTAGATAGTTTATTTTTGCTGTTCTCAGAACATATTGAATTTCACTAAAAACAGTGAGATCAAACTATTCATCATATGACAGCGGGAAAAAAAACACAATCAAAAAGATTGTGTTTAAAAAAAACATATAAACTTACAAATCACATATGTACACTAATCTTTGATTCACTTACTTTTCCTTTAGGCCAAATAGTAAATCATGAAGGTCCTTTACGTTGGAAGGTACACTGCTGTTCTCTAAAAATTCCATTTCATCGACTCTCTAGAAAAAAACCTCCAAGAACATCTGAAATATGTTTCAATGTTTTCATATACTCCTTCTGTTCAGTCATGACTCTTTGCTCATTCCTTCACCTTTCCTTAAGGCCAAATAGTGTCAGATGTATCAGTATATTTTCAAATTACTTAAAACAAACTCTAAAATTACCGTTTTGCCGACGTTCTGAAAGAAAGGCTAAAACAACATTTTCACAATATTTAAATATTCATAATTCCATATCTGGCTCTCTCATGTTGAACATTTCCTTTAATACAGACATCACTTACTATGCGATCCACTTACCATACCTTTATGAGAACTATAATTTTTATATTATCTTCATCACTTTTACTCACAATATAATTTTAAACAGAAAACCAACTTTTATTAACTGCTCCCGTCTTCATAGGGCAATTACCTTTACTTAAATTTTGTTTCTAAAAACACTAGGTATGAATTTTTTAAGTCAAAAGGCAAACGTTTGAAAGTCAAATGAGTGTCATTACAGTTAGTCCAACCTTTTCGACATTTTAAAAAGCATGTGTAATGCCCTGATGTTGTTGAAGGACCGTCATGATAAATAATAGCTACACTTGCAAAAGTTCTTCCTGATATTGATAACTGAGAAGCCACGAAATTTTTAGTAGAAGTTGACAATTTACTTCCATCAGGTCTACATCGTTGGAACATTAAAATGACATATTTACCATACGTTTGTAAAAATAATGTGGACAGCATTGCAGACTTACATTGGGTACACACCATATTGTGATCAGCTGCTTTAACTACATTATTAAAAGACACTGATTTGCAGTCTGGTAAAGTCAAATATATAAATCTTTCAGTGTCTATTCTAGTACTACTTGATAAACTACAGTTGTCGCAGTCATGCTGCCATTGATAAGAAAGGCTAAAACGATTTTTTATATCTACACCTTCATCTTCCAATACATCAAACATATACATTAAAAATTCCTGACAATCCTGCTGAATATTCTGTGAAAATTGATTTTGACCAGAACATATGTCTAGAAGATTTCGAATTTCTGAAACACTTTCAATTTTTTGCTCTATCACTGCTACATTTCTCAAACACAGAATTCAATAAACAGCAGAATGTTTGATCCCGATTTTCAACAATCTGTTCTTGTAAATTGTGAAGAAAAAAAAACAACATTAAGCACTACATTAGCATAGCAGTTGACACCAGAACTGTTTTCAAACTGAAATCCAACAACATCTTCAACAGAATCTTTTTTCTTTCTGCTTACAATTACAGTTTCATCTACTTTTTGTCTTTTTGCTACCACCTCACTGCAATTATTCTCATTTCTTCTTTTTCGGCCTACCACACGTTTTTCAAACAGAGGATATTGAGGCAAATGTGGAGCATACTCTCTTCTTAACCTATTGTATTCTTTAACACAATCTAGATCAGTACAAATCTTTGTTTCATCACACTCAATCAAGTACAATCCCGATAAAGTTCTGACTCGCGATAATGCCACATATGCCATACCCTCTTTAAACACAGAACTTCCAATGTTCACCAAAGCACTATCTACACTTAAACCTTGAGATTTATGAATTGTCACCGCATATGCCAAACAAACAGGAAACTGTTTTCGGCGAACATATAAGTCTTTCACAAGCAAAAATCTAGCTGAACAACGACAAATTTGTTCTATTTCGTCAATGCCATCAAATGTAATTTTTTATATTTCAATTCCATCTCTATTTTTGTACTTCACAAAATCAACAACATGACCCATTACTCCATTTACCAGACCTCTTTCAACATTTAAATTCCTTCTCAAAATGATACGACAATTTAAACACACATTCAGAGTCTTTTCAAAACCAGCAGTTTTAGATATACTCTTCTCTAATGAATCCAATTTTGATTTCAAATTTTCAGACAAAATAATTGTTGCTCCCATATGCTCTATTTTATCTATAGCTTCCAGTTTCACAATCTCTTCATTTTCTAACTTTAACATTTTGTGGTTGAAGATGGAACATTCTTGCAGAGTTGCCATCAAACATATCCCCGATTTGTTCTCAGTAATTTTCTTAAAAATATTCTCTGGAAGAATGATTTCATTTGGATACAAATTTGAAATTAATCGTGCATGTAATGCTTCTTTCCCATGCTCACTTACTTTTCCGCTTCTTACATCTTGTAGAATATATTTATAATCTTCATCCTTTGCCTGTCGCATATTTTCAAGCAGTTCTGCATATTTGAAATGTAACCATATATTAACGTTTCCAATGCTTCCTAGGCACTTCCTGGTATCTTCATGTGTGAGCATTTTAAACACTGGTTGTCCTTTCACTGGAGTCAACTGCAGTAGATCTCCAAAAACAATAATGTGTTTTCCTCCGAATAAGACATCATAGTCTGTTCTAAGAATTTCTTGCATTCTCAAATGTACAAAAGCAAGCATTAGATTTGAGACCATGCTTACCTCATCAATGATAAGAAGTTTCATTTTCTTCAGGACTCTGGAAACTTCAGAACAAGCATCTCCAGATAGCTTGTGGTATTGTAATTTGTTATCATGCTCAACTGGTAGCATCAGTAAACGATGTAAAGTAATCCCTTTAATGTTATGTGCTGCCAGCCCAGTTGGAGCGGTGACAACACAAGACAGCAGTGATTCAGTCCTTTTCTGCAGATAAGTTGCAATTGCTTTAATCAGAAAACTTTTTCCAGTTCCCGCTTCTCCACTCACATACAGTTGGACAGGCTTAAATGATGTACATGAGCACTCTTTCTTCTCATGACTGAATCCATGTTCAACCTGTTCTGTGACTTCGTCATATATCTGTTTCTGCTTAAGGTTTAATTGTTTCACCAAATCTTCTAAGTTAACTACATCATCTTGAGCTTGCTCCATGGCTCTTTCCACATCATCCATGGCAGTGGCAGCTTCATTTTGGATAATTGGTCCTCCTAGTGGATCCTGACTCAATGAAGCAGAACTCTGACTGTTTTGAGAACTGTCTCTAGCAATCTCTGCTGCAATTGTGGCTTCTTACTCTATTTCTTCGTTCAACATTTGCAGTTAATTTGGAAAATCAGAACATTCTATGGTTTCCTTGGTTGCATTAAAACAGTCTTCGTAACAGAGAAGATCTCCAAGTAGTTCCTCTTCTGTACGCCATGGTTTAAAGAGTTGCAAAAGAGCCAAATAGTAATATTCTCTTTTGTCTGGATTTTCGCAACTCAATTTTCGATGATTAATCAAATGGCCTTTTCTCTGCTTCACTACACATCCTTCACACCCAATGATAGCATATATTCCATTGTTGATATCTTCTCTGATGGTCCTCTTATAAATATAGTTTTGCAGAACTTCATACAAGCAACTGTTCTCAAGATGACTACTTCTATTTGGATAGTATGTATCCAACATGTTTGTCTTCAAAATATCTGCACTGTTTGGTTCTTTCTCCGCCAAATACTCAATTTCTTGTACAGATTTTAAAACTCGGTTTCGTGTTGCAGCAAGACCTAGACTCACCCAAATAATTGTTCTAGACTTGGCGTAGAGACTTGCTGATGATAACCGATCAGAACATTCATATGCTCCAATTTCTCGATGTGACAACATCTTCAAACTGAAACTGCACAATTTCTTGCTTATACTCTTTTCATGTGAAATGTCCTCCCACATTTCCTTCAGTACTGTCTTTTCTTTTTTTGTGACGTAAGACATCACATATCGAGCCACAGCAATAGAGTTGTCAGCAACGAATCGAATATCCATGTTAGCATTCCACATGGACAAAATCACTGGGTTGTAGTCGTTGATGTACTTGGACTCTTCGTTTCTTTTTAAATTGTATGTATTTTTTGGTGATTTTCTCGTCACAGTATGTCGTAGAGAAGACAACAAATTATTTACTCTTCCTTTAGAAATCACTGGTCGTGGAAATGCGAAACGACATTTTGTGTAGAACTTGTCTTTGTTTCTGAATTTTCGACGACAGTACTTTCCATAACGATGTGATTGAAAGCGTAAAACTGGTTGCCTTAAACTGTTTTCTTCGGTAGTTTTCGGAACAGCACATGTTGAATACTCTTCAATGAAACTCATCACTGTGTCATCCGAATCTGTTCCAAATTTTGGTGCATCTTTATTCCATAACAACATATGTATGTGAGGAGCACCTCTCGCTTGATACTCCTTTCTCCAAAAGAAATCCAAAACCTCTCCAAGGGGAGGATTTTTTTTGTTGGTAATGAAAGACATCATAGCTTCAAATCTATGAATGAAATATCTGCATACATTCACTGGATCCAAAGAACACAGTTCCCCAGGTGTTTTGAATTCTATATTTTGAATGTTTGCATTTGCCTCTCGTAGAAATAGAAGTAAGTCATCCCATGCATACTCAGCACAGCTAAGAGTGAGGAACCATGTAGGAGTTCCTAAGTTTCTTAGCATACATTTCAATTCTCCATGACGACGGTACCAATACTCGTTTGTACCACGCTGACATGCCATGAGATTGATTAGATGAGATTCCAAAATATTGTCTTGCAGATTGACTTTCTCCATAAAGTCCCTCACCGAAACATTTTGCAGATGTGCTCCACTTTTCAGTATATGGTTTACTGCATAAGAAAGCCCAGACAAGTCACTTTCATACAGTAGATGAAACAAATATGGGATGCATTGACGAAACCTTGGATCTTCAGCATATAATCTTAAAGTCCGGTATTCAGATGCTGGAATTTGAAGTGGTCGATCGTCATATCGTCCACCTCGATCTGTTGGAAAAAGCTGTGGAAAACAACGAGCTTCCAAACTTTCTTCCCATACACTAATGGGACTTCCTTTTGCAGCTTTCATTTGAAACAAGTCAATTGCATTCCCCATTACTTCTTTGGAATGCAAAGGATGAACAGTATAATGTTAATATATTTCTTCACTTCTAGACACATCAACTTTTTCAATTTGGCCGGTTGAACAATCACTGTCGTCTTCTGCACCTGTTTCGTCTGCTCCAACACATACATCTTTGTAGTACTCATTGTTTTTGACCAAATACAACGTTGCCTTTTTGACTTTCCTAACATCCACTAAATCTTGCCAGATTTTCTTACTCTTTGTCGGAACCCCATTAACTAGAACAACCAGAGGTTCCTCTTCCACTTTCTCTACACCAATTGTATCAATATTTTTCTTGAAATCTAGAGGCAAATAAACAACTCTTCCCTTTAATCCTCTCTGTAAATCCGAAGGAGGCAATTTCCCTATCTTAGGCTCCATGCGAACAATAGCCTGAAAAGGATGGACACATTGAATCAGAATAGATTCATATGTATTTAAATCCATCAATTCAGGAGGAATGTCTACCAACTCAAGATTATTGTGAACAGCTCTAACAGGCATTCTGTTTTCATTTAATTTATTATAACAACATTTACAAATAAGCTGATCAGAACTCAAATCAAAAGAATTCTCCACCATCAAAAAAGTTTAAATTCTTCCATTCAGTATTATTTTCAATTTCACTTTCTGCATATAAATCAACTAACCTAGTCTGATTCTTATAATGAGTTCGTCGACAACACACACAAGTAAAATTAGGCCTTTCACTTGATTTCACCTTAAACTTGCTAATTTCCTGGTCAAACTTTTCTGTACTTGAAATGTGTACATTGTCTTCCACATTACCTTCTATTACTGTGTCAATTTCTACACTGTCCTCTTTTTCACCAAAGTAACAAATCTCAATATCTTCACAAATCTTCTTCACATCTAATTCAGTTCCATGCAAAAGAGCACTGTTTAACTGTTTAAGCTTAAGTGCTGGACTTTTTGCATAATACAACATTCTCACTAATTTCCTCATTTTGTTATGATGCACTGCTAACATCCTAAAATGATGAAAAACACTCTGACATACTTTTCTAGAAAGACAAGCCAGTGAATGCCCTTGCAAACCTGTGTTTTCTCTCACTCTGCAAGGATCATAGGGCCAGATGTAGGTGGGAGATTTTGGCCATTTACCGGCCGGTAACGGCCGAATTCGGCCGTTACCGACCGGTAAATGGCCATGGAGATGTAGGGGGATAAAAAACATGCATTTTCGGTAATTTTACCGAATCGGTAATTTTACCGATTCGGTAAAATTACAGAATCGGTAAAATTACCGAATCTGTATATTTTACCGAATCTGTAAATATACCGGTCGGTAAAATTACCGAAAGTGCATTTTTGGTATGTAGGTGCCAAGTTTAACAATGACACATGGCTTTGAAAATCGGTATTTTACCATGCAATACAATTGCATGGTAAAATACAGATTCAGGTGTACATGCACATCTGTGCATGTACACCTGTGCCATGTGGCACACATACATGCCCTTAGGGCATGCATGTATGTGTGCCACATGGCACACAAGCCTAAAACAGGGTTGCCAGAGGGTGTCAAAGTGACACCCCCTGCACCCTTGCAAAATTCGGTATTTACCGATTCGGTAAATACCGAATCGGTATTTGATATAGAATCCTATGGGCTTCAAGGCCCATAGGATTCAATATCAAATACCGATTTTTTGTGATTCGGTAAAATTTACCGAATTGGTACCTACATTAGAAATACCTACTCTTAATTTCCGAATCGGTAAAATTCCGTAATTAAGAGTCGGTATTTCTGATTTTGCTACATCTAACCCTAAGTCTTGCAAAATCTTCATTTTCTGTTTTAGACTTTTCTTACTATATGTACGTAAGAAATTACGAAGCAAATCGATCGATTCCTGTCGCACACTACAAATACTACTACACTTCCAAGTGTACACTGGACCCTTAGTACGTCTCCCTAAAACTTCATCAGTTAACACCTCTTCTGCATTTCTAGACACAAGTTTCTCTTTTTCAATCGGACAACCATGCTCGACCACTGGTGTCAACTGCATGCACCAAATCATTCTCCTGGAAGTAACTCTCCTCATTAAAAAATGGCTCACAACTTGAACTATGCATCCATTCTCCAGAAAAAACTTTACAAAAATGAGTCAGATTAATTACTCTTTTGCATCTATTCTTTGATTTGAAAACATCAATTGTCTTGTTAAGTGTCCTAATTCTATTGATTACTAAAATAAATAATTGTTTTTAAGTTCAAAAGCCTGATCAACAATCTTCTCTACATTTTTCTTTTTCTTATAAAAAGCAGCTCTCTGTTTACCTTTTTTAATATTTTTTAACAAATTTAAAACCACCCTATTGCGAAACATTCGTTTACGAATGTCCCTAAATTGGTTTTGCCTTCTATTCCTATACATATTATTCTCTCCTGCTCCAGTAGTAACATTTTTGGGGGGCTTCTCCTTCCTTTTCAAATTTGCTCTCTCCTTCTGTATACTCCGGTCCTCATCAACATTTTTTTTTTATCTACATATGTTCCGAAAGAAAGACTTAGTTGTCTTACCAGGAGCTTTTTTCCTGTTTTTTGAAGTATTTGTTGTAGACGAGTGTTTTAATTCCGTTGCTGTTTTTGATTTTTTCCGCTTTGCATCTTTCCTTCTCCACTGCCTTGACGGCATGTTTCCTTACTATTGAAATCTTGTTTTCAATCTGTGGAAAACAAAAAAAAGAAAACACATTATACACCACTATTACCAAACAACAAAGCAATGACAAAAAGCAAATGATATAAACACTAGTTTACAACATATCTAAGTTTATACCACAGCAACTATGTAACTAGGAGTAAGACAGATAAAAAGTGCTAGAGGGAGTAACACAAAGAGACAGGGAGAGTCAGACAAAGAAACAAGTAGAGGGAGTAAAACATAGAGAAGGAGTTAGACAGAGAGAGTGTATAATATGTTGTAAGACAGAGAAAGGATGTAATAGGGAGAGGGAGTAAGTCAAAGAAAGGGAGAAAGGGATTAAGTCAGAAAAAGGATGTAACAGGGTGGAAGATAGGGAAAGGGTGTAAGAGGATGTAAGACAGAGAGAGGGTATTAGAACGGGAGAGGATGTAAAAGAGACTAAAACACATAGAGGCTGTAAAAGGGAGCGAGAGATAGTAACTTTGAGAGAGGGTGTAAGAGGAAGTAAATCAGAGAGAGGATGCAACAAGGAGTAAATCAGACAGAGGGTGTAACACAAAGAGAAGAAGAGAATAAAAAAGTCATAAAGAGGGAGAGAGGGTGTAAAACACACAAAAGGTGTATTTGGGGTGTAAGTCTGGGAGAGAATGTTACAAAGAGAAAGGTTGTAAGACGGAGTAAATCAGGAAGAGGATGTAAGAGAAAGTATGACTTACAAATTGCTGTAACAAAGAGAGAGAGGGAATAAATTAGAGACAGGGTGTAAGAGAAAGTAAGTCAAAGAGAGAGTGTAACACAGAGTCAGGATGTAAAAAGGAATAAGTCAGAGAGAGGGTGTTAGAAGGGGACAGGTGGAAAATAGACTTAGGGGTCGATTAGGATCGCGGACGGACTTGCGTCCGTCCGCGACCCAAGAGCAGGAGGGAACCTCCGCATGGCATGCGGAGTTCCCTCCTGTGCAATTAGGATGTGACCGCAAGGGTTGCGGTCACATCCTCTATTTTTAACATTGCAGCGGGTGGAGCTTCAAGCTGCACCCGCCGCAATGTTAAAAATGCATGTGTTGCATTTGCATGCAGTAAGAGGCAGGCACCGCGCGGTGCCTGCCGCTTTCTGCATGCAAATGCAGGGGGGTACCATAGGTACCCCCCATGTGCACCCCCCACCCCCCCTTCACCTAGGGGGCCCGCAACGGGCCCCCGCAGTGAAGTTCCGTATGTTTTTCCACGGCGGAAAACCCGCCGCGGAAAAGCATACTTTACAGGCCATCCTAATATGGTGGACGGTGTCTGACAGACACCATCACCATATTAGAGCTTTTCCGCCGCGGTTGTAAGCCAGCCGCGGCGGAAAAGCTGCGGACGGAAACCAGGACCCACCAGCCATCCTAATGTGGCGGTGGGTCTTTGGTCAGTCCGCTGCGGTTTTTTCGCATCCTCTGGGCCGGCGGTGCCTTCCGCCGGCCCCGAGGATGCGGAAAAACCGCGATCCTAATGACCCCCTAAGTCAGGAAGAGAATATAATAGAGACTAATACATTGTTGATAATGCTTGGTAAAGAAATGTTAGTGCATAAAGGAATTGTATTTTGTAAATGAGTGAGATTTCAGTAGTGTAATGCTTATACATATGACCTGTGCTCTAATTTGTAAATGTAATTTAAAAAAAGATTTCGGGCACATGAATTGGTTTTACATTATTGACAAGGATTAGATAGTATCTGCATGATTAAAAAAATATATTAGCATATTTCACAGTCATGCCACCTGTGTTTCCTCAGATTAGTAAGCAGATTGTGCAGATGAGGTGAGGCCTGTCCAAGGGTGCAGAGGAGATAAGTCCTGTGTCCAACAGGGCTGTGGACAGGACTTACCTCCTCTGCACCCCTGGACAAGCCTCACCTCATCTGCACAATATGCTTACAAATCGAATGCTTGTACATAGGACGAGCGCTCTGTTTCTTGAATGTTATTGGAAAAACGATTTTGGGGCAAATGAATAGCTTTTACATTTTTGAGAAGGAATAAATAGTGTCCGCAAGATTAAATAGATATATTTGAACCTTTCACAATCATGTCACCTGTGTTTTCTCAGATTAGTAAGTACATTGTGCACATGAGGTGAGGCCTGTTCAGGGGTGCAGAAGAGGTAAGGCCTGTGTCGAAGAGTGCATTGGACAGGACTCACCTCCTCTGACCCTTGAACAATCCTCACCTCCTCCGTGCACCCTGGACAGGCATCAATGTATTGGGTATAATTGATGGTAACAGGATGCAGATAAGGTGAGGCCTAAGCAGGAGTGCAGATGAGATGAGGCCTGTCCAGAGGAGCAGAGGTGTTGAGGCCTGTGTCTAAGAGGGCAGTGGAATGGACTTCATGAAGCCTCTCCCCCACTGCACTCTTAGACACAGCCCTCACTTCCTTTGCAACCCTGGACAGGCTTCTCTCCCACTACACTCTTGAACACAGGCCTCACCTCCTCTGCACCCCTGGACAATCCTCACCTCATCTGCAACCCTGAACAAACCTCACCTCATCTGCACCCCTAGACAGGCCTCAGCTCATCTACACCCCTGGACACGCCTCACCTCATCTGCACCCTGTTACCATCAATTATACCCAATACATTGAGGCCTGTCCAAGGGGCACAGAGGAGATGAATCTTTTCCAAGAGTCAGAGGACGTGAGTCCTCTACACTGCACTCATGGACACAGGACTCATCTCCTTTGCACCCCTGCACATGCCTCACCTCATCTGCACAATCTACTTCCTAATCTGAGAAAACGCAGGTGACATGATTGTGAAAGGTTCAAATATATCTATTTAATCTTGCAGACACTATTTATTCCTTCTCAAAAATGTGAAAGCCATTCATCTGCCTCAAAATCGTTTTTTGAATAACATTTTGGAAAAAGAGCGCAGGTCCTATGTACAAGCATTCAATTTCACTACTGAAACCTCACTATTTCACAAAATACAAATCCTCTATCTTGCAAATGTTGATACCAAGCATTATCAAAAAACATGACACAAACCAACAGCAAAGAAGCTCAACGTGCTTCCTAATCTAAGGTAACAAAGGTGACATGATTGTGAATGGTTCAAATATATTTATTTAATCATGCAGACACTATTTATTCCTTCTGAAAAATGTAAAAGGCATTCATTTGCCCCAAAATCGTTTTTTAAATAACATTTTAGAAACAAAGCACAGGTCATATGTACAAGCATTCCAGGTCACTACTGAAACTTCACTATTTCACAAAATACATTTCCTCTCTCTTGCAAACATTCCTAGCAAGCATTATCAAAAAACATGACACAAAACAACCAGGGCCGGACTGGCTACCGGGCAGTTGTGTGTACTGCCGAGCTGGGGGCTCATTTCTCTGTGGTGGGGGCCTATTTCGTTGATGGGGACCTGCGTGCGCATTGAAATATAAAAAGCAAAATGATTTTCGTTTTTCACACGCAGGTCCCTATCAACGAAATTAGCCCCCAGCTCGGCAGCACACACAACTGCCCGGTAGCCAGTCCGGCCCTGAAAACAACAGCAAAGAAGCTCAATGTGCTTCTTAATCTGAGGTAACACAGGTGACATGATTGTGAAAGGTTCAAATATATTTATTTAATCATGCAGACACTATTTATTCCTTCTCAAAAATGTAAAAGCCATTCATTTGCCCCAAAATCGTTTTTTAAATAACATTTAAGAAACAGTGCGCAGATCCTATGTACAAGCATTCATTTTCACTAGTGAAACCTCACTATTTCACAAAATACAAATCCTCTATCTTGCAAATGTTGATACCAAGCATTATCAAAAAACATGACACAAACCAACAGCAAAGAAGCTCAACGTGTTTCCTAATCTGAGGTAACACAGGTGACATGATTGTGAATGGTTCAAATATATTTATTTAATCATGCAGACACTATTTATTCCTTGTCAAAAATGTAAAAGCCATTCATTTGCTCCAAAATAGTTTTTTAAATAACATTTAAGAAACAGTGCGCAGATCCTATGTACAAGCATTCATTTTCACTAGTGAAACCTCACTACTTCACAAAATACAAATCCTCTATCTTGCAAATGTTGATACCAAGCATTATCAAAAAACATGACACAAACCAACAGCAAAGAAGCTCAACGTGCTTCCTAATCTGAGGTAACACAGGTGACATGATTGTGAATGGTTCAAATATATTTATTTAATCATGCAGACACTATTTATTCCTTCTCAAAAATGTAAAAGCCATTCATTTGCCCCAAAATCATTTTTTAAATAACATTTTAGAAACAAAGCGCAGGTCATATGTACAAGCATTCCAGGTCACTACTGAAACTTCACATTTTTACAAAATACAATTCCTCTTTCCAGCAACAACTTTTTATCAAGCATGTTCAAAAAATATGAAGAAAGTCACATTAAAAAAACACATTTTGCTTCCAAAACTTCTCCATAGAGTATACAAGTCTCTATCTATATTAAATGAATCATTACTCACCTTTACAAATGCTTTGGGAGATTGAGAACAGTGTCAGACACACACACCAATATTTCTTTAACAGAGCAAAAGGTATGTACTCCAGGCACTGCAACCATGAATGGCACAGAAAACCTCTAATTCTACACACATACCCCTCATGTTAACCAATTAAAACTATTCCCTCTCTATTTTCAAACCAACACCCTTCCCCCCAACCCTTTCTATATGTTACCATAGCAATTCCCTCCT
The DNA here is from genome assembly GCF_964261635.1 of Lissotriton helveticus. NCBI lineage: Eukaryota > Metazoa > Chordata > Amphibia > Caudata > Salamandridae > Lissotriton > Lissotriton helveticus. The sequence goes on from NC_136061.1 coordinate 2,074,187,196, forward strand.
CACTGAGCTCTCAGGTTTAAAAGTTTAGTCTACAATGTTGCAATTGAACTCAGCAAGGATGTTTGACTTCTCAATATACCAGCTTATCCGGTGCTATGTTTCTTTAAATGACTTTTTCTTAACCATTCAAATTACTTCTTTCACAGAACAGAAGCATGCACCCTAACTTTCAGTTTTCAACTATCTGAATCCACCAATCATTGCTTGTGATTCAAGAGCACTGAAACTCCACAGTTTTTTTTTTGCAAACTCCTACTGTTCCAACTGCCATTTCATTCCTACACTTCATCTGACTGCACCAGAACCTCCTCTCACCATGTATTCTGTCTGGATTATTGGACATAGCTACATCCACTGGGCTCAAGGGTATGGAGCTATCATAAATTTTCACAACCTTGATTTACCAAATGTAGACATCAAGTGGATTGGCCAGAGAGGATTGAAATGTCATCAAATGATACCATTGGTGAAAACCTTTTACCATCTGCCACACCCTGACCTCATAATTTTGCACTGTGGTGGAAATGACCTAGGCACTTTGACTGAGGTAGGTCTGGAAATGGTTTTAAAGGACACCTTTGGGCAGTTGATGACACTTTCTCCACAAACTGCCTTGGTATATTCCAATATATGCCAAAGACAGAAATGGAAGTGGTCCAACCTATTTTGTCCACAATTTGAGAAAGCACGGAAACATGTGAATAAATCTGTTTCTGCTTACATGAGAGACTATGGAATGGGTTCAAAATACAACAACAACTTGCGTTACAACATGAAAGATATCTACAGAGGTTATGGTGGGCACTTCTCAGATGAGGGGAATAGAACATTCCTCCTGAATTTAAGACTGTGCATTGGAACCTACTTGTAGGTACCTAAATCAGGGCTTCCCTACCTCTCATCACTCAAAATGATTATTTTACTCTAAGTCTTTTCACTGTTTTTCACCAAATTACACTCCCCGGAACGCGTACCGGGCCCTCCCCCAGCAAAAAAAAAAAAAAAAATGTGTTGACCTATATGGGCCTCCTAAGCCCCCCTCAGAAAACGTAGGGGTCAGGGGGTGTCTACCGTGCCCCCTTTTACCCATTCCCAACGTAGTTTGTCCTCCATCTTGTGTCTTAAATCTACCAAAACACAAGTTCCCGTTGCACTGCGGGTACGCGTACCGGGGCGCGCACCGGTAAGCGCTCCCAACATTCTTTAAAAGTTAATTTACATGAAAACCACTGAAGAGACTTTCACCAAATATAGAACAGGTCCTACTACATACCAGTCCCTACCATTTTCCCAAATTTGATGGAATACCATTGAGCCATTTGGGCTGTAGCCCTGTCTAAATATCCTGAGGTAAATTACATGACAAAACACATATGAAGTGTTAGAATTTACAACCAATTAAAATGTTACTTTCATTTTCTACTTTTATTTCCTGACATTTGATTGCTTATGTACATGAATATAAATGAAAAATGAGAGGGAAACACGGCCATTTTGACTACAACTACCTGAGGTACATCTTTAAAGGATTTTCTCATTTATCTTCATCACCTTTATATAAGGTAAGTTGTTAATTTGTAAGGGGCACTTTAAGTTAATTTGTAAAAACGTTTTCTGATAGTTATTTACTGTCCCTCTGTTATAGCTATAGATTAAGATAGGCTTCTCTATTATAGTTATAGATTAAGTTAGGCTTCTCTGGTATAATTATGAATTTACTTAGGCTTCCTCACGTACACTTTTTAATATTTCTACTTCCTTCCTGATACCATACACTGCCCAAAGATAACTTCACTGTTAAAAACTCAGAAGTACCTCTCTGAACTTAAACCCAACAGTGCCCTAACCCTACTGATATAGTTATTTTTTATGCAATTTACAGCAAGAAAATGGAAGGAGAACAAGAAATCAACAATATTTCTTTCGAAATTACTGATGAAGAGATTGTTCTTCAAGATTATATTGACGAGGATTTTATGGATGAGTTTTTGGACCAACATTTTATTGACTATTTACAAGAAATTGAATCATGCAATTTTGAGGAGATTCCAGATCATCTGATGCTGGAAGTTTTATTAAACTATGAAAATTCTAACCAATACATTTTTATTTAATAATTAAAAATTGTTTGAGACATTCATTTTTATATGTAATTCATGAAGTAGTACCAAAATGATTATAATATAAAGTGAGACTCACAGTATACTGTGCAATTTTAAAACATCATAAGGGAGCAGGGTAGACTACCCATGATCCCCTAGGCCTTCTCAGGGAGTGCTTAAAGGATCTGTTTCTGCTTTCCTGACAGACTATGGTATGGACTCCATATACCGCAATAACTTCTGTAACAACATGCAAGATATCTACAGAAAAGAAGGTGTACATTGAATTTAAGACTCTGCATTGGTACCTACATGTTGGTACTTAAATCACCCACACAACACAACAACTCTATTCAGAGCTACCCTACCTCTAAGCACTTTAAATTATTATTTTACTGTTTCACTTGGTTGTCCCCATGGCACGCTCCCCGTACGCTCCCCGCGAAGCCCTTTTATGGCCCCCACATCAAAACTATGGGGTCAGGGGGGTCTACCCTGCCCCCTTTTGGTCATTTCCCCCTTTGTTTTTGCCACCTCTTGTGTCTCGATCCTACCGAGAAACAAGATGGCGACCGCTCCGGACTGTTTGGAATGTTGACAGACACCCGAAAGCCAATCAGCTTTCCGCTCGCGAACTCACGTTACGCGCTGGTACGGCCCCTGTGCGCGTACCGGGGCGCACTTATAGATATATATATATTTTTGAACCTAAATTACCCAAAATCCACTGGAGCGCATATCTTCAGACATAGCAAAGGCACATCAGGCTACCAGTCCCTACAATTTTGCCAAGTTTGGTGGGAATCCGTTCAGCCGTTCGGGGGTAAAAGTGAGTCCAACCGCACTATGGAAATTAACATGGGGAAAACACGTTTTGGGCCCCCCAAATATCTTGGCCCCCGCTTGACGAATCCCCCCCAAACTTTCAGAGAAGGAGCAGAGCGGAGCGGGCCATCTTATTTGAGAAATTTGCGAAGATTCGTCCACCAGCGCCAAAGTTATTGTCAATAGAATGTTGCGGATTTCCTATGGAAAACAATCCTAACTATAACTACCTACTGGCGACCGCCTATATCTATATAAACACTGCTGTGTGAAATTGAAGCATTAAACAAAGAGCTAAGCAAATCTGATAAAAAAGATTTTATCATGGCAAAACACAATGAAATCAATGAACGGCTAAAAAAACATGAGGATAGGATCAAGATAAGAAAAGTACATAAGTTTGCACATGATCAGGCCGACTATGAATTGTGCCAGATTTATACTTTCGCCCGTAAATACGATGCTGCTAAAAAACTGAAAATTAGTGGGAAAGATAAAGTGAACCCTCCAAATATCTTGCAACCGGTTACAAATGATGCGAACATTGTGAGTACTGATACAGAATCTGTGACTAGCGATTCCAGTATGGAAGGTGCAAACAATGATAGAACAATGAGCACTACTATACTCAATCAATCAATCAATCAATCAAAGCATTTATATAGCGCACTACTCACCCGGAGGGTCTCAAGGCGCTAGGGGAGGGGGGTCCGCTACTGCTCGAACAGCCAGGTCTTGTGTTGCTTCCTGAAGGCTAGGTGGTCCTGGGTCAGGCGGAGGTGGGTCAGGAGGGAGTTCCATGTCTTGGCGGCGAGGTAGGAGAAGGACCGTCCCCCTGTGGTGGCTCTTCGAATGCGGGGGACGGCAGCGAGGGCGTGGCCAGTCGATCGGAGCTGGCGTTTGGGAGCGTAGAAGTTGAGGCGACTGTTGAGGTACCCTGGGCCTTGGTTGTGTAGGGCTTTGTGTGCGTGGGTGAGGAGACGGAAGGTGATTCTCTTGTTGACCGGGAGTCAGTGCAGGTCTCTCAGGTGTCCGGAGATGTGGCTGCGACGGGGGATGTCCAGGATGAGTCGTGCTGAGGCGTTCTGGATCCGCTGGAGTCTCTTCTGGAGTTTGGCGGTGGTTCCGGCGTAGAGGGAGTTGCCGTAGTCCAGGCGGCTGGTGACGAGGGCCTGGGTGACCGTCTTCCTGGTCTCGGTGGGGATCCACCAGAAGATCTTACGTAGCATGCGCAGGATGTTGAAGCACGACGAGGAGACGGCGTTGACTTGTCTGGTCATGGAGAGGGAGGAGTCCAGGATGAATCCCAGGTTGCGTGCGTGGTCTGTTGGTTTGGGTGCGCTGCCCAGGGCGGGGGGCCACCAGGAGTCGTCCCAGGCGGAGGGTGAGGATCCCAGGATGAGGACTTCCGTCTTGTCCGAGTTCAGTTGGCTAAGCTTGGGAGAAGAGATTGATTATTTGGTGGAGGATCGGAGGCAAACGCTGACCCAGGAATATAAAGAAGCCAATAAAAAATGGCGGAATGCAAATAGAAGAGTGCGGCACCATCAGTGGAAGCGTGAAGTCAAAAGAAAAGAGGAAGAATCAATGGCGCAAGAAATAGATTTATGCCAGGATGAAAAAACAAACATTAATCTGTCTACAACTATATTAACAAAGGCGGAAGAACAGTTGCTCGCATTAGGTTTGCATTTTTGTCCAGGGAACAACTTTGATTATGCGAGAACGAGGATAGATGTGTTTTGTTTCATCCGAAAATTAAAGCTTAAAACATTTTTCACTATTAAAACTGGAATGGAAAAAACAACAAAAAATGCACAACCTGTTGAAACTGAGGCTCCACCGAGATTACATGATCTTAGCAATGAGCCAAATGAGGTTAGTCAAACAGAAATGCATACCGAGTCTACTCAACAGAGAATACAAATAATCAATCTACTTCAAAAAGGAGCTGGTGAAAGCCCATGTAAACCAAAATCTACATTTCTGCCGATCATGCCCAAAGACGCAGTCTATATTTTCCATGAGTGCGTCACAGATGAAATCAAGAAGTTACATCGCCAAGCAAACTATAAAAAAGGCAAAATGGAACATAATAAAGTACAATTTCAAAATCTGACGAACAAACTGAACAAAGATGTGGAAGTTGTCATTAAAAAATCAGACAAAGGTGGGAATATAGTGTTGTGGCCAAGACAGGACTATACACAAGAAGCGATGAGACAGCTTAACAATAAATGCTGTTATGAAAAAACAACTATGAAGGAATGCAGTAAAGCAAAAGACTCTATAAAAAAGGAGTTGATACACTGGAAGCGTGAAGGCTTGATCACCACTGGTGAATTTAAATACATGTTTAATGAACATCCAGTTCTGCCATTCCTATATTTGTTGCCAAAGGTCCACAAAAATGTCACTCCAATTCCGGGTCGCCCTATAATTTCAGCCATTAAGAGCATGACTGAGCATGTGGGGGAATATGTGGATTATTTTTTACGGATCACTGACATAATATCGAGTGACAGAATATCGACTAGCAAAAATATCGAGGAAAAAATATCTACAGACAAAATATATTGAGTTTGTATCTACAAACAGGTAAGTACAAAAATATCGAGTACAAAATATCGTTTACAAAAATATAGTTTTAAAAAATATAGACTTTATTAAAAACAGTGTTAAATTAAATTAAAATTAAAAATTAATTACTAAAATATACTTAAAAATACTTGAATTAACTTATAATAATTAAATAATTAATGAAAGTTATAAAAAAATGTACAATCATATTTGTTAAAACATATATATATATAAACATAATATAATTAAATAATATCCAATATTATAACCGTACGATAGCAGAAATTTAAAAAATACTATTCCCACTCCACAGAGTGCAACTGTAGTGAAAGCATTGGATAGCGTAGGGGTAAAAATTACTATTCCCACTCCAGTGGGTGCAACAGTGAGGATAGCATTGGATAGCGTAGGGGTCAAAATTACTATTCCCACTCCAGTGGGTGCAACAGTAGGGAAAGTGTGGGTTAGCGTAGGGGTAAAAATTACTATTCCCACTCCAGTGAGTACAACAGTAGGGAAAGCGTAGGATAGCGTAGGGGTTAAAATTACTATTCCCACTCCAAAGAGTGCAACAGTAGGAAAAGCGTTGGATAGCGTAGGGGTTTAAATTACTATTCCCACTCCAAAGAGTGCAACAGTAGGGAAAGCGTTGGATAGCGTAGAGGTAAAAATTACTATTCCCACTCCAGTGGGTGCAACAGTAGGGAAAGCATTGGATAGCGTAGAGGTAAAAATTATTATTCCCACTCCAGTGGGTGCAACAGTAGGGAAAGCGTTGGATAGCGTAGGGGTAAAAATTACTATTCCCACTCCAAATAGTGCAACAGTAGGGAAAACTTTGGTTAGCGTAGGGGTAAAAATTACTATTCCCACTCCAAAGAGTGCAACAGTAGGGAAATCGTTGGATAGCGTAGGGGTAAAAATTACTATTCCCACTCCAAAGAGTGCAACAGTAGGGAAAGCGTTGGATAGCGTAGGGGTTTAAATTACTTTTCCCACTCCAAAGAATGCAACAGTAGGGAAAGCGTTGGATAGCGTAGAGGTAAACATTACTATTCCCACTCCAGTGGGTGCAACAGTAGGGAAAGCATTGGATAGCGTAGGGGTTAAAATTACTATTCCCACTCCAAAGAGTGCAACAGTAGGGAAAGTGTTGGATAGCGTAGGGGTAAAAATTACTATTCCCACTCCAGTGAGTGCAACAGTAGGGAAAGTGTTGGATAGCGTAGGGGTAAAAATTACTATTCCCATTCCAGTGGGTGCAACAGTAGGGAAAACGTTGGATAGAGTAGAGGTAAAAATTACTATTCCCACTCCAGTGGGTGCAACAGTAGGGAAAACGTTGGATAGCATAGGGGTTAAAATAACTATTCCCACTCCAAAGAGTGCAACAGTAGGGAAAGTGTTGGATAGCGTAGGGGTAAAAATTACTATCCCCACTCCAGTGAGTGCAACAGTAGGGAAAGTGTTGGATAGCGTAGGGGTAAAAATTACTATTCCCATTCCAGTGGGTGCAACAGTAGGGAAAACGTTGGATAGAGTAGAGGTAAAAATTACTATTCCCACTCCAGTGGGTGCAACAGTAGGGAAAGCGTTGGATAGCATAGGGGTTAAAATAACTATTCCCACTCCAAAGAGTGCAACAGTAGGGAAAGTGTTGGATAGCGTAGGGGTAAAAATTACTATCCCCACTCCAGTGAGTGCAACAGTAGGGAAAGTGTTGGATAGCGTAGGGGTAAAAATTACTATTCCCACTCCATTGGGTGCAACAGTAGGGAAAGCGTTGGATAGCGTAGGGGTAAAAATGACTATTCAAACTCCAAAGAGTGCAACAGTAGGGAAAGCGTTGGATAGCGTAGCAGTAAAAATGTCTATTCCCACTCCAGTGGGTGCAACAGTGAGGAAAGCGTTGGATAGCGTAGGGGTAAAAATTACTATTCCCACTCCAGTGAGTGCAACAGTAGGGAAAGCGTTGGATAGCGTAGAGGTGAAAATTACTATTCCCACTCCAGTGAGTGCAACAGTAGGGAAAGCGTTGGATAGCGTAGGGGTAAAAATTACTATTCCAACTCCATTGAGTGCAACAGTAGGGAAAACGTTGGATAGCGTAGAGGTAAAAATTACTATTCCCACTCCAGAGAGTGCAACAGTAGGGAATTTAAATACTTCATATATTATTTCAATAAATATAAATATCTATCAAAAATTAATTAAAAGTAATTACTAATTTAATATAATGTAATAATTAATCAATTAAAATTACAAATTAAATTTAATTATTACAATTATTTAACTATTAATACAAATTAATTACAAATTAACAATTAATAATGTAACATTTAAAAATTAATTTACAATAATTTCAAATTAAATACAATTAAATAAATGTATTTATTTAATTAATTATAAATAAATAACTTCCCATCCTATTCCCCTATAAACCCACAACCCAGTACAGAAAATAAATTATTAAATTAACATAATTAGCAATTAATCAATTAATTTAAATTAATTAGCAATTCTAATTTATTTAATTACCCATAAAAAATTAATTAACAATTAATTCTAAAACAATACCAATAAATATGTTAACATATTTAATTAATTATAAAGAAATTACTTCCCACCCAATTCCCCTATAAACCCACAACCCGCTACAGAAAATAAATTAGTAAAATTAACATAATTAGTAATTAATCAATTAATTTTAATTAATTGCCAATTAATAGTTAATTAATTACCAAATATTAATTAATTAACAAATAATTAAAAATGAATAACAATAAATACATTTACATATTTAATTAATTATTATTTAATTACTTCCCACCCTAGTCCCCTATAAACCCACAACCCGCTACAGAATTAAATTACGCAAAAATTAAAAAATAAATATTTCATTACTTACAATTATTTATAACATAAATACACACTTTTAACACATATAATAACAAAATACACTATAAATAATTCAATATTATTAAAAAATCGATAATTTTAATAACCTATATTATATACTTCGATATTTTAACTGTCTATATTTTTAACAATCGATATTACATTACTTACCTTAAAAACGATATTTTTGATGTCTATATTCTGTACAGTCGATATTTTGTCCATTTGTTATTTAAAAGTCGATATTATGTCCAGTCGATATTTTGGAGTCGATATTTTGACTGTTCACCATTTTTTACAAGATCTGGTAAAATCATTGCCCTCATGTGTGAAAGACACAGGGGACTTTCTGAATAAAATTCGTGATATTCAATGGACAGACAACTTGACTCTAATAACATTGGATATAGAGTCGCTTTATACCAGTATTGAACACAAAATGGGTATAATTGCTGTTAAACATTTCCTAGAGTCAAAGTTGTGTGAACATTACCAACATAACAACATGTTATTGGCTTTGATTGAATGGTGTCTAAACAACAATTTTGTTTCATTTGGTAAGGATATCTATCAGCAGATCCAGGGTGTGGCCATGGGGGCCTGCTTCTCTCCTAGCTACGCGTGTTTGCACGTGAGCTATTGGGAGGAGCAGGTCCTCATGGTTCAACACCGCAAAATCTTCTCAAAGAAAATTGTACATTGGTTACGCTACATCGGTGATGTTTTTATTGTTTGGAATGACGGAACGGAATTGAAAGTGCAAAAGAATTTGTAAGAACTATCAATATTAACTGTATGAATTTGCACTTTACATCACATTTCAGTCAGACCAGAATAGAATTTTTAGATGTTAGCGTTTTTATCAATGAAGGTAGATTGACCACCACTGCCTATAGAAAGCCAACAGCTTCAAATGCAACACTGCATGCAACTAGTGCACATCCGAAGCATTTGATTGCCAGTATCCCGTTTGGGGAAATCCTGAGACTGAAACGAATTTGCAGCACGGTGGAGGAGTTTGAAAGCTGCAAACAGGATACTTTGGCTAGATTAAAAAAGAAAGGATACACAAATAAGATGCTAGTTGATGCTGTTAATAAATCTGAGATGAGATCAAGAGAATCATTGTTGCCGCAAAGAGATGAGGGTGAGGTAAACCTCGTTGACACCATTGATGACAGACCTAGACTAACTACAACATATAGCCGCCAAGAGAGAAGAATACGTTCCATTATTAACAAAAATTGGCCTATAGTCCTTATTGACAATGTTTTGAACAGTAGACTTCCATCTAAACCAACAATCACGTTTATGAAAACACAATGTATGGGGGCATTACTAACAAAAAACAGTCCAGAGTTAGCGACAAGGGAAACTTGGCTAAAACCCAGACAAAGCTTCGTTAAATGTACATCTTGTCGTGCGTGCAAATTTGGAATCAACACAACAAGGTCCAGGACTCCATTTAGAGAAAATTAGATAATGATTAAGGGCAATTACAACTGCCGAGCGATCACGCAGTTTATGTTCTCACGTGCATCTGTGGGCTTAGGTACGTTACATTAACAGTGATCTGGCCTATAAGGTTGCCGACACTTTAAAGAAGCACATAATAAGGACGTCAATTGTTTATCGTACTTTGTTATTGACTCTGTGCCAGCCCCTCACAGAGGTGGCAATCGGGAAAAATTACTGAGACAAAGAGAAACAAGGTTTATTTTAGAGCTTGATAGCAAATTCCCGAATGGACTGAACAATACCAAGGATATGCACACTTTTTTTATAGATTTATGTATTTTTTATGGTTTGATGTTATGTGACATTTTAGGACATGTTTACCAAGTGAGGTGAGATAGCCTAGATATACTCTAACACATATTATCTTTTCATATATTGAGTACATATTTTGATATGTCTGACCTTGATTACAATGTTCATAGCTAATATGCCCAACACGCTTGTTTGGTAAACTAAGACTTTGAGGTCACTATGCTCGTCCATTGTCCACGAGGAATCATAAGGGTGTAGACAACTTGCCTCTCACTTTTAGAAACTTCTTAAATAATTTTTTTTGAATCAACACTATGGGGTCAATTCCGATCCGGTAAAATCCCCGTCCGTACGAATCGTATCCGGAGCCGTTTCCGTACGACTCGTACGGACGCCGTACGACCGGACGATTCCGATCGGCCGACCCGGACGCGATTCGTACGGTACACGTTGATTCGTACGGAAAAGCGCACGATCACCTACACACCGTACGGCGCATACCCCCCATGATCGCAGGGGTACGCGCCGTACCCCTGTGATCATGCGGGGTACGTGCCGTACACCCAGCATACATGGGGTATGTGCCGTACACCCACCGTACATGGGGTACGGTGCGTACCCCATGTACGCTGGGTGTACGGCACATACCCCGCATGATCACAGGGGTACGGCGCGTACCCCTGCGATCATGGGGGGTACGTGCCGTACCCGGGGGGGCGTTCCGTACCTGTTTCGGCGCGAACTCTGCGTTTACGACTGTTTTCGGCTCCCGTAGGAAAAGGGTCGTACGGCGCGTACCCGACACGAATCATACTTGCTGGGTCCTAAAAACCAGCCGCGAACCGTAGTGATGTCGCGTACAGCCGGTTCCGAGTGAAACTCGTACGGAGATTTGAGTCGTACGGAGTACTGTACGACTCGTACGGAGTTTGGCACCTGGTACGGATTGTACTTCGTTGTACGTACGGGACGTCTACGGGTACGATTCGTATGGGGAAAAAACTCTCCGTACGACGATTCGGAGCGCATTTTACCGGATCGGAATCAACCTATATATATATTTTTTAGATATGCAATTTTATTGCATCATGCACTATATATAAACACATACATTTATGCAGTTTGTTTTTTGAAACATATATGTACATACAGATGGCGTATACAATAGTACTATGCACTGGAATTTAATTGTAATTATGGATTTTGCGATAAATGATACATGAGCATTTATGCGGTTATTTATAAACTGAAAGAAAACCAGCACTGTATTTCGCAGGTATTAATTCACCCTAGTTTTACATGACTAATAAGCATTCAAGCTGAGATATGATCATTGCATAATTTGCAGATTGTTTTTTGATATTGAAATCGGTATTGATTATTGAGTGATAATATGTATATTTTAAATTATTTATACATATTTATTTGAATTTTAAATATTGAATATATTTATTTATTTATTTGAAATCATACAATATTTATAAATGCGAGCATTCATGTTTTTTAGCAATATAAAATACATGGTTTATGGTGCCTCGTAAAACAAATGTGCCTATCAGAAATGTAATACTGTTGGTGAACATCAGCTCAGTACATGGTAAAAGCGTCTCTATTAAAATAACATAGTGTTTCTTCACTGCTCATTAATCACGTGGTGTAGCATTTGAGAGAAAAAATGTATAAAAAAACATGGAGTACCAATTACTCTGTATGTGATCAAGGGCACTTGATGCCCGAAACGCGTTATGGAAGGAAATATATATATAAAAGGAAAGTATGCCCTAAGGAATTGTATAAAATATGGATGCAAAAGAAAATATATTGGGGCACACACCATAAGCATCACAAATAGAGATGTAAGAAGAGGGCCTGTAACTCAGTTAGAAGCTTTTGGGTATGTAAAGCTGGTTGATGAAAATGTTATTCTGTCCATGGTTTTCTGGATAGATGTGCAGATACATTTACAGCAAAACTGTGTATGCAGCTGTTTCTCTCAGCTTTTTTCAAGAAAAATATATTTTACAAAACTTCCCACTAAAAGTAAAATATATTTTTAATATGCTGTAAAATGTATTTAAATGATGTTAGAATGTATCTAATTTAATTCAATTACTTTGAAAATATTAATGTTACATTAAAAAATTATTAACATTTTATAACAAACTGATTTTTTATATTTATATATACATATTTAAACATAGCATTAACATTTTTCATAATTGTAAAAAATTAAAATAAGTACATTTAGTTTAACATGAGTGCCTACAGGGTTTCATTATTAGGTGTTTCCTGCACAGCGCTTGTGAAATCTAATTTTTTTAATCTATCTTAAAAGGGGTTTACATCCCGCTTTCACTTCTTAGTTGTCATAGTAGAGTTTTTATTTATATAGCGCGAACTAGACCTGAACCGAATCAGGTATCAGAGCGCTTTACATAGCACCAGTTACGTTACATGAGGACGAACACACATTCATTTTAGGCACAGGGAGATTAAGTGATTTGCCCAGAATCACAGGAGGTTTTTTGTCGTTGTTACCGAGACTCGAACCCAGATCCCCAGGTCCGAGGTGGAGCGCCCTAGCCGTTAGGCCAACTCCTCTCATAGTGCTTGCCACTTAAATTTTCTTCCATTTCTATTGGTTGTAGCATTCTATTTTCATGTTGTTCCTTCTGTGTTTCTCTTATCAGTGTACAGTGGCCCACGTGCATATTCTCATCCACTTTGGCGGGTGGAACATTTTGTTAAGTTAAGGCTGCACAGTGTTTACTGTTTACCTTTACTTGTCTTCCTCAGGCTGCACACTTCTAAAGTGTGCTTGTAAGCAGCATTTTCTTTGGTTTTTCTGACTTTTTAAATTTAATTTCTTCCTTTTGATTGTTCAAAGATTATTTAAATGTCCACAATCCACACTCAAGTTCGCCACCCATGCCGACGACACCCTTAACACTGCTGAACACCTGCACTTCCGGATCCACACCGACCCCAACACCACCCTCAGAGGAACACTCATCTACAGTAACCCTGGGTGAAGTACTTCGCTTTGCCCATGGAGTGGGCGTAGTGTTGCCTACTTCGCCCTTTGTGATGGGCGTAGCGAAGTTGGCCGCCACCTGCCTCCCTTCCGCCCTCCCCTACATACCTTATTTTTGTTAAATAGCCTTAGAAAAGGAAATAAAAAGCACTTACCTTGTCCGCTGCGTCCCGGGGCTTCCTCTTCTAATCGTGCCGCCGTCTTGGATACCAATGCGCATGCGCGGCCGCCCGCGCATGCGCATTTCTCGCGAGTCCCGGACGCAGCGGACAAGGTAAGTGCTTTTTATTTACTTTTGTAAGGCTATTTAACAAAAATAAGGTATGTAGGGGAGGGGGCAGGTGGCGCGTAGTGGGGCTACGCGAAGTGCATAGGTGGACGTAGTTTCTCGCCCACTTCGCGTAGCTTCGCAAAGCCCCACTACGCCTACTACGCCCACCGTTAATCTACAGACCCCCAGACCCTAGGCTCAGTTCAGCAACTCCATTGTCGATCTCGCCAGCTTCCACGCACTCGCCTCCACGGACTACATCCTCCTCGGGGACCTGAACTTCCACCACGAGAACAACAACAATACCAACTCCACCACCCTGAGTGACAACCTCGACAACCTCAGCCTCAGACAACTTGTCACCACACCCACCCACACCGCCGGCCACACGCTGGATCCCATCGGCACCCATGTCGCCTTCGACCACACCACTGAACTCCACTGGACCAACCACCGCTGCATCCATTTCACCTTCAAGATACCAACCACGACCACCGCACCCAACAGCTGCCTCACTGTTGCTGGAGCAAAGTCACCGAAGACCGGCTGACCACCACCATCGCCCAGAACCCGCCCACCGACCTCACCAACCCAGACGCCGCAACCTCAGACAGTGGATCGACGACTGCGCCAAAACCCTCGCCCCGCTCAAGAAACCCTCCAACAACTACGCCAGCAAGTGAGCCACATGGTTCACCGATGAGCTCCAGACCTCCAAATGCGCATGCCGGAAACTGAAGGAAATATGGCTCCAGGAACCCACACCGGACAACCACGCAGCCCACAAGGACGCCACCCGCAGACACCACCACCTCATCAGAATAGCCAAGAGATCCTCCTTCAAAGGCCGCCTGGATAACAACGCACACAACAGCAAAGAGCTCTTCAGCATCGTAAAGGAACTCTCCGAGCCCAGCGCCAACACCAAGGACATCCCGCCCTCACGAGAACTGTGCGACTCACTAGCCATCTTCTTCCACCACAAGGTCGCTGACATCGACGACAGCTTCAACACCACGACTGCCCGGACTACGCCAGACTCCACCTCCCCTGTGAACACCACGAGCGCCATCTGCCTGACCTCCTAGTCCAACCTCAACGACGACGAGACACGCAAGGTCATGAACTCCATTCACTCAGGATCTCCGTCAGACCCGTGCCCACACCACATATTCATCAAAGTAGACGCAGCCATCGCACTCCAACTACTGAAGGTCATCAACATCTCCTTCAAAACAGCGACATTCCAGGAAAGCTGGAAGCACGCCAAAATCAACACCCTCCTCAAGAAGCTCAAGGTGGACCCAAAGGACCTCAAGAACTTCCGGCCCATCTCCCTGCTCCCGTTCCCGGCAAAGGTCATTGAGAAAATTGTCAACAGACAATTGGTCCGCCACCTGGAAGACAACAACTTCTTGGATCCATCCCAGTCCGGATTCAGACAAAACCACAGCACCGAGACAGCCCTCATCGCAGCCACAGATGACATCAGGCGCCAACTAGACAACGGCGAAACATCAGCCCTCATCCTCCTGGACCTGTCGGCCGCCTTCGACAGGGTCTGCCATCGCACTCTAAAGACACGCCTCCTAGAAGCCGGAATCCAAGAGAAGGCCCTTGACTGGACCACGTCCTTCCTCTCTGGCAGAACCCAGAGCGTCCGCCTCCCACCCTTCCGATCTGAAGTCACCGACATCATCTGCGGTGTCCCCCAGGGCTCATCCCTCAGCCCGAAGTTGTTCAACATCTACATGGCCCCTCTCGCACAAGTGGCCCGCCATCACGACCTCAACATCATCTCCTATGCCGACGACACCCAGCTCATCCTCTCCCTCACCAAGGACCCACACATCGCCAAAACCAACCTCTACGAGGGAATGAAGGCCGCCGCTGACTGGATGAGGAACAGCCGTCTGAAGCTGATCTCGGACAAGACGGAGGTACTCATCTTCGGACCCACCCCCTCAGCCTGGGACGACTCCTGGTGTCTGACCACACTGGGAACAGCACCAACAGCCACCGGCCATGCACGCAACCTAGGATTCCTACTTGACTCCTCCCTCTCCATGTCTAAGCAAGTCAACGCCGTCTTCTCCTCCTGCTATAACACCCTCCGCATGCTTCGCAAGATCTACAAGTGGATCCCGACCGAAACAAGAAGAACGGTGACACAGGCCCTCGTCAGCAGCAGACTGGACTACGGCAACGCACTCTACGCAGGAATCCCAGCCAAACACCTACGACGACTACAACGCATCCAAAACGCCTTCGCCCGACTGATCGTCAACGTCCCCCGCCGCAGCCACATCACCCCCCACCTGAGAGTCCTACACTGGCTCCCCGTCGAGAAGAGGATCACCTTCAAGATCCTCACCCATGCACACAAAGCACTCCACAATGCCGGACCAGCCTACCTGAACAGCAGACTCAGTCTCTACACCCCCACCCGCCAGCTCCGCTCCGCCAGCCTCACCCTCGCCGCTGTCCACCGCATCCAACGAACAACCTCTGACGGCAGATCCTTCTCCTACCTCGCCACCAAGACCTGGAACACCCTCCCTACCCACATACGGCAGAGCCAAGACCTACTCGCCTTCAGAAGACTCCTCAAGACCTGGCTCTTTGAGCAGTAGCAGCACCCCCTTCCCCTCAGCGCCTTGAGACCCTCACGGGTAAGTAGCGCACTCTACAAGTACTCTGATTGATTGATTGATTGAAATGTTATCTCATACTGTCAGCAAAAATTTCTGCTATGCTTGTCTTTTTACTTTGCAAACTTTGCTAGAGTATTTTCCACAGGAATAAAACTACAGAAAGCCCCCAGCTAGCCAATCACAAGAGAATTTTCTGTGACAAATCATGAGCTTGCTTTTGAGACCAATAAAAACATGGTTTACAGGCACGCTTCAGGAATTAATTCTCAGTTTCATTTCTGCAGCATGGATTGGAAAGCAACATGGTGTCTACTTTATGTATCTGTTCTGGTGTTTCCAGGTAAATCTTTGCAAGAAAGATGATGATCTGCATGCCACTCAGTAGTATATCACTTCTCAGCTGTTTTCAACAGCTCAGGTTTCCTATATGTTTGTAAATGAGTTGGTTGTATCACAACCTGTACATTCTGCAACAAAAAGACTTTCCTGAATAAATACAACAGTGTTATCAATTTGGAAGCATGAGATCTTCTTAGTCATTGCAATATGAAAAGAGAGTATGGAAAATCATTTTTAAACTTACTACTATCTGATTGTATGTGAGTTTGGCTTTATGACCCCTGCTTCAGCAACTAGAAAACAGGCAAATCTTCATGCAGTACTCCCAAGATTTGACTCCGACTAAACTTTTGAGAATGGAATTTGTGTTGACACCTGTTCAAGAATACCTAAGTACATGTGGGGCATACCAACAAATTACAGGGAGAGCTGAGCCAAGGGCCTAGCTCGGCTCTTATAGCCACATGCACAAGCCAAGCAACGAAAATGTTTGCTATGTAAATCATAAAACAAACATTGTGTAAAATATGATAAACTATCTTAAAAAATTTTAAAAAGTGGAAGCTTTGGCAGCAATACGTCACATAATGACACTGTAATTAGAAGTACCTATTGAAAGTGATAGTTTTCAAACTTGCCGCCATTTCAAAGATATTTTTCAGTAACTTATATTGCACAACTGCTCACCATGCTACAACTTACAACAAAACACAACTTAGGGCATCATTACAATGGTAGGCGGACTATTAGGTGGACATAGTCCGCCTGCCACCGTAACAGAGCGCGGGACCGACCACTGATGCTGCGGCGGTCCCACCATGCACATTAGGATGCACCTGCCACACTGGCGGGTGCATTCTGGGCCTTTTACATTGCGGGTGGATCTGCTGGCTGCAGACCCGCTCGCATCGTAAAAGGACAGTGCCCAGGATTGCCATGCACAAAAAGGTGCCTGCCACATAGTGCACTGCAATGAGGGAGGGTACCATAGGTACCCCCCTCATGTGCACCACCCACCCGCCCAACATCCTGGGGGCCCTCAACAGGCCCCCAATGTCAAATACTGCATCACCGCAATGGAAAGGCACTTCTCTATCTGCATCATAATATGGATGACGGTGTCTTGCAGACACCGCCACCATATTGTGTCCCTTTACCGACCGGTCGAGAATTCAACCGGCGTAAAATCTTTCCGCCATACTAATATGGCGGGGGGATAACCAGGGACACATGGCAGGCAGATCACCACCACCGGGCTGGCGGTGAGGACTGCAGGTGGTGGCAATCCGCCCAACATCATAATGGGGCCCTTAGTATTAATTACATAGGTGAAACTGATTTCATTTACCAATGCTTGTTAGTCCTAGACCCCATTATTTTCTGTGGGAGGATATTGCAGTAACATGTGTGTGGTGTGTGGTGTTAGATGTTCATCCTTTTTGAGCTGTAGTATATTTACTACTGCTTAGGGTCCTTTTAGGCTGTATTAACTAAGTGCTGAATGTGAATATCAATGGTTTTACTCTTTCATGGATGGGTGCACTTTCCTCCCTAACAACCTTCTAGCCAGTCCTTAAGACCTCTTGGCTCCTTCCTTAATTCCTCTCTTTTAAGTATTCCCCATTTTTCAGCCACTCCACTCTGTCCCTCCCACATTTACCGCTAAAAGTATACCTAGACCTCTGCAGTTGAGACAGAGAAATGTGACATAAAGATAGAAACGGTGGGAGTGTTGACCTCTGCATGTAGGTATGAAAATAGCATTTTGTAGTACATGAGGATTACTATTGTACCACCACTAAACATATTACAAAATGAAGTTTGTGAATATATGTCTGTAAGAAACTGGGTTGTTGGTTTACTGGAGTTTGAGCCCTGGTCAAGCAGCAAGAACAATCATTGTCTGGGTAAAGCCCAAACAGCCCCAAATTAAGTTGAGCTCAATCTCCTGGTAGCCTGGCACAGAGCAGTCAGGCTTAACTTAGAGGCAATGTGTAAAGTATTTGTGCAACACTTAAAATAGTAAAAGAGTGAAAAAACACCATAAAAGGAGCCCACAACACATTTAGAAAGATAGGGTAATTTTTAATAAATAGAACAAGACCAAAGCAACAAAAATCCAATCAGTAGAATTTTTGAATTTTAACATTTTTAGAGAAAATAGTGCCAAAAAGCACAAAGCGCCAACTGTGGATATCTAGTCACACCCCCTACGAGGCTGCAATGTGGAGTCCGTCACCGAGGCTGCTGTCAATGAAAGATGCAAGACCCTCTGCTGTGGATCCTGCTGCTCCTTCAGGGCAATATGTCGGTACAGAGGACTGCAAAGGTGATGCAGGTTTTTGTGATGAGACATATCCATGCACCAGCGGTAATGCATCGGTCCTCCTGGAGGATGTGCCACTCTGCAGAGGAGAAGCTTTGGTTCTGCTTGGGGATGCACTGCTCAGCAGAGAAGATGCATTGGCTCTGCTGGGAAGCACCTTAGTCCCACCTCCAAGGGTCCAGAACTGGGGTGGCACAACCTGACAGGGTAGACTCACAGATGGCAGAGTCCAGGTGCGGCTGCAAGATTGTTGGATGCCTTAGATGTCCCTAAGGCTTCAGATTAGGAGGCCAGCCAACTAGCTCTTTGGTGTCACTCGGGGATCTGTATTCAAGAGATGCAGGTTCAGTACTTCACAACCTGCCCTGCTATGTAGCAGGTCTGCACAGGAGGGCAGCAGTTCTTTCAGAGCAGCAGTCCTTTTTCCTGGCAGAGTATCCAAAGGTCCAGAAGTGTCCTAAGGAGTTCGTTTCTGAGGTCCTTCTTTTATTCCTGATGTCTTGTTTCTGAAAGGTGGGAGATGCTTCTAGACAGTGTTTTTTAAGTGCACAGATGTCCTGCCCTCCATGCTCTGGCTACAAGTTGGGTGAAGTGGCAAAGCAGGACTGTTAGGCTCTTTGTGTGAAGACAAGATACAGCCTATTCAAGTGTAAGTGAGGCTTGGCCCAGCTCCTGCCTCCCATCCTGCCAGTGATGGCCCTATCAGTCACACCTAAGCTCCCATTGTGTGTGGCTGTGTAGGTGGAATACACAAAGCCCAACTGCCAACTACACCTAGTCATGTGACCAGAGACAGGATGCAGGCACACAATGGCTAAGGAGAGAAAATGTAAACTTTGTCAAACTGGCATTTTCATAATTGTCATTTAAAATCCAACTTCACCATACTTTAAGATTTTAAATGTGGATTCCAGAGACA
This sequence comes from Lissotriton helveticus, assembly GCF_964261635.1. Classification (NCBI taxonomy): domain Eukaryota; kingdom Metazoa; phylum Chordata; class Amphibia; order Caudata; family Salamandridae; genus Lissotriton; species Lissotriton helveticus. The sequence continues at coordinate 2,074,206,914 of NC_136061.1, forward strand.
CCAAATTTGAATGGGAAGCGCACTTCCCATTTGGAAATTGTACTTATAACATGTACGAAAGTAACTCCACTGTGATCCTATGGGAGAGATAAGCCTTGCAGTAGCGAAAACTAATTTAAGAGTTTTTCAATATCAGGACATGTAAAAGTTAAGAGTACATGTCCTACTACTTGCATACATTGAACCCTGCCTTCTGGACTGTCCAGGGCCTACCCTAGGAATGATTGATATGTATTAAAAAATAATGTTTGGGCCTGGCAAAAGGTTTAAGTTGCCACGTTGAAATTGCACTTTAAACTGCACACAAAGACTCTGCAATGGCAGGCCTGAGACATGTTTGAAGGGCTACTTAAGTGGGAGGCACAATCAGTGCTCCAGGCCCACTAGTAGCATTCTAATTTACAGGTCCTGGGTACACATAGTAGGACTTTACCAGGGTTTTAAAGGTACATTAATTATGTCAATTAGGTATAAGCCAATATTACCATTGTTAGACCTGGCATCATTAGCGTGAGTCTCCCTTCCATTTTGACGGATTGCCTCCTCTGTTTTTGATATGTTTTTGCTTATTTTATGCTTTGGGCACTGTGCCACTGCTAATCAGTGCCACAGTGCAAGTGCTCCCTATGTTAAATTGATGTACTAATTTATTATTCCATGATTGGGTCATTTGATTTATCTGTCAGCCCCTAGTACAGTGCACCATGGGTGCCCAGGGCTTGTAAATCAAATGCTGCTGGTGTGCTTGCAGCACTGGTTGTGCCACCCGCAGAAGCAGCTTGTAAAGTGTGTCTCAGGGCTGCCATTGCAAGGCCTGTGTGCAGTCTAGCACTGCCATGTGGACTTGGGCAAGTGCACCCACTGGCCAGTCCCTAAAGCTTCCCTTTGCTTCATGTTAGACACCCCTATTGTAGGTCCAAGGGCAGGGTGCCTTGTAAGTATAAGGTAGGACATGCTCTGATGTGTGTAGCATGTTCTAATAGTGAATTACAGCCATTTTCGTTTTTCACTATTGACCTGTTCTCCATAGGCCAGAATGGGCAGTTAGAGTATTACATTCTTATAATCCTAACTGACTCAGGGAACATGGTAGAAATTCGAATTTAGTATTCCTGAACTCAGAATAATAAAGTACATCTTATAGTAAAGTTGATTTTAATATTCTGTGTTTGCAAATACCACTTTTAGAAAGCAGGTATTTACTTGCCTAACCATTTGAGCCTGCTACTTTTGCGTTGTGTATTCCTTGTCTGGGTTTGGGAGTGACAGGGCTGGGAAATTCCAAGAGACAGGCTGGGGCAGCCCAGTGGTCAATAAAGAGGTCTGCATTTAGATGGGGGGGGGGGGAGTTGCACCAGGGACCTGAATAGGGCTGGGCCTTCCCTCTAAAATGCTGGCTCCACCCCCTTTTGCTTGTCTGATGTCTCTGCCCTGCACTGTGAAAGGAGAGGAGGAACCATGTCAACAGAGTGCTCCAGAGCTGTATCTTCCCTCCCCTGTGCTGGCTCCACCTCCTGTGGGGCGGCTGTTGTCTCTGCCCTGCACAGTGAAAGGAAGAAGTCATGTAAACAAAGTGCTCAGGAACTGGTTTGGACTAGGCAGAGGCCTCTCTGCCTTCAGAGAACAAAGGATTTTGGGGTATAAATATTGGGACCCTGATCCCAAGAAATTAGATCACTTTTGAAACAAGTAACCTTTCTGCCAAGGAGAAGTACCAAGGAAGCTGCAGGAGTTTGGACTGCCCCTCTGCCAGTGTGCTGTTTGCTCGGTTGGCCTGCAGTGGTTGCTTCATTGCTAAGGGAAAGTAGAAGGAACTTTGGAAGGGCTTTCATCTACAGAATATTCTCCAAAGGCTTGAACTGTGCTTGCCTCCTGCTGAAGTCTCAGGGACAAAATACTTCACCTCCAGCTCCCTCCTGATTTTCTTTGCTGAGTATTCTGACTCCAGACACTTGCTTGCCGCTGGGAGCTGGAAGCGCGACGCATCGAGAAGAAGCGTGGCGGCGCCGCAGCTGAAATCATCGCAAAGCCGGAGAAGCGAGCCTTCGTTGCATCTCCCTGGAATCGTGTGTTCATCGAAGCTGTCTGCTATCGCATCACCGGAGAAGCGTGACGCCATCGTGAGAGTCGCCATTGCATCGCCGGAGAAGTGTATCTTAGGGCCTGTCGCAGCAAGTACAGAGTCGTCGCAAGGCTGTCAGGGCGTCATCGCATCGTCATCGCATCATCATCGCATCACCGCATCAAGGGCACCATCTTCTCGCATCGCAACCGGATCATCGCATTGCATCAAGGCTCTATCTTGCGCACCGCAACGGGCCCGCAGGCCGAGAATCTATGCATCACCTCTGCACCGGTAAGGCTCACGACGAGTCCCCTACTGAGGAAGGACGCAACCGTTCCCCCGGGTCACGGAACCGAAGCATCTCCCCTTTTGCGAGTCTTTTGTTAACTTTGCGTTACGCATCCAGGTGCTTTGTTGAGAACTTTGTTGCATTTACCAACAACTTGAACTAAGAGACTTTAATCATCTTTTAAGTAATCTTAAGTGTAGAATTGTGGAATTTTGTCGTTTGTGGTCTTGTGTTAAGTCTATATAAAGCATACTTATTTTTATAAAAACCTATGTTGTGTCCATCTGTAGTGTTTTCACTGTATTACTGTGTATATTCACAAATGCTTAACACACTGCCTCTGAGATAAGCCTGCCTGCTCGTGCCAAGCTACCAAGGGGGTGAGCAGGGGTTATTAAGGAGTGTAATCCCCTTATCCTGACTTAGAAGTAAGGGTCCCTATTTGGACAAAGGTGAATACCCTTGCCAACTAGAGACCCTCAGATCTAACAACCATGTTTAGAGGAGAGAGCCCATGCACTTTAACACGGGTTGACAGTGGTAAAGTGAACTGAGTCCTAAGGCCAGTAAAAAAATGGAGGAGGAAGGCAAAAAGTTAAGAGGGAAGACCATCCTAAGGCTGACAGATTTAACAATGTCAATATTGAAAAAATGGTATGAGGTGCAAATATCCATTTCACACCTCAGTGCTATATATACATTCTTCTGAACCACCTTGTTCATTTCTTATTTAATCCTGTAACCTCCCTCCTATGTGCCCAGAAATACAACTTACCTCAATAGGAATGGTGCTGCTGGAGGGTGCTAACACAGTGCGGAGGAATGTCGCTGCAGGAGCATATGGCAGCTAAATACTGATAGCTTGGAGCAAAACAGGTCAAGTAATTATGTGTTGGCCAGCAACAATTGATGATTCTTGAGAGAACACTGGTTCAGCATGAGGACCATGACAGAGAAGCAATGCTATGATGGCTGGTAAAACAGTGTGGAGAAAGATAACTTGTCAATGGAACATTTGTGAGGTTATCTTTTTAGTCTACATAAGTTATACACGATCAAGCACATTTCAGTTACAAAGTAAAGGGGTACGGAATGGTATCAGTGTACTGAATAACCTGTTCTGTGGATTTTTAATTCTCTCTCTACCGATTCCAGCCCTGAGGCAAGTTGTTACCTACCTGAAGCTGCTCATCTACCAAGATACATGATACTCTTAAAACGAGAATGACCAACACAATCCTGACTTTCAACGAGACCTTACAATCTCGAAGATCGCATCTTAGTTGCGCATTTATATGTGACTGGCGCTCAAATTTTCTTGTCATGTAACTTGTGTAAAGCGCTCAAATACCCTCAGTGGGTCTATTCCGCGCTATATAAAACTTTATAAATAAATAAAATAAAAATAAAAATAAAAAAGGGTTACAGAATGGTATCAGCGTACTAAATAATTGTTCTGTGGATGCTTTCTCTATATTGTTCTGAACGTGAGCTTCAGATGTGAATGTTGTAACTGCAAGATGACAGTGCAGTGTGTTCACATGTGTATTAAACGTCACAGCTGTTATTAGAACGTTTTAAAATGATATAAAATCATGTGAATTGGCAATTGTGAAATTAAACCAACGGGCTGGAAAGATATGGAAGCTGATTCATAAATAAAGTAAATGTAAACAGAACAGATTTACAATGTCATTTTGATTTTATGTGATATGCATTAAACTAAACCTGCATTAGAACACATTTCATTGTAGTCCAAGAACATTTTAGGCAACATTATTTTTACAAAGACGGTAGACCAAGGCCTTTTCGACAAACATTTTGACTGCACTGATGCTGCCATACTCCAATGTTAACAAAGAGGTGACTCATAATTGCTTGACTCTTATAACCTCAAAATACACGCCATTCTACATATGATCAAATTGTGCACTGCGACACACAAGCAGAAAATATACTTTTTTTTTTTAGAACGTGGTCCTTTTATTATCATGGAAGACAGGTATTGCTAGTTGTCATGCCTGGATATTTTTGCTAAGGAATTGCCCAATTAGATGACTAAGCTTAAAAAGATGCATCTTTCCTGAATCCTCTATGGTTTATTGCTTATGAAGTAAGAAAACTCATAATAGAGAAAAAAACTGAAAAGGAACACAAACATGAGTTAAATGGTACCTGCCAATTCCCCTGTTATAGATTCGAATGTGTTTAACACTCAGCCAGCACCTGTTGATTTTGTCATGCAGTTTCACTTATTGTCGTAAACCTGCCAAAAAGCGTGCTGCCCGTTCACTTAAAGCACTTCAGTGCCTCTTTAGAAGTAGGAAAGGCTGTATACACACAACTGCAAAACAATGCAAAACAAAACGTGGCACCTTAATTCAATATAGTAGCATGGATGTCACATTGTAAATGTGATAATTCAATGTTGTGAAGGTACAGATCTCATAACCTCTAGTTGCTATGTCATGAAGGAATCTAGGCTGCTCTGGTTTTGCTCAGTGAGAGCCTGTCAGTGCAGCTCTGGATTGCAGGGAGCACAGCTTCAGAAGGAGAGGGAAGAGGAGGCACAGAGTGGCGGGGGTTGGTGACAGGAGAGAGGTAAGGTATTTTATAGCAGTTGAAATCAAGGATAAATAATTTGGGGTGTTGGGGTAAACCTAACATGAAATTACAGACTGGTAAAAAAGTGAATTACGGGGATGTTTGTAACCTACGGGGTTCTGAGGAACATCAGAGACAACTCGGGCTTCGCTCTCGTCATCTATTTCATGTCACTCAGAACCCCCCTGTGAAAAATATCCCCGTAATTCACTGTTACCCATAAAGAATTCTATATGTTGTTGCTAACGAAATATATAACTCAGTTATGGAGAGTCAGCTTGTCCTCCATTAATTACATTACATTGACTAACGTTCTCGTATACTCTCTGGGAGTCCATGACGAGTCTTTTGGGAATAACATTGAACTGATGAGCCTTTTGATGGCCAAATGGGGAAGTAACAGAAAACTGTCCTTGCATTGTGAGAAAAATGAAGTTTGAAACAGCCCTAGATTAAATAGAGGAACACCCCATATTGTATTTCCAAAAATAAGATTTCTTCTCTGAAGCTCTCATATAAAACTTAGATAACAAATTATACTTTGCAAAGCTGTGAGCGTGCAACTCTAGTCACAATTTATTAATAAAGCATACATTTTATTGTTTAGCACCTTGTAAGTAAGAACAACAAAACTCCCTCCCCTCACCCCCCAACATCAGATGACATGAAGTACGATTTGTATGATTTTGACTTTTAGGATTGACTTTATGCATTTATAGTGGTCCTTGATATAGCTTGGTATAAACATGTGAAACCTGTCTGTATTTCCTGAAATGCATTTTGGCTAGTACACACTTGTATTTGTCTGATATGTCATTGGCATTCATCGCCTTCCCCTGTTTTCCTTTTGCATTTTACCGCATATTGAAGTAGCATCGTGTGACTATATATACACACGTATTTATGTTGTTCCAATGTGATACATATGGCATAATATAACGTTATTTAGAGCAAGTATACTAGCAAACGAATATTCACACATTTGATAATACAGTATATAGGTCAGATTTCATGTTATTATCACAATACAGAATAAATGACACAACAGTGCTCGATTTCTCACAGAATGCATGTTACAATGATTTGAAAGATGAAAACAACACTACCAATACACTTGAGACGTAATCTCAGTGCTAAGGCGGAGGAGCGTTGCCCCACAGCCAGGAAGCAGCAAAAGAAAGGGAAAATAATGCTACGTAATGTATTATGATTTTATTTTGTCCTACTGTGGCCATGTGCGTGAGAGGGCGGCAGAGCAGGGGAGGAGTGGTAGAACACTCCTGTGCGCAATGACTGTTTGGTTGGCCCTCTCGGGCCGCCCAAAACAGTCATGCACACTTCCCTGTTTTCCATGCAGGCTGCATTACAGCTTGCATGAAGAACATGCCCACGCCTCCAACCCCTGGCTGAGTGTTGTGTCACGGCACTCAGACAAATCACAACGCTGCATTGCAGAATTGTGATTGGTTGTGGGGAGCACTGGAGCCCTGGTGCTTCCTGCTTCCTATTTCTAACAAGAAGCCAGGAAGTGGACGGGATGGGCGACAGAAGATGCTGCGGCGGCCGGCTGAGAGGTAAGTGATTTTGTTTGTTTACCCTCAGTCCCCCACCCATGTGCCCCCGCCCGCCCACTGCTACTTCTAGGCAGCAGCTGTGACTGCCTAATCTGTGGGATATTAGCTCTATGAGTAGATTAAACCCATTGCATCACTGTTCTCATTTAATGCCTTTGCTTATAACTGTTAGACCTGACAGCCTTAGAGTAGTATTTCCCCAACTTTTTGCCTGCCCCTCTCCATTTTTCTGTACTCATTGTTGCTGGCTTTAGGACTGTAACACTTTAATAAGTGCTAAAGTGCTTGTGCTCTCTCCCCTAAACATGGTAACTTTGGCTCATACCCAATTGGCATATTTGCTTTGCTTATAAGTCCCTAGTAAAGTGAACTACATGTGCTCCGTTCCTGTCAATTAAATGCTACCAGTGGGCCTGCGACACTGATTGTGCCACCCACATATGAAGCCCCTTAACCATGTCTCAGGCCTGCCACTGCAGTACCTGTATGTGTGCAGGTTACTGCCACTTCAACTTGGCATTTAAAACTTCTTGCCAAGCTATAAACTCCCCTTTCATTGCATATACTCAAAGGGCATGGCGCTATGTAAGTAAAAGCCAGGACATGTATTTCCGTGGTTTACATGTCCTAGTAGTGACAAACAGCTAAATTCATTTTTCACTGCTGTGAGGCCTACTCCTCTCCTAAACTAGAATTGGGAATTCCTTAAAATAACTTTAAGCTGTAATTCATGATCCGAAAGGAGTAGCTTTTGCATGTTTCCTATCTTTGGAATGGTGATGAATAATTCTCTTTACCGGTAAATTCGGATTTAATATTACTATTTTAGAAATGCCACTTTTACAACGTATTTAGTGGGGTATTGTGATTGTGGCCAGGAGGTGCATTTCCCTTATGAATTAAGTTATAAAGAAGAATTCGAGAGCGAATACTTTTATCCTCTATGATTTTTGTGCAGAGACACGTTCCCTCTTATTTCCTCTACCACACAGGGCTTTAAGACCCCCAGAGGGACTATACAAAAATGCTAATCCCTAAGAATATCCCTGCTTTAAATCTCTAGTTGGACAAGCATATTTGAATGTCATATCTCTATATGTTTCTTTTCATTGTCAAATGAGTTGTTGTAAAATGTATATCTAATTATGTCTTATAAATTCAATGTTTATGCAATTGAGAAGTCAGAAAATGTATTTTTTAACAGTGTTAAATGTACACATTATATATATATGTACACTTTTAAAGTCTTTTTGCACTAAACTATATATAAAATACCAACTAATATTTGTTTTATATATATATGTGTATGCCTACTTGGATTGAGATGAGTGATACACAGTAACACCCAAAGATAAAATATAAGGACAGAGAGGAAGTGAAGGGAATACATATAGACAGCAAATAAGGACAGAAATTGCATGTCTGAACGTATATAGGCTTTAAGGTCCACAAGAATAACAGATAGATCTATGGTATCGGGGGTCTTATTGGTGGGACGCTCTGCCGAGGACCCTTTGAGCACGTTGGGTTGCGTGTTCTTGTAAATTGCACCTACTTCTCGCGGAACCCGCTTCGCGGGTCCCGCATTGTTGGCTTGCCTGTTGACCTCACGGACTGCTTGGGAGGTGTGCTGCTGGACGAGCAGGGCTGCGAGCGGAGTGCGAGCGCTGGCAAGGAACTACCTTTCCCAGAAGCGCCGCCGCCCGGATTGACATCACCTGGGCTGCTCTCCCTGCCCGCCCCTCCCCATCTGCTTCAAAAACCCCAGCCTATAGTTCACCTTTGGGACACTCTGCCGAGGATCCTTTGAGCACGTTGGGTTGCGTGTTCTTGTAAATTGCACTTACTTCTCGCGGAACCCGCTTCGCGGGTCCCGCATCGTTGGCTTGCCTGTTGACCTCACGGACTGCTTGGGAGGTGTGCTGCTGGACGAGCAGGGCTGCGAGCGGAGTGCGAGCGCTGGCAAGGAACTACCTTTCCCAGAAGCGTCGCCGCCCGGATTGACATCACCTGGGCTGCTCTCCCTGCCCGCCCCTCCCCATCTGCTTCAAAAACCCCAGCCTATAGTTCACCCTTGGGACGCTCTGCCGAGGACCCTTTGAGCACGTTGGGTTGCGTGTTCTTGTAAATTGCACCTACTTCTCGCGGAACCCGCTTCGCGGGTCCCGCATCGTTGGCTTGCCTGTTGACCTCACAGACTGCTTGGGAGGTGTGCTGCTGGACGAGCAGGGCTGCGAGCGGAGTGCGAGCGCTGGCAAGGAACTACCTTTCCCAGAAGCGCCGCCGCCCGGATTGACATCACCTGGGCTGCTCTCCCTGCTCGCCCCTCCCCTTTACTCATAGTCCTAATAATTGCTTGATTAGCCCCGCTGCGCAGGAGCGACCGGGAGAAGCCCGGAACAAGGGCGGGCCGTCTGTGGCCGTCCGTGGTCGGACGAGGTTGGGCTGGGCCAGACCTCCTGGGTCCTGGCCACGGATATATATATACTTGTTTGTCCTACCTTCTCTTCTCCTCTAGGTATATTGAGTTGGTGCCTATGTACCTTTTTTCTTCCATCTACATTTTTTATCCCCCTGTATAACTTGTCTCATATTCAGTATGCCTCTACGTTCGTGCAAAGATCGTTCTGTTGCCCTGCAGACGTCTAAAGGGGTGGTTTCTGGCCCTTTGGACGCCTTCATCACCAAGGCCACCGGGATATTGGAGAAAGAGATAGCTTTCGTAGAGAAAAGGCTTTCAATAGATCTTGTCAACGGGAAACGTTCTTCCTTAGGGCCACTGGCTTTTGCCACTAGTCCGTTACCCCCTCCTCTACCTGCTGTCAATTCTAATACTATTCCTGTCGTAGTTGATGTTCATTGTGGAGTCGAAGGCCATTCCTTGCCACATTGTAGCATCGACTCCGACAATAATTATACACTAGGGAGCGGGGGGGGAAGATAGTGTGCTGTCAAATAGCCCATCTTTATTAGTCTCTTCCATTGAGGAAGAATCCACGCATAAAAATATTCCTGGTAAAAGGAAGCGGAACAAGGAACAACAGAGAGGGGGTGTGTCTAAATTGCCCAAAATGGCTAGTCAGCCACTGACAGTTAATGATCATGACGCAACTAGTGGCTCTAAAAATTCCCTGCCTTCTAGTGTCCATGATACTTCTCTCTTTGCTCCAACAGGGGTCTTGAACCTTTGCCCTATAAGCATGGGAAGTAGTGATATTGATATACTTGCTAAAATGGAGTTTCTTTTCAAAACACTGTTGCTACCGGTCTTGGAAAGAACCAGGTTGATGAACTTAAAATTAGATGGACTAGAGACTCATGTATCCACCAATTGCTGTCTACTTAAACAATTGGTGGATGACCATGCTACACCACAGGCCTCTACCTCTGCTAGTAATACTAAGACCCAGGGGATCAAACCTTGTCCCACCCAGGCCCCCTCTCATATCAGACAGTTTCATAGTAATCACTCAGGAGAGAGTCCTAACATTCGTGCTGCTCCTAAACCATCCATTACCACCGTGGCTCGCCCACTAACACATAAGAAGGCTAGCTCCAACCCTAATGGCTCGGTGCAGCCTAGTTCCTCTGCAATAGTATCTATTACGCAGGCTCAGACTCCCAATAAGGGAACGTCCAAACCTTCCCCCAACCCAGTAGGGATTTCTGGAGCAGTAGCTGGGCGTGTAAATACAAATACAAATGCCAACCAACCTCCAAGGAAAACATTGAAAAGGGGACCACCACCAGTGGACCTTCCTATAGATGCTACGCCTTATACGATTGTTTTAACAGGCGTCGCACCGCTTAGGGAGGGTCACCTTAGAATCCCATGGTGACCTTATGAACAAGGTCGCCTTTTGGTTAAATAAAAATCGTCCCCTTCCACCCTCCTCGCCAACTAAGATCTTGACTGTTCGCAGAGTAGATTGGGTGGGCTATTGCAAGAAGGACTTAGAGGGCGATTGCATTCTCATAAATTTTCGGGATCCCTGGGTGGTAGATTATATTCATAGAGAGGCAAGATTTGGGAGGCTGGGGGACGTGCAATCCCTGGGATTGAACTATTTTTATCCAAAGAGACCCGGTGTTCGCCGCTCGGATTGCATCCCGATGCATAGATATGTAGGGAGGCACATGGTAGAGAGGGCACCCAACCCCCCTTTCTACCCCTGTTTGTCCAATCGGTTCGACTCTTTGTCTGGTCTTGAGGGAATTGACTGACTGCACTATGATAAAGGGCCAGTTAACCTTTGTACTGAAGTTAAAAGCACCTACTTGGTGGATTACGATTTAGATCAGGACATTGATGAGGGTGCTCCAGGGGAAGGAATAGACACTGCAATTCCAAACCCACATATACAGTCACCAGATACTTCATTGAGTCTAGCCACATATACTGAGGAGGAACTGGGTACCCTGGAGCCTACTATATCTCCTAGCTTAGTTGGATCGCTTAAGGTTGCCTCCTGGAACATAGCGGGACTAAAGGGTCGAATAGGTTCAGAGGATTGGGCCGTGTTCATAGATTCCTTTGATATCATCATTTTCCAGGAGAGCTGGGCCCCCGACCCCATATATCGAGTAGGGTACCTGCACTTTTACAAACCGGCGATACAGGGCCTTAAAGGGACAGCATCCGGAGGGCTAGTGGTCTGGGTAAGACAGTCCATTGGATATAGACCAACTGAACTCATAGTGGCCAATCCTGACTTATTAGGAATCAGGCTTAGTAGGGCAGATAAGCAGGATATAATAATTATAAATATCTATGCCCGCGGACGCCCAGGTGGTCGCAGACAGACTATCATGGATGATTTAGACCTGCTCCTTGATGAAATAGGAAGGCATAAAACTATTTTTTTAGCCGGGGACCTAAACTGTTCATTTGAACCACTGCTTAGTGTGGGCAAGGACTTGGGGGCAGTGGAAGATGCTGTTTGGGATATTCCGCCCTTACTTTTAGATAAGGGTGTGAAGGCAACAGAAGCGGCACTTCTCTGGCTAGGGTTGTGCCTGGAACGAGGTTACAGAGCCGCAAATGGGCGCACGCAATCTGACAAGGTAGGAAATCCCACCTTTAACAATGGGGTCAGTACGAGTAGGATAGATTATATTTTAATTAAAATAGAATTCTGGACACTGGTGATCGACATGGAGGTTGTGACAAGACCAGAGAGTGACCACAACCCCCTTTCATTAACCTTGAAGTTTGAAGGGGATAGAGGCGGACCCCCTAAAAATCTCTGTCTAACATCTGAAGTTTTTCTGACAAATGACAGAAGAAGAGTTAGATGGTCTCGGTTAGTTGAAGACCCCTCCATACTCAATGGTATAGAAAGGGAAGTTTTCGGCCACACTAAAACATATGAAAGCCCTCTTACATTCTTCGGGGGGCACTTTCCAGATAAGTAACCTCCATGACCTGTGCTTTTTAAAACTTAAAATCCTACTAACGCAACCATTTAACCCAAAGAAAGTAAAGGTACCAGGTCAACAAAATTCATGGTATAATAAGAGCTGTAGGGAAGCACATAGCTGTCTGATTAAGGCGATCCAAACTCGCGTCATTAATGATATTAAAATAGCGCGCCAATTATATAAAAGAGCCCAATGGGATGCCAAGAAAGAATGGGAGGAGCTGTTTTGGTCAGAGCTCCTTACGGCGAGCCAATCTTCCAATCAAATTAAATTTTGAGAAACCGTTAAGTGGGGCCTGAATCCTGATTCTAGAACCCCCGTTAATCATGTTTCTCCCGCTGAATGGGTGGCTTTTTATTCTTCCCAGTTTAAGGCTCCAAATACAGAGCACTGTATAGAACATACGATGGTAGTTTCTCCATCCTCCACTTCTTGTCCATCCTTAGTTTTTACTTCCTCTGAAGCAGAGTTGGCTCTCAGTGCGGTACAATCTGGAAAAGCTCCTGGAATGGATGCAGTACCAGCAGACCTTTTTAAAGTTAATTTACATATTTGGGTCCCCTACATAACTATGCTTATTAACGCCATTGCCAAAGGGGCAAGGATCCCAGTCTCTTGGAAAGGGGCAGAGATCTTGCCCATTTTTAAAAAAGGTGACCGATCGGTTCCGGGTAATTACCGCCCGATCAGTTTGATCGATACAATTCAAAAAATAACTGCAAGGATGATCCTTGTAAGAATTCAGGGGTGGATGGAACAGGTCAATATTTTATCTCCAATGCAAGCTGGTTTTAGATCTGGAACTAGTACCATAGATCAGGTTTTCAGACTAACTATGTTGTACTGGAAGGAGGGTAATTTATGCCGCATTTGTGGATCTCAAGTCGGCTTTCGACCTTGTGCCCAGGGAGAAAATGTGGAACGCTTTTAGCTTAATGGGCATGCCGCCTGAACTCTTGAACCTAGGAATTAGATTTCATGAGGATAATTTTGCCAGGGTGAGATGGGGTAAGCAAGGGCAAGTGACTGACAGCTTCCCAGTAACACGCGGCGTCCGCCAGGGATGTGTGCTGGCCCCTAATCTCTTCCTCTTGTTTATTAATCAAGTAGTCGAGTTTTTTGCTGATACCCCGACAGATGCACCAACTTTGGGAGGAACTAAGTATCCGATGCTAATTTTTGCTGACAATACGTTGCTCCTCTCAAAAACTCGAACAGGGTTACAATCTGCACTTAATAGATTCGATGAGTTCTGCAGGGTTAATGACTTACAAATTAATATTAGCAAGACTAAATTCATGGTCTTTAGTAAAAATCGCCCCATCAAAAGCTCAGTTAGTCTAAATGGCGCCAGTATAGAACAAGTAGAGGTAATGACCTATTTGGGTGTGACATTAGACTATCGCCTCAGTTGGAAACCGCAGATTGAGACATCATACCTTAAATTTGCACGCCTCACGGGCTGCTTAAATCAGGATGCATAAGAAGTCTTATACCAAACGTATTGCTCCAGTACTTAAGATCTACGAAGCTAAAATCAATGCAGCCACACTGTATGGTGCTGACCTTTGGGGGTTTAAAGATTTAACCCTTTTGGTCAAAGCCCAAAATAAATTCTTGCGGAATCTAACATGTCTTCCCCAATCTACACCTACCAAACCCCTGTTGTTAGATCTGGGGGTCAAGCCCATCAATGAGTTGGCCCGGTATCGTTTGGTGGCCCTGTGGCGACGGATTTGGACTTCTCCTGATCTTAATCTATTTGCTAGTGAATTAGATGAGATAAAAGCAACATGGGGTGCCTCAAAGATTGTATGGCTGAGGGAAGTGAAAATGGTCCTAGAAGAGATGGGTCTCAATCATCTCTGGGTCTCCCCGGGGACCTCTGTGTTCCCTTCTAAACAGGATCTTAAAGACCTGTATTGGGCCTCAGTTAAATATTCATCTATAGTTCAGTCAGACGATTCCACCAGTCTAACAGGCCTCTTTTTGACCCATAAGGTGACCCCCTCTCTGGAAACCTATTGGGATGTGATCACTAAGACCCTTGACCGGAAACTATACCACCAGTTCCGAGTTGGGTCTTTACCTATTAATTCTTTTACTACTAAGTGGTCCGCCAATTCATGCGTTGCATGCCCTTTCTGTCCAAACCATTCGGAGAGTGTGGGACATTTTTTCTTCGCCTGTCCTGCTTACCATGTACCTAGACTGAAATGGATTAGGCCCATTTGTTGTAGGCTAGGAGTTAAAGGGAGTGCTGAAGCCCTGAAGATATTCCGCACTAACACTTCTGAGCTGGTAGTGGTTGGCCTTGCTAAATTTCTTGGGTGGGCATGGGTTATTCGCACCAGGATCCCAAATGTATTTTAATCTTGAAATGTCTTTTCAAAATATGACAGCTATTGTATTTTTCTAACTCTAAAAGTCTTACCACATTGTGTAATATTCCTTTTAAAAAGATGACTGTAATGTTGGGCTTTTTACAAATAACTCTTTTTTACATTGTTGATAATTGAAATTGTGTCTTTTATGATTTTACTATCGAAATAAAGACTTATGAACTGAACTGGTGTATACCTACTTTTAGAAAGTGGACATTTCTCTGCTTGTACTGCTCTGTTTTCCTTACAGCCTGTCTCTAATATACATCTGGGCTAGATGACAGATCCCTTTTGCATTCAGCCAGAGACACAGGAAAGGGCGGGTGTGATTTAGCATCATCTGCATTCCGATGGGTCTTTATGGGTAGATAGAAAGAAGGGTCTAATCCTTACCCTTCAAAGGGTAGTGGCTTGACCCCATACAAAGAACTGATAAGCAGGCCTAAATGGTCCCTGTAACTGGCACATGCCCCATTGCTGTCGGCCTGAACTTTGGATTTGCACCTGTCCCTTGAGACCTGAAGTAACCTTTTTTAGCGTGACCAGCTTCTAAGCACTTTATTGCTTCAGATAAATGCCCTCTAGTTATCTAAACTGTTGTGGAATCTGAGTCTTTTTGTCATGTATTTATGGTGTTGTGGTATGAGTTATTACACAAATACTTTACAGATTGCTTTTTAAGTTAAGCCTGCCTGCTCTGTGCCAAGATACCAGGGGGTGAGCATAGGATAGTTTAGGATTATGTTGTGATTTACCTTAACTAGGATTGTGGTCCCTACTTGGATAGGGTGCATACCTCTGCCAACTAGAGGCCCGATTTCTGACAATAACTATTACACATAGTATAACAGCATGACATAACCAATCAGTGCACATCCACATTGAGTAAAATTATGTTTATTGCAATTGTTCTGTGAGGAGAAGGGCACCATGACCCACTTGAGGCATCACCTCTGTCTAGGCTTGGTCTATCACTTGGCTATGGTTATATTGAGACTCAACTATGCTAACGTGTTACTCCCGGATATTGCTAAAATACACCTAGCTTCTATGAAGTCTATACTTCATGTTGCATTTCGACTCATCACTGGTATGAATCACTCTAAGCACATTACTCCAGTGCTTAGTATGCTCACTTGGCTCACAATCAAAGCAAGAAGCATATTTAAAGTGGCTTTAATTACGCTCAAAGCCTTAAACCATGGCCCCTCGAAAACATAACTGCAAAAAAACTCATTGATTGAGCTTTCGATCTCTTTATAGTGCAGAATGAATGCACCAAGCATCAAAGAACAATTGGCCTCATGTCCAAAACTTTAAAATAAGAAGTCATAATTTGTGACAAATACCGATTTACAATATCATTTTTTTATTAGATATAAATTAAAAAATACCTTACGGAGATTATGAGTCGTAATTTACCTTTGCTAACTGCAATTGCTAACTTCAAAAAGATAAAATGTGCAAGTTGAGAATGGCATTCACAAATTGTGATTGCCAATCACGAATTGCAAATTTCGCTCTGGCTACTGCTGATTACATCAGCAACCTAAGAAGTAAAAAGCTACACTGTTTCTAAAGTGAACACATGAGATGGAAGTTCATTTTGGAGCTGTTAACATTTAAATTGAAATAAAATGTGTAGTCAGGAGTCTTCATAAGATGCTATCGGAAACAAGCTCTGAACTTGAATCCTAGTGTGTGGCTAAAGACGAGAAGGTATTTGGCAAAGCATCATTCAGTGCCATTGAGAGCACTAACAGATGCATATGGGCCAGAACCAGAGGTACCCTAAATGTAGTGGAAGTGACTAAATGTACCACTTAAGAAATATGAAAGAATTGGTATGACCACAGGCCAAGAACAAAGGAGAGGTTGGCATAATATCAAGGGATGCTACTACGATTGCAGGTGGACCAAGTACAGAAAAGTAATCACATGTATTAGAAATTGAGGTCTCTAATTGGCAGTGGCTTGCACACTGTCCAAGCAGGGTCCCCTCCTTCTAGTCAGGGTAGGGGGACTACACAGCTAAAACAACCCCTGCTCACCCCCTTGGTAGCTTGGCACAACAGTCAGGCTCATCATAGAGGAAATGTGTATGCCATTTGTACATAAACACACAGTAACACAGTTAAACACTACAAATGGACTCCACACCAGCTTAGAAAAATATCCAATCTTTATCTAAACCAAACAAGAACAAAGTGACAAAAATCCAACACACAGAACTTAAAATATCACTTATAAAAGGTTTCCTTTAAAAATATAGTTCCTAGAAGGCAATAGCTCCAACTGGGGCTAAAGTGACATCACGGCCAACCAAACCAACAGTTCAGTCCAACCGCAATGGAGTTGAGGGCCAGCTATGGCATCGGGGAAGACACAGAAACAGTACCTTGGAATTGAAGAGTCGTCGAGGACTTGCGGTGAAGAGTAGTTGTGAGGTGTCCCTGGAATCGTGAGGCGTCCATGCTGCAGATCATTGGAGAAGTCAGTGAGTCTTTGAAGTCACAAGAGTTACAGGTTGAACTCCATGAGATTGAAGTCAGGAGTGCTGACATCAACAGTGCAGAGGCTGCAGTGTCATTGTGTGCTGTGCGTAGTATACTTCATGATGCTGTGTCCGTGGCTTCTAAGCAGGCCGTGGCATGGTAGCAGTGTGAAGCGCTGACATCAGAGTCGACGACGCTGTTATCAGCATCCCGAGGCTGTGATGTCATCAAGGCAGTCTGGAGAGGTGAGGAGGTGACCACAGTTGTGGTGTAAGCAGTGGAGTCAGTGATGATGCTTAGGCGCCAGTGGCAGTGAGACTAAAGTTGCGGTGTAGTCAAAAAGCTGGCGCAACAAGGAGGTGCCCATGGTCACGGTGCAGTCAGTGGCATCCGTGTCAGCTAGAAATGTCATCGTTGGTGAGACCAGGCCTGGGGTGTCATCAAGGTCAGTACTGCGCTCACCCAGCTAGCAGTGACCACTGTGTTGGTGCAGGCAGAGGCATCGGTGACAGCATCTGGAATGCTTTCTTGAAGTTACAGCACAGCAAACATCTCCAATGGCACAGAACTGGAATTGGCAACACCTGGCAGGTTCAGGACTCCTAGCAATAGAGTCCAGGTGCTGACCCCGCCGAGACTTCCACCAGGAGGTAAGCACACACAAGCCCTTGGAGAAACTTGGAAAGCCGGAGTTCTGAAAGTAAAATGCAGTACATTTCATTGCTCACAGACAGAAACAGCAACTGCAGGCTAACCCGGCAAAGCAACACACTGCAAAAAGGCAGTACTCCTCCTGCCAGCTCTTCTGCTCTTCTTCTTGGCAAAGTCCTCAATCCAGAAATGTTCTAAAAGACTGGGGTTTTAGGTCCAATACTTATACCCCTTTTGTCCTTTGAAGCAGGCATTATTCAAAGGATTGTCTTTGTAATACACAAGTGCTTGACCTGCGGGGTCTTGGCTCAAGACACAATCCAGGGGGGTGGAGAGAACATTGTGAGAAGCCAGGTGCAGCTCAATTCAGGTGTATGTGACAACTCCTCCCACCGCTCTAGCTCAGGGAGGCCCATCAGCCTAGTGATCGGTCATCAGGATGTGCAGGGCACACATCAACTCCCTTTGTGTGATTGTTTAGAGTGAATGCACAAACAGACCCCTGTCAGTCTAAACCAGTCTAAACCAGATGCGGATTCCACAAGCAGGCAGTGGCACAGGATAGTTAGACAAGAAAATGCACACTTTCTAAAAGTGGCATTTTCAACCACTCAATTTAAAAAACAGCTTTACTAAAAGATGTGTTTTTAAATTCTGGGCTCAGAGAGCCCAAACTTCAAACCTCCGGCTGTTCCCAATTGAAAACTATTCTTGTAAAATGTTACAAGGCAGCACCAATGATAGCCCATGGGAAAGCTATTCCTTGCAAAAGTGAAAAACAAAATTGGCAGTATTTCACTATCAGGACATGTACAACACAGCAGTACATGCCTTACCTTTCACATACACTGCTCCTGTCCAGAGGGCTACATTGGACCTACCGTAGGGGTGCTTTGCATGTAATAAAAGGGAAGGTTTGGGACTGGGAAGTGGTTGCACTTGCCAGGTCGACATTGCAGTTTAAAACTGCACTCATAGACAATGCAGTGGCAGGCATGAGACATGTTTACAGGTCTACTCATGTGGGTGGCACAACCAGTGCTGCAGGCCCAGTAGTAGCATTTGCCAATTCTGTTTTTTTTTGTTTGGTTGAGTAAACGAAATTCCTCCCTAAAATTTAACGGTACAGGCAGTATTTCATCTGTGACCGGTGTCCATCTTTTATTTTGTTTATAAGGTCATGCTGTACGTGGTTATTTGTGTATATGAATGTAGAAAAAAACAATAAATTCACCCGTGAACAAGGCATGTTGATGCCAAAACACGTTGGGTTTTTCCGGCTTGGTATCTAAAAATAAAAGCATTTCCAAGCACTTTTGAAGTCGTGATTTGAAATTGATACAGGGCTGCCTCCGACCCTGGCATGCACCGCTGCAATGGCGTCCCAGCTAACTCGAGGAGGTTGAAAGGCGATATATATATATATTCACTGAAAAAACCATAGGTTTGAGGCTTGTTATAGTTAGGGATTATCATTTTAAAAAATCTGAAATTCACTGAAAAAACATAGGTTTCAGGGGTGTTATAGTTAGCTGTAACTCTTGTGCCCGCAATCCACTGGTGATGATGTCACATATTACATCATTCAAGACATGGTCAGTGACATCACTGATGACATCTAAAATGTGACATCATCACCAGTGGATTGAGGGCACGAGAGTTTCAGTTAGTAAAACTAATTATAACAAAGAAATGTCAATGGTTTTGTATGAGTGAAACATCCAGCTAACTATAACACCCCTGAAACCTGTTTTTTTCAGTGAATTTCTGTTTTTTAAATTGATAATCTCTAACTATAACAAGCATCAAACCTATGCTTTTTCAGTGAATTTCAAAGGTTTTTTAAATGCTAATTCCTAACTATAACATGTCTGAAACCTATTGTTTTTTCAATGAATTTCTAAGGTTCTTAAATGATAATTTTTAAATATATTTCTTGTTCTATTTTTTATATTCTTTAAGTAAATTGTTTTAATCTACTTATTTTTATATATATATATATATTTTTAATTACTCTACACATATTTTTTATTAATATTATTTTTAAATAAATATATATTTTTTTAAAAATATTTTATATTCTTTTAAATATACTTATATTTTCCTTTTTTTGTTTGACAGTCGCGCACCCAAAGCGCACCCTTCTTGTTTACTGCGTGGTACATGTCCGCCATTTTAGGATTTATGTGTAGGGTCCGCGTACGGTGTGCGACGAGTATGACTTTCCGAATGTAGACGCTATGCGAATGGTACATGACTCTTGGGGCATACGCGAGATGTACATATTACGCGACGTGACGGTCGCACAGTCGCGTGTGATGTCATATGCGGGGGACGCGGTGGGTGTGGGACTCCCACAGAATTTTTTAATGTTCAAAAACCTATATATATGTATTTAATATAAATATTAAGACAAGACATTATCTGAGCTAATTATAAAAATAATATTCTTTAACTTTCAATAAAGTTACATTTCTTTTAAATGCAATTTCAAGAAGTCGCACTCGGTGTGAGTTGGGTGCCAGCTGCGTGGGCGTACTGTGCGCAGACACCATGTGACCAGAAAAAAAGAGATTTGATTGGTTCATTACACTTCCTATTGTAAGTATTGAAGTACCCCACCCATTTCAATCACTCTTGTTAGACCTTTCTGAGGAGAAGACATCTACTAGCAAGATCTGCTCTTTTTCAATTTTGCACACCTTTTTCTCAGCAAAGTTGGGGAAATAGCTACTAATGAAGCATCTTCTGATTCAAAACACTCTGGAAATGAAGAATTTGTGCCTGAACCTCCCCCTCCAGAGAACTATACATCAGTTTTCTGGAAAATGTTTACTTTTCCTCCGATGCAGAAGAAGGTTAATGCCACCAAAGTGACCTTCAAAATCTGCAAGGCGGTGCTGTGCAGGGGTGACCCTACAAAAAAATACTCTTGTGGAACAGAAAGTATTAGGAGACATCTTCGGACAAAACATCTGGGAAACTTCACAAGAGAGGAAATGAGGAGACTAAAAGACTTCTGCCTTCCATCCTCAGTGCGGTCAGTAGAGTTTACAACTTGATATCAGTGGTGCAGAAGCACTACAGACAACATTGAATTCAGTCTCGACCTCATATTTTGTTAAACTATCAACAGTAGGAAATTCAGCCTTGATTTATTTAATGCAGAGACATTTGTACTATATGTGTTCAGATTTTGTTCAAATAAGTGACAAAAAGCATTCCTCGATGTCTGTGTCAACTACTGCCTTCTATCTACACTGCGTACAACAGGGTTCACAACTTGAATTCAGGTTTCCCTCTACACTACGGACAGCATTCAAGTTAGCCTTGATTTATATAAGGCAGAGACAATTTTGTTAAATGATGCGACAAAAATATTCCTCAATGACTGTACTGAGTACTGCCTTCAAATGTACACTACGATCAACAGAGTTCACCACTTGATACCAGTTCATGAGTCCCGTATGCAACAGTCAATGTATGGAGTACATTACAGATAATGCAGTGCAACCTAAGATCTACATTGCGAACAGCAGGGTTCACAACTTGAACTCAACTTTTCATCTACACTACAGACAGCACTCAAGTTATCCTTGATATATGTAAGGCAAAGACAATTTTGTTAAAGGATGCCACACAAAACATTCCTCAATGAGTGTACTGAGTACTCTTTTCAAAAGTACACTGCGATCAACAGAGTTTACCACTTGACACCAGTGGCTCATGGCACTACAGACAACATTGAATTCAGTCTCGATTTCTTTAAGGCAAAGACAATTGTACCGTGTACTCAGATTTTGTTAAAGTATATGACAAAAAAAGCATTCTTCGATGTCTGTGTCGACTACTGCCTTCAGATTACACTGCGGACAGCAGGGTTCACAACTTGAAGTCAACTTTGCATGTATACTACGGACAGTAGGGAATTCAACCTTGATTTATTTTAATGCAGAGACAATTGTACTGTATGTGTTCTGATTTTGTTAAAATAAGTGACAAAAATCATTTGTCGATATTTCTGCCTTCAATCTACAGTACGGACAGCAGGATTCACATTTTGAATTCAGCTTTCAATCTATACTACGAACAGCATGAAATTTAGCCTTGTTTTGTTTTTAAGGTAGAGTTAATTGTACAGTATGTCCTCAGATTTTGTTAAAAGATACGACATAAAGAATTTCTTGATGTTAGTGATAACTACTGCCTTTGATCTACATTGTGAGGGTTCACCATTCAGGTAGAAAGATGATTGTACATGACGCATACCAGTAGACAAGAGAAATAATACCTCTGCGACCTCCCCGAACCTCGAATCATCGCAGGGTACGCACACGCCAAGTTCTTTCTGTACCACTAACTCACTGCACCACAAATCATCTCTCCGTAGCCTTATTAGGGCAGAATTCACTAGGCAAAAAACATTGCTTCCAGTTTGGCCCCCCTGCACTATGCATTCTCGCCGGATATGTACAAGCTCAGCGCCAAAGATACTACTAACTCAGTGCACTATATATCATCGCGAAAAAGAGTTAACGGTTTTATGTCACAGTGAGACACACTGTCCCTTTTAACTGGAATTTATGCAAAATTCAATCAACAAAGCACATTAGTCCAACTACTGTACCCCCCCGACCATGCATCATCGAAAGATACGTACACGCTAAGCGCCAAAGGTACTAGTAACTCAGTGCCCCAAAAGTCATTATCACGTTGCCTTACCAAGGCAGAATTTACAAGACAAAAAACATTAGTATCAGTAGGGCCTGCCCGGACCGCGCACCATCGCAGGATCCACAGAATCTTGTTGTTTCAGATACCATTAACTCAGTGCAAACCAAACTAAGTATAACATCTATCAAATCCTACACAATATCCCTTTAGTATGCTTCCATCAAAAACGTCTTTTATATCTCTTATAGATTTAGTTGAATAATATAATTTACGCTGCATATATGTTCTATCTACCACTTCAATCATGATTACAGATAATGCAGTCCACCCTAAGGTCTACACTGTGGACAACAGGGTTTACAACTTCAATTCAGCTTTTCATCTACACTATAGACTGTAGGGAATTTAGCCTTGATGTATTTAATGCAGAGTCAATTATACTGTATGTATTCAGATTTTGTTAAAATAAGTGAAAACAAAGCATTCTTATATTAATGTGCTAAATAGTAGCTTTGATGTACACTGCGAACAGTAGGATTCACAACTTGAATACAGCTTTGTGTCTACACTACAGACATTAAGGAATTTAGCCTTGATCTATTTAAGACACAGACAAAAAATATTCCTGTGGCGCTGCTAGTATGCACAAGCACATTTAATCCCTACATCCGGTGAACAATGTTTACAAAGAAATTATAAAACAGCACCAAAATGCACCTGCACCACCGGCAATACCAATTATCTCTGGGATATCACCTACAACATCGCAAACAGACATACGTCTCCATTTTGAGAAAGTTAGAATGCACTGCATGAAATACAATCATTCAATTTCTTATGGAGAGAAACCAGTAGACATAGTTGGCAGAGCAATTGATAACCATTGATGATAGTTTACTTTTTAACCTAAAAATTCATGCAGACCAGTATGCAACACTCAATATTTTGAGTACAGACTGCTCGAACCACGCATCATCGCAGGGTGAGCACATGCTGAGCACCACACGTACCACTAACTCAGTACACCATAAATAATCGCCTCGTGGCCTTATTAAGGCAAAATTCAGTTGCCAAAAGACATTCTTTCCAGTTCGTCCTGCTTGAATCACGCCTCATCGCAGGCTTTACATAAACCGCCCCTACCTCAGTGTACCACAACTCATGAACACTTTACGATAGAATTATTTCACATACAGTGCTCCTACCTTAGTACAGCAGAAGTCATAAACCATTTACGATTGAATATCTGTGTATGATATCATGATTACTATTCTACTTGTTCCCAACAGCAACGTAATAAAATGGAGTCGAGCGCATGTGCCCGTACCTACTTCAACTATCTATCTGTGTCTGTGTATTTATTATGTTTCTAAAATGCTGCTCCTGCGCCCTACCACATTATATTGTGCTATAAATAGCGTATGCAACATCTTACCTCTGACAGTAAGTGTGGACTATTTCTCCTTTTTTTAGCATATTTATATAGCGCAAAATCAACCCAAAACTATATCAGCAATTTCCATGAGCACCGTATTTACAGTAAATTGTCAGTCATGCATAGATTAAGCCATTACTCTACAAAAACAGGTTGTGGACGCAATTTCAAGCCTCGAACACTGATTTCCAGCATTAAGTTCGACAGTGTACCTGAATGACCACATACATATATATATTAACTGCCCTTCATGTGCCAAAAACTGCAACTTAAACTTTTCACAGCCCTATTTTACTATAGCTACAAAACTCAACTGAATGTACAACAAACATTCATAATCATAGAACTGCGTCATGTCCACCATCTTTTATGTGTACAACTATGAATGAATATAGAGTCAGTAATACCCCGTACCTTCCATGTTGGCCATGTTGTGGAAATTTACAGACATAATGATGCATTTGCGTTTAAGATCCGGGTGACGTCAGCACTACAAAACGGACACCCGAATCACTTGATTTTTCATATAGCTAACAACGGAACCACGCCTATAGCTCCGTAATCATGGTTGAGAGCCTCGCGCAGCACTGCCATACGCCAGGCCAGCACACTCCACTTACGTTTCCAGGAAAAAACAAAAACGCAACATTGCCCAGATTTCCATTGTACTGATTTCTTACTTCTAGATCTAGTTGTCAAAATGGCACACACACTACTCCCTCATGGCTGGTATAAACCCACACCACACCCATCCAGCACAGGCATCACTACACACGTGACCCTATCAATAAAAAAGACGGGACACCCATGCTCTACGCCATTTTAGAGTTGCTACCATCCCAAGCGCTGTGATGGCCCGTCCTAGTTGTTCGGAGTCCTCATGTAGGCCCGAACCACCGAGTATAAGGGCCCACTACTACGTGCGTAGCCTCTTTAGTCACTGAGTTAGTGGTACCGCAAGGACTGAGCGGGTGAGGATCCTGCAATGGTGATGGGAGCACGAGTTTGTCCTTACATATAGCAATATCAAGACTATATGTCAGACTTCTTTGTGGCGGAGCGGGACTGCATGATGTAAAAGGTGTCCTGTACACGAAAAGGTGAGCAATGAGGCCTAGGGGGCAGATGTATCATCTCCATGATTTGCGATTCCCAAATAGTGATTTTTTCGAAATTGCTATTTGGGAATTGCAAATTGGGATGTATGTAGAAATTTGCAATTTTTTAGCAATTTCTTAAAGTTCCTTAATTGCGATTAGCAAATTGCTAATCGCAATTAAGGAATCATTTCCCATTCATTTCTATGGGGCAGGAGGCCCATAGGAATGAATGGGAAGTTATTCTCAATTTGAGAACAATTTCAAGGGTGCACCCCTGAAATATGCATGGGTGTACATGTGGTGCACATACATGCCCTAAGGGCATGTTTGTGCGTCACATGGCACTTTGAAAAATGCAAAAATGTGCATTTTTCAAGGAATTCTCAACTTATCACCAACTAGAAGTTGGTGGTAATTTGCGATTCCTTAAGGGCATTTTGCTAATTTTTTTTGCTACATACATTGCATTTAAGGAATCGCACAATTTGCAATTCCTTAAATGCAATTGTAAAACAAGGAATCGCAAATTTTGCGATTCCTTATTTTGCACCAGATTTTGCATCATACATTCCATTTAGCAAATTCGCATTCGCAATTACGGCTTTTGCGAATGCGAATTTTCGTGATACATCTGGCCCTAGGTGCGCATCGGAGGGAGTCGATGGGGTGCAGCAGACTGGATACAAAAAGGCGACGCAGCAATTTAGGCGTACACCCTCCTATATAACATCTAATTGCATTTATATATATTTTATATATATTTTTCCTATAACAGGAACAATTTCTTAAAGTTCCTTAATTGCGATTAGCAAATTGCTAATCGCAATTAAGGAATCATTTCCCATTCATTTCTATGGGGCAGGAGGCCCATAGGAATGAATGGGAAGTTATTCTCAATTTGAGAATAATTTCAAGGGTGCACCCCTGAAATATGCATGGGTGTACATGTGGCGCACATACATGCCCTAAGGGCATGTTTGTGCGTCACATGGCGCTTTGAAAAATGCAAAAATGTGCATTTTTCAAGGAATTCTCAACTTATCACCAACTAGAAGTTGGTGGTAATTTGCGATTCCTTAAGGGCATTTTGCTAATTTTTTTTGCTACATACATTGCATTTAAGGAATCGCACAATTTGCAATTCCTTTAATGCAATTGTAAATTAAGGAATCGCAAATTTTGCAATTCCTTATTTTGCACCAGATTTTGCATCATACATTCCATTTAGCAAATTCGCATTCGCAATTTCGGCTTTTGCGAATGCGAATTTTCGTGATACATCTGGCCCTAGGTGCGCATCGGAGGGAGTCGATGGGGTGCAGCAGACTGGATACAAAAAGGCGACGCAGCAATTTAGGCGTACACACTCCTATATAACATATCTAATTGCATTTATATATATTTTATATATATTTTTCCTATAACAGGAACAATTTTATAATCGGTGAAATGTCCGATGCTCATGATGATCGAAACCACATGCTTCACTTCGCACCCCATGCTTTCCCAACCACATAAAAACATTACTACTATAGTAATCTTTCAAAAATCGAAGCCTATAAATCAAGTTAGAGCTGTACAAATAGTTGGGAAGGTGTCTGAAAGGGCGATGTAATTGTACTGCACATTAATATAGTAATAAATATCAATCATAACATCTTTCTTTTACTGTCTTTTAGTGTAGAGCTTCAGGGTGTATTATCTCCCGGCACGTGGTGAAAAATACACAGGTGACAGAAAGGTGAGCTGCGAATATTCTTTGCAGTCCCTCTCTCATCTCCTCTCCCCTTTGATAAAGAAATGACACACAATGTTAACTTCCTTTTTATCTTACAGGTTGTGTTTCACAAATTGGCGTCATCCCCCCCAAAACACCTCCAAAGTTCTATGTTCGTGCATTCTGCGATGATGCGTGGCCATCGTAAAAACGTCTGAGAAGGCTGCTTCGACACATGGTGCACCCTCTTTGAATCACGCCAATGGCACAAGGTGAGCAAAGAAGCTTGTTTTCAAAACAAAGACAAGTCATCTGTGGACAGAGAGAGTGGGTATTGTGCAGCAGCTTCACTGCGTAGGAATGTACAATTACCTCCGAGCTGTGAGAATAGATAGGTTACAACAGTCTGAGGGGAAGATTTACAAGCCCCTTGTGCCACTGTTGTGTCACTTTTAACATGGGAAAAGTGGCGCAAGGAGCTTGTAAATATTCCTCTGAGTTCGCAAGAAAAAGCTCTCACCTCCGGACTCAATGGGGTGCAACAGTCTAGGTACGCAATATTGAGAACTCACCGCTATGCAGTGGGAGCGCATGGGATATACTACTTTGGAAGAAAAACTGCGCACAAACCCCTCCTTACAGTGGAAGTTAATGAAATACATTATCCTGAGTGTACAAATAAATAAAGCAAAAATATGCTTGTGCAGTTGTATGTACTATGCTATTACTAACTCTATATACTATCTTTCAGATCACTAAACTGGAGGGTGCACTATGAACCAGCACGTGCTTGGACACATAACAAAGGCAAAAGGTGAGCTATGAAGATTTTCTCCAGTATTAACTGCTCCATCTACAACTTTCTCTCTCTCATGTTTTAATGTCGTTTTTTTCTCTCTTTCTCTCTCTCACTCTCTCTCACATTGTTTCTCTTTCTCTTTTAAATGTATGGACAGAACCAAAGCTGAGTTCAAGTTGTGTACTCTGTTGGTCACAGTGTTTACACAAGGCAAGCAGAATGACCTGGATACACAATGCCTCCGATTAAATGCATTAGAAGTTAAGGGGATTATTTACAAGTCCCTTGCGCCACTTTTCCGTCAATTTTAACATGGGAACACTAACGCAAAAGGGATGCAAGGGGCTTGTAAATAAGCCCCAAAGAATATTGTCCTACATAATGACGTGATCTCTCACCTAATTCTGTCTCATCTCTGAGTCATTTTAAAGACTTCTTAGTCCATACTGTAAATCTGACACAGTAGGCACTTACTTACAGACACCTCTTGAACGCAGGCCTATAAGAGAGGTGGAATGTATCAAGCAAACTGCAGACGTGCAAAGTAAAATATATTGGCAAGTATTACCTTGACTTGTAATGTTTGACCTCATTTAGTCACATCGATTTAATTTTGAACTCTTATTTTCATTTTTGTTTTGCAGATTACCTACAATACCTCTATTGGAGTCCATATCACATTTTTTTTATTAAATTGTTTTGTTAAAGTTATATTTCTAGTTATTCATTATAATGTTATCTTTAAGTTACATTTCCAGTTATTTAATTGTTTCAATAAAAGATCATTTAAAAAGTATATACGTCTTCTTTTTCTGACAACATTTCACTATTATTTAGTGTGATAATAATACAGTTAAAAAACATTTAAAAATAGAAAGGATATTTATAACAAGAAGTATAATACAGAGGCTAACTCTTTACCAGCTCTTTACCAGAGTCTATAGCTACGACTAACGGTTCCTATGGAAAACTTTTAAAACTCCAGCACAGTAACTGTTTTGATTAGCAACGTAGTGTGCTGAACTTCTAACCTCTGTACTCTCTTAAGTGTTCCATGAACCGTTACTATGGTAACAGGCAGTAACCAGTTTGGGGGTAGGGTTGAAAGGTACTGGCTGTACAGATACCATTATATTTACCCAGGATCCTCTACATGACAGAAAGGAAAGCAAAGTAAAACAGAACACTGTGTACCAGATTTACAACCCCCTTGCGCCACTTTTGCGTCACTTTTCCCATCTTAAAAGTGATGCAATAGTAAGGCAATGAACTTGTAAATCTGCCCCATGCACATTACCAGCAAAAGAAGTACACAACTCATTCAATTCTTTATCGATCACAATTAGACAGTGTTGCTTCACGATTCACAATGCACTTCAATAAATACTTCGTGCCAATTTAAATGGGAGATAAGATTGTCGACATTTAAAAGCTTAGTGGCATATTTACAAAGACGGAGTTAAAATTGGCGCCGCTTTAACGGCTGCAAACTACAATAAAAAACTCCAAAAATTGACTTCAAAATCCTTTGTTATCTTATCGGAAGATTTGCTCAACATTGCTGTTTGCTATGCAAGAGTGAGAGCCATCCCCGGGGCTATAACATAAATGGTTGGGGGAGGCTACAAGCCCCCCTGCAAAATTAGAAGTGGAGGGGCCTCAACGACCCCCCTCAAGCCCCAGGAAACACCACCCCCAAGGCTTTGTGTATTGTGGGAGGGAGGCTGTGTGGCCCTCTGCCTGGAGCCCTCGAGGGTCCTGGGGACCTCCACCGCCCAGGGCCGGTTTCTGCAGTGTCTCGGGGTGCCTACCCCATGGACACTGCTGTTTGCTATGAGAGGGCGGGAATATCGCAGCTCACGGCCTCCCATAGCAAACTTGGTTTGAATTTTGAAAGACAGAGCAGGGAAATCTGTTCTCGGGCGGAGGCGTTCTGTATGCGCTGGAGTCTTTTCTGTAGTTTGGCTGTGGTTCCCGCGTACAGGGTGTTCCCGTAGTCCAGTCGGCTGGTGACGAGTGCCTGGGTGACCGTCTTCCTGGTTACGGTCGGGATCCAGCGGAAGATCTTTCGGAGCATACGCAGGGTGTTGAAGCACGATGAGGAGACGGCGTTGACTTGTCTGGTCATCGAGAGGGAAGAGTCCAGGATGAAGCCCAGGTTGCGTGCGTGGTCTGTTGGCTTGGGAGCGGTGCCCAGGGCGGGAGGCCACCAGGAGTCGTCCCAGGCAGAGGGCGATGGTCCCAGGATGAGGACTTCCGTCTTGTCTGAGTTCAGTTTCAGGCGGCTGTTCTTCATCCACTCGGCGACGTCTTTCATCCCTTCGTGTAGGCTCGTTCTGGCGGTGGCGGGGTCGTTGGCGAGGGAGAGGATCAGCTGGGTGTCGTCGGCGTAGGAGATGATGTTGAGGTTGTGTTGGTGTGCGATGGCTGTGAGAGGGCTCATGTAGACATTGAAGAGGGTTGGGCTGAGCGATGATTCTTGCGGTACGCCGCAGATGACTTCGGTGGCCTCGGATCGGAACGGGGGGAGGCGGACTCTTTGTGTTCTTCCGGCGAGGAACGAGATGATCCACTCCAGTGCCTTTTCTTGGATACCGATGTAGCTGAGGCGTTGAACTAGGGTGCGGTGGCAGACAGTGTCGAACGCTGCAGAGAGGTCCAGGAGGATGAGGGCTGCTGTTTCCCCGTTGTCGAGCAGGGCTCGGATGTCGTCGGTGGCTGCGATGAGGGCGGTCTCGGTGCTGTGGTTGGCTCGGAAACCGGACTGCGAGGGGTCGAGGGATCCGTTCGTCTCGAGGAAGGCTGCCAGCTGTCTGTTGACGGTCTTCTCGATGACTTTGGCAGGAAAAGGGAGGAGCGAGATGGGGCGGAAGTTCTTGAGGTCGGTGGGGTCCGCTGTTGGTTCTTCAGTAGGGCGTTGAGCTCTGCATACTTCCAGCTCTCCGGGAAGGTGGCGGTGTTGAAGGAGGAGTTGATGACGTCCCGGAGTTGGGGTGCGATGATGGAGTCGGCCTTATTGAAGACGTGGTGGGGGCAGGGGTCGGTCGGAGATCCGGAGTGGATGGTGTTCATCGTGCGGGCTGTGTCTTCGGTGGTCACTGTGGCCCACTCCTTCTGTCACTCCCTCTGTCATGTCACAACCTCATTCTACTTCCCTCACTCCCTCTGTCTGAGCCTCCCTCCCTCTGTCCCCTCACTCTCTCAGTCCCCTTTCCTCATGCTCACTCCCTTTAACTCTCCCACACTCCCTTACTTACGTTTCTTTGCTCCCTCACTCAGTCCCCTTCTCTCACTCTTTCCTTTATTCCCTCTGTCTCCTCACTCTCTCAGTCCCCTAGTCTCACTCTCACTTGCCTTTATCCACCCTCTATCACCCCTCTTTACTCATCCTCACTGCTGTTCTCTCACCCTCCCTCACTCCTGTTCCCTTACTCTGGTTCCCTCACTACCCCTCATTCCCTAGCCTTCATTCCCCTTCCCCTTACTTTCATCCCCCAGTCACCTTCTCTTAGTACCTCTGCTTCAGTCCTGTTCCCCTCTGTTCCCTTTCTTCGCTCCCTCACTCATTACCCTTCCCTCACTCACCTTACTCCACTTCACTCACTCCTTCTCTCACTCAGTCTGTCCTTTCACATCCTCACTCCCCTTCCCTCACTCTCTGTCTCTTAGCCTCACTCCCTTCATCCCCTCACTCTCTCAGTCCCCTTTCCTCATGCTCACTCCCTTTAACTCTCCCACACTCCCTTACTTACCTTTCTTTGGTTCCTCTCTCAGTCCCCTTCACTCACTCTTTCCTTCACTCTCTCTGTTTCCTCACTCTCTCACTCCCCTAGTCTCACTCTCACTTGCCTTTATCCACCCTCTATCACCCCTCTTTACTCATCCTCACTGCCGTTCTCTCACCCTCCCTTACTCCTGTTCCCTTACCCTGGTTACCTCACTACCCCTCATTCTCCATCCTTCATTCCCCTCCCCCTTACTTTTATCCCCCAGTCACCTTCTCTTAGTACCTCTGCTTCAGCCCTGTTCACCTCTGTTCCCTTCCTTCGCTCCCTCACTCATTGCCCTTCTCTCACTCACCTTACTCCACTTCACTCACTCCTTCTCTCACTCCCTCTGTCCTCTCACATCCTCACTCCCCTTTCCTCACTCCCTCTCTCTTAGCCTCACTCCCTCTGTCCCCTCACTGTCACTTCCCTTCAATTACCCTCACTCATCTTCAAACTCACTCTCAATCAGTCCACCTTCCTTCTCCCTCACTCCCCTTGCCTTACTCTAAGTCCCATTACTTTATCGTCCGTCACTCTCTTTCTCTCAATATCAATCCCCTTTTTTCACCTTGACTCCTTTCTTTCCGTCACTCCCTGTCACTCTCCTTTGTTCTCTCCACTTCAACTCACTCTTGTTTACAACTCACCTTCTCTCACTCGTCTTCTGTCACTTGATCCCTCTATCACTTTCTCCCCTTCATTCACTCATTTTATTCATTCATTTATTCAGTACACATTCTCTGAAAAAAAGAATTGTAAAATATGTAAAGAATACAGCTCTTTTTTGAGAATTGGAGGTAGTTCTGAAAAGAACTTTTTTTTAAATATTTTTTTAACTTTTTTATAACGATTTTATATTTTTTGTATTTTTTTCAGGGGAAAAACAAAACCAGGGATTCCAAAACTGCTCAACAGGAGCAAAAAAGTTGAAAAATTAGGGACGGGGAGGGCAGCGGTGTTCCTCTCTCTTCCTAACAATGAGTTCAATGCTCTGCTCCCCATAACAGAGCAGTTCATCACAGTCCATGCATAGAAATGTTATGCCTGCAAAGACCGGCTGCACGTTAGGGATCATTCTTCCACTTGGTGCTCCCGAAGCTGTTGCTCCACCAGTGGAGTTGCTACCGACATCTCTTGGTGCATTCCGTGCCAGTCCCTGACACTCTCCCTGGCAAAGTTATTTGGGTGTCTTCTCTGGACATGCCTAATTAAAGTGGCATTTGCAAAGCTATATTTCCTATTAGAATTGACTCTGGATAAAGTAGTGCCACATATTTTGCAGGTTACCTTAGCAGCATTAACCTTTTTTTTTCCTTCAGGGATGGCAAAAAACTTCCAAATGAAGTGGTCCTTTACTTTGTGCTGAGGAGGGTCCTCAGGCAAAAAACCTTCAGAATCACTGCTGGATGACTCCCTTGCAGCCATTGCTGTAGATCAGAAAACTTTGAGAAGCAGATAATGCACAGAACACCGCTTGCTCTCTCCAAGTACAAAGCAATAGTGAGAGAAATGGGTGGGGTTCTCAATATTTGGAAAAAAATGTTCTGAACCAATGAAAAGTGTTATTTTAAGGTCACATGGCTTGACGCGCTTACGTTACGTGCTCCGGAGCGCTTCCGGGGCACTTACGCGGCACGTACGTGGGCGCTTCCTGGAGCGCTTCCGGGGGCGCTTACACGGCGCGTAGCAGTGATGTTTTGATTGTTTTTCGGGAATGCGTTTAAAGTTCAAATACGGTTCTTAAATATTATAAATAGTACTTTTATATATTATTATTTACTTTTAATACATAAATTATTTTTTTTCGATCACGATAGGGCGCTCTTGCTGCACGTACCGGTGCGCGCGCCGGTACGTGTACCGTGAGCGCACCGGTGCACAAATAATTTAAAAAACATATATATGAAAAACAGGTAAAAAAAAGTTTTTTACAAATATAGAATTAGGAAATAATTAGAAAAAAATAAAAAAAATTAATAGATATAATAATTACCTATCATTAAAAAACAATATTTCACTTAAAAATTGTAGTTTTCAAACTTGTTAAAGGTACGAATTAGCTTTTTAAAAAAGTTGCAAATTCACTGAAAAAAACATAGGTATCACACACGTTATAGTTAGGAATTAGCTTTTAAAAAACCTTTGAAATTCACAGAAAAAAACATAGGTTTCACACCAGTTATAGTTAGCTGAACATTTTACTCATACAAAAAGATTGAAATTCCCACGTTATAGTTAGTTGGACTCTTTATAACTCGCGGGCCCGCAAACCAC
This sequence comes from Lissotriton helveticus, assembly GCF_964261635.1. Classification (NCBI taxonomy): domain Eukaryota; kingdom Metazoa; phylum Chordata; class Amphibia; order Caudata; family Salamandridae; genus Lissotriton; species Lissotriton helveticus. The sequence goes on from NC_136061.1 coordinate 2,074,240,166, forward strand.
TGCTGATGATGTCACATATTTCATCATTCATGACATGGTCAGTGACATCACTGATGACATCACTGATGACATCTCAAATGACATCACTGATAGATATAGATAGATAGATATAGATATAGATATAGATATATCTATATCTATATAATATATATATATATATATATACAATGCTCTTTTGGTTGCTGCTTTCATATGTTTAGCCTTTTTATCCATAGGCAATTGTACTTGTGATTGTGTCTCTTCTTGATTTAATATTCAAGTTCTGTGCACTCACTCTATTTTTCTAGACATAATCGACAACCTGTTAATATTGTTATTCTTTTTACTTAGGCACCATCGATTACACATATCTGAACACTTACAATGCAAAGGAATTGAAAACAAATTACGTTGTTAACTACTTTATTTACCAAATTTCAATGACATTGTTCTTCTTCACTCTTTATATAATTCATATTGTTCTAGCTGATAGTTATATTTTCTCTATCTTCTGGTGTCTTTCATCAACTTTTCTTGCTCTTTGAACTTTTTTTTGTGCATATTCTCAAATTTCATTCGCTGGTTATTTTTCTTTTCCTTTTCACTTCCCCACATTAGCATTACGAGCGGTTTATTTTAATAATCTCCTTAGTTTTTGAATATTCAATTGTCACATTCCACCCATTCTGGAAATGTGACATTTCTTTTGGTTTTAATATGCCGGTATACCTTTACCGGTTGAGGCATACCCTCTATTCAGATACTCTGTTTTCTGCTGTAAAGCATTCAATTCACAGCAGTCCTTTTTTCTTGTCCATGGCCGATAATTCATCACCTAGTTTATTCAGGTTTGCGGTTCAGTTGTTCCCGCACCTGCTTCTTCGTATAAATTGATCAGCACTTGATAGCGTGACTGTTTCCTCATCCGGCAACAGTTTCCAGAAGCGCTCCACTTCAGGCTTGCAGGTAAGCGCCCCAGTCACAAGGACCTCCCAATATGGAATTAGCTGTTCTGACAAGGTTTCAAAACCTTTGTTTCTTTCCTCCACAGCCCGTTTTGAGCTCCAGGCGGCATGACCCGCTGTCTTTTTGAACCTTTAGTGGTCCCTCATTCACGCATCTGCCGCAGTTGGCCTTCCTTGAACCTAACCCGACCAGGACCGGGTTGGAAATATCACCGGTCCCCCAGTGAGTTTCTTTTTGGCCCAATACAGGTTATCTCGCCTTTTATTTGATCCGCCATGTTTTTGCATTCGAGATTGTGATTCATGGGTTCTGATCCGCGAACCTTATTTTTCCCTTCTCTACACATACTGCCCTTTATTACACCTACTCAGGTATCTTACCCCCCCTTTCTTTCATTTTTAATAGGCTAGGCCTGTTACTAAACTCGTTATCCTATTCTTTTTCTTTTCTTTTCACTCCCGCTTTTTAGGGAACTACTCTCCCCCCCTTTTTTTCTATTGTTAGGTTGACAGCTTTCGGGGCATATGTACCTTTGGAATACTAGGATTATCTTCATTGCACAGTATAGATTGTGTTGTCTTTTTTCACAGTACCTGCCCGTTTCGACTGCCAGAAAGAATTTACTCACTCTACTTGTACACATTGATTATGTTTGTTCTCCTTTTCGCTCCCATTTTACTTTATAGGTTTTTGGACCCACCTGGTTCTTATTGCATATCGTTTCTAGATGCTTAGGAGCCATGGCTAAAACGTTATTTTTGCAGTGTGATTTTTCTTTGTAGAAACTTTTTTTTATTTTTCAGGTATTCACTCACCCCACATCACTCACCATTTTGCAAATGTTATGTTAACTTTGGATGTTTACTTTCAAAGGTATAGCGATGATCCTCTACCAGAGTTTTGTGTCTTTTCCTCACCTTCCCATTTTCTTCTGTGCACCTTCCATTACGCTCTTTTTCTTCTATCCTTTCATTTATTACTTTATTCTGTGTTTACCATTGTTCCCTTATATGATTCATCGAGGTTTGATAGCCATACTTGTGATGTACATTTTTAATCCACACACACATTGATAATTTTCTGTCCAAAAGTTTGGAGTCACTTATCATGTCTTTCACACTAAATCTTTATGGTTTCCACGCGCACAGGATGTCCTTTCCGCTCACCCATGTGAAGTTTTGAGCAGTTCATAATTCACACCATATACTGTACTATCCTTTTTGTATCACCCCCAGCCCTGAAGAGTCACGGGTATCTACCTGAATTGACGAAACACGCGGCGGCTGGTTTCATGTTCTTCAGGATCTTCTTTAATAAGAGAACCACATTCAACTATAAAAACTAAAAAGAAACAAACATTGGTGTTCGATCCTATTTCTATTGACATATGTGATTACCCTCATAGAATGACTTTTCGTGTGCTCTGGACTTTGTGTGTTTAAACTTAAAGGGGAGGTTTTTTTGCCCACTCTTTTCTCAGGGGTTTTAGGTTTCCTCTGACCAAGAAGCACCGTTGGATATCAGCATTTGTCTCTACTCTCACCGCAACTTGTTGTGCGCCATTCATTTCTGAACACTCTAAAACCCCTCACAGAACCCTCATTTATTGGTCTCAGAAAGGCAGCCACTGTGGTATACTCTAACCCACTATTTAATTTTCCTTGTCATGGATAGAGATAAGATCGCCTCTGAATTATTTGACAATCTTGCTAAGGGCATTCAACCCATAATTTCCTCCACAAGTGGAAACCATCAGTGCAAAGAAGGCTTGAAAGAAAAATTCATCAAATTAGAAAGATTAAAAAAGACTGAGAATGACCGATGGTGGGATAGTGCTACTCTTAAGCAATATCTTAGGCTCAATAGAGTCCCTAGGGGACTATGCTCACAAACTTTTCCCACTTTTGATGATCTGGACGATGATCTTTTGAGCAAATGGGAGGAAACACTTACTACCAATTCTAACACATTAATCCTAATTTTAGTAGAAAACGCAGAACGAAAAGTGACTAAGTTACAGGCGGGAATCAGTGAATTGGAGAAGGAAATTCAGGCTCTTGATTTAAAAGAAGCAACCAAAAAGAATGACGAAATACTGAATGAGATGCTGTCTAAACATCAGAACGACATCAAAGATCGCAAAACAAGAAAACTAAAGAGGGATGAGGCAGATTATCGAGAAGGTCGCGTTTTTACCTTTGCGAAAAAATACGACCAATTAATCCAAAAAACGCTCACACTAACCAAACAACCAAAACAGACGTCTCTTCTATCTCCTACAGTTCCACGTCACTCAGCAGCATTCCCAATAGTGACAGTGAAACTGAAAATCAGGCCAAGGACCACAGGATTCACGACCCAACACATCACCATCAGGCACAACAAATAATTTTTTACGAGAAATTCAGACAATCAGGCGGGAGAATCGTTCGAGACCAAATACAACAGACAGAAAACCCGTAGAAGCAAGAGAGCCGGCAAAAGACGAGTACAGGGAGAAACTCAGGTCAGGGAACAAGAAGAAAGAGTAGCTGACAATAAAGAAGTCCAAGTTGTAAATCTTTCCTCTAAACCACTTGATATAAATATGATCTCTCGTCTGAGCAAAGGCCTTAGTTTTAACCCCCAAGAACAAGGGGATCCTTGCAGGGTTAAGAAAATAGACCTCTTTAAGTTTATCCGAGGACTCAAACTTAAAAAACATTTTTCTGGTTTGCCAGATAGTATGGGTAGCATCAAACACACATACCATGATAATCTTTCCAACACACAGAGTATCAATGATGTGAAAGCCACGCATCAATTACTTTCTTTGACTGACTTTGACGGCCCTCCCAACTCCTTTGAGAATCTTTTGAATGACTTAGAGATAGAGAGCAATCAAACCCAGGCTAGTGGCCTGAAAAATAAATCCAAATGGACGCCCACCTTACCAGGTGGAAATCCCGCGGATATCTTTTATAATTTGGTCCTGGATGATATTGAACATCATGAAAAGAAACTTAACCCCCAGAGACATAGATCATGGGACAACTTATCCAGAGATGAGAGGCTAGCACTCAAATCTCTCAGTAATGACCAAGACATCATAATTAGAGAGGCGGACAAGGAAGGGAATGTGGTGGTCATAAACAGGGCAGATTACCACGAAGAAACCCTGACCCAACTCTCTGACACAACGTGCTATGAACCACTCAACTCCAACCCCATAGGTCCCCTCACTATCCTCATTAACAAACATCTTAGTGAGTGGCACGACCAAGGACTCATAGACGAAGATGAACTACTATACTTGAGGGTGGTTAGACCTTCATTCCCATGGCTATACACCCTACCTAAGATTCATAAACCAGCTCATTTTCCCCCTGGCAGACCTATTGTTTCAGGGATGGGAGGACCCACAGAGAAACTGTCACAGTATGCCCACATATTTTTGAACCCCTTAGTTAGGAATCTTCCGTCTTTTAAACAGGACACGAAGCACATCTTGAGCATCTTGGCAGACATACAGTGGAAACCGGGTCTCACTATGTGCACTTTGGATGTGGTGTCTCTGTACACCTCCATGTGATCAGTGATGTCATCAGTGATGTCATTTGAGATGTCATTAGTAATGTCATCAGTAATGTCACTGACTATGTCATGAATGATGTAATATGTACACACAAAGTCCAGAGCACACGAAAAGACATTCTATGAGGGTAATCACATATGTCAATAGAAATAAGATCGAACATCAATGGTTGTTTCTTTTTAGTTTTTATAGGTGAACGTGGTTCTCCTATTAGAGGAGGTCCTGAAGAACATGAAACAAGCCGACACGTGTTTTTGCAATTCAGGTAGATACCCGTGTCTCTTTAGGGCTGGGGGTGATACAAAAAGGAACAAGGTGGGTCCAGAAACCTATAAAGTAAAATGGGAGCGAAAAGGAGAACAAACATAATCAATGTGTACAAGTAGCATGAGAAAATTCTTACTGCCAGTCGAAATGGGCAGGTACTGTGAAAAAAGACTACACAATCGAATCTGTGCAATGTAGATAATCCTAGTATTCCAAAGGTACATATCCCCCGAAGGCGGTCAACCTAACAATAGAAAAAAAGGGGAGTAAAATAGTTCCCTTAAAAGCGGGAGTGAAAAGAAAAGAAAAAGAATAGGATAACGAGTTTAGTAACAGGCCTAGCCTAATAAAAATGAAAAAAAGAGGGGGGTAAGATACCCGAGTAAGTGTAATAAAGGGCAGTATCTGTAGAGAAGGGAAAAATAAGGTTCGCTGATCAGAACCCATGAATCACAATGTCGAATCGAAAAGCATGGCGGATCAAATAAAAGGCGAGATAACCTGTATTGGGCCAAAAAGAAACTCACCGGAGGACTGGTGATATTTCCAACCCGGTCCTGGTCGGGTTAAGTTCAAGGAAGGCCAACTGCGGCCGATGCGTGAATGAGGGACCACTAAAGGTTCAAAAAGACCGACGGGTCATGCCGTCTGGAGCTCAAAACGGGCTGTGGAGTAAAGAAACAAAGGTTTAGAAACCTTGTCAGAACAGCTAATTCCATCTCGGGAGGTCCTTGTGACTGGGGCGCTTACCTGCAAGCCTGAAGTGGAGCGCTTCTGGAAATTGTTGCCGGATGTGGAAACAGTCACACTATCAAGTGCTCATCAATTTATACGCAGAAGCAGGTGCAGGAACAACTGAACCGCTAACCTGAATGAACTAGATGATGAATTATCGGCCATGGACAAGAAAAAAGGACTGCTGTGAATGAAATGCTTTACAGCCGAAAACAGAGTATCTGAATAGAGGGTATGCCTCAACCGGTAAAGGTATACCGGCATATAAACACCAAAAGAAGTGTCACATTTCCTGAATGGGTGGAATGTGACAATTGCATATTTAAGAACTAAGGAGATTATTAAAATAAACCGCTCGTAATGCTAATGTGGGGAAGTGAAAATGAAAAGAAAAATAATCAGCAAATGAAATTTGAGAATAAGCACACAAAAAAGTTCAAAGAGCAAGAAAAGTTGATGAAAGACACGAGAAGATAGAGAAAATATAACTATCAGCTAGAACAATATGAATTACATAAAGAGTGAAAAGAACAATGTCATTGAAATTTGGTGAATAAAGTCATCAACAACGTCATTTGTCTCGAATTCCTTTGCATTGTAAGTGTACAGATATGTGTAATCGTTGGTGCCTAAGTAATAAGAATAACAATATTGACAGGTTGTCGATTATGTCCAATAAAATAGAGTGAGTGCACAGAACTTGAACATTAAATCAAGAAGAGACACAATCACAAGTACAATTGCCTATGGATAAAAAGGCTAAACATATGAAAGCAGCAAGCAAAAGAGCATACAGAAATATACTAAATTTCATCGTGAAAAATAGCAACAGTAAGAATGATGAAAGTTTGATTGGGGAATTCCAGGAGGTCTAATGCAGCTCAGGGACCCATGAAGTAATGGAGTTCCTGATCACTGTGTTCAGACGCATAATCCAGGTAGCCTCTTGGCGTCTCAGTTTCAGTTCTCGATTTCCACCCCTGACATTTATCTCTGTGACGTCAATTCCAAAGAAGCAGATTGTTTTGGTTTTCTTTGTGATGGGCATGTCGCGATGTGTATTGCCATGGGGTAACTTACATCTTGTTGAAGGATGGCTTGGGCATGTTCCCTAATGCATTTTTTTAGGGGCCTGATTGTGCTACCCACATAATGGCTGTGGCAAGTGCATTGTATGATATAGACCACATATCTGGTGTTACAGTTAATGTTTGTGTTGATGGTGAATTGTTGTTTGTGGAAACCTGAGAAAGTTTTGATGCCATGTTTGGCCCATTTGCACATTCCACAGCATCCACATTTGAAAAACATTTGGACCGTTCAGTCAACCATGTGTCGTTCTTGGTCTCACATGGAACAGTAGGACTTAGTCTGTTTTTAAGGTTCTTTCCACGCCGGTACGCGATCTGAGGTCTGGTTGTTATGGCATCCTTTAATGACTTATCAGCCAGTAGGACACCCCAATATTTGTTAATGCTTTTTTGAACAACCAAGCTTATTTCATTGTAGTCTATGATGAGCCTTACTGGCTGGTTGGTTTCAACTTGACATTTTTGGCTGGTGAGTGTCAGTTCTCTATTCATTTTCTTGATTCTAGAACCTGCCTTGCATAGTACTTGTGGTTTGTATCCTCTCCTGGAAAAACGTTCCGTCATGTCTTTGATGCAATCCTCAAATTCAATTTCTTCACTGCAGTTTCTCCTTGCACATACAAATTCGCCATAAGGGATGGTGTTGATCTGATGACTGGGATGTGCGCTAACTGCAAGCAAGACCGCATTGCAAGCCGTTTCTTTGCGATATAAGCGACTGTGAAGAACATTGTTTTTGACATAGAGTTCTACATCTAGGAAAGTAACAATGGTGGTGCTAATGTGACTGGTGAATCTCATGTCCATGTTGTTGTTGTTCAAATGATCGCAGAAGTCGCATAGTGACACTTGGCTGCCGAACCAAATCAGTAGGCAGTCATTGATGTACCTCCCCCAGTATACAATGTAGTCCACCCAAGGGGTAACTTTGTTGCCCGAGATCCAGTCTGCTTCAAGGGCTCCCATGTAGAGATTAGCAAAGGATGGGGAGAATCTGGACCCCATAGCCATGCCCTTGGTTTGCCTGTACCACCGTTTGTCATAAAGAAATTGGTCATCAGGATAATGTTCATCATGGAAACAAGCATGTTGGTGTGTTCCCATAGTGTGATGGGTCTGTTATGTAGGCATTTGGTAATAGCTATCAGCCCCAGGTCAGGCTTGATGGAGGTGTACAGAGACACCACATCCAAAGTGGCCATAGTGAGACCCAGTTGCCACTGTATGTCTGCCAAGATGCTCTAGATGTGCTTTGTGTCCTGTATAAAAGACGGAGGATTCCTAACTAAGGGGTTCAAAAATATGTCAACAACATACTGTGACCGTTTCTCCGTGGGTCCTCCCATCCCTGAAACAATAGGCCTGCCAGGGGGGAAATGAGCTGGTTTATGAATCTTAGGTAGGGTGTATAGCCATGGGAATGAAGGTCTAACCACCCAAAAGTATAGTAGTTCATCTTTGTCTATGAATCCTTGCTCGTGCCACTCACTAAGATGTTTGTTAATGAGGATAGTGAGGGGACCTATGGCGTTGGAGTTGAGTGGTTCATAGCACCTAGTGTCAGAGAGTTGGGTCAAGATTTCAAAAGTCATTCAAAAGATTCTCAAAGGAGTTGGGAGGGTCGTGAAAGTCAGTCAAAGAAAGTGATAGATGCGTGGCTTTCACATCATTGATACTCTGTGCGTTGGAAAGATTATCATTGTATGTATGGTATGTGTGTTTGATGCTACCCATACTATCTGGCAAACCATTTCTGTCTGAAAGTTTGGAGTCACTAATTATGTCTTTCACACTAAATCTTCACGGTTTCCACGCGCACAGGCTGTTCTTTCGCTCACCCACGTGAAGTTTTGAGATCTTCATGTTTCACATCATATACTGTACTATCCTTTTTGTATCACCCCCAGCCCTGAAGAGTCACGGGTATCTACCCGAATTGAGGAAACACGTGTCGGCTGGTTTCATGTTCTTCAGGATCTCCTCTAATAGGAGAACCACATTCACCTATAAAAACTAAAAAGAAACAACCATTGGTGTTCGATCTTATTTCTATTGACATATGTGATTACCCTCATAGAATGACTTTTCGTGTGCTCTGGACTTTGTGTGTACATATTACATCATTCATGACATAGTCAGTGACATCACTGATGACATTACTAATGACATCTCAAATGACATCACTGATGACATCACTGATCACATCATCCATTGAATGTGGTTTGCTTCAATATTTAAATAAGTATTATATATATATATAGGAATCTGCCTTGAACACTGTGTGGATGTATAAGTGTCTGAATGGAGGATTTAGTAGCAAAGTGATTGAGTATCTAAGTGACAAATTTAAAGTGTCTCACTAAATATATGGGATAGTGAGTAAACTTTGTGAATACCAGTATCACTCTATCTCTTGTTGTGTAAACTACTACATAAGTTGCTTACTAGGTATGTGAAGTCTACATTAGTTAATAATAAGTTAAGTGAGTATTTGTATTGGATAGTGAATGAATGTGTGTGTGGTTGGGTGGGATGTGTGTTACTGTTGAAAGATGTGTAAATAGTTGATTTAGTAGCTGTATAAGGTTCAGACTGTATGTGGAAACAGTTGTTTGGGTGAGTGATTCTCTTTAGGGGTGTAGTGATGAGTAAATATATGTCTCAATGATGTATGTCCAACAAACTAAAAATATAAAAGGCAGTGTATGTGACAATTGTTGTATATAAATAAGTATACATAAGACTCAGTGATTGTATGTGTGAGATATGGATAACTGTATAGTTGTAATAGTGATTTTATAACACACTAAGGGCCAGATGTAGGTCGGTCGGTAACGTCCGAAAATCGGTATTTTCGGCCGTTACCGACCGGTATTTCAGAAATGGTATGTAGGGGCATTATTTTACAGAATCGGTAAATTTACCGAATCGGTAAATTTACCGATTCTGTAAAATACCGAATCGGTATTTTTACCGATTCGGTAAATCTGAGATGTAGGTGGGACTTGTTCTGATTCGGTATTCCAGCACATCTGGAATACCTACATCTCCACCCCTCTGATTTACCGATTCTTAATGACCGAATCGGTAAAATTCGGTAATTAAGAATCGGTAAATCAATTCAACCTACATCTGGTCCCTAAGTATGAATCACTATCTATATGAATAAATAAAGTGGTGTTTGTGTAAGTGAGTAGCTTGGTAAATATAATTATGATCAATTATTTGCATAAGTGAATAGGATGTCTGCATAAGTGAATAGATTATGTGCTGGTGTGTAATGTTGATATAGGTGTATACGTATATTTAATAGTGTTCTATTGATCTTTGTTAAAACAACAGTTGATGGACATAATGCAGAACAATGTCATACATTCACCCCAGTACAGAGATCTGGGTCTAAATCCATTGTTTCTTTGCTCAACACACCACCCCAGTTCAGACTTGGCCATATGCAAATCAGCCTTGACCCTGTGCATCTTGGGAACAGTCCAGCCCAAACTGCCAAGCCATGTCTTCCCTGGACCGGAATCAAACATCCTAGGACCGGGTTGTGACTATCAGCCAACTTCAGCCACGATAGCTTCACTCCAGTGGCGTGGAGAGCACGGGACTCACGTCTGAGCATACCCGTCCCACTCTGGTGACAAATGCAAAAACAACAGTTGATGGACAGAATTCAGAACAATGTCTTACATTCACCGCAGTACAGAGATCTGGGTCTAAATCCATCGTTTTTTGCTCACCACACCACCCCAGTTCAGACATGGCCATATGCAAATCAGCCTTGACCCTGTGCCTCATGGGAACAGTCCAGCCCGAACTGCCAGGCCATGTCTTCCCTGGGCCAGATTCAAGCATCCTAGGACTGGTTTCTGGCCATCAGCCGTCTTCAGCCAGGATAGCTTGAACTCCAGTGGCGTGGAGAGCACGGGACTCACGTCTGAGCATACCTGTCCCACTCGGGGTGAAAAATGCAAAAACAACAGTTGATGGATAGAATGCAAAACAATGTCAGACATTCAACCCAGTACAGAGATCTGGGCCTAAATCCTTTGTTTTTTTTGCTCAAGCCATGTCTTCTTGTTAGCATGTATGACTGAATCTATAGGTAAGTGTTTAGATGTGTGTGTAGATCTAGGAATCACTGAGTGGGTTTTAAGAAACTTGTACTATTGTGTCAATGGTTTCAAATATGGTACTTCATATTTTATAATGAGTATTGAAAGGTTATGCTACTGTATGATGAGGTGTATCAGTTTGTCACATGGTTAATGTCATCAGTGATGTCATTTGAGATGTCATCAGTGATGTCACTGACCATGTCATGAATGATGTAATATGTGACATTATCAGCAGTGGATTGATTGCGTTATGGTTAGTACAACTACCTATAACGGGGGCATTTCAATGGTATATGCTATAACACCACTGAAACCTGTGGTTTTTTCAGTGAATTTCTGAGGTTTTTTAAATGCTTATTCTCAACTATAACATGTCTGAAACGTATGTTTTTTTCAGTGAATTTCTGAAGTTTTTTAAATGCTAATTCCTAACTATAACACGTCTGAAACCTATGTTTTTTTTCAGTGAATTTTAAAGGTTTTGCAAATGACAATTTTTTAATATATTTATTCTTATATCTATTTTTTGATACTGATTTACTAATTATAAACTATTTATTTTTAGATATATATTTCTTAGTTACATTCAATCAATCAGTGACACTTGTAGAGCGCGCTACATACCCGTAGGGTCTCAAGGCGCTGGGGGGGGGGGGTGCCGCTACACATTAAATTACATTGTGTGGCCTTCTTTTTATTTTTTTGGGCCCTGGACCATATCCCCTAGAGCCTGACCCGCAAATCTAAATGTATTCATTTATTTATAGGAATGGGATTCCTATGGAAGGAAATACAAGTTACTTGTAAGTATGCTTGAAACTACTTTGGGTTAAAGGATGCAGCACTGGTTTCTTTCCTGATAACAAATGAATAAATTTGAATTTGTTCTTCGGATGACTTATGGTGAATATTTTAAAGTTCGAAAACTGCACACTTAGAAGAATTTTCAACTGAAAACAGTCAATGTCAGCCTATGAAAGGAAATTCACTTAGCAGGTAAATAGTGTTATTGTTAATTTTTCTTACTCAGGAGTGGATCCTGAATCCAGCACTGCTGCATCACCTCTAAACAGTACAAAGAATGCAAATTACCAAAGACACGCGGTAGCCCACGTCTCTTGTTTTTTTTTTATATTGCTAGAATGAGCGGATCATATGCGCACCCCACAATTGTACCCCCCTAAAAAAAACTAATTTGGGCCAAGGGGGTCCTTGTGGAACCACCTGAGCAGACCTAGAGGGTCAGGGTGTGTCTACCCTCCCCCTTTTCACATTTTAAACTCACACTGCACATGCTTCTTCAGCTTCCCTTCTTCCGAGGCCTAAAATGGCTGCCAACAGTTTCAAGTTTCGAATGTTGACAAGCACTTGACAGCCAATTTGCATTCAGAGCATGATCGCAAGGCTGCGCTTATCGTACAATGACAATAAGCGGAGTATCCGATTTCAATTTTTTTTATGGGAATGGGGCTGCGTGGCCCCCCTCCAGTGGTCAATTCCGGGCACTAAGGTCCATGGCTATTTATATATTATTATTTTATGGAGGATGGCTGCATAGCTCCCCTACTGAAGCCTCTTCAAGGCCCCGGGAACCGCATTCCCTGGGGACGGCCTTTTTTTAATTTATTATGGCCGTCAATGTTGGGGACCCTACGAGGGTCTTCAATTCCCTCACTGTCCCGCCGGCTCCCTGCCACCTGCGGGAATCGGTGTTCTATCGACAGCCGAAGTCCATCTGTGTATGTACCACCTAGGAGTTGCTTTCACTTTCCGCATGCACGTTTATGATAGGGCATCCGTGTTAATATTACTTATGCGCACAATACGTCCCACCGTCTGGCTATGTACCCCTAACATATTTCATTTCATTTGCGCATGCTCAATTACAACATGCTAAATCACAGCTGTCACACCCTGTGACATCATGCTCAACCAATCATCCTTCTGCAAAGCATTTATAACCTGCCAACCTTCTCGTACTTTTCCTATTCCGCAGTCACAGCCATTGATAGTGTTCGTATCCACTTCTTCATAGGTGAGCACTTTTTTTAAGAACAATTAAATTCATTAATCTGAATGATCTTTAAATACCGCGTAAGTGCAAATTTTTGTTCGATTTGATAATGTTGTTTTTAAGCACACTTTCCTACTTTTTTATATCCTTAAAGTTCACTTCGTAACTTTTGTTTCTGAGCAAATCACGTAATCCTGCCGCCTTCAATTTTGTTAGTAATGCGCAATGTGCTGCTTCCTCCCCATGCAGTGCACATGTAATTGATTGGCCAATGGGGAGAGGGGTTGGCCTAACGGCTAAGGCGCTCGACCTCCGACCTGGGGATCTGGGTTCGAGTCTTGTAACGACGCCAAAAACCTCCTGTGATTCTGGGCAAATCACTTAATCTCCCCGTGCCTAAAATGAAAGTGTGTCCTCATGTAACATAACTGGTGCTATGTAAAGTGCTCTGATATCTGATTCGGTTCGGGTCTAGTTCGCGCTATATAAAACTCTGCAAAAAAAATAAAAAAATGTTGTATTTTAGCACGCTCTCCATGTTTTTTTAATAACGTTAAACTTGATTTCTTATCCTTTGTCCTGTGCAAATCAGTTAATCCTGCCACGTTTCTTTAATTTGCCAAGTGCCACATGGCCCTTCCGACATCAGTGTGCTACATACTGTTCAAGTTAATGCGATGTAGTTTTTCTCGTGTAAATAGTGCGTTACCTGCCCCCTGCATTGCAAAAGTAATGTTTTCGGCAATAGTATATTTTAGCACGATTTCCAGCTGTTATACCTCAAATATCTTACTTTGGTAGGCGATGGTTCTAGGCAAATCACTTAATCCTGCAGCCTTTAATTTTGTAAGTAGTGCGCCACGTGCTACATCCTCCTCATGCAATGCACATGTAATCAATTGACCAATGTTGAATTTTAGCACGCTCTTCATGTTTCTTGATAACATTAAACTTGATTTGCTATCCTTAGTTCTGTGCAAATTACTTAATCCTGCCACGTTTCTTTAATTTGCCAAGTGCCACGAGGCCGTTCCCGCGGCAGTGTGCCTTGTGCACTTCAACTTAATGCGATGTAGTTTTGCGCATGTAAGTAGTGCGTCATGTGCCCCATGCATTGCAAAAGTAATGTTTTTGGCAATAGTGTATTTTAGCACGGTTTCCAGCTCTTGTACCTACAATATCTTACCTTGGTAGGCGATGTTTCTAGGCAAATTACTTAATCCTGCCGCCTTTAATTTTGTAAGTAGTGGGCCAATTGCTTCTTCCTCCCCATGCAGTTCACATGTAATCGATTGACCAATGTTGTATTTTACAACGCTCTCCATGTTTTCTAATAACTTTAAACTTGATTTGCTATCCTTAGTTCTGTGCAAATTACTTAATCCTGCCACGTTTCTTTAATTTGCCAAGCGCCACGTGGCCATTCCCGCAATAGTGTGCTACGTGCTGTTCAACTTAATGCGACGTCGTTTTTCTCGTGTAAGTAGTGTGACACGTGCCCCATGCATTGCAAAAGTAATGTTTTTGGCAATAGTGTATTTTAGCACGGTTTCCAGCTCTTATACCTCCAATATCTTAACTTGGTAGGCGATGTTTCTAGGCAAATCACTTAATCCTGCCGCCTTTAATTTTGTAAGTAGTGCGCCACGTGCTGCTTCCTCCCCATGCAGTACACATGTAACCGATTGTCCAATGTTATATTTTACAACGCTCTCCAAGTTTTTTAATAACCTTAAACTTGATTTTTTCCCTGTCCTTTCTCATTATACAGATATCTCAACCATGAGACGTACTGCTCGCCACAAGCTGTTTATTCCTGCCCATGCACTATACCAGATGGTGGTCAACCACACGACATACCAGATCCACTGACGGCTCTTCATATGCTATAGGGCCAATAGTTTGTAAATGAAGTAAGTGACCAATCTCTGCCTGACATTTGTATAATGCAATGCTATTTCCCTGTTTTGCTTGCCAAGTATAACCTCTGATGATTGCTTTTCAACCCAATCCTATTGAGAACAAATGTTTTTATGTACATTAAAATTAATCTTGGACATATGTACAATATGTACTTTTTAAACTCTTTTTTCAGTTTACAGAATGTTACATAAATCATCAGCAAATTGCCGAGGTTGAAAAAAGTATATCCTCCTCTTCCAGCTGATTACACCGATGTCTCAAATATGGCATTTACTAGTTGTCTGAACCATGGAGATTCACAAATTTTTAACGGATAACTTTAAGGTAAATACTCTCAATATGAGTAGCCAACGAAGTTAAAAAGTAACAGATATAAGTACTTGAGGGGTTTTTGGTATCAGATAATCTCCAATTCACACTTTTATGGATGAGCCTGATACATGGATCTCTGTATAACTAATGGATGATTAGGTATTAGGATGGCAAACAGAGCTCCCAACCTTCTTACTTTTTCTCTTAAAGGGTTCCAAATTGAGGACAAATAATAGGCTGTGCAGTAGAGGTTGACGGTGTTGCTCCACTGGTACTTAGGCCTTCTCATGAAGCAGAAGGAACCTCTCTTAATATCCTTAACTCTTCCCTTTCAAAGTTGACCGGATTCTTAGTCTGCAAATCCTTCCGCATACTTGCAGTTCCACACCAGTACTCTTTATTGGGGTCTCCTCTTGAAAGCAGTCTTGCATATCTGGCAAGTAACAAATCAAATCGGAGTTCTAAGTTGTGAACTCTGTTGGCCACAGTGTTTACACAAGGTAAGCAGAGTGGCCTAGATACTCTATATTTCCAATTAAATGCATCAGAAATAAAAGAGCTTATTTACAAACTCCTTGTGCCACTTTTGCGTCACTTTCAACATGAGAAAAGTAACAAAAAAGTGGCACAAGAGTTTTGTAAATAAGCCCTAAAAAATATTGTCCTGCATAATGACTTAATCTCTCACCTAATTCTGTCTCATCTGTGAATCAGTTTAAAGACCTGTTCATCTGTAATATAAATATGACGCACTAGGCACTTTTATACACACACTATTTGAATGCAAGCCTATAACATAAGTGAAATCTATCAGAGGTACACTGCATGCATTAAATAAATAGAAAATATTGTCAAGTGTTACTTTGACTTGTAATTTGTGACCTCATTTAGTCACATCGATCTAATTTTACACATTAATTTTCTTTTTTGTTTTGCAGATTGACTACACTACTTCTATTGAAGTCCATATTATATGTTGTTTGTTATATTGTTTTGTTAAAGTTATGGTTCTAGTTATTTATTGTATTGTTATCATTTAGTTATACTTCCAGTTATTTATTGTTTTAATAAAAGTTAATTAAAAATGTGTATACGTCTTTTTTTTGTGGGTGTAGCAGTCTGCAATAGAAATTATATTTATAATTTGAAGTATAAGTCTGAGGCTAGCTCTTCACCAAATCTTTACCAGAGTGTATAGCTACAACTTACCGTTCCAATTCAAAAGAATAAAAAGTACAACGCCATTAGCCACATACTGTGGTGAACTTATAACCTCTGTGCTCACGTAAGTGTTCCATGAACTGTTACTATAGTAACAGGCAGAAAGTCATTTGGGGGTAGGGTTAAAAGTTACTGGCTGTACAGAAAACGTTATATTTACCCTGGATCCTCTACATGACAGAAAGGAAAGCAAAGTAAAACAAAACACTGTGTACCAGATTTACAACCCGATTGCACCACTTTTGCATCCAACCCACCCCTACAAAATTACAAGTCTGTGAGCCTCAATAACCCCCCTTAAGCTCCAGGAATCACCACCCCCTGGAATTTGTGTATTACGGGAGGCAGACTGCGTGGCCCTCCGCCTGGTGCCCTCGAGGGCCCTGGAAACTACTACGACCGGCTCCTGCAGTGTCCCAGAGTGCCTACCCCCGGTATGATGCTGTTTGCTTTGACAGAGCGCGACTCTCACGACTCCCGCCCTCCCATAGCAAACAGTGGGCCAAATTATCAAGACTGGGTGATACATTATCGCCGCTTTTATTGGCAGGAAACTGCTGCAAAAGTGGCGATAATGGGCTTGATAATATGCTCTAGAGAATTCCCATAGAAGCCCAAGTTAGATGTCTAACCTGGGTTTCTATTGGAATTCAGAAGGGCATATTATCAAGCCCATTATCGCCACTTTAGCAGCAGTTTCCTGCCGATAAAGCGGCGATAATTTTATGGCCCAGTCTTGATAATATGGCCCATAGTTTGCATTTTGTAAGACAGAGCAGTGAAATCTGTTCTCACTTTCAAAATGCAAAGCAGATTGCATTTCCATATACAAATTAGCATCTACCCATGCAAAAAAGCAATACTGGCTCCTGAAGAACGCAAAAGTTCATCATACAATGTTGCTAAAAAAAACAGCAAGTGTGCTCGACTTCTCAATATACTACCTTATCCTACGTAATGTTATTTTCAATCACGTTCTGATAACCAATAAGAATCATGCTTTTAAAAATCAAAAACATGCACCCTAGTTTTCTGTGTAGAATGTTGTCAGACAACCAATCATTTCGTTTCTGTTTTACTTTCACTTTTCCAGCAAACTCCCTTTGTCTATTCCAACATATGCCAAAGGCAGAAATGGAACTACTCCAATCTATTTTGTCCACTGATTGAGAAAACTAGGAAAAATGTGAATAAATCTGTTTCTACTTTTCTCCAAGACTATAGAATTGTGTCCTTATACCACAAAAATCTGTTTCAATATGCATGCCATCTATAGGAGAGATGCTGTACATTTTACAGATGAAGGGAACAGAGTCTTTCTCATGAACTTTAGACTTTGCATCGGTACTTACTTGTAAGTACTAAAATCTCTCAATAAACACAAGGGCTCTTTTTAGAGCCACCCAACATCTATACACATAAGCTTGATGTATATCTCAAAAATTCATGCTTCTTTTTTTTGGCGGCAAAATGCGCGGATCCTACGCGCATCCCGCAACTTTTTAAAAAAAAGAAAAATACTATCTTACTTTTTTGGCCCTACGGGTCCAAATGTGACCCCCTGAGCAGGCCTAGAGGGTCAGGGTGTGTCTACCCTGTCCCCTTTTCACACGTTCCACATATATTCCACTGACTTCCTCAGCCTTGCTTCTACCAGGGCACAAAATGGCTGCCAACAGTTCCTGCCTTCGAATGTTTACAACCGCTTGACAGCCAATTAGGATTGAGCACGTGATCAGGACGGTGCGCTTATCCTACGAGGCAAATCCTCGGACATTCCGCGGATCCTCCGTGCCCAGATATATAAATGACTTTACCCGTAATTTTCAAAGAAACTCCTGAACAGATTGACACCAGATATGCCAAAGGCACAAGTCGGAACTTATGTCTACCTCTCTGCCAAATTTGGTGTAATTCCGTCCAGCCGTTCGAGCTGTAGGCGTGGCTAAAGGTCCTACAGGAAATTGCATGGAGAAAACACGTTTTAAGACCCCCTTTTTTCTCGGCCCCCGCTTCACCAATCACCCCCAAACGTTCAGGGAAGGAGTGGAACTGAGCTGGCCAAAAGTTTGGAAGATTTCAAGAAGATTCATCAATCGACGCCAAAGTTATTGGCAATACAATGTTGTGGTTTTCCTATGGATAATAGGTCCTAACTATAACTATCCACTGGTGACTGCCAGTAGGTAATAGATATATATATTACCTACTGGCGGTCGCCAGTAGGTATATATAGTTAGGATTTTTTCTCTATGGGATTTTTGAAAATTCTATGTCTAATAACTTTGGCGTTTGTGGACGGAATTGGCTGAAATTTTCAGGAAAATGGCACATTTTGTTTCTGAGCAGCCCCTGAAAATTGGGGGGGGTTCGTCCAGGGGGGTCGAGAAAAAAGGGGGGTCCCAAAACGTGTTTTTAACATTGAGTTTTCCATAGGGCGGTTGGCCTCACTTTTAGCCCGAACGGCTGAATGGATTTGCACGAAACTTGGCAAAATTGTAGGGACTGGTAGCCCGATGTGCCTTTTGTAGGTCTCAATATATGTGCTCCAGTGGATTTTGAGAAATTAACGTTTAAAAAAAGATATATATCTGTAACAGCGGACCGGGCAGCGCTCCGGTTCGCGTACTTTTCGCGCAACGGAGCTTTGTGAAGCGAAGCTGATTGGTTCTCCGGCGTCTGTAAACATTCCAAACAGTCCGTGGCGGCCGCCATCTTGTCTCTCGGTAGGATCGAGAGACAAGCGGAGGCCAAAGCGAAGGGGCAAATGACCATAAGGGGGCATAGTAGATCCTCCCTGACCGTTTAGGTTTGATGTGGAGGTTTTAAAAGGGCCCGCGGGGCAAAAAAATAAATAAATAATATTAATCGAACAGCTGAATGGATTTGCACGAAACTTGGCAAAATTGTAGGGACTGGTAGCCCGATGTGCCTTTGCTAGATCTCAATATATGTGCTCCAGTGGATTTTGAGAAATTAACGTTCAAAAAAAGATATATATCTGTAACAGCCACCGCTTCGCGTACTTTTCGCGTTACGGAGCTTTGCGAAGCGAAGCTGATTGGCTCTCCGGTGTCTGTAAACATTCCAAACAGTCCGTAGCGGCCGCCATCTTGTCTCTTGGTAGGATCGAGAGACAAGAGGAGGCCAAAGCGAAGGGGCAAATGACCATAAGGGGGCATAGTAGATCCTCGCTGACCCCCTAGGTTTGATGTGGAGGTTTTAAAAGGGCCCCGCGGGGCAAAAAAAAAAAATAATAATAATAATCGAACGGCTGAATGGATTTGCACGAAACTTGGTAAAATATTAGGGACTGGTAGCCCGATGTGCCTTTGCTAGGTCTCAATATATGTGCTTCAGTGCATTTTGAGAAATTAACGTTCAAAAACAAGATATATATCTGTAACAGCGCTCCGCTTCGCGGAGATAAAATTATATCTGTATTACCTAGCTGTTGCTAACACCAGTTAGCGACGGCTAGTAGGAGATAGCGACCATCTTGGGCCCCACTTTGCATGTGAGTGATATTTATCACTAATGACATGCAAAGTGGGCATGCCAAGATGTTAGCGACTGGAAACAGTCGCTAACATCGCTATCTCCTATTATCAACTTTTGGAAATATTCGAGATAAGCGCGAATATCTCCAAAAAGTAACAGCTGCCCTGAGCAGTTCTTAGCCATGTTATCCAATGGGAGGTGGATAACATGGCTAAGAGCATTAGCTCGGTAATGCATGAATATCGCTGAGTTTTCAGCGATATTAATGCATTGCGGTCGTTTTTTATCGTATTTGCGATAAACCTTGATAATAGCAAGGTTTATCTGCGATAATTTCTGACGGTAAAAAAATCGTTGCTAAGCATCGTTAGGGATAAATATCGCTTAACTTTGGTAATATGCCCCAACGTCTGTTAACGTTCGATTCGAAGGAAATCAGGAAGTGTTGAAAAACATTGTCTGCGCCATCTTGTCTTTTTTCAAATGCCACACTTTTGTCGTGCACGGCAGCCATTTTAGATGCCTTGACCAGACCCACTCGGTGCACGCTGTCGATCCTTAGCATGGCTCCCCACCCTCGCAAGCATCTCCCCCAGGCAGTGGTCACCCCCGCTCTCTGTCTTATGCATGGGTAATAAACATCCCCCCATCTGCGCTGCTCTTCCCTGAGAATCACACCCTGTGCCTGCCCGACACCTCCCTTTCGCCCTATTCACTACCGCACCCTCTGACACTCCTTTTCCTCTGTGTCCGATTGTCCAGGCTGGTCCTAGGGTATCAGCTAGCCCTGCAGATGTAGTTTATGGCCACAGCTGTAAAGAATCACCCCTCTTCAAAGGAGTTATAGTAGATCAAGGCCCACACTCGATGAGATCCGTCACAGCAGAAGCGTTGCTATTATCTGAAAACCATCCTGTATTGTGATTGGGGAGGGGACCGAGCCTGAAGCGGAAGATTCCAGGGATGACTCTTTGTACATCAAAGTTTTTACAATTATGTGTCACATTAAAAATATATAGCACTCCGACAAAGTAGTAAGATTATAAAACTTTAATAATTTATAAATATATACAAGAAAACAATAATAGTAATAACATATAAACATTTTTAGGGAAAAACAACGAAGTAGCGGTCGGCTGTGCGAATAGTCCCAACGCAGCACAACGTCCAGATTTCCGGCGTGGGGCGTCGCGGGGGGTGGGTCATCAGTAGCAAACTGTTGTGCGAATAGTTCCAAGGCAGCAGAACGCGCTGAAATCTAGATGACACGAAAGTGATGTCTAGTAAGTTGCCACCCAGCAAATAACGGCGTGGGGCGTCGCGGGGGGTGGGTCATCAGTAGCAAACTGTTGTGCGAATAGTTCCAAGGCAGCAGAACGATGGCACCAAGGTGATGTCCAGTAAGTTGCCGCACTGGTTTTGGTATCCTACAATGCTGCTCCGAATAACGGCGTGGGGCGCCCCGGGGGAGGCGGCGTGAACGGGCCTCTCCAGGTGGAGTGTCATCTGTTGTAGTGGGGCGCCCCTTTACCGTTGCAGTTGCCATTCTGTCCGTTTTTGGTCCACTGTGTCAAAAGCCGCAATTCAGCTGAGTTGCGCCCACTCTTGCGGTGCAGCGATAGGCGGCTGTCACAGGACTCTCAAAATGGCGGCAGGCTCTTTCCTTTTTGGGCCTGGTCCACTGAAATGGCCCTGGGACACCTTGGAAATCGGACGCTTGTCTGCTAGGTCTTGGACCCCATTCTCGAAAGCGTCCCCTCCGCCTTGAGAATTCATCAAAAGTTTTGGGGGCCCCGACTCCTGCAGGCTTCTGGTGGGGAGCGGCTGCCATGATTGCTCGCGGAATGACCATGACAGAGCTACGAGATGGTGGTGCTCTCATGCTGACGCCAGCTTCAGTCTGAAACATCCAGAAACAAGGTGGGGCTTTCATCGTTTGGGAAAAAAAAAAAGTTTTCATCCAATGAAAAGTGTTGTTTTTAGGTCATATGATCAAGCCTTCCATCATTAGGAAACCAAAAGTAAAATGAACCAATGAAAAGTTTTATAAACAAGTCACATGACCTGTTATGCGGCATAGGGTGTAAAATGCGGAGAAAATACGTTGGCACGTGAGGCGGCGTCAGTAGCGGACCGATGTGCGAATAGGCCGAAGGCAACACAACGCGCCAAGATCCGTATGGCACCGAGGTGGTGTCCAGCAAGTTGCAGCACTGGTGTGGCCATCCTACAATGCTGAAAGTCGGCGTGGGGCGCCCCGTTGGCCTGTGAGTTTGCGTCAGTAGCGGACCGATGTGCGAATAGGCCGAAGGCAGCACAACGCGCCAAGATCCGGATGGCACCGAGGTGGTGTCTAGTAAGTTGCCGCACTGGTGTGGCCATCCTACAATGCTGAAAGTCGGCGTGGGGCGCCCCGTTGGCCTGTGAGATGGCGTCAGTAGCGGACCGATGTGTGAATGGGGCCGAAGGCAGCGCAACAATATTTTCGGAATAGAAGACACCACTAGGCGCTGAGATGCCAAGATCCGGATGGCACCGAGGTGGTGTGTAGCAAGTTGCCGCACTGGTGTGGCCATCCTACAATGCTGAAAGTCGGCGTGGGGCGCCCCGTTGGCCTGTGAGTTTGCGTCAGTAGCGGACCGATGTGCGAATAGGCCGAAGGCAGCACAACGCGCCAAGATCCGGATGGCACCGAGGTGGTGTCTAGTAAGTTGTCGCACTTCTGTGGCCATCCTACAATGTTGAAAGTCGGCGTGGGGCGCCCCGTTGGCCTGTGAGATGGCGTCAGTAGCGGACCGATGTGCGAATGGGGCCAAAGGCAGCGCAACAATATTTTCTGATTTGAAGACACCACAAGGCGCTGAGATGCCAAGATCCGGATGGCACCGAGGTGGTGTCTAGCAAGTTGTGGCACTGGTGTGGCCATCGTACAATGGTAAAAGTCGGCGTGGGGCGCCCTGTTGGCCTGTGAGATGGTGTCAGTAGCGGACTGATGTGCGAATGGGGCCAAAGGCAGCGCAACAATATTTTCTGACTGACACCACAAGGCGCTGAGATGCCAAGATCCGGATGGCACCGAGGTGATGTCTAAGTTGCGGACTGATGTGCGAATGGGGCCAAAGGCAGCGTAACAATATTTTCTGTATGGCAGATACCACTAGGCGTTGAGATGCTAAGATTCGGATGGCACCGAGGTGATGTCTAGCAAGTTGCTGTACTGGTGTGGTCATCCTACAATGCTGAAACTCGGCGTGGGTCGCCCCATTAGCCTGTGAGATGGCGTCAGTAGCGGACCGATGTGCGAATGGGGCCAAAGGCAGCGCAACAATATTTTCTGACTGACACCACAAGGCGCTGAGATGCCAAGATCCGGATGGCACCGAGGTGATGTCTAAGTTGCGGACTGAGGTGCGAATGGGGCCAAAGGCAGCGTAACAATATTTTCTGTATGGAAGATACCACTAGGCGTTGAGATGCCAAGATTCGGATGGCACCGAGGTGATGTCTAGCAAGTTGCTGTACTGGTGTGGTCATCCTACAATGCTGAAACTCGGCGTGGGTCGCCCCATTAGCCTGTGAGATGGCGTCAGTAGCGGACCGATGTGCGAATAGGCCGAAGGCAGCACAACGCGCCAAGATCCGGATGTCACCGTGGTGGTTTCATAGTTGAGAGGCACTTCATCTGCAGTGGGGCGCCGAGATCCGGATGGCACCGAGGTGATGTCTAGCAAGTTGCTGTACTGGTGTGGTCAT
Source organism: Lissotriton helveticus (assembly GCF_964261635.1). Taxonomy (NCBI): domain Eukaryota; kingdom Metazoa; phylum Chordata; class Amphibia; order Caudata; family Salamandridae; genus Lissotriton; species Lissotriton helveticus. The sequence goes on from NC_136061.1 coordinate 2,074,263,626, forward strand.
CCTACAATGCTGAAAGTCGGCGTGGGGCGCCCCATTAGCCTGTGAGATGGCGTCAGTAGCGGACTGATGTGCGAATGGGGCCAAAGGCAGCGCAACAATATTTTCTGAAGAGAAGACACCAAAAGGCGCTGACATTCCAAGATCCGGATGGCACCGAGGTGGTGTCTAGCAAGCTATGCAGTTGAGTTGTGTGCGCACTTGCGGCGAATAGGTCGAAGGCAGCATAACAATGTTTTCTGAATAGAAGACACCACAAGGCGTTGAGATTCGGTTACCACCGAGGTGATGTCTAGCAAGTTGCCGCACTGGTGTGGCCATCCTACAATACTGCTCCGAATAACGGCGTGGGGTGCCCGAAGGGGGGGGGGGGGAGGCGGCGTGAATGGGCCTTCCTAGGTGGAGGCTCGTCTGCTGTAGTGGGGCGCCCCTTTACCGTTTCAGTTGCCATTCAGCTGAGTTTCGGCTGCTCTTGATGCTACAGCGACAGGCGGCTGCAAGAGGACTCTCAAAATGGCGGCCTGTTCTTTGGATTTGGGCCTGGTCCACTAAAATGGCCCTGGGACACCTTAGAACTCGGACGCTCGATTTTTTTTTCCTTTCCTGTACATGCAAAAAAAGGTAAATGCCCAGTACGTTACACGCTTCATCTGCCACGATGAACTCTCCAGAGGAACCGAAAAAAAATATAGTTGTGGTAACTATACCATGCATCGTCATATGGAGAGGTGGCACCAATTAATTATAGTGCTGCATAAAAGAGAGATTTGGAGGAGAACCCCTGACCTGCTAGTACATTCATCAAAGAAGTGGCACTGAGAGCTTCAGAGGCAAGGGAAACGGTCCCAAATATTTAGAAGAACTTTGGAAAGATTAAAATGACATGTTTAGATTGTGGCAAATTAATTTCATGTGGACAGATGAGTGTTACTCTAATAAATACAGCATATGAACATCATCATAGTCGATGGTTGGTAGAGACATTTTGACTATATCCTGGACCTGCCCGTCCTCGCCCAAAATGGCGCCGGACTAAATGGGACTCGTAACTCCTTGTTGTGTACTGGTTGCAGAACCTTGAAATCACGAGATACGTATGCAGTTTTGAAGCACATGGCGGGCGGGGACGAGAATTGATTGAATATTTCGACATCCCTATTGATATTAAGTTCTGATGTGTTATTGATTACTGTACTGTTGAAAGTTCGAATTAACGTCACCCATGGTACTTGCCCGCAAATGTATATCTAGATAATTTTATTGTAACTGGCCCTGTCGTATTTTAATTATAAAATGTACGTCCACCGATTCCGTAACTGTTAGACACCTTAGTTCTTGCAACCTAATGGCCCGCCCGTTACGTTCCTCTACAGTGTAAATGTCTATTCATCATATACGATTACAGTTTGCTCCGTGGCAGGCCCACGTGGTTATAGGCTCGTATTTGTATAATGAAATTTTCACAATAAAGGTTTTTAAAAGAAAACATGGTAGTAGTATATACATTGGTAAAGTTTTTAATAATAGTCACTGTTTTAGAATCATTAAAAGGCAAGTGAAATAAAGCAGACCAATTACATGAAGGGTAAAAGGTATAATACGAAGGAACGCAGTAAAGATAAATGGTCAAGGGCTGTTGTGTTTTCTATTCCTGCAACATAAAGTGATCGATAAGAATCTCATATTCAGGCGTATCGGCGACTAAGACAGCAGGTCGACCCTCTTTTGCTCAACGGCTCCGTCATGGGACGAAGAAACGCTCTTTTTCTCGAAAAAAGAATATATTTTACTTGCAGGACAGTTGTAAAATTTCCGGGAAAGTACATTAGCCTGGAACATTATAACATATATTTAAGAAAAAATAATGTTTGGAAGTAATAAAAAGCGTAATTTTTAGGTCATATGACCAAGCCTTTCATCATTACAATAAGAAAAGTAAAATGAACCAATGAAAAGTTTTATTAACAAGTCACATGACTTGTTATGCTTACGTTACGCGCTGCGCGCCCCGGATGACTTCCGGATGCGCTAACGCGGCGCGTCATATGACGCATTACGCGACAACGCAGGTCCAGAATATAGTCAAAATGTCTCCACCAACCAGCGGTCGGAACACAACCCCTTTCAGCAGGCTAAATAGTTCTGTTAAATGACAACAGAAGGGACAGGCAACAAGAACCATCAGTCAAAGAGGGGAGGGCTAGTTCTTCTCTACCGGGTTACATTGGGGCGCTACCGGAACTGATCGAATTGGTAGTCTACAGTGTTTCTGGATGTTTCAGACTGAAGCTGGGGTTAGCATGAGAGCAGCACCATTTCGTAGCTCCGTCGTGGCCATTCCGCAACCAATCATGGCAGCCGCTCTTTATCGTTATTTTGGGCGGGGTGGGTGGCGGAGCCGAGCTGTTTTGCAGCCATCATTGTGTGGAGTTCAGTTCATCTCACTAGTTTTGTATTTGTCATGAGGGGGTGTTCCTAATGTTTCTATTTTAGCGAGGTCAAAAAGAGATCCCATTAGTGGCCTACTGATTTTGCTCGATTCCTTTTCTTTTTTTTTACACAATTTTTCGTTATCTGCAAAGACTAAACAGAGTATTGCGACTCTGTGTTTGTTTGTAAATAGAGAATGAACCAAAGAGAACTAATTCTAAAACAGTAAATACTTGGATAACAATCAATCAAATGGAGAGAGAAGCAGGCACGACGGATTACAACGGGGGCAAAGGCCTGCGTTAACTACCTTTCACTATCTGCAAAGAGAGAGTACTCCTAATAGAAATGAGGGGGGGGGGCACCATTCAAAGCAGATCAGTGTGCATAAACACGAAAATGTTTTCACTTACCACGTACTTGACATTCGACAGCTTATGATATTTGCTATTAAAAAACCATTGAAGTTCACTGAAAAAACCATAGGTTATAGACCATATATAGTTAGGAATTAGCATTTACAAAACCTTGAAAATTCACTGAAAAAACCATAGGTTATAGACCGTATATAGTTAGGAATTAGCATTTAAAAAACCTTATTTTACTCACACAAAACCATTGAAATTCCATATATAGTTAGTTGCACTAACTATATATCGCGCACCCGCAATCCACTGCTGATCATGTCACATATTACATCATTCATGACATGGTCAGTGACATCACTGATGACATCACTGATGACATCTCAAATGACATCACTGATGACATCACTGATGACATCTCAAATGACATCACTGATGACATCACTGATGACATCTCAAATGACATCACTGATGACATCACTGATGACATCTCATTTGACATTACTGATCACATCACTGATGACATCATTCATGTGATAATACGATGAACCTCTTCAGACTCTAATATAACCTTAGATACACTCAGTGTAAACAGACACTCATAGACTGTCACTCATCCATGGAGTTACTCAGACACTTAGTCAGTCATGCAAAGAATCAATCACACCTCCATTTCCTCAACTATACAGTTATACACACCTTACTTATTCAAACATATACTAAAACATATTTACTCACTTATACAATCCTGGATACAAGTTCACAATGATCCATACAGCCACTCACACATTCACTGGCTCTTATGCACAGTTATTTATATATGTCAACTCTCACATGTACTGTGTTTTACATATGTACTTACTTTGACATGTAGCACTGAGATATCCATTCACTCACCAATACACTCATGCACACAGTCAACCGCCCATACAGCTGTTTCCACACGCACTTTTGAACCCATACATCTAGTCAATCAACTGCTCACACATCTATGCAGAGAGTCATACACCTCCCAGCCACCCACACACACACTCAGTCTCCCATACAAATGCTTGGGCAACCAATCAATAACCCATACAGTTAATCATATAGCTAATGATCAACACATGCAGCAGTTTACAGAACAACAGACATAATGATGCACAAATTAAGACAGTTTAGTCACTAACCCATGCACTCAGTGAGACACATTTAATCAGTCACTCATACAGTCAGCCATGCCCCTACTAAATCCTTCATCAAGACACTTATACATCCACTCATTCTTCAATATGTAAGACATATTTTAACTTTACAGAATTATACAGTCACTGGATGTAGTCATCAGTGATGTCATTTGAGATGTCATCAGTGATGTCATCAGTGATGTCATTTGAGATGTCATCAGTGATGTCATCAGTGATGTCACTGACCATGTCATGAATGATGTAATATGTGACATGATCAGCAGTGGATTGCGGGTGCGCGATATATAGTTAGTGCAACTAACTATATATGGAATTTCAATGGTTTTGTGTGAGTAAAATAAGGTTTTTTAAATGCTAATTCCTAACTATATATGGTCTATAACCTATGGTTTTTTCAGTGAATTTTCAAGGTTTTGTAAATGCTAATTCCTAACTATATATGGTCTATAACCTATGGTTTTTTCAGTGAATATATATATATATATATATATATATCAAACCATGTCTGATATATATATCAGACATGGTTTGTCGGGAGAGCAGAGTCACAAGAAAACAGTAAAACAAAGTTGAGAAATAAGGAAAGGGGGCAGGGTAGAAACATTCTGAGCCTATAGTCTTGGTGAGGGGGTGGTACATGGATGTTTAGGCTCAATTTTTATTTTTTTAAATAAAAGATGGCGCGGTACTCGTGCAGCACTTGTACGCGGTGGAAAAGGTGAAAAAAAGTAGAAGTCCGTTTTATTCATTAGGTCCCGGGGGGCAAATTACGGGGGCAATTTTTCTGCATAATGGGGGCTTGTAAGGTGCTCCGAGCACTGGGGAACGGCACTTCTCTGGTTTTATTTTTAAATATGCGGGGGGGTTACGGTCCTACTCCCCGCAGTCCAAGTGTCTTTTAAAAAAAATATATGTTTTGAGGTCTCTCTCTCTCTCTCCCCGTACACGTCACATGGAACGCCACCTTTCCGGGACAGTGATTTGTAAAATGACCTTCCAGCTCCGGGTACCTGCATTGTCTGGGGTTTTTTATTAATGTTGGGAGGGTGGGCTTGATAATACGTCCTTTTTAATTCCCATAGAAGCCTATGTTCTGGTGTTAACATGGGCTTCTACGGGAAATAACAAGGCCGTATTATCAAGCGCAGACGCGGCCCCTGGAGGGAGTTGCTGTGAGACAGGCGGAGCGGGGGAGGGGTAGGGTGGGGGGTGATAAAGAATGGAATCTGGATGATTGTAGGTAAGTAAACAATTACATTAATAAAACAAATTTCGGGCCACATTATCAACAACAAAAGGCGATACATTATCGCTGGTTTTATCGGCAGGAAAGTGCAGATAAAGCGGCGATAATGGTCTTGATAATATGCCCATGTGAATTTCCATAGCAGCCCAGGTTAACACCAGAACCTGGGCTGCTATGGGAATTTACAAGGGCCTATTATCAAGCCCATTATTGCCGCTTTATCGGCAGTTTTCTGTCGATAAAAGCGGCGATAATGTATCGCCTTATGTTGTTCATAACATGCTGCTTCGTTCCGTGCCCTACATGGCATTTTGCGATGCAGGGCGCGTTACGAAATTCGTGGCATATTATCAAGGACCGGTGTTAAAACTATCAACGTTTTATCGTATTCGTAGCGTATGCTGAGATTAATTAGCAGTAGAAACTATGGTGCGATCACTCTCTCACTGTCAAATCAGAGCAGAGGGCGTGCTATGAGAATAGTTAGAAGTGGTCACTCATTGGAGATCCGATTCAGCTTTGTGTCTTATTGTGCGATGTTAGACAATGCTTACATGATTACGGTTACTGAGCATTTGGTTTGATTAAAAAAAGTTGTGTTAACTCCTCTGCATGGGAAGCAGAGTCAACCAAATGAGTCGTATAAGAGCCCTATTGTCTCAAAAAGAGGTCGCTCTTACATCTGCTAGAGGAACATTTGTCCTTCATGTAGCAAACACCCGCACAGAAGTGTATGCTTTGTTAAATACAGACGTGGTGTGGAATTTTAGGGAGTTAATTTAGACTATCTTTAGTGCTTCCTCGAGTAGGGGTTAGCTTACTTTTTTTAAATTATGAGAATTGGTCTTGTGATTTCTGTAGAAAGTATATTTGGTGTCTTGTCGGTGTTTTTTCATTGAATTTTTTGCAGCATCTTTGGTGAATTGTGCTTAATGGTCACATTAGTTGCCAGTGTGCTTGTATTAATTTGTTCACTTAAAAATGGATGCACATCTTGCAGTGGACGATAATATTTCTCGGTTGTTGCTGGTCCGCAACCGAATGCTTAGTTATTATGGCGAGCTGTCTCTTGCAACGTTGAGTGCAGCTTATGGATTGTCGTTTCGATTCTCCTTTTTCACATGCGTTCAGCCTGTCTTCCATTGCCTGAGCTGTGATTTCGACTGGGCCCTGGATTTGTATCTCTGCAGTACAGTGTCTCCCAACGCGAATTATGACCAGTTGATGAGTCCTTTAGTGGTTCATGACGTGCTCTGTTTTGGCGGCGGGATTATGGCCTTAGCAGCGACACATGGAATAATGGGACGTTGGAATGTTTTTGCAGCGGCGCTTGAGTTCTTGGCACGTAGTTACATTGAAGATGACCCGAGTTATTCTCCGATGGTGATAGAGGCTCCGGTCGTTGAGGAACATGTATGTTCATTCCCACTATTGAATTGGATGGCTGAAATGTTTTCAGATGAGAACAATGACTTCCTGTTGGAGGCTGTTGTTACATACTGTGCTTACACGCTGTTGGATTAAGACTCTTTAATTTTTCTGCGTATTCTTTATTTTTTAGCTACTGCTTTCTATCAAAGAGTGAATAACTTTTTTTTGGAAATGTGAACTTGACTCTGGTTTTTAGTCTTGCAGTATGCGTTTCTAAGTGGCACATGTTTATATCACGTGCTTTGATGAAGAAAGAGTGCCGTGGGGCTGAGACTTTTAGTCACACCCTGTTAAGTTAGCATGGGTTTATTAGAAGCTTACACACTATTTTTGCTTTCCTGCTCTGTTTTGCACGTGACACATACTTATGATATTGTTTAGAGAATACTGAGTATTCTGTTTTATATGAGAATAATTTGGTATGCTAGATTTGTAAAGTGCCTTGCTAGTTTTGTGTGTATAGTGAGAGCATGGAACATCAAAGTTATCTTGAATACTGTGTCTGTTCAGAATGATCGTCGGAAGTTCGAGCCAAAATACATATGCAGTTGTGTCCACCTTGGATACTTGCACTTTTCATAATGCATTGTGGAGGCACAGTTACACACAGTTGGAGAACATTCATAACTTGATAGTTTGTGGAGCACTGAATGTGATCTATTACTGCTGAGTACCAGAGGTATGGGTCTGACCATACAATCCTATGATACTTTCTGTAGTTATAAACTAATCTGCTAGGTAGGGAGGGTGAAATGTAGGTATATTTTAAGTTTGTTTACCTTTAGTATTATAGGATGCTTTTTCTGTTTGTATCTTATAGAATAGTAACAATGCTGACAACCTTGTTTGTGATAATATGTTTGGTTGTATTATCTAAGGTACTGTGCATGAGATTTTAGTGTTAGAAATAAACATTTCAAAGTTGCACGTTTCTTTATTTACATCTTGTATTGGACTGGTGTAAGAGTATAATGAAAGAGTGCTATTGCTATCCACGTTACTTCATGTAATCTAAGTGGCATGTTCTGGGTTGACTAGTCGTTGGTGTTTTTGTTGCAGGGCAGTGGTTCCCAAACTTTTGACTCCTGAGGACCCCCCATAGAGTCACCACTGGAAGCTGGGGACCCCCAAGCAATTTGTAGGATTTAAATTTCAAACATTAAAACCGTAATTGGGAAAGAATTAACACATATGTGCACACAAAACAAATACTCAAATTACTAATGATTTTAGTAGCATATTTACAAGCCCGTATCACCATGGGAACATCACTTTCTGAGAGTTTTCTGTGGCGATAGGGGCTTTGCCTTATTTACAAGGCAACGTTAAGCCACTTAACGTGGCTTAACGGTCCCTTGTAAATAAGACTCCCTTTGACACAATGCTTAGCGTGAAAGCGGTGGGCAATGCGTGTCGTGGTGGGCGTTTCCTCTGCGACACCCATTGATTTTGACCCTGCTGCCTATTTACAAGAGCAGCGAAAATGGGAAGCAGCGCCAAAATTAAGGCCAGGGAAAACCTTGTCTTAACTTGGCGAAACAATGAGAAATGCTTCATTTCTCCTCGTTTTTGAAAAAACGTCTTGGATTGTTAATGTTCAGCAAAGCGACCCTTACTGCACATAAACAATCATTTAAAAAAAGACATTTTGTAACTTCCATGTGTGATGCATTAAGCAGTACACATAGAAGTGACAAAATGACATTTCAATATTGCTTATGTGCAGGAAGGGGGACCTTCCTGCACATAAACAATCTTCCTCAATTAAATGTAGCGGCAGTGCAGGGGAAACGCAGGGCTGCACCATATTCTTGTAAATATGGTGCAGCCTTGCGTTTCTGAAGTAGTAGAGTGTGTTGTGAAGCCAAGGAGGCTGGTCTGGAGCAGCATCAACTTAAGGAGTGCTGGTCTGGAGAAGCACAAACTCAGGATTCAGAACATAACACAGTGGTTAGCATTGACTTTAACAATAAAAATGTATTTCCACCCAAAGAAACCTTTTTAGAAGCATCGGGATACTGAAAGACAGAAATAAAGCATGTCACTAACTTGTACCTTGCAGTTTGCAAGCAGTTGTTTGATGACAGTTTTTTGGTCACTATTCTAGATTACGATTGTCACTTATGAACTGCAGTGTAACAAAAGAATCTGTGTGACAAAAGCTGTAACCCACTGACCGATGCATATCAAATACTGTTTTTTAAAATGTATGGTACACTTCTTTGCAGTAGGCATATTAACCCTCTGTGTTACATTAGTTCAGTCACAGCTGTCACTGGACCAAACTCTCATGTCTCTCCAGCAGGGAAATCAATCACTGTTGTTATCTTGACATTTTTATCGTTCTTTGAATACTGGTAATTAAACAAGATATTTTGCAGTGCTTTTAAAACTGCTGCCTGCGGACCTCCTGAGAATGTGTGAGGGAGTCGTGGGGGTCTGCAGACCACAGTTTGGGAAACACTGTTCTAAGGTGAAGAACCAATGAGTAAGGTGGGTTTTGGAACACCGTAATACACTGAGGTCCTAAGTCTTTATGCACAGTTCTGTGTATGAGCAGAATTCCTGGAACAGTAGTTACAACAAAAAGGCTTGATAAAGGGCTTGCACTTTGAATATGAATATAAAATATAAGAATAGTTGATAATCACAGTTAAGGAATGCAGGAATTAGATGTGTGTATGTGTGGATGATGTGTACATTGAGTGGAAGATGAAAAACTTGAAAAATTAGAGAGGTTGTAGAGATGCAATCTTTCCATTTCTTTGTAAAGGAAGTGGGTGTTTAGTTTTCCAGTGCATATATATATTCACTGAAAAAAACATAGGTTTCAGGCACGTTATAGTTAGGAATTAGCATTTAAAAAACCTTAGAAATTCAATGAAAAAACCTTCACTGATGACATCTCAAATGATATGTGTGAAACCTATGGTTTTTTCAGTGAATTTCTAAGGTTTTTTAAATGCTAATTCCTAACTATAATGTGTGTGAAACCTATGGTTTTTTCAGTGTATATATATATATATATATATATACAGGAGGAACTGGCACATAGTCAAGGGGGACCCCGTTATTGGCAGAATTCTATCAGACAAGCCGGCAATTACATTCAGCCGTGCACGGTCGATGAGTGATATGTTGGTTAAGAGCAGTCCAGAGGTGGTCAACAGCAAAGACTGGCTACAAACCAGCAAGGGTTTCATTAGATGTGCCGTATGTAAGGCATGTAAAATGGGGAAGAATAGAGCAACTTATATGACCCCATTTAGTGAAATACCGAAACCCATCACTAAGAAAATCACTTGCAAGTCAGAATTCATCGTATATGTGCTGGAGTGTGCGTGTGGCCTGCAATATGTGGGTAGTACCAAGTTGCAGGTTCACAAAGGCATACTCCAGCACATACGGGCGATCAATAATCATGATGAGGCTTACCCAGTGGCTAGGCATATCAACTCCTACCGTGCAGGGGATCTTGGGAGCCTCAGTTACTTTGCAATTGATATGGTCCCACCACTCCGAAGAGGGGGAGATAGGGAGGCCCGTTTGAAGTTATTGGAGACAAAGTATATCATAGAATTAAACTCCAAGACACTGAATAGCTTGAACACGTGCCTGTGAGGAACTAAGATGAGTGATGTGAGCTAGTCAGGCCAGTAAGATATTTTTAGTCAACCCCATGTCCCAACCTTAGTGTGGGGGGGTGGGAGGGAGGCCAATATGCTGGAAAAAGGGAGTCATCAACATATGAGATTGCTTTTTATAAAAGAAAAATTGAAGTGGAATTAGACTATTACACACGAGGTGACAGGAATATTCATTCTTGATTCTTTTTTGGTTTTTTTCTTTTACCCTGTTAAGTCTGCATGATAGAGCGTGTGACCACATTGACAGGGCAGTTAGAATGCAGTGATTTCAAGTAATTTTAGAAAGCCCACATCGGCTGTATTTGAACCGCTATTTCCCAACCCCAATGTTTTCAACCGTTATAAGCACATTTGCACTTACCTGAATGCATTTTTGCACTTACAGCAGCAGATTTGCACACTAATGAAATTGCAATATGAATGATATGTATTGAGATATGTGTACATATATGATTATTTATTCAGTGTGATTTTATTCTATTTATTAATTTGCGGATATTTGCACATAATATTAAGGTGTATGGCAAAATGAATGGATAATGATATGCATAACGAGAATACCATAATGAGGGTTGTGTATGCAGGGTTTGTGTTACTGGGGGGAGCTAAACTTTTTTAAGGCAACACTGTTTGCGCAAAGTTAATTGTATTTGAAATCAGGCGGTAGTCTGTTGTTTATGTTCTTAGGCCCAGTGGTCAGATGACTTATGAGTGCACTTTAAAAGGTGGTGGCATTTTTTTAGCTACGTCATGTGATCAAGGGCTCGAGGGCCCGAAACGCGTCATGGCGGCGGTTGTGTTGCACGAATAAAACTTCACAAACTATATATATATATTATACCTACTGGCGACCGGAGTTATAGTTAGGATTGTTTTCCATAGGAAATCCGCAACATTCTGTTGGGAATAACTTTGGCGCCGGTGGACGAATCTTCGCGAATTTCTCAAAGAAGATGGCCCGCTCCGCTCTGCTCCTTCCCTGAAGGTTTGGGGGGGGATTCGTCAAGCGGGGGCCGAGATAAAAGGGGGTCCCAAAACATGTTTTCCCCATGTTAATTTCCATAGGGCGGTTGGACTCACTTTTAGCCCGAACGGCTGAATGGATTCCCACGAAACTTGGCAAAATTGTAGGGACTGGTAGCTGGATGTGCCTTTGCTATGTCTCAAGATATGTGATCCAGTGGATTTTGAGTAATTTAGGTTAAAAAAACTATATATATCTATAGGTGCGCCCCGGTACGCGCACCGGGGTGCGCACCCGGCGCGTAACGCGAGTAACGCGAGTACGCGCACAGAAAGCTGATTGGCTCTCGGGTGTCTGTCAACATTCGAAACAGTCCGGAGCGGCCGCCATCTTGTGTCTCGGTAGGATCGAGACACAAGAGGTGGCAAAAAAGAGGGGGAAATAACCAAAAGGGGGCAGGGTAGACCCCCCTGACCCCCTAGGTTTGATGTGGGGGCCATAAAAGGGTCCCGCGGGACAAAAACATTTTTACTTTTTTTTCAATTTTCGCGGGGGGAGCGCCCGGTACGCGCACCGGGGAGCGTACCGGGGAGCATACCATGGTGAAAAATAGTGAAAAAAATTAGTGTAAAATAATCATTTTGAGTGATCAGAGGTAGGGTAGCTCTGAAAAGAGCTTTTGGGTTCTGTGGCTGATTTAGGTACCTACAAGTACATTCCACACACACCCACACGCACACACCCCACACACACACCCACACACACCCACACACACACTCCTCACACACACACACCCACACATCACACACACACACACCCCACACACATAACCCTACACCCCACACCCACACACTCCCCACACACACCTCACACACCCACACCTCCACCCACACCCAAACACCCCACACACCCACACCGACACCTTACACATCCACACCCACACCCACACACCCCACACACCCACACTGACACACACACCTCCCCCCCCACAGACACACACACACACACACACCTCACAGACACACCCCACACATCCCACACACACACCTCCCCTCCCACACACACACACACACACACCTCACAGACACACCCCACACATCCCACACACACACCTCCCCCCCCACACACACACACACCTCACAGACACACCCACACATCCCACACACACACACACACATACCCCCCACACCCACCCACCCCCTACCCACACCTCACACACCCACACCTCCACCCAAACACCCCACACACCTACACCCACACACACACCTTACACACCCACACCCCCACCCACACCCACACACCCCACACACCTACACCCACACACATACACCTCACAGACACACCTCACAGACACACCCCACACATCCCCCACACACACCTCCCCCCTCCCTCACACATGGGAAAAACCCAGTGAAACAGTAAAATAATAATTTAAAGTGCTTAGAGGTAGGGTAGCTCTGCATAGAGTTGTTGTGTTGTGTGGGTGATATAAGTACCAGCATGTAGGTACCAATGCAGAGTTTTAAATTCAATGTAGACTGTCTTCTCTGTAGATAATTTGCATGTTGTTACAGAAGTTATTGTGGTATGGAATCTATACTATAGTCTGTCAGGAAAGCAGAAACAACATGGAGGCATGAGATGAAAAAGAGATGCCAAATACACATTGGAGATAATAAAGTGGGAGAAAGGAAGTAACTATGAGCAAAATTACTATGTAACACAAAAAAGTTGCACAGTATACAATAAGTCTCACTTTATATTATAATCATTTTGGTACTACTTCATGAATTACATATAAAAATGAATAATGTCTCGAACAATTTTTGATTATTAAATATAAATTTATTTTTCTGATTCTTTTTCAAAATGTAATAAAACTTCTAACAAAATATTGTCTGGAATGTCCTCATTTTCATTCTGTGATTCTATTGCTTCCACACACTCAATATTTTCTTCAGGGTTGTTTTCATAACAATTTCGAAAGAAATATTCTGTTCTCCTTCCATTTTCTTGCTGTAAATTGCATAAAAAATAAATATATCAGTAGAGATAGGGCACTGTTGGGTTTAAGTTCAGACAGGTAGTTTTGATTTTTTAACAGTGAAGTTATCTTTGGGCAGTGTATGGTATCAGGCTGGAAGTAGAAATATAAAAAAGTGTATGTGATAAAGCCTAAGTAAATTCATAATTATACAAGAGAAGTCTAACTCAATCCATAACTATAACAGAGAAGCCTATCTCAATCTATAACTATTACAGAGGGATAGTATATAACTATCAGAAAATGTTTTCCCAAAATAACTTAAAGTGCACAACATACTTCACTTTCCAAAATAACAACTTACCTTTGTGAAAGCAGTTGAAGTTCTCAGTGAAAATCCTTTGAAATGTACTTCAGGAAGTAGTAGTCAAAATGGCTGTGTTTCCCTCTGGTTTTTTTATATATATTCATGTACACAACCAATCAAATGTCAGGAAATAATAGTGGAAAATGAAAGTAACATTTTAATTGGTTGTAAATTCTAACACTTCAGATGTGTTTTTGTCATGTAATTTACCTCAGGATATTTAGACAGGGCTACAGGCCAAATGGCTCAATGGAATTCCACCAAATTTGGGAAAATGGTAGGGACTGGTATGTAGTATTGCCTATTCTATATTTGGTGAACTTCTCTACAGAGGTTTTTATGTAAATTAAGTTGTAAAAAATGTTGGGAGCGCTCACCGGTGCGCGCCCTGGTACGCGTACCGGCAGCACTACGGGAGTCCTCCATCTTGTGTTTCGGTAGATTTGAGACACAAGATGGAGGACAAACAACGTTAGGAATGGGTAAAAAGGGGAACGGTAGACACCCCCTGACCTCTTGGTGGTGGTGGTGGTGGTGGTGCAGATGCTCCAGCTGCTGCTGCTACTCTAGCCATTTTAAAGTAGAAAAGATTAGAGACAGATCTCCAAACAGGTCTTCCTCAGTCAAAGGACAAAGTCAGAATAAGGAAAAAAGGTGGGGGCTTTTATCATTTGGAAACCAAAACTGATCTGCACCAATGAAAAGTGTTATTTTCAGATCACATGACCCGACGCGCTTAAGTAACGCGAGTAACGTGAGTTCGCGCGCAGAAAGCTGATTGGCTCTCGGGTGTCTGTCAACATTCCAAACAGACCGGAGCAGCTGCCATCTTGTGTCTCCGTAGGATCGAGACACAAGAGGAGCCAAAACAAAGGGTGAAATAACCAAAAGGGGGCAGTGTAGATTTCCCTGACCCCCTAGGTTTGATGTGGGGTTCATAAAAGGGCCCTGCCGCATAAATTGTTATTTTTTTTAAAAATCGATTTTCGTGAGGGGTGCGCCCGGTACGCGCCCCGGTGCGCGCACCGGGGAGCGTACCCTGGAGAAAAAACAATGACAGACTTCTTTACAAATGTAGCATTTTTTAATACATTGGAGGTAGTTATTTTTCATTTTTTTAAGAGCACAGCTCTTTGATGAGAATTGGAGGTAGCTCTGAAAAGAACTTTTGTTTTTCTTCTTTTTTTAACAAAAACAAAAACAGGGAACTGGAAACAGCTCAACAGGAGCCAAAAAAAAAAGATTAGGCCTGGGGATGGCAGTGGTGGTTCTCGAGAGCTCGAACCATGAGTGTGACACTTTGCTCCCCATAGCAAAGAAGATGGTCACATTTTCGGCATTTTATTATAGCCTGATTAAAAGCAGGCTGAATATTTGGTATCATCTCCTGCTCACGCCGACGCACAGAAGGTGTTGCTCCACCGTTAGAAGTAGAGCCACCATCCCTGGGAGCCTCTCGTGCCAGAGCCCTGACACTCTCCCGTGCACAGTTCTGGGGATGTTTCCTTTCCACGTGGCATGTCATCGTCCAGTTCCCGAAGCTGTATTTTTTTCTGGGATTTCCTCTCGATAAGATGGTGTGGCATATTTTATACTCCACTTTTGGAGCATTTACCTTCTTCAACCCCTCTGGAACTTTGAAAAATTTCCAAATGAAATTTTCCTTCACAGTTCGTTCAGGAACCTCCTCATCAATGAAATCCTCAGTCTCATCACTGCTGCTGGATGCTCTTGCAGCTATGATAATAGAAGTAAATATGACACAGGTGCCAAAAGCAGGTCTTGCACTCACAAAAGTGAAACAAGAAGTGAAGGAAATGGGTGGGGATTTCAGTCTTTGTTAAAAAAAAAGTTAGGAACCAATGAAAAGAGTTATTTCAAGGTCATATGACTTGTTACGCTTACGCTACGTGCTCTGGAGCGCTTTCGGGGGCGCGTAGCGCAAGCGCATCAGGACGTTGCACGATCGTATGTGCTCGCGTGCTTCCGGGTGCGCTTACGCCTTGTGTCATATGACGCATCACGCGGTTACGCGAAACGTCACGATGTTGTTTCCGTTCGCGAGAATAGCGCTAACGGGACGCGCCCCGGGGCGCACCGCAACATTGCGCTAACCCATGCGTTCACCGGTACGCGCCCCGGGAGCCCCCCGGGGCAAAATTTTTAAAAAAACTAATAAATAATTATACGATATAAAATTTGTTATAATTTTTTTTACTTTTTATACCTATAGAGATTTGCTATGAAAAAACCTACTAAATTCACTGAAAAAACCATAGGTTTCACACCAGTTATAGTTAGGAATTAGCATTTAAAAAACCTATTAAATTCATTGAAAAAACCATAGGTTTCACACCTGTTATAGTTAGCTGGAAGTTTTACTCGCATAAAACCATTGAAATTCCCACGTTATAGTTAGTTGGACTCACTATAACTTGCGCGTGCAATGCACTGCTGATGACATCACATATTACATCACTCATGACATGGTCAGTGACATCACTCATGACATCACTGATGACACCATCCTTGTGACACAGTGACAGACCTCCTTTCACTGTAATGTAACCCCTGAAACACATATTCAAAAATATAAACTATAATTTTCAAAAAAATGGCGATACCCATACCAATTACAACAACCAATTCAATAATTCCACCATCTATATACACACCCACTCATTCACCAACAGTTCTATATAATCACTCATACGTATACTCACTCATCATATGTAGTGATACATCTATACATCCTGTTACACACCGACAGTCATCCAAAAGACACTCTCACACATACTCACACATGCAAATAAACTATTGAACATCCATTTATTTGCATATACAGCTATACACACACTACCACCTTACTTCTAAGGAACCTTACACATACTTACTCTCTTAAACAATCACTTATAGAAACACATACTTATTTAAACAGGAACTCTTACAATCCCTTACTCTCACATATAGTCACTTATATACATCAATATTCACATATACTACATTAAAACATATGTAGTTACTGATAAAGACAATAGTGAGATACTCATTCAGTCAGTAACACACACATATACACAGCCATCCACCCATACAGTCCTGCACATATGCTGTCTTCAAAACATATAAAAACAGAGTCAGTCACTCATGCATCTATGTTCTAAGTAATACCCCCACCAAACATATAGACACTCATATTGATATTAAATAAAAACATCTAATAACCCATATACATACACATGTAGTTACTCACCAACCCATGCAGCTACTTATACACAAAGTGAAACACTAATCCATATATTTAAATATTTAAACATTACTCACTAATATATGTATACACTAAGATACACTTAATAAGCCAGTGAACCAATCAATTTTTTTTTAAAAACCATCCATGTAAACCCTTATTTAAACATTTATTCTTCCATCAACTTTTACATATACATATATAACACATATTTATTTTTTAAAAAGACACACATTCACTGAATGGTGTCATCAGTGATGTCATGAGTGATGTCACTGACCATGTCATGAGTGATGTAATATGTGACGTCATCAGCAGTGCATTGCACGCACAAGTTATAGTGAGTCCAACTAACTATAACGTGGGAATTTCAATGGTTTTATGCGAGTAAAACTTCCAGCTAACTATAACTGGTGTGAAACCTATGGTTTTTTCAGTGAATTTAATAGGTTTTTTAAATGCTAATTCCTAACTATAACTGGTGTGAAACCTATGGTTTTTTCAGTGAATTTCATAGGTTTTTTAATAGCAAATCTCTATAGGTATGAAAAGTAATATTTTTTATAACGAATTTTATATTGTATAAATATTTTTTTTTTTTGCCCCGGAGCGCTCCCGGGGCGCGTACCGGTGAACGCACGGGTAAGCGCAATGTTACGGCGCGCCCCGGGATGCGTACCCGTGAGCGTCCCGTTAGCGCTATTCTCGCGAACGAAAACAACATTGTGACGTTTTGCGTAACCGCGTGATTCGTCATATGATGCACTGCGTAAGTGCACCCAGGAGCAAGCAAACGTATACAATCGTGCAATGTCCTGACGCGCTTACGCTACGCGTCCCGGGGCGCGTAGCGTAGGCGCGTCGGGTCATGTGATCTGAAAATAACACTTTTCATTGGTGCAGATCAGTTTTGGTTTCCAAATGATGAAAGCCTGGATCATGTGACTTGAAAATAAC
The DNA here is from genome assembly GCF_964261635.1 of Lissotriton helveticus. Lineage (NCBI taxonomy): Eukaryota > Metazoa > Chordata > Amphibia > Caudata > Salamandridae > Lissotriton > Lissotriton helveticus. The sequence goes on from NC_136061.1 coordinate 2,074,281,445, forward strand.
ACTTTTCATTGGTCCAGAACAGTTTTGTTTTCCAAATGATGAAAGCCCCCACCTTTTATCCTTATTCTGACTTTGTCCTTTGACTGAGGAAGGCCTGTTTGGAGTTCTGTCTCTAATCTTTTCTACTTTAAAATGGCTACAGTAGCAGCAGCAGCTGGAGCATCTGCCCCACCACCACCACCACCACCATCAAAAAGACCACCAGAAGATTACATTGGTGGTCAAGAAGAAGAGGAGGAGGATGTTGAAGAGGAGGAACAGACAAGGCATTTCCTGCCTGAAGATAAACAGCCCTACAAACCAAAAGAGCACTTTATATGGGAGTTCTACAAAACCCTAGGGGTTTCAAAAAAGTCAACGCTGCGAAGGTGACTTGTCTGATTTGTGGTGCTGAGCTGTCCAGGGGGAACCCTAACAAAAAATATTCCTTTGGGAATCATACCATGATTCGCCACATGATACGTTTGCATCCAAACAACTATTCTAATGCAGAGGTAAGGGACCTCTGCAGTAAGCTACCCCCATCAAGATCCAGACCCTCAACATCCAAACAACCCACTACATCGGGTCCGGGGGCAAGAGACACGATGCCTACCATTCAACCCAAGTTTGCCGATTATAAAATCGTGTGCAAATATTGTGGAAAGACACTTTGCTATGGTGAGCAAAGTATAGAACTTATCATCGTTGCTGGTGATAACCATAAGTGCCCGAAAAAAACCTAACTTTTCCTGTTTTTTTTTTGCTCCAGTTGAGCCATTTACAATTCCCTGTTTTTTGTTTCTCCCCATAAAAAATACAAAAAATATATAAAACTGTTCAGAAAAGCCAAAAAAAGTAAAACAAATTCAAACAAACAATAAAAAAAATATAAAACAACAAAAAGAATAAAAAAACAGTTCTTTAGGTTTCGAAACCTGGCGAGGGGCGAAGCCCCTCCCAGATCGAAATCTATTGTTTTCAATAGTGAGGTTAGGACAGCCTCTGTTTCCAATTGGCTAGCTCCATAAATGGAGACTAGCCATTGGGAGACAGAGGCTGTCAATCGCGGTTTCTCACGAAAACGCGATTCGGGGGCGTTTCTGGTGCTTTTTTTAAGCCCCGCCCCTTTGTCCCGGGCCGCGCTGCGATTGGCTGCCGGCCCGGGACACCCCCGTGACGTCATTCCCGGGCCGCGCTGTGATTGGCTGCCGGCCCGGGATACCCCCGTGACGTCAGCCAATCACAGCGCGGCCCGGGACCTGACTTGTATTTTACTGCGTTGAATTATAAAAATACTAAATTCAAGGTGGGTTGCCTCCTAATCCTCTGTTCTGTATGCAATGAGATGAACTGTTCAAATGTTATTTGTTGTGGACATTACGATCGACCACCTCTTCTAACTCGAATTCATGCATGGAGCGTTTTTTTTTTTTTAATGAAAAAAAAAATGGAAGCCATATATTTAAGATCACCGGCACAAAAGACCGCATGCAAATAGAAATTATACGTTGAAAAAGTATGAAACAGTCAGATCTTATTATGAGGCCTATAAATAGATACCGGCTGGAGCGGGGACTCGAACCCAGGTCCTTGCAATTAAAGGAGCAGCTCATGTCACTTGGCCAATTAGCCTCCGTATGGACTACCTTCGAATTCTGCAGATTTTGTAGTTTTAAGATAATGCACCCGTCACATACACAATTAAAATGGCCTAAATGATTTATTTTCCAAATTACCACTGTCTGCTTCCCACTCACCTTTATGAAGGTTCCTCAATTAATCACAGGTGGACTTGCAGAACCCTACGCACGTCCGGTCGCGCCGGAAGTGACGTCATGTCTGTATCACCACCGAATATCGCGAGGGTGCAATGGTGAAAGGGGCACGATGGCCTAGATCTTTTTTCATTCTTTTCCAGAGTTTTGCGCACAACTACAAGCATGAAAACTTCATTTATTCTGGCATATCGGGTAAGCTTGGCATGCAGAACCAGTTTGAAGATTGGGTCGGGGATTCATGTCTATCGCCCGCCCGGTTTGTTTATGGCTTGTAACGTCCTATGCTGTACGTCCTCTGTGTATATATGAGGAAGCAGACCCCCTCCCTCTCATGCTGCCGTGAGGGATGGCTCCTGGGCCTCAGTGAGCTGCTCGCCCTGGTCCGGTGGTTGCGATGGCGGCGCTCTTCCCTGCTGCTCTCATAGGGCAACATGCTGCTACTTGCTGGGGAAAGAGGTCGCAACCTCCTCCTGTTTTACAGAATCTGTAGAATATCCTGGTGCATGATCCAGGAAAAACCGCGCTGGGGCCAGTTAGCTGACACAATATTCTTCTAAAGATTTTCAGCACTAAATCGCGACAGGAGCAGTCTCTGGAGCCTCTCAATATTGTTTTTGTACAAACAGCCGTAGCATATATACATAGCTAGCTACAGCTGTTTGTACGGAAACATTATTGAAAGTGGCTCGATCCAAGGATTGCTCGTTTCACCATTTAGGACTGAAAGTAAAATATTTCCATCTTTGGATTTGTAATATGATGAAATGATGAAAAGGAAGACAAGGTGTAGCATTAGAAGGATGCTTTATTCTTCAGATAGTAAGTATCATGGGAGGACCCCACCAGGAGCAGCCCTCTTGCTGCTCAGCCCGACTCTAACTGATCCTCACATTCATACACAAGCATTCCAACACTCCATTCACACGCGCACCAACATTCCACTCATACCACTCTGGCTGAGCAGCAAGAACTACTATGTTTAACCTACTACATCAATAATATTGTATCACCAGCTAGCTCCATGCGCATCGAATCCCTGTCCGCCGGAGTTCCTGCGAAACCTCATATTCATAGAGCAGGATCTTTTTCTGGGCACCCGGAATGGAGCGTCTCTATAGATGCTCCTTTCCGGGTGCACAGAAAAATACATGTTCAGGGCTTTTTAAGTGGGATGGATCACCGGCAGTTTTTAAAAGGGGGGCATTGAGCCTGCGGGGACCTGTTCTCTTTTGCTCTGGTTCTCCCCCCCCAATCTCTGGAGTCATGGTTTTAATTATATGCAACAACTACCACGTTATAAGAAACGTGATTGTATAACCAAAAGGCTCTACAATACAGAAGGGGGTCTGGATTCCATGTATCTTTATGGTTTGTACCAGCGTAGGACCGAATGCCTACACCCTGAGCTCCATACATGTACATGGGTTATGACGCCAATGAACAGGCTTGTTAGACCCTGAATTCTTTACATCTGAATATACACAAGCCTAAAAGGAGGAGTGTAGCTGAACCCTGGATCCTTGTATCTTTATTGTATGTGCCAGCGTAGGACAGGACATTTGCACCCTGGAATTTCTAAGCATGGTTTGCATTGGAGTGGAACAGGCTGATTGGGCCGTGAATTCCCTGTATTTATAAACTGCATACCTCAAAGAGACAGTCTGGGTGGGCCTTGGAATCCCTGCAACATAGTAGGCCTCATAACGACAAGCTGGTTGGACCCTTGATTGCCTGAATGTTTATTAAGAGCCTCTCAGAGGAACAGGCTGCTTGGACTCTAGATGTCCTGTGTCTTTTTAAGTCTCATACATACCAGTTGGTTGGAGCCGTAATGCCCTGTGTACGTCTGGCGTACATCTGAGAGGGACAGGTTAGATGGGCTCTAGTTTGGTGTGCAGCGGACATCCTTTTTTCTATACTGTACTCAATGCAACATAAATACACACCTTTCACTCAAGTTCATGCTATATAAAAAAAACAATTGCAATGCAATAGGTCTCACATTACTGAATCTTTGAGCTGCTAGTATGGCATTATTATTAGCAATGACAGCTCAAACTTTTATAATGCGAAACCTATTGCATTGCAAATGCTTGTTTTAGAACTACCTTTAATTTATAAAAAATACACCTATATTTTTAAAGAATCTCTGTCAATCTTTTTTCTGCAGGGTACGTGTACCGGTACGTGCACCGGGGCGCGCACCGGGGAGCGCACCAAAAAAAAAGAAAAAAAAATTAATGAAGGAGTGAGCATGAGGGAAGAACACAGAGAGAGTAATGTTAAGAGAAAGAGAGCTAGAGGGAGCAACACAGAGGGATTGTTTATTACATAGTAAAAAAGAGAGAAGGTGTAATAGGGTAAAAGTGAGAAAAGTAAAAAGAATAAGGGAGCGAAAGAAGGGAAGAGAGAGGAAGAAGACTAAAGTAGAGGTACTGGGAGAATGTGAGTGGGCGTTGAAAGTAAAAGGAAGGACAGTAAAGAATGGGGAATGAGGGGTAGTGATGGAACCGGAATAAATGAACAACGGTGAGGGAGGGTGAGAAAAGAGCAGTGAGTGTAAGTAAAGAGGGGTGAAAGAGGGTGGATAAAACTGAATTAGGGTAAGACATGGGGAGTGACAGAGAGAAAGGACAGAGAGAGTAAAGGAAACAGTGACTGAAAGAGCCTGAGTGAAACAGCAAAAAAAGGTAAGTAAGGCAGTGTGGGTGACTTATAGGGAGTCAGTGGGTGTAGGTGGGGATGTGGGTGTGTAAGGTGTGTGTGTGGGTGTGTGGGGTGTTTGGGTGTGGGTGGAGGTGTGGGTGTGTGAGATATGTGTGGGGGATGTGTTGGTGTGGGGGGTATGTGTGTGGAGTATGTGTGTGTGTCTGGGATGTGTGGGTGTGTGTGTGTGTGTGAGGAGTGTGTGTGTGGGTGTGTATGTGTGTGTGTGTGTGTGTGTGTGAGGTGTGTGTGTGGTTTGTGTGTGGGGTGTATGTCAGAGGTGTCTGTGTGTGTTGGGGGGATGAGGTGTGTGTGTAGGAGTGAAGTAAATGATTAAGGGAAAGAGAATGAGTGAGGGAGCAAAGGAAGGGAACATAGGGTAAGGGAAGTAAAGAATGGGGACTGAAAGAAGTTGAATGTGGGAGGGGAAATAGGGAAAGGGAAGTAAACATGGAGGAGAAAAGGAAATGAATAAGAGAGCAAAAGAAGGGAAGAGAGAGGAAGAAGACTAAAGCAGAGGTACTGGGAGAATGTGAGTGGGTGTTGAAAGTAAAAGGAAGGACAGTAAAGGATGGGGAATGAGGGGTAGTGACGGAACCGGAGTAAAGAAACAACAGTGAGGGAGGGTGAGAAAAGAGCAGTGAGTGTAAGTAAAGAGGGGTGAAAGAGGGTGGATAAAAATGAATAAGGGTAAGACATGGGGAGTGACAGAGAAAAAGGAGCGAGAGAGTAAAGGAAGGAGTGACTGCAAGGGAGTGAGTGAAGCAGCAAAGAAAGGTAAGTGAGGGAGTGTGGGTGAGTTCTAGGGAGTGAGCATGACGAAAGAGTATTGACAGAGTGAGGGGACAGAGACAGCGACGATAAGAGAGACAGAGTGAGTGAACGGAAGTGAGGAACTGTGAGAACAGACGGACTGAGAGAAGGAGTGACAGGAGTAAAGTAAATGATTAAGGGAAAGGGAATGAGTGAGGGAGCAAAGGACGGGAACAGAGGGTAAGGGAAGAAAAGCAGGGGTACTGAAAGAAGTTGAATCTGGGAGGGGAGTTAGGGAAAGGGGAGTAAACATGGAGGATAAGAATAAGTGAGGGAAGCAGAGTAAAGAAACAGGAGTGAGGTAGGTTAAGAAAATAGTAGTGAGGTTAAAGCAAAGGGTGATGACAAACTACATTTTTTTAGTCACACTTACCATATAATAAATGTAACTTTAATTACATTTTTTTACTACACTTTGTACCTGTGAAAGAGAGAAGAAAAAATAACTTATGAGTAAAATATTTATTTAAAAATAAAAGATAGAAATGAAGAGGTTAAAAATCATAACAGTGTATTTAGAAATAAAGTAAGAGTGAAGGACATAGAAAGGGAAATAAAGTAAGGTAGAAGGACAAAAAGAGGGGAAAAAGAAATAGAAGGAGAGCAAATTACTAAGAGTAAGACATATAGATTCACTGACAGAGAGGAAGAGAAGAAGAGAAAAATGAACTGAAGGTAAGAAAGATACTAAAAGAATGTGAGTTAGCAAAACTAAATCAGGAAACAGGAGTAAGTAAAAAGATAATGACTGAGAGGGAATGGAGTCTAATTAAGGATGCATTTACAAGAATGAGGAATGGAAGATAACTGAGAGTAAGTGAAGGAGAGTTATAGAGTGAAGGGATGAAGGGAGAGAGGATAATATAGAAGGATTAAGGGGAAATGAGTGAGGAAGTTAGTAGACAGAGGGACTGAGGGAAAGACTGAGTGAAGTGGAGTACAATGAGTGAGGAAAGGAAAATGACTAAGGGAGCAAAAGAAGGAAAGAGAGGAGAAGAGGACTAAAGTAGTGGTACTGAGAGAAAGTGATTCGGTGATGAAAGTAAAGAGAAGTACACTGAATGATAGGAAATGAGGGGTAGTAATGGAACCGGACTAAAAGAAATGGGATGAAGAACGATAAGAGAGGAGCAGTGAAGTTGTTTTAAGAGAAATGATAGAAGGTACATAAACACAAGTGAACATAACACAAGGAGAGTGAGGGACCCAGGACATAGAGGTAGTGAACAGAAAATAGAGAGAAGAGGTCAAAAGAAAGGAGCTAACAAGGATAAGCGAGGGAGAGTGGCTGATTTATAGTGATAGATTGTGACAATACTGCTGAGTGAGTAAAGAGAAATTACTAAAACAGCAAAGGAGGAAAAGACGGAAAAGGGAAGTAAAGCAGAGAGACTGAAAGCTGAATAGTTATGCAAGGGAGAGAGGGGATTCAGACAGTTGAAATGAGAATGAGGGGTTGTGAAAGAAGTGGAGTAAAGGAACGGGGTGAAAGAGAGTGAGAGAACATTATAAGTGAGCAAAAAGAGGTGAAAGAGGGTGGAAAAAGGAAAGTGAGTGTGAGACAATGGGAATACAATTTAAATTACACAATACAAACTATAGAATAACTTGTACAACATGTTACATAGTTTACTTTTGCTGTTCTCAGAATATATTGAATTTCACTTAAAACAGTGAGTTCAAATTACTCATCATATGACAGCGGGGAAAAAAACACAATCTAAAAGATTGTGTTTTAAAAAAAAAACTATAAACTTAAAAATCACAAGTGTACACTAATCTTTCATTCACTTACTTTTCCTTTAGGCCAAATAGTATATCATGAAGGTCCTTTTCGTTGGAAAGTACTCTGCTGTTCACTAAAAAATCCATTTCATCGACTTTCTAGAAGAAAAGCTCCAAGAACATCTGAAATATTTTTATTATTTTCATATACTCCTTTTTTTCAGTCATAACTCTTTGCTCATTCCTTCACTTTTCCTTAAGGCCAAATAGTGTCAGATGTATGAGTATATTTTCAAATTACTTAAAAGAAACTCTGAAATTACCGTTTTCCCGACGTTCTGAAAGAAAGGCTCATACAACATTTTCACAATATTTAAATAATCATAATTCTATCTCTGACTCACTCATGTTCATCATTTTGTATGATACTGATATCACTTACTATGAGATCCACTTACAGTACCTATATGACAACTCAATTTTTTATATTATCTTGATCACTTTTACTCAGAATATAATTTTAAACAGTAAACTAACTTTTATTAACTGCTCCCGTCTTCATAGGCCAATTACCTTTACTTAAATGTTGGTTCTAAAAACACTAGGTAAGAATTTTTTAAGTCAAAAGGCAAACGTTGTTTGAAAGTCAAATGAGTATCATTACAGTTAGTCCAACCTTTTCGAAATTTTAAATACATTGTATAATGCCCTGATGTTGTTGAAGGACGGTCATGATAAATAATAGCTACAGTTGCAAAAGTTCTTCCTGAAATTGATAACTGAGAAGCCACAAAATTTTTAATAGAAGTTGTCAATTTAGTTCCATCAGGTCTACATCGTTGGAACATTAAAATGACATACTGACCATAATTTTGTACAAATAATGTGGACAGCATTGCAGACTTACATTGGGAACATATCATATTGTGATCAGCTGCTTTAACTAGATTATTAAAAGACACTGGTTTGCAGTCTGGTAAAGTCAAATATATAAATCTTTCAGTGTCTATTCTAGTACTACTTGATAAACTACAGTTGTCGCAGTCATGCTGCCATTGATAACAAAGGTTAAAAAGATTTTTTATATCTACTCCTTCATCTTCCAATACATCAAACATATACATTAAAAATTCCTGACAAACCTGCTGAATATTCTGTGAAAATTGATTTTGACCAGAACATATGTCTAAAAGATTTCAAATTTCTGAAACACTTTCTATTTTTGCTCTATCACTGTTACATTTCTCAAACACAGAATTCAATATACAGCAGAATGTTCGATCTCAATTTTCAACAATCTGTTCTTCTAGATTTTGAAGAAAAAAAACAACATTAACCACTACATTAGCATAGCAGTTGACACCAGAACTGTTTTCAAATTGAAATCCAACAACATCTTCAACAGAATCCTTTTTCTTTCTGCTTACAATTACAGTTTCATCTACTTTTTGTCTTTTTGCTAGTACCTCACTGCAATTATTCTCATTTCTTCTTTTTCGGCCTACCACACGTTTTTCAAACACAGGATATTGAGGCAAATGTGGAGCATACTCTCTTCTTAACCTATTGTATTATTTAACACAATCTAGATCTGCACAAATCTTTGTCTCATCACACTCAACCAAGTACAATCCTGATAAAGTTCTGACTCGTGATAATGCCACATATGCCATACCTTCTTTAAACACAGAAGTTCCAATGTTCACCAGAGCACTATCTACACTTAAACCTTGAGATTTATGAATTGTCACCACATATGCCAGACAAATAGGAAACTGTTTTCGGCGAACATATAAGTCTTTCACAAGCAAAAATCTAGCTGAACAACGACAAATGTGTTGTATTTCGTCAATGCCATCAAATTTAATTTTAAAAATTTCAATTCCATCTCTATTTCTGTAATTCACAAAATCAACAACATGACCCATTGCTCCATTTACCAGACCTCTTTCAACATTTAAATTCCTTCTCAAAATGATACGACAATTTAAACACACATTCAGAGTCTTTTCAAAACCAGCAGTTTTAGATATACTCTTCTCTAATGAATCCAATTTTGATTTAAAATTTTCAGACAAAATAATTGTTGCTCCCATATGCTCTATTTTATCTATAACTTCCAGTTTCACAATCTCTTCATTTTCTAACTTTAACATTTTGTTGTTGAAGATGGAACATTCTTTCACAGTTGGCATCAAACATATCCCAGATTTGTTCTCAGTAATTTTCTTAAAAATATTCTCTGGAAGAATATTTTCATCCGGATACAAGTTTGAAATTAATCATGCATGTAAAGCTTCCTTCCCATGCTCACTTAGTTTTCCGATTCTTACATCTTGTAGAATATTTTTATAATCTTCATCCTTTGCCTGTCGCATATTTTGAAGCAGTTCTGCATATTTGAAGTTTAACCATATATTAACATTTCCAATGCTTCCTAGGCACTTCCTGGTATCTTCATGCATGAGCATTTTAAACACAGGTTGTCCTTTCACTGGAGTCAACTGCAGTAGATCTCCAAAAACAATAATGTGTTTCCTCCGAATAAGACATCATATTCTGTTCTAAGAATTTCTTGCATTCCCAAATGCACAAAAGCAAGCATTAGATTTGAGACCATGCTTACTTCATCAATGATAAGAAGTTTCATTTTCTTCAGGATTCTCGAAACTTCAGAACAAGCTTCTCCAGATAGCTTGTGGTATTGCAATTTATTATCATGCTCAACTGGTAGCATCAGTAAACGATGTAAAGTAATCCCTTTAATGTTATGTGCTGCCAGCCCAGTTGGAGCGGTAACAACACAAGACAGCGGTGATTCAGTCCTTTTCTGCAGATAAGTTGCAATTGCTTTAATCAGAAAACCTTTTCCAGTTCCCGCTTCTCCACTCACATACAGTTGGACAGGCTTAAATAACCTACATGAGTACTCTTTCTTCTCATGACTGAATCCATGTTCAACCTGTTCTGTGACTTCGTCATATATCTGTTTCTGCTCAAGGTTTAATTGTTTCACCAAATCTTCTAAGTTAATTACATCCTCTTGAGCTTGCTCCATAGCTCTTTCCACCTCATCCATGGCAGTGGCAGCTTCATTTTGGATAATTGGTCCTCCTAGTGGATCCTGACTCAATGAAGCAGAACTCTGACTGTCTTGAGAACTGTCTCTCGCAATCTCTGCAGCAATTGTTGCTTCTTGCTCTATTTCTACGTTCAACATTTGCAGATAATTTGGAAAAACAGGACATTCTATGGTATCCTTTGTTGCATTAAAACAGTCTTCGTAACAGAGAAGATCTCCAAGTAGTTCCTCTTCTGTACGCCATGGTTTAAAGAGTTGCAAAAGAGCCAAATAGTAAAATTCTCTTTTGTCTGGATTTTCGCAACTCAATTTTCGATGATTAACCAAATGACCTTTTCTCTGTTTCACTAGACATCCTTCACATCCAATGACAGCATATATTCCATTATTGATATCTTCTCTGATGTTCCTCTTATAAATATATCTTTGCAGAACTTCATAGAGACAAGCGTTCTCAAGATAAGGACTTCTATTTGGATAGTATGTATCCAACATGATTGTCTTCAAAATATCTGTACTTTCTGGTTCTTTCTCCGCCAAATACTCTATTTCTTGTACAGATTTCAAAACTCGGTTTCATGTTGCAGCAAGACCTAGACTCACCCAAATGATGGTTCTAGATTTGGCATATAGACTTGCTGATGACAATCAATCAGAACATTCATATGCTCCAATATCTCGATGTGACAACATCTTTAGACTGTAACTGTATAATTTCTTGCTTAGACTTTTTTCATGTGACGTCACATATCGAGCCACAGCAATAGAGTTGTCAGCAACGAGTTGAATATCCATGTTAGCATTCCACATGGACAAAATCACTGGGTTGTAGTCGTTGATGTACTTGGACTCTTCGTTTCTTTTTAAATTGTATGTATTTTTGGGTGATTTCCTCGTCACAGTATGTCGCAGAGAAGACATCAAATTATTTACTCTTCCTTTAGAAATCACTGCTCGTGGAAAACCGAAACAACATTTTGTGTAGAACTTGTCATTGTTTCTGAATTTTCGACGACAGTACTTTCCACAACGATGGGATTGAAAGCGTAAATCTTGTTGCCTTAAACTGTTTTCTTCAGTAGTTTTCGGAACAGCACATGTTGAATACTCTTCAATGAAGCTCATCACTGTCTCATCCGAATCTGTTCCAAATTTGGGTGCATCTTTAATCCACAACAACATATGTATGTGAGGAGCACCTCTCGCTTGGTACTCCTTTCTCCAAAAGAAATCCAAAAACTCTCCAAGGGGAGGATTTTTTTTGTTGGTAATGAAAGACATCATACCTTCAAATCTATAATTAAAATATCTGCATACATTCACTGGATCCAAAGAACACAGTTCTCCAGGTGTTTTGAATTCTATATTTTGTATATTTGCATTTGCCTCGCGTATAAATTGAAGTAAGTCGTCCCATGCATACTCGGCACAGCTAAGAGTGAGGAACCATGTAGGAGTTCCTAAGTTTCTTAGCATACAATTCAATTCCCCATGACGACGGTACCAATACTCGTTTGTACCACACTGACATGCCATGAGATTGATTAGGTGAGATTCCAAAATATTGTCTTGCAGATTGACTTTCTCCATAAAGTCCCTCGCCGAAACATTTTGCAGATGTGCTCCACTTTTCAGTATATGGTTTACTGCATAAGAGAGCCCAGACAAGTCACTTTCATACAGTAGATGAAACAAATATGGGATGCATTGACGAAACCTTGGATCTTCAGCATATAATCTTAAAGTCCGGTATTCAGATGCTGGAATTTGAAGTGGTCGATCATCATATTGTCCACCTCGACCTGTTGGAAATAGCTGTGGAAAACAACGAGCTTCCAAACTTTCTTCCCATACACTAATGGGACTTCCTTTTGCTGATTTCATTTGAAACAAGTCAATTGCATTCCCCATTACTTCTTTGGAATGCAAAGGATGAACAGTATAATGATCATATATTTCTTCACTTGTACACACATCAACTTTTTCAATTTGGCCAGCTGAACAATCACTGTCTTCATCTGCTGCTGTTTCCTCTGCTCCAACACATACATGTTTGTAGTACTCATTGTTTTTGACCAAATACAACGTTGCCTTTTTGACTTTCTTAACATCCACTAAATCTTGCCAGATTTTCTTACTCTTTGTCGGAACCCCATTAACTAGAATAACCAGAGGTTCCTCTTCCACTTTCTCTACACCAATTGTATCAATATTTTTCTTGAAATTTAGAGGCAAATAAACAACTCTTCCCTTTAATCCTCTCTGTAAATCTGAAGGAGGCAATTTCCCTATCTTAGGCTCCATGCGAACAATTGCCTGAAAAGGATGGACACATTGAATCAAAATAGACTCATATGTATTTAAATCCATCAATTCAGGAGGAATGTCTACCAACTCAAGATTATTATGAACAGCTCTAGCAGGCATTCTGTTTTAATTTAATTTATCATAACAATATTTACAAATACGCTGATCAGAACTCAAATCAAAAGAATTCTCCACCCACAAATAAGTTGCAAAATCCTTCCACTCATAATTATTTATCTTTTCACTTTTTACGTATAAATCAACTAATCTAGTTTGATGCTTATAATGAGTTCGTCGACAACACACACAAGTAAAATTAGGCCTTTCACTTGATTTCACCTTAAACCTGGTAATTTCCTGGTCAAACTTTTCTGTACTTGATATCTGTACATTGTCTTCCACATTACCTTGTATTACTGTGTCAATTTCTACACTGTCCTCTTTTTCACAAAAATAACAAATCTCAATTTCTTCACAAATCTTTTTCACATCTAATTCAGTTCCATGCAAAAGAGCACTGTTTAATTGTTTAAGCTTAAGTGCTGTACTTTTTGCATAATACAACCTTCTCACTAATTTCCTCATTTTGTTATGATGCACTGCTAACATCCTAAAATGATGAAAAACACTCTGACAGACTTTTCTAGAAAGACAAGCCAGTGAATTCCCTTGCAAACCTGTGTTTTCTCTCACTCTGCAAGGATCTAAGTCTTGCAACATCTTCATTTTCTGTTTCAGACTTTTCTTACTATATGTACGTAAGAAATTACGAAGCACATCAATTGAATCCTGTCGCACACTACAAATACTACTACACTTCCAAGTGTACACTGGACCCTTAGTACGTCTCCCTAAAACTTCATCAGCTAACACCTCTTCTGCTTCTCTAGGCACAAGTTTCACTTTTTCAATCGGACATCCGTCTTTCACCTCATATGCTCGACCACTGGTGTCAACTGCATGCACCAAATCATTCTCCTGGAAGTAACTATCCCCATTAAAAAATGGCTCACAACTTGAACTATGCATCCATTCTCCAGAAAAAACTTTACAAAAAGTAGTCCGATTAATTACTCTTTTGCATCTACTCTTTGATTTGAAAACATCAATTGTCTTGTTAAGTGTCCTAATTCTATTGATTACTAAAATAAATATTTTTTTCTTAACTTCAAAAGCCTGATCAACAATCTTCTCTACACTTTTCTTTTTCTTATAAAAAGCAGCTCTCTGTTTACCTTTTTTAATATTTTTTAACAAATTTAAAACCACCCTATTGCGAAACATACGTTTACAAATGTCCCTAAATTGATTTTGCCTTCTATTCCTATACATATTATTGTCTCCTGCTGCATTAGTAACATTTTTTGGGGATCTCTCCTTCCTCTTCAAATTTGCTCTCTCTTTCTGTACATTCACATGTATATTCTCATTTTTTTGGGATCTACATATGTTCTGAAAAAAAGACTTAGTTGTCTTACCAGGAGCTTTTCTCGCGTTTTTTGAAGCATTTGTTGTAGGAGACTGCTTTAATTCCGTTGCTGTTTTTCGTTTTTTCCGCTTAGCATCTTTCCGTCTCCGCTGCCTTGAGGGCATATTTCCTTACTATTGAAATCTTGAATTCAGTCTGTGGTAAACAAATACAAAAAAACTCATTATAGACCACTATTACCAAACAACAAAGCAATGACAGTAAGCAAACAATATAAACACTATAATGCTTATACATATGACCGTATCTCTGTTTTTTAAATGTTATTCTAAAAAAAATATTTCGGACACATGAATTGGTTTTACATTATTGACAAGGATTACATAGTATCTGCATGATTAAAAAAATATATTTGCACATTTCACAATCATATCACATGTGTTTCCTCAGATTAGTAAGCAGATTGTACACATGAGGTAAGGCCTGTCCTGGGGATCATAGGTGGTGAGACCGGTGTCTAAGAGTGCACTGGATTGGACTTCATGAAGCCTATCCCCACTGCACTCTTAGACAGAGCCCTCACCTCATTTCCACCCATGGACAGACCTCTTTTCCACTACACTCTTCAACACAGGCATCACCTCCTGTGCACCCCTGGACAATCCTCACCTCATCTGAAACCCTGAATAGACCTCAACTCATCTGCACCATTAGACAGGCCTCAGTTCATCTACACCCCTGGACAGGCCTCATCTCATCTGCACCCTGTTACCATCAATTATACTCAATGTATTGAGGCCAGTCCAAGGGGCACAGATTAGATCATGCTTATCTAAGGGTCAGAGGAGGTAAGTCCTCTCCATTGCACTCATGGACACAGGCCTCAACTCCTTTGCGCCCCTGGACATGCCTCACCTAATCTGCACAATCCACTTCCTAATTTGAGAAAACACAGGTAACATACATTTCCTTTCTCTTGCAAACATTCCTACCAAGCATTACCAAACAAATGACAAAACCCAACAGAAAAGAAGCTCAGTCTGCTTCCTAATCTGAGGTAACACAGGTGACATGATTGTGAAAGGTTCAAATATTTTTATGTAATCATGCACACACTATTTATTTCTTCTCAAAAATGTAAAAGCCATTGATTTGCCCCAAAAACGTTTTTTAAATAACATTTTAGAAACAGAGCACAGGTCCTATGCACAAGCATTCCATTTCAGTACTGAAAACTCACTATTTTACAAAATACATTTCCTTTCTCTTGCAAACATTCCTACCAAGCATTACCAAAAAAAGACACAAACCAACAGCAAAGAAGCTCAGTCTGCTTCCTAATCTGAGGTAACACAGGTGACATGATTGTGAAAGGTTCAAATATTTTTATGTAATCATGCACACACTATTTATTTCTTCTCAAAAATGTAAAAGACATTATTTTGCCCCAAAGTCGTTTTTTGAACAACATTTTAGAAACAGAACACTGGTCCTATGTACAAGCATTCCATTTCAGTACTGAAAAACTCACAATTTTACAAAATACATTTCCTCTCTATTGCAAACATTCCTACCAAGCATTACCAAAAAAATGACACAAACCAACAGCAAAGAAGCTCAGTCTGCTTCCTAATCTGAGGTAACACAGGTGACATGATTGTGAAAGGTTCAAATATTTTTATGTAATCATGCACACACTATTTATTCCTTCTCAAAAATGTAAAAGACATTGATTTGCCCTAAAATCTTTTTTTAATAACATTTTACAAACAGAGCACAGGTCCTATGTACAAGAATTCCATTTCAGTTCTGAAAACTCACTATTTTACAAAATACATTTCCTCTCTATTGCAAACATTCCTACCAAGCATTACTAAAAAAATGGCGCAAACCAACAGCAAAAAAGCTCAGTCTGCTTCCTAATCTGAGGTAACACAGGTGACATAATTGTGAAAGGTTCAAATATTTTTATGTAATCATGCACACACTATTTATTCCTTCTCAAACATGTAAAAGCCATTCATTTGCCCCAAAATCGTTTTTTGAATAACATTTTAGAAACAGAACACAGGTCCTATGTCCAAGCATTCCATTTCAGTACTAAAAAAATCACTATTTTACAAAATACATTTCCTCTCTCTTGCAAACATTGATACCATGCATTTTCAAAAAGCATCACACAAACCAACAGCAAAGAAGCTCAATGTGCTTCCTAATCTGAACTCTCTATCCATATTCAATGAATCATAACTCACCTTTACAAATGCTTTGGGAGATTTAGAACAGTGTCAGATACACATACCAATATTTCTTTAGCAGAGCAAAAGGTATGTACTCCAGGCACTGCAACCAGAAAACCTCTAATTCTACACACATATCCCTCATGTTAACCAATTAAAACTCTTCCCTCTCTATTTTCAAACCAACACCCTTCCCCCCTCAGCCCTTTCTACCTGTTACCATAGCAACTCCCTCCACACTGAGATCTCAGGGTTAAAAGTTTATTCTACAGTGTTGCAAATGAACTCAGCAAGGATGTTTGACCTCTCAATACACCAGCTTATCAGGTGCAATCTTTCTTTAAATGACGTTTTCTTAACCATTCAAATTACTTCTTTCACAGAACAGAACCATGCACCCTAACTTTCAGTTTTCAACTATCTGAATCCACCAATCATTGCTTGTGATTCAAGAGCACTGAAACTCCACAGTTTTTCTTTTTGCAAATTCCTACTGTTCCAACTGCCATTTTATTCCTACACTTCATCTGACCGCACCAGAACCTCCTCTCACCATGTATTCTGTCTGGATTATTGGACATAGCTATATCCACTGGGCTCAAAGGTATGCAGCTCTCAGACATTTTCACAACCTTGATTTACCAAATGTGCACATCAAATGGATTGGCCAAAGAGGATTGAGATGTCATCAATTGATACCATTGGTGAAAACCTTTCACCATCTGCCACACCCTGACCTTATAATTTTGCACTGTGGTGGAAATGACCTAGGCACTTTGACTGGGGTAGGTCTGGAAATGGTTTTAAAGGGGAGAGGGGTTGGCCTAACGGCTAAGGCGCTCGACCTCGGACCTGGGGATCTGGGTTCGAGTCTCGGTAACGACGCCAAAAACCCCCTGTGATTCTGGGCAAATCACTTAATCTCCCCGTGCCTAAAAAAAAAAATGAAAGTGTGTCCTCATGTAACGTAACTGGTGCTATGTAAAGCGCTCTGATAACTGATTCGGTTCGGTTCTAGTTCGCGCTATATAAAACTCTGCAAAAAAAAAAAAAAAAAAGGACACCTTTGGGCAATTGATGACACTTTTTCCACAAACTGCCTTGGTATATTCCAATATATGCCAAAGACAGAAATGGAACTGGTCCAACCAATTTTGTCGACAATTTGAGAAAGCACGGAAACATGTAAATAAATCTGTTTCTGCTTACGTGAGAGACTATGGAATGGGTTCAATATACAACAACAACTTGCGTTACAACATGCAAGATATCTACAGAGGAGATGGTGTGCACTTCTCAGATGAGGGGAATAGAATATTCCTCCTGAATTTATTGGTAGTGCATTGGTACCTACTTGTAGGTACCTAAACCAGCCACAAAACCCAAAAGCTCTTTTCAGGGCTACCTTACCTCTGATCACGTCAAATGATTATCTTTTTCTAACTTTTTTCATTATTTTTCAACATAGTACGCTCCCCGGTACGCTCCCCGGTACGCATACCGGTTGCTCCCCCCGCGAAAATTAAAAAAACATTTTGGGCCTATATGGGCCTCCTAAGACCCCCTCAGAAAACCTAGGGGGTCAGGGAGTGTCTACCGTACCCCCTTTTACCCATTCCCAACATTGTTTGTCCTCCATCTTGTGTCTCAATTCTTCCGAAACACAAAATGGAGGACTCCCGTTGCGCTTACCGGTAAGCGCTCCCCAAATTTTTTTAAAGTTAATATACATAAAAACCTCTGTAGAGATGTTCACCAAATATAGAATAGGCCATACTACATGCCAGTCCCTACCATTTTCCCAAATTTTAAGGAATTCCATTGATCCTTTTGGTTGTAGCCCTGTCTAAATATCCTTAGGTAAATTACATGACAAAAACACATCTGAAGTGTTAGAATTTACAACCAATTAAAATGTTACTTTCATTTTCTACTATTATTTCCTGACATTTGATTGGTTATGTACATGAATATAAATGAAAAAAGAGGGAAACACAGCCATTTTGACTACAACTACCTGAAGTACATCTTGAAAGGATTTTCACATTTTTTCTTCTTCACCTCTCTCAAAAGTAAGTTATTAATTTGTAAGGAGCACTTTAAGTTAATTATTTAAAACGTTTTCTGATAGTTATTTACTGTCCCTCTGTTATAGGTATAGCTTGAGATACGCTTCTCTATTATATTTATGGATTAAGTTAGGCTTCTCCGGTATAAATATGAATTTCCTTAGGCTTCATCACATGCATTTTTTTATATTTATACTTCCTGCCTGATACCATACACTGCCCAAAGATAACTTCACTGTTAAAAACTCAGAAGTACCTGTCTGAACTTAAACCTAACAGTGCCCTATCTCTACTGATATATTTATTTTTTATGCAATTTACAGCAAAATAATGGAAGGAGAACAAAAGAATTTTAATATTTCATTCGAAATTGATCTGAAGAACAACCCAGAGGAAGAGATTGATGATTTAGACTTTTTGGATCAGTCTCTGGACGAAGAGTTAGTTAATTGTCTGGAAGAAATGGAATCATGGAATCCAAATGAGGACATTCCTGACAATATAATGTTGGAAGTTCTTTTAAATTTTGAAAAATCACAGCAATACATTTTTATTTAATAATTAAAAATTGTTCGAGACATTATTCTTTTTTATATGTAATTCATGAAATAGTACCAAAATGAATATAATATAAAGTGAGACTTATAGTATACTGTGCAACTTTTTTATGTTACATAGTAATTTTGCTCATAGTTACTTCCTTTCTCCCACTATATTATCTCCAATGTGTATTTGACTTCTCTTTTTCATCTCCTGCCTCCATGTTGTTTCTGCTTTCCTGACAGACTATGGTATGGATTCCATATACCACAATAACTTCTGTAACAACATACAAATTATCTACAGAGGAGACAGTCTACATTGAATTTAAAACTCTGCATTGGTACCTACATGTTGGTACTTATATCACCCACACAACACAACAACTATATGCAGAGCTACCCTACCTCTAAACACTTTAAATTATTATTTTACTGTTTCAGTGGGTTTTCCCCTTGGTATGCTCCTCCGTACGCTACCCGGTGCGCGTACCGGGTGCTCCCCCTGCGAAAATCAAAAAAATTTTTTAAAAAATTTGCCCCGCGGGACCCTTTTATGGCCCCCACATCAAACCTAGGGGGTCAGGGGGAGTCTACTCTGCCCCCTTATGGTCATTTCCCCCTTTTTGACACACAAGATGGCGGCCGCTCTGGACTGTTTGGAATGTTGACAGACACCCAAGAGCCAATCAGCTTTCCTCTCGCGTATTCGCGTTACGTGCCGGGTGCGCTCCCCGGTGCGCGTACCGGGGCGCGCTTATAGGTATATATATTTTTTTGAACCTAAATTACTCAAAATCCACTGGAGCACATATCTTGAGACATAGCAAAGACACATCGGGCTACCAGTCCCTACAATTTTGCCAAGTTTGGTGGAAATCCATTCAGCCGTTCGGGCTAAAAGTGAGTCCAACCGCCCTATGGAAATTAACATGGGGAAAACACGATTTGGGACCCCCCTTTTATCTCGGCCCCCGCTTGACGAATCCCCCCCAAACTTTCCAGGGAAGGAGCAGAGCGGAGCGGGCCATCTTCTTTGAGACATTCACGAAGATTCGTCCACCGGCGTCAAAGTTATTCCCAATAGAATGTTGCATTTTTCCTATGGAAAACAATCCCAACTATAACAACCTACTGGCGACCGCCAGTAGGTAATATGTATATATATATATATATATATATATATATATATATATATATATATATTCACTGAAAAAACCATAGGTTTCACCCCAGTTATAGTTAGGAATTAGCATTTAAAAAACCTATTAAATTTACTGAAAAAACCATAGGTTTTACACCAGTTATAGTTAGCTGGAAATTTTACTCGCATAAAACCATTGGAATTCCCACGTTATAGTTAGTTGGACTCACTATAACTTGCGCGTGCAATGCACTGCTGATGACGTCACATATTACATCACTCATGACATGGTCAGTGACATCACTCATGACATCACGGATGACACCATCCAGTGAATGTGTGTCTTTCTGAAAAATAAATAATAGTGAGTAATGTTTAAATATTTAAATATATGTGTTATTGTTTCACTTTGTGTATAAGTGGCTGCATGGGTTGGTGAGTAGCTACATGTGTATGTATATGGGTTATTAGATGTTTTTCTTAGTATAAGTATGAGTGTTTGTATGGTTTGGTGGGGGTATTACTTAGCACATAGATGCATGAATGACTGACTCTCTCTTTGTATGTGTTTTGAAGACAGCATATGTGCAGGACTGTATGGGTGGATGAGTGTGTATATGTGTGTGTTAGCGAGTGAATGACTGTCTCACTAGTGTCTTTATCAGTAACTACATATGTTTTAATCAAGTATATGTGAATATTGATGTATATAAGAGAGTATATGTGAGAGTGAGGGATTGTAAGAGTTCCTGTTTAAATTAGTATGTGTTTCTATAAGTGATTGTTTAAGAGAGTAAGTATGTGTAAGTTTCCTTAGAAGTAAAGTGGTAGTGTGTGTATAGCTATATATGCAAATGAATAGATGTTCAATAGTTTATTTACATGTGTGAGTATGTGTGTGAGTAACTTTTGGATGCCTGTCAGTGTGTAACAGGATGTATAGGTGTATCACTACATATGATGAGTGAGTATATGTATGAGTGACTATATAGAGTTGTTGGTGAATTAGTGCATGTGTATATAGATGGTGGAATTATTGAATTGGTTGTTGTAACTGGTATGGGTATCTCCATTTTGTTTGAAAATGTTAGTTTCTATTTTTGAATATGTGTTTCAAGGGTTACATTACAGTGAAAGGAGGTCTGTCACTCTGTCACAATGATGGTGTCATCAGTGATGTCATGAGTGATGTCACTGACCATGTCATGAGTGATGTAATATGTGACGTCATCAGCAGTGCATTGCACGCGCAAGTTATATTGAGTCCAACTAACTATAACGTGGGAATTTCAATGGTTTTATGCGAGTAAAATTTCCAGCTAACTATAACTGGTGTAAAACCTATGGTTTTTTCAGTGAATTTAATAGGTTTTTTAAATGCTAATTCCTAACTATAACTGGGGTGAAACCTATGGTTTTTTCAGTGAATTTCATAGGTTTTTTAATAGCAAATCTCTATAGGTATGAAAAGTAATCATTTTTATAACGAATTTTAAATAGTGTAAATATTTTTTTTTTTTATTGTTTGCCCTGGTACGCGCCCCGGAGCGCTCCCGGGGCGCGTACCGGTGAAAGCACGGTTAAGCGCAATGTTACGGCGCGTACCGGGGAGCGTCCCGAGAGCGCTATTCCCGCGAACGAAAACAACATCATGACGTTTCGCGTAGTCGCGTGATGCGTCATATGACGCACTGCGTAAGCGCACCCGGAATCACGCGATCGCATACGATCGCGCAACGTCATGACGCGCTTACGCGACGCGCCCCGGGGCGCGTAGTGTAAGCGCGTCGGGTCATGTGATCTGAAAATAACACTTTTCATTGGTGCAGATTAGTTTTGGTTTCCAAATGATGAAAGCTTGGATCATGTGACTTGAAAATAACACTTTTCAATGGTCCAGAACACTTTTTTTCCCAAATGATGAAAACCCCACCTTTTTTCCTCACTCTGACTTTCATCTTTGTGAGAGGAAGACCTGTTTCTGCTTGTTGAGTCATGGCATCTGTAGTAGCTGCAGCTAGTGGACCCCCACCACCACCACAACCACCTAGGAAGGAAGGACCACCTGCACAGTTCCTTCCAAACCCAGAGTAAGAGGAAGAAGAAGAGGAAGAGGCGGTAGAGCCGAGGCAGTTCTTGCGTGAAGAGCCCCAGCAATCCCACCACATAGACAATTTTATATGGCAATTTTTTTCTTACCCTCGAGAGCAAAAAAAGGTCAATGCCCGGTACGTGACATGCCTCATTTGCAATGCAGTTCTGTCCCGAGGCACAGACAAAAAGTATAGTTTTGGAAACTATACTATGCACCGCCACATGCAGAGGTGGCATCCAATCAATTATAGCATTGCTGAGGTGCGTCACCTCCAGGATAACCCACCAACTCCTGTGGCCAGTATATCGTCACAGGAAACTCTATCAGGACCATAGGCGAGGGAGACATTCCCAAGTATTCAAAAGAATTTTGTGCACCTGAAGCTAGTGTGCATTTATTGTGGTGCACTAATTTCTTATGGGGAGAGGAGTCTCATTTTAATTAATAGAGCATTTGAAAACCACAAGTGCTCAAAACACCCCAAGAAATATATATATATATTTTTTTTTTGCTCATGTTGAGCCCTTTCTAATGCCTGTTTTTCGTTGTTCCGCCCAAAAAAAACTAAAAAAATATAAAATTGTTCAAAAAATAAAAAAAAAAAATGTTCAGAAAAATAAAAAAATATATAAAACAACAAAAACAATAAAAAAAAGTTCTTTTCAGAACTACCTCCCATTTATAAAAAATTGCTAAAATGTTTAGCACTCTGGCAATCTCTTTTTTTTTTTTGATTCGCTCCCCGGTACGCTCCCCGGTGCGCGTACCGGGCGCTCCCCCCGCGATAATCGAAAAAAAACTAAATTGTTTTTTTTACCCGAGGGACCCTTTTATGGCCCCCACATCAAACCTAGAGGGTCAGGGGGGGTGTACCCTGCCCCCTTTTCATTATTTTCCCTTTTGTTTTTACCACCTCTTGTGTCTCGATCCTACCGAGACACAAGATGGCGGCCGCTGCAAACTGTTTCGAATGTTTACAGACACCCGAGAGCCAATCAGCTTCCCGTGCGCAGCTCGCGTGGCACGCCCGGAGCGCTCCCCGGTACGCGCACCGGGGCGCGCTTACAGATATATAAATTTTTTTGAACCTAAATTACTCAAAATCCTCTGGACCACATATCTTGAGACATAGCAAAGGCACATCGGGCTACCAGTCCCTACAATTTTGCCAAGTTTGGTGAAAATCCATTCAGCCGTTCGAGCTAAAAGTGCGACAGACCGCCCTATGGAAATTAACATGGGGAAAACACGTTTTGGGACCCCCCTTTTATCTCGGCCCCCGCTTGACGAATCCCCCCAAACTTTCAGGGAAGGAGCGGAGCACCGCGAGGCAAAGTTGCTGAAAAATTCAGGCTGATTCCTCAACTGGCGCCAAAGTTATTCCAAATAGAATGTTGCGATTTCCCTATGGAAATCGATCCTAACTATAACTACCTACTGGCGACCGCCAGTAGGTAATATATATATATATATATCTATATAGATATAGATATATATATATATCTATATCTATATAGATATATATGTATATATCTATATAGATATATATATATAGATAATATATATATATAACAACCAGACCCAGCTAAGGGAAAGAAGCACTGAGAGCTTGTGGGGCTTGCAGTTTTTTTTTTTGTTAAATTGTTTTTATTTAAGATTAAAGGTAGTAAACAATATAGTTGTCATACAAGATATAACGAATTCTACATAGTACAGAGTTGATAAGCTTATTTGTCAAGGAATCCCATGAGAATCAAAGAATTATGAAATACAAATCAAATAATGGCCAATAGCGAAAACAATCATTTAATATTTATCTATATTTTATATATTTTTTACAAAATGAAAGAAAGAGAGGAAGAAGAGATAGAAGGCAAAAGGGAGAGAGAAAATAGAAAGAGATCTATAAGTTTTAGGAAAATGATGAGTGTGAAGACAGAAAGGTAGTGAAAGGTAGCCAAAGTAAATCAGATAAAAAAAATTGAGATATCGAAGAAGATGAAACAGTAGATATTCTATGTTCATCACAAATAAGATTCTATCAAGCTAATATACATATTTTAGAATTATCTTTCCAACAAGTTAGTACAACTTTAAAAGACATGCAATAAAAAGACCATATATTATAGGTTTTGGAGAAAGGGTATTAAAATCAGCAGACATAGTACCAAGAAAAATATTTTGAATAGATAATGGAACATTACATCAAAAGATCATTAAACATTTTAACCAGATAGATTTCCAAAACTCAGTTACTTTAGGACAATAATATAATAGGTGGCTCAAAATACCAGCAGAAGAGAGAAATTGCTAGCATTAATAAATGTTTTGTACTATACAGAGGATGCAAGAAAAGATTGAAATAATTAGACCCTTGGGTAAATATTCTATGTAACAAATGTTAACAGTATTTTAAAATTTAGTTTTTAGATATGAATGTACAATTAGACAAGAAAACAAAATCATAAAATGAAATGTCAAGCAGTAAATAGCGTTAAAAAATAATCTATTTTGATGTAGGAGAATCATGGTATTCTTTGGTCAAAGCATAAAATTTTTGATTTGAAAAGGCTGTATGATATAACTTAAAGTTGAGAAATTGTACACCTCCTTCAGTCTTTTGGTCTCCGGGCATGTTTCTTATTTCAAATGAATTTAGTTCAAATAGAAGTCATTTTGGAAAAATATTAATTAGGAATTTTGAAGGGTAACATAGAAAGCATAAAAAGAACATGAGGGATGATCATCATTGTGATGGTATCTAATCTACCCCACCAGGATAAATACAGAGGGGACCAGGTAGAAAATATATTTTGAAGTTTAAGTTTTAGAGCATTGAAGTTATGAGGAAGTGTATTGAAAATGGTGGGAAAAAAACAGACACCAAAGTACTTAATTTTAGAAGGACACCATGCAAAATTAGTATTGTCAAACATGTAACTATAGCAGGAGAAGTTTAAGGGTGAAATTTCAGTTTTAGAGAAGTTTAACTTGTAACCAGAAATACTAGTGTATAAACCAATCTCTTGCAAGACAGGTTCAAGGGAAGTAAGGAGATTATACACATAGACCAGAATAGCATCTGCATAAGCTGAAAGCTTGATTTCTAGGGTGTTGTATTTAAAACCAGCTATAGCAGGATTACCCCAAATTTGCTCAAGGAAGGGCTCCTAACAAAGAAGGAAAAGAAAAGGTGAAAGAGGACAACCTTGTCTAGTACCTCTATGTGAGTTCAAATAAGAGGAGGAACGGCCATTAACAACGACACAAGCATGTGGTTCAACATATAGTAATTCGATAAAAGAGATAAACTTTTAGGCCAAAACTAAACCAGTGAAAAGTAGTAAACCTGAATTGCCAATTTATATGATGAAAAGCTTTTACAGCATCGAGTGGCAGGGCAGCAAGAGGAGATGGATATTTTTCCCAAGGGCAAGGATGTTTGAAAACATTCTAGCATTATCAGAGGTGAGTCTGCCCTTAATAAATCCAGCCTGGTCAGGTTTAATAAGAAGGAGAAGAACATCCTCCAAACAAGATGCCAGAATTTTAGCATAAATTTTACAATCATCGTTAATTAATGAAATTGAACTATAGTTTTTAAAGAGGGTAGAGTCCATCTGGACCAGGAGCTTTGGCCTTTTTCAAATATTTAATAGCATTAATAACTTCCTGAAGAGTAACATCTTTTTCAAGAGTTAAGAGAGTATCAAGAATGGAGGGAGTATTGGGGAGGTCATTAAAAAAGGTACTAATATCGCGTTCAGAAGTCAGACCCTCCAGGATTTCGCGATTTCGCGATTTTCCGCGAAATCGGCACTTTTGTAAAAATGCCGCGATTTTTACATAAGTGCCCACGAAATCGGCACTATTGTAGAAATTGCGGCATTTTTCCAAAAGCGGCTATATCCTGGGGGGTCTGAAAGCACTTCACATTGACGGACTCAATGGCATGGAGTAGCAGGAGCGCGCTCGGAAGTACGGGGGACCATTGGACAAAACAAATAAATATTATGGAAAGTCAGTTTTAAAAAACGTGGAGCACATAGATCAAAAGAGAAACAAATACTTCATGCTCACCCACGTTCAGATTTCCGTTCTCCTCTACAGTCAGAATCTCCCGAAGAAGCACCCTGGGACTCGTAGTTTTCTTCTAAGGATTACTCCCCTGCGTTACGTGATACGAGCCCCTTTCTTCATGGACATAATAGAAGGACTACAAATGAGGAGCCTACTTAGGCGGCCACCTTTGAATGGGAGGAGATGTGACGGGGCGCTTTCAGTCAAGCAGTGAAAGTTTTAATTGTGTTTGTAGGACAGTCGTGCTATTGTTTGTATTTGCCTTTTTATATTGTAATGTTACATACATATTTAAAATCAGGTCAATCACCAGCGTGAGCAAAGCAAGTTCCTACGCCATGCTGTATGTCATGGGACACTCGTCTGGTAGTCAACGTAATGTGTCTTTCTGAATGACATTTCATCATACGTGTAGAACTGTATCTTTCCGTTGCATCGGGAGTAGAGCCACCATCACAGTTTTTCCTGAAGGTTCACTGTGATAAACCATCTGCAATTTTATGTAGCCAAGTCATCAGCGCGTTACAACAGTAGCAGGATAAATTGGTTTATTGTAAGTGCATTTATATAACGCTTACTACTCCTGAGAAGGCGTCGAAGCACACAGGATTAGTTGGGAATTACTACAGGGGAAATACGAAATTTATTTGAGCAGTGTACATGCGAGTCTTTTGGATTGAAAAGAGTTGTGGAGGGATAGAAGAGGGAACGGTTTCTTTGGAGATTATAGCAGTAGGAGGAGGTTTGGGATGAGTAAAGGGGAGATGGAGGGGGAAGAGTCAGAGGGAAGGCTATAGAAAGGCTTGTTTGCCAAACGCCTTACGCCTGCTTCAAGCAGGCGCAGGGTTTTGACGCAGCATGGGCCCAAAAGTGACTGAGTGAAATCTTGTAGATTTCACTCAGCAACTTTTAGGAGGCATTTCTGCGCAGGAACGTCTCCTTCTGGCGCAGGGCTTTACAACGTGACGCATCTCCCAGATGCGTCACGTTGTAAGTACCCCGCACCATTGAGCATCTTTTGCGCTGCCGCTGTGTCACAAAAGTGATGCAACGGTGGTGTAAAAGGGGCGCAAGGGGCTTGTAAATCTGCCCCAAAGTGTCTACATTGTAATTAAACCAAATATATATAGCTTCATGTTGTTAATTAACTCAAAAAACAAAGATATCTGTATTTGTTGTAGGAAAAATTGCCAAATAAAATGCCGCAAAATTTCCGCTAAATTTCCATATTTGTGCCGCTAAATTTCCATTTTTGTGCCGCTAAATTTGCTAATCCATGCCGCTATATCCTGGGGGGTCTGAGGAGTACTTGTATGCTCTGTATATATAGCTCATAATAGGATTGAAAGCGTTAATAATATCAGAGTCGGGGAGGAGCCAAGATGGCGATCGGAACGGTTGCATAAACGCTTGCCTCCGTGGGCCCTTCCTCCCCGCACGTATATCCTGAAGATAATCCTGAGCAAGGTTCGCTGATCTAAGTTGCTGAAGGGAAGCAATCACTTACCGTTTGTTTCTGGGGTTCCACCGTGCAGTAGATCCGAAGAACCGTCCCCGTATGATTGCCGGCCTTCGTGGCGCTGAAGCCGGGGCCTCGAGTGCAGAGGGTGCCCTGCAGTGATCGCAGCGTTGGCGGCCCTGGTCGGGATGAGAAGCCGGTCAGTGGGAGCCTGAGAGCCACGAGCCGGGAGAGTTGGTATCGACCCACTCCCAATAGTGGGTTGCCCTGTGAACCCGAGATATTGCCGAGCCGGAGAGAGCCCATGTTGCCCGGTTCCCCTTGGGTGAGATGCCCGGCCATGTTGATAGTCCCGTCCGGGATCCAGCGGGTGGCTCCCGGCGAGCTGCGGGGAGCACGTCCGGCCTTTTGGTGACTCTCCTTTCTGCAGCAAGCGCCGACTGTTGGGATCCAGCCGAGGGGCCTGCTGACTCCAGTGGTCGTACGAGACTCTGAAGTGGAGGGGAAGAGGAAGAGAACGAGATGGCTAAAATGGCGGATGGCGCCTCGGGGTGCACCCCTCCCAGGGACAGAGAAACTGCTGAACTTGAGACCCCCGGAGTTGGGCTATGTGGGGAAACGCTTACGCGTAGCCACGTATTGGATGCACTGACAACCCTGCGGACTGCCCTGCTCCGGGGTGCCCGGGACTTGGAAGGAAGGATCGCCGCCATTGCTGACCCGCCATTTTGTAGCGGACTGGGTTGCTTTGGAGTTGGTGCCGATGCGTCTCCTTCTGCTACAGTGTCATATTCCCCGGATGAGTTTCCAGTCTTGGAGGCGCGAATAGATTTGGTTTCTGAGCTTACTGTTGTTACACCTGTTCTGCAAGTGGTTGTCTCACCGGGGCCTTTTTCTGTCCAGCGAGTGGAGAAGCTACATCGATCCATGGTACACGAGGCCCGGACTGTGCTGCGCAGTTTCCCACATCCTGTGCTTTCCGTTCCGTGCTTGGCGGACCTGTTTTTGGACTTGAGACTGTTGGTGGTCTGGGTATTGTTGCATTCCGACCTCCGCCATGCATCGTCAGTTGTCTCTCGGTGGCTACGACCATGTTGGGCGGCTGCGCTACCTGGTCTGATTGGAACGTTTGGACCTTTTGTACCGAATTGTATCCTGTCCGCAGGACTGTTCAACATTGATACTATTGACAGAAGTGGCCAGGGGTGACCTCGTTTGGGATTTGGAGGGACTTCTTGCTGGTTAATGGTGATTCAAGGGCACGTCTTGTGGGGCTGTAATTGATTGCGTTTTATGTGCTTGCTGATACTTATACTTTTATACTGCTTCTGTTTATATGATTCTAGTATGCGGGGTGGGAGGGAATGGGTAACCGAATCGCCGGCTCTTTTCCTCAAAATTTTTTTCTTCTTTTCTCTTTCTTTTCTATATTTTGGGTCTCTCATTTAGGGCGACAGGCACGCTGCTGGGGGGTAGGCCGTAGCCTTTCGCAGGGGTGCAGGGTGGGGGGTTGGGGGATGGGTTTGTTTTCTGCTCCTTTTTTGTTTCTATGGCCCTTTGCCCTTTTCTTTCTTCGATGTCGTCGTCTTCATGTCGACCATAGTACGTTCCCTTTCAGGGGTGGGGCTTGCATACCGTGCTTGGTACGTGACTATTGCATTTCTCCTGACTTTGGTGCTCTTCTCCTTTCCCATTCAATCTATGTTCATCATCGGAGTGATAATGTGTTTTAGTTGACTGTGTTGGGAGCTGGAATGACAATGCGATGTCGATTTTCGATTTAATTTTTGGTTATTTAAAAATGAACCGTTTCAAATCCTTGGTATCACGTATTATCTTGATTCTCTGCTATATCCTGGATGTGGCTTTGTCTTTAAGCGCCGGATTGATGTGATACTTCTTACTCAATTTTTGCTCGATTTGATTAGCGGGCGGCCACACTGGTTGTAGGCCCGTATTTGTAATTTCATGCTAACTGAAATAAAGGTACTTTAAAAAAAAAAGAAATCATAAATCTTGAAGTCAGATCATGACAATACAGCCAAAGGTACAGCCAACACGCATTTTTCGTCTTTGGTTTATCTCCAATAAGACTTCCTCAGGGCTGCAATACAAAAATATACTTAATAAATTCCCTATACCTTCCCACTCCTAACGGAAGCTAAGCCTAACCTCCACCATGTAGGAGCAATGTATAAGGTATATATCAAAAGGCAAAAAGAAATACGAAGGGGATTATAAAAAAGAATCAATTAGAAAAGGAGAAAAAAGGAAAAGAGCAGAACATCCATTCTGTATTGGTGGGATGGCGCTACCCTTAAAGAATATCTGAGATTGGAAAGAATTCTGAGGGGATTAGGAGCGCAGATATTCCCTACTTATGATGACTTGGAGGAAGATCTCCTCTTAAATTGGGAAAAAGAACTAACGGGGAACTCGATGCGTTTAATGAACATCTTAATTGAAAACGCAGACAGGAAGGTTATGAAGGCAGCGGTAGAAGTAGACAGATTGGAGCAAGAGATCAATGAGTTGGAGATGGAGGAGGTATCTAAAAAGAATTATGTCATACTAGAAGAAGTATTGGTGAAATACGAAGAGGATATTAAAAAAAGGAAAGCGCATAAATTGAAGAGAGACGAACGTGATTATAGCAGTGGCAGGGTGTTTACCTTTGCTAAACGCTTTGATAATCTGGTCAAACAAGGCCTACAAAGAGTAGGAAGTAAAACGTCACTTGTGAGTGGACATAGTACAGCCTCTTCCAGTACTGTATCTAGCCTGGGTGATGACTTGACAAATGAAGGTGAAACTAGGGGGAGCCCTGGTAACTCTTTTTTAAAAGAAATACAACGTATTCGTATGGGCAACAAGGAACCAAATATCTCACAAAGGGAGGACCGTCCAAGACCAAAAGAGGCACGGGGGGAGAAAATCCAAAGAGTAAGGGAGGGCATGCCCACCAGATCATGGAACAAGAACAAACAATAGATATAAGGTCTGAAAATGATATTCAGGTGCTTAACTTGTCCGATGTTGTTCTGTCAAAAGATATGATCTCTGTTTTAGGGAAGGGTATGAGTTTTTGCCCGACACCTAAATGTGACATGGCTAATGTAAAAATTGATCTGTATAGATTTGTGCGCAATCTAGAAATAAAGAAATACTTTATTGTTTGAAAAAAAATAATAATAATAATATCAGAGTCAGATGACATTATGGTGTTGTTATGTTTGTTACAAATAAGGCCAATATTTTTCCATTCTGAAATAATTGGCCAACATTTTACCAGCTTTATTTTGGCCTACATGGTATTTCGATTTAATATTAAGGAGGATGTTGCAAGCGTCAACTGTAGCAATCTTATTCAGGGCAGACTTGGCTTTAATGAGTTCCTGTTAGTTAAAGGAGGATTTGGAGGTGAAATAGGTATCTTCAAGAACTTTAATATGTTGGAGAGCTGGGAGGTATTTGGGATCCAACATCTAGGTTTAAAGTTATATTTAGATTTTCCATCAGTAAATGGGTCTAACCAGTCACTAAAATCACCGGCAACAATACTATTAAGATTAGAAATAGAAGATAACTTGGAGACTTGGGAGGATGGTGGGGAAATAATGTTGCTGGAAATTCTTCAAGCTCCCAACCTCGGTGGAAGCAAGATGGCGGCCGCTATTGCTGCCAAGTGAGGAGCCGTGGCGTTCTCCCGATATCCGACTGACCTGATCTGGCTCTGACCGTTGGTGGATCTGCTGCTGCTGCTGCTTTGAGTCGAGTGGAGCTGAGTCTCCCATTTCCCGCTATCGCTGTCGCGCTGAACTGAGGCATTGCAAACCTCTCTGAGACTTCTCTTGCTGTCTGAGGCTGCGGGGCTCCGTGGCTGCTGTGCCACGGTCGGAGGCGCGAGACGCGCCACTTCGGTGAGAGAGGCGGTGAGAGAGGCGAGAGCGCCTGAGTCTCTGGCTTCCCTGCTACCGCTGCCAAGCCCAAGTTATGCCGCTTCGGACTCTCTGAACTTCGGTGGTTGGTGCGGGGGCGCGAGGCTGCTTCGTGCCGCGGTTCGAGATACGAGCTGCGGCGCCCCGGTGCGAGAAGGAGGAGCTGGCTGAGGGCTTTCGTGGCTGTTCTGTAAATGTGCTCTGAGGCTGAACATCGCGGCTAGAGCCGCTAACAGCAGCACGAGCAGTGGCGTTTTTGGGAAGAAAGTGATAGCGCTTGGAAGCTGGGGAGCGATAGACGCTGGAACTTTCAACGAGTTTTGGTGTATGGTGGCGCTGCAGTCATTATTCTGGAGGTGAAGGAGAGTTGCATGAACATTTCTTGATGAAGCTGGGTGGACTGGATGAAAAGAGTTAACAAACCAAGGAGACTGAAGGTCGGTATGAAGCTTCTGTTACATATACTGAAACTTTGTGTCTGGGCTAGCAAATAAACAGATACTGTAACCACTTGTTTTGAAGACTATTTGGAAAATATACCGAGACAGGAAAATCCCTAAGTTTCAAGTAAAACGTACTGTCATTCCTATAAACTGTTCGAGACTATCCTTTAGTTATTATACCAAGGGTTGTAAATCTGCTGATATCAGTACAAGGATTCTTGCTATAGAAAGTAATCCTTGAACCTCTGAACGATTTAAGGAATAGCTATGGCCCCTAAAGGCAGGGGTGTAAAAAAAACTACCACTAACTCAGTTAACCCTTTAAACACCACGCCAAGAGCTGTGGAAAAAACTGTGGAAAAACCTGCAATAGCACCAATGTCAGCTACAGAAATGGAGACCCGAAAACGTCAACAAAATGGGACTATTAAAGAATCTGTAATACCTGAGCTATTCAGGAAAAAAAACACAGCTAATCCCTCTAAAAACAGTACTAATGAGCAAACATCGACCAATGTTTCATTTGACCCTACTCCTAAAAACCATGACGTAATTCATTCAAATGAATCCTCTTTAAACTCAATTTTACCAACAGCTGGAGATGGAGCTGGAGTAGTAGCGGGAGCGGGTGATGATGATCTAGCTGAACTCTGTCAAGCCGTAGAGGTAGTCAGAGTTTCACCTAGGGTGAATGAACAGCCTCTGAAGGACGCAGACTCTATTGGATCAGGGGGTCAATTTTTCTCCATGTCTGATGTGTCGATAACATCTGGTGGGGAACTTGATGAGGAGTTACTCAATGAGGGTCATCAGCCTGTAAAAGACTGGGCTGATGACTGTAATCAAATCTCTGAAGAAGATTTACTTGGCTCTGATTTTTTGCTGAATGAAGGAGCTCCTAACACTGTTCGTAGGGTTGTAGAGGCCAAAAATCCCCTCACAGGTGAAAACTTAGGGTCTATAAACCAACCACAGTGGGAAGGGGCTGGTATGGCCTCAGAAACTGATGCTGAATCTCCAGAGCTACTGGAGAGAGATGAGGAGATTACGTTAAAGTCAATATACAAACTACAGACATCCATGTATAGACTGATCATGGCTCACAGAGAAGAAACTAAAGTGGAAGGGCTTCGCACTCAAGGAGCAGTACATAAGCTGCAGAATGTTGTTCGCCGTCTGGCCAAGTCTAGTACTGAAACCAATTTAAGAGTACAGGAGACTGAAGCCCGTATATCTGCCGTGGAAGATGAATTATCCTCACAAAAAACCTCAATCAAAGATCTGGATAGTACTAGACAAGACATTGACTGGAAACTGACCGATTTGGAAAATCGCGCACGGCGTAACAACTTACGTATTCTGGGAGTGGCTGAGCAATCAGAGGGAAAGGATGTTCGACGGTTTGTCGTAGAGATGCTCTCAGATGCCTTTCAAGATCTTAATGGATGGGACTGGGATAAAGAAGTTATAAGAGCTCATTGTTTTCCTTTCAATCAAAAACGCGATATGGGGGGAGGAAACAAAAACCCAAGAGCTATTCTTATATGCCTACAGAATTACCTACTCCGTGAGATTTTGTACGATTTGGCTAGGCCATCTAAAACTAGAAAGGGTCTGGGGCATGAATTTTTTGTTCGACCTGATTTTTGCCCGGTGACAGTGCAGCAACGTTGGAGACTTAAACAATTAATGGCACCAATACAGTCCAGGGGGGGGGCAAGTCTTCCTCCTAAATCCTGCTAAACTTAAGGTTGTGCATAAGGGGAGAACCACTTTCTTCGTATCTGAGATTAAAGCACAACAATTCTTAGATGCAATGCAGTAGCGATTGATAGGATAAGGGCAAGGATAACGATTATATTCAGCTTTAGTCGACTGCCCCTCTACTTCTGATTTACTTTTCATTGTTTTTTGCTCTGTGCCAGAGGTTCTGCACTTTTCAGGTCTGATCGACCCGGGCAGAATTACATAGCTCACACTCACTTACCATCAATGAGGGCATCGGCCCTTACGCTTCTGGTGAGGGGGTGTCGGGGAGAGGGTGGGTTGGAAAGGGTGTGCGGGGGGGGATGTGGGTGAGAACAGGCTTTCCTTGGGGTGCAAGGAAATACAGCTGAAAGATGTATTGACTCTAAGTTTATGATTTCTGTACGACAGGTGCCAAATTTTGGAACTTTTTGCTTTTACATGCTTAACTCTGCTAATATACTAAAACAATATAATGGCTAAACTGACGATATGTTCCATTAATGTTCGTGGTCTAAACGATAAAAGAAAAAGGGGCATAATGGCTCAGATGTTGAAATTTATGCGGTTGGATTTAGTCTGCATATAGGAGACTCATATCTCCTGGTCAAATAGAGGGTGGCTTAGAGATCTTGGAATGGAAGTAGTAGGATGCTCCCGTCAGAGTTCTACAATAAGAGGGGTTGCAATATTAAAGAGGTTTGGATTAGGGGAAACTAAAAGAATCAAAGAAGACCCATTGGGACGTTAGGTTATCGCTGAACTTAAATTTGGAGGACTGACTATTACTGTCTGCTCATTATACGCCTTTACAGTTGATGACCCCACAGTGTTACACTATTTAAGTTTGGAACTAGCTCAATGGCCACCCGATATTATACTATGTGGAGATTTTAATCTACATTTGGATGAAACATTTGATATTTATGGCAGTACCCCATATATAGGGAGGAAGAAGAATGTATTCAAAGCAATTAAGGGGATTATTCAAGAGTATAAATTGTTAGACGTGGGTTATGAAAAAAGGGGGGGGATGTTTGGGTGTACTTTTTTCTCTGCCCCTCATCAAAGGCACTTTAGATTGGACTACTTCTTTGTCTCTAAGATTCTATACAACGATCTCACTCAAGTGAAATATGAGGTACTGCCAAAAATTATATCAGATCATAATCCCATAGCTCTCAACTTTGAGTCAAATACCCCACCCACCCTTCGATTATGGTCTTTTGACCGCAAACTATTGTTTGACTTATCTTATGTTGAACATATGAATAACTGGATTCCTGAATTCTTCTCTAACAACAAAGGAACTGCATCCTTAGAAATTGTGTGGGACGCTTTCAAGTGTGGGGTTCGGGGAGAAACATTGAGCTATTCAATAAGAAAACAGAAGGAGATTAGAAAGCGAGAAGTACTAGAAATGAAAAATGTAAGACTGCTAGAGATTCAGCTTATGCAGGCATGCAATAAAGGATTAGCTACAGAAACTATAATAAAGGAATTACTGGCTATTAAAGTTAAGATTCATCAAGGATTTGCTGTAAAGTTTGCTCAGCAAATCTCCGCTTTTCGGACAGAAGTCTATGAAGTTGGAGAAAGCTCAGGAAAATACTTGGCTAAGAGGGCTAGGCAGAAAGTGACACTTGCTAGTATTGATAAAATTAACAATCTGACTGGGATGACTGTTAATAAAACAGAAGATATACTTAAAGTATTTTGTGATTTCTATCGTAAACTGTACACTGAGGACGTCTCGGGAGACTGTTTAGACCAGATCAGTCAGTTTATCAAATCAGCTTTGAATGTTACTCTACCTAGTCATGAGAGGGAGAAATTGGATTTGCCAATTACCTGGGAGAAAATTGAACTCTCTCTGATGTCTTTAGCTTCAGGAAAAGCAGCAGGTCCCGATGCTATTCCTTTAGAGTTTTTTTAAACATTTCCGGGGTGCCCTAAAACTTGAACTTGTGGATTTATGTCTAAATGCTCAACAAGGTATTGCCCCTCAATCTTGGCATGACTCTATAATTACTGTCTTTCTTAAAAAGGGCAAACCCCCGCTATCTCCTTCATCTTTTCGTCCCATATCACTTATAAACGCCGATAGTAAAATTTTCTCCAAAATCCTAGCCTCACGATTATCCAATATTATTTCTCCTTTAGTTTCAATATATCAACATGGTTTTATCCCAGCTAGAGATACCGCTGATCATATTCGACGAGTGATCGTGTTTTTGGATTGGTCCCAAGCAACTCGGTCTAATATTGCACTTGTATTTTTAGATGCTGAAAAAGCCTTTGACCGGGTTGCTTGGGGCTACTTATGGGAAATATTATCTAGGAAGGGACTAGGGGCCCGATGTAGGTAATTCTTATTTACCACTTCTTAAATACCGAATTTTACCGATTCGATATTTAAGAAGTGGTAAATATGAAGGGGGGAGATGTAGGTATTTCCAGATGTGTAAATACCAAATCTTTAAGATTCGGTATTTACCGAATCTGGAAATACCGAATCGGTATTTCCTATTGATTCCTATGGGCTGTGAAGCCCATAGGAATCAATGGGCAATACCGATTCTGTAGTTACAGAATCGGTAATTACCGATTTTAGCAAGGGTGCAGGGGGTGTCACTTTGACACCCTCTGGCACCCCAAAAATAGGCTCGGGTGCCATGTGGCAGGCATACATGCCCCAAGGTCAGGTCTGCTTGTCATATGGCAGAGGTGTGCATGCACACATGTGCATGCACACCGGAATCGGTATTTTACCATCAAATTGGATTTGATGGTAAAATACCAATTTGGTAAGGCTTGTGGGACTCAGAAGAGTCCCACCTACATCTCAAATTTACCGAATCGGTAAAAATACCGATTCGGTATTTTACAGAATCGGTAAATTTACCAATCGGTAAATTTACCGCTTCTGTAAAATTAAGGGCCCTACATACCATTTCTGAAATACCGGTCGGTAACGGCCGAAAATACCGATTTTCGGCCGTTACCGACCGACCTACATCTGGCCCCAGGTCATGGTATTATAAAAGCCTTAAAAACCTTGTATATTGCTCCCAAAGCTTGTATTCGAGTCAATGGACAAATTTCCCCTTTTTTCCCTATCACTAGGGGCACCCGACAAGGATGTCCCTGCTCACCTTTACTTTTTGCTTTTTATATCGACCCTCTAATTAACCGCTTTATTTTGGAACAAAGAATTAAACCTATTCATTTAGCTAATATTAACTATCGAGCGCTAGCCTATGCCGATGACATAGTGATAACTACTACTGACGTTCAGACAGCTCTACCAGGGATTAATGACCTTGCTAATCAGTTTGGGTTTTTCTCCGGTTATAAACTCAATCTGGAGAAAACGCAGATTCTCTGTTCTGGGGATAACCCACCTTTGAACATCTCTACTATCTCAGAGGTCATATACCTAGGACTTAAGATCTCTTTGCCCATAGAGAAAATACCAGAGCATAATATAAACCCTGTAATAGCTCAAATCAACACCACACTGCAGCGGTTAGATCATTTACATCTATCATTATACGGCAGACTTAACATCTTAAAAATGCTGATTCTACCAAAAGTACTGTATATGTATCGTACAATACCATTAGAATTCCATTCGCTTTCTTTTAAAAATTTAGAAAGAAGTACTATTCGGTTTTTGTGGGGCTATAAACGCCACCTTAAAGCTCTTAAGAAAATGATTCTTAGCAATGAAGGTGGCGGATGGAATGTTCCCTACTTTTTTTTCTATTACTTATCTGCCGTATTACAATATATGAGCCCCTTAATTATGGGAGATAGAGTAGAAGTGCCGAATTATCAAAATCCGTCAATCTACGAAATGATTATGGGCGAGAAAGTTAAGGGTAGTTTCCTCAAGATTGTAGAGCCTAGCTACCACAAAAAAACAAAGTATAAGATGTTAAAGGCAGCCTTTGGAGTCTGGCAAAAAGTTCGAAAACATATAACTCTACTTAAATTAAATTCTTATACCCCCTTAATATCAACGGGTCTTTTACCAGACATTTTCTGTGATTTAACGATGCATAGGTGGGAGCAGAAAGGAATACGGTATTTGGGAGATTTATTTAGTTACGGTCAAATTGCTTCATTTCAGGAATTAATTAACAACTTTTCTTTAGTAAGGAATGACTTTTTTAAATTTCTTCAACTTCGAAGTTTTTTACAGTCATCCCTTAACTTCCCCAGCTAAAATGACGAAAATTCCATTGTTAGAACTTTTGCAGAAAAAGCCCCGTATAGGAACTCTTTATTCAAGTCTGATTCAGGAATGTGGGGACGATCTGGGACAATGTCAGCTGAAATGGGCTAACACCCTAGGTATACCTGATGTCGATATTTTGCTTTCTGTTAGAACTGCTTCAGACTGTTTAATCACAGGGATGATGAAATCCCAACATTTTATGTGTATACACAATCTTTATTATACTCCAAGTAAAGTTGTTAAGTTGAGTATGACTACGGGAACGAACTGCAGTCGCTGTGGGTTATTTGCAGCTGATGAATTACATATGTTTTTTTCTTGCCCTAAACTCAGCACTTTTTTTCAACAAATTAAAAATTTTCTTTCTGTTGTTCTTAAATGTGAGATTAAAATAACTGCTGAACTGGTGTTATTGGGCATTGACCATACTTCTAATAGGTTAAAACCAATCTCTTATTTTTTATTTATATGTATGGCTGCAGTCAGGTCCTGTATTACTAAGGAATGGATTAATCCGGATCCTCCTTCATTTTTTATTTGGCGCGAAAAACTATTGTTTATGTATAATATCGAATCCGCTATTTATAAGTTAAAGGGGGTTAAGAGAAGAGATTTTGGGGAGAAAATCTGGGCACCAATTGCTGAATGGATTTTACTTATCATGCTGCTTGAATTATATACATTTTATAAATTCTTCTGTATTTAATGTGATTACTTTTTTATGTGTACCACTGTATTTCCTTGCAATAAAACAATAAAATTATTTTTTTTTAAAGAAAAAAAAAAGAAATAGAAGATAACTTTAATTTAATATTTTGCCAAAATTCAGGATCAGACTTAACAAGACCTTAAATAGTAAAGAAAGTAACTTGCTATTGAAATATAATAATATCAACCAAAACCCATTGTCCATTTGTATCACATTCAGATGATAAAATCTGAATATTGAATGATTTGTTCCATAGAATGGCTACACCACCTTTACGGTTAACAGCAGGAGAGAAAATAACCTGACCAACCCATTAATGCTTACATTTAAGTGATTCACATCATTATAATGTGTTTCCTGCAAAAATGCAATGTGTATTAAGTTTTGATAGGTGACAAAGTACCTTTTGATGTTTGACAGGATGACGCAGACCACTAACACTCCACGAGACAACATAAAATGTGCTGTGGGGTGAGGAAAAGGATATGGGAACAGGTACAATGGGCTGGCCACCTTGACGAAACGAGTTGAACGCTGTGTGAGCTTTTGAAAAGATCGAATCCTGCCCATGCACTTAAAAAACTAAATTAATTGAATAATTGTGGAAGCACAAAAATTCCGTATAAAATGATATATATAGAATTGTCAAGCAAAGTTATATCAATACGTCATAGTTACATTATAATTCCTGTATGGGCAAGGATCAGGCTGGCATTAAACACTAGGACCCCCTCATTCTAAGAAAAACATATATTGAGGAAGAATGCCAGTTGACAACAAAACCTGAGGAGTCTGGAAGTCTATCTGCTTGCATGTGTTATAGAAAAATCAACGCCGTGAAACCAAGAGCTAAGAATGTACATGGACAATTCTTTAGCCACCTAAATTGTGGTTATCAGGTGAAAGCTGAGGAGGCAGGAAATCTAGGACATGAGCGACGAGTTAAAAAATGGCTGATCGCGTGAATGAAGAAAAATTACTGCCACAGCACCAGGAGCTTAAGATGTAGCTCCGACAATTCATTTTCAGAGCGGGAGGTAGCAGCGAAGTTCAAGAGCCGAAGACCATGTCAGGGGAAGCAAGGCATGGCAACGAGAGGCTACAAAAAATTACAAAGCTCCGTAGTCGTAATGTGCCATCTTACATCAGCACAGAAGCCACACCGCAGGCTTGCAGTTTTTGAGGCCCCGTTTGTGAATAGTGAACAGTGAATAGTGCTTTTACATCTCTAGTATATGGGATCTAAATATGTACATGTGCAGTTTGAATGAGTATTGCATGTGTTGCGTGCCTTTGGTGTTTTGGCATATGGGTGTGGCATGCCCACGCTGGCCTAGGTGTTTCTGTGTGCAGCACTAGTTTGAGTCTCGTGTGTGTGCTCATGTGTTGTGTGTATGGGTATAAACATGGTGTTCATGCATGTGGTGGGTGCGTGTATGTGGGGTGCTTTGTTTTCAATAAACACTGGATGGGCGTGCAAAATTATATTGATAAAATGACAAGGTAACTTATTTGAGGCAAGCAGGCAGCATGTATTTTCTGAATGTGTATGTGATGCAGCCATGGTTTCTGAAGATCGAAGGACCACACCCTCTGCAGCTTCTGTGAATGAATCATCCGCTGTCCGACCTCTCACTGTAACAGCAAACCTCATCAAACCTAGTGCTATGCAGTGAAATGTAAAAAGTATCCAAACGATATTTAGGAAATGTGACCAAATCGAACAGATTACATTTTGCCTTTAAATTGTACATATTTGGTTTTAACATAGCTCTATAAAGTATATGTTGTGATGTACGATGACTATCTATTTATCTGAAAATCATACTTTGCTTGTGGCAAACATTTAGCAATATCAATTTTAAAATATACCTGTGGGATGAATTATTTAGTTGCGAGGTATGTTTGGATAATTAGCCTTTATGCTTCTATGTGTGTCATATCACATTGCATGAATTTTGGAATCTCTTTATTAAACTACATTTTGATCACTATCATTGCTAGTACATGTGAAGAGAAAGATCACTATAAACTGGACCACTGAAATTATGCGTCAAGGAAGGACCAAATTATACAGCAAAGTTGACTAAATTGTGCAGCAACGGAGAACAAATAATAAGGGGTAGTAAGGCATAATTTGTGATAGTATTACTTCATTAGTTTGTCTTTTTTCTTTTAATTTAATATACTTGTTATCACTAAATGGGCATAGGTTGCACCTCCTTAGTACAAGTTTACCACCTAAGTAATGCAATAATCAAAAGAAAACTGACCAGTCAGCCTTTACTAAGGGCCATCAACTGTGCGGCAACATGTGTTGCAGTATTTTTGCAACTTTGGATCCATTTGAGTTAGAATTTTTTTTTTAATCTGTAGATTATGCATGAGATAATTTTGTTATGCCACACAAAAGTGGGTCTCCAGAGGTTACTGGACAAACTGCTACCCTACACGACAAGACATCATCTAGAACTGAACCTGTCAAAAACCAAAACAATATCTTTTGGGAAGCAAAATAGGTCAACAGAAAGGTGGTATTTCAATGACACCAAGCAGGAACCAACTTCCAGTTATAAATATTTGGGCATCTTTCTCGATACAAGATGTACATTTATCAAGCATTAAAAATCAAAGCCTTGTCATTAGAAGTGGCTGCCGCCAAACTAGCAAAACAGCTACTAGGTCCGAGCCTAATGCCCATGCTGAAAGGGATGAAGGTTAAGGTAGTTAATTCATTGACGTATGGGCACGAGATCACTAAGGGCACACCCAGAAAATTAATAAACAAACTAACAACTAAAATCTTTAAACAAGCCTTTCAGTTG
The DNA here is from genome assembly GCF_964261635.1 of Lissotriton helveticus. NCBI lineage: Eukaryota > Metazoa > Chordata > Amphibia > Caudata > Salamandridae > Lissotriton > Lissotriton helveticus. The sequence goes on from NC_136061.1 coordinate 2,074,322,797, forward strand.
TCAAGATCTAACTCGTCAACCCAAGTGAGACTTGAACTGGGACTACAAGATCACCAAGGAGTAGAGGCAGGCGCATTTATTAAACTGTGTCATAGACTGCCCGGTGCCCTGGAGGGTTCCCTGGAGGCCCGACTATGGCAGGAAATACAGACAAATCAGACCAGCCAAAAGCATCAGCAACTCCTGGATAACAGTTTACAGTTACTAGGAGTAAAAGACCTCTGGGGAAACAAGCCCCACCCATACGGTGTTAAAGATCGCCATTAAAAAAACTGTCAGATTGTGGTCCTTTCACTCGGACAGGGCAATACTGTCAAAAAGGAAACACACTTGGGCTGTAATCTCCAATTTTAAAGTGGGTGTTCAGACGCTCTATCTATCAATCACATATGCACATTATTGGAAACAAAAAATGTTACCCCTAAGGATAGGTGACTGGCCCTTTCTGAAGAACCTTCCCGAATGGCGCCGGCCAGGTAGCAGTACTGAATGCAGGTTGTGTGGCTATCATTCTGAAACAATGGAACACATCGTTTGTGCATGCCCTGCATTGCTCATGGCCAGACGGTCATTGCTGCGAGGCCAATGGGTCAGGTTGGGAGTTTTTTTCTTGCCGCCAAGCAATATTGGCCGATCTAAACCCGGACAACACTAAGTTAAACATTGGGCTTGCGAAATTCGTCCACAAAGCGTTAAAACTACTGGAAGCCACAACCACATCCAAACCCTCCTTATCTTAACAGGGTGTTCGAGTTAAAAGGGTCAACAATCGAATTAGAGACTATACTATGCGAAAACTAGAGCGATGTCTTCCAGCAGAACACTATTAGCCCATAATGATTCCCCTAATTTTTAGTAATTTAAAACCCACCATTTTAACATTTATTATTGTCCTTTTTTACTGTTCGAACCAGTCGTGTTTTAAATTGTAAATGTTTTTTTTAACCAATCAATAAAGAGTGTTTATACTTGCATGAGATAATGAATTATATGGCAAATGCGGTAAACCACTGGTTATGCGGGAAAACACCATAGCTGCAAAATTGCATAATTCCAGTGGCCCCGATTATAAGCTGGCAATGTGCAATGTACTGTGACAAGATATCAGATTATGAAATGCACACATTTGCAACCCTGCCACACATGTGAAAATTAATCCAGCACAGCACAATTTCTTACTTGAGATAAAACGGTTATTTACTTTACCACAGCATCTGGCAGAGAACAGACAGACAACATTTTATAGCAGGCATTGTAATTCCATATTATGGCTGCTCATCCAATGAGCCAAGAACTGCCACTATCTGAATAGTATAATGCATGCCCCATTCTACAGTATGTGCCTGTGTGCATTCTACACAGACGAAACTACATAACACTCTCAGAACTTCTACACAGAAACAGCCATAATTGAGGTGGAAAGGGCCATTCATAGCCCTGGGCCTTGGTGGCACTTCACCTGCTGCATCATTAACAGATAAACCCCTGCGCCCTCTCTCCCAACACACACCTCCCCACGGAAGCTTACCTCAGACATGAGCTAGGGTTGCCACTGGGCTGTTTTCTTTTTACCAGCATGACCAGTATTTAATGCCTCAGCCAGTACAAAAATAGGGAGGATCATCTACAGCTGGTATTTTCTCCCTCTCAGTACATAATCAAAAAAGGTATTATTAAAAGAATGCACTTTCAAATGTATTCCATGGGTTCCTTAATGACCCCCCATCTGATAATTAAAGTAAACAAAGTGAAAGAATATCACAGCATTTGGCTGTCGACATGGAGGAAGCACTTAACAGGAACTTTCTCTGCGCTCTGATTGGGAGGGCCAAAGGTCATGTTTGGGTTGGCCTGGCCCACCCACTAGAACCAGGCCTGGAGGAGGAGCTATGCGATGCAACACCCTCGTCTAGTGCATTTCCACCTCAAGCACCACTGACATATCTAAGGGTCATTAGGAGGCACTCTACCCTGAAGAAAATTACCTTTTTGTTCCTGCGTTCCCACCACATGTCTCTCGGGACTGTGGGGATGGGATTGTAAATTGGAAAATCTGTTTCTGGTGGATTAAGTGACTGCAGTTTGCAGCAGCAGAACCCAGCCCAGCAAGCAAAGGAGAGAATGGGTTTAGCGGAAATGGGAAATCAAAGAGATACAGAGAAAGGAGTGGTAATGCAGTGAAAGACTAAACAAACACTATGCCTTCTGAAGGTGTAGTTCTGCTTCTTTACCTGGTTGTTTAAGCCAATTCAGGTAAAGTGAGCAATGGGGACGCTAAATTAAAACAATCACTGGCACCGTTTTGAGTTCACTGGTTTCTTAAGTAGTTGAAGATGTGGAGCGGCACTATTTTACCTCCATAGACAGTGGTAACTGGTTACTTGTCATGGGGAACTTTAAAGGCATGTTCTGATTTTGACAGGAACTGTACCAGCATGTGTTCACATATCTAACGAAAACAGCCAAACATAGCAGGATAACAGACACAACACATAACAGGGAGCATCGCAACGAAACAGAAAGCAACAACTGCAGAACAACACAACAAAATCACATTGCAATAATGCAGCAAAGAAACAGAGCGGCACAAAAATACATCAAAACCTCAACAAATATACACAAACCTTCGAGCCACACATTACGGCCTCTAGAATCCTATTTCTAGAGGGCGGTGATGAGCGCTGACTTAATTTACCACCACCGACATGAAACAGCGCCAGTCAAAAAGTATTTTGTGATCCGGTACAACATATTTTATAGTGGCGGAAGCGGAACAATAGGGGTTGGTTAGCATTAGGCATTAAAACAGAATCAATCTCTGCCATATTACATACAGTACATCCCATACTTCTTTACTAGAACAGCCCCCTCTCCGCTCTCCATTGTGGCGGTCAACTGCTGAGGCGGACTCTCACAGCAGCTGCCGCTCCTTTCCCACGATAGTCTCTGAATTATGCATCGTCCCGACGCCCCCCCGCCGCTCCCGCCAGCGCCCCCACCGCCGGCCTGGCTCGAGCAGCAGTGATGTCATCATTAGTCGGGCCCTGGGAACTTGCATTGTTTGACTAACAAATAGAGAAATCCCCAGTCAAGCATCGCAAATGAGGCGAGCTAGGCTGAAAAACATGTCGGCCTGTTAAGGGGCCCACGCAAGGGCTGCATTTTCAGAGGAATTCAGTGGCTATCGGGAGCTTTAGCTGCTTGATAATTGGCATGTGAGGAAGATATGCATGTTGGAGGACACTGTGGCAGGAAGGTTTAGCGGGGCCCACCTTTCGGAAAGAGGGAGGGACCCGGCTGTTGGAGATATAATGAAGTGAATGGCCTCCCAGGCAAACGAAGATAAATCAAAGAGCATTTAGCAGCCGATGTCGTATGCTTGCATTGGCATTACAATTCCCACGGTATGTTGAGACCTCCTCTGCCCATTAAACTTCCAGCTGCACATGTCTGCAGCGCAAGTGAGAAAATCAACCGCCAGCATCATTAATACACGCTGGGGGGCTTATCTAATATTCACCCGTAGCCCGCCAAGAGCACCTTCGACTGAGCGCCAGTTATTACCCGGCAACCCCCACTACTTAAAGCAAGTTTATATCGGTCTGCAGCGAGAGCTATAGCGACACTCGGGCAACAGAGTCTACGGGCCTTATTTATGAAGGTCTTGCGCCGCCGGTGCGTCACTTTTAAAATGGGAAAAAGTGACGTACTAGTGGCGCAAGGCCTTCATAAACAAGACCTTACATATCTATTATACGGCTAACAGGGAAGACATTTAATAAGTGTTGCTGATTCTAAAGCAATTATTCAACCGCCATCCATATCTCAGGTGTTAAAAAGTGGTAGTTCCTATTTGGGTGGAATTGTGTTCTAGTTGTTTGGAGTGAGCAAAACTGATGCGCCAAACAATCACTGCACTTCACTTTAGAACCATCAAACTGTAGCAGTGAGTGCTTATGTAAATGTATTATTATATTATTCTTGTTGTTGCTGTTAATAATCATATGTTTTCATAAGCAGTTTGGTGGTTCCAAGTTGCTGAAAATAAAGAGTTGAGACTCAAGGTTTTACTCTCTACTTTTTTGACAGACCACTCCCAACCCCCCGGAAGTAGGTTATGTTACACAAGGCTCGCTATGGGGAGAACCACTGCCTAGATCCGGGTAAATAACCCTGCCACTCAAAGCACACTGCACTTTATTGTATTTTGTGCTCTACGTTTATGCCAGGAATCGATTTCTGTGTCCCATCATTCACTCCTTTAATACGAACGACTGCATAGCTAGAAGAATGAGAACATTAGCTGGTGGTGGGAAATTGTGACCGCTATTCACTGGGGGTCAGAAATAAATACGGATCAGTGTAATCTCTCCTCCTTTTGTTTTTTTAGCTTTTAGGATCTAATTTTTAACATTTCAAACTTTTAGCATAAGATCCTTTGGGCTTTTTATATATTTTATGCTTTTTATTGTTGATATGCTATTTATGTAGTGACCACTCTGTAATTAATTGTATTTCATCAGCATTGCACTGAATTTTATTTAATCTCGAAATGCTGCTACATATATGAAATGTTTTTATTACTTGTACTTTTATGGCCGTGATTGGATGAAGAAAGTTTTGTGACTGACAGACTGACTCGCTCTGTTGAAGATGCAACCTCTTTTGCAAACATGTTGAGGTTGCTGATGGGAGTTAGATATATGTAGGTCTTTCACTCCTCAAGTAATAATTCGTCCAGAGCTTGGGCTGTGATGTGTAGAAAAAATGCTAGCGATAAATTTCAGACAAATAGCCATCGCCTTATCTTAAAGTTTTACTCCCTGTCATTCATCTTTTCTTTTAGTGGTTTATATTGACATATTGCAATTCTGGCAATGCCGACCCTTTTGTATTTCTGTCTACCTATTAATAACACTCGATCAGGGGCCCTCAAACTGTATGAGCCAGCCCGTTCTGCCAAAAAATTAAGTAATCGTTCCCCAAAATTACATATTGAATGAAAACAACGCTATTCAGTACTGTTTTTCACTTGCTTTCATTATTTACACATGGAGTTAAAAACACTTGGAAGCAACAAAACGTTTCATGAGGCACCTGGGGGCATATTATCAACAAAGGTGTTATAAATTATCGCCGGTTTAGCGGCAGAAAACTGACGCTAAAGTGGCGATAATGGGCTTGATAATATGCCCTGGAGAATTCCCATAGAACCCCATGTTCACACCAGAACATGGACTTCTATTGGAATTCTCTAGGACATATTAGCAAGCCCATTATCGCCGCTTTAGCGGCAGTTTTCTGCCGCTAAACTGGCGATACATTTTTAACGCTGTTCTTGATAATATGCCCCAAACTAAGTGAGGGAAACAAAACATCTAAGGAAGGGGCTCTGAGGATGGGTGTATTGACAGTGTTCTGCTTAGTTAATTCTGAAATAACATGGGGGCATATTAGCAAGAAGCTCATTAAAATGATCGCTGTATTAGCGGCAGGAAACTGCTGCTGAAGCGGCGATAATGGGCTTGCTAATATGCGTTATAGAATTCCAATTGAAGCCCATGTTAGATGTGCAGGACATCTAACCAGGGCTTCTATTGGAATTCTGTAGCGCATATTAGCAAGCCCATTATCACCGCTTTAGCGGCAGTTTCCTACCGCTAAACCGGCGATAATTTTAACGAGCTTCTTGCTAATATGCCCCATGATGTTTATTTCTGTGGTGTCTGGACCCTTTCTTCCATGCCAGCAATGTTTGCTGTCACTATAAGGATGTGAAGCTGTGGGGCTCCACCTCTTACAGCAAAAAACAGTGGACCCTAGTAGTTTGGGTGATCAGGGTAAAAATAGACACAAACTGGAATAGTATTTATGTCCTTTGTCCAGCCGGACAGGAATTTATTTGGTAATGCACACAATTAGAAAGTAATGTCAAGGGGGCACAGCCCGTGACCCACAGTGAACAAGACAAAACAACAAGTATAGGCAAGAGCGAGCAATCGGTCTGTATACTTATAATAAGTGAACAGACTTGATTGTAATTTGAGTGACCATTGTACATAGTATTCACAAGCATATTCAGTACATACGATCCTATTGTGTCAACGACGTTTCGATGCCGAAAAACAAGATAAATAGCATCATCTTCAGGACAAATATATAAATCATGTTTGTCTTGGAATTATATTTACATTACCACAGCCCCCTTGTCACACAATTTTGACAGAGCCCATGCTTCCTTTCCCCAGCGAGCCGTGATCTGGATGGTCTAATTGACTCAAAAGCGGGATAATCTGAAATACACGCTATCATTGGTAACTATACTCTGCTCATTTGTCTAACGCTCAATTTGCCATGACTGCACATTACTTATCAAGGCCACCTTCTCCATAGGTCCAAATCGATCCGCTTCTCTCGACCTGTACTACCTCCCCGCCTAAGGATCTGTCTTGGTAATACCCTTCTCCTCTATTATCACTGCGCTGTTTACACAAACTTGCTCACCGTAGAGATAATTGTCCACGCCTTAAGGACTAGCCTTGATATTAACTTTCTCCCCGAATGCCACCGCGTCGCTCACACAATACTGCTCACTGTATAGACAATTGTATACATGGTTAGGATCTGCTGTGATAATACCTTCATATGTCACCATGCCGGTTACATAAAACTGCTCCCTGTAAAGACAACCCTGTATCCAACACTGTTTACTCATCGTTAGTGCACCAGTCATTCTGGACCCTCTCACTTCTATTCTAGCATGCCGGAACAAAACTTCTATATAAGAATAAATCCTTATATCAAGTTGATCGAAGTGAGGAGTAGCAAACACCTTTGTAGACATACACAAGGGGCAATATTGAGGCTGAAAAGCAGAACCTTGAATTGAAAGGGACTCCCCTGCACACAGAAGCATAGATATTGCTAATGATTGAGGAATATTAGCACATGGTCATAGACATCTTGTAAGTTTAAGGTGCTCAGAAAGTTGCCCTTTGTGACCAGCAGAATTATTTATTGTAACGTCTAATTTTGAAAGTTCAATACCATTCGAAGTCTCCTGATGGTTTCTTTACTAGAAAAATTGTACTAGAAAAATGATTGAGTAGAACATCCTTCCACTCTCAGTTTAGAGAAGCTCTGATATCCCTTCCTTCGGAAGCAGAGACTCTATCCCCTGAGAAAGAGCCAGTCTCTTTTACATGTTGGAAGGTCAAGGAGTTGGTCCTACTCCTAAATCCCTGGGGAGTGTTGCAAACTCTATTCTGTAGCGTTGCTAACAAACTGGAGAACCCATTTGTCTGAGAAAATGCCGGAAGAAAATAAAATACAAAATAAAACGTACCTTACCTCCTGGCGCCTGTCACCTCGCTGTGCTCTTCAGCTCCCGATGCACAGTAGCTGAACACACAGGCTCCCAGACTCTACTGTACTAATCCAGATGCTATACTGCATGCATATACCCAGCATGAGAGAGGCACCGGGAGTGGGCAATTGGGCAGATCAGGCTGATTTCATGCTCCAGCAGGGACTGGAAGCCTGTGATTCTTAGTCCTGCCGACATCTCCGAACAACAGCCTGAAGATATCCATGTGCGCATGTCGGTTTAGAAGACATAATCGACATGCGCACTTGGTACCCTGTACCCACCCCTCCTCCTGCTGCTGATGACCCCGCCCTCAAGACTCGACTGCAGCGCCCTCCTGCATGTAAAATAAAAAAAAAAGGCAGTTTTATTATTTGCTGTATTATCATTTTACTTTACATGTTTTCATACTGGTTCCAGCAGTGGGGTGACACTACTCAGCCATAATCGAGGAGCCGCCCCTGTCATGACTGCTGTTTATTCAGGACATTAGGCTACTTTCCACCAATAAGTGCTGAAGTGAGTGTTTTTTCTCTTTAAACATCTTATGGAGTTTCGCCTCCAGCTTAGCCCCAAAAAGATGACTACCCTTGAAGGACCTCAAAGGTCATTCTTAATGCTGAAGCTTTTTGCACCACATCAGTGCTCCAATCTTTAAGCACCAGATTGAGCTTGGCAGCAATGGAAGCACCACCATGCGTACTGGAAGTGGAACACTACTTGCCAGTCCCCAGATGCACTTTACCTAAACCCAAAAGTTTTTGCGCAAGTTCTCAAATAATCTCCGATTCATGAATACGGCAATTACATTTCTTTATTTGATGAATTTAGATGTGGTAGTAGTGGTCCCTACTGGAAAAATTACTGCACCACAAAAAACTCCTTCTTGTTCCATCCAATTGTATGTGACAAAGATTTCCTTAAGGCCAATTGTTATAGTTTGGTGGTGCTTTTGCGATTCCATCACCCTACTACCATAGATGACAGTTAGTACAATAGAAAATTAATGTACAACTACATATGTATATAATTGAACCTTGTTCAGCACCCTCCTCAATTAGTAGACATACTCATTCAGTCATGAATATATTGGAATCATAAATACAGTTAATCCGAGACCATTTTAGCACAAAATGTCCACAGTCCTTGAGTGTCTTTACTCAGAAGTGAAGATTTTACAAGAGTCCATTTGTTTTTTCAAATTAGTTCCACTGTTCGTTTATTCATTGATATTTCCAGCACAGATCAGCCAACACGTGTTTCGTCTTTTATAGACTTTTTCAAGGCAGTTCTAAGTTCAATCATCTAGTTGTTAACCTCCATAAGTATCCATCGCCATGACGTCAAAATTCACGTCCAGGTAATTAAGCATAAATCAAAGTTTGGAAGATCAGTCCAATCTCCGAGTGAACCGCCCACGTTCAAATAAAATACAGAGTTGCTGTAAGGCCAAAGTAAAGTCCTAAAGCTTATAGAGGCTTGTCTTTTGAAATCATAAATTGGAAGAACTGAATCAAACGTGTGATGAGGAAGTCCCTGATAAGCGTCCTCGCCGAGTTTCAGCATTTTTAGTCCTGGGAACGGGTCCTGTTAACCACAACGAGGGCACGCAGTCATTATTGGAGTTAACAGGGACCCGCTTCCAGGAATAAAAATGCCAAAACTGACTTCAGTATGCCTGAACAAGCTTGAAAATGCCGCAACCTCAGACCCGTATAGTCCATTGAAAATAGTAACATGCAAACCCCCCGTGTTTCACCCAGTGACTATAGTGTATATGATCACATAAATGCTTAATCTTAATTGATCAATCGTGTTCAGATGCCATGCCTTGCATGGTACCGAAACCCTTAGTAAAAAGAGCACCCACGTCTCACTCTTCAACAGGAAATGGATAAGTGCATTTAAATGTGGTAAGGTATACCGCTTGTGTAGCTTACCCAAACAGTGATGCGCAGTTATTAACAATGTGCTGACCCTCCTCACATTTGCGCTTAAGGTGACTACAATACCTCTCACTTTGAAAATACCAGCAAATCTGCAGCAAAAAACTGTTGGTGGTGCCGCTTGTAACCAACCTCGTTCTCCTGAAGCCACTATTGTCTCTATAATGTAACCTCATTAGCGATGCGCGAACCCGAATATCTACTACAAAACACCAATCATTGAGGTTCTGATTTAAACCACTACGCTATGTGGGCTTAAAGGGGCCATATCCGAGATTCAAATTGAAAGCTCAACTCTGGGTTAGTAAATGCATCAGTTACTCAAATGTGATGGGAAGTACATCAGTCAAAGCAGTGCTATTAGTGCTACCATGTGAAATGCCTTATGAGCAAATGTGTAAAATCATGCACTGATATCTACGTAACATTAATTACATGAAAACTGATAACACTCTACAACACCACGAGTGTTAAAAATATATATGTGCAAATACAAAACACAATCCAGTATGCTTAAAAAACTACAAGGCTGTTCCTGAAGCCCCAATATAGTGAAGTAATAACGCAGTTCAAAACTCGATTCGGTGTGCTTTCAGACTGCACGATGTGTCTTAATGTAAAATGCTATGAAGATAGATGTTTAAAAGAAGCACACACATTCAAGCTTGTCGTTCATCCCCTTAGGCTGCATTAAGCTAGTCTTTTTATTCAGAAGAATTCTGATTAAGAGAGCGTTTTAAGATTGTTCATTTTTGCCCTCAGTGTGAAAGCTTCCAGGACCTGGAACCACAGCTGAGTAATGTTATGGCCTGCTTCCATCAAATGCATGGCTACACTGGAAGTTTTGATTTTATTTTGGATATAACTTTTGTGCTCAGTAATCTGAACATTATCCTTTCTCTTAATTTTTCCCATGTACAATTTACCGCATGGACATTTTAATGCGTATGTGACATTATTACTATTGAAACTTGCTGAATGCTTTAATTTAATAACATATCCTTTCATGGGATATGTCACTGTATTACCTGTTGTGACATTGTTACAGTGCATACAGTTCAAAGATCTTTATGTTCCTATGAAGTTGGTGTCTTGGTTTTGATTCTTAACAGATAACATGTCTGATGTTCCTGGATCTCCTAAATGCAAACAAAGGTTTGTCAATGAATAAACCTTGGAGATTGGGTTCAGTTTAAAGACTTTTCCACCTTCTGTTGATGATACTTTTGATAGAATCGGCCTTAGTGTAATATTTGACCAAGCACACCATCCTCCTTCAATCCTCTTTGGGAAATTTTTTCCAGCAGATGGTTTCTATCCAATTGCTCTGCTCGATTCATAGATTGATCCAATAATAATTGAGGATATGGTCGTTGTCTGAATCTGGCCTTGAACAGCTCACAAGTTGTGGACAGATCTTAAGAATCTGAGATAATTTTTTTTAATCTAATGAATTGAGAAAAAGGAAGATGATTTTTCAGGGGCTGTTGATGGAAGCTTTGGAAATGTAAACTGCTGTTTCTGTCTGTAGCTTTGGTAGAAATACTAGTCTGAATGCCTGTGGTGGTGATTTTAACCATCACATCCAAAAAGATATTTCCTGTTTTTGAAGTTGGTGGGTGAACCTGATGTGATTGTTTCTGGAGTTTAATATGATAATGTTGTCCTCTAGTGTTTGAGGATTACCCCTCCATATCAGGAAGATATCACAGATGAACCCTGCCCTTGCTCATCCTACAACTCGAAATCTGCTTCAAATGTGGCGGTGCTCCTATGAAACACATGGAAGTTCCATTTTCTGTAAGTAAAAATCTTCAAGCCACTACATATAACTGAAGTACAAGGCAAAATGAACAAGTTCTAGAAGGAGAAATTTGTTGGACCCACTCCATCGCTACCTTACCTTCACTGGGTGGAATAGACGTGAATAGTCCATAAACATCAATAGTGCACAACCACCAATCTGATATGTCATCTGTAGTGTATGACTGTGTTCAGAAATGCTGTAGTGTCCTTAATGTACGTTTGCCACTGTAGTACAAAGGTTGCGGAAAGAAATCAACAAATATCATCCAATGGGTTTGTGTAAAGTTCGGAATGCTGACACAATCGGTCTGAAGGTGGATCATGGGGATGTTTGTGGATTTTAGGAAACATTTATCATTTCCGTCTCCTGGGTTATTTAGTAGACAAGTAGGCTTTCGTTCGTTCACAGATCCAAGCCATGTCAGCCATGTTCGTGAGAATTTCACTGCGAAAAGATTGAAATGTCTCTTTGGGATCTGAATCAAGTAGCACAATAAACATCTGTTTTTCAGCCCCAAGATATCCTTCTGGCTGAGGGTGCACTTTGAAGATACACATCTTATGCTATGTAAACATTAGTATCATTGACATGAGTATTGACTTTATTTGTTTAGTATACAGTATCCATAATTACTATAGCTCCCCCTTTATCAGTGGATTGTAAAGTTATTTTTAGATTGTCTGCAAGTAAACGTAGGGTGCTCCATTCTTTGTTGGATGAATTCTTAGGACCGTTAGCGTAAAATTTAAATGATTTCATGTCATTTTTCATGAGCCTCTTGAACAAATCCAGAGTTTTATGAGAAACAGGAGACATGGGGAGCTTTTGGGTTAAACTCAACGTATTCAGATTCATCATGTGTCTGTGTTGGTGATTCAAAGGTGCTGACAAAATATCTCAGCCGTATTGTACTCATGAATGTAAAGAATTCTATCTCACTCTCCATGATGTTATTCTGATATATTGGCACCAAAGAAGGTCCTTTGTTTATTACTTCCATTCGAAATGGGGTTAAGTTGACATAAGAAATGTTAATGACTAATGGCCTGATTTATATCTCAGTGGATGGGTTACTCTGTCACAACAGTTATGGATATCCTGTCCACGGAAATATAAATCCCATTATATTGTCTGGAATATATCATTTTGTACACAGGATATGTGTCAGCGTTGTGGCGGAGTATCCCATCTGCCGAAATCTAAATCAGGCCCTAAATCTTTGACTTGCTGCGGAGATTCATCCTGTCGTTTTCTTGTTCTTTTGCCTGACTTCTGTTTTTTTTGCGCTTTTTAGGATTGATTGTTGGCTGGCAGACTGATTGCTAAAAAAGCCTGGTTTTGCAGCTTCATATGAGGGGTTGCTTGTAGATGGTTTTTCAATTTGTGAAGCTCGACTTTGCATCGGTGGCCGGTCTGATGCAATAGTCCCTTCAACCATCAAACTTTCTTGGAAGAGACAATAGTGTTTTTCTTTTAAATCTACTCCGCGAGTGTAGAATCCAGTGAACATTTATTGAGAATCGCAGGCTATTTCTCCGTGGATTTGCAAAGCATAGGTCTCAAAGCAATCCGTAATCTTCTTGGAATCCTTTTGATTTTATGAAACTGAATTAGCGTAATTGCGTGCAACCTATGATTGATCTCTCTTCAAGATAACTATTTCAATTTTTTGAGAAGTTGTGTTGTAGTTTCTATTTTGGTGCTATTTTGTCTTTTGTCTTGTATTAAGCCATACATATATCTGCCGTTTCAGGAGTGAACCTGAACAATTTCCGCTTTGTTTGTGGTTAGTTGAGCTATGTATGCAAACAACATCTTTGAGATGGGTGCGCTCTGGTAGTAGAGACTGTGAAATATGAATACCAATGTTCCAATTTTGCACTCCTTTATTCTCTATAATTGTATGTATAAAATCAGTTTTAAGCTCCTGTGCTGTCCAGGTGTGTGCAATGTCTCGTATTGCACCTTTCCAGTCAATCAGCATACGTTCTGGCAGTGGAAAGCACCCTATCTAAGGCTGTGGTCCTCAGAAAGTCAAAAGTAAAGTCCAACATGTATTCGATTGTTTCTCAATACCCTTCAGCAAAGAAAAACAATGAGATGATAATTAATGATAGACTTGTCCTTTAAGGATTTTCTGCCCACAAGACTGGCTTCAAAAGAGTTAGTAGGAATATGATCTGGTGAAGTCTTTTGCATATCTGCCAGTGGATAAAATTTTGCCATGAAACAGGATAGCATGATTTTCTCAGGACCCTTCCATTCCTTTTTCAATACCTTCAAGATATGAGGGTGGACCGGAAAATGCATCGGCTAGGAAGACTGAAACTGCTGCTACAAAAAAGAAGAGGAAGTCTCAGGCACCTTCTCCTATTGAAATTCTATGTAAGATTTGACATGGGACAAAATATCCTTTGAGATGTATTTGAACTTTTGTTCTTCTGTCTTTCGACCCTCATTCTCTCAATCAGAGGAAAAATTAGACGTCAGGGTCCCAGAATCACCCTCAACAGAACCCTTGTCAGACCTAATTTCCAGCAAGATTTCCATAATAAGATGCTTCAGTCTCTCATCCTCCCCCTCCCTTGAGCTCCTCTTTCTGGGCGGGTGGGACAGATCCACTCATATTTTTAGTGTGTGTTAGAACCCTGTTCAGAGGGCCATGCGGCAAGCGGGAGGTACTATGCCCAACTGTGGAAGTTGAGGCCTTTTATTCCTGATTTCTGGTGCCTGACCTACTATGGGTCCTGAGCAACTGGGCCAGGAATCCCTTAAACACTTGTCTTCCAGTGGTAGCAAGGGTCGAGCAATGCATGCATCTAAGGCTTCTCGGTAGGGATCTAGACATATGGTGGTGAACACAAGCTCACAATTTAAAATGTGTTCCACAACTGAAATAAATGATTGTCCAGTCAAATGACTGCTGTTATGAAAAAAGGAGTATTTGTATAACAACACAATGTAAAATATGGCATTCACAAACAATACACACATTTCCCTAAGGTCAGAGTTCTAATATTTTAACAGGCGGGTTCCTGGGTTCCACTCCCCTCTCACTTGCGGTAGTGGTCATTCCCCATTCACTATAGACAACAATCAGGTTAAGCCCCACACTAGTAGTCTGAGTCTTAGGAGTCCCACTTTGATTCTTACTAAAGTCAAAAGTATTCCAAGTGTTAGTAAGGGTGGAGCAGTCCATGCGTCCAAGGCTTCTCGGCAGGGAGGTATACACATGGTGGTGTACAACAGCTCACAAATTTAAAACGTTTTACGCAGCAGAAATAAATGATTGTCCAGTCAAATCACTGCTTTTATGAAAAAAAGGAGTATTTGTATAACAACACAATTTAAAATACGGCATTCACAAACAATACACGCATTCCCTTAAGGTCAGGTCTCTAGTATTTTAACAGGCGGGTTCCTGGCTTCCACTCCCCTCTCACTTGCGGTAGTGGTCATTCACCATTCACTATGGACAACAATCAGGTTAACCCCCACACTAGTAGTCCGAGTCTTAGGAGTCCCACTTTGATTCTTACTAAAGTCAAAAGTGTTCCAAGTGTTAGCAAGGGTGGAGCAGTCCATGCGTTCAAGGCTTCTCGGCAGGGAGGTATACACATGGTGGTGAACAACAGCTCACAAATTTAAAACGTGTTCCACAGCAGAAATAAATGATTGTCCAGTCAAATCACTGCTTTTATGAAAAATAGGAGTATTTGTATAATACCACAATTTAAAATACGGCATTCACAAACAATACACGCATTCCCTTAAGGTCAGGTCTCAAGTATTTTAACAGGCGGGTTCCTGGAAACAACTCCCCTCTCACTTGCGGTAGTGGTCATTCCCCATTCACTATAGGCAAAATTCAGGTTAAGCCTCACTAGTAGACTGAAGCGGTACAAAAGGGGGTGGTAATGGACGGAGCATCTGAACCAATCAAACACTCACACCCAGTCAAAAGATCTGGGTTTAATCCATCACCGTTCTTTAGCCCACTCTGCCACCCCAGTTCAGACATGGCTATATGCAAATCAGTCTGACCCTGTGCCTCATGGGAACAGTCCATCCCGAACTGCCAGGCCATGCCTTCCCTGGACTGGAAACAAGCTTCCGAGGACCAGTTTCTGGCATTACAGTCGTCTTCAGCCCGGCTTGCTTGAATCCAGTGGCAAAGTGAGCAAGGGACTCACGTCTGAGCATACCCTGCCACACTTATGGCGGCCAAAAGCGGTACAAAAGGGGGTGGTAATGGACGGAGCATCTGAACCAATCAAACACTCACACCCAGTCAAAAGATCTGGGTTTAATCCATCACCGTTCTTTATCCCACTCTGCCACCCCAGTTCAGACATGGCTATATGCAAATCAGTCTGACCTTGTGCCTCATGGGATCAGTCCATCCCGAACTGCCAAGCCATGCCTTCCCTGGACCGGAAACAAGCTTCCGAGGACCGGTTTCTGGCATTACAGCCATCTTCAGCCCGGCTTGCTTGAATCCAGTGGCAAAGTGAGTAAGGGACTCACGTCTGAGCATACCCTGCCACACTTATGGCGGCCAAAAGCGGTACAAAAGGGGGTGGTAATGGACGGAGCATCTGAACCAATCAAACACTCACACCCAGTCAAGATCTGGGTTTAATCCATCACCGTTCTTTAGCCCACTCTGCCACCCCAGTTCAGACATGGCTATAGGCAAATCAGTCTGACCCTGTGCCTCATGGGAACAGTCCATCCCGAACTGCCAAGCCATGCCTTCCCTGAACCGGAAACAAGCTTCCGAGGACCGGTTTCTGGCATTACAGCCGTCTTCAGCCCGGCTTGCTTGAATCCAGTGGCAAAGTGAGCAAGGGACTCACGTCTGAGCATACCCTGCCACACTTATGGGGGCCAAAAGCGGTACAAAAGGGGGTGGTAATGGATGGAGCATCTGAACCAATCAAACACTCACACCCAGTCCAAAGATCCGGGTTTAATCCATCACCGTTCTTTAGCCCACTCTGCCACCCCAGTTCAGACATGGCTATATGCAAATCAGTCTGACCCTGTGCCTCATGGGAACAGTCCATCCCGAACTGCCAAGCCATGTCTTCCCTGGACCGGAAACAAGCTTCCGAGGACCGGTTTCTGGCATTACAGCCATCTTCAGCCCGGCTTGCTTGAATCCAGTGGCAAAGTGAGCAAGGGACTCACGTCTGAGCATACCCTGCCACACTTATGGCGGCCAAAAGCGGTACAAAAGGGGGTGGTAATGGACAGAGCATCTGAACCAATCAAACACTCACACCCAGTCAAAAGATCTGGGTTTAATCCATCACCGTTCTTTAGCCCACTCTGCCACACCAGTTCAGACATGGCTATATGCAAATCAGTCTGACCCTGTGCCTCATGGGAACAGTCCATCCCGAACTGCCAAGCCATGCCTTCCCTGGACCGGAAACAAGCTTCCGAGGACCGGTTTCTGGCATTACAGCCGCTCCGTCCATCATCCCCTTTTGTATCGCTTTGTTCGCCCTAAGTGTGGCAGGGTATGCTCAGACGTGAGTCCCTTGCTCACTTGGCCACTGGATTCAAAATAGCCTGGCTGATGAGGATTATGAATCCGAAACCGGTCCCAGGATGCTTGTTTCCGGTCCATGGAAGACATGGCTTGGCAGTTCGGGCTGGACTGTTCCCATGAGGCACAGGGTCAGACTGATTTGCATATAGCCATGTCTGAAATGGGGTGGCTGAGTGAGCTAAGGAATGGTGATGGATTAAACCCAGATCAGTTGACTGGGGGTGAGTGTTTGATTTGCTCAAACGCTCCGTCCATCATCCCCTTTTGTATCGCTTTGTACGCCCTAAGTGTGGCAGGGTATACTCGGACGTGAGTCCCTTGCTCACTTGGCCACTGGATTCAAGATAGCCTGGCTGATGAGGATTATGAATCCGAAACCGGTCCCAGGATGCTTGTTTCCGGTCCATGGAAGATATGGCTTGGCAGTTCGGGCTGGACTGTTCCCATGAGGCACAGGGTCAGACTGATTTGCATATAGCCATGTCTGAAATGGGGTGGCTGAGTGAGCTAAGGAATGGTGATGGATTAAACCCAGATCAGTTGACTGGGGGTGAGTGTTTGATTTGCTCAAACGCTCTGTCCATCATCCCCTTTTGTATCACTAGTAGTCTGAGCCTAGGAGTCCCACTTTGATTCTTACTAAAGTCAAAAGTGTTCCACACCGAAGCGATATATGGCAGGCAAGTTCCACAAGGGCTGCCTGGTCTGGAAATCAATCTTATTTGCACCAGCATTACCTGCACGACCGAAGTATCTGAGTGTGCCCCTTCGCAGGTGCTAAAGTTGCAGCTGCTGTCTCTAGTCAGTTCTTCACACGCGGCCCTGGAGAGGCAGCGATCGGGTGTCCTTCAGTTTTTTTCACATGCAATCCAACTGAGGCAGTAGTCATGGGGTTGATTCTTCTCGGATAAGCGTCCTGGGATCCTCAACAGAGGTGAGGGGGTGTTGACACTCCAGATGCTAGTCCTCAGTCAGGGGTAGGGGTCACACAGCTCACAATGCGGGCTTCCACTTCTAGACAATCATCTCAACCACACCATGCTTCTTGCCTTTTCCAGGTAACCTCCCCCCAGGCATACAGGGTCACCGCCCCCACTCTGTACACAGGCTACAGCTGGTGCAGCATACCAGCAATCTTCCCAGTATCCCACCTGGCGTATGAGGACACCAGCTTCAATTCACACATGGGCCACAGCCCAACCGGCATGGCAATAATCTTCATGGTGACGTCAACTGGCATACGGGGTCACTTACTTAATTCCTGTACACAGGTAACTGCCCGGTCGATGACGCAAAGGTCACTGCTCACATTACGGTGGCCATCCTTTGGCATATGGAAGTACCTAACTTTAATCTGCACAAGCTCAATGACCTGATCTGTGAAGCAGCCGTTCCCTCACATCTCGCTACTGAGATCTCATCACCAGGATCCCCCATTGGACCTCACTTCCTCCAACACTCTTCTCTTCCTCATAGGACTAACTGATCTTGGCAAGAAGACAGATGTGGGGGCTCCAGGTGCAGGTGATCTTGAATTCCTTGGATGATATCCCCTCACAAAGCTGGGATACTGGCAAGCCTTAGCTCACAGTCATTGTCACAGCAGACGTCGGCAGAGCTTCTGTTCCTTCCGCAGCTCAATTGGCTGCTTATACACCATTTCCAGACACCAAATGTTATTTAGAGTCTGAGATCTTTGACTTTTATTTCGAGTACCTGCCCGTCCTCCAGAAAGCAGTCTGTCACAGCAGGAGCTGCTCCAAATCTGATAGCCCCACAACACAGGCCATTAGAGTCACTCAAGGTTCACACCTGGAGGTCATGCAACTGGAATGACAAACCTCATTTGATGGCCCGTTGGATAGATTGGAGAGAGAGGATTTGACACCTAGCCTCTGGAACTAGATCACAGTTCTATGAAAGATTAAAATCTGCATTCCACAGCCTCATGAAAGACAGGACTCAAATTTAGGGACAACATCTGTGGTTCAAAGGGAAAACCCTCTCAACCACCCCCAACTTGAAAGGCACACTACAGTATAACTACTGGTGCCATTCTTCAGCAAGGTAGAGATAAACTTGTGGGGATCTGGGACCAGACATCCTGGAACTGTGTGGTGCACACTGCTAGAGTAATCTGCTGTGCACAAGGAGGATTACTGACATTGGAAGGGAACGCACACCCTTCCTGAATAGTGGCTGGCCTGAGGTGACTTCCTGCTGCTGTGTGGCACTCTGAAGTGTGCTCTTCAAGGTCCTGTTGGCTTGCCCTCTGTTCTCCTGTGAACGTCTTAGGAACATCAAAGACATCCCTTGAGGGATCTACACCATCTACTTGTGACACCTAGTGCCCACATAGTCTGCTGGATCTCAACTCGTGGAGTGACGTGGGCTTGGAATTTAGTATTGTGCTTGGAGACCAAATTGCCTTGTGCGGAGCCTCAAAAGTACAGCCTGTATCTAAGGAGTGTGGCCCTTCTATCGTGGGGGCCTCAACACGCAGAAGTGTCTTGTTAGTGGGGAGTGGATTCACTGTTTGAGGGATCCAGAGTGGCCTGCCTTGTCATGTTGCATCTCTCTTGTGCGACACGCCGACTGCATGCTGAATGCGTGCAGTGTCCGAGTCACAGCTTGTGACCCTCAGAAGGAAGGCGTACCATAGTTGTGCCTCATTCTTCCTCGTGCAGCACTGCTAAACTTGCGCCTGTGTGTGTGACCAGAATTGTCTGATGCAACCAGTATCATTGTGCACCAGGCATTGTACGTAATTTCCAGGGAGGCATAAAATTTGCAACTCTTCATTGTGTGTGGCCGGTATTGTCCCGTGCGACCCTCATCAATGTGTACCAGGTGTGGTGCCTCCTTTCCAGGGAGGTATGGAATTTCCAACTCTTGATTGTGTGTGAATGGGACAGTCTGGTGCAACTCGGATTAACATGCGCCAGACGTGGAGCCTCATTTCCAGGGAGCTACAGAGTTTGCAACTCTTCATTGTGTGTGACCGGAACTGTCTGGTGCAACACGTATTAACGCACACCAGATGTTGTGCCTCATTTCAAGGGAGTTGCGGAGGAGGGAATTTGTATACCTTTGTGCCCCAGATTGCTTGGGTACTACTTTGATCGACGCGTATCTGACAGGATGCCTCCTTCTACCGAGAGGCTTCCCTGCTTCATCCCACATTCATCTATACTTCCTTTTGTGCCCTCAATGCGGCAGATCAACTGCCCTCTCCTCACCAGGCCCAACGACTTTGTGTTGGCAGGTAGTATTGCCTGGATTGGGCCTGGGTGTTGTGAGTAATTGACTAGATTGAAGAACGCTTCCGAGAGCGATCGGAAGTGGGTCAAGAAACTACGTGACTCCCGCACATTGCTTTGCAGACTGGATTGGTGCTGGAAGTCACATAGTGGAATCTTTTAATTGAAGGACTATTACCCTCAGCCCGCTTCCGCTCTGCTTCCCATGGGTGAACTTCCAGAGTGCTGACCAAACCCCCATTTGTTGAATGCCTCCTAACTAGCCCTGCAACCTACCCCCACCTTCTTCCTTGGGTTCTTGACTAAGTGTGACTCCAGCCGCAATCGGCCTAGTGCCAGATGGAGGGTGGGTAATCTCCAGCCCGTGTGCATAGAGGTTAGCTGAAAGGTGGAGGAGGGCTTGGGTCAGGGGGTCTGTATTTGCGTTATCAATGGACCTGCCGGATATCAGTGGCATTGCATTATGGTGCTGTGTGTGTGTGTGTGTGTGTGTGTGAATGCACTCCAAACAGACAGGCCTGATATCCGTGGTACCATGTATCAGTGCTGAGTGAGTGTGTGGGAGTGATTGCATGAGAACCGCCTCTTATTAACTATGCCACACAACAGTTTTTCTTTACATGTTGATTTCTTGCCAAAAGAATACTACTTTTTACATTGGTTTTTCCCCTTCGGCATTGGTCCATAGTGCTGTTTAAAAGTGTTGTCTTTATTTGTGTGTACACGTTTTTTATATCCTTCTGATCTGAGGTGCACCCTATAGCTGTGTGGAACTGAATTATAATAATTGCCAGGGTGGGCCTAGTTTTGACAATGCTTTGTACTGCGTAAGGTTGCTGGGGTGTAAAGTAGGATCTTTCCCACGTGTGCATAATACTGGTTTCATTTTAACATGGTTTGGCCTAGTACTGCTAGTGATATTTCCAAATGTGATGTATGCCCAGAAATACATGATGTTCATATTGTGTTAATTAATGTGTTTGTTGAATACAAACTTTATTTACATACACCACGTGTGAAGTCTCTTTAGTGATGCTCAGTGAGTATATTGTGTGAGAGTGCTGTGCCAATGCTTTACACATTGCTTCATTGATAAGCCTGACTGCTCAGTGCCAAGCTACTTAAGGGTGAGTGCAGGTTATACAAAGAGTGTAATTACTCAACACTGATGGCAATGTTAGGTTCTGCCTAAATAGGGCAGCGCCTCAGCCAAACAGAAAGCGCCAGTTCCAATATTTAGTGGTCAGCAGTGTGGATAGGACTTGAATTTGCACAGCATCTCACAGTAACTAATTGTGTGCCACAACTTGACGTAGGCAAAGTTTTCCTTTGTTTCCTAAGATGTTCTTGAAGGACGATTGACCTCGGGTCAGTTATTTTCGTTCCTCATTGATCTCTATTTCTGCTCCTGTTAGTTTGCCACTGTGCCTTGTGTCCTACCTAAGTTATAGTTGGCTGATCTAGACCTGTATACGATGATGCAACTCAAAGGGTTCTGCCAGGACAGGTGGGTGTTTGACAGGGGGGATGCGACAAAGATGGATCTCTAGAAAGACCTGCAAGCATGGGCAGAGGCCCACCCAGAAGAGTCAGTGAATGGTGGGAGAGATCCTGAGTGTGGGGAGAGATTAGAGCTGACACATGAGTTTCCTGATGGACAACCTGTGGAGGTGGGGAACCCTTTCTTTTGGGACGGGTGGTCTTCTTGGCAACATGTAGCAGTGTGTTGTCCAGGGAAATGTTCTCTGCTGAGCTTGAGGACAGGAGGGAAGAAAGATGGCTGATGTGAGAGCTTGTTTGACAGTGCAAGCAGACAGTCCTAACCCTTGCTAAATTAGAAAAAGAGCAGGCTCTTGTTAGATAGGAAAAGAGCAAGCCCTGGCTGAGAAGAGGCCAGCCATGGAAGAGAAAAATATGGCCCATGAGCTTAACCTCAGAGAGTTAGACGTTGAAACCCTACAAATAAGGTCCAACTGCAATAATGTTGGCAGCACATCTACTGCATCTGAGAGTGAGAGTATAAGTCCATCCCAAAGAAGACAGTATCAAGATTCCTGTTGGGGGGACATTAAGAAATGGCTGTCAGCCTATGAGGCAGCTTTGACAGCGCACGGGGTCCCAGAGGAAATCTCGGTAGGTAACTTATGACGGTACTTACCTAAGGTAAGGAAGGACAAGGTGAGCTGCCCAGTCAAGAAAGCCATTCTGATCAATACGTTTGGGGCAGGAGCCAAACTGTCTGCCATAGAGGGGGGGATTTCTTACTCTGCTGGAAAGACATTGGAGGATGGCCCCCAGTCAGATGGGCCGGCTTTCTCCCCACCACAGGTGCGGGAGATTCATGTTATTGTAGACAGTTCCCCATGGAACTGGGTGGGTAATGGGTCCCATATTCCATCTCAAAGTGAGTGGGAGATAGAGGGTGTGCAAAACCCCAGGATGCTGAATACCCATTCCTGGGGCTGGCGTATTACAAAGGTAGCGCCAGGTGGGGAAGCTGGGCTGTGCGGGTAGAAAATCCACTGAGGGGGGTCCGCTAGTGGCAGAGGGGCATGGTGGGTGACCGAAAAAGGTGTCCCACCAGTTCAGGATTCAGGGGGGTGTACACCTACCAAAAGTGGGATACAGACCCACAAAAAAAGAGCAGAGAAATAAAGAACTCACACATGGCCCTTGCCCAATCCAAGGTTACAGACCTGGCCTGGAGGGCAAGGTGCAGGAGCCAGGTCTTTCTGACCTGGTCAGAAAGAAAGTAGAAGAAAGGTGAAAGACATCTTGGACTATTGGCCCTCCCTTTCTGGAGCCACCAAGGGCAGCAGTCCTTGGGTTGCTAGGTGCTTGGTTATGGATGCTGGTGCTTGTTGGCGCCCTTTGCCTGGTTCTGTTCCAGTAAACTAAGGTAGCCCAGCGGCAGGGATAGAAGTACCACCCAGGACGGAAGGGTCCACACCCTAGGGTGGGCCCTGAGAAAAGCAAAGGAGGATCCTACAGGGATCATGGGGCCTAGAGCTGGGGGGGTACCACCGCAGTGGTGGGCTATAATCCAGGCTCTATGGTCCTGAGCAGGGAAGTTTATCTAGGGCATGATTAAATTATCCTGGCTTTAGGCTGGGAGAGGGTCATGTTGGACTTGGCCATTCTTAGGGGATTTCCCTAAAACTGTTTGCTTTTTTTCTTGCTGGTTTTTGCTGATTCTCATTTCATGGCCTTTGGATGCTGGGCAATTTGCCACTGTAATGCATTGTGAAAGCACGCACCCTTTCTACACATTGGTGTTTATTTGAATGGCTTAGGTGTTGTACCTGTGAGTGCCCTGTATTAAGGTACACCACATACCCAGGTCAGGTACTTCAGTGGCTAATGGTGGGACATAGCACTGATTGTGCCACCCACCAGAATACCCTTTCAAACATGTATTAAGCCTGCCATTGCAGGCCTGTGGGTTCACAGTTACACTTGTGCCTAGGTTTGAATTTCTAACTCATTAGCCAACATTGAGTGGGCCTACCACTACCACCAGAGTTCCCCTAGGGTGAACCCTGAAGGGCGGAGCAAGTGTAAGGCGAAAGGCAAGGCTGGTACACATAGGTGTTCCATGCCCAGGTTTTTCCATACCTAGGAGGTGGTATCTTTCCATGGGACACCACCAGGGTACTGCTGATTCTCTGCTTGTGACCTTAGGTCTCTGGGCACTTTCCTACTGTAAATGCAGTGTGAAAGTGTGCATGCCCTTACAACATATGTTAGGAAGTGGTGCTTACCTGTTGTTTTTATACATGTCTCAAGCCTGCCGCTGCAGGCCTGTGTGTGCGCACTCGCCCTTATGATGTTTTTACACATGTGCCAAGCCTGGCATTGCAGGCCTGTGTGTGCACAAGTGCACTTATGATCAGGTTGGCCTTTCTAAACCACTGGCCCATCCTGAGGGTCCCTGACACTACCAATAGAGCACCCCTCGGGTAAATCTTAAGGGGTGAAGAGAGTGGTAGGAGAAAGGCATGGCAGGTACATGTGTATGTTCCCTGCCCAAGTAGTGAAGAATACCCATGTGTGTTTTCACTGCCTATGAGATATTCTCTTCCCATAGGTTAACATGGGGGAATGGTTAAAATTTCTACAAGCTGCAATACGGCTTTACAGTGGAGTAGCCTCAACATATTCCCTATCATTGGATTCACAATGAAAAACCTTCTTCTGTAGTAAAGGTGGATTTGTCATTAATAGCTTAGAAATACCACTTCTAGAAAGTGGGCATTACTCTACCCTAAAACTCTTTGTGTGCCTTTTAGTTTGACTCCAGACCACACTGGAAGCTGGGGCAGCACATTTGTGCATTCCCCATCGACAGCTATAAGCACTAGGCATGCAACTGGAATGAGAGACCTCTGTCATTCGAGGGCCTGGCTGGATAGTCTGGATGGAAAGGTTTGCCACTTGGCCCTGGGAAGCCAGATCATGGCTCTATTTAAGATTAAGATCTGCATTTCAGTGCCTCATGGCAGACAGGACTGAAATGTAGGTGAGACATGTGTGGTTCAAAGGGGAACCCTCAGGACCACCCCAACCTCATAGACACACTACAGTATAACTACCGGCGCTATACTACAACAGAGTAGAGATACACTTGTGGGGACATGGGAACGGATATCCTTGAACTGCAAGGTGCACACTGCCAGACAAATCTGTTGTGCACAAGGAGGATAACTACCATTGGAAGGGAACATGCACCCTTCCTGAATAGTGGCTGTTCTGGCCTGACTACCTGCTGCTGTGTGGCACCCTGGAGTGTGCTCTCCAAGGGCGTGTTGGATTGCCCCTTGTTCTCTTGTGGAGGTCTCATGGACATTAAATACCAAGTGCGAAGGACCCACATGGCTACTTGTGACACCTGGAGAGGGAGGCTCTCTCAAGTGCCCACATTGTCTTCTTGATCCCAAGTGGTGGCGTGGTGTGAGCGTGGAACTAAGTATTGCACCTGGAGATTGGATTGCCTTGTACAGAGCACCAAAAGTATTGTCCGCATCTAAGGTGTGTGGCCCCTGTATCGTGGGGGCTTCAACATGCATAAGCATCTTGTTGGTGGTGAGCAGATTCACCAGTTAAGAATAATAATAATTATGTTAATAATAATAATAACAATAATAATAATACCCATTTGTTAAGTGCAAGCTCATCACCCCTGAGGGTATCCAGGCACTGTGGGCCATCTGGGAGATTAAGTGAGCTTTTGCCCAGAGGCACATGATGCTGAGCTGAGCTGCCGCCATAGATCAAAGTGTGAGCCCTGCACTCTGGAGTCAGCCGCTCTGGCCACTGTGCCACTCCTCTCCTCTTACGCTCTTTGCATGCAGTGTCCAATTCACATGTTGTGCTTCATTTCCAGGGAGGTACAGAATTTACAACCCTTTCATTGTGTGTGACCGGTATTGTCTAGTGCGACTGTATCAACGCACACAAGGCGTGGTGCTTCATTTTCAGGAAGTTGTAGAGGAGCAGATTCATATCCCGTTGTGTTTGGATTGCCCGGGTCCTCCTTTGATCAACATGTGTCTGACGGGGTGCCTCCTTTTACTGAGAGACTCCCCTGCTTCATCCTCCATTCATCGATTGTTCCTTTTGTGCCCTAAGTGCAGCGGATCAAGGACCCTCGTCTCACCCGGCCCGATGATTTTGTGGTGAGACTAATTGACAGGGTTGCTGATTGCTTCAGAGAGCAATTGGAAGTGAGCCAAGAGACTGTGTGACCCCACGTGATTCACTTAACTGGATTGATTATGAAAGGCACATTGAGGAATCTTTTGATTGACTGACTATTGCCCTCATTCCGCTTCTTCTCCACATTCCATGAATGAACTTCACAAGTGGTGGCCAACCCTCATTTGTCACTTGCATCCTAATTAGCCCTGCTACCTACTCCACCTTCTTCCCTTGGACTCTGACTAAGTGTGACTCCAGCTGTAACCAGCCTAGTATCAGGGGTAGGGTGGTTTAGCTCCAACCCGTGGACTTAGGGTAGTCGGGGTTAGCTGAAAGGTGAAGGAGGGCTTGCGCCATGCGGTCTGAATTTTTATTATCAACTGACCTGCCGGATATCAATGGCTTCACAGTATGGTGCTGTGTGCGTGTGTGTGCAAAGCCCTCCATGAAGACCTGCCTGATATTGGTGGAACTGCATGTCTGTGTTGAGTGTGTGGGTGGGAGTGACATCATGAGGACTTCATGAGGACAGCCCAGCAGTGTTGCTTTACACGTTAGTTCCTTGCCAAAAGAAAACCATATTTGACATTGGCTTTATTCTAAGCATTAATGGCATTGTGAAGCCTTTGTGCGGCCTGATTCTGATACTGTTTTAATTGTGTGTATCCCTCACATATTGGAGACATTCTTACCATCATTGTGGCCATACCTGTCATAATGGTAGAAATCCTGAACTTATGAAAGGCATCCTGACACAGGATGGTTATGCATATGTATTAAATACAGAATCTATCCAGGTGTGGCAGTGTGTGAGTGTAATCAAGCACATGTGTGTGCTTGACAACACTGAAAATTGTTGTTTAAATGTATTTACTAGGAATGAAAAGGTGGTGTATCAGGACAAAACGTTATGTGAATTGCAAGCATTTCTTTGGGGATTTGATTTTTTTTCTAAAAATTAAACATCTATGTTTGATAATAAAATGTGTGCATCTTCAGAAACTGAAACATTCTCATATAGAGACAAATTGATTGCATTTCAATTCATGTTTAATGCTGATAATTGAGTAATAATTCAAATTCACACTAAAATTGGGAGATGTTTGGCTGATGCTTTTGGCCAGGTCCCACATGCTGATATGACTGATATTGCAGAACTCATGTAGTGGTATTTCATCATCTATGTTAATAACATTTATTCATGACATCATCACTATTGCCGTAAATGCCTGAACCTTTAAGGTTAGTGTAACCTTTTCCCTGTCTGAACAAGTACGTTTTAGATAATATGAGTAGTAGCAAGGTGGTATGAACATGTACGATCTGTGTAGCACTGGTAACTGATGGAGATATAAGGGCCATGGGCTTCAACCTTCTGCTATTGCATACAGATATGACATCCCACCCTAAAAAACATAAATTGTATGTAAGAAATTGGATTAATATTTGAGATGGGTGACTACCCACCTCAAGGAATAATCACAACCCTTGTCCTGGTGAACCTTCAACCCCTCCCATGCTCATGACGAGCCCCCCAGCAAAGCGGAGGAATTGGCCCCGCAGGCAAGGGGTTAAAGTCACTAAAGTCAGTCAACCCTTTCGAAGCTATGGCAAAGAGCAGATAGGCTTAAATTAGGGCAATGTAGAAAGTATTTATGCAGCACCAAAACAGTAATAAACAATAAAAATCCCAAATCAAATTATAAAAATAGAGTACAAATTGAATAAACAAAATGTGACACCAAAATGACAACAATCCTATAAAGGAAACCAGAGATAAGAATTTTAAAAGCTTTAAGCAGAAATAGTACCAAAATGAACAAAGCATCAATTTTACCCACTAGTGAGATAGACCAGGAACGAGTTGCATTTTGAGTTTGACTGTGATGGATTCATGAGGCATACACACCAGGATCACCCTAGTCAAAGATTCTACCTTCTGACTTAGTCTTTTAAGGCCCCATCCACCATAGAAGTACACTTCTAAAAAATCCAGGGACTCTGGGGAGCACTTAAAGACTCACACGGTTCTAAGCAGGGGCCAATAACAGGGTCAAGTCCAGGTCCAGTGGCCACTGGTCAGTTGGCTGTTGCAGCAATGGCCTCTTGCAGCTTGTTGGTTCCCTGTAGCTTGAACAGGAGATCGGCTTTATGATCATTGGACTCTTTATTGCCTCTATCACTGATTGGTGATAGAGGCAATAGAGGATTGTTCTTTCCTACTTTTAAGACAGCTAGTAAAGCACCAGTTTTGTTATGCCCCCATAGCATCTAGCATTAATTTTAAGAAGTGTTCCATATGCCTTTTCCATACCAACTTTATTCAACTGGAGCTTGGCTGCAAAAAGAGCATCACAATCAGTTTTATTTTTCTTGGGCATAAACTATTTATGCTCTATTCTCTTAATTTCCCTAAGAATGACAGACAATTCCTTCTTCATAGTTTTCTGTTTGTTAGAGACATGAGCAATAATAAAGACTCTAGATGCAGCTTTAAATGCATCCCAAACAAAATGAAGAGAAGATTAACCTGTATCATTAATCTTGAAATATTCCTCAACAAACTCCTCATAAGAAGAAATAAAAACGTTACCAGGGAGTAAGTGATTATTGAATCTCCAGCAAATTCTAGATGTCGGAGTGCAAAGAATATTGATATCAGTAGACATAGGAGCGTGGTCCAAAGTTAAAATTTAACCAATTAAATAAATGTTGAATGAGAGTCTTGCTAAGAAATATATAATGTATCCTAGTCTGTGTTTTATGAAATGTGGAGTAAAAGGAATATTCTTGAAGGGCAGGGTGAGCCAATCTACAGGAATCCAAGAGGGAATTGTGCGTAATAGCATGCATAAAAGCATTGTGAGCTCAATGAGGAAGGAATCTAGTAGTTGAAAGTGGATCAAGAAAAGGTCCATATTTGATTACATTCACACCCTAAAATAAAGTTGGCAGAAGAATTTTGAGTAACCAATTGCGTAATATGTTTCCAGAACATAGGGTCAGGGTCTGTGGTGCCATAAACATTAAGAATCATAAAAAGGACATAATAAATAATGAGCTGTACTAAAATCCATCTTCCTTCCTTATTACTTTCCTCGGGAATAAAGGAAATCTTTAAACTTTTATGGCATTTTTATGTTGCAGGGAAGAGGAAACAAAAATTTCTCCCAACCATTGTTTTTTTGGTTTGGTGATGTCAGTAAGATGTGTTTCTTGAAGCAACATGAGCTGGCAGCACAATCTAGATAAGTAGGACAAGACTAATTGGCGTTTATTGGGATTTTTCAAACTTTTAATATTCCAGGTTGTGACTCTAAGTGGCATACAAGGCGAATTCATATCTGAACATTGGGACTAAACAGAGACAGGAGTATATCATACACAAGATGTATCAGCAAATAATATAGAAAAAGAGAGAGATAAGGAGGTAAGAGTAAAGAAATGCAAAAAAGCAAATGAGGGGTATGGAACTCCCACAAAGGCAAAAAGAGCAAAAAGGAAACACAGAAACAAAAACTCTAGTTCCTAAAAACACCTTACTTGTAAAAGTATTCATCCCAAAGGATGAGGAAAGTGCTGAGCAACTAAAGTAGATGGAGCCAGACCTGGCTCAGGCATACATGAAAAAGAAACACAAGAACTACCAAACAAATCAACAATCTCCAACATAGAACAGGAGAGAGACATGTAGAAGCAGAATAACAACAGACAATATAATGGATGGTAAATACAAGTGGATA
Source organism: Lissotriton helveticus (assembly GCF_964261635.1). Classification (NCBI taxonomy): domain Eukaryota; kingdom Metazoa; phylum Chordata; class Amphibia; order Caudata; family Salamandridae; genus Lissotriton; species Lissotriton helveticus. Next base: position 2,074,352,176 of record NC_136061.1, read on the forward strand.
AAAAAATGAGACAACAAACTTACAATGGACTACGATAGATGAATGCTGCGGGGACAACACGTACAATGCGGGATAGTGAAACAAAATGGAACAGGACATAGTTACCAAATTATACACTTGAGCTGAAAGACAATGAGAAAAGTATGAGTTATACAGAGTACAGATACTAGAGAGCAACAGTTCCTAAAAGGAAGAAAAATTCAAATAGCTCAAGAAGTTTATCAAACAAAACATATAGAACAAATACGTTTTTGGAGCAGCTCCAATTTTCATATCTTCAAGACGATGTTGATGAAGAAAGTCCTGTAATTTAGGTGGGTCTTCAAAAGTATAAGAAGTGGCTTTATAAGTTATTTTGAAAAAACATGGGTGAATAATTCAGTTTCTAATGTTCATGGCTTCTAGTTCTGGACGAAGTTCCAAAAAGCGTTTTCTTCTTGCAGTTGTTAAATTAGAGACATCCTGTGAGAAATACACTTTGTTACCAGAGCAGTGTAATGGGCCTGCTCACTTGGCAGCAGACAAAATATGTATCAAGTCAGTGTGCTGTGGTCAGGTAGATGCACTTCTTTTTTTAGGAAGGAGATCATGTTAGATCCTTCTGAACTTTCCGGAATTTCATAGAGCTATAAGTTGTTTCACCTGTTTCTCTTTCCAAGTTCTCTGTAGACCTTTTGAGCAACTCTCTTTCCTTTGTCAGCTGAGATATCATCAGTGTTGAATCTTCCACATCACTAATCCTCTGTTCAAAAGCAGAGATATGCTGGTCATGTATGACCCATTTCTCCTCAATGCGGATCAGGGAGTTATTCGTTTTTGAACTCAGAAGGGTATCAGAGCTCTTATTTCCTCCATTACATCATCTAAGATGAAAGGAGGGGGTGTTTTAGATGGTAAATTGGAGTCCTTCTTTGGTCTTTTTCACTGAAGAGGGAGGTTTTTTGGGCAGTGCTCTGGACTCAGAAAATTACCCCAAACCTAAGTCATCAATACTCTCCATAATTGCGGGACTTAGGGGCCAAATCTCGTTGTCAAGATTTAGGGCGGGTGATGAGTATAGTAGAAGACACAGTGGGTGGAGATTTATCCTTCTGTTTCAGAGTCCTACCCATAAAGGCAGAGTACATTTCAAGAGACCTCCCAATATGACAAGGATGTAAGTCTATACAATGTAACTGTTCTAAATGAGACCAGGTCAATCCCCTTTCACAGTATAATACAGATAACAGGAGGATCTGAACAGAAACACCAATGAGGCAAAGACACAGTGAAACTATGATGATAACATTCATAAACGCAGCAAAACAATTATCCTGACACCACCCAGAGTAGCAAAGGAGGAGAATTTCAGTCAACTTGTTCCAGCATTACAAGAAGGACTATATGGGGCATAGAGAGTTGCAGCTCCGCAGCCCAGAGGAAAGCCAGAGGTACAATTTAAGAGCACCCACTATAAAGTAATAAAAGTACAATATACCTTGAGCCAGCAAATGTAGACATGCAGAGAGGACAAAGTTATGCTGCTGAATATTTAAAAACTGTAGAATAAGCAGCTCCTACATCCATGATGCAGCACACAGATTCTTCACACAAGGGAGAGCAGCAAAATAGTGGCTGATCTTCACAGAAAAATGCTTGTATCAGGGAAAACATGTCAACATAGCAGAGAAATTCCCTTCAAGTAGCCCTAAATGAAGGTGCCGACCTTTTGACGTCAAATCCCGCCCTGAGAACAAAAAAGCATGGGCATTGTGCAGTGGGACTACAAATATGTGTAGGAGCTGACCGAGAGCTTCAGGGGCCGGCGGTCATCTTACAAGGCAGCCGTGCGCATCTTCCCGTATATTGGACCAACTTTTTTCCATTTTACACAAATCTGTTATAATGTTAGTTGATCGACGGAACGGTCCCACCTTCCTATCTCATCAAAACTGTCAGAAGTAAAGGAGACCCCTACCTGTAGTCATTGCGCTATTTAATGCTTTTTAATATCACTCGGAAAAAAACAGGTATCTCTTTAGGATAGTAGGTGGGAAATGGGTCTGTAGCTGTAGATTGAGGCTGGATCAGCAGATAGTTTTCTTGAGCAGGGGTGTGACAGTGGCATGTTTCCAGGTGTACGGAAATATGACTGAGTCGTTGAAAGCCTTGAGGAGAGGTATTAGTACTTTGCTGATCAGAAGGAGTCCTTTGGTGAAGGTGCAGTGGGGGCTAGGGTCAGACGGGGCCTACATGTGGATAGTCTTCAAAGTGGTGATGGTTTTGACAATGGTGGTGATGGGAAATGGGGTCAAGGCTTATTCAAGTTGAGTTGGAATGGTGATGGGGTCCGGTTGAAGGTCGAAGTTGCTTTATATTGAGCTGAATTTGTTGTACAAGAATTCTGGGAGCTTGTTACAGAGTTCTTGTGAGAGGGTGAGGTTACTGAAGGTGGCAGGAAGCACAGTGAAATCTTTAATGATGATAAAGACATCCTGGTGTTCCTTATCTGCCGCTGCTACTGTCCTAAGGCAGATTTGAAGATGTCTTCATCCATGGTGTCTTGACTTGTTCCCTATTTGCACTCCAGTTGCTTGCAATGGCATGCCATCAGCCTGAGTTCCTCGGTGTACCAGCTGATCTGTGGTAAGGCTAATGCCATTGAATTGGTTTTCCGGGAGCTAGGGAGCTTGCGCATGGAGTGGTCCTAGCAAGTTGCTGGTGTGCTCGGCAGTGAGCGGAAAGAGCAGAAGCCCATTCCTCTTCTCTGATGCTTTTCCTGCTGGGGTGGCTGTGTCCAGTTGTGGTATGTCTGCAGTAGTGAGGAATTGGTATGTTGAACTAATGAGGGTGTGGTATGACCAGGTTATATCTGCTGGCTTGTCTACTGTGACGCTGCTGATAGAGAAGACAATTAGGTCCATTAGGTGTCTGGCAGTGTGGGTGGGTTTGGTAAAGTGCTGGGTTAGGGTGAAGTTTCTAAGGTTTTGCAGAAGGGCCATATAGTTTGGGTTGGTTAGTTTTTCTAGGTGAAAGTTGAGGTCTGAAAAGAGGATAACTGTGCTAGCAGTGATATGGGGTGCAACAAATACCGTGATATTGCTGGGAAAATTGGTGCGATGTCCTGGTGGTCTTTATATGAGGGTTCGCCCGAGGGAGAAGTTGGCTGTGATGCATATCTTGAATGTGAGGTGTTCAATGTAGCTGATGGGATTGTCCTTGTAGGTGTAGCAGCTGATGGTGTATTAAAATATGATGATGACTTGGCCTCTGGGCTTCTGCTGACGTTCTTGTCTGTCAGGTATGTCTGGCTAATGCAAGGTGTTTCGCTATACTTTTTCCCTATACTTTAAGATTCAGAGTTTTATATGGCAGCAGTGGAGGACTCAGCTTATGGTCTTAATTCTAAAATTTAGTCATAAAGCTACCTGTAGTATTTTAGGTTTTACATTTTGATATAAGGGTCTCCCCCCGCTCATGTAAAGGGGTGGAGCTCATAAATCTAGAGGGCAGATATTTACACCTGGATTTGGTAATTATCGTTTGGGAAGAGATGGAATGCATCAAGTCAGTGTGCTGTGGTCAAGTAGATGTACTTCCTTTTTCAAGAAGGAGAGCTCCACCCAGGTACAGGCGGTCATCTACATCACTCCCTATTTTTCAAAATTTACTACTTACAAATGGCCCTCTGCCATATTGGAATTGCGAATCAAGTAGAAAAAAGTAATTACAATACGCCTACTGTGCATGAGCGTTTATGAGTCATAATTGTTGGTATACTTAAAAAAATCATTCCAAGCACGTACCTGCTCACACGTGGTGATGAAATCATTACAAGATGACCGCTGAAGCAGTGCATGTGTACGAAATGCACAGGTGCCCATCTTAATAAAATGTTTTATACAGGACAACTTGAAATTGTTCTGCCTATAAAATTTGTCAAAACAAGCAACCAATATCTGTGCACCCACATTTGAAAGACAAGACATATTGGCTTTGCCAATGCTTATTCAGTGATGGTGTTACAAATGAGATTTTAACAGGAAAGAAACTGGGCCGTCCAGAATCAATATGTTTAGATTTTTTAGTGTTCAAAGGTCTAGAAAACGACTTTTTTGGAGCAACGAGAATTTGAAAGATGTATTTATTAAATGTGCTTGGAAATATAACTTAAGAGAATTGAATAGTGATACAGACAAGTTATTGCCATTGATTCAGTTAGTGCTGTGTATTTCTGAACGCCTGCTTGCTACTGCTTTGTGTGTTGTCTGTTGTTTTTGAGGGTTCCATTAAAACGTTTCGTACTATTGCTAAACCGTAATCTGCCAACTTTTGACACATCAGGAACACACAAATGTTGAGGAAGAAAACCGAAAACATAGCAAATATTTAAGACTAGCAGCCCGCCCCGACCTTGTCCGGGAGCAATCAGGCTTCCCCGACCCCCGCCCGCCCCGACATAGCAGCCCGTCCCGAAATGAGTGTTCAGGGCCCCCGCCCGCCCCCGCCATGCGTGATGAGTGTTCAGGGCCCCCACCCACCCCGTCCCCCACCTGCCCTGACCCCCGCCTGCCCCGACATTGTCTGTGGGTCCCCCGGAGCCTTACCTCAGCCGCCGCTACTCCACCGCGGTCCTCAGTTCACCGCTCCGCCGCTCCTTGCCACTCGTCATCACTCCTCCCCGCCTGTCCGCCACTCCTCACCGTCTGTCCGCCGCTCCTCACTGCTCCTCCCCGCTTGTCTGCCACTCCTCCCCACGCCATGTCCGCCGCTCCTCCTCGCTCTCCGGACGCCGCTCCTCCCCGCGCTTCTGACGTCAGCGCCCAGGTCGCGGCCGGCGCTTCTTCCACGGGACTACTTTTGTTTTACGCTAAATTTTTTAAATAACGTATATTTTTTAACTTTATATAGCCTATGTCCATCTGCACACCCTGACAATTACAACGATGTATCGGTGTGTGGATTGGCGCTGTGGTTCCCGAGTTTACCCGCCTCAAAGGTTCAAAGTTCTTCCTTTATAATAGTAGTATAGATTTTAAAAACTTCACCTTAGTTGAAAGTCTTCCAAATAAGTGTGACATTTATTCCTCTTATACATGAACTGATTGACTTCCGAAGCTTGGCCAATTGCTTTTTAATTATAAGGTTTTTTAATGTAAGAAATGTTGAGCCCGTTTGCAAATGATCTGATCACTAAGGAGCGAATGATGATGGCTCTGGATGGGACAGTATTAATAAAACAGGGGCTAACCACTATCCTTCAGAAAAAGCGTAATATGTATGCAATACAAAAATTGTTGTTCTTCTGGGTATACATAGCGAGGGTTATGCAGTCTGCCACTGAAGAACGAGGGGAATCACAAAAATCTCAGCTTATACTGCTGAACAATGTATGCCTAATTATTCAACAAAAAAAAGTGAAATCCATAGAGTACATCAGTTCACGGTGCTACAAAATGAGGATAAACGTGCAACTGTGCAATACTTATAAATGCAATTGTGCAAACTGTAAAATGAGGGTGGTACATCATAAAACAACTTAATGGCTTAGTGATTTGTCATATCAAACTCCAAGTGATAGAGAAATATCCTAAATTTTTTATGTTCACAATCCTAGTGGCAGGGCACTGTCACGTTCCTCAATGGTCAGTTCTGGTTTGCTACATACATGTTTGACAATCTGGAGGACATGTGCTGCTATACAGACGGAAGCAGAGTGCACTATTTTTCCTAAATGAGTCTGAATGATACCTTTTTCAATAGTGACCTGGAAAAAAAATTAAACATTTGCCTCCACTAATGGCTGCTACTCCTTATATTTTTTGTTTCTGATGATTTCATCCAAGAAATCTTCAGTGATAGAAACATTGATAAAAATAATGAAATAATGCGTATTGGACTACCTCTTCGTAACTGGCTTTCTGTAACTGTGGTGGTGGGTTTCCCGGCTAGTTACTTACTACACCAAGGACCCTCTCACTAGAGGCCGTCGCCGACTGGATGAAGATCAGCCAACTGAAGCTGAACACGGACAAAATGGAGGTCCTCATCCTCGGCTCCAACCCTTCAGCCTGGGATGACTCCTGGTGGCCCACGGCACTGGGAGCAGCCCCGACACCCACTGACTACACATGCAACCTGGGAGTCATCCTCGACTCAACACTCACCATGACCAAGCAAGTCAACACAGTTTCCTCCTCCTGCTTCAACACCAAAATCTACAGGTGGATCCCGACAGATACAAGAAGATCAGTCACCCAGGCCCTCGTCAGTAGCAGACTCAACTATGGAAACGCCCTCTACGCCGGAGCCCCGGCCAAGCTCATCAAATGACTGCAACGTATTCAAAGCGTCTCGGCACGCCTGATCCTCGACACACCACGCCACAGCCACATCACCCCCCACCTGAGAAACCTCACTGGCTCCTCGTCAACAAGAGGATTTCCTTCAAGCTCCTCATCCACGCACATAAGGCACTTCACAAGACCGGCCCAGCCTACCTCAATAGGCGACTTTTCTTCTACATCCACAACCGCCAGTTCCGCTCTGCTGAACTCGCCACTGTCCCTCGCATCCGAAGAACAACCATCGGCAGCAGATCCTTTTCCCACCTTGCTGCCAAAACCTGGAACACCCTCCCACTGACCCTACGACAGACCAAAGACCTGCTGACCTTCAGGAGGCTACTCAAGACCTGGCTGTTCGACCAGTAGCAGCTCCCCCCCTTTTATCTCCCTTGTTCTACTGTGGTTAACCAGCCTGCATGCCTTTTGCCTCCAATCAGTAATGGGGAAACTAATCAATCATCTTAGTAGACACTAGCTCCTCAATGCCACACAGTCCGGATTCAAGCCTAATTACAGTACAACAATAGCAATCCTCACCGCCATAGACGACATCCGCGTGATCCTTGACAGAGGACACATTGCAGACCCTGATTCTTCTGGAATCTCTGCAGCATTTTGACATGGTCTCACATCCCATCCTCATCAGGCGCCACACTAGATTGACTTCCAGAGACCACTCTCTTTTGGATCTGCTCCTCCTTAATGAATAGAACACAAGCTGTCAGCCTGGCACCTTACACCTTGGAAGCCCGCAAACTCATGTGCAGGGTGCCTCCAGGTTAATTGTTCAGCCCCATTCTCTTCAATGCATAGATGATCCCTCTAACAATGTCATCCACGCACATGACATCAACATCCTCTCCTACGCTGCTGATGCACAGGTCATACTCTCCCTCTCACATAAGACCCTCAACATGAGAAACAAATTCACTGTCTGCATGAGTGAAGTTATTAACTGGATGAAAGATAACTGACTCGAGCTCAACATTGAAAGAAAGAAGTAGTGATCTTCAGCAAGAATACATTGTTAAAGGGCTCCACCAGGTGGCCAGCAGAACATGGATCCACACCCACACCCACCAGCCATGTGAGGAACCTTGGAATCATCATCAACATTGAACTGGATATGACTGCACAAATCAGTGGCATCACTGCAGCCTATTTCCATACCCTGAAGGTGCTGAGAAACATCTTTAAATGGCTCCCAAGCAACCCCAAAGTAACCATCACTCACAAACTAGTCACCAGCAAGTTGACCTATGAGAAGACCCTCTATGCCAGGATCACCAAGCAACTCACCAGAAGACTTCAAACCAATCAGAACTCAACATCCAGACCCATCCTCGACCTTTCACACAGAACTCATATCGCACCACACCTCAGGAAGCTCCATTGAGTCCCAATGCACAAAATACTTATTTCAAACTCTCCACACACATTCAAGGCACTGCACAACACAGGCCCACTATGTAAACAGTCTCATCTCCTTCCACCAAACACCTAGACACCTCCGCTACGCAGGACTCCTGCTTGTGCACATTCCACACATACACAGAAGCAGATCAGGAGAGCTGCAGTACTGGAAAATATCCTAAGGGCCACACTTACCAATAGCCCCACCACTATTACCAAATAACCAGTCAGTTGGCTGTGAAGAAAAGGCAATTGTTTATTAACAAAAGGCTCTGCGCAGAGGAGCCCCCTCGTCCACACCCAATCAGTGCGCCGAGAAGACTGACGATTTACACATGAGACAAATGCTTTATACCCTAGTTACATTACATGAAATAACCATATTTGGCAACCTACCAATAGGTCCGAGATCTCAGGGAAGAACCATATATGGCACACAAAGCCTGCTCTGAAATCTGTTTCTGCTATTTTGGGAAGGTCAGAACGGATGACTCCCTTTCGTCTCGGTACATGAGAGTAACAGCCTGGCAGCGGCAAGAATGTGCTTATCACCTTTAAAGCCAGATGAGACCTTGGGCCTTGGAGCAGAGAGAACATCATGGATTCAGCTGTCTTGCAACTCAACTAATTGGGGCTTGCTCGGTAACAGAAAAACAACACATGATCACTACCCAGGCCGGAGTCGACAAATACAAAATAGCGTTAGTGTGGTCTCTCGAACTACTGTGCAACTTAACCTATATGTAAGAAACAAAAGCTACTCTCCGTTACTAACATCAAATGATACATAAACTATGAATATAGGTGTTTGCAGCTACATCATGCTAACAATTATCAGGTTAGCAATTCCAGTAAAAGGAATTCTGTTCCACAGAGCAGACGTTCTCTTCTATCACTCCTAAAACCACAACAACCTCCCACTCCACACCAGAGCCTCATCCTCTCTTCTTGAATCCTGCAAGAAGCAAAAGACCTAGCTTTTCAATGAACCAACCTATCCAAGTAGGGCCAGCCACAGGCACCTGTTCAACATCAGGATACCCTTGGGGGTGATGGTATGCTTTACAACTACACATAACTTAACTAGCTAACTTACAATCCTGCAATAAATAAATATAGCCCACACCACAGGATCGGGCTATCTTTCACTTGGACTGTGTGGCTTTGCTTGTTGTCTAGATCCAGAGACCAGCTGCAGCCTCAAGAGTGCAACCAGATCGACTCAAAAGAAACTGGAACTTCACTGAGGAGGAGAGAGACTATCACCTAGATTCATCAATGTCATATTCTGCGATTCCTAAATTGCGAGAAAAAGCGAATCGCAATTTAGAAATCGCAGAATGGCATTCATGAAAAAATGCAATCAAAAAATGCGAATTGCAATCGGCCGCAATCACCGATTGCGAGTTACCGAAAATCGCATAAAAATCGCAGATTCGGCCGATACCCTTGTTGAAATAGCGAACTCGCAATTACCGAAATCGCAAATTGCGATCTCGCTAATTGCGAGATCGCAAAAACGGGAAGTCGCATTCTGAGTACAGTGATGAAATCACAACCAGGAAGTAGGCAGGTTCCACCCTCATTCAGCATTGTGAGCCTGAAGTGGAAGCAGCATTGCCAGAGCTCCTTCCAGAGTACCTACAGGTGAAATCCAGGAGACACCCCAGGGCACAACATGTCACAGGAAGCTGCAGGTGAAACTTCCACAGGAAGAAAAAGGAAAATTAAATTTTCTGAACAAGAGTTAGAACATCTTATAGAGGGAGTGTCCAAGGACCACAACCGCCTCTTCGGGAGTGACTCGAGAAGGGTGCCTGAGGCCGACAAAAGGAGGATTTGGGTGCGCATCTGCGCAAAAGTGAATTCCGTGGGGGTTACCCAGCGCTCTGTGGATGACTTGAAGAAACGCTGGTAAGACCTCAGAGGGCGGGCCAAGGAGAAGATCACAGAGAGGCTGGGGGAGCGTGTGGCGACAGGAGGAGGGGAGCCCACTGTCCCACCCAACACCCCACTTGAGGACCAAGTAGAGGACACCCTGAACCCGCAGGCATGCGTGGGGGTAATCCAGCTGGACTCCTCCCGACCCACCCAAGATACACAAGGTCAGTGCCATGCGACTGCGACCCTGTCCCCTAACAATGGCCATGACCCCAGTTCATCCCATTACAAACCCCAGTCATGCAGCCAAAGCACACCACAAAAGCCCTATTGCATTGTGGGACATGTAGTCTGACCACAATTACCTTCTAGCCCCATACAGCCAGACCTTTTAAGTGAGAGGCAATCCTGCAGCGAGTCAGGGAATGGTAGCCTGCATGCATGTAGGAAGCTCCAATGTGTAAGTAATATGTCACTAATCAACGTCCACTTTACATCACAGGTGGCGCTGAAGTACCCAGTACGGACAGCGATGCCCTGCAAATTGATGAAATTACAGAGGACACTGAGGGAGACGTACATCCATCCCCACAGCCAGGACCATCAGGGCAAGCTGCCGCACCAGCGGTCATAACAACACCTGCCCCTGTGGACAGTGCCACCTCTGCACCAACAGGCGCACCAGTACCACAGCGAGTCACTCAAACACCAGTGGGGCTGACAACACCAGCAGCAGCACGCAGGCAAACCCGCCGCCCAGCAGCTGTGAGGAGCCAGTCAAGCGGACTGGTGAGGGAGCCGCGCAATACCACATCACGCGCTGGCAGGGGGGTGAACGTGCGGGCACCTGGGCTCTCTATTGAGCGCCGTATGCTCCATGTCCACCAGACACAAGCCCGTCATCTCGCTGCTATACATCTCCAGCTCAACAAGACCGCTAGGAATGTAGGTCAGCTGAGTGACCGTATGGAGAGGATGACCGCTGCTGTGGAGGCCAACACCCAGGACATGTTAAGCCAGCGGGACATCAACCGACGCAGACACCGGCAGCTGCTGACCCGCCTGTCTGCATACACGCGGTCAAACTATATAATTGGCAACGCGACCGCCCAGCTGGCACGACGCTCCTTGGCCATGCAGGCGCAATTGGTCCAGTGCTGTGGGGGCGTTGCGAGAGCTCTGGAACAAGTGACAACTGCAGTTCAGGGTATGCAGGCAACTGGCCATGGCCAGCCGGGGGGGGGGGGCGACACTAGTGAGGCTAATTCCAGCCATAGTAGCCAATCCGTGCCACTGGTGGTAGCACCCCGCCGCAGCACCAGGCCCTCTGCTGCCTCACGGCAAAATCAGGAGGAGGAGGTGGAAAGAAGGTTGGGAGCATCTGGCCGGAGGCGGCATTAAACATTTGATAGGTACCATGAAGGGCTATGCTGCTGCTACAAGCATGCCCTCCTCAAGATCATGGGACATAGGACTCAATATGCCAATCATGTTACAGTTTGGGGAATTCCCACTTTATTGTGCAAAAAACAATAAGAAATATTCTGTTAAACTTAATCTGACTCATGTCATTATTACTATTGTCATGCATGAGTGAAGTCTTGGGTGTGGGGAGTGGGTGCACTAGAAACAGTTCATGCTGATTTGGTTACGGCGCCGGTGTCCTTCTGCAGGATTCTCCCAGCGTGCATGATGCACATGTGCAGGTGGTCAGTTGTCCCCTACCAACTCACTGCCAGAGATCTCGACAGGTATCCTGCGCTTGGTAGCAATGTTGTGGAGAATAGCACACACGGCCACGATGCGGCAGCAGACCTCAGGCTCGTATTTGATGGCCCCACCAGTCTTGTGAAGTATGCTGAATCTGATTTTCAAAAGGCCAAATGTCCTCTCAATGCAATTTCTTGTGCGTATGTGTGCAGCATTGTAACGCCGTTGCTGTGGTGTTGCAGGGTTGAGGTATGGGGTGAGGAGGTACTCACGGAGAGCGTAGCCGCTGTCACCTGATTGAAAGGAGCAGAGGGTGAGTGCCTGTTCTGCGCAGCAACATGATCACAGTGTACTATTTTGGGGCATGTGTACTTACCTAGTAGGTGTCGTTCCCCAAAGTCTCCCCTGGCCTGTCGTGTGTGGATGCCGCTGTGCCGGTATATGAAGGAGTCATGTGTGCTCCCCGGGTACTGTGCCACTATGTCCGTGATGATTGTCTTAGCATTGCACACCATCTGGATATTGAGGGAGTGGTAGGACTTGCGGTTGCGGTACATGTATTCCGTTTGTGCTGGTGGGCAGATGTGGATGTGGGTACAGCCAATGCATCCTATTACATTTGGAAATTGTGCTACGTTGTAAAATTGAAGCTTGGTCTCATTCAAGTCCTGTTGGCTGGTGGGGAATGAGATGTAGTGGTGTAGGCGGGTCGGCATAGCCTCCAGGAAACTCCTTAGGCAGCGGGACATGATGGGCTGGGATATCCCCCTGCAACAGCGACTATCCCCTGGAAGCTTCCGGAGGCCAGAAGGTGCAGGCTGCACAATACCTGGACATGTGTGGGCATGGCATTGGTCCTCCTTGTTGGGTGCTGCATCAGGGGATCTAGGTCCCGGATCAGCTTGATGATCATTGCCCCATTCAGGCGGTACTTAGTGTAAATTTGCTCCCTGGTTTGGCCCAGAAGGGTGACCTGCTGGCGGAATATCCGCTCCTGGATCCTACGTCTGTTCCATGCTGCTCGCTGTAGCCTTCGCCGCCTGACCACCATGTAGAGTCCTGGCATTGTGAGAGTCCTCATGCTCCAGCTGTATCTCCTTAAGTGTGTTTGGTCAGGCCTGCACCTGTTGGTAGTTTGTTCAAGTTTTTTTGTAATCCTTTTTTTTTTTCCTTACTGGTTACCACCTGGTTTGGGTTCTCCTTAAATTGCGCGTCGCAAATAGCGATTTTCGGGTTTTTCGCAATTAGCGATTTTTCTTGAATAGCGATTGCGATTGTTTTGCGATTTCGCAAATAAATTCGCAGTATCCATCGTTTCTCGCAATTTCCGATTCGCTAATGGGCTTCTTCCAGGATTCTGCGAATTTATTTGCAAAATCGCAATTTTTCTTTAGTGATTTTGCTTTTTGGGGGATTTCACTATCATGAATTCCTGTTATTCAAATTGCGATCGCAATTGCTAAATCGCAGCTATTGCGATCACAATTTGGCTTCATGAATCTAGCTGACAGTTTTTATCTGTGTTGTTGATTATTGTAGTGAACTACAAAGACTGCCTCCATACACCCTCAGTGAATCCGTGAAAGTGGCCATGGGGTAAATGTTGTCAGACTCTCTTAATGCATTGGGTGTGCAGTTATGCGTGATGGGGAACATGAAAAAAGGTGCAGGACTAGAGGAGGTAGGTGAACAAGGCATTTTCGAGGATCAGGTGTTAAATGTTGGCAGATCAGGATTCCATCTCTGTCTCACCTCATGACGGAACTTATGCTATCCACCATGCACACTGACTTTACATAGAACCTGTCTATTCCTGGACATACCAAAGTCAGACTAGATAAAAAGAAGGCCCTAGGCCTACATTTATCCCTCTTACCCACACAGGCACGTCACACTGATATCCATGTCACTAACAGACTCTAGAGAATTGACTGTTCTTGTTTGCTGTATCACAACACTGACATTAAATTATCTTTATTATATATGATGAAACAAAAATACTGAAAACATAAGTATATTATAATTGAATAGGCCTCTAAAGTGCTTATCCATACCATCTTGCCTTTAAGTCTGAAGCACCTGTGTTGTCTGCTCATCTGCAAACTGGCACTATCGCCTCTTCTGCTCCATCCAGCACTCCGATATGTGGATTGACCCCAAATAGTAGATGGGATGGTAGAGTCTGGTAAGCCTAAGCCTGATCATTAATAATCTATATAACTATATTTCTCTGTGTAAATGTCAGAATCTACAATTTATTATCAATAACCTAATATAAATTTCATATTCTGCATGCATGCCATTTTTAATGGCTGACCTTCCAGCATGCCAACAAGTGAACTGGCCCCATACAACAGACTGGTGGCAGACCCTAATAAGTCTTAGCCATGTTACTAAAAATCTATATAACCATTTTATTTCTGTGCTAGTGTCAGGTTATGTAACATATTATTCCATAACCTAATATAGATTCCATGTCCTGCATGCAGGAAATTGTTTAATCTTTCTGTCCTTACGTTACTAAATACATCCTTCTAATGTACCCACTCAGTCCACCAAGGGCCTCATAGTATTAAATTAGTGAATTATATTTTAAACTGACACTACCTACCAGTCTCTGCATCATGTCAGTGTCTGCATACAAATAACAACGTTATCTCTCTATCATTAATGCAGGATATTTTTTATGTGTTGGTTTATGTAATGTGTTTCATTTACATGTGGCTATACACTAATACTGTTTGTGTACCCATATTTTAAAGCTCTGTATATGTCTCCCTTCTCAGTTTCAATGATATAACGGCCTCTGGTGTCTACACCACACTCTACAAATCTAAGATAGCAACAAACCGGGGTCAGGTAAGTCTGTGGCATCCATGCAAGCATACTATCTACATTATTTCTTTTACTTATTTTCATCCATCATGACATCTTAGAAAAGTAAGTTCACTGACCAATATCTATCTCTGATTTTAAAATGCCCTACATTAAGGTATTTGGTGCCCTGATAACATTTGGTTAACTTTTACATGTATCTTCACTCACACTGTATCCAAACTATAATTTTCTTTTTTGTTTACTTTTCTGCTCTCAGCGACTGAATCACCCTCTTTTTTGACACAGGTTTTGCAGCGGACATCCTCAATGGAAGCATTAGTGGCAAGACCAAGCAAAAGGTTTTTATATTTTTCTTTAAGCACTTATTAACCTAAAGCACAATTGCATATTATTCAATATGTCATTTCTCTATGCGAAAGTGTTGTCTTTTATTTTCAACTATTGTGCAACATCTCTGTTTAAGGCATGCACATAATTTGTAAAATAAAATATGCTAATTATATTATTTTTTTCTTTTAGCTCATGGTGATTAAGAGCCTGACAATGATGCCTCTTAAATTACAAGGGGAGGATGGTGTGTGTTCCCTATTTAAAACCCTATCTTCTTCCACTTTGCGGAATCTGTGGCTGCCACTGCTAGAGAAGAGAAGGAGGAACCTCTCCAAAAAGAACCCAAAGCTATCATGTGTTCTCCCTCTTAGGCAGGGGCGGCTCCTCCACTAGGGTGGAGGAGCGTCGCTCCACTGCTTTCTCACAGTGTGAGAAACAGAAACATAAAATGGTAATAACTTTCCGTTATTAATATTTTGTGTTTGGGTGCGGGCTGCTGCTCTGCGAGCAGGCAAGGCAGGGGAGGAGTGGTGTGCCAACTCCTGAGTGCGCAAAGACTGTTTGGACGGTCCTCTGGGGCCACCCAAACCAGTCATGTACACTCTGCCCTTCTCCATGCAGGCTGCAATTCAGCCTACATGGAGAACATGGCCACCCCATAGGGACCTGGCTGGGCGGCTTCCCCATCAATGATTGGCTTAGGGGAGCGAGCCTGGCTGCTTGCTTCCTGCTCCCGGAGGCAGGAGAGCAGGAGCAAGAGCCGAGAAGATGCAAGACGCGGCCGGCGGAAAGGTACGTTTATGTATTTATTAAACTAAACCTCATTCCCGCTCGACCTCCACCTCCCCAGGAAACTCCGAACCCACGAGTCATGCCGTCTGCGACTGCTCTTAGGTATGGATTGCAAGTCCTCAAGAACAGCTGTAAAGTCAGGGATGCTTGTACCTGCTATGCAGGACTCTCCTTATTCCACTCCTTAGTCTACAGGTACCTTAGGGTGTGCGAAATTGACGTAATTTATGTTCGCATAGTTATGTAAAATTACGGCAAACTTACTGGAAATTAATACAGACTTATGTACATTCACACATAATTACACGAAATGTAAATTAGTCAATTTGTACTATCTTTTATTGTAACATGTGTCCTCGAGTAACTTTTTGGCGCAAGTATGCATTTAATAAAACCACTGTGAACAACAGCCACACACATTCTGTTGTTCCTGTGAATTCATGGTAAATTTCTTTTCTTTTTTTAATATATTTTTATTGAGATGTTTCGGGTGTTGAGGTAAAAGTCAATACATATATCAATTCATTACACAATCAGAATAAATACAATGACAACAATAAATAGTAAATACAAAAGTAAAAAAAGGCAGGGTTAAAAAAGAAAACACTGAGGTAGACATGAGTAGGCATAAGAACCGTCCAATCTCATAAACAATTCGATTTGTATTTTCATTGTCTAGATTCCCTCCATTTTCTGACTGGGGCCCATATGTTTCTACCCAGTTCCCGTGTTTTCTTTCCCTTAAAATCATACAGGCACTCCTCGATATTATGCATTCCTAAAAGCCTTGTTAACCACTGCTGAAATGTGGGTGCTGTAGTATCTTTCCATCCAGCAGAAATTAATAAACGCAATATAGCCACTGATATGAAAACTAGGGCTTCGACCCCACCTTCTGCCTTCAGTTTGCCGTCCGTGCCTACTAAAACCATGGTAGGGGATAGAACGATGTTTTGTTCTAGCAGCCCCTCCAAAAATAACTGTATCTCACTAATAATCGGTGTTAAATTCGGGCAGTTATAAAACATATGGAGCAAATCTGCTGGACCCATATTACACCTAGGGCACCTGTCATTATCTCTTACGCCCCAGGCGAACAATTTTGATGGGGTAAAATACAAGTTAAAAAGGGTCTTTTAGTGCTGGGCCCTCAAAATCTTCTTGTTCAGAACTAGGGCTAAATCTAAATCCACATCTGGGTCACCAATTTTTTGAGCTAGGGTAGTTTCTGTTTTTTCCATATCATCCTCCAGCTCTTGTAGAAGATTATTATACCCTATTCTAATTTTACTACCTCCCTTTTTCAAGTATTCTACAATTGGATTTGCTCAACAAAAGAGATGACCTATGCCTGACTGAACGAAGTGTTTGAGCAATCTGCCCATATAAGAGCCACTGACTTGCTGGGAGCCCAAATTTTTGCTGAAGTACATTAAAAACAAGAATCTCATTGCCAAGCATAACATCACCTAGACACCTAACTCCCAGCTCCCTCCAAAGAAGACTATTTCTATTTTGACCTAGATGGGCAAAGATGTTCGATTTCCAAATATCAATATTGTCATGAATTTTTGGGATATTCAAAAATTTCATTACCGACTTCCATGTTCCCCATGCCCCCATCAGAATCTTATATCTGGCTCTCTTGTAATACTTCCGGTCAACTTCGCGCATCTGTAGCCCTAAATTCATGGTAAATTTCTACTACAAATTGTGCAATTTGTGGTACATTTTAGCACAAATTGTGCATAATTAGGCAAACTGGAGTAACAGCATAATTTCAGGAATTTCACATAAGAAGAGTAACTTGAAATTGCCCAAATTATGTGAATTACACCAGTATAATATAAATTTTGCCGAGGCCGCCAGGTACCCATTTGATTCCGATGCTACACCATCTACCACAGGCACAACTCTTGTTTTTTCTCAATCGTCATGGGTGGCCAATCCCCCACTGAGCCCAGAAAACTCTGTGAACAATATGGATTTTTGTTGCAGTGCCTGACCTCCGGCCTGTCTCTGCACCCAGCCACACCACCGACGCCCATCACCCTGCGGACGCCCAACCCAGTTTTTTTTTCAGATACTGCTATGATCCAGCAATCTCCCTGCTCAAGCGTCCACCATGATATCATGCTATCATGCAAGCCACCTTGAGATGAAGCTTGAGAGGCAGCTCTGCAAGAGTATTGTGGTACCTCACAGGAGGGCTGCACTGGGCCACATTGGAATACTGCAGTACCCATGGCATGAAAAAAAATATCGGGACATTTTTGTCTCACTGGGGGAGTAGTCCCCAGGGTTCTCCCACACAAGTGCCTGTGGGTCAATTTTTCCCTACTCTGCCCTTCAATCTACATTTCCAAAATATTTTCAGAACATGGGGACAAAGGGGCATATAATCAAGACAGGCGATAAAATTATCACTGTTTTAGTGGCAGAAAACTGCCGCTAAAATGGCGATAATGGACTTGATAATATGCTCCATGGAATTCCAATTGAAGCCTATGTTAGAATTTCTCAAAAGCAGCCAAACGGATTTACACCACATCACAAGAATTTGCATTATAAGTAAAGTTCTAAATATTTGTTTTTGCCAAATTTGGTGAGTTCCGTTCAGTCATTTCTTCTGTATCTAAAATCACATTTTCCAGGAGAATTGACATGGGAAATCAACGCATTAGGACTCCCCCTTTTTCTTTGACCCCACTGGACTGGCAAAGTTTCCCATAAAGTAGTCAAGGTGCAATAATCTTTTTGGATGCTTTTGTGCAGATTTATGAAATGGCTTCAAAGTACCTGCAACAATGCAACATGTACTAGGTCACAAAATAAAATTACTCTACCTATCACTTTTGCAATATCGAAAATATCAACTGCATAAGATTCACCGAGAATGATACCAGCTAAGTATAAATACTGTTTAGGACTGATCGACAACACATCAACGCAACAATTTCTATTCCAATGTTGGGAAACTTCCATGTGCCAATTTTATTGTTGAGGAAGGATCTCATCAAAGGTGTGAAAAGAGTGGTTTGTCTACCCACATGCTGCAACTGTAGCAGTGCAACACAGTGGGGTCTTGAACCGTAACAGAGGAGATTGCTGTATTAACCCCTCCCCTGCTGATGACGGAACCGCTCCGTCATCAGCCGCGGTCACGCTGTGCTGATGACGCGGTTCCGTCATGGCCCGCCCGGCACGCCTGCGCGGCGCGGATTCCCCGCCTGCGCTGAGCTCCGTCACACATGCTGGTGACGGAGCGGTTCCGTCACCAGCATGCGCCCGCCGCTCTTCCGCCCCGCCCCCTTAGCACTGCGGCGGAATAGCCGCCGCAGTGAAGGGGTTAATGAAGAAAGGGGTTGGAGAAGGGAGCTTTGGCAAGTCTGATATTTATCTTCCCAGATAAGAATCATGTTAAAAGATAACAGGTTATATCAGTGGCAGCTAGCATGTTCCGAGGGAGGGCACAACAAAATAAATGATAAAATAAATGTACCTTCTTTTCTTCGGCGTGCGGCATCCTCCTCCCTCTGGCATCTTCTGTAAGCCCCAGAAGCCGGAAACTGCATTACCCATCCTTGTGCTGCTTTCACAGCATGGAAGCAGTGCCAGATTTGGACAGAGCAGCCTCTCTCAGCGTTCCTAAGAGCACTGGAGGCCTTTACTTTCTCTAGCCCAGCTGTCTAAGACAGCTGGTTTAGAGAACTTTAAAATGTGCATTTCTGGCCGGCCAGCCATAGACAGCCGGCCAATGAGACATGCACATTTTCAAACACATAGCTGCACTGGCCACGCCCCGTCCTGACACTTAGTTCAGGACTGGTTGCTGAAAAATAAAACGGTAATAAATAAACTTTATTACCATTTTATTTTTGAGCTCTGGGGCTTGTGGGGCGACACTCCTCTGCACAAGTGGAGTTGCCGCCCCTTGCTTATAATATAACAAGATATCCACGCAAAAGTTGACTTATTTTTGTGCTTGTGACTGCGGACGGGTTACCCCTCTGTGATGTAATGATTAGTCACATGATAAGAATTAAGAGATTTACCTGTTTCAAAACTAGTTTTAATCTGGAATATAGACGACTTCAATATATGGGTGTAGGAGTTTGTTCTAATGGTAATGTGACTATATAACCACCCACTGCCCAAATTAAAGTAATTGTGGAGTGAAATTTCTGTTACTTGATTAAGCCCTTTAACATTGCTCCAACAGAGATACTGGTAGGCATTAATTCCTCAATAAGCAAAAAAAATACGTTTTACAGTAGTTTGGTTTGCCCTGTTCCCATCATGCACTGGGACAGGAACAGACTAATTTGCATATAGCCAGGTTCTGAACTGGGATGGTGCAGTGAGCTAAAAAACAGTGTTGGATCTAGCCCTGATCTCTTGACTGGGTGAGAGTATTCTGCTTAATTCAGAAACTCTGTCCATCACCACCCCTTGTTGTTAAATATTTTGTCCACACTAAGCGTGGAAGGGTATACTCAGATGTAAGTCCCTTGCTCATTGCACCATCAGGATTCAAGCAAGCCGGGCCGACGACGCCTGAAATGGCAGAAACCGGTCCCCGGAAGCTTGTTTCCTTCCCAATGTAAGAATTGGCTTGGTAGTTTGGTTTGCCCTGTTCCCATCATGCACTGGGACAGGAACAGACTAATTTGCATATAGCCAGGTTCTGAACTGGGATGGTGCAGTGAGCTAAAAAACGGTGTTGGATCTAGCCCTGATCTCTTGACTGGGTGAGAGTATTCTGCTTAATTCAGAAACTCTGTCCATCACCACCCCTTGTTGTTAAATATTTTGTCAACCCTAAGCGTGGAAGGGTATACTCAGATGTGAGTCCCTTGGTCATTGCACCATCAGGATTCAAGCAAGCCGGGCCGACGACGCCTGAAATGGCAGAAACCGGTCCCCGGAAGCTTGTTTCCTTCCCAGTGTAAGAATTGGCTTGGTAGTTTGGTTTGCCCTGTTCCCATCATGCATTGGGACAGGAACAGACTAATTTGCATATAGCCAGGTTCTGAACTGGGATGGTGCAGTGAGCTAAAAAACGGTGTTGGATCTAGCCCTGATCTCTTGACTGGGTGAGAGTATTCTGCTTAATTCAGAAACTCTGTCCATCACCACCCCTTGTTGTTAAATATTTTGTTCACCCTAAGCGTGGAAGGGTATACTCAGATGTGAGTCCCTTGCTCATTGCACCATCAGGATTCAAGCAAGCCGGGCCGACGACGCCTGAAATGGCAGAAACCGGTCCCCGGAAGCTTGTTTCCTTCCCAGTGTAAGAATTGGCTTGGTAGTTTGGTTGGCCCTGTTCCCATCATGCACTGGGACAGGAACAGACTAATTTGCATATAGCCAGGTTCTGAACTGGGATGGTGCAGTGAGCTAAAAAACGGTGTTGGATCTAGCCCTGATCTCTTGACTGGGTGAGAGTATTCTGCTTAATTCAGAAACTCTGTCCATCACCACCCCTTGTTGTTAAATATTTTGTCCACCCTAAGCGTGGAAGGGTATACTCAGATGTGAGTCCCTTGCTCATTGCACCATCAGGATTCAAGCAAGCCGGGCCGACGACGCCTGAAATGGCAGAAACGGGTCCCCGGAAGCTTGTTTCCTTCCCAGTGTAAGAATTGGCTTGGTAGTTTGGTTTGCCCTGTTCCCATCATGCACTGGGACAGGAACAGACTAATTTGCATATAGCCAGGTTCTGAACTGGGATGGTGCAGTGAGCTAAAAAACGGTGTTGGATCTAGCCCTGATCTCTTGACTGGGTGAGAGTATTCTGCTTAATTCAGAAACTCTGTCCATCACCACCCATTGTTGTTAAATATTTTGTCCACCCTAAGCGTGGAAGGGTATACTCAGATGTGAGTCCCTTGCTCATTGCACCATCAGGATTCAAGCAAGCCGGGCCGACGACGCCTGAAATGGCAGAAACCGGTCCCCGGAAGCTTGTTTCCTTCCCAGTGTAAGAATTGGCTTGGTAGTTTGGTTTGCCCTGTTCCGATCATGCACTGGGACAGGAACAGACTAATTTGCATATAGCCAGGTTCTGAACTGGGATGGTGCAGTGAGCTAAAAAACGGTGTTGGATCTAGCCCTGATCTCTTGACTGGGTGAGAGTATTCTGCTTAATTCAGAAACTCTGTCCATCACCACCCCTTGTTGTTAAATATTTTGTCCACCCTAAGCGTGGAAGGGTATACTCAGATGTGAGTCCCTTGGTCATTGCACCATCAGGATTCAAGCAAGCCGGGCCGACGACGCCTGAAATGGCAGAAACCGGTCCCCGGAAGCTTGTTTCCTTCCCAGTGTAAGAATTGGCTTGGTAGTTTGGTTTGCCCTGTTCCCATCATGCACTGGGACAGGAACAGACTAATTTGCATATAGCCAGGTTCTGAACTGGGATGGTGCAGTGAGCTAAAAAACGGTGTTGGATCTAGCCCTGATCTCTTGACTGGGTGAGAGTATTCTGCTTAATTCAGAAACTCTGTCCATCACCACCCCTTGTTGTTAAATATTTTGTTCACCCTAAGCGTGGAAGGGTATACTCAGATGTGAGTCCCTTGCTCATTGCACCATCAGGATTCAAGCAAGCCGGGCCGACGACGCCTGAAATGGCAGAAACCGGTCCCCGGAAGCTTGTTTCCTTCCCAGTGTAAGAATTGGCTTGGTAGTTTGGTTTGCCCTGTGCCCATCATGCACTGGGACAGGAACAGACTAATTTGCATATAGCCAGGTTCTGAACTGGGATGGTGCAGTGAGCTAAAAAACGGTGTTGGATCTAGCCCTGATCTCTTGACTGGGTGAGAGTATTCTGCTTAATTCAGAAACTCTGTCCATCACCACCCCTTGTTGTTAAATATTTTGTCCACCCTAAGCGTGGAAGGGTGTACTCAGATGTGAGTCCCTTGCTCATTGCACCATCAGGATTCAAGCAAGCCGGGCCGACGACGCCTGAAATGGCAGAAACCGGTCCCCGGAAGCTTGTTTCCTTCCCAGTGTAAGAATTGACTTGGTAGTTTGGTTTGCCCTGTTCCAATCATGCACTGGGACAGGAACAGACTAATTTGCATATACCCAGGTTCTGAACTGGGATGGTGCAGTGAGCTAAAAAACGGTGTTAGATCTAGCCCTGATCTCATGACTGGGTGAGAGTATTCTGCTTAATTCAGAAACTCTGTCCATCACCACCCCTTGTTGTTAAATATTTTGTCCACCCTAAGCGTGGAAGGGTATACTCAGATGTAAGTCCCTTGCTCATTGCACCATCAGGATTCAAGCAAGCCGGGCCGACGACGCCTGAAATGGCAGAAACCGGTCCCCGGAAGCTTGTTTCCTTCCCAGTGTAAGAATTGGCTTGGTAGTTTGGTTTGCCCTGTTCCCATCATGCACTGGGACAGGAACAGACTAATTTGCATATAGCCAGGTTCTGAACTGGGATGGTGCAGTGAGCTAAAAAACGGTGTTGGATCTAGCCCTGATCTCTTGACTGGGTGAGAGTATTCTGCTTAATTCAGAAACTCTGTCCATCACCACCCCTTGTTGTTAAATATTTTGTCCACCCTAAGCGTGGAAGGGTATACTCAGATGTGAGTCCCTTGCTCATTGCACCATCAGGATTCAAGCAAGCCGGGCCGACGCCGCCTGAAATGGCAGAAACCGGTCCCCGGAAGCTTGTTTCCTTCCCAGTGTAAGAATTGGCTTGGTAGTTTGGTTTGCCCTGTTCCCATCATGCACTGGGACAGGAACAGACTAATTTGCATATAGCCAGGTTTTGAACTGGGATGGTGCAGTGAGCTAAAAAACGGTGTGGGATCTAGCCCTGATCTCTTGACTTGGTGAGAGTATTCTGCTTAATTCAGAAACTCTGTCCATCACCACCCCTTGTTGTTAAATATTTTGTCCACCCTAAGCGTGGAAGGGTATACTCAGATGTGAGTCCCTTGCTCATTGCACCATCAGGATTCAAGCAAGCTGGGCCGACGACGCCTGAAATGGCAGAAACCGGTCCCCGGAAGCTTGTTTCCTTCCCAGTGTAAGAATTGGCTTGGTAGTTTGGTTTGCCCTGTTCCCATCATGCACTGGGACAGGAACAGACTAATTTGCATATAGCCAGGTTCTGAACTGGGATGGTGCAGTGAGCTAAAAAACGGTGTTGGATCTAGCCCTGATCTCTTGACTGGGTGAGAGTATTCTGCTTAATTCAGAAACTCTGTCCATCACCACCCCTTGTTGTTAAATATTTTGTCCACCCTAAGCGTGGAAGGGTATACTCAGATGTGAGTCCCTTGCTCATTGCACCATCAGGATTCAAGAAAGCCGGGCCAACGACGCCTGAAATGGCAGAAACCGGTCCCCGGAAGCTTGTTTCCTTCCCAGTGTAAGAATTGGCTTGGTAGTTTGGTTTGCCCTGTTCCCATCATGCACTGGGACAGGAACAGACTAATTTGCATATAGCCAGGTTCTGAACTGGGATGGTGCAGTGAGCTAAAAAACGGTGTTGGATCTAGCCCTGATCTCTTGACTGGGTGAGAGTATTCTGCTTAATTCAGAAACTCTGTCCATCACCACCCCTTGTTGTTAAACACCATCTACCACAGGCACAACTCTTGTCTTTTCTCAATCGTCATGGGTGGCCAATCCCCCACTGAGCCCAGAAAACTCTGTGAACAATATGGATTTTTGTTGCAGTGCCTGACCTCCGGCCTGTCTCTGCACCCAGCCACACCACCGACGCCCATCACCCTGCGGACACCCAACCCAGTTTTTTTTTCAGATACTGCTATGATCCAGAAATCTCCCTGCTCAAGCGTCCACCATGATATCATGCTATCATGCAAGCCACCTTGAGATGAAGCTTGAGAGGCAGCTCTGCAAGAGTATTGTGGTACCTCACAGGAGGGCTGCACTGGGCCACATTGGAATACTGCAGTACCCATGGCATGAAAAAAAATATCGGGACATTTTTGTCTCACTGGGGGAGTGGTCCCCAGGGTTCTCCCACACAAGTGCCTGTGGGTCAATTTTTCCCTACTCTGCCCTTCAATCTACATTTCCAAAATATTTTCAGAACATGGGGGCAAAGGGGCATATTATCGAGACAGGCGATAAAATTATCACTGTTTTAGTGGCAGAAAACTGCCGCTAAAATGGCGATAATGGACTTGATAATATGCTCCATGGAATTCCAATTGAAGCCTATGTTAGAATTTCTCAAAAGCAGCCAAACGGATTCACACCAAATCACAAGAATTTGCATTATAAGTAAAGTTCTAAATATTTGTTTTTGCCAAATTTGGTGAATTCCGTTCAGTCATTTCTTCTGTATCTAAAATCAAATTTTCCAGGAGAATTGACATGGGAAATCAACGCATTAGGACTCCCCCTTTTTCTTTGACCCCACTGGACAGACCGGTGCAAAGTTTCCCATAAAGTAGTCAAGGTGCAATAATCTTTTTGGATGCTTTTGTGCAGATTCATGAAATGGCTTCAAAGTACCTGCAACAATGCAACATGTACTAGGTCACAAAATAAAATTACTCTACCTATCACTTTTGCAATATCGAAAATATCAACTGCATAAGATTCACCGAGAATGATACCAGCTAAGTATAAATACTGTTTAGGACTGATCGACAACACATCAACGCAACAATGTCTATTCCAATGTTGGGAAACTTCCATGTGCCAAATTTATTGTTGAGGAAGGATCTCATCAAAGGTGTGAAAAGATTGGTTTGTCTACCCACATGCTGCAACTGTAGCAGTGCAACACAGTGGGGTCTTGAACCGTAACAGAGGAGATTGCTGTATTAACCCCTCCCCTGCTGATGACGGAACCGCTCCGTCATCAGCCGCGGTCGCGCTGTGCTGATGACGCGGTTCCGTCATGGCCCGCCCGGCACGCCTGCGCGGCGCGGATTCCCCGCCTGCGCTGAGCTCCGTCACGCATGCTGGTGACGGAGCGGTTCCGTCACCAGCATGCGCCCGCCGCTCTTCCGCCCCGCCCCCTTAGCACTGCGGCGGAATAGCCGCCGCAGTGAAGGGGTTAATGAAGAAAGGGGTTGGAGAAGGGAGCTTTGGCAAGTCTGATATTTATCTTCCCAGAGAAGAATCATGTTAAAAGATAACAGGTTATATCAGTGGCAGCTGGCATGTTCCGAGGGAGGGCACAACAAAATAAATGATAAAATAAATGTACCTTCTTTTCTTCGGCGTGCGGCGTTGCGGGCACCGGGCAATCCCCCGGTCGGCTGCATGGGTGGGGAACCGGTTTTGGGCCCCAGGGGGCCGTTTTTGTTACAGCGCCGTTTTTTGCAGCATAGCTGCAAAAAACGGCTCTGTAACAAAAACGGCTGAAAAACGGCCCTGGCAAAGAGCGCGGTCGCACCCCCAAACCCCCCCTGCGAGAGGGGGGGCCGGCCGAGCACTTTGCCAGGGCCGGTTTCGGTTCCCAGTCCGGCCCTGTGCGGCGTCCTCCTCCCTCTGGCATCTTCTGTAAGCCCCAGAAGCCGGAAACTGCATTACCCATCCTTGTGCTGCTTTCACAGCATGGAAGCAGTGCCAGATTTGGACAGAGCAGCCTCTCTCAGCGTTCCTAAGAGCACTGGAGGCCTTTACTTTCTCTAGCCCAGCTGTCTAAGACAGCTGGTTTAGAGAACTTTAAAATGTGCATTTCTGGCCGGCCAGCCATAGACAGCCGGCCAATGAGACATGCACATTTTCAAACACATAGCTGCACTGGCCACGCCCCGTCCTGACACTTAGTTCAGGACTGGTTGCCGAAAAATAAAACGGTAATAAATAAACTTTATTACCATTTTATTTTTCAGCTCTGGGGCTTGTGGGGCGACACTCCTCTGCACAAGTGGAGTTGCCCCCCCTTGCTTATAACATAACAAGATATCCACGCAAAAGTTGACTTATTTTTGTGCTTGTGACTGCGGACGGGTTACCCCTCTGTGATGTAATGATTAGTCACATGATAAGAATTAAGAGATTTGCCTGTTTCAAAACTAGTGTTAATCTGGAATATAGACGACTTCAATATATGGGTGTAGGAGTTTGTTCTAATGGTAATGTGACTATATAACCACCCACTGCCCAAATTAAAGTAATTGTGGAGTGAAATTTCTGTTACTTGATTAAGCCCTTTAACATTGCTCCAACAGAGATACTGGTAGGCATTAATTCCTCAATAAGCAAAAAAATACGTTTTACAGTGCCAATTAATAAAACCATCCACCATTAAAAGAACACTGCAAAGTCCTCTCTCTAATGGTTCCATGTCTTATGGGGTGGAATACTTCCTCACTCAGAGCTATTGTTTCTAATCAACTAATATAAATATATTTTGGTGGCTCTGTATTCTTGCTCTAGGCTCTGTTTTAGCCACACAATAGTGTCAAAGTTGAAGTAGTTGCAAAAGATTTGCGTGGTTACTAACAATGGGAGCAATTTCCATCAAGCACTCAGACAGTGGTCCAGGATTTTCGGCAAAAGCTTTAGCTGTAACTCTATCTTCTTTGACGGTTCAATTTAGGACACAGTTGACGGAAAAATGGAGAGGGCAAATAGCACTTTGAAGTGAGATTAAACTTCTCTGGCGCCATGTAACATACGTTTATAATGCACATAGAGCATTTAATAATCTTCAGTGGCATGTGATTCTGATCTGTAAGAAATCCTGTTTAAAATTCAACCAGCCATATCTTAGTGGACACTTAGAGTCCACTAAGTAATGGGCCAAGATCTCTCACTCCATAAAAGAACCAATTCCTGTGGTATTGATAACTCTAGACATAGAAAATCAGGTCTCAATGGCTGTTTGTTGTGTATCTTCCCATATACGAGCTTGCCAGGTTTTGTTAACTACACAATAGCAGCAGTAGTCTCGGTGCAGAACTTTGTGAGAGTTGCTCTACTAGTATGTCCTGTAGCATATCAGAACATGATTGTAGGTGTGCCTTGTACCACGTAGGTAGATCTGGGAATCACAAATATCGAGATTCCAGCTGTTTTCAGCATCCTAAATCACTGGGTGAATGAAACAAGAGCCTCTGGATTTTATTATTCTGATGGGGCAACTTGTAACAATGGGCATAGAAGAGCAACGCTCACAACACTCTGCATTTGGGACTGCTGATGCTGTACAGTGGGTACCAAATCCTCCAATGCAGTAAATGAGAAGGTCCATGAAAAACAACTATTCAGACCTGCTTTTCACTCACTGTTTCCTGTCATATGGACAAAAGACAAACATACAGAGATTCTGCCCGTTACCAGGGTCGGAAAAGAATCAACATGTTTACAAGTCCTCTAAAGGAACTACTTTTACCCCATGGAATCAACTAATCCACCTTATGTATTGATTGCCAGTGGGACTGTCATTTATTTCACGGTTTCACTATGTGATATGAATGCTATTGTGGGTGCTACTGGGAATAACCTGACACTCTCACAAAAACAGAGGTCTTTCTGCCCAATTGGTTGACATCCTCATTGCACGCTAAGCAGGTCCTGAATACGGCTTGTTGTGTGGTTCAACTGATTTGTTCGTTACAACCTTTCTTTTAAGTATTACAACATGGGTGATAATTAATTAAAATGGTTTACTGACAAACTGTCAGGGCATCAATGTCCAGTTTCTGTTACCATTCAGCTCTAGCCACATTTATATTCTCACTGCTTTCCAGAAGTGTCTGTCTTGTGAATCTGCTGACATTTCTATTAAAGATGGAAGGAATTATGTACCAGATTTACGGGCCAACAGAGCCTAATCTGGTACCACATATTGTTTATCTCAACCTCGATTAAATACTTTCCTCGGCACCACCTATGTTTGCATCAATTAAAGACAACTTTCAAGGCATATTTTGCTTGCATCCCTTTGGTGACTGGTACAAATAACAGTCCAAAGAGTCGCAAAAAATCCACAACTTCACACAAAAGGAACATTGTACAATTCCATATGCTGACAGCACACAGTTGTTCCATGCAAACTTTACTTATCTTGATTATGAGACGAGACATAATTCTATGCATATTTCTTTTTGCAGGCAACAGAATCTTTCCACTCTGTCAGTTACAAAGCATAAAGCCTTGAACTTGAAACAGGAGCTTATTACCAGTTTTGTGGTTCAGGGACTGCCGTACCAGCTAGGTGGTCCGACCACCGTATTATGAGTTTGGCGGATTGTGCTTCCAAAGTCTGCGGCTGAACCCCTGCCACCGCCACCACACCGACGACCGATGGGTTCATGTTAGAGGAAGAGCAGCTGCCATGGGGCAGAACTGAGGAACTCCACTGCCATCCATATTATGAGTTCGCTTTCTGGCAAGCTGAATGTGGTGGTCTTACAGCCAGCTTCGAGTCGGCAGTAACAAAGGATTTGAGATGCATACTCACCCGTCTCGTGTCCGTCCAGGCAGAGTTCAACGTGGATCCCTTATTATAGGTCCCCTCTTCACAGCAGCATCGTCACCCTGTAAAATACAACCCTTTTGCTGTGATCTACAGGTAAGTCCTTTTTGTACCATATACTCATTGCCTGGACAGGCCACTCATGGGCCCGACTACGGCAATGCGCAGGTGGTATATTCCCACATGTATCATGCAAATGTGTACATTCAACACATTTTCAGTTGAAATGTTCACACAGGCATTGATGCATATGGAAAAATATTCTCCACTGCCGCAAGATCTCCGCAGACACACTGCCGGCACCACATTCACATATCATATACCTGTTATATTCACCCTCTGTACCATAGTGCTAGCATCAGTACAAACAGTTTCCCCTTTATCAATGATTTTTTCCAACTGGCCCTCAATACTTTCAAGTCTCTTCAAGACTGGTTGTAACAAGCGGGTCAGGGTAACTTCAAAGTCTTGCAGGGGCTTACCAGGCTTTCCAGGGCAAAAAATAGTCTTTTTGGATGGGCCCTTAGCCCCAGCTATCGTCATAGTTGGAATTGGCTGACATTGGCTGACATTGTGACTTACCTCCTCTTTTTTTTACCGGGAGTTCCAGAGGAGATCCTGTGGAGTTTAGATAAACTGTACCATCCGGGTGAGAATCTGCAATCTGCACTGGCGACCTCGCTTGCTTAGTAGGGTCTGTATTTACAGCCACTTGATTTATAGCTGAATTATGATGCAGTGCTATCAAGACAGGATCCTTCTCAGCTCCTGTGAGTCTCTCCTCTGCTTTCTCAATTACTTTTGACAAGGCGTCTGCTGCCTTCATAAGGAAAGAGTCCAAAGTATTTACGGCATCCCCTCCTGAATCGCGCAATGGTATTTTTCTTCTCCCCATATTCTTACCTCAGAGTTAGAGGGTTGGCCCACCCCAGCCTCCTCCAGACTATGATGGGCATGGATGGGCCTGTCCTTGGCCCGGGCGCGGCCTGCGCCACAGGTCGGCGTCGGTGTTTTGAAACGCCTCCCGGCGCTAGGGCTGATGGAAAACGCAGTCCTTTGGCCCCCACAGAGTTGCCTGCAATTGCCCATGGAGCTTCTTTCACAGAGCTTCTTCCTGACTGGTAAATTTATCTTACCTATAAGTCCTTAGAGTATATGGTACAAATTACACCCAGGGACTATAAGTTCAATGCCACTAGTGGACTGCAGCACCAAAGGTGCCACCCACTGCAGTGACAGTGCAGACATGACTGCTGGCCTGCCATGTGTAGCAATAATGTGTGGTTTTAAACTGAAAATCCAACCTGTCAAAATAACCACATTTACAGGTCAAAACCTTAATTTTAAATGTTAAAAAGTAAAAAGTAGCCCTTACGTAGGCTGTATTGTCCATAAGACAGGGTGCATGGCATTTAAAGGCAGGGCATGTACACCATTTATTATAAGCCTAATTAACTGGTAAAGCCTGATTTTTAATAAATATTCGGGGGAAAAGTATTTTTAGAAAGTCATTCTTTCCCAGCATAAAAGCCTCTGAAGACCCATTTGTATGAGCTCCAGTTGTCACCAGGCAGCTGAAATGCCCCCTTGAGGATGTGTTAAATCTTCTCTCAGAACAGGACAGAGACCTTGGGTGTTGGAGAAATGCATCTGTTCCTCTGGCAGGATGAACATCTGGGCTGTGTCTAGGAACTTGATTGAATTCAAAGATCCCTACCATACCACAGGCAAATGCTGGCTGAGACCTGGGCAGGGCCCTCCTTTATCCCCTCAGTCAGGCAGGCAGGCGCCAATCCTAGTAAGAGAGAGGTTGCCTAGTTTACAGTGAGCACAGATGGGGGGTTGTTTATTTCTCTGGACACACCTCTCGGTGGGCACACAAGCTCTTCACAGGGGAAGAAGGGTTCTGCCATCTTCACATTAGGTAAAGAGAGGCAATGTGGGATTATTTCTGTAAGGCACAGAGGAAATGCAGCAAATGTTGGTAGGGATATCCCTGGAAATCTTTAACACATTGGTTAGAGAGGAGTCAGGAGTCACCTCAAATGACAGGCTGGTGCCAGGCTTAAAAGTTGCACCCATAGTACCCTCCTCAGAACACTTTTGGTGATCGGAGAAATGCCTAGAAGACTGGACCTGCTCTCTCTCTTCTACCCAGGACAAAGAAGTGGAATCCAGGGGTCAGAAGGCTGACCTCCTGTTCAAGCTACAGGCATGTAACAAGTTACAAGCGGTCGTGTTCTTCAACTGCTCATCTGACCAGTTCCAACTAGACCTGCCCAGGACCCTGCTGCTGGCTTCTGATGGAGTGGGTCTGACTCTCAAATGCTGTCCCCAAGGTCCTGGACCCTTGTTTGTGTCAAAGTGTACTCCTACAATCAGCTCCTGAAACATGAGACTTAGAAATGTTTAGCTTTAAGAACTTCTGGAGAACCATGACCAACCTGCTAAGCCAATTCAATGAACATGCTTTGCAGCTAGTTCAAAGATTCAAGTTGCTCCAACTTGGAGCTTTTCCTCAGCAACAAATCCAATTCAGCGGAACCTCGCGGAGAAGGTATCTGACCTCATGGAATCGTTCTCAGCTGCAGGCTGCAGCCTTGCCTCTCTGGAAGAATCCAAGCTCCAAAACAGTGACTAAGGGCCTGATTTAAATCTTGGCGGATGGGTTACTCCATCACAACTGTAATGAATATCCAGTGTACTGAAATATAAACCCCATTATCTCCTATAGGGTTTATATTTTGGTAGACGGGATATCCGTCACTGTTGTGATGGAGAAACCCATCCGCGAAGATCTAAATCATGCCCAAAGTCTGAAGTTAGAAATCTTCATCAGGCGATAGCACCAAATGTCTCCAGCCATCGAGGGATCTTCATTGGGTGTAAAATTCAAATTTTTGCAGCTCTGAGCTTTCACTCTAAAAGTCAACGGCTTCACCAGGACCTCAACCAGGAGCTATCCATCATCATGAAGCCTGTATGGCGGTGGCAACCTGCCCGCCAAAAACCTCCGCCCGCTACCAATTTCCCCCGCCACATTACCATGGCGGGGGGAACCTCGGCGGACGGGAGGACCGTCCGCCGGTTTTCTGCCAGTAGGCAATCTGCCCGATTGCCCACCGGGCAGATAAGCAGTTTATATGGTGGCCAGCCATATTACTATGAGGGTGGAAGCATGCTTTTCTGTGGCGGCATTGCCGCCACAGAAAGGCATGTGGGTATTGCTTGTGGGGGCCCGTTGCGGTGCACCCTCCACCCCCCAGGGTACTCTGGGGGGTGGAGGGTGCACATGGGTTTCATGCACAACATGGCAGGCACTGCGCGGTGCCTGCCATGTTGTGCAAGGAAGTGCAGGACATGCCTTCCTGGCATTGTGGCGGGCTGTGCTGAGTGCACCACCCACCACAATGTTAGGAATGCAGGATCCGCCCACCACTGTGGCAGGCGCATCCTAATGGCACCCATGGGTCCCTGCCCTAATGGCGGGCAGTCCCTTTTTACTATCCGCCCGCCATCTGCCCACCATCCGCCCGCCATCCGCCCGCCATCCACCCGCCATCCTAATGTGCCCCTAAGACTGAAGTTAAAATTTCTGACTGGATTGAACCTGATATCTCCACCCGACCCATGCACCATTGTGGTTAACCTTAAATAACGTCTAGATACCGGTCAAGTGCACCAGATGATTGAAGTTGGTGCTCAATGCTTTTTGAGCAATGTTTATATTTATAAAATTCATAACCATGTTTTCGCTTGATGAAATTTTGTCATTTTGATGTCATTACATTTTTTTAAATTTACTTTATGTTTCTAAATTGGTTTGGGATTCTTTTTTATTGTGTTTGACCTTAATAGTCTTTAGGTGCTGCATACATACTTACCCAGTACCTCTAAGTTAAGCTTGTCTGCTCTGTGCCACAGCTAGCGTGGGTTAAGCTCAGGTTTACTTTAGTGGTTCACCATGAGAAGGGTTGTGATTATTACTTGAGGTAGGTGCTCACCTCCCTCAACTAATACCCCAATTATTTTCTTACAGTTTCCGTCATCGCACATAGTGTAGGCAAGCTGTGTCAGCTATATGCAATCAATCTATCACATCAATGAAGTTGTGTGTTTAAGAATTTACAGATGATGTTTATGTAACTGCTTTCCTTTTAGGCCCTGCGATTTAAAGTAAAATCAAGTGTCATCTTGTCACTTTTACGTTGTCGACTTTATTGGAAGCTGAAAAATATTTTACGGCAATTTGACATAAGCAGTATTCAACAAATACTCACTCTTATTGATAATTGCATTCAACGTTGACAGAAATTATATGAGGTGTCTGAAATTACCTCACCTTTAATTAATTTTGTTAAGAAAGTGTTGGTTTGTATCAGACGAGAGCATTTGCAAAGCCACTGAAATGCAGTCAGCTTCACAAACAGTGAAAGTAGATAGAGTTTCCTGCGCACTTTTAAAAGGTTCCAGTTACTTTGAACCTTCGGCTATTAGTTCCTAACAATGTTTATCTTGCAGTTATGCCTCTTATACGCTCAGGTCTATTCAACAGTTGGAGGCTTTTCTAGGTAGAGTCTCTGTTATCCCACGTCACTTGGTCACTCCATCAAAATATTTTGTTTTCAGTCTCTACAGTTAGTCACATGTGATACTCAAAAGAGAATTCTTGAGATGCTATGAAAAATTATGAACAAGGGGAATGGCTTATCTACCCGCAAGATGGCTGCAACCTTTTGGAGCTCCACGGCTCGACGAAGTCCGAGGCTCCTCTTCTGCAGCAGTCCGCTTCGTTTTCCACCATGAAGCGGTGTATTTAATACCTGAATATCAGGGGCACAGTAGCTCCTACATGCCATGGTTGTCTATTTTGCTCCCGCGTTGCGCTCTCCTCAGAAACTGGAGGCGCAACCACCATTTTGTCGCCAGCGGCATTCAGGCTCCTACTTTGCATAAGGCCCTGGTTCCTTAAACAGTGCTGTCTAAGGAAAATGAATTATTTTCAAAGCATTACCTTGGCTCTGGCCAGTCCCAGCATTGCATTGTGCCTATGATTTTTTTCTCATGGGTTTTTATTAGGTTTTCCTCTCTGATGGTTATTTATCTGAGGTTTCACCCATATGAAATCTTGAAGCCCTTTTGCTCAGGCGATAATTTTCTACCTAATGCAAATGAGGTCCTGTGGTTTTCAGCTGTGATTTCCTTGGAGGTTTTTCCTGGTCCTCCCATATAGTCAGCATTCCACTGTTTACAGGCTCATTTGTCCCTTTTGGTTGTTTACATTCTTTATATGGATCCTGCCCCTGTGCTTGGTCAAAGGAACACAACTACCAATATGTCCTCTATTCGGAAAGACTCCACTAACACCTCTAAGTGATAGAAGAAAGAGCCTGAATCCCCTACAAGAACCCCACTGCCTCTGACTTTAGAAGATCTTATGGAAGAAATAAAGCTCATGAAACCTTTTGTTATTGATACTAATGCCACTCTTCAACAAATGAAGGAGAAATGGTCCAACTTGGTATCCGGAGTGTCGGCGGTGGAGCAGCAGATCAGTGATGTTCAGGATGTCACATCTAAGGTCGACGCTGTTGCCAAAGAAATTGTTCTCCTTAAACAACAGCCTGAGGGCTTGGAAAAATGAAACAGGAGAAACAACCTCAGTATTTATGGCATCCCTGAAGGGGCAGAGGGCTCGGACTTGTTGGCTTTTCTCAAGGTGCATATTCCTAAAATTGTCAGCCTCAAGGAGGACACTAGCTGTAATTTACAGCATGCTCACCACTTGGACCCTGTAGCTGGAGGATCATCGCCCTCATCCTCGACCAGTCATTCTAGAGGGATAATTGCACTTTTTCTGGAATATACCAAACTTTTAATGGTTCTGTCAACGAAAACAAATGCTGTGGTCAGGCTAGAAAGTATTTTTCTCTCAGGATGTGGCTTGCTCAACCGCTGCTCGGCGTAAAGAATTTCTTTCTTTTTGACCTGCTCTTCTTTTTATGAACGCCATATACGGTCTTGTGCATCCTTGTTTTTTCAAAGTCACATATAAAGAAAGAACTTTCTCATTTGACTGCCCGGATGATTTAGGCAATTCATCACTCGTCATAAAGGAGAGGAGATGGACGTTGGGAAAACTTGAAGTTGCTAATTTTCATCTTTTTCCATTTAGTTACTACTTTTATTCTCTTAACTATGTTTTTAACTTCTTAGGGCATGCTGTTGTTGATAATCTCATGTTCAATTTGACATTTATTGTATATCTGCCTTTTTTACATTGATTCGTCACTATGTATGTACAGATTATCCTCCTTGATGTATCCATTCCCCTGCGCCTCCTTCAATACCCTAATATTTATAGTTCCCCGTCTTCTATTGGTAAGTGTTAACTCGGTCATTGGTTTTGCCTGTTGTTCGTTCTTTTTCATCACCTCTTGTACCTGGTTTAGCTTTCGGCTGTTATATGTATATACTCACCCCATTTGTGGCCTCTGTCGTAATTGTTTGATTTGTCCATTTGTTGGTCTTCTTCCTGTTCGTGCTTCCTCGCCTCTCCATGTTATTTTTCAGATTGTGTACATTCTCACTTTTGACTGAAGCATCTCAGCTTTTTGTCATCTCTTTTTCCTACCTTAAGTTCCTTTTTCTTTTCTGTTCTGTAGTCTTTTTTTCCCCTCTCTTTTCCTCCCCTTCTGATTTTCCTCTCCTCAATGTGTTTTTCTCTTTTATCCTCTCTAAGGTGGATATCCTTCACTTCTGCCGAGTGCATACATTTCTCTAAGATGGTTCACTTTTGTTTTTATAGTTAATTCTCATTATTATCCATTTCAGATTGCTCATGGTCATTCCTAATGCTTTTTATCCTACCACATGACTGCTAATGTACATATTGTGTCCTGGAACGTGAAGGGGTTACATAATCCAATTAATAAACAAAGAGTGATTACCCATTGGTCTCGATTACAATGTAAGATTGCAATGTTACAGGAAACTCATCTTGATGTCAGTGATATTAATTCTCTTAAAAAACATTGCGTGGGTAATGTTTTTTGCTCCTCCCATCAAGGAGAGAAGAATGGGGTGGTGAATGTGATATTATTCCATAAATCTTTATCTTTAACGATTGAAAAGGAAGAGGAGGATGCTGAAGGTAGATGGCTTCTCCTTCACCTTGTTATTAATGGATCCCCCATGCCCCTTCTTAATGTTTATGGTCCCACTGGTCTTGATGTTCAGTTTTGTCTTTCCTCGTCACATGTTCTACACTCATGTTCTAACCCGAATCTCCTGGTTGGTGGTGACTTTAAACAGATCATGGACCCTTTCCCAGACGGAAAATCTCTATCTAGGTATTTTCCTAACAAATGCAAAAAAAACTTTTTAAACACTATTCGGTCTAGGGGTCTGGAAGACTCCGGGAGGATATATAATCTTGATAGTCGGGAATTCACTTTTTATTCCCCTACACATAATTCCAGATCCAGAATTGATTACATTTTTGTGGCCCCTCAATTACTTACCAACTTAAACCACGTGAAAATTGGCTCCATCTTGTGTCTGACCGTACCCTGGTTATTATTGATTTGGATCTCCCTCCGGAACCCTCTAGATCACATAGGTGGCGCTTTAATAATTCTTTACACAAGGATCCTTCTTTTGTGGATCATTATAAAACATTCTTGCTTGAGTTATTTCATACTAATCACACCTCAGACGTACCTTTTCACATTGTTTGGGATGCATTTAAGGCGACAGCCAGAGGCTTTATTATTGATTATGTTGCGGTTAAAAGAAATCATATCTTAGGGAGTCTTCACCTCTACTTTCTTCCATTAAGAAACTGGAACATGCTTATTATACCACTAACTGTGATGACACGCTCAAAAAATGAATTCACGCTAAATTAAATTTCAACAAGAAATCGACTGAGGATGCCTCCAGGTATTATTCAAGATCAATTCTAAATTTTATGGCAGAAGGAATAAAGCTGGTAAATTGTTGGCAAATTATCTGAAAGTTAAATCACAAAAATCTAGAGTAACTAATATCATAGATGACATGGGCATTAACCATCTTAAAGACGAAGAAATATTACACTGCTTTACGGAGTTTTATACAATTTTGTAAACCCCTCAATTTTCTCCTTCTGGTCTTGATTTGTTTTTTTACTCTCTTCCTGCCCGCTCTGCCCCATCTCCTGATTGTTCATTCCTAGATGAAGATACATCTATTTCAGAGACTAGGGCTGCTTTAGCCCTACTACCAAAAGACAAAGCTCCCAGCCTTGATAGCTTTACAGCTGAATTGTATTTATTTTTTTCACAGATTTTACTTCCACATTTCCTTTCACTTTTCTAATATTTCTTTCTTCACAAGGAAGCTTGTGGCTCTGTTTCGAAGGCAATGATTTGCTTGATTCCAAAAAAAAGATAGAGACCTCTTTTCCTGTGCTAATTATTGCCCTATATCCTTGATAAACCTGGATTGAAAGGTTATTGTTAAAGTATTAGCTCTACGTCTTAACCAAGTGATTCCGGATCTAATAGGCATTGAACAGTCTGGGTTTGTTAAGGGAAGCACACTAGCGGACACTTCTAGAACCTTTTTTATACATAATACATCTTGCCTCTAAGAGCTCTACTCCACTTGCTGCCAGCACTCTTGCTGCTGAAAATGCTTTTGATCACCTTCATTGGCTCTTCATGATGTGAGCCCTTAAATGGCATGTCTTCGGCTCTGTCTTTTTGTCTTATTTAAATGTTCTCAATTCTTCTCCTACTACTTCCGTTTTTATTAATGGATCCCAATCATCATACTTCACCCTTTAAAGGGGCACTTGTCACGGTTGTCCTCTTTCTCCTTTACTGTTTATGCTTTCTCTTGAACCCTTTCTCTATTCCTTACGTCATTCTCCCCTTTTTCGGGGGTTTTGTCATAAAACCTCTGAAATCAAGAACACAGCCTATGCTGATGACATTTTGCTTTATGTTTCTGATCCCCAAATCTCTCTACCGGCCTTTAACAATCTGTTATTCTCATTCTCTACCCTATCGGGTTATAAGTTAAACTTTACAAAGTCAGAGGTTTTTCCCTTGAATAAATATTGTTTAAAAGAAATGTTTACCGATCCGGGTTTTGAGTGGAAATCTAGTAATATCACCTACCTGGGTGTTAAATACACTACCTCAATTGTTAAAACAGTCCAACTAAACTTAGACAATGTTCTCTCTAAAGTTCTTCATATGTCAGGGAAATGGTCACCTCTATACCTATCATGGTGGGGTAGACAGAACACTATTAAGATGATTTGGCTTCCTGATGTCATCTTTTATTTGTCCATGCTCCCCGTGAAGATTCCATTAAAATTCTTCAAATCTCTTAATAGCTTCCTGGGTAGTTTTTATGGAATAAACTGACAGCTTGTATTTCACTGTCTTCACTATCCACACCTAAGACTAAGGAAGGTGTAAATGTTCCGAATTTTAGACAATACCACTCTTCTTTATTTAATTCCCCATGTATTACCTCATCTTTCCTTTCCTGAGGATACTCCTTCAACGGTGTGGCGTATTTTAGAGGATTCTCTGATTCAACCCTTTCCCTTTTCATCACTGGAAAATTTCCCATGCCCTCCTCATTCCTTTAAATACCCCATTGTCTGACAATCCATATTGGTTATTTATACGGTCCTCACCAAATCTCTCTCACCTTTGCAGATTTTTCTTGATTCTTCCATTTGGTATATTAGTTCCATTAAATTCTCTAATCGTACAATTTTCTGGAAAGATTGGGTCAACAAGGGGATAATCCAAGTGAGGCATTTGTGTCATGGAATGTTCCCTCTAACCTCCGGTGACCTTCAGTCTAAATACGGATTGTCCACCACCTCCCACCACAAATATGAGTAATTGAAATTGATCCTTACCCATCAAGTATCCACTCTTTCTAACTCTTCCTCGCCTCTATCAAACCCCTTAGTTGAGCCCTTGTCCTCTTCTTCCTCTCTTTGGGCTTCTCACATTTATAAATTTCTTTAATTATTCCCTCACCAATCGTCCTAATAGTAAGGTTGAACTTCTATGGGAGTTGGATCTAAAGCAAACTTTCCCTACACACACTTGGAATTGTATTTGGTCCCGATTACACCGCAATTTCATGTAATGCTAGCGCTACTCAGACTCTTTATTACTCAGACTCTTTATTACTTTTATAATAGGTTGTATTTAACTCCAGCACCTATCTCTAAATACACACATGGTTCTTCGCTTGCTTGTTGGACCTGCTCAATCACTCCTGGCACATACCTACACTCCTTTTTTCTATGTCCATACATGCTCTATTAGTTTTCCATTTGAAATCAACTCTATATTTTTAGGAAGTACTTCTCCAGTTTGGTTTGGTGACCGTAAAATGGGATTGTTTGTGTATTTGTTATTTACATTGCATTTCAAATTATTACTTCTAATTGGAAAGATGCTACTAAAGTTACTTTTGACGGTTGGTGGTACCTTCTCTGTCATCATCACAGGTTGGATAGAGCTTTTTTCACCTCATCACACCAACTTCTCAAATAAGAGGCCTTTTGGTCTCCCCTCACCAATTATTTATCTTCTCGTTCAATACAGTTCCAGGACAGTACTTCTGTTTTTCAACTACCATGATCTTGTCAGTTTTTATCTCCATTTATATGTATTTATTAAGTATTTTATTGTTATTATTGTATTGTCTGCACCTTTATTGTGGTAATATCGAACTTCAATATGGATTAATATGGTTATAATGCTGAACTTTCTTTCTTATGCTTCATAAAAACGCTGTTTTAATAATGTATCTTTTTTAGCTAATCTCTATCTGGTATCCAGTAATACTACTGCATCAAGGCATAATGGCTTTTCTTATGTTTTTTCTATATTTGCATTCTGTTTCATTGTTTATTTATAGCTAAGGTTGTAAGTTGTACCTTGGTTCTTTTATTCTTAAACAAAGCTTTTGTAAACTCAAGAATTATGAACAATTCCACAACTCCTATTTGCTCCATGTCTGAGACTTGCCATATGAGTTACATTGACTGATGAAAAATATACCTCTTTTAAATAGAATCTCTTCTTTTGAAGATATATAAGGCCAAATATTGCTATTAAATATGATCACTATTCATTTTTAATTTGAGTTCTCTAAACCTGGGCTCTCGTGCCATCTTAAGGCTGCCTCAAGTAATTTTGCCAAATAATTCAAACCTAATCTATGCATGTGAATTAGTATGTTGTATATTGTTATAGGTACAGCACATTTGACATGTCGTGGAATGTATCCTCCTCACATTATTAATTACCCACTAATGCCTTTACAAGTTGTGCACTTTGGTGAGCTTGCAAAAGAATAGGGATCTAGTATTAAAATGACAAGATTATTTTTACTCAATGCAGCGTGCTAAAACTGCTACTTAAATTGCACGTTTACTACAAACTGAATACCCTATGCTTTTTGTTGTAAATTTGTTAAATGCCATTTTTGGAGCTTCCCACACAATTACAATTGCTGCCTATTTTATCCACGTGACCAAATGTTTAAACCTATTTGGGGGGAGTGTCATCCATTTTAGGTCCATTCAGGTCTGACACCTAGACTCCAGTCCAGGCGCTGTGAGTGCTTGCGAGTGATTTCCCCGCCGGTGCTGCCCGTGGCCCCTCCCAATGACACAGCCATTGTTCCCACCTCCCTCCTCCGGTCCCGCCCTCCTCCCCTTCTTAATGGTGACCACTGCGGGGGAGCGCGTATGACACCTAGAATCCGGTCCAGGCCAGCACTCTCCCCAGCAGCGCTGCCTGTTCACCACCTCGCTCCAGCCTCTGTGCCTCCTTTGTACAGATTTGTTCCTGCAGCCAGCCCCTTGCTCGCAGTACCGCCGTTTTCCCCCCACTGCCGTCTCCATCGCGCCTCCCGTGTCCCTGCACTGGGTAACTGACTGGGTGATTGTTTACTGTTTGTTGACGCCCCCACTTTGACTGTGTGACCGTACTATTTGTTTTGCCCCTGCTATTTTCTGTACTCTGCTTATTTCTGCCCCCAGCTAAATTGTGTGACCATTTTATTCTGAGTTGCCCCCTGTTATTTTTTGTATCCCTGTGTGTGAGTGCTTGCGAGTGGTTTTCCCGCCGCTGCTGCCCCACTGCCCCTCCCCCCAACACAGCCACCATTCCTGCCTCCCTCCCCCGGTCCTGTCCTCCTCCCCGTCTTAATGGTGGCCGAAGGCACACCAAAGGCAAGCCTGTCTGCGACCATCTGTGCCTGGACCGTGGTCAGCACTACACCCCGTGGCCCCAGCGAACCCCAGACCACCTGATGCTGCTATGACGCCAACTTCCTCCACGAATTCACCAACGTACGATCATCCATCTGCATCCAGGCCACCCTGAAACTCACCCACGGGCCCTTCACCTGCCGTAGCTGCCACTACACCAGCCGCAGAACTCCTGCACATCACACCCCACCGCCACAGTAGAAATCAACCACTTCAGGTGCATACTACTCAACACCCGCTCCGTCCACAAGCATGCCATCGAACTCTGGGACCTACTGGACTCAACCTTCCCAGACGTCGCCTTCCTAACAGAGACCTGGATGAACCCCTCCTCAGCACCCGACATCGCCATAGCCATCCCGGATGGCTACAAGATCACCAGAAGGGACAGCACCAACAGACCTGTAGGAGGTATTGCCATTGTCTACAGGAACACCCTCAGAGACTCAACCTGCACAGCAGACACCTCCAAGACTGCAGAAACACCCTCACTTCCAGATCCACATGGACCACAACACCACCCTCAGAGGAAATCCGGTTTTCAGACCCCCGGACCCTGGCCAACGTTCATCGACCCCATCGCCGACATCATCAGCACGCACGCTCTCGCCTCCACAGACTACATCCTACTAGGAGACCTGAATTTCCACCTTGAGAGCGCCAATGACAGCAAATCCATCTCTCTGCTTGCCAACCTCGGGCTCAAACAGCTTGTCACAACCCTCACCCACACTGCCGGACACACACTTGACCCCATTCTCTCCGCCAGCAACCACATCTCCTTCAACCACACCACCGAACTCCGCTGGACCGGCCACCACTGTGTCCACTTCACCTTCAAGAAACCCACCTCGCACCACCACCACACGCAACAAATCCCCTACCACAGCTGAAACAAGGTCCCCGAAGACCAGCTCATCACCACCCTCGCCTGAGACCCAGCAACGGACACCACCGACATGGACATAGCCACCCGCTACCTCCGGCAATGGATTGATGACTGCGCCAACACTCTCACCCTGATCAAAAAACCATCAGATGCACTGACAGGAAAGCCAGCTGGTTCAACACCAAACTCCAGGAATCCAAGCGAACCTGTCGAAGACTCAAGAAAAAGTGGTGCCACGAACGTACACCGGACAACAACGCTGTCCTTAAGAACGCCAACCGCAAGCACCACCAAATCATTACAGCCACCAAAAGGACCTCCTGCAAGGAACGCATCGACAACAATGCACACAACAGCAAAGAGCTCTTCAACATCGTAAAGGAACTCTCCATCCTCTGCTTCAGCTCCAACGACATCCTGCAGTCACAAGACCTATGCAACTCCCTAGCCACCTTCTTTCACCGAAAATTGCTGACATCCATGACAGCTTCAACTCCCAAACCCCCCTTAACACTGCCGACACCACAGACTCACCATCCACCAACCACACCAGCCACTTGCTCTCCTGAAACCACGTCAACAACGACTACACCATCAAGACCATGAACACCATCCACTCCGGCTCATCATCTGACCCCTGCCCCCACCATATCTTCAACAAAGCAAACCGCATCATCGCTCCCCAACTCTGGAAGATCATCAACCACTCCGAGACCACCACCTTCCCAGATAGCTGGAAGCATGCCGAGATCAATACCCTACTCAAACAGCCCACAGCAGACCCAGAAGACTTCAAGTATTTCCGGACCATTTCCTTGCTTCCGTTCCCAGCGAAAGTCATCGAAAAGATCGTCAATAGGCAACTGACCCACTACCTCAAGGAACACAACATCTTGGACCTGTCCAAATCAGGTTTCTGCAGCAATCACAGCATCAAAACCACCCTCTTCGCTGCCACAGATGACATCAGGACCCTGCTAGATAACGGCGAAACCATGGCCCTCATCCTCCTGGACCTCTCGGCCGCCTTTGACACCGTCTGCCATCACACCCTACGCACATGACTTTACGACGCAAGAATATGCGACAAAGCCCTGGACTGGACCACCTCCTTCCTCACCAACAGAACCCAGAGAGTACGCCTCTCCCCATTCCGTTCCGAAGCCACCAAGATCATCTGCGGCGTACCCCAAGGATCATCCCTCAGCCCTACCCTCTTCAACATCTACATG
This sequence comes from Lissotriton helveticus, assembly GCF_964261635.1. NCBI lineage: Eukaryota > Metazoa > Chordata > Amphibia > Caudata > Salamandridae > Lissotriton > Lissotriton helveticus. The sequence goes on from NC_136061.1 coordinate 2,074,395,332, forward strand.
GCTCCGCTCATCAACATCGTCTGCGCACACAACCTCAACATCGTCTCTTACACTGACGACACTCAGCTGATCTTCTCACTCACAAAGACCTCCGCCACCACCAAAATCAACCTCCACAATGGAATGAGGGCCGTCTCCCACTGGATGCGGAACAGCCGCCTGAAACTCAACTCAGGCAAGACAGAGGTCCTCATCCTGGGCTCCACCACCTCCGCCTGGGAGGACTCCTGGTGGCCAGCCGCCCTGGGAGTGGCACCCACACCCACCAACCATGCACGTAACCTGGAGGTCATCCAGGACTCATCGCTCTCTATGACTCAGCAAGTCAGCGCCGTCTCCTCCTCCTGCTTCAATACCCTATGTATGCTCCGCAAGATCTACAGGTGGATCCCCACCAGGACCAGAAGGACACTCAGGCCCTCGTCAGTAGCAGGCTGAATGCGGCAATGCCCCATACGCAGGAACAACAGCCAAACTTCAGAATAGACCCCAGCAAATACAAAACACCTCAGCACGCCTCATCCTCGACATACCCCACCACCGCCACATCACCGCCCACCTGAAAGAACTGCACTGGCTCCCAGTCAACAAAAAGATCACACTCAAGTTGCTCACCCATGCTCACAAAGCACTCCACAACCAGGGGCGGCTGGTGACATTTTACAGTGGTGAGGTGCAAACTGATTTGCAAGTGCGGGCCCCAGGCCACTCAGGCCGGCGGCGACCCCCCCCACCCACATACAATCAATCAATCAATCATAGACATTTATAGAGCGCTCTACTTACCCGGAGGGTCTCAAGGCGCTAGGGGGGGGGGGTGCTGCTACTGCCCGAACAGCCAGGTCTTGAGCTTCTTCCTGAAGGCGAGGTGGTCTTGGGTCAGGCGCTGGTCGGGAGGGAGGGAGTTCCAGGTCTTGGCAGCCAGGTAGGAGAAGGACCTTCCTCCTGTTGTCGTTCTTCGGATGCGGGGGACGGCGGCGAGGGCGTGACTGGCTGATCGGAGGTGTCGTTTGGGAGCGTAGAAGTTGATGCGGTTGTTGAGGTAGCTCGGGCCTTGATCGTGTAGGGCTTTGTGTGCGTGGGTGAGGAGACGGAAGGTGATTCTCTTGTTGACCGGGAGCCAGTGCAGGTCTCTTAGGTGTCCGGAGATGTGGCTGTGTCGTGGGATGTCGAGGATGAGTCTGGCCGAGGCGTTCTGGATCCGTTGGAGTCTCTTCTGGAGCTTGGCGGTGGTTCCGGCGTAGAGGGCGTTGCCGTAGTCCAGTCGGCTGGTGACGAGGGCCTGGGTGACAGTCTTCCTGGTCTCGGTGGGGATCCACCGGAAGATTTTCCGTAGCATGCGCAGGATGTTGAAGCACGACGAGGAGACTGCGTTGACTTGCTTGGTCATGGAGAGGGAGGAGTCCAGGATGAAGCCCAGGTTGCGTGCGTGGTCTGTCGGTTTGGGTGCAGTTCCCAGGGCGGGGGGCCACCAGGAGTCGTCCCAGGCGGAGGGCGAGGATCCCAGGATGAGGACTTCCGTCTTGTCCGAGTTCAGCTTCAGGCGGCTGGTCGACATCCACTCGGCTACTTCTTTCATTCCTTCGTGAAGGTTGGCTCTGGCGGCGGCGGGGTCGTTGGTAAGGGAGAGGATCAGCTGGGTATCGTCGGCGTAGGAGATGATGTTCAGGTTGGGTTGGCGTGCGATGGCCGCGAGGGGGCTCATGTAGACGTTGAAGAGGGTTGGGCACATACACAACACTCAAAGAAATGTATTCACACACGCATACACACAAACACATCCATTCACAACACTCTCCACCAAACATTCATGCATACACGCACACTCGCACCAAACACTTTAAAATAAAAGAAAAACACACACTCTTACCTTGCTGCCGGTCCGCGCCACCTCTGGGCTCTGCTCCCCACACGTCACAGGCTCACAGCGCCCCTGGCCAATCCTGGCACCAGGGGCACAGGTACCTTCTCGCCCGCAGCACGCCCATTAGGGCTCCTGATGGGCATGCGCAAGGCCGCAAAAACACAAGTGCGCATGCGTGGGCACGGGTAACAATTCACCCTCCGTCCCCACGCATGCGTACTTGTGTTGCCGCCTGAACAATCATGTCAATCAATCAACATGACGCCCGCCCGCCAGTCTGACGTCATGTTGATTCATTGACATGATTGTCATGAGGGAGCTGCGGGCGGCGTCGGGCAGGGGGGCTACGCCCCACGCCCCAATGGACGAACCGCACCTGTCCACAACGCTGGACCGGCATACCTCAACAAATGACTCACCTTCTACACCCTGAACCGTCACCTCCGGTCTGCCGACCTCACCCTCGCCGCTGGCCCACGCATCCACAAGACCTCCGCCGGCGGCAGACCCTTCTCCTGATAGAGCGCGCGAGGCCACCCGGCCAATAGTTTTCGCCGTTTCCGGCTTCAGGGCCCATATACTTTCCAAATCACCATATACATCGGTCGGGTGACTTCACGAGCTCTACCAGGTTGATGTGTGTGTGTTCCCTGCTACCAAATTTCGGTGCACCCGACTTACCATCCACCGATGCGAGTGCCTAATGACCACAATGAATCAGGGAGCTAGCTGTAAAAGAAAGGCAGCAAAATACAAACCCAACCAATAACATTCAAATACTGTTTAAAATGACCACGGACAACTGGAAGTTTTAAAATGTTTATCTAAAGTTCAATATTTTCTTGCATGAGGTACAGTAAAATAAGGCAATCAATAACCAAGATAACGTAAAACACATAAGCATGAAGAAATAATGACAGAGTAATCATCAAGGTACTAAATAAAATGTAGCGAGAAAATACTATGCAAGTCAGTATTATCTAGACAAGGATAGACTAAGTGTGGGTGACTATAGGAGAGCTTATAATGAATAACACGCTTCACTTAAGGTGAAGGGGCCTTTGAACAATCTAGGCAACGAAGTTCTAGACCATATCAGAAAATGACACACTGCTATGCAAAATATAATTTCTAACCAATGAGAAGACATAGGAATAAACTTATGGAAAAATATAAATGACTTTCAATAGTTGCAGAAAGGCATGGAAAATATCACATGTGCAATGTTGAACTTTATTAAAGCAAAAGTTAGAAATTCAGAAGGTGCAAGAATTTCAAGAGGTTCAGAGTAATATTTACCTAGAAAGGTGTGGAAACCAAACCCTGGCCACGGGTCAGTTAAGGACAGGAAACCCTCAAGGAAGGATACCCTCAAAGGACAGCAGGTGCAGAATGGACACCCAGGACAGGTCAGGATACCCTCGGAAAAGGAATCAGGACAGGACCCTCAGGACAGGACAGCAAACCCTCAGGACGGGACCCTCTTCAGGACAGGACCGGAACCCACAGTTCGGAAGCAACGCCTGCGCTCCATCCGCTCTGCAGCTATCGATCAAGACCCCGATTGGGTCAGCGAACTCCCAGCTAAGTGCCTTGCCAGCACTTTAAGGTTCAGTAGAACCTTAGTCTATGGTCAAATTCGGACAGAGTGCTCCGCAGCGCTCTGTATCTTCAGTCACCTATTGAGTGCGTTGGGTCAGTGACAGGTCAGCTAAACCAGACAAGTCGGACGGTTCACTAGGTGAACCCAGGGTAGATATACAGTTTGGGGACAGTGTACCACCCCCCAATGTTGCAAAGTGTCAGAATCCCTCAATTTCGATTGGTCCTAAGGTAGGGTTTGGGTAACACACCAATCACAATACACGATTTGAAGCCTTCATTAACATATTTGGGTACCGCCTAGCAGGTTTGGGGTTCCCATGAGAAGTTACACGGCAAACAGTAGCGCAACATTACAATGTATCATATAAGGAGCCACATTCGCTGTTCTCGCAGGGCAGAGGTGACTTTCTCAGGAGCATCTCGCCCATCACTGCCAACTGGCTATGTTCCATCAGCCAAGGTCCCTCGTGCTGCCGAATGTCGCACAGGCGCAGAAGGGACCTCCAATATGGCTCTCCTTTCACTCAGACCCCCATTTCCCGCGGTACATGAAAAGTAAGCGAAAACAAATTAATACATAATAAATGTCATTATGAAAACACATCACAGGGTTTGTACTCTTAAATCATCATCAAGAAATAAACTTATTGCATTAAATGTTAGCTACATTGACACGGACACAAGAGCAGTGGCACGAGCAGTACCACATGATAAGCACAGCTATGAATTACGCATGCGCATAACTTTCCCTCCACTTCTGCAGACGCGTCAGGACACGTGAGTGTGGCTGACGCATGCGCAGTAACTAAAATACAAGCGGCGGCCATTTTTAAGGACACGGATTAATTCATTAGAAATACACATAGGCAAGCTTCGGGAACTTTGCCTAAACAAAATAAATGTTAGTAAAACATACATTTTTGTTACCTTATTACACATAAACGAGGTTCTTGATTTCGGCAAGCCGCAAAATATGCGAAGCTTTGCTTCATCAATCCCCTCTTTGATGATATCTACTATCATCACAAATTATAATGGAACCAGATGCCAACTTTCTTTCACACTTTATAAAGTTCTATTTCTTCCAGCAACCGTTCTAACTTTTCTCTTTCAGTTTTAGCAGGGTGAGAAGTTTTCACCTTTTTGTATATCTGATCATTCACTTCCTCTAATTCAATCTCATCCACACTTCGTTTCACTCCTCTTGCATTTACCTCGTGCTTTTTGGTGCGCTTGCGGTATTTACAGCATAGAAAAATGGAAAGTATAATAAGACCTATAATACCAATTGGCATCAGAATTTTGAATAATAAGCTTTTACCTATGCTAGCAAGCCAATGACCTACATTTGAGAGACCATCTACCAGTCTCTTCCAGGCACTATCAACCTCGAGTGGTTTGAGTTCCTTTGCCAAATTAGTAATGTTTTTCACATATCTTTTGATCTGTACACTTTTATCCGGAATATAAGTGCAACAATGTTGCGCCTTCAACATCCGGCAAACTCCGCCCTCTTTCGCTAATAAGGTGTCAAGAGCAAGTCGATTTTGTAAAACCATTGATCTGATCGCAACCATTTCGGTATTGACCAACAGAAATCCATGAGCTGTTTCAGTAGACAGCACATCTACTATAGTAGATAATTTGCAAATTCTGTGAGTGTTCAGAACCACTCCCACTCCAGGTATCAGTGCACTGAAAATACTACCCATAATTTCACCTATACTCTCTCTTTTACTACGCACTAAGCCATTAGTATCTTCATTGCTTCCAGCTTTTCCATTCACATGGTATATTTTCGGGAAGACAATGCCAAAGTAGCAGCTTCCATACCAGTGATCCGGCAATTTGAAATAAGCCTTGTCCCCACAAATATAATAAATTCCAGGAAACACAGGCTCTGACCCATTTTTGAAACCCCAACCTCCAATTACCTTATAATTATGTTCGCATTCACTGGAACCAATGAAAACATTATTATAATAGCTAGTCTTCTCGCGGTGAAGACATAGCTTGCCTTTCTTTTCAAAATCCAGCAACAGAGCAGGACCCGCTCCACCAGATGAGGTGCCTTCCATGTTTTCTGCCCACTTTGGCTTTTTCTGACTTTCGTCATTAGCCTTCTTCTGAATTTTAATTCTCCTTTTCTCTGCCATGTTCAGGAACATCTTTTCCTGCTCACGCAAAGAACAAGTCAAGTTATCTCTGTGTGCGTCTGCTATGTCAATGTTACCTATAGTCAGAAAGTAGTCTCCCATATATCTTATGGTGTCAGTTTTGGTATGTACAGGATTCAAGTTCCCACGTATAGGAAGTTCAGAAAAGATCACGTCATTGTTAGAGTAATAATACTGTAACGGTCCCCTTTTGTAAAATAAACTAGCTAAAATGCTACAGGAAATTCCATATGTCAATGGCAGATGATGGTATGTCACGCCTTCAGCCACCGAAGTAGGTAGCTTCATGCAGACATAGCAATCTTCAATTTCCATAGTCTCTACATAGTGTATTAACAAGTTTGCGAAAACATTTAAATGTGTCCTGTTCTTCATTCCATGATAATGTAGTCCTCCCTCATCTGATGCTTCTAAGTCTCGTTTAGTTTGTCTCAATGCTCTCTCATGTCTTTCTACACTCTGTGTTGTCAGCTCCTCATTGTCAGTATTTACAACTTCAGTAGGGACAATGTTAGTATCTTTACTTACAGCAAAGGGAATGAAAATTGTTAATCCTATCCAAATAACTATCAATACTACTACACTACATATACACACCTTGCAACACGTCTTAAAACGGCTGCAACTAGGTCTACCATTCACTGTTGAATCAGACATTTTGGCTCAGAAGGAGTCTTTCGAACCCCTCTTTTTGGCTTTACACAATTAGCTTACTTTGTGCAAATTCACGGTGGTTCGTCTTCCTCTTCAGCTGAGTACTCTGGGACAGGCTCTCCGTCGCTCACGTCAGTTATATCAAGATCTTCAAGTTCTTCCAAAACCAGTGTCCATTCCGGAGACTTGTACTTTTTGTTTTGTCTTTTTATTCGCTCACTCCTTCTTTTGGAAGAGTCTTCTTCTTGCTCTGCTATTCGAGCACTTCTTCTTGCTTCTGCACGTTTTTCTTCCACTGTCTTTATCCTTAGTCTCAATCTTTTTACAAACCTAGGCTCAAGGTTGTTTCTTTTCTTTAGTCTCTTAGTCGGTACTTGGACTTCACTTTCTTTTCTTATTCTCTTGTTCTCTTTATCTTGTGGTAATTCTTCTCCACTTTCTTCTCCTACTTCCCTTATCTGACTAGTTCCAGGGCTAGCATCAAATTCTTCTGCCTGGTTGCTAATCTGGCCTTGTTCAGGAATATTTTGTTTTTGGCTTTCGATTGTCTTTATTTCTGTCTCTGTTTCCTGAACCCGTTCTTCTAACCCTTTCTGATCCTGTTCAAGCACTTCGATCTCTTGATCTTCTTCTGCTCGAACTATCACTCTGTTTCTAGTCTCTCCCTTATCTGCATCAGGTGTTCGCGGTGGTGTATCGAATACCTGCTCTGTCCCTGTCTGACCTTCTCCTTCCTCAGTTTTGATTTGGATCTCAAGCGGCTGAGGTTCTTCGCCTGTGCCTTGCTTTTCCTGACTAGTCCACTCTCTACCTTCACTAAGTCGTTCTCTTGTTCTGATAGGATCTTCAGTCAGATCAATCATCGGTATCCATTCTTCTGGCCATATGCTTGGCAGCTCGTCTTCAGCTACTCCTGGCTCAGTTTCCTGGACCTCTTCAGCAGGCTGGATTCTTGGCAGTTCGTAGTCAACTACTCCTGGGCCAACGTCTGCTGTTCCTGCAACCTGACTGGTGCTGGGCTGCTCGTTGTCAGTTGCTTCTGGTCTGGTTCCTTCAGGGTCCTCTGCTGGTTGCCCTTCTTCTTCAAATCCTTTGTCGGGCAATACCTTCTGGGTGTGTCCAGCGTGGATCCACTGAGGAACACCTGCGACCTTCACTGCAGTGGTTGTCACCAGGATTACTTGGCGTTTCTTTCCCCACCTTGGTGCCAGACAGCTTGATCGAGTGTGCTTCTTTATTTTGACCCAGTCTCCTGGAACCAAGTTGTGGAGAGGAGTCGTTGGATTGAGGATGCCGTCGTCTCCAATCTGGCGAGAGATAGAACGCACTTGGTCACCCAATCTTCTGCAGTATTCAAGCACCAGATCATCAGTAATACTCAACAGTTTGCTTCCTGGCACCCATGCTTGTCTCATCACTCTTCCCATAATGATTTCATGGGGACTTAGGCCTGTCTTGCGGTCTGGAACACTTCTCAGTCCCATCAGGACCAGGGGCAGGGCCTTCACCCAGGTCATGCCAGTAGCATCTGTCAGCTTTGCTAGTCTGTTTTTGATAGTTCCATTTACTTGTTCCACTATTCCAGAAGCCTCTGGGTGGTATGCACAATGGAGTTTCTGCCTTATTCCAAAGGCCTTACAGAGTTCAGCCAGTATGTCATTCTGGAAATGTCCACCCTTATCTGATTCAATAATGCATGGTATTCCGAACCTAGGTATCAGTTCTTTTAGTAAACACTTCGCTACTGTCAGTGCGTCACTTTGAGGAGTAGGGTAGGCTTCTACCCATTTTGAAAATACGCAAACAATGACAAGGACATATCGTTTCCCTTCACAACGGGGCATGGTGATGAAATCAACCTGTATCTTTATAAAGGGACCCCCTGATCTCCCAATCTTGCTCAGTTCAACCATTGTCCTCTTGCCTGGGTTCATCTGTTGACATGACAGGCACCTCTGGCAGAGGGACTCTGCTACCTTCCTGAACTTTTTACTGTACCAAGTCTGTTGAAATACCAGAATCATGGCATCCCTACCAATGTGTGATCCTTCATGTATTAATCTTGCCATTGTGCCAAGCAAGTGTCGGGGTAACACAGGCATACCAGTTGGGCCCAAAATCACACCATCCACACGTCTCGGTCTACACCCATCCTCCTTCCATTTCTCTCTTTCTTGCCAAGGAGCCGACTCCTGCCACTCTCTCACCTCATCCCATGTAGGCACTTCCTCAAACACCTGAAGCTGGCAGCTGGTTCCTGGCCCCCCTCGTTTTGGATTTACAATATACCGATCTTTGGCACACCATTGAGCCACTCGATCAGCATAATCGTTTCCCAGTGATACTCTGTCCATGCTCCTTTGATGAGCAGTACATTTTACCACTGCCAGTTCTTTGGGCAATTGGATGGCCTCTAAAAGGTCATGAACAACCTTTGCATTCCGAATGGGAGTACCTGAGGAAGTCATGAATTCCCTCTGTAGCCATAATTGGCCAAAGTCATGCACAACGCCATAACAGTACTGACTGTCAGTGTACACTGTTATGCGTAAGTCCTTCCCAATTTTGCAAGCCTTTATCATGGCTATCAATTCGGCTACTTGTGCAGACTTGATGTTATATAGGTAACCTGCTTGTTCAATTTTTGTGAAAGACACTACTGCATAAGCAGCACTCAAGCCTCCTAATTCATGTCTTAGACAGGAACCATCCACAAATAGTTCTTTGTCATGCTCAGGCAATGGTACTTCTTTTATGTCTGGGCGTGGCTTGGTACTGAACTCTGTTAGGTCAATACAATCATGTTCATCATCATCCCCACCTTCCATTTCCAAGGGGTCGGGGAGTAAGGTGGCAGGGTTCAGAATACCGCACCTAACAATGCTCACATTTGCTGCACCCACAAGAATCCTCTCGTATTTAGTCAGCCGACTAGGGGTGAGATACTGTGTTTTAGTTCTGGTCAATAGAATTACCACTCCATGTGAAACATACACGGTCACAGGATGTCCCATGACAATGGACTCACTCTGTTCCAAACTTGCACAGGTAGCAGCTACTGCTTTCAGACAGCCTGGTAACCCAGCAGCTACTGGGTCCAAAGTGGCAGAGAAATAGGCCACAGGCCTTCTGGTCGTGCCATGTTCTTGAGTCAGGACTGACAATGCGCAATTATCGCGAGTGTCACAGAATAGGGCAAACTCTTTGGAATAATCTGGCATTCCCAACGCAGGGGCCGTACACAGACAGTTTTTCAGTCTTGTGAAAGCCATTAGACTTTCATCGTCCCATGCTACAACATCTGGCATTCCTCTCGTGGTCATTTTTATCAAGGGCCTGGCTAAGGCTGCAAATCCCAGAATCCACTGTCTGCAGTACCCTAATACCCCCAGGAACATTCTGACATCTTTTTGAGTACGGGGCAACTGCATCTTTTGAATTATTCTCACTCTTTCTGATGTGACTTTTCTGACACCCTTTTCTATCTGGTGTCCTAGATATTTCACTGATTTCGCACAGAACTGTAGTTTGTCAGGGGCCACTTTATGCCCTTTCTCACACAGATGATTTAGGAGGGCAATGGTGTCAACTACACAGTCCCTATGACTTTTAGACGCCAGTAGAAGGTCGTCTATGTACTGTACTAACACAGAGTTCCCAGGTAAGATCAAAGTCTCTAGACATTTTTTCAAGATCTGATTAAAGATAGAGGGACTCTCTGTATACCCTTGAGGGACCCTGTTCCAACAATACACGTGACCCTCGAAGGCAAATGAGAAAAGAAATTTGCTGTCGGGGTGCAGGGGTATCGAAAAGAATGCATGACACAAATCAATCACAGTGAACCATTCAGCATCCCAAGGAATCTGGTACAATATCACTGCAGGGTTTGGGACAATAGGGCAGCAAGGAACTACAATTTTGTTAACCTTTCTCAGGTCCTGCACTACCCTATACTTGCCACTAGGCTTTTTGATGCCCATAATCGGTGAGTTGCATGGGCTGCTCATAACTTCCTGTATGATGTTTCCTTCCAATAATTTTTGTATTTCCAGAGTGACACCTGCTTTCACCTCAGCATTCATTCGGTAGGGCCTAGTGTTAGGATATACTGCATTGTCCTTGATGGCTATTTGTATGGGGTCCACATCTTTCATCAACCCCACATCCTTTCCAGTGAAATCCCACACCTCTGGCTTTACGGCTTCCTGTAGTTCTTGGGGCAAGTCCTGCAGGGTCAATCTTTTAATTTCTGAGTCAGGTCTAAGCAACAATAATTTATAAATGCCGTCTTCATCTGGGGTCTGTATTTCAACACCTTTTGGTGTGCAAAAGATGGTACAGTTCATTTTGCACAGCAAATCACGTCCCAGTAGATTCACTGGACTGGTGTCACAGACGACAAATCTATGCATCTGTTTAAAATTTCCAATTGAAATCTCCATTGGTTCGGTAACAGGAGTACTAATCAATTGATTAGATACACCCACTACTTGGATATTTTCTCCCGAGAGGGGTAGGTTTGGAACGTCCACTGTTCTTACAGTAGAACGGGTAGCGCCAGTGTCCAACAGAAAGGTGACATCATTTCCGTCAACCTTTCCTTCAATATATGGTCCAGACTGGTCTACCGGCAAGGAAGCGCCAAGTACGCACTCCTCGTCCTCCCCTCTCAGGCCCCGTCAATCCTGATCATTACAAAGGAAGGTATCATTCAGCAGATACTGCGAAGTTGCTGTATTTCTGTTCTCCCCGCTTTCCCAAACCTCTATCTCTTCATTTTCTGCCTGTCTTCCCCTGTATACCTGCTTGGGTGCTCGAGGCACCTGAACTGTTTTTACCTGGGGTTGAGTCTTTCTTGGTCTTTCTTTCTGCGTCTGTGGAGTTAAATCAGGAGTTTTCTCATTAACATCGACTAATTGGGGACACTCGTTTCGCCAGTGTCCAATTTCGCCGCACTGATGGCAGGGAAATTTTTTCATAGCCTCTTCCCTGCTAAATTTGGGCCGGGGCTTTCCTCCTCCCCCTCCCCCAGGACTTTTGTTCTCAGCATTTTTAACCATGTTACTCAATTGTTTTTCCTGTTGTTCTGCGAGCTTCACCTGAGCCCACATAACCTTCTCCTTAAGGGCCTTTTTCTTTTCTGCCATCTCGTCCTCGCAGTACTTAGCGTACCGCAGGACCTCATCCATTTTCTTAGTATGCCAACAGATTTTATTATCTTTTATCCACTGACAAATTTCAGGTCTTAAACCATTTACAAACCTGTAAATAAAGTGCGTCATGTCCTTCAGGTCGATGTTGTCAATACCACTGTATGTTTTAAATACCTGCAATAACCTCTCATAGAAGGAGTGCACTGTCTCGTCCCTTTCCTGTGTTGTTCTATCTATTTTTGTCCAATCAGTTTCTTTTGCGGGCACCTTTTCTTTCAAATGCTGAATCACCTGCTCATATTTTCGCATGACATCCTTTGATGGCTCCCCTGTTTCCTTATTTCTTGGGTATTCCTCACTCGGCCAGTCTATGTTTATTTTACACTGGGTCCATAAATCTACTGGAACCACAATGTCGAAAAACCCATCCAGGTCTTTCCACAGACATTTCTGTACCTTCACGAACCTTTCCACCTGCCTGTACCAGTCAACTGGTTTCTCTCGTAATTTTGGGAAATCGTTCGTGAAGGACACAATATCCTGCCTAGACCAGGGGACATGCACATATTTCCCTCCTGGAACTTCGCGCATGGGGCATAACTGCTCAGGTTTTTCTACCTCCCTTAAAGCAAACTCAGGAGTCACTTGTCGGGAGCGAACCTCTTCCCTCTTTTTCGCCCACCTGCTTCTCCATCTTTCCACATCTCCCCATTTCTGCAGTACCCCCATTAATTCTTTAATCTGCAACTTCTTCCCTGCCACATTCAGGTGTTCTATGTCTTTGTCTGAGAAGTCTGCTCTGTACGGTTTCTGTAAGGGCTTGGATTTTGAGATATCTACCCCCATACTAACTGCTGTTTCGGTCAGTTTTTCATGGAGCACTCTGGTGTTCCTTGTAAAGCTTTTACATATGAACGACAATTCTTCTTCAGAGTAGGTATTCAATCGATCCAACCCCACATTTCCTGCCATTAATTCTTCTATTTCGACCCTCAGCTTGTAGAGATCTAAAGGCTTTGTTTGCGGAGTCTGCTTCTCTAATTCACGACTCCAACTCTCAATTTCATCCGGAGTTACCAGAGAGACATTCCTAGTGCCTGTTGCTGTCTCTAATTTAATTTCTTTTGTATTAAAAGGGTTATACCTCTGCTGTGTTCCCTTTCCAGTCTGTTTGTTTGGCAATTCCAAAAACGCAACTTCAGACTCGCACTCACTGGACTGATCATCTATAATGATCGGTTCCTGTCTCGGGGTTGCCATGACTGGGGTCATAACTGGAGTAATCGGATTTCCCTGACCATTTCCGTATAACGGGACCACCGGTCCAATAGTTACTGGAATAGTCAATGCCTCAGGACTGGTATTTAACTGAGAAATTTTCTGAATTATTTCTGTTCTTTGTCTAGCTAGAGCCTCTTGCTCCTTTTCCACTAGTACCCTTCTTAGGGTTGTGTCATGTAATATCTGGGGGGTCAAAGGAGGAGTAAAACTCGGGGCAGTAGGATGCGTTTCACTTGGTCCTCCCCCATAATTTGGTTTCGGGAATAAAGTTCCAGTATTAAAGGACCTGCGCTCTTCCCCATATGGAGGTTGAACAAAAGGCAGTCCTGAATTCGAGGGTTTCTCTTCGCTTTCATACAAGGGTCTGGGAAAAAAGGTTTTCGTACGTGAATATTTTTCTTCCTGACTTGCGGGCACTTTGGGATATATATCCCTTGTTTCCGTCGGTTCAGGTTTTTCAGGATAGGGCAATACTTGACCACCCCCTCCCAGTCCCAGGGACCTGTCTTCTTCCTTTAGGAAGTGGCGTCGGGGAACATCTCCTACACTGGAAGGTCGGGTTCCCTCATTGTAAGGTGGCGGACTTCTGGTACAGATGTCATCTATTAGCTCATCATCTGAATCCCCCAGGGCCCCCCAATGCTTACATTTTTCAGTACTTTTCTCACCCGTTCCAATGTTATGACATGCCGGCATCATGGGAAACAGACCCTCAACAATCATGCTCTGTCTCCACTGTTTCATCCTTTTATCCCTGGACTCCTGTTTCTGCCTGGGGTACCACTTGGTCAAACCCTTGTCCATTCGGGGTCTTTCTCTTTCAAAAGCCTCAATCTCCCATTCCTCTAATGCCTCATACTGCGTTAGTCTCGGTCTGGGATGCAGTTCATTCATTCGGGTTCTTAAATTAAATAAGATCCTACCATTGAAAGTACCATCTAACGGAAAAGCCAATACTCCGTCATCTTTTGTGTACTTCACCCAATTCTCCAACCACACACAGGTATTGTACCCTCGGTCAAACATCATGAATGAGGCGGGAGTATTGGGTGCTGGGACAAGAACACCTTCTCTAGATTTTATCGGTTTGTCCGTTTTAAAATAATTTTTCACCTTACTTACAAGGGACATTTTTCTCTTGGTTCCGTACATAATATCGTATCTGTTAGCCTTCCACTGATCCCTTTCAAACCCTAGATGCCTTGGATCAGGTCGAGTCTCTGTAGTCCGCGAGTGCCACATACGACTTCTGCGCTAACTTTGTTTACAAACTACCTCCAATCAAAACACGCTTCAGAAAAATTCGTGCAACCAATGGGTGCGCGACACAAAATAAGCTCCGCCAATGGGTGCGCGGCCCCTTCGTGAGACAGTTCCCACGCTCCGGCGCTCACCCCTCCTTTACAATTCCAGCTCCGCTGCCCGCCCGCTGCGTCTACCAATCCCAGCGCGGCACAGAGTGACGTCAGAGGCGCTTCGCGACTGACTCCCTCCCTTCACAAGGTAACGGAAACTTTCTTTCTTTTAAAGTGCTCAGTGCTTGGTTATTTTACAACAAATACACATTCGCCACAGTGCTCAAGTGTCTAGACAGAGAAAGAATTCTTTTACTGCAAGTAAACTACTTCCATTTACTTTTCACGCGCTGCGGGCAGATCTCTTCCGCCTACCCTTCACTCTAGCATCGGTGAACCTGTTATTCCCCCAAACTCATCCACTTCTTTCCGGGATATATTCCGAGTTTAAGGTTTCTCAGCGGACCCCTCTGCTTTCACGCTAGCTCCGAGGAACCTGCTACTCTTCCGATGTGACCCTTACTAGGTTACGCCACTATGGGAATTTTGCCAATGAACCCCGTTACTGTCATTTATTCACACATGTATTCAGAAAACCCTAGTTAGTGCTTCCCGGTTATCCTAACCTGCACCTAACTTTCCTCGAACCTGTGACCTCAGGACAATGGATTCTATTCACCACTTGCCCTTTCAATTCCCCGGGGAGTTCGGACAACACTTAACAATTCGATTTACAAATGCATGGATTAGTACATATAACAATATAAGAACAAGAATAATAACAATACAAAAATTCATGAGTTTCAGCAGCGTATTCACAAGAGAGTGATCAGTTCCCTCAGAACAGCCGCTCTTATAGCAGCATTAATATAATAGCAGCTTCCGACTTAACTAGTCCAACTAATCCCTGCCTTACTCTCAACTAGTCCCTAACCATCCTCTAGCTACCAGAAAACTGATAGAGCGCGCGAGGCCACCCGGCCAATAGTTTTCGCCGTTTCCGGCTTCAGGGCCCATATACTTTCCAAATCACCATATACATCGGTCGGGTGACTTCACGAGCTCTACCAGGTTGATGTGTGTGTGTTCCCTGCTACCAAATTTCGGTGCACCCGACTTACCATCCACCGATGCGAGTGCCTAATGACCACAATGAATCAGGGAGCTAGCTGTAAAAGAAAGGCAGCAAAATACAAACCCAACCAATAACATTCAAATACTGTTTAAAATGACCACGGACAACTGGAAGTTTTAAAATGTTTATCTAAAGTTCAATATTTTCTTGCATGAGGTACAGTAAAATAAGGCAATCAATAACCAAGATAACGTAAAACACATAAGCATGAAGAAATAATGACAGAGTAATCATCAAGGTACTAAATAAAATGTAGCGAGAAAATACTATGCAAGTCAGTATTATCTAGACAAGGATAGACTAAGTGTGGGTGACTATAGGAGAGCTTATAATGAATAACACGCTTCACTTAAGGTGAAGGGGCCTTTGAACAATCTAGGCAACGAAGTTCTAGACCATATCAGAAAATGACACACTGCTATGCAAAATATAATTTCTAACCAATGAGAAGACATAGGAATAAACTTATGGAAAAATATAAATGACTTTCAATAGTTGCAGAAAGGCATGGAAAATATCACATGTGCAATGTTGAACTTTATTAAAGCAAAAGTTAGAAATTCAGAAGGTGCAAGAATTTCAAGAGGTTCAGAGTAATATTTACCTAGAAAGGTGTGGAAACCAAACCCTGGCCACGGGTCAGTTAAGGACAGGAAACCCTCAAGGAAGGATACCCTCAAAGGACAGCAGGTGCAGAATGGACACCCAGGACAGGTCAGGATACCCTCGGAAAAGGAATCAGGACAGGACCCTCAGGACAGGACAGCAAACCCTCAGGACGGGACCCTCTTCAGGACAGGACCGGAACCCACAGTTCGGAAGCAACGCCTGCGCTCCACCCGCTCTGCAGCTATCGATCAAGACCCCGATTGGGTCAGCGAACTCCCAGCTAAGTGCCTTGCCAGCACTTTAAGGTTCAGTAGAACCTTAGTCTATGGTCAAATTCGGACAGAGTGCTCCGCAGCGCTCTGTATCTTCAGTCACCTATTGAGTGCGTTGGGTCAGTGACAGGTCAGCTAAACCAGACAAGTCGGACGGTTCACTAGGTGAACCCAGGGTAGATATACAGTTTGGGGACAGTGTACCACCCCCCAATGTTGCAAAGTGTCAGAATCCCTCAATTTCGATTGGTCCTAAGGTAGGGTTTGGGTAACACACCAATCACAATACACGATTTGAAGCCTTCATTAACATATTTGGGTACCGCCTAGCAGGTTTGGGGTTCCCATGAGAAGTTACACGGCAAACAGTAGCGCAACATTACAATGTATCATATAAGGAGCCACATTCGCTGTTCTCGCAGGGCAGAGGTGACTTTCTCAGGAGCATCTCGCCCATCACTGCCAACTGGCTATGTTCCATCAGCCAAGGTCCCTCGTGCTGCCGAATGTCGCACAGGCGCAGAAGGGACCTCCAATATGGCTCTCCTTTCACTCAGACCCCCATTTCCCGCGGTACATGAAAAGTAAGCGAAAACAAATTAATACATAATAAATGTCATTATGAAAACACATCACAGGGTTTGTACTCTTAAATCATCATCAAGAAATAAACTTATTGCATTAAATGTTAGCTACATTGACACGGACACAAGAGCAGTGGCACGAGCAGTACCACATGATAAGCACAGCTATGAATTACGCATGCGCATAACTTTCCCTCCACTTCTGCAGACGCGTCAGGACACGTGAGTGTGGCTGACGCATGCGCAGTAACTAAAATACAAGCGGCGGCCATTTTTAAGGACACGGATTAATTCATTAGAAATACACATAGGCAAGCTTCGGGAACTTTGCCTAAACAAAATAAATGTTAGTAAAACATACATTTTTGTTACCTTATTACACATAAACGAGGTTCTTGATTTCGGCAAGCCGCAAAATATGCGAAGCTTTGCTTCATCACTCCAACCTCGCTGCCAAGACATGGAACACCCTACCCACACAGCTGCGTCAGACCCCGGACGTGCTGACCTTCAGGAGACTCCTCAAGACCTGGCTGTTAGAGCAGTATCTGCCCCCTCCCCTCCCCCCGGCGCCTTTAGACCTTCTGGGTGAGTAGTGCACTTTACAAATGATTGATTGATTGATTAAATCACTTCATTTCCCACTTACTCGAAAGATGGCACCACTTTCGCTCATGTTCTCTTACTGTTCATACTTTGATATTGACTTGAGCATATTCAACTGCAGGGCACTAACTAGCGATTATATGCTTCCCTTCCTCCCTGCCTTGATATCTACATGCTGCAGCCGTTCAAGCACTAAAAGGCTGAAATGAGCAACAGGAAGCTGCCACTGCCTGACCTCTCTTTCTCTAATAGCAAGTTAACCATCATTCCTCTTGGTGTCTGTTTATTGATTGTTGCCAATGCAGAGTCTATGAACCTGTCACATCATCTATTAACGTGTTGCCAGTGTCTGCCACTGATTCTGCGTGAGTGCCTTCTATGCCTGACCAATTGATTTTACATATACATTTGACCTGTTATCCGTTCGCGCTATTCTTTTCTCCAAAATAACACCACATTTGAGAATGTCGCTCTGCTAACTCAAAACGTACTCTTTGCTGTAAGGATGCTGGAGAAGGACACGTGCTTGTTTCTGGAGAATTGGTGAAAACACTGTAGCTTTGTCGTTCATTCGTGGCGTTGGCCGGCTGCTTTCGTTGCTCGTTCCAGCGCTGCTTTCATTAGCTTCCCTTTTGTCTTCTGCCATCAAATGCAGTGCAGGAAGAGCCCACTTCCCTCGTTTAATTACTTCATTTCTTTCAGTATCTGCCCGGCAGGTGGCAGGAAAGGAGAGGAATTTCACAGTGGCATCTCTCCAGTGGGTATTCATCATGCCCAGTGTTTTGAGACATGCTGGGATCTCACGTGGCATGGCAGCCAGCGGGCACACCATTACCAAGCTGTAAATCATTCTTGTGGCGGGAGCAGGGAAATGGTGGAAAGAGGCATTGGGAGGGAGAGGGGGGAGGGAAATCACATTAGTAAAACCCCTCTGAAAGAGTCCCATTGTTTACCCAAAATAGAGAGGTTTATGTGACAATTTAATTTTTACGGAATCGTCGTTATATCCTAGACGATATGCTTAACTAGAAAGGAAAGAAAAGAAATGCACATTTATTCGCAATACGTTTACATTGCTTAAACTATAACCAGGTAAGGCAAACTATGACCTCCCTTTATCAATGGTAATTATAACGGTTTTAGAGTCCAGGAACAGAGACTAATAGCATAGACGCACCACATCCCTTCATAATGAAATGCTGTGTATGTAAATGTCCACCTTCGTTTCAGGCTGATACTGGAATTACTTCGGTGCGTTTTTGAGTCGAAAAACATTTTAGCAGCTTGTTTTCAATATTGAAACAAGCAGTGGCATAGCCAATAGGTCTCGCTTTTGGGACCCTATAAGTATTTAGTTATGCAGCACAATATTCTTGGTGCAACAACATTAACTGTTGCACGGTTAAACACTTATAAGGTCCCAAAGGCGAGACCTATTGGCTATGCCAATGCTTGTTTTCTATGCAGGTGTTCTAACATGTTCTTGTACCATACCACGTGAAGCTGGGACCCAAATCTAGACATTATATATACAATCTAGCATCTCTGGATCTACATCCTACACAAGATTTAAAAGTGCAATATTCTATTCCAAACTGTATTTTTCTGGGATCGTAAAATGTACTGTGCTGGGCTTGCGCCCAAGGATTCTTTAGGCAGAACTTAAGCACAAAGCAGCAAGGCACCATGGAAAATCGACACGCATGAGGCACTGCAGGGCGGAAAGAAAGAGAAGGTGGTCGGTTTACCAAAGACACTGTAAGTAATTCATGAACAAAAAGTAGTCAACGCGCCTCATATGACCTTGAGCCAACTCCTCCAACACAACAGGCAACTATCTACCAGTCAGCTGACAGAAAAAGATTTGTCAATATCCACGAAGTAGCAGATGTGAGAAATATTCAGAACAACACTTTTCTGCAGAAAGAGCACTTCCAGTTCACACAGTTGGCTATGTTACTCTTGAAATAAATGGCAGCTCTTACTACTATATACTGTGAATTGCAGATTCTTCGCTAACACTTTTGAAATTAAATAGTCGGTTAATATTTTACAGAGAAAACCACTGGCAAAAGGAGTTATTCCTAGAATAAAAATTCTCCTGGTACTAGTAATATCCCGAGGTGTTGCTAATAACGATTCTGCCTCCAGCTGGCGAGTGGCACCCTCACTATAAAGGATTCACCACAGAATCACAATTTTAAAATCTACTGCCATTCACTCATTTCATCGTTGAACTTGTTGAATGGGACACGATTCTATATGATGCTTACAATGTTTGTTGAGTGCTTTATTTGTACTGCTCAATTTTGCGAGGTGATGATGCATATGATGCTTGTCACGTGCTTTAGCTGTACTGCTCAATTCTGTAAGGCTCCTTGACATGGTTACCCTCGTGCTGTGGTGTATCCAATTCACATTGTTGCGGTAAAGCAGGCAGCACTGTACAATAACTCTTAGGGGAGTGAACTGGTCCTAGGTCCCCTCTTAGGTGAGCAATTTGACAATACTCGGGAATGGACTGGAGGCCCTCGGGGCAAATGGAACAAAGATTCACATATTTATGCAGTGGATAGCGTCTTGTTGGTTGAGACACCATCCTGCCTGGGCTCACTGCACATCAGATAGCAGGAAGTCGGCAGACTCCTCATTGAAATAGAATGGTCAACTGACCTGCAATCCCGCAATGTTTACCATTAGTTTGACACCTCTCATGAAGGGCTTCCAAGTCCAATTCCACAGGAAAAAGCAAGTAATGCTCCTAAAACTACGAAGTGCAATCAATAAAACCCAATTAACCAAACTATTAACCACGGCGCGCCCATATCAAGTGTTGATAGCTTCCAGAGACCCCGCTGGCAGAAAACCAAAAGAGGAGGGAGTGAGCGAAACTGCTGGATGCAGTCCAGCACGTATAGTATACAAATGGGAGGCAGTAGCGTTTTTCAAGACTGCACCGGTCAGTGTTTTCAGTTCTCTTGTCGCTACTCCCAACATTTCTGACTGCCCGTAAAACTCAAATCAACTTCTAGAAATCTATTTGGTGGGAGGGCACCATATTATCACATCGTTCATGCAAATGTCCATGGTGTTCAATGGTACTCACCTATGATCAGGTGATCGTAATCAAAGTCTATTTTGTTAATAAAGAATTGGTTCTTCAAGCTCTGTGAATTTATTTTAATATTATTTTTTCTTAAGACAATTTCCAAGTTCAGTGTCTTCCTCAGCACCCATAAGATATATGGAAGTTGGCTCTGCTGGTGCGGAGGTATCATGTGCACATGAGCAACAGATACATTGGAAGAAAAGAATGGCAAGTGTGCCAAATGACTACTCACTGTTATACTGGACTCCCTTCGCAAAACGCCTGTGCAGTGCCTGGTTCATGGACTGCATTCCTGCAAGAATATTCTTGTCTCTTATAGGAAGTTGGTCTTAACCCACCAGCTTCTTCAATACCGAAAACATCTTGGGTTTGAGCCCCCACCCCTCCAACTATGATCTTATGTCAGGTACCAGTCAACAACTAATCAGTGCATCAACCGAAGAAGACAGGAGTATTCTTTGTTTACAACGCCATAAGCCTTGACTTAGCTGCAGTAGGTTTCAAGAAATACATTTCAGTGCCACTGGTAATCCGTCCATGGGCAGCTGCTCAAAGCAATCGCAAGAGGTGTGTGGTTGATGCTTGCATTCAATGGAATGTACCAAAGCTTGGGCTTCTGCCTGCCACCCTTTTCATACCAGAAAACAATATATCGTAAAATGGCAAGATAAAATTGCGATAATAAAATACACTTCTGTTGGAAATGGGATCCCCGGCTGGCCAGGGCTTTCGCCAAAGTCAGTCAGAGACCACCACTCCCAAGTCAGGGCAAGGGAGTTACACGCCAAGATAACCCCTACTCACCCTCTAGGTAACGTGGCGCGAGCAGCAAGGCTAAACTTGGAGGCGATGTAAGTTAAGTATTTGCGCATGCACCCCAGCAACAACTCCCAGGGCCCACCACAAAGGAAACTCCACACAAGGTTATATAAAAATAGCCTTTGTATTACACCAAAACACATTAGATAAAACACACACTTTACAATGTGCCAGAGGCACGGGCAGAATTTACAAGGGATTATTTACAAGACAGGGCCACCTGGACCACTGTCAGGAATCGGAAGTAGCACTTTCAGAAATAGCACTTAGTACATAGACTATAGCACAAAATAGCACACAACCAGTAATCACTGGTAACCAGGACCTCACTAGCACCACCTGTACTAGGGAGAAAACAACCACCTACAGATCACAATACCTGTGGGGGTGGAAGCACATGACACATGATGCAATGCATAACATTCATTCAGAGGTGTAAGGGAGGAAAACACATGATGCATCACAATACATTCAGAGGTGTAAGAACAATAATAATTGCGCCAATCTCACAAGTCACCACCTGTGACTGTCCATGTGTCTCAATGTCAGGGCCTAAACGGAGCAGCTGCCCACGAAGTGCTGGGCAGCTGTGTGAGACAATACTGGGGCCAACGTGGGAGCCTCACTGGGCTCTATGCCCCAGAACAAAGATGTGCCCCCTAGAGCCTCTCAGGGCTCTAGACACAACTGTGGCGCTTTTGAGCCTCCCTGGGCTCCAAGTAAATCAAAATGCCCTTCTTGAGCCTCTCTGGGCTCAAAACACAATTGTGGGGCTCACGAGCCTCTCTGGGCTCTTCAAAACAACTGATACCCCCGGGGCACCTCGTGGCTCCAAGGAAAATGCCCCTGAGCCTCGCAGGCTCCAACAAACAAATGCCGCCGTTATGAGCCTTTCTGGGCTCTTGAACGATGGGGGCGCTGTAAGCGGGAGTCCCCCTCCTGGGGACTCCCAGGGCAATGGTGCGCACTGAGCCTCTCGGGGCTCAAGCGACCCTGCAATGCCCCCAGAGGTCGCGCTAATGAGAGGGGGCGGGGCGGACACCGGCAATGTGTCCCGACGCCCCCCTCTCCTTTCCCAAGCACCAGCACTCACCGGGTGTCTTCGCCGCAGCGCGGGACTCCTCTCCCCTTGGGGACGGCGGGGCTCTTTCCTTCGCGTCTCTTGTCCCTCTGCTCCTCCGATGATGCGGCAGGGGGGGGCTCGACCGCCTGGGCCAATCCCAGCGCGGCCGGGCTGTGACGCGGCCGGCTGCTTCCTCAGTCTCCCGCCTGGCCTCGTCAGGTAGCAATCCGCCTGACTTCCTCTGGGGCCGCCAATGGCAGCGCGGCCCTGGGGGTAGGGAGGCGGGACTTCCGGGTCGCCGCGGGAAGCGCGGCGGCTCGTTTTTAGGCAGGCAGGCGGGCTCCCAGGATCCGAGGAGTGGGCTCCCTCGTGAATCCAATAAACCACGGACCTGGGCAATGCCGGGTGGGCACCGGCCTCCTAATTAATTATAAAGCGAGGTAGGCACTCGCTAGGCACCGCAATTTCGGGCTGATGCCGGGTGGGCACCGGCTGGCTCTCAAAGCGCTAGCAGCGCTAGCCTCTAAGAAAAGGCGCTCCCAAGCGCCACCGGGCCAAATAAAGCGCTCTCAAGCGCTAGGCAAGGGATTCCAGCGCTCCCCAGCGCTGAAGGGCAGAGAGCAGCGCTCTCAGTGCTGCAGGCACAGCACAAGCTCCAGCAGGGGCTGGAGGCAGGTAGGGGGGCAAGGCTGGGCCAGAGCCAGCACACTGGGTCTCCAGGCAGGGAGACACCCCAAGTGGCGGTCCTCCTGGCCCCAGCAGCAGCAGCAGCCCCCTCTGGCAGGATCCAAAAGCAGAACAAAAACTGTGGGGACACAGCCCCATTTTTATACAGCATTTCCCTTTGTCTGAAGGTGCAGAGTGGGGGCGGAACCAGTCGCAGCTGGTTCTTGAGTACTCTGTTTACCTCAGCAACCCTCTCTATTCACTGGCAGGGCTTGGGTCATTAAACACACCACAGGGGGGCGGAGCCAGCATTGTGTGGGGAAAACCCAGCCCATCCAGGACACAGGTACACTCCTCCCACACATCACTCATGCTAATCTCCCACTCACCACCGGGCAGACCCACCCAGACTTCCTGGAGCCTGGCATGCCAGCAAGCTCCAGCCAATCACACGCCAGCACCCTCACAGCACACGTACAGCCATGTCTAGAAATGATACTTCCCCACTAGACACATACAAGCCGCACATACCGTTGCGCAGCATTCATTCTCACGAGTTCACACATACCAGACTCAAGCCTGTACACCCCACGCATCAGGAACTACCAGGGACACATACATTCCCCATGCATTCCTATGGGCGGGCAGGCCTAGCTCAGCACATGCACTCAGAGTGCGCACGCACTTTCCACTGGGACACAGTGAAAGTGCGCAGAATCCCAAAAATCAACATTGCCAGGTCACCATTTAAAGCAAAAAGTTTAGGGGTGAACCTGCCCTAAGGGCCAAAGTCCAACAACTTCTATACACATGGATGGTGTGCACTCAATTTCCAATAGTCACTGATGAGCCCGCATCGGCCTTCTTCCCCAGGACATAGGGTGACGACTTGCACAGCATTTCTTCGCACAGTCCGTTTTTTGATGACGACGCCCGATCGCCGTCACTACTACATTACTGGGCTGCTTTCAATCTACTGAACTGCAATACTCCCTTTACTGGCGATTTTGTCCCTAAATTGTGGCGAAAGGACCGGAGCTTGTAGACCCAAAGAGCCAATAATGCAATCAAATAGGTCTCAACATATTCTACTAGATGAGTGGAACTATCAAGGTCTTCGATTGGTTGGGAGAAGACGTGCTGTCGGATTGGCTATACATTTCACAGTGGTTCACTCTGGTGGAGCTTGGAGAGCTGTATGGTGGCTTGTGTTTGGTGAATTAGACATTTTCTAGGCGTTCGTTGACTGCAAAGCCCAGGAAATGTAAATACATTTTGTTCCCTTTAGAGGAATAACCCAATTGGATTCCCTAGCAACGGCATACACATCATGTGACTTAACACGGCGCCGAATTTTGAGCGTGAAAATGAAATGAGCCCTCCAGTCTTCCGGTGCGTGGCTGAAAGTTTAAGTTCACTGTGGGGGCGCGCTGCTAATTTTACCCATGGTCTCTAATGGGAGAGTCACCGCCTGATGGGTGGACTGTCGTGCATTAAGGGTAGGAGACCTAGCATGGTAGGGCGGTATATATAGAGGGGAGAGCAAGGGTGTAGAAGGCTAGAGTTGTGCGAGCCACCGTGGCTTTAAGTGGAACAAGCATTGGCCGTGCAGCCGTGAATGTGACGGGGCCATGCGGCCGCGAAAGTGAAAGTAATCGCGACCGCCATGCACTTAATGACCTGTGACGGAGGAGACAGATGGTGGCTGCATGCGTGCACGCACGTGTGCACGCAAGCTTGAGGCCACCAAAAGCCTGTGGTGGCACTTTCAAAAGACGCCTACTAAATGTCTCGCAGGCAGCTGGCTCAGCGAGACCTAAATAAAACATCAGTCGGTTTCATTTTTCTATTCAAACCAAAAGACTCTTGCAGACTGTTTAAAGAGTTCAGTCAGTGCTTCTGGCCCACTAATAGCATTAAGTTTACAGGCCCCAGGCATACTAATGCCATTTTACTAGGGACTTACAAGTAAATAAAATATGCCATTTGGGTATAAGTCAATGTTACCATGTGTTAGAGAAAGAGCACAAGTACTTTAGCATTGATTAGCAGTTGTAAGGTGTGCAGAGTCTTAAGACCAGCAAAATCGGAGTCAGCAAATGCAGGAGGTCTGAAGGCAAAATGCTAGGGGGAAACCACATCAAGGATACCAGGTCTAACACATGTCCTCCCCAGCTGAAAGTGGGGAGTACTACAAAAAACCTTGGGAGTTCTCTTCACTAAGGCAGAAGAACATGGAGAGGCCATCAGCATATGCATAGTCTGTTCTAGGACGGTGCTCCACAATAAAGTCTATTCCCTGCAGGGAGATGAACTACCTCATCTGCATTAACCATCTGAGGGGTCTGTGGTCTGTCTGAACCAGGATGTGAGAACCAAGCAGATATGGTTGTAGTTTCTTTAGTGCCCAGACAGACACTTTTCTCTCTATAGCACTCCACCTCTGTTCCCCTGTTCTTGGGCGGCTCTGGGTCAGCGTTGCAGCGTTTGGGCCCCTCCCCCCAAGACTAGTACTTCAGGCGCTCGCTGGTCATCGCGCCTTCACACATCAGTCTTCAGAACTCCCGAGGCTTCGCCGGGAGCAACGCTTCTTTTAAAGCCCTTACCTTCCTGGTCAGCGCTTGTTCTGCCACCAGCTGCGCTCTGGACTTCCGCGCACGGCAGCAAACCACTTTTAGCAGCCTCCATTCTTTCCCTTCTGCACGCCACCCAGAGCGCCTCCCGCTGATCGTCTCTTGAGACGGGCGAGACTCCATCTTGGGCGGCTCTGGGTCAGCGTTGCAGCGTTTGGGCCCCTCCCCCCAAGACTAGTACTTCAGGCGCTCGCTGGTCATCGCGCCTTCACACATCAGTCTTCAGAACTCCCGAGGCTTCGCCGGGAGCAACGCTTCTTTTAAAGCCCTTACCTTCCTGGTCAGCGCTTGTTCTGCCACCAGCTGCGCTCTGGACTTCCGCGCACGGCAGCAAACCACTTTTAGCAGCCTCCATTCTTTCCCTTCTGCACGCCACCCAGAGCGCCTCCCGCTGATCGTCTCTTGAGACGGGCGAGACTCCATCTTGGGCGGCTCTGGGTCAGCGTTGCAGCGTTTGGGCCCCTCCCCCCTAGCCACTCCCTCCCATGTGTCCCCACATAATGGTGGGCCAGTCCCGGCAGCGCAGCGGACGAGCGCAGCGGGCGCGACGAAGGCGCGCCGAAGTTGCGCCTAAGTTAAGCCCGTCTGCGCCCGTCCGCGACGGGCCGGGACCTAGGGCCATAGATCTTGCTCTTCCCTTGTCGTACACCTCTGCCCAGCTACTCTCCCTCTCTGTCTCTGCTCCTCTCGCTCCTACTGTAGTTCAACACCTTTCCTCGCATGGTATTTATGCCCCCCATCTTCCCTGTCCCTCCCCGGCTTCCCCCATTTCTTCTCCTCCCACCTCTTCTACGCCCTCTGTCACCGGCACCATTTCTGGTCCTCCAGCCGCCTCTGCTATCCTTCTTAATACCCGTTCCGCCACCAAAAATCAAACTGCCCTTTTCAACCTCTTGGATACCGACTCCCCGGATTTTCTTTTCCTCACTGAAACCTGGTTTTCCTCTGACTCACTCCCTGACCTTCTTGCTATTCTTCCTAGTACCCACTATGCCCTTCGTGCTGACCGCCCTGACGGAAAAACTGGAGGGGGTGTGGCGATGATAATTCGCTCTTCTATGCAATTTCAGCTGCTTCCGCATCCCCGCATATCCAGTGTTGACTTCTTGGTGGCGCGCTCTCTCAACCTGCCGGTACCCCTTACGGTGGTCCTTGTGTACCGCCCACCCCAAAGCATGCCCTCATTTGTTTCCACCTTGCAGGATCTTCTGGCCACTTTGGCGGTAAATAACTCCTCGATGCTCCTGCTCGGTGACTTCAATTTTTGGCCGGGTGATCCGAGGGAAGATTCCTCTTCCAAAGATTTTTCTTCTACCCTTCAGTGTTTTAATTTTTTACCTCATGTTTTGGTCTCTACCCACATTCATGGTCACATTTTAGACCAAATTTGGTCCTTACGCTGTCAACTCTCGCCCACTTCTATTCTACCTTGTGTTTGGTCGGACCACTCCATGATCTCCTTCTCTATTCATCTAGGTCATGTTGAGAAAGCTCCCCTGCCTAAAAACATCTTGGCCCGTAGCTGGAACAAGACTGATCTTAATAACCTCTCATCTCTATTGTCTTCTTCCGCTCCTACCTTGTCCCACCTATCTTTGGAAAGTCAGGCCCTTGCCATTAACACCTGGCTCTCTTCTGCTTGCGACCAGGTCGCTCCTCTCAAAAAAATTAAATCGGCCCGCCCCCATGACGCCCACAAGTGGTTTTCGAGTGACCTTAAATCCCTGAAATTAGAGCTCAGGCGCTCGGAGCGTCATTGGCGTCGCAACTACTGCCCTACTCTCCGTCTTAAATATAAAGCCCTTCTCAATACCTACAAAAAGCCATTTTAGCGGCCAAATCCAAGTACTTCAATGAGCGGGTGGCCTTGTCAGCCAATAAGTCCCGTGAGATTTTTGCACTTGTTCACAGTCTTGCTACCTCCCATCGTGCTTCTCTTTCCCCTGCCCCTTCTCAATCTCTCTGTCATTCTCTGAATGACTATTTTATCAATAAAATCATCACCATTAAAGCCAATATTCCCATTGTGTCCCCTCCTGCTCTCCCTGATCATTCTCATCTCTCTTCTTCTGTTTTGGATCATTTCGATCCCATCTCCCCTGAGCTTTTCCTTGACCTGCTGGTCAAGGTCAAGTCGGGCTCTCCCGCAGACTGTGCCCCTGCACGGATCCTTAGAACTCTTTACACTAGCTGTCTGGCCCCCCCCCTCACTTTTCTTAACACTTCTTTGGTCTCGGGCTGTGTTCCCCCCTCTTTTAAATCTGCTATTGTTTTTCCTATTCTGAAAAAGGCCGGTCTTGATCCCTCTCTCCCAGCTAACTTCAGGCCGATCTCTCTTCTTCCCTACCTAGGGAAGATTCTTGAAAGTTATGTTACATCCTGCCTCTCCGCCTACATTGAGGAGAATCATCTTCTGGCCTCCCACCAGGCGGGTTTTCGTCCTGGCCACTCCACTGAGGGAGTGGTCCTCGCGGTCCTTGATGAACTTAAGGGCAAGGCCGATAACAACCTCCCCCAGGCCTTGGTCCTTTTGGACTTGTCCGCTGCGTTTGATACTGTCGATCATGCCATCCTTCTCGACCGTGTCAGCGCAGCGGGCATCCAAGGCACTGCCTTCTCCTGGATCGCGTCCTTCCTCCAAGGCAGGTCACAGGCAGTCCATCTTTCTGATTTTTCTGCTCCCCCACTCCCGGTTACCTGCGGGGTCCCTCAGGGTTCTTCCCTTTCCCCTCTCCTCTTTAATCTCTACATCCGTCCCCTCATCTCTTCTCTTCTCGAGCTGGGGGTCTCTGTGTATAACTACGCCGACGACCTCCAGCTCGTCTTCGATCTTTCCTCCCCAGCTGACTCTCTTCCCAAATTCTGTTCCACTCTTCTTTTTATCTCCCAGTGGATGAGCTTCAATCATTTGAAGCTCAACCCCGATAAAACCGAGCTTGTCCTTACCGGCGGCTCATCTAATCCCTGGTCCTCTGCCCATTGGCCCCTTTCTTTTGGTCCCCCCCCTTCTCCCGTCCCCTCAGTCCGGACTTTGGGTATTAAGATCAGTAATGATCTATCCATCCACGCCCAAATCAGCTCCGTTGTGTCTTCTTGTTTTTCTTCCCTCCGCCTCATTCGTAAGATCTCTCGTTTTTTTTCTGCTGATGCCCTCAAAACCATCATTACGGCCCTTATTACATCCCGCCTGGATTATGGTAACGGCCTGTACGTAGGCACCCCTGCCTACGAAACTCGCCGTCTCCAGGCCGTCCAAAACCAGGCGGCCCGCCTTATTCTTTGTCTTCCCAAATCCTCCCACATTACCCCAGCCCTCAAATCCCTCCATTGGCTCCCGGTTCTTTTCAGGTCCCGGTTCAAATTAGCATGTCTCGCTTTCCGAGCGCACGCTCGTTCTGCCCCGCTTTTCATCAACTCTCTTATCTCCTCTCACGCTCCCAGTCGCTCTCTCCGCTCTTCCTCTCTCTCTCTTCTTCATGTCCCCCGCTTCCGTAAATCCCGAACCGGGGGCACCCGCTTCTCTGTCCTGGCCCCCCAGATCTGGAACAATCTCCCTCTCTCCATCCGCTCTATTCCCATCTTTTCCCACTTCCGCAAAGCCCTTAAAACTTTTCTTTTTCTTCAGGCTTTTCCCGACTAACCTCTCATGGGACCCTCTGTAGAATCTGTTGTGCTCCTCAGCGCCAGGAAGCCGCTTGGCGGCAGTGCGCTTTAGAAATTTCTTTTTCATTTCATTTCATTTCATTTCATTTCATTTCCCATGGATGTAACCTCCTACTGATGAAGGCTACAGGTTGGGCAGGGCCTTCTTTGTTTAGCTGTGAGAGCACAGCCTCTATGCCATGCTCTGAGGCATTTGCCAAGACAATGAATTCCTGAGGCAAGTCAGGGGCCTTGAGCATGGGTGCTGTGCACATGGTCTACTACACCGTGTCAAGAGCGTTGACACACCTTTGTCCAGTTCACCTGGCATGGCTGCTTCTTGGAAGTCAGCTCTGTCAAGAGGGCAGCAATGGTGCCATACCCTTTGACACATCTTCTGTAGTAGCCAGTGAGGCCCAAGAAGACTCTCTCCTCTGTCTGAGTCTTGGGGGGTTCCCAAGCCAGGATGGTTTAAATCTTGGTCCAGTGGGGCTGCACCTTGCCTCCTTCCACTTGGTGACTCAGGTAGACCACTGAACCCTGCCCAATCTGGCACTTACTGGCCTTGACAGTCAGATCCTACCTGAAGCACTACTCTGAGGTGGCACAGATGTTTATTTATTTTATTTTTTAAAGGTTTTATACAGGGCTGGCTAGACCCGGAAGTATCAGAGCGCTTTACATGAGCATCAGATCATAGTTACAGGTTACATTGTTACAAAGGTTACACAGTTATTAGAGCATGGCAACATAGTTACTTGTAAGGTCAAGATAAACACTAGGCACAAATACGTAAGGGGAAAAGCAGACAAGGGGAAAGATTCAGGGGAGGGGGAAGGAGCTGGGGAAGTAGACAGGTAATGAAGGCGGGAAAAAGGAGGGGAGGGTGAATGACATCACATGGAAAGAGGAGGGGAAGGGCGACTGGGACACAAACCGGTAGACGAGTCAAAGCAATGTCCAAAGTCCAGTAAGCTGTGATCCCAGGGGAAGTGTATCACTTCCCTATCTCTGTTGCGTGAGGCTCCCTTTATGCAGCGGACTCTCTCAGAGGGGTCTCTGAGACTCCAAGGCCTACATACTGGATCCTTCCCCAAAAAGGGGAGAGGGAGTGCTTTGGCAAGGGGTGCCATACCATACCTCAGCTGTGAATGGCTCCCTTGGCGCAGTGGACTCTCTCAGTGGGTATGCTGAGACTCCAGAGTATAAAAATTGGTTCTTTCCCCAACAAGGGGAGAAGGAGTGCGTAGGGCACAGAGGACAGGGGGATAGGAAGACTAGCAGGCAAGGTGAGAGATTCAGGGGAGAGTGGATAGGAGCTAGGGAGGTAGACAAAGGGAGAAAGAGTACTAAATGGGAACACATTTAATTAATGAGTTATTATAAAGTGCTGGCTAGACCCGATGGAATCAGAGCGCTATACATGAGGGACAATAATATTACAAATTACATTAGTTAAAAGTTACAGAAGTATCAAGGAAAGCATTTAAAAAACATAAGTGGACAAGGTGAATGGAGCAGGAAGGGTAAGGGACTAGGGTAAAGGGTAGGAGGAAGACAGGACGTACAGACAAGAGGAAAATCTGCCCAAGGTCTGGCTGGATAGGTAACGGCAGGGAGGGGGAGTCCACAACCCATCCCCTCTTTAGCTATATGGTAGCTCCACCGGGCATCAGCCAAATCGCTAGGTCTCCACAGTCTGGGGTAAGTTCCGCAGGTACCAAGTCCAGATGTGTAGGCAGGTTAGGGCATAAGTTCAAGGTCTGGTCAATGTGCAATTGTTGTCCCAGGGAAGTAAAACAACGTGTAGGGGACCAATATGGAAGCCATCTTGGGGTCAGGCAGGGGACTGTACTGTACACTGGTACACTGGTGGCCATCCTAAGGTTAGGCATCAGGCAGGTAAAGTCAATATCCAGGACAGCAGCCGCCAGAAAATAACAAATCCAGGGTGCACACACCATCACACGCACAGACATGCCCAAGCACACACCAATGTAAGCACACACTCATATGCGCACTGGTGCACACAGACAAGCACATAGTCAGAAACATCCAAGAAAACAAGCACACATAAAATCCCATGCTCTAATACAAAAACACCCAAATACATGCACACACAAACACCATCACATTGCACAGACATGCACAAACACACACAAATGCGCTCACTCTCAAATACACGCACAAATGCACATACAGAAACTATCAATAAAAAAACACAAGCACACATACAATCACATGCTCCAGAACAAAAATACTCAAGGACGTACACCCAAATACATGCACACACACACACACACCATCACACGCACAGACATGCACAAGCACACAACAAATGTGCGCACACACTCTCATACGCGAACAGAGGGCACAGATATAGAAACATACCGAAACATCCACATGTACAAGCACACATACAATCCCATGCTCTAATCCAAAAACACATAAATACATGCACACACCATCACACGCACAGACAAGCACACATACAGAAACAACTGCGTGCACAAACACAAGCACACATAGAATCACATGCTCTAATACAAAAAAACCCAAATACATGTCCAAACCATCACACGCACAGACATGCACAAGCACACACAAATGTTAACATAGTCTTTCATACATGCACAGGCGCACATACACACACGTGCGTCCGCACACACCCCCTCATACACGCACAGACTCCTGAGGAGTAGCGGGGACCACACATGCACAGCCGGCTCGGATGCAGTCCAACCACACAAAAACGATTCCCCAAAGACCAGGAGGTTCAAGCTTCCAGGTGGCAGGTAGACATCAAAAAAGCTCAATAGACTCCAGCCGCAGGTTACTTACTGCACCCAAAGGCCCTCTAGAAGCATCCCACAACACAGTCACTACCACTATCTGGGCAGTCGCAGCTCAAAGGACAGGGTAGAAGAGGCGGGAACAAGCAGGTCTGCCTTGCAGATGATATCAATGAGCAGATCGTTGTACTCACAGCTGCAGGTAGTCAGCCAGGCCCCCACGGTATCCGCACCAAGCCCAGTTGTGTGGGGAATTTAAACTGGTACACTTTTCCCCAGGTTGCAAATGTAGTGTGGTGCACATACAGTCCCAGGCCCCAGAATAGATGAACGCGTGGCCATCAATTCCAGAGCACCTCCCTGGAGCCAGCAGTGCAGTGCAACAGCCCACTCCACTTCCAAGCACCTGGCAGCAATCCACACGAGGCCCACAGAGCAGGGGAACAGGGGCCGGCCAGGGCACAAAGATCAGTCCTCCCGTCACCGTGCCGCAACCAGGTTTTCCCGAGGGTGAGGGCGCTTCAAGTGGTGATGAAAAGCAGGCACATAGAAACCACTCAGGCAGGCGGCGGGCCGCGACCCAGAGTCCCGGCCCACACGCACCTCCGCAGCCGTGGGTCAAAGCCTGGGCCGCACCAACCTACCTTAGCCCACCGTGGGCCTGGGAGGCAGCGCAGCTAAGGCAAAGTAACTGAGGCCCCCGGGACCCAGAGCATGTCTCCTTAGTAGTGCTGGCGGCCGTGCGAAGGCTCCTGCCGATGGGCTACTCGAGGCAACAGGAGAAGCAGGCCCACTGTGACCTCAAAGTATGCAAGCCCCAATGGTCCTCCCAGCTAGAACTGAAGACTGCAATGTCATCCAGATAGGCAGCACTGATGTTCTCCAACGCAGCAGGACCTGGTTGACCTGCCTCTGGAAGGTGGCTTGGGCATTCTTCAACCTGAAGGGCATTACCCATAACCAGAAGTGCTCTTCTGGGGCAGTGAACGCAGACCTCTCTTTGACCCCCTTGGTCAAAACAATCTGCCAGTGCCCAGATGTTAAATCAAACCCACTGAGAAACCTGGCAGCTCCTAGCTGATCTATGAGCTCAGCAGTTCTAGGGATGGGGTGTTCATCAGTCTTGGTGACTGCATTGAGCCCCAGAAGTCCACACGGACCTTAAGTTTTGGAGTTACACCTGGCGAGGAAGCCTTTGGGACCATCACCACAGGGCTGGACCAACAGCTGTTTCAGGGCTTGATAATCCCTTACTCTAGCATCTTGGAGTCTTTAATGTTGGCTTGCAACTTATCAGTCAGCCTGTAGATTTTATTCTTCACAGGCGGCTGTCCCCTATGTCAATATCATGGGTACACCATGAAGTGAGTCCTGGGGTAAGGGAGAAGAGTGAGGCAAACTGTCCCAACAACTGGCAGCAGTCTCTTTGTTGTTTTAGGGTGAGGTTAGGGGAAAGGCTGACACCATCCACTGACCCATCCTGCTCTTTCGAAGAAAGGAGGTCAGGGAGAGGTTGACTCTCCTCTTCCACTCCATTGTCTGTGACCAGGAGAATGGTCAATTCAGACCTCCCCGAGTGGGGCTTGAGGCGATTGACATACAGGACCCTTATATGGTTCCTGGTAGTCTTGAGGTCCATCTGGTAGGTGACATCACTTTCAAATGCACCATAGAATGTCACAAACATATATGTGGGAGGTGCAATTTTACATACAAGCACTTAGCAACCAATGAGTTTAGATCATAAAGTTTATTTACTTTTCAATGTTATTCCATTTTTATGTACTCATTGCCGTCCTTGATAAAAAATCTTTTGTTTGCTCTGGTTTCCTTGTAGGTTGCACATATTTGTGAGGTGCATCTTTAATAGAAAACCAGAGTAAAGTACTATACAAGTAATTTCTTTGAAAATACATCTTTGTTAGAATTTTAGGATCTTGAGGATTGGTAACTGTCTTTTTGTGATATGATTTTTGGTTAAGCATCATGTATCAGCTGACAGTTTTGTTATGTTTCATAGTATGCACTTGGGTTTTCTGTTTCTTTAAATAATCTCAGTATGTCCATCATGTCTATTACACGCCCACACTTGATCACGTTATGTTGTGGCTAAAAGGCACCAATGGGGGCTGTGATGGGTTGTCAGAGTGTTCCAGGGTGGCATGTTTGTTTGAGGAAAATGTCACATTTGCACAGAAGGTAACCACGCGCTCACTTACTTTTCAGTGTGATCCTCACTTCGCATTTGTTATTTAAATCACTGAGCACTATTTCAATGTTTTTTTTTTAGTTGAGAGTTTAGTGGAGAATGGCCCACATACAGGAATGGGTGTCGCTAGGCATCATCATATTGGTTATGTTGGTTGAACGTGGTTGAACT
This sequence comes from Lissotriton helveticus, assembly GCF_964261635.1. Taxonomy (NCBI): domain Eukaryota; kingdom Metazoa; phylum Chordata; class Amphibia; order Caudata; family Salamandridae; genus Lissotriton; species Lissotriton helveticus. Next base: position 2,074,429,674 of record NC_136061.1, read on the forward strand.
ACTATACAGTTTGAACAGGTATTCATTGCTTCGGTTTTCACATGGGCCTATTGGTCTGTCACTGATGTTGCATTGTATTTTTTCTGTACCTTCGTGACGTTCTCCTAATTAGACATGTCATCACCCAGTATCAGACCAGCAGCACAGGGAGACTATCATGTACTCAATTTAGCAGCAATGTTGATGATACTCATTGATGCCATTCTTCGTGAGTGAGAACTTGCACAATAAGGTTGGCTGATTCATGCTGGTAGATGCAGTCATATTGATTCATGGGTGTGTTAAGCATTTCAGGGAGTACTGGCTTTTAGCCCACAGACTGGAACAGGGCACAATAACACTTTTGCTGATTATTCGTTGCACTTTTCTCATGAGGTGACCGTTTTTTTCTTGAGTCAGGTGTACTCACATGAATTGGGCTTGCCATCTTCTCACTGCTCTTTAGGGTTGCATTCACCTAATTGCTTGGCTAGATCACCACCAGGCACACTTTCTTCATTGAATGATGAAAAGTACTCCTTAAATATATGGGCAAACACTATCCTTACTCACTGTGACACACACGTGTTGCTATTTTTAATTTCTTCTGACCCTTCACAAACTGTCCTAATTAAACCTTTTATGTCTCTATTTGTATCCATAGCTACCCCTGAACAAGTGGTTTTCCCCAAAATGCATTGGATTATGACATCAATCATTTGTTTAAGAAGATCGTTTCAGTGATACATTGGGACATTCATATTTTACAAGTGTGGAGCAACATTTGTACATGCATCGTGAAAGTTGAGATCATCATTTTTATAATAAACTGCTTGAAACATTGAAAATCAAGTCTTCTACTGAAGAAGAATTTTGTTTGGCACTAAAGAATGGAATTAGAGATTGGTTACATGGCAAGCCTCCATGCCACACAGTTGTGTGCTCTGTGTCTCTCCCGCCATCGTGGACCAGATAATTATGAATGCCTATATGAGCACTTGGCAGAGTTCCCTCCATTTCTACACACTAAAACTTTCTTAACAGTTTGATTATATTGCAGCTTATGGTTATTTTTGCTCACAGTATGATTATTATTGTTAGGATATGAGTGCACAATAAGAGATTTGCCAATTTGTTCTAGTCATACCACAATTTCATGTCCTCACAGCTGGATTCTAGATTTTCCGTCACTTGCTTCCAGAAGCACTTCCTCTGGTTACAGAGGGTTAGCATGTAGCTCAGCACACCCTGTGGGGCCTTTCTTGGAGTATGCTCCTAGCTGTCTTTCACCAGACTGAAGGTCCTCTAATAGTGAGTCCGTACAAAAGTTCAAGGGGGCTGAAGGCAATCCCCTTCTACGGTACCTCCATGTAGGCAAATAAAAAGCATGGCAGGAGGACATCCCACTTCTGCCTCATGGGATCTTGCTGAACCTCTCAAAAAGAGGGTGGTAAGGAGTGGAGAACTTTTGGTTACTCCACACACCTTACACATGGCCTTTATGTACCCCAAAACGAAGTTGATACCACTGTCTGACACCATCTCTTTGGAGAAGCCCCCATGGTTAAAAGTTCCCAACAGTGCCTTGGTCATTGCAGGTGCAGACAATTGCTCAGAGGGATGGTCTCCAGTTACCAGGTGCAATGGTCCACTATGACCAGAATTAACCCACGTTGTCTATTTCCATCCTTTCAAAGTGGGTGCCAATGATAGGAAAAGGTTGCATGGAGCATTGTGCTTTCCTTCTGACTTGATACTGACTTGGCAGGTGGGGAAGGACCTGCAGTAATCATCTGAGGGCCTCCTCATTTGAGCTCAATACAAGTGGGTGGGTAGCCTGTCAAAGGTCTTGTTCTGCCCAAAATTACCTTCCAGGGGTTCATCATGAACCATCTCCAGTAGAAAGGTCATGTAGCACTGAGGAACTACCAACACATGGGCTACATCAGGCTCAGGAACCTTACGCTCACCATACAGGAGACCATTCTCCCAGTAAATCAGGTGATCACCAGGGGTGTCACCAGCTGCCAAGGATTGTGGTTGTTGCTTAACCATGGCTAACACCCTAGCTAACTAGTAACCCAGTTTCTATCAATGGTGATCAGCAGTGAGGATGTGGTGTAATGGCCTGAGCTGCAGACTTCGGAGCCATTGGGAACCAAGTTGGAGTCTCGATATCAGCGTCAACCAACATCCTGTGATTCTAGACAAATCACCTAATGTCAACGTGCCTACACTCAGTGCCTGAGACCCTCACAGGTAATTTGCTGCACTTTGCAAGTCCTGGATTAATTTTATCTGTTGTGACTAGCAACTGGTGGGTCTCTGCCTATGCCCTCAAAGCCTTTTGGAGCTCCACCTTCTTGGTACTCCTTTTAGTGGGCAGCCCCCTCTCCTGGCAAAACTCCATGAGGTGAGCCACAGTGTAGCTGTTGAGGCTGACATGCTCAAACTTGAACTTTGCAGGTGAGGTCACAGACTCAATCAGCCCAGTAGAGTAGGAATGAATTTAAAACTCAAAATGTCAATAAGGGAGAATTTAAAACTCAAATTGGTCTTAGATATGGGATGGTAGTGTGTGACTGAATCACTTTATGGTACTGCACAAACACAAGTTCAATACTCACTGCAGATCACCATTGTTAGAAATTGGGTTACTGGTTATCTGGGATATTAGCCCTGGGCAAGCAGCAATCACAACCCTACTCAGGGTAAGGCACAAGCAAACCCCAAATTAACCTGTGCTGAATGGCCTGGTAGCTTGGCATAGAGCAGTCAGGCTCGACTTAGAGGCAATGTGTAAAGTATCTGTTCAACCTTGCAAACAGTAAAACATTGAAAACACCCCACAAAAGATCTCACACCAGGTTATAACAATAGAGCTGAATATAAACAAATATGACAAGACCAAAACTACTAAAATCCAATTAATAGAATCAGAGTTATGAATTTTTAAAGAATAAACTGCAAGACAGCACCTAAAAGCATAAAACGCCAACGCCACTATCTGGTCTTTCAGGACAGAATTAAATTCAAAAGTTCCAGCCGACAGTGATGAAGCGTGGGCCGGATACAGTCCTAGTTTAGTCCTGTTGAAGGTTTACCTTCTCAAGTTTTGTGCCAAGAGGCCCGTTCGCTTTAGTGGGGGTTGCAAGGAGCAAGGAGAGCATCACAGGCATCAGTCGGCGTAGTGAGCAAAGTAGGCTGGGCATCAGGGATGGGTGGGCAGGAACTTCACTATGGCAGTCCTCCATGGGTTGTCAATGTTGTTGTGCAAAGAAATGAGTTGGCAGTTGCTTGTGCTAGATTTCGATGCGAGCGGCCGTGGTGGGAAAGGGCCTATTCGTAGTCAAAAAGCGCATAAAAGCTTGGTTTAAAGAGCCTTGTGAGTCACACCAATGGTCCAGGACCTCAGAGGCACAGCTTTGGGGTCGGGAATATTGCGATATGTTATGATGTTTTATGCAAGTATTAAAATGCACTCCTGCGTTGTAACACACAGATAGAAAACTGGATAGCAAACAGATGATTATTCAGAGTAGTGTTGCAGAAACAGAAAAGTCCCGTTGGCCCCTTGGTTCTCGGAGGCCCTACGATTAGATAAACAAGCCTGCAGAAGGCAAGAAAGAAGGTGGAGGAAAAACTATGAAGCATCAGTAAAAATATCAATACAAAGTCATACTGGCAGATTACAATAAAAAGTTACTTGCTGAAAATAGCCAGTACTTTACGTCGCAAATTGAAAAGGTCGGTAATTCCAGTAAGGAACTTTTAAGACGATAAAACCTGACCTCAGTCCTCAAGGATGACACCACCAACTCCAATCAAAATTTTCTGCAACATTCTTGCCCACTTCTTTAAATCCAAGGTGGGACAAATATATGACCAGTTTGCCAATCACAAACCAAATGCTAATGACACAGAACAAGTAGCTACAGGCAAAATGTTTTTAGATTTCTCTTCAGCCTCCTCAGTTCAAATAGCTACTCTTCTCTCAACAACCAAATCAGGATCCCCAGACTATCCCTGTCTTCCTAGGATCCTCCAAAGCATTAGTCACATTATTAGTCCACTGCTAACTAACATGTTCAAACTGATGCTATCAAAAGGGCTCTTCCCGCCTATGTGGAAACAGGCATGCATACCACGTCTTTTAAAAAAAATGAATCTGGACATAATAGATCCAGCCAACTACCGTCCTATCGCAATGCTCCCTCTTCCCGCAATTTTGTTGGAGAAAATGTTAAAAACTGAACTCTCCACCTTCACTGCAGAGAATAAGATCTTAGACCAGAGTCTGTTTGTTTTCAGAGGGGGTCATAGTACCGAGACAGCTCTAATAAAAACTACTGAGAAAATCCATAATGTACCAGATGGTGGAGGGTCGGCAGATCTCGTTCTCCTTGACCTGTCCGCGGCAATTGATACCGTGGACCATATGCTTTTGGTTGAACGCCTAAAAACCATAGGGATAGGAGGAAGGGCCCTTTCCCTTCTAACTTCATTCCGTTTGGATCAAACTCAATCTGTGCATTTGGGTAATTTTAAAACCGCACCTTTTGTCCTGCCATGTGGGTTGCCTCATGGGTCCTTGTTAAGCCCTACGCTTTTTAATATTTATGTTTCCGAATTAGCTCCCTTGATTAGAAGCTTTGATTTAATTCCCACCTCTTATGCCGACAACACTCAGGTGGTTATCTCAGCAGTGGACAAGCACATTAATTACTCCATGAAACTTCCTGACTGTATGGTCACCCTGAGCAACTGGATGGGTAGGCACTGCTTGAAGTTGAATTCAAGCAAAACTGAGGTGATGCTGTTTGGAAACCTATCTCCTCAGTGGTCGCCAACTTGGTGGCCAGCACCCTGGGAACCACTCCTATACCAGTAGCCAAGGCAAAGAATTTGAGAGTCATCATAGATGAAAAACTCAATCTGAAGTTCCAAGTCTCCTAGGCGGTGTCCTCCTCCTTCCTCAATATCAGAACTGTACGTAAAATTCTGCCTTTTAGCCCCATAAATACCAGAAAAACAGTACTGACCTCCCTTGTTCTATCCAAATTGGAGTATTGCATTTTAACTTACAATCCAATTTACTTAGAAGGTTGCAGGCAGAACAAAATGCCGCAGCTATACTGGTTTTGGATGTTTCCAAATACCAGTGTATCAGAGCATTCATTCAGTATTTGCATTGGCTACCAGTTGGACAGCGGGTCAAATTTTAGGCTCTCTGAATTGCGCACAAGGCATTGCACAGAGAAGGACCACAATTTCTTTGGGACCTTTTTAGCTGGTATTCTCCCAACAGATCGCTTCGTTCAGCCAATGCCTACCTGATGTCCACCCCCAGAGTCAAAAGGACTAATTGGGGGGGAATGAGTTTCAGCTACAAAACAATAAAGGAATGGAACTCTCTTCCACTCTCTCTTAGGAAGGCTTTATCTCTGCTTGAGTTCAGGAAAGTGCTCCAGACATGGCTCTTTAGAGATTAGCTTTGCCTGACACAGCTTGGTAGACCGTGAATGCCTAGACACCTCTGGGTAGTAGCGAGCACAATAAATTGTTATATCTTAACATAACAAAGAGGAGAATCCTCAGATCCTAACACAAACAAGAAACCTGAGGCATAATCCTAAAATGATTTTATTACTGAAATTGATCCACAGGATATCATGGTACAAGAATGTTGAGGACATAATTTTGAGGGACAAAATATCAAAAGGTGAGTGCAGGTCAGGAAGTATAGACTTGCTATTTCTAATTCCACACTTACATACTGTGGGACTTGGCCCTTTTTGGTTTAAGTTCCCTAAACTTTTTGGCTTTTCCTCTATACCTTTTTACTGACATGTGTTGCCAACTTAGATGCTCTGGGCACTTTGCCACTGCTAAACAGTGTCAACGTGCAAGTGTTCCCTGTGTAAAGTGTAATGGTGATTGGTTGTCCATTAATGGTACGTTTGCTTTACTAGTAAAGTTCCTAGTGAAGTGCACTATGTATGCCAGGGTTAGTAATACAAATGCTACTGGTGGGCCTGCAGCACTTATTGTGCCGTCAACTCAAGTAGCCTTGGAAAGGGAACTCAGGCCTGCCATTGCAGGGCCTGTGCCCAATTTCCCAAACTGCCATGTTGTTCTGGTAAGTGCACGCACTTACCAGACCATGCCCTACCCGTTCCATACACATCAGGCACCCCTATGCTTGGTCTAGGCTACCCCTTGGACAGGGTGCAGTGCATGTGAAAGGTGTGACATGTACCACGGTGTGTGCCAAGTCCTGGCAGTGAAATAATCTCAATTTCGTTTTCACTGCTGAAAGGCCACATTGCCCATTAGAATAGAATAGGAAGGCTGTGTAATATTGTTTTCCAGCCTAGGTGAAGTTTAGTATGCCTGAACTCACCTTGCGATAAACATCATTTTATGGATATGGTTTTTGCATTGTGTGTTTCTAAGTCACTCTTTTAGATGTGGCTGGGTCTTTGTGCTTTAAACATTTCTGTGTGTGTCTGCCTGGTTAAGGATTGACTGGCTGGATTTGAAAGCGATAGGATCTTGGGAATGTCTTGACCCGGGGGGGGGGGTGAGACCACTCATGCTGACCTGCATCGCGTGTGTAGGAGGAGTAGGCCTAGAGGTGGAGAGGCCTGGGCTGGTTCTATACAACAATTATCCCATCTCCTGCTGATTGATTGAGGATCCAGACCCCCACTAATCAAAGGGAGAAGGTGTCACTGGTAGGGAGGCACCCAGAACTGGTTCGAGCAGGGGTCAGTGCCCCCTGTAACACAAAGACTTCAAAGCCATTGAGGGGTATAACTATGCGAGCTGAAGCCCCTGAACTTTGGAGAATGGCTTGATCAAGTTTGAACAAGACTGGAGCCTCTTTTGTGGATCAAGAGGAACCTTTGCCAAGGAAGAAACAACTGAATAGACTGCTGGATAGGACTGCTCATGCTGTGTGATCTGGGGCTGGTCTGTAGTTTGCTGTTTTAACCAAGGAAAGGCTTTAGGGACTTTGCTATGTGCAATGTCTCTGTGCTTGAAGGACTTTGCTGTGTGCCGTGTCCTGAGGTAACTATCCCCAAGGGCCTAATGTGAGCAGGCTCCCAGTTTGAAAACACAGGAACACAAAAGTTTCCAGAGAAGGCACTCCGATACGCCGTGGGTGCGTGTGCTCTGTCTAACCTGAAGCCTTCGCAAGTTGTGCCCTGTGATCTTGGGCACCGGGAGTTCCAAACGAGACTCAGAGATGTAGTGTGCGTGTGCTCAGTCTAGCCTGAGTCCTTCAAGAGGATCATCCTGTGACCGTGTGTGACGAGGAGCCAAGTAAGTCTCAGCGACGCTGTGTAAGTGTGCTTGGGGGCAGCCTGAGACTTTCATGTGGATTGGCCCGTAATAGTGCACACCACAAGAGCAAGTGTGCCTCAGCAATGCTGTGTGCATGTGCTGTTCGCAGCCTGAAACCCTCGATGGAGGTGCCCTGTGTTCAGGGGCACCGGGAGATAAAGTGTGTCTCAGCGCCGCAGAGTGCGTGTGCTTTCTACTACCTGAGACCTGCACAAGTTGTGCCTTGGGATCGTGGGCACAAGAAGGCAAAGTTTGTCTCAGAGACGCTGCATGCATGTGTCGTGCCTAGCCTGAGACCGTCGTGAGGAGTTGTCTGGTTAACGTGCACCCAGAGTCCCGGTGAGTCTTAGTGACTCTGAGTGCAGGTGTAGTGTGCAGCCTGGGATCTTCCCATTGCCCGGAAAGTCAGAGATTGCATTGGAGGCCCAAGTCGCTGGATGAGGAGAGGAGAGTGGGTTTGTGCCCCCCATGTAACGTGTGTCGACACCTGGGACATGGCGCGTGCTCAGAGGGCGACACTCTCGGCCTCTCTCTCTGTTCTGCAGTGTGAGCCTCTGCTTCGGCTCAGATTGATGCAAAAACAACAATTGATGAACAGAATGCAGAACAATGTCATGCATTCACCCCAGTACAGAGATCTGGGCCTAAATCCATCTTTTTTTGCACTCCACACCACCCCAGGTCAGACATGGCATATATGCAAATCAGCCTTGACCCTATGCCTCATGGGAACAGTCCAGCCCGAACTGAAAAACCATGTCTTTCCTGGACTGGAATCAAGCATCCAAGGACCGGTTTCTGGCTATCAGCCGTCATCAGCCTGAATAGCTTGACTCTAGTGGTGTGGAGAGCATGGGACTCACGTCTGAGCATACCCATCCCACTCGGGGTGACAAATGCAAAAACAACAATTGATGGACAGAATGCAGAACAATGTCATGCATTCACCCCAGTACAGAGATCTGGGCCTAAATCCATAATTTTTTTGCACTCCACACCACCATGGCCATATGCAAATCAGCCTTGACCCTGTGCCTCATGGGAACAGTCCAGCCCGAACTGCCAAGCCATGTCTTTCCTGGACCGGAATGAGGCCCGTGTGCCAAGGGAGTGGCAGCACCGGGTGCAAAGTTGCAGTTACTGTGTTCCATCTTACCCTTGTGAGTGGGAGAGGGGAAAGTGTGGCCGGAGACTAACCGCAATCCAGCACGAGTGGGGGAGAGACCACCGGAGGCACCGTGAACGGTGCTGGAGTAACTTACGTATTGCATAACTTCTGCGTAGTAGAGTACATGATGATTGTATAACGCATTGCTTTGTTTCTGCACAACAGACTGCCTGTTTTGTCGTATTGCCCATTGTATTAATTTGCCTAACGAACTGCCTGATAGGTGTGTTACGCATTGCACTAGGTTTGCGTAACGAACTGCCTGATAGATGTGTTATGCCTTGTCTGAATCCTGCACCACGATCTGACGGATTGTTGTATTACACAGTGCATTAGTGTTGCATACCGAAATGCAGGATATATGTGTTCGACATTGCATTAGTTTCGCATAATTAATTGCCTGCTAACTGTATTACATGTCGCAATGCCTTTTCCCACCGGAGTACCTGACGGGGGACCATACGCATTGCATTACGGGGGCATAACAGTTTACACCGTCGTTGCTTTACGCATTGCATTACAGTGAAAGGACAAATCGCAAGAAAACCGTATTACGATCTGCATTATTTTTATGTTGTGAAGTACCTGACTGTTGCATATTGAACTGCATATCACAACATTAGGATTACGTAGGTGTAACAGGGGGGACAGGCAGAGGCAATATGCGGGTTTTGGTTGTAGAGAGTTTTATTTTAGCAAACAAACTGTCAGTACATGTTTTCCTTGTTGCTCCGCTACGTGGAGATCGGCTTCTCTCCCGTCGGGTCTTTTGTAGGACTTCCTCCTCCCTTCTATGGACGGGACTCCACCTTCTGCTTTGCTCCGGAGGCTCCGTTCTGACCGCTCTCGCCGATAACCAGGGGACAAGCAGAAAAGAGAGGACACGTAAGTGTTTTCACGAATTACACAGGCTTTGCTTATCTATCGAGGGGGGGGCTTGTGAGAGGAATGTGAGGGAGACACCGGGTGCGCTGTATCAACCAAAGGAGTGCCCGGAACAACAATCGTGGTTCTATACGTGAGGGGGGGGGGTGCCAGTCTACTTAAAAACTCAGGGGGGCTGCTGGGGGCTTCTACCCTTCTTCTTCCACCACCCCAGGAAGCGATCACGTACCTCGGCTAGCCGTACCCCTCCTGGCGTACGGCTGGGCGGATCGTGGGGTTGGCCTCCGGGCTCAGCTGGTCGTGCAGCTCGGCTCTTCGGACTTCCTGGGTTCGTCTCTGGGTCCACTGGATCTTGAGACTCCTCCGACGGTCTCCGTCCTCTGCTCTCGGTCCTCTCGACTTCCGCTATGCTCTCTTCGCTTCTCCGCCTCACTCCTCTCCTCCAGTCCTCCTCGCTGCTTCCCGCCTCTCCGCTCTCTGCCACACTGTCCGCTCCTCCGGTGTAGTAACACCCCGTCTGACCATCGGTTCCTCCCTTATACAGGTGACTTGACTCCTCCTCCTCCATCAGACTGCTCGTCCATTTAAAGGGCCCCCAGTCGCCGTCGTCTTCCTCGTCACAGGAATAGATCTCGGGTCCCGACCCTCCGGGGGGTTGTTGTGGCTGTGGAGAGAAGAGGGGGGGGTCGGACATCATTACAGTGGACCCCTTTTCGGGGCATGACAGCTGGCCCCGGTTACACACCATCCCCCCTGGACACTTCCGTTCGGGAAGTGGATTACGTGACAAGTAATCGGCCCCCGTGTTGTCCACCCCCTTTTTGTGACGAATGCGAAAGGCATAAGGTTGCAGGGCCAGGAACCAGCGCATGACCCTAGCATTGTTGGACTTGTTACGCGCCATCCAGAGAAGGGGGGCATGGTCTGTATACAACGTGAATGTACGCCCCTCCAAGTAATACGACAACTTGTCCACAGCCCATTTAATCGCCAGACATTCTTTCTCCACCGTGGGATATTTGAGTTCTCGGGGAAACAGCTTCCGACTACCGAACAGAATGGGGTGATCGACTCCCTCACCGTCCTCCTGGGAGAGCACCGCCCCGATACCATAGTCCGAGGCGTCCGTATGAAGCGCAAAGGGTCGCGAAAAGTCGGGCGAGGTGAGTATCGGGGTCGATGTTATAGCGCGTTTCAAAGACGTGAAGGCATCGGACATGGCCGGAGAGGGTGTCTGCAGTGCCGTTTGTTTCACATTGGTCTGGAGTGCATCCGTAAGGGGGGCTGCTAGCTGCGCAAAGCCCGGAATGAACCTCCTATAATAACCTATGAGGCCCAAGAACGCCCTCAGTTCTTTTTTTGTTGCCGGGAATGGGGTTTCGGCGATGGCCCTCACCTTCTCAGTTTGCGGCTCTATGAGGCCATGCCCTAGTACATATCCCAGATATTTTACTTTCTGAAATGCGATCCTGGTCTTCTTGGCGTTTATTTTCAATCCTGCCTGGGAGAGGGTGTCCAACACCTGGTGTAGGTGTTGCAGATGTGTTTTCCAGTCTGGACTAAAAACGATGATGTCGTCCAGGTAGGCTGACGTAAATCCTTTAATCCCTTTTAGTACGTTGTTCATCAGTCTTTGGAAGGTGGCAGGAGCGCCGTGTAGACCGAAGGGGAGAACCGTAAACTCGAACCTTCCTTCTTCTGTGGTAAAGGCCGTTTTATGTCTGTCTTCTTCTCTTAGTGGGACCTGCCAATAGCCCTTGGTAAGGTCGATGGTGCTTATGTATTTCGCTTCCCCCAATCGCTCGATAAGTTTGTCTATTCGTGGGATGGGATATGCGTCGAAGGTGGATGTGTCATTCAGGGCACGAAAGTCCATACAGAACCGGCGGGTCCCGTCCGGTTTAGGGATCAGAACTATCGGACTGGACCATTCGCTGTGGGAAGGTCGGATCACCCCGAGTTTTAACATGTCCACTACTTCTTGCCTAATCCCCTTTCTGCGGGCTTCCGGTATCCTATAGGGTTTGATCTTTACGCTTTTCCCGGGTACTGTATTGATGCTATGTTCAGCCAGGGTGGTTGTCCCAGGGGTGTCGGAAAACACCATAGTGTGGTTTAGCAGGGTCTTCTGTAGCTCTTGTCTCTCGGTGTCCATTAGATCCTCGTTGATAACGAGATGTTCGAGAGTAGATGATGGTTCATGTTTGGGATGGTTTATCATATGGATCTCGGCCGGAGGGGCTCCAAGCCATTTCTTTAACATGTTTATGTGGTATACCTGGGTTTTATGGGGCCGGATCTGCAGGCGGTAACTGGTGTTTCCGATTGTTTCCGTGACTTTGTATGGCCCTCCCCACTCCGCTTTGAACTTCTGGGTCGAGGAGGGCAGCAGCACCAGAGCCCAATCACCTCGGGTCAGTCTTCGCCACTTCTTTCCTTTATCATACATCGTCTTCTGTTTCGCCTGATTTTTTTCCAAGTTGGCGAATGCCAGGTCTCTTAGTTTGCCCAGCTTTGACCTCAGGTTTCTAGCATACTCCAGGGTCTTTGCGATTTCTTCGGGGGTCTCCTGCTCCCAGGCTTCCTTTGTCATGTCTAAAAGGGACCGTGGTTGGCGACCGTACAGCAGTTCAAATGAGGAGAACCCCAGACTGCTTTGTTTTTGCCCTCTGATGACGTAAAGGGCGAGGGGGAGCACCTGGTCCCATTCCGTACTGTTTACCTCCAGCATTTTACGTAAGGTGTTCTTCAGGGTGCGATTGTACCTCTCTACCAATCCGTCTGTTTGTGGATGGTAGACCGCGGTACGGATTTGGTGTATGTGTAAGAGAGCGCACACCTCTTTCATTAGGCGAGACACGAATGGGGTCCCTTGGTCTGTTAAAATTTCTTTTGGGAAACCCACTCTGGAGAAGAGTTCCAGCATTTTATCGGCTACGTTCTTTGTGGTCGCCGTTGTGATGGGGAAGGCTTCGGGAAACCTGGTAGAGTAGTCGACGACCACCAACACGTATTGGTGTCCTTTCTTTGTTTTAGGTAGCGGCCCTATGAGGTCCATCCCCACTCGTTCAAAGGGGACACCGATGATAGGGAGAGGCTGTAACGGAATGGCAGGTGGTCTGGTCATATTCCGTTTTTGGCAAATGTCACATTCCTGGCAACATACCATGGCATCCCTGTATATAACGGGCCAGTAGAAACATTTCAGTAGATTCTGCGTTGTCTTTTCAGCTCCGGTGTGACCGGCTACTAAGTGGGAGTGAGAATAGAACAGCACTTGCTCCGGGAATGGTAAGGGTACTAACAACTGTTCAGGGTCGTTTTCACTCCCCTTTCTATACAACAAGTCGTTCTTGATGAACAGTTTAGGGTATACCGTTGTAACAAGATCCTGGTCTCTGTGCGCTTTTTCCCAGGCGTTGAACAAGGTCGCATTGTTCGCCTGGGCGAACTGGAAGCTCCTGTCTAGAATCCAGGGTTCAGGAGAAACCAGAGAGTCCAAGGGCTTCGGCTTCCCGGGGATTTTCTCTTCTCTTCCCTGGGGCTCTAGGCATTGTTTGAACATGTCGAGAAAAGCTGGGTTGTCCGTTCCTATTATCAGATCTTCTGGTAGGGAAGACAACACTCCTACTTTTACACGGTAAGGGACGCCTTTACGGGGTACCAACGGAAGAACGGCCACAGGGTACGGTTTTACGTCCCCGTGGACGCATCTGATGTACACTCTTTCTTTGGGCAGTACCTGGTGAGGCCGCACGTGGTGTGCCTGTACTACCGATTGTCGACACCCCGAATCTAGAAGGGCTTTTACGGGGTTGCCATTAATGTCTATACTCACTCGATAGGCGCGTCCCATCTCAGTCGAATACAACACGGTACGGGGTAAGTACCCGACCTCCATGGGTTCCTCTTCTTGCTTTCGCCGTGGGCAGTGACGAGCAATGTGTCCCCAAGTACCGCACTCGAAACACTGAGGTCCGCTGTGGGGTAGGGGTTCCGTTCTCCATGGTCTGTTCTTGGGTGGCTCCGGTGGCTTCACGGGTTGTTTCTCCGGCCTGAGGGGGTGTTTCGGTCGTTCTGGTTCCCCGGTCCCAGGCGGTCTTTGCTGTACTCTAGAGAAGGTGTTGGCCATCTCTACTGCCTGGCTGGTGGTGAGGTCGTGGTGTTGCCTCAACCACCGCTGGGTGGAGAATGGCAGGGCCTCCAGAAACTGCTCGAGATAGATGCGATCCATTATCTCTTCTTTCGTGCTCTCGTGGGGTTTCAACCACTTATCCGCAGCCATCTTAAGGCGGACAAACAGAGTTTTAGGCGTTTCCCCCGGTACTCCTCTTCGGAACCGCAGTCTATACGCCTCTTTGTCCAGTCCTAGATGGTCCAATATAATTTTCTTGATTTCTGTGTATGGGGTGTCTCCCCGGGGGTTCGCCACCTGATAGGCGGCTTGGGCCTCACCAACCAACAACGGGGCCAGGAAGAACGGCCATTTCGCCCCTGGCCACCCACATGCTCGAGCCGCCCGCTCAAAATTAAGAAGGAATGCGTCCGGGTCCTCTCCGGGCTGGTATTTCTGCAGGGATACCCCTCCTATGCTATGGGGCGTGCTGCCCACCGCTACGGAGCCGGTGGAAATCGGCGGATCAAGTGCCCGGGCTACAACAGCGGCTTTGATGATCTCCCTGTCGGCCTCTGCTGCGCGAAGCTGTTGCTCAGCGATCTGTTTGAGTCTTTCTTGTCCGTGCACGAGGGCCTGAACGACTTCATCCATCTTAGAAGTACAGACGGAGGTTATGCCCGCATTCTCCACCACTGTAACAGGGGGGACAGGCAGAGGCAATATGCGGGTTTTGGTTGTAGAGAGTTTTATTTTAGCAAACAAACTGTCAGTACATGTTTTCCTTGTTGCTCCGCTACGTGGAGATCGGCTTCTCTCCCGTCGGGTCTTTCGTAGGACTTCCTCCTCCCTTCTACGGATGGGACTCCGCCTTCTGCTTTGCTCCAGAGGCTCCGTTCTGACCGCTCTCGCCGATAACCAGGGGACAAGCAGAAAAGAGAGGACACGTAAGTGTTTTCACGAATTACACAGGCTTTGCTTATCTATCGAGGGGGGGGGGCTTGTGAGAGGAATGTGAGGAAGACACCGGGTGCGCTGTATCAACCAAAGGAGTGCCCGGAACAACAATCGTGGTTCTATACGTGAGGGGGGGGTGCCAGTCTACTTAGAAACTCAGGGGGGCTGCTGGGGGCTTCTACCCTTCTTCTTCCACCACCCCAGGAAGCGATCACGTACCTCGGCTAGCCGTACCCCTCCTGGCGTACGGCTGGGCGGATCGTGGGGTTGGCCTCCGGGCTCAGCTGGTCGTGCAGCTCGGCTCTTCGGACTTCCTGGGTTCGTCTCTGGGTCCACTGGATCTTGAGACTCCTCCGACGGTCTCCGTCCTCTGCTCTCGGTCCTCTCGACTTTCGCTATGCTCTCTTCGCTTCTCCGCCTCACTCCTCTCCTCCAGTCCTCCTCGCTGCTTCCCGCCTCTCCGCTCTCTGCCACACTGTCCGCTCCTCCGGTGTAGTAACACCCCGTCTGACCGTCGGTTCCTCCCTTATACAGGTGACTTGACTCCTCCTCCTCCATCAGACTGCTCGTCCATTTAAAGGGCCCCCAGTCGCCGTCGTCTTCCTCGTCACAGGAATAGATCTCGGGTCCCGACCCTCCGGGGGGTTGTTGTGGCTGTGGAGAGAAGAGGGGGGGGGTCGGACATCATTACAGTGGACCCCTTTTCGGGGCATGACAGCTGGCCCCGGTTACAGTAGGATTATTTAGTATAGTTAAATAATAATAGGTCAGGAGGAACATTACCCTGACGCATATGTTGGTTTAGTATTGTGTGGTATACTTGTTTTCTATGAAACTCGTGTGGAGTCTATTTGTGGTGTCATCATTGGATTGCTGTGAGCGTAATTGCAAATACTTTACACATTAAGCCTTGAAGATAAGCCTAGCTGCTCGTGCTAAGCTACCAAGGGGGTGGAACGGGGGCTGTCTTTGAAGGCTTTCTTTTCCCTAACTTTGGGGCTCACGGATCCCTGCTTGGCCTGCGGTACCTACCTCAGCCAACCAGGAATCTTGGGGATTCTAACACATACCTTGAAGTTATGCATACAAGGTAGGTATATTCATGTAGATTTAGGTATAGAAAATCTAGACTTACTTATCTGTCAATGTTTGTTTTCAAAATGTTGTCCTCCATATTGTGTACCATCAATAATCTAGGGATAATATTCAGGGTGCACACCTCCTAAACTACAATGACAGGGATCTCCAAAAGTGGGAGCAAAGGTAGAGAATGAGCAGCTACCCACACAAGCCATCCTAAATGTGAGAATGCCAAGAAGAATTTGGTCTGTGAAGTGGGTCATGCTTCATGGATTACAGTCAATTAAGTGGCTGACAATAAAGTTGGGAACAACACCATTTATACATTGGCAAACAATGCAGAGCACCTTAAAACAAATTATACCTTAAATAGGGAGCCCCTGAAGAGATTTCAAAATGTGGGTAGGCTTGACCAAACCTAGATGCTAATGTAATAATGCATGATTCCTTGAGGGAGTACGCGAGACGCGAAAAGTTGGAGGACGTGTTGGCGGTGAAAAACAGTGATCTACTAAAGGTAACTCCTTAAAGTTTCTACGACCTCTTATAGTTTATAAAAGATGTGAATGGGCCATGGACAGCAGGCAAAGGTTTTGAATGCCTTCCTTCTCTCGACAGCAAACTATACACGGGTAGTCAGATTCAACGAACGACACCAACGCCTAATTTAGGTGAGCCCCGCCCCGGTTTTTCATTTTTTTTGCTGTAGTGACATGATGTGCATAGGTTAATGGTTGGCTATTTTTAATAGGTGACCCTAACACCAGCGATTTATCTACAGTGAGTGTCACAGATGTGTATTGATTCCGAAAAGCACAACAGAATTTTCCCCCTATTCTGAATACATGACTTGACTTTGACATTAGGGTGACAAGAGTGACGGAGTATATCTTGTCCTGTGTTCCTTATTTTAGATTGGTGACACATTAGCAGTCTGAAGAGTTTTGGATTGGGTCCATTAAGGGAAACAAGGTAGGGTGTGCTGCACCGGTAGGTGCGGTCTTCAGCTAAGTCTCGTTTGGAGGTCATACCAAATTTGAATGTTTTTTTTTTCTTTTTTTCTAGAATGGTTCGGTTCTGATGAGAACCCTACAACTATTTGGGTTAGAAGCGCGTCGACCTTTGATTTCCCTAGTCAAACAAACTGTATAATATAGCTGTGATTTTGATGTATAAATGTATGGTCTAGATGTAGGAAACAGTGATTTCTTTGTTGAATTTTCTCTACATCGTTATATAAGTATATTAAATTTATTGTTTGACGGCGGGATTTAGACTATTGACCACCAGAGTTTGGGCCATACTAAAAGCTTGGTGACCCATTCTGGTGTGTAGTATGGATGGTGTGAGTGTGTGGTATTAGGATTTGGCCAAATTTGTGAGTTATATGCCTGAGGGTATGCAATGATTGATTGTTGGTGTCTTCTTTTGTGGAATATGTTGTCTTGTAAATAGTATGTCTTTCTGTATTCTATTCATTATTAACACATATGTATATAAAGCACTACTGACAAAGTGCTTCTAAGTGAATTGTAAAATAAACTAATTGATGTTCGAGTAAAAACGTGAGCCCATATGTTTGATTCATAAGGTTGAGGCAATAAACAGGTATTGGAGTGTAGCTCAGTATTAGCAATTGGTTCATTTTTCAATGTAATAATGCAGGCAGCTTGGTTTTGGAAAGGTAGGCACTTTTGGAATAATCTAATCACAAGTCTACTATTGCTGCAAATGATGCACATCAACCTTCCTCATTGGGAAAAAGAAGATACGATTCTTTTTCCAGAGGTAAAAAGTGTAGGAGGAGGTAATGACCACAATCACGAGAGCATCGTTTTCCCTGCATATTGCTCTATAAATTGCTATGGCTTTACACTTGGCATAGTTCACATTAACAATCAACCACAGATATACGGTCAACCCTCAGTCAGTATGGTGTTCAGTCTGCATACAACTGTTCAGAGAGTGCCAAAATAGTGAATGCTAATTCCAAAACAAATGCCCTACTAAGGACAGCATTTATCTTTATCAAACCACTGACACACACCAAACCTACATTAAGAAATTAGGTTGACATCAATAGAAGACTGGATACTGTAAAGAGTGTTTACTCTATGGGAAGAGTTCGGTCTATACCACACAGTCTGGTTTCCATACAGTGAGAAACTCATGAGAATTAGACCACTGTCATATGGTTCATACTTCCTCAGTACAACTGTGAATTTGTTTGACAATATTAAAGTCAAAACTGTGTGAGACTGCACACTATCAGGATATGTTGGCCTGAGTCGTGGGTAGCTCACAGTGCACCATCTGTACCCCTAACCTAGCAAGATAACAGGTGGTATATGCAACCGTAGAACATGACAACCCTGACTGCCCAAGACATTTGTGGAAATAGATCTAGATTCCTTTCGTTTGATAACTCATGCATGCCCAAAGTGAGACACAAGAAATACTTGAATTGGTATTTTAGTATTTATAATGATTCTCGTGTAAAATACGCTAGCAATAATAATCAATAGAAGGAAACAAAACAGAATAATCAGCATCATGAGAATGATAAAGAAAATGAAAAATGCATCCATGGTGCTGTTATATTACATATATGCTTGCACATAACCACAGCTATATTTGTGCTACTACCTAGTTCTCCCTATCCTAATATGCCTAGAGTGGGTGTGCGAATCTACCAGAATCCCTCTAGAGTGATCTAACTCCCCAGTTTCCTCTGGGTATGTTTAATCAGGGAGACCGTCTTGGTGTAGAGCTGGGTACCATCCTTCTAAGGAGGTACACAGGAATCAACTAGGCTGGAAATCTGGCATAGGGGGCCGCGATGGTGTCAGGGAAATGCTCCTCTCACTAAACAAAGGAGATATGTTGTTTATATGATAAACTTCACTCATGTTGCCATGCCAAAGTCCTAGTTAGTCTGTCACTATTGATTCTATGCTGAGAAAGCTGTTGCAGAGAGAGCGAAAAAAAACAGCAACGTTTTGCCCAGTGAACTATAGCTTTTATACAAAATGTTCAAGGCTCTGATAATATGCCTACAAAGATGTGTAAATGTATGAGCAAAGGTACTTTATGAACATTATTCATACAAGCACGCCAGCAAATGATGAAAAAAATGTCAACTTTAAACGTGGGCGTGTAAAATGGTGGTGTTCCTGCCCGGGTCTAATGTCACCACATGACACCCACTCTTTGAATGTGAGGTGTCTAAAGGCTTCATAAAACGCATGCTAAAAATATAGTTCTAATATAAAAGCCTAAAATCATAAAAGCATTGAGGTCCTTGGATAATAATAAAATCATATAGAAAGCCTAAATTGTTTTTAAAAGGGCAATAGAAAAATGTAAGTAAAAACAATTCATTCTAAAAGCAATTTAGTGCAGAAAAACTATGCAGAATAAAAAATCCCCACTGACCTAAATTGTCAAATTGTTTAAATGTTCCAAGGAGTAGACAAAACTTTGCTGTTCCCAGCTTCCACAGACAATTGCTCTGGTGACATCCCTCCGACCGGCTCCATGGAGAAACATTGTCAAATTCAGCTCCCTCAGCTGCTCTTGAAAGAGTGATGGCTAGCAGTGCATCTGCAATTGCACAAGACATCTGTACAAGTGAGTCTTCAGGGAACCAACCAGCAGTGCAATGTCCAAAGATTGGACCGGTTGCCTCCCCCAGCATATATCCAGGGCACACTTTAAAGTGCAGAGCTGACAGCGGAATACAGGCTGCATGCAGTATAGCCAGACAGGTGAAAGGACAAGAACCAGTTGCCATTAAATTATTGAAGCAAGGGTACACCAGAGAACGGCATCATTCTCTCATGACACAGTAGCACATGTGGTAGTGCCATCCTCATATGGCCGTGTAGAGGAACGTCCATTGTGGAGCATATAGAACAAAATCAGTGTCCCAAAAACTAAGAACAGGACCAGCAGTAAGCCTCCAAAAATGCCTCCCAGCATGGAGTGTGTGAAGGATGGAATAACTCCAAAGAACGCCTGGAATGTACCAAGAAACTCAGAGCCAATTGTTTTTAAAAAGTGCGCGATCACCCAAGTATTGGAAATGTTGAACGTGCGGTGCACGTGCTCCCTTAAATGGTGTGGGAGATTGGTGCCAAGTAGCAACTGTATCTCAGAGGAAGGCCTTTCAACTTGAAGATCATACACCTCCCTTGCAGAATGTAAGGCCACATGCATCTGAAACAATAAGGCTTTCAGTCTGCTTAATGCACCAAAGATCACACTAAAAATTGTAATTAATGTCCAGTTTGTCACATTCCTAACTGTATGGACAGGTGGAAATAGCACGTGTGCACAACAGGTCACGACCCCACAAACCGTCACCAGATATGGCAATCCTAGTTTCATCCCACAGCAACCTGACTATTCAACATCAAATAACTCCCATTACAGAGTATGCTGAACATTGGATGAATCACAACAGCCGGGGAACCTTTCAGATAACTTGAAAAGTTCACCTAGGGTGCATTACAATCCCCGTGAAGTGTAGCCTCTCTGCAAACTAGAGAATGGACTAAAGTATTCTTGCAGTCTTTATCACTAAGAAAAACCCCGGTTGCACCATTCCTAGAACGATAACTGAAAGGTAGGATCCATGCCTCATTTACAAACCTCTCTCCTAGCCCTTCGCATTTGCCTACTTGATGGTGTTGCAAGCAATATTTGAAGTGAAAAGTTGAAATTGGCAGGGAAATAAACCTGTGTGTTATCCAATATGTGGATGGCACCTCTGCCACAGTAAATGGTCATTTTGTTTACTTTTCTATGTGTAACATAGTGTATGTTGCGTCGTTCTTAGTCATAGTGGTCTGTTCTTTTTTTTAGTGGTATGGTAAAAACTAACTAGTGGCATTTAGGTGTTTCCATGGAAAGCAACCAGTGCATAGTGTCTGTAGAGTTCAAATTAGTAACATAAAAGACCTCAGTTGTGATTGCCCATGTCGCAAAGAGGACATGTCTCTCTGTTTGATGTCAATAGCAGACAACACAACGTTACCCAGAGAATATATCCTAGTGGATAATATAGTCATAACATTGTCAACTACTGATAGAGCCTTTTCTAAATATGAGCTGTCAATTTCATGAAGTCTCTTAGCAGCTTCCTGCTGTGAAACCTTCCACACATCATTGTATATCACGTACAGAAATCACTTTTGACATGACTTTTGAGAACCCAACAAAAAATACTGTAGAGCCATGTCATCTGAAAGAAGAGACAAGTGTTGTTTCATCTCAGACAACATTGAATATTTTAGCCAGTCTAGGCACAACTTTCCAAAACTGTTTGTTGTGACCACACCTGAGTGTTGTGTCTGCACATAACATGGTTCTGGCCTATTTATCCTACACCCCTTCGTGTTGCAAAGAAAACATGCCTGATATGTTCCCGTGGAACCTGCCCCCCGCAGCACCTCTCCTTAGTTACTGATGCCATTCGCCCAGTAATTTTGGATATCTTAAACACCTCCATCTCCTTTGGCTCGGTCCCTCCACCTGGAAATGCGCCCAGGTCAGAGCCCTCCTGAAAAAACAAATCTAGATCACTCTAATATGGCCAACTATCATCCCATATCTCTCCTTCCCTAGTTGAGCAAGCTGATTGAGAGACATATAAACTCAACACTAGTACAGTATCTGGAGTCCAACAACCTGCTACATGTCTCACAAACAGGATTCCGCCCTCGACTTGGGACAGAGACGGCCCTTCTGGCAGTAACAGAGGAGGCACGGAGACTTTTGGATCAGGGTGGCACAGCAGCTATTATTCTTTTAGATCTCAGTGCCGCTTTTGACACTGTTGATCAGAACATCCTGCTGGAGCGACTAAAACGTCTGGGAGTGACCCACTCGGCACTCACTTGGCTACAGCCCTTTCTTAAAGACCGTTTTTTCCAGGTCTTTGAGGGCAATGCCACTTCCAACCGCTGGCCTCTTAGCTGTGGGGTTCCCCAGGACTCTTCCCTAAATCCCACGCTTTTTAACACCTATATGGCGCCTTTAGCAGAGATACTGCTTCCATTCGGCATACAGATATTCACCTACGTAGATGATACCCAACTAGTGGTGGCACTTAACCACCCTGAGCAATCATCTTACTCTTTAGGCAGCTGCCTGGAGGTAGTAGCCAAATGGATGGAACTATCTCACCTTAAGCTAAACGGTGACAAGACTGAGTTGATGTTTTTGGTAAAATCTCCATCTCCCTCCTCGGCACTCCTATGGCCAACTTGCCTTGGCCCAATTCCTGTCCCAAAGCAGCACATCAAGAGCCTCAGCATGTGGCTGGACAGCTCTCGCTGCTTTAACTACCAAGCCGTCAAGCTCGCCGCTACCTGCTTTGGCTTGTTGAGGATGTTAAGGAAAATCCTTCCCCTGCTCCCTTTCAAGGCGAGAAGGATTATGGTGCAAGCTCTCATACTCTCCCACCTGGACTACGGGAATGCGTTGTACCTGGGCACCCCGCAGGCGACCATTGAGAAACTCCAAGTGGTCCAGAACTGCGTGGCCCGCCAACTGCTCCAAATTCCTCAGAGACATTCAGCAAAACCTGCTTTGAGGAATCCGCATTGGCTCCCTATTCAGGCCAGGATACAGTTCAAGGCCATGTGCCTGGCTCATAGAGCCATGTGGAAATCTGGTCCGGCCATCACCCATTCCCTGGTCACCCCGTACCAACCTTCTAGAAGTCTTTGCTCGCCACCACAAGGAAGGTTCATCGATCCAGATGGGGCCGACGTTCTTTTCCTTGAATGCATCAAACCTCTGGAATTCTCTCCCCCCCCCCCCACTCTGGGTGGCAAACCAAACATACAGGCTTCTTAAAACTCACCTGTTTAGCACTGTGCCCTAAAATTGATGTGCTTCTTGCTGTCCGGTCCACAAGTGCTACGAGGTCTCAGGGTAGAAACGCGCTATAGAAATATAATTTCATTTATTCATTCATTCACATCCATTAGTATCTAACAGCCACACTAACCATCCCTCTTGGTTGCACCGTTAAGGATTGTATGTCCCATTTCTAAGCATGTTGTCAAATGTGTCCTCCGTGTGATTTGTAAATTGCTGCCAACCTGCAAAGCGTGCAAAAGTGGAAAGTTTTGGTCTATTTAGATCCTTTATCTTGGCCAAGCTGAGACAGCGTGTCTGCTTCCCAGTTTTATTCTGGAAAATCAGTTGGTGTGGGATAAGACATGGTCCAAATAAAGCCTTGTTCCCCTAAACCTGCTGATTTCTAGTTCCCCATATTGATTTTAAATCAATATTGTCTCTCCAAAAGTCATATCCTTGTATCGACAACTGGGAAATAAAAGATGCAGAATAAATCAATTTTGTGCAATTCATCATATTTTTCTTTTGCCAGTGAAGGTGTAAGTTTGTAATATTAAGACTCTGGGTCTGCTGAATGATGTCCTGACAAATATGCAAACTTCTGTGCAAATGAGCTACCCTGTGCTGGTGCAGGGCAGTGTTCTTATTAAGTATAATTAAATACTGCACACTGAGTACTTGTTATATGTAAATAATGGTGACCGTAATGGTAAAAACCGAACATTTCATCCTAATGAGATGTACCATCATATATGTCTTCACTATTATAATTGTAATGCTCTGAATCAGCAAGCATACCATGCACTGTGTTAATTTCCCAATCATCAAAAATAGAACAAGGAGTGATAACATCATTTAAGGATATACGAAGTACAAATGGGACTTGTAAACTTTCTGTCAGTCCAACTTTATCATAGGATACCTTATCCCAAACAAGTCCATCAGGAACTGAACCAACCAAAATGTTCACCAAGGAAAGGTCTATTTCAACTTTGTGTGATGTAGATGGGGTTTCAAAACCTAGTATACTAGTTCAATAGTAGAGCATTCTGGGTGATAGTGCCCATTCAAAAGTCAGAAAAAGACAGTCATAAAACCAATCCAAAGAAAGAGGAAAAGCAATTCAAATGAAATTCAAATGTATATCCATGAAGGGATAAGATATGTCTTTTTGAGCCTAATAAAAAGTTCACGTGGTCCTCTCTATGGAGGTGGGTCTGACAAATACAAAGAGAGGTAATTAAAGTCAACAAATTAGCTGGAGGCTGTTTGTAAAAATATGGGAGGCTCGAAAATCTTTATAGAACTGGAAGCTGACTCCAATGGCAGTACATTTTAAACAGCTTTATTGTCTGCTGTCAGAGTTGACATCTGTTTAGTCATATTTGATAATGCAGTGGAAAGCAGTGACACTTCAGTATTAGCTGTCCCCAGCCAGGTATGATAAGCTTCACTGTTGGTCAAAGCTTGTAACTAAACTTGGAGAACTGGCCACTTAATGTAGTTTGCTGAGATCAATAGACACAAATTGCTTGTGCTTGCTGCCCACAAAGGGCGTTAAAAGCACAGTTCTGTCACGTTCAACAGCCAGGATATGTGCAGAAACTCTCTAAGATGGCCCAAATGTCTTCTTGTTGATTATTTTCTCCCGTACTAGATCATTATTCTTTGAAATCTAGCCAGGAGTTGTCAGTGCTCCTTCTCTTCACCAGTGGTGGAACGTTTCTGTTGGACATTACTCTGAGCATCCCTGAAGTCATTCAGGTCCTGTAAAACATCCAAATATTCACTGATATCAAAAGGAGTTTCTGCCGCCACTGTACTGAGACTGTCAAGGTCGCAAACCCAAATCTTAACCCTGAACAGAACTTCATAGGGGATCCAACTACGCAAGGATCTTTGAGGCAGATCTTTTAAGGCTCTCTGGACCCCATACAGGTGGTGAACTCAACTTTGACCTGAACCTAAGACTATAGCTGTTAAAGACTACTTAAAGTCATGGTTTTTCTCCTACTGCGTTTGGATGATAGGGGGAGGAGTACTGCACAGTCAGAGCCAATTTCCCCATGTAAGCCATAGAGGCAAATGCTGGACCCTTGTCCAAATGGAATGCAGCTACTCCACATGTGCTGATAAAAACTTTCAAATACTTTATAACAGTTCAAGCATCAGCCGATCGCTTTAGCCATACCCATAGGAATTGAGAGCAGGAATCCACTTCTAACATTGCCTATTTATAAGACCCATCGAGTGTAAAGGTCCACAAAGGTCCAGATAAACACAAGCCAGAGGATTGCCTGAGATCAAATGAGGTGTCTTTGGTAGATGAGCTGTGGTGGATACTTTGATTTACTGGAAAATGTCACATTTTTGTACATGGTCTTTGGCTCATTTGTAAAGACCTGGCAGCCAAGAGTGTGCTGCAAAAGTGAAATTGTAGGCCTTCACCCCTGTGTGAGCAGATGCTAGACACTCATGTGCCTCTAGGACTAGTCCCAACCTGCAATCTGAATTAGGTATTACTCTATCCCTCGCTCTAGTAATATGAGCAAATGGGTGCTTGACTAGTAGGAATACTTTAGTGAAAAATCTTTCAGTAGGTGGGTGCCATTGCACTCAGCATTGACAGCTGTCACAATGTCTCCATCTACTCTCGTACTGGACCGAGTTATTGCAGCGACTGCTCTGTGGCTTTTGAGCTTCGTCAGCCATTGAATTCCCTGCAACGTGTATTCCTACATGTTGGTGGCTCAGTGTGTAAATAACATGAGCCTGTGGCAAACAATAATATGAATGGCACATTGTGGGGAATTCAGGATCTGTATTTTCAATTCCTAGAATTAGAGCTTCTAGTTCAGCCAGCTGTGCAGTGCAATTACCAAGTCACTGCATATAGATCTAATGAGATCGAAATTCTTTATTCCTCATTTTACCCTGCACCACAGCGGAAGCGGAAGGGTATTGGTGTTTTGTCCGTACTGCAGACTTGGCAGAACCATCAGTGTAGATAATAAAATCATATAGATCTAGAGGCATTATCTCTTTGGGCAGAGTATATTCGTGTTCATATTGAAGGTATGCTTGTGTTTATAGTGTAGAGTGAAATACGTAATCTACATCTGTTGCAGTGAGTGGGTTGGCCCATTGTATCCATCTTGAAAGTAAAGCTTTCGCATTGGGAACACTGGCATTTGTGACAGCCGCTAAGCCTGGAATGGGAGTCAACACAATTATTACTTTTCCCTTAGCCAATGATCTTTCTTTTATTACAGCTGTCTGTACTGCTGTTAGAATCTCCTATGTCGTGCAAAACACATTTCTGCATTGGCATATACATTTGATTTATATGCAATTGGCACAGTGTTTCCATAACTGAAAATGGTATAAGTATATGCTGATGTGCCCGCATGTATAGAAATCACCAAGTTTGTGGTGTTGACACGTGTTTGCAAGTGTTTTGAAGCTAACATATCAGCTTGAACTGAACATAAAGTCTGTGTGTGTTAGGATGTCCAATGTGTGCTTGAAAAGTCTAGATTAATTAAGTCATAAAATGGTTGAACCTGTTGTGCATAATTTGGTATGTATGTTCTGCTAACATTTAGAAAACCCAATATTGACTGGAGTATTTTCAATGTGTTTGGGGGTTGTAAAAGCAAATACTTCTCTAGGAAATGTGTTGCCAGGCTTTTGCCGTCATTCAACAGTTTGCTTTCCAAGAACAGGCAGAGATCAGTGATATTAGATTTTTAAGAATACAATTTGTAGCCCATGTGAGAAAACCCCAGAATTATGTGATCTACTCTGGCCAAGGAATTTGTTACATATGTGCCCTTCCTGCTCACATAGATGCCTTTTAATGATTATACCCAAGTGGAAATACTTTGAGTAAATATTCATTATTGAGGATTTATGCGTACATACATTCTTTAGTGATTATACTGAAATGAAAAGACTGGGAGTGACTGTCCTTAATTGAGGAGTTATTTGGAGAGACTTGATCTTTCATTTTTTTATATATATACAACTGTGGTTCACATTGAAGAGAACCAATTAGAGGATTTACCCCATCTTGGAGGAGTATTCAAAGCATAAGATGCAGAACTTGAACATTTAAATGATAATTGTTGTCAATAATTAACAGTCCTGATAATGTGGTGTATTGACTTTCGTCCACTGAAACGCCGCGTCCACAACCTTTTTTCTATATTACATTTTTAAATATTAAATTGTTGTATATAGTAATGTCTTGCATGTGTATTTGGATGTAAATGTTTATTCTTATGTGCACCTATACTTTGTGGAAATGTAATATCTCCATACACATGTAACATAGCATTTCCCTGTCATGACATGAATATAGGTTACCACTAACCTGGTCAGATGGTTACAGTGGGAGCGATGAACGATGCTGTTTCCCTTTCCCTTTACTTTATATGGAACCACCTGCGAGTACTAGAAAACACAGCAGACTATACCATAACAGGGGAAGGGGAAAAAAGGGACAAACAAAACAATAAAGATGCAGCAGCTTGGAAACTCAAAGAAGCGTTGGCGTGGAGTTGTGTAGACCTGACTCCTATGGTAGCCCGGTGCTTCCTGTATAAGAAACACAAAATGTCACACATAAATCCTCCCACTGATTTGGGGTTTCTATCAATGTACAACATGTGAAGCTTTACACTTACATTTTAAGCTGACGCACGCATTACACTCATAAAGGCACAGAATGTAAAAATAAAGAAAAGAAAACAAGCAAAGTTTTTTATCACTTTTCAGTGATAAGTACTCTCATGGGCACAGAGATAGTTAGTTTCACAGCAATCAGATTATACAAGTACTTATCTGCAACCAGGTAGACCACTGGTAAATGATGTCTGTGTCTTTAAGTAATCCAAATGAAAAACTCTTCGTTTTTCAGCTTGCAGAAGAAAACCACAGAATTTTTTAGTACCACAAAAGAACTCCGAGCCCATCAACGGCTTTTATTCCCTCATAGAAACCACTCCAGTGTATTTCTCTTGAAAGCGCATACACGCGCTTTCTGGTGTACAGGTCGCGCATCAAGCGCGAAGGATTTGTTTTTCAAACAGCGCTACCATGCGCTTTCACACTCCAGGACTCTTTCTATGAAGCCCCTTAGAAGCGCTTTCTGCTCCTTTGCTGGCGCTGACGTCACGCTCTAAGCGCGAAGGATTTAGTTCCAAGTAAAAGCGGATAACGCGCTTTATCTAAATCAATGTCGCTGCTGAACGGGAAAGGCTTTTACTGGTTCCAGCGCAGTAATGTGCTAACGGGGATGTTCCACGCTACAAAAGATGAAAGCTCTTCCACACACTTATTGAAATTCAAAGTCGCATCTTAGCGCGAGTGCTCTCAGCGGTTCCAGCGCAGCAATGCGCTAGCAGGGATGATTCAAAGTCGCATCTTAGCGCGAGAGCTCTCAGCGGTTTCAGTGCGGTAATGCTCTAACAGGGATGGCGTCTGAAGCAGAAAATAATCCACATAGAGGGCAGGAGACAATTAGCTCCTGCGTGTCACAAACAACAGGAACTGCTGTAGTGATTCAGGGATCCGGGAACAGGAACTCCGACATCAGGTGACAAGCACCTGATAGCAATGCAGGAGGAGCATATGTAGAGCATGAAAGGAGAAAGAGAGGAAGGACAAATACTCCTCCGATTTCTGGGAGATATGGTTCAGAACATTCACTGCCCATTCACGCTTTCATGTGCCTACAACGCCAAGGGTGAAATGTGACAGAACCCCTCTCCATGACCGACGTCTCGGCGGTCCATCAGGCTTCCCAGGAAACATTGTGTGGAAACACCGCAGAAGTCCAGGGCAATGCAGATTGGTACGTCGCTCCCAAGTGCAATCCTCAGGACCATACCCTTTCCATTCAATGAGATAGTGCACCCTTCCCTGGTACACTTGGAATCTAGTATGTTTTGTACCTCATACTCTTCCTCCCCTTCGATTTCCACAGGCAAAGGTTTCACAGACAACCTAGCACCAGGGAGACAATGTTTCAGAAGTGAAACATGAAACACAGGGTGGATGTGCCAAGTGGAAGGGAGCGTAAGCTTCATGGCTACAGGATTGATTACAATGTGGATGGAATAAGGACCTAAAAACTTGGGTTGCAGCCGGTTGTTTCTCTTAAACTTCAGAAATGTTGTGTTAAGTCAAACCTTGTCCCCCACCTTATAGGACAGCTCTGTTGTCCTTTTCCTATCTGCGTTGTGTTTATCGCGAACTCTGGATGTTTCTAGATGTGTTCTAGCCTTTTATCACACTGCCTTGAGATGTTCATGATGCTCATGCATGGTAGGATGTGTGGAAGCAACTGGCATCATGTTAGGGTGATATCCACTGAGACAGAAGAAGGGAGAACATCCTAATGAGGAATGGTCTGCATTATTATATGCGAACTCTGCTGTCCACAAGAGTTTTCTCCACTCCTCCCCTTGTTGTAGAGTGAAGCATCTGAGGTATTGCTCAAGAGTCTGGTTCAGCCTCTCAGTTTTGCCATCAGTCTGAGGATGATAACTCGTAGACAGTCTAGCATCGATTTTCATAACGTTACATAGAGCCTTCCAAAACCTTGAAGTGAATTGGGTGCCTCTATCGGTAATGAGGACTGAAGGAAGAACAGGTAACCGTACCACATGTTGTAGGAATGTAGTTGCCAATTCTCCGGATGTGGGCAATTTCATCAGAGCTATAAAATGCCCCATCTTATTCAAATGGTCTATGACCACAAGGATGGTGTTATAATCCAAGCTAAGGGGCATCTCCACAATGAAGTCCATGGAAACGGTGTGCCAGGGCACCGGAGATAGGGGTATCGGTCTGAGTAATCCACTGGGTTGTTGGTGCTTAGCCTTGGCTTCCGCACATATGGAACAATCCGTGACATATTGTTCAATGTCTTTGCTCAAGGTTTCCCACCAGACAATCCTAGGCATATTCTGCAGGTTTTTTTTCCCCCCAGGTGTCCACCCAGGGGGGGAATCATGAGTCCATTGAAGAACTTGCCGTTGTAGTGGACCTGCCGTAACATATAAACTTTTGTCGTAAAACAGCAAATTGTTTACAGTGGATCGATGTTGCGGTTCCTTGATCACCCAGTCTTGCTCATCTAAGTTTTCGATTTGTTTCTTTACATCATTCAGGAATGCTGCAGATGTTGTCACAGCCATGATTTCTGTTTGAAAAAAGCCTTCTGAAGAATGATGGGAGGCTCTTCTGCTGATGCTAAACTGGTTTCTGGAATCATCATATGTCTTGATAGTGCATCAGCCTTACCATTTTGTGGTCCTGGTCAGTATTTGATGATGAAGTCAAAGTCTGCAAATAACAATTACCAGCGGAGTTGTCGAGGAGTCTGGGCTCTGGCACTCTTTAAGAAGAGTAAATTCATATGATCGGTGAATATTTCCACTGTATGTCTAGCCCCCATCAAACGGTATCTCCATTCTTCACATACTCTTTTTATGGCCAACAGCTCTTTGTCGGTGATGCTGTAATTTATCTCGCAAGTAGACAGTTTCTTAGAGAAAAAGGCAACTGGATGTAGCTGTCCAGTCTCTGGATGCCTTTGGGAAAGAATTCCTCTGATTGCATAATAGGAAGCGTCCGTTTCCGACACAAAGGGTTGACTAGGATCAGGGTAACGCAAGACCGGGGCACTAGTAAAGCATGTTTTTAGCTGTTGGAAGGCGTGTTCCGCCGCATCCATCCACTGGAAAGAGGCACCCTTTCTAAGAAGGTGTGTCATGGGTTGTATGATTTTAGAGAACACTTTGATGAACCTCCGATAGAAATTGGCAAAGCCAAGGAAGCTTTGAAGGGCCTTTACGTCAGAGGCTGATTCCCAGCGAATGATGGCATCAGTCTTCTTTTTGTCCATACAGAGACCTCCGGGTCCAATGATGTACCCCAGGAATTTGACTTCTGCAGTGTGGAAAATACATTTTTCTAGCTTGGCGTAAAGAGCGTACCGTTGTAGGCGTTCCAGTACTGCTGCCACATGATGCACATGATCTGCTAGGGACTTTAGTAAATTAAAATGTAATCGGTATACATGATGCAGAAGACATCCAGCAATCCTCTCAACACTTCATCCATGAAGAGTTGGAATGCAGTGGGGGCATTACATAGGCCAAAAGGCATCACCTGGTATTTATACAGCCCAAATTTGGTGCGAAAGGCGATTTTCCATTCGTCTCCACGCCGCACTCGCATCAGATGGTATGCTCCCCTGAGGTCCAGCTTGGTGAATATCGTGGATCCAGTAACACAGGGATCAAGGGCAGAGGATATCTATTTGTCTTGGTCACTCTGTTGATTGCCCTATAATCGATGCACACCCTTTAGCCTCCTTCACGTTTCGGTATAAACAACAGTGGCGAGGAGGCAGGGGATGAGGAAGGACGGATGAAACCGGAGGACAACAGCTTCTTCAAGTATAGTTGTAAATAGGCGGTTTCCGCCCCTGTGAGGGCATGTATGCGGCTACATGGTATGCAGGCACCAGGCTCCAGGTCTATCACGCAATCGTATTCACTAAGGGGAGGCAATTTGCTTCTTGTTCATTGAACACATCCTTATATTGTGAGTATTCCTCAGGTAACGTGGAGGCACACACTCTGTGTACTGCAACCGCTTGCAAGTAGAGCTGCTGGTTTTTCTTTTTGGGATGGCATTGGGTTTCTATCTCTTGCACAATGTTCCGCACAAAAGGAGGAATTCAAGGTAACGGTGTGGGCTGCCCATTGCACTAGAGGGTAAGCCATGTCATTCCTAGAATAAGTTTGAAGTTCAGGGCATCAATGAGATCAAATTGTATGGTCTCATAATGGGTCAAGCTGACTTGCATCGGTATCTGATGAGTGTGATAACGCACTGGTCCTGACGTCAGGGCAGTTCCGTCCACTGCTTTTACTTGTATGGGCGTCTTTTTTCTTATACAAGGTATGGCTAGTTCTTGCGCATATCTCTGATCAATAAAATTGCCAGTAGCCCTAGAATCCAATAGAGCATGTACAAGTATGGGTTCTTCTCCCAAAATCTCCAATGTCACACACATTCATTTGGGCCACAGAAGTTTGAACCTTATTGGCCACTTCAGGGAAGACTTCTACAACTTCTGGCTTCAAACAGTAGGGTCTCTGTCTTGTTTGAGCATATTATTTTTCCGAATTCTCCAACAGATATTCCACCACAGGCACATTCCTGGGTCCTTTGTTATCTTTATACGTCGCCTTGGTCTTGGATTTGCAGTCTTTGATGTAATGTCCAGGGGTTCCGGCAATACATACACAACCTCTGGTTATGTCTTCTGTTCATCTCTTCTAGACTCAGTGGACCACATATGCCACTTATTTGCATAGGTTCAGTCCCATCAGAGGACTGGGGGCGCTCTTCTGTTGGAGCTTTTGGTTGGGAAAGCAGGAACCTGGTGTCCAAACGCTGTCTATCACCCTTTCTTTCCTGAAGACAATGGTCTAGCTGAACTGTCAGGTTAATCAATTTCTCACAGGCAGCTGGCATATGCACTACTTGGGCTAAAACGTCCTTTAGTTCACCTCATAGTCCTTGGTAAAATAGGGAAGTTCTTTTTTCTGTGGGCCACTCTGTTTCTATGACTAATCTGTTAAACATGGTTATGTATGTTAAGCGGTCTCGCAAGCCCTGCTTCAGTGTAATGAGTTCCCTGTATAAAGAAAGCTGGTGTGCCTTTCTATCAAATAGCTTGCGCATTTCATCACAGAAAGCAGGGAAGTCAAGTAACATGGGGCCATTCCACTCTATGAATGGGAAAGACCAGCTAGCTGCGTTCCCTCCTAGGTAAGACATGACGAAAGCTGTTTTCAACTGATCATTCAGAAACACAGCAGGCTTGCACATAAAGTGCAACTTACACTGACCCAAAAAAATGGCAAACTTTTTTGGATCCCCAAAGAATCTCTTGGGTGGAGCGATTGGCAGCTGGAGGGGTTGAATCACTTGGATAGTGGAAGAGCCTGCTCTCCCTCCCTGAGCCTGTGCAATGTCATGGTAAGCGGTAGGTGGTAGAATCCATTCTTTATGTACGGGGCCCCCCTCGTGCCTGTAGGACTACTGCGAGACAGACCCGCTACCTCCCTTCTCATGGTGCCCATTTCATTCCTCAATTCTAAGCTCTCCCCACAGAAGGCATTCAATTCCATTTGCAAGGCTGTCAATGTCTCCAACACTGAAGTAAGAACAGTGTTGGTATCCATCGCTCGGGCTGTATGTATCCGTGGGCTTGTCACTCTGTCATGACATGAATATAGGTTACCACTAACCTGGTCAGCTGGTTACAGCGGGAGCGATGAACAATGCTATGTTTCCCTTTCCCTTTATATGGACCCATCTTTGAGTAGTAGAGAACTCAGCAGACTATACCATAACAGGGGAAGGAGGAAAAAGGGACAGACAAAACAATAAAGATGCAGTAGCTTAGAAACTCAAAGTAGCCCCATTCTTCCTGTATAAGAAACACAAAATGTCACACATAAATCCCCACACTGATTTTGGGTCACTAAGAATGTAAACTATATGAAGCTTTACACTTACATTTTAAGCTGCCACATGCATTCCACTCAAAAAGGCACAAAATGTAAAAATAAAGAAAAGAAAGCAAGCAAAGTTTTTTATCACTTATTTTCAGTGATAAGTACCCTCTGTATCACAGAGATAGTTAGTTTCACAGCAATCAGATAATAATAGTACTTATCTGCAACCAGGTAGACCACTGGTAAATGATGTCTGTGTCTTTAAGTAAGCCAAATGAAGAACTCTTCGTTTTTCAGCTTGCAGAAGAAAACCACCAAATGTTTTAGTACCACAAAAGAACTCTGAACCTCTCAACAGCCCTTATTCCCTCATAGAAACCACCCCGGTGTATTTCTCTTGAAACCGCATACACGCGCTTTTTGGTGTACAGGTCGCGCAACAAGCGCAAAGGATTAGTTTTTCAAACAGCGCTACCATGCACTTTCATACTCCAGGACTCTTTCTATGAAGCCCCTTAGAAGTGCTTTCTGCTCCTTTGATGTTGCTGATGTTGCTGATGTCGCGCTCCAAGCGCAAAGGATTTAGTTGAAAGTAAAAGCGTATCACACGCTTTAGCTGAATCAATGTCGCGGCTGAACAGAAAAGGCTTTTATTGGTTCCCGTGCGGCAATGCGCTAACAGGGATGGCGTCTGAAGCAGAAAATAATCCACATAGAGGTCGGGAGACAGTCAGCTCCTGCATGTCACAAACAACAGGAATTGCTGTAGTGATTCAGGGATCCGGGAACAGGAACTCCGACATCAGGTGACAAGCACCTGATAGCAATGCTGGAGGAGCATATCTAGAGCATGAAAGGAGAAAGAGAGGAAGGACAACTACTCCTCAGATTTCTGGGAGATGTGGTTCAAAACATTCATTGACCATTCACGCTTTCATGTGCCTACAACGCCCAGGGTGAAATGTTACAGTCCCTTAAGCTATATTGTTCCATCATTGAAATGTAAAAAAGATTAATAATCTTCAGAATATTTACATCGATGATACAGTGAAGCTGCTTTTTTTAATTGTTCTTATTGATTTTAATGAATCATTGTACATATATCAGGAATAAATACAATAAAAAAGGTCGATATTTTTACATATATATGAGTTCAATGTGATATAAATAGTGAGTAGTTTAGGGGGTACATCAGTTAATTATTGGTGTTGAGCAGACCCTTTATACATGCTTCCCAGTAGGGTCACTTTTTTTATTTTGCAAGAGTGACTTACCCTAGCCCCTAGTAACAGGGCACCTCTCAATTTGTTTGTATATAATGTTTATTTTATACATGTGATTTCAATAAGCTATTTGCCATTTCTTATGTTGGATGAATTCTGTAGGCCTGAATTGTATTTTTCCCCTGGAAGCTCCAGCATTAAAAACCTTAGTGGATTCCATGTGCAGTGAGAATGTATTTCTATCTCACGTTTCTGGTGCAGGTGGAAGAATCCATCCTTGTTAGCTGGAATAATGTCTTTGTTTTAGTAGTTAGACTTAGGGAGCAGAGGGTACATTGAACGGCCATGCTGATAATAAATGACTGCTGTCAAGGTCATCTAGCCATGGCCTGGGAGCATCACTTCCGCATGGAAATTTCCCTACAAGGAGGTGACTTCTTTGAATGGGGTAATGCTGAAATGCATTTTGGGATACTACATGCAAGTTCATGTGTTGAAGTTGGGGAATGATTCTGGCAACTTCGGTCTTGCCTTGACAGAGAGAGCATCTTAGAACGAGCTCTGTAGCTATATGCTACTTGACCCATTCAACTTGAGTGGACTTCTTATGAAGCCTTCACATGCTGACACTTTTACAGAACTTGCCTTTGGGAAATGCTAATTGTTTAGGATTTCACGTTAGAGGTAGTGTAGGGACAGACTAATGCTTTATACCTAAAAAACCTCCAATGAAGGGGAATCTTGACGTTGGAGCCATCATTTTCTGTATCCTTATTCTGGAACTGGTTATTCTGTGAATGTTGCAATGCCTTAATTTCCCTCGTACCTTTAACTTTGTATTAGTTCCAATGTAGTTCTACACAGTTATCTTGCGGGTGCTTGTGCGTCCTATTGTGCTTGGCTTTGTAATAAATTAGCTAAGCTTGATTGGGAGTCTGTGATTCTTCTGAGTCATAGTTCATTGGAACGGTAATGATTGATTGCCCAATGACTTTCCTGCAGAGAAGAAGAGACACCGGCCTGGGGTTCCGTAGTAAATCTGGAACATGTAACCGGGCTCCTTCAGTCTTGAATGTAAATTGTTATGTAGTGTAGATATAAATATCATTATATTTGATGATGTGAGAAAAACTTTTATATTTTGGTTCTAGATGGTATACTGGAACATTTTGAGAACTTGATGAAATTATGCATATCATAAAACAGTGTTTGCTATTAATTGTACTAATGTAAGATCAGTTATGGAAACACTATGTCAGTGCTGCTACATTTTTACGGTTTATATTTGGCATTCTAGATTGTATTTTTGCATTTTCTCAGCATAAAACAAGGGCTAAAACAATTGTTATTATGTTTCTAGACAGGTTACAAGCTGAATGTCAATTAGCTGTTTCATATTAACTGCTATATAATGTCAGCAAGAGTACACTTTAGGCACTGAAACCTAGCTACTATATTCATTTCACACCATATTTATTTTTAGACATGTTAGCACACCTTCTCTTTAACCCACATATTTATTTAGAAATATAACACCCACTCTTCCTGAAGCATAGGCATGAAAAAAAAGAAACGTGTGCTCTGTAACACATTTCATGAAATAGCTCCTAAGGACACT
This sequence comes from Lissotriton helveticus, assembly GCF_964261635.1. Lineage (NCBI taxonomy): Eukaryota > Metazoa > Chordata > Amphibia > Caudata > Salamandridae > Lissotriton > Lissotriton helveticus. Next base: position 2,074,465,465 of record NC_136061.1, read on the forward strand.
GCAAATAAGGGACCTGGGGACAGATGTGAAACACTTTTAACACTAAACTGGAAACCTTAAGAAAAGACAAATGGAAGCTGTTCCTTGACCCACGTGACTTAAGAGCTAGAGCTATTGGTTTACACACACACACACACACATATATATACATATATATATATGACTGGAAGATGAAGGATCACAAGAAAACAACATTAATATATATATATATATATATATATATATATATATATATATATATATATATATATATATATATATATATATATATATATATATATATATATATAACCGCTCCAAATTGCACCACAGTCGGATCACTCCCTGACGGGTGCCCTTCGTGGTGCTGCACCACTTCAATATTATCGCTCCTTGTTCTTTCTCTTCTTCAAAAAAGAATTCAAGCACTCACAGGAAGAATTTTGATGTTGTTTTATTCACAACAGCAGACAAAAGTGTACCGATATGCCTTCTTCAGTGTCTGCTATCGGCATTTCTTGAGACCATTTTTAACCTATTCACATTTTACATCATGGACATAAAAAGAGGCTTCTGTGACACAGTGAATCAAAACATTGTCTTATACCTTTACAGCAGCCTTGCTCAAGATATACTTTCATTTGTTTACAGTAATTCATCTTCCTACTTGATATTCCAGTGGAAGCGCTTTTTTATATTAAATAAATCGCCATTTTCAATCAAGCGGTTTTCAATAACCAATAACCAATTTTACCATGCACATAATACATTTCTTATTGGCAACTTTGCGTAACTTTATCATACTAAAAGCCCCTTGATTCAGCATTTTCTGCGGATTATCCGTCATCCCGCAATATCGCAAGACCTCTGAACATGCTGTTATGTGATTAAGCTGTGTATCGGCAAGTCTCACTGTGTCGTATTTGTAATATCTTGCCATGTATTGGCTATTTTTACCTATTCTCATAGTTTGGATTGTATTCTATATAGGGGCAACTCTGGTTCCTAATGTCTCAGATCTCTTTCTTCTTTTCCCCAGGTGTACTGCCCGTTCTTTCCTCTTGTTTAATTCCTTTGGAGCTTTTGTCTCAAGATCAATGATATAGCAGGACTCTAGTCTTGGCAACTTCCGTATCCAATCCCCACCTCTTGGATCTACCGGTACATCATCTAAAGCAAAGTATTGCAAGAGTTCCCTATTGCTATTATGCTTTATGGCGAAGTGTCTGGCCACTGGGTAATTGAAGTCTTTGTTTACAATTGCAGGCTGGTGCTCTAATATCTGCATTTTGCCGATACATGGCTTAATCACATAACAGCCTCAAGAAATGCCGATAGTAGACACTGAAGAAGGCATATCAAAACACGTTTTTCTGCTGTTGTGAATAAAACAACATTGAAATTCTTCCTGTGAGAGCTTGAATTCTTTTTCGAAGAAGAGAAACAACAAGGAGCAGTAATATATATATATATATGTATATATGTATATGTATATGTATCGAAGACGATTACAACAGAAGGAAAGACCAGAGGACAAAGCAGGGAGTATCTAGGCAACCATTTATTCACCATAGGCAGGGCATAATGCATTTCAGCTAGTGTGCCTACTTCAGATGCCTGTTGCACTGGGATTCGCTCAGTCCCTCCTTTAAATGTTCTACGGCAGTCCTATTGGTGGGAGTTTAGCTTGCTTCGCTAGTTATTGTCAGCAGCTGCAGTCTTAATGTGAACGACTTCAATTACCAGAATGCATTACTCCGGTAAGTGTCGTTAGCAGGGCTGTGTTGTGCTTACGTATGCGCTGTTGTGCCTTGTTAAAGGAGGAAAGGGTTTGATGTCAGCCGAGGGAGTCTTAAATTAAAGGTGTTCGTGGTTGCTTAGAATCCCCAACGCCTCAGCCCCAATTCAGAAACCTAGTAGGGCTGTGACACGAAGATGCAGTCATCACACGTCCGCGTGCAGTCACGGACTGCTGATAGCAGCGGACACTTTCTGGGCTTCTTTCATGTGGCGGGCCTGCAATTTCCAATACCTTGGACGATTTCACCATCTGGTCTCACATTCATTTTATCTTTCAGTCCGACGCATTTCAGGATCTCACATCCCTTCTTCTTGGGCCGCAAACAAGTAATGAACCATTCCCATCCTTGCATTGTCACTTCGATTTATTCATGGGTAATGCGAGATAGATTAATTAATTTCTTTAATAAGGTCATAACATTGTTTGCAATTAAAAGTCATTTTTAACCTTAGTAGGTAGCGAAGACTTGATCACAGACTATTTTTACATAAGCTTTGTACTGTTAAGCTCCGGAATAGCATACAGTATAGTGGCATAGAATGGAGTCTCATTCAGTGGAATAGGATAGATTGTATTAGGGTCGAATGGATTGGCGTTAGGCCTGGGCATGAAATTCCCCTCTGCTCGTTGAGTTTGTGGAGTTTTTCCACTCAACGCTCCGCATAGTGCACGGAGTTCCGAAAAACTCTGTGTTGCAGAGCAGAGTTGTATCCTCGCTTGCGAGCGCAAGCAAGGAAAATCTTACTCCAGACCACCTCCTGGCGAGATTTCTTAACGTGGGTGGTCATGGATGGCAACTACTGCTCGTGTTGAGAAACCTTCCATTCACGTTGAGGAAGCTGCCGCTCAAGTAGAAAATCTACTTGAGCGGAAAAAAGAAGCAGCGCCCTCTTGCGCTGCACATGGTGCAGTTCACGCTGATTTTCCAGTGCAGGACAAACACCTAGTGCTATAAATAAGCACCAACGGTGTGACCTAATGCATTCCACAGCTTGTGGAACTCTACATAGTGTGGTGGAGTTTTTGGGTCAGTTCGCGGAGGTCTGCATTGCGGAACTCTGCAATCTCTGCCCAGGCCTAATTGGCGTACAGTCGAGTGGCGTACAATGAAGTTGCAAAAAATGGAGTGATTTAAAGTGTATTTGTGCCCAGTTTATTGCCGTAATTGGAGTGGCATATAGTGGAGTGGCGTCCATTCAAGGACGTAGACTGGAGTGACATAGAGTGGCAAGGCATAGAGTGGAGTGGCATAGAGTGGAGTGGAGTGTGGTAGAGTAGAGTGGTGGAGAGTGGAGAGGGATACAGTAGAAAAGCGTATATATACGTGGCATAGAGTGCAGTGTCGTACAGTGGAGTTGAGGACAGTGGAATAGTGTATAGTGTGTTGGCTTACTGTCTAGTAGCATACAGTGGAGTGACGTAGACTGGTGTGACATAGAGTTACAGTCGAATGTTGTATAGTGGAGTGGTGTACAGTGTAGTGGTGTACACTGAATTGTGTTAGAGTGTAGTGGCGTAGAATAGAGTAGAGAGGCGTACAGTGTAGTGTTGTAGAGTGGAGGTGGCATATAGTGAAGTGAGGTACAGTGTGGTGTTGTACAATGGAATAGTGTAGAGTAGAGTGGTGCACAGGGAAATGGTGTAAACTGGAGTTGCAATTAGTGAAGTAGTGTACTGTTGGGAGAGGTAGAGTGGAGTGGAAAACATTAGAGTGGCTCAGAGTAAAATAGCATAGAGTGGAGTGGCATGCAGTGGAGTAGCATAGAGTAGAGTGGCCTACAGAGGGATAGCATAGACTGGAGTGGTGAAGAAAGGAGTGGCATACAGTGTGGTGGCATAGAGTGGCCTCAGTTCCAGCTCTGTCATGCTGACAAGCACTGTGTTCAACTACTGCCCACTGCCCTCTGCCTCCCGTGGTATTCTCTGCCTACCTCCACTTTTATTTTGTCACTGGAAATTTGGTACCTGTCGATTGTAATCCATGCCTGTTACCTGTAATCTGTACCCGTTAGTTTTTTGCCTTTTGTCTTGTCCATTTGTGTCCACTATCTCCTTTGCATGTCAGTTTTGCCTTCTGTATTGCCATTTGCTTTTTGCCATTAACTGTTATCCATGGCTGTAATCCATGCCATCATCTCCTATGTTTGTTGTTTTGCCTTTTGTCCTTTCTGTTTGTTTATTTTGTGGCTCCCAACTGCTATTGACTGTTATTTTTGTTATTGTGCTCAGCTGCACCTTCCGCTCAGTTTTGACCTCTTACCTCTCTCCTGTCAAACCCACCTTCCAGTGCACCGTCTCCCTCCCCGTACATGCTTAATGGAAGCCGCAGCATGACCCCATTGAGGAGGTCCCTATGCCAGCTAGCCCACGCTGCCAAGCATTGTGTTCAGCTACTGCCCACTGCCCTCTGCCTCCTGTATTATTCCCTGACTGCCCTTGTTTTTGTTTTGTCACTGGAAACTTGGTGCCTTTAGATTGTAATCTGTGACTGTTATCTGTAATTCGTGTCAGCTAGTTTTTTGCATTTTCACTTTTCTGTTCGTGCCCACTGTCACTGGTGCATGTCAGTTTTGCCTTTTGTCTTGCCATTTAGTTTTTGCCTTTAAATATTATCCGTGCTGGTAATCAATGCTGGTAACTCCTCTGTATATTGTTTTGTCTTTTGTCTTGCCGTATTGTTTTTTTGGTGCATCCTGACTGATATTGACTATTATTTTTGTTATTTTGCTCAGCGGTGCCGGCTTCTAATTTTTCCCATTTCCAGCTGATCCTGCCTCTCAGTGCCCTGCCTGCCTCCCTAATGGAGGCCGCATGGAGGGGGCGTGCAGTGCATACACACGGCAGGTGCGCAGCTGATGCACCAAAGGCAAGCCAGTCTACTCCCATTCGGGGTTGGACCGGCCCTGCACCAGGAGTCCTTGGTCAGTGGATGGTTTCTCAGGAAAGGCCACACTTCTGCATGCTTCCAGTTCAGGGAAGGAGGCCGAGGTGATGGTGGTGTTCAGGATTTTCTTGAGCTCATGGCCAATTGTCTTACTCCCAAGGTTAAAAATGTGGTGGGAGTAGTGGTCCATGTGTGCTCCCGAGTGCATGGAGTCCATAATGGGGATTGTGGCTTGAGTTATGAGAGGGTCCCAATGGGTGACCTGGTGTTTGGGGTGTTATGGCTAATACTGTCGGCGGCAGGAGGTTGGGGTTTGAAGTTGTTGTAGATGACTAAGATCTTAATGTGGATGAAGTCAGCTAGGGTGTCATACAATTTTTGAGAGGGTGAGATGTCATTCTCGGCAGCTGCTGGGTTGGAAAACTCCTTTACGATGGTGAAGAGCTCCTTGCTATGGTTTGTGCTGGCATCTATGCAGTCTACTAGGGTGTTCTTCTTTGTTTCTTTCAGGAGGTGATGGTACTGCTTTAGTGCTATCTTGAAGGTGGCATGGCCGCGCTTCTCTTTGCTGCTGCACCACTTCCTTTCTAGTTGACAGCAGTTGCATTTGGTGGATTTCAGCTCTGTGGTGAATCAGCTGGCTCTTCTGGTAGGTCCTTCGGATTTGGCTGGCTTGGCTGGGCCAACTGTGTCTGCGCATTTTGTGATCTACTGGGAGAAATTCTTCTCAACATGTTTCAGGATGGATATAGTGTCTGGGAGGTGGGAGTTGAAGGGTTGTTCCACTGGTCTTTTGATATCCTTTTACAGTTTCTGCATGTGAAACTCAGGGGCATGGTGGCTGTGTCGGTGGGTTTTTGAGATGGTGAAGGGGCAGCTGTAGTGGTCAGTCCAGGTGAGCTGTGAGAAGTGGTTGTTCTTGATTCTGTCGCTGGATTAATCATGTGCCCTGCGATGTTGGTTGAGGACTGTGTTGCTCATGCTTTCAAGTAGTTCAGTTGTGCTGGTTTCACTGGGATCGTTGAGCAGGAAGTTGAGATCTCCTAAGAAGATATAGGACCGGGAGTCTATAGTGAGTGCCACAATGACGTCAAGGATGGCATTGCAGAAGCTGGGGTGTGTTCTTGGTGGTCTGTAGCCAAGGGTGCCTCTGATGGTGTTTTTCCCATCTGTGTGGAGCTGGAAGTTGAGATGCTCCATTATTTGGGTCGGGTCACCTGAGGAGGCTGTGCAGCGAATGGTGTCCTTATGGATGTCCCTTACACCTCCACATTTATTGGAATTGGATGGCGAATAGTAGGGTAGAGTTGATTGGCATAGAGTAGAGTGGCATAGAGTGGACTGGGGTAGAGTAGAGTGGCGTACAGTGGAGTGGCTTACAGTGGAGTAGCGCACAGTGGAATAATGTATATTAGAGGTGTGGATTGTTATACAGTGGACTTACATACAGTGGAATAGTGCAGTATAGTGTAGTTGGGTAGAGTGCAGAGGTGTGCAATGTAATAGTATATTGTGGAGTGGAATAGAATGGAGTTTTATAGAATGGAGTAGCATACAGTGGAATAGCATAGATGTAGTGGTGTGGGGTTGAGTGGTATAGAGTGAAGTGGCGTACAGTGGAGTAGCATACAGAGAGTGGTGTAGAGTGGAATAACTTTGAGTGCTACTAGCTTACAGTGTAGTGGTATAGAGTGGAGTGAAATATAGTGGAATTGCGCAGAGTGGCATGCAGTGTAAGAGCATAGAGTGCAATACGGTTCAGTAGATCCCTGTATAGTACAGTGACATAGAGGTAATGCCGTAGAATGGAGTGATGGACCGTGCAATTGCATTTAGTGAATTGAAGTAAGATGGAGTGGACTATAGTGGAGTGGCGTACAGGTGAATAGCATACAGTGCAATGATGTACTCTGAAGTGGCTTACAGTTGCATTGAGTGTAATAAGGTAGAGTGTAGTGTCATAGAGTGGAGTTGCATACAATGGAATAGCATACTGTGGAGTATTATAGATTGTAAGGGAATATAGTTTATTGTTGTACACTTGAGTGTCATAAAATGAAGTGGCGTAGAGTGAAATAATATACATTCTAGTGTTGTACAATGGAGTAGGGTAGATGGAGTGGCATAAAGTGAAGGGGCATACAGTATAGGGGCAAGTGTGGTAATTGTAACAAATGTAGCATTAAACTCTGTTAACGGAGTTAGATGTAATGTGGCAGGAAAATATATTATTTGGTGTAAATGGTAATTTTTGGTATCATGTGAGAATAGTGTCAGTAGTTTTAAAGATATAAATGTTTAAATATGTAGTAATATATTGTGCCGCATTATACTGCAGTAAGTTCACAGTATACCACGATACATGCACATGGTAAGGAAGTTTGTGATTGTCTGTGTTTTGCATTTTGCTGTGTTCTGGGTTAGGGTCTTAGTTCTAGGAAAGTAGTAGGTTTTATTGTTGTTCCCTAGCTACCACCACTTTATTAAAGGGCCTAATTACGATGTCGGGCTGTAAGCCTCTGACTGCTCGTCGGAGGCTTACCGAACAACATGGTAGGTTTACATTCTAACTACCGAATTATAAGGTTGGCGGTCGGAGTGTAAACTGGCCGGGAAAATAGACTGAGTTCCGACAGGCTCAAGGAGCTTGTCAGGCATCCAGAAGTAGCTGATAATTCCGTAAGTATGACGTTTCCGCATTCAGGGTTATGATGTCGGTTTCCAACAGCCTTCCCATTTCGGCCTTTCTGACATGGAAAAGCTGCTGGAGAGCAACTTTGGGAGCTCCATACAGGGCCACCTTCTCCCCTGGCCCTATGGTTAAGGCCCTGAGGGGCACCTATAGTGCCCCACTTCACATCCCTACACCATAAGGTGCAAACACTTCAGTTTTTTAATGGGAGCTTGTGCTGTGGGCAGATTCAGACCACCCCATAAGTTCCCACTGTGAAATGGAAGTTTGCGACCGCACCTTGTGTGGTCGCATCCTAATTTGGTATATGGAATCGCCGACCTACTGTCTGGCAGTTCTCTCACAGAAACAGTTGCATCCACCCAACATCGTAATGAGGGCCAAAATGTTGATAGGTACAGGAATGTATTTATAATGTTCTATATGTTTTTACAGCAGTTTAGGGAGAACTGCACATTTGAAAAAAAACTGTTGTAGGAGGATGACTTAGTATATAGTGCACACTTATTTAAGTGTAGCACCCTGCACCAATCCAATGGTGTTTTTAGTGGTTGAAACAACCTCAGAAAGTGGTAGCTGTGGAGAGCAGCCTTAAGGCTTAGTGTAGGAGGACTGTACAGCAGCTTAAGTGAAAAAGAACCACACAGTGTAGTTGTAAAAATAGTTATTTATTCCAGACACTCACTAACCCATACAATATCTATTACCCAGAGATATAATTACAATAAACACAATACTTTGATAGTACAACAGGTAAGTAGCACGAAATAGAGTGGGCTTGCGGGCGACAAAAAAGCATAGACAAAAATAGTGGAATGCAACTAGCGACCGAAGTCGAGAGTGGACCAGGAAGACATAGGACTGCTGGGGAACCAAGGTACCACCTGACGTAAGGACCCAGGAAACCCACAGTGGCTGTGTGCTAAGAGAATACACTACCGCATGCTCAAGGTAATCCAATCTGGAAGTCACAGTTGCAATTCTTAGGAAAAAGGGCCCTTCCCAGAGGACTTGGAAGACACCCCATGGAAGATGGACAGTTCGAGAATCACCTCACCCGTGGATAACCAGGACACCAGGTTACCTGCCCCAGGGAAGCCCATTGCATAGGTTACAAAGATCTCGGGAGATGGGAGTCACCCAGCCTTAGCAACGGCCAGCCGACACGGTACACAGGGACTTGGTTCCATTGGTGTCGATGAGGGTTCCTGGCCTCAGACTAGGTCTAAAGACAGTGCAGGCCTCGAAGAAGTTGCAGAACCGCCTGTGTAACTGAACCTGTTGGAGTCCGTAGGTGCCCAGAATCGGCAAAACGGTCAGCTATGTTGCGGTGCCTGTAGATGCAGGGGATTGACTCCTTCACTCTAAGGGAGATTCCTTCAAGTGTCTTTGAATGTCCACAGGCCCTGGATGGAACCTGTATGGAGCACGGACATTATGGGTGCAGGGGCTTGCAAAATAAAGAGATCAGGAGCAGACGGAGTCTTCCCGGTTGCAGCATTGGTTCCCAAAGCAAAGTTCGATGCGGTCAGTCCGACACAGTCAGTCCGACATGGTCAGAATGTCAAGACAGTTGAAGAGGATGCTGAGTTTTTATTTTTTTTATTTTATATTTTTTCTTATTGACATCAAAAGGGACAAACGTACAACAAAAGATAAGAGTTATTATTATTATTATTATTGGGACATTTGTAGAGCGCTGCGTTACGCACACCGGCGTGTTCATACGTATAATCATGAGAAATCAATGTATTAAAATAGCATCAGCAAGGCGATATATCAATCATAAGAGCAATAGAAAAGGAAAAAAATATATATAAATCAAAGAAAGACAATCAGACATTATGACATTATTATTCCCCAGATTCTGTCCACTTTCCGTTTAGTTTTTTGCCCCCTTATTGTTGCAAGAGCATGTTCCATATTAAATATTTCCTTAACAAGACTCCACCATTCCATAACTGTAGGTGGGTTATGTTGAATCCAGACCCTAGCTATTACCAATCTAGCACATGAGATTAAGATGTTCAGCAAATCACATAGTACACTGTTCCCCCCTGAGATACCCACCAGTACGTCAATTGATGTAAGTTTAATTGGCTTAGCCAGTTTAGCGGACACAACGTTGGTTACTCCATTCCAAAATTCAGCGAGATGCGGACAAGTAAAAAACATGTGGGTAATATCGGCTGCTCTCAGATCACATTTTGGACATTTAGTGCGATCACTAAAAGTATTATTTGTTCCCCATTTTAAAATCCTTTCTGGCGTATAATACAATTGGCATATAGTTTTAAATAATTGCAACTTAAGACTAGAAGATTGGACAGATACATTTAAGCTATTTAAGGAAGAGGTTATCAGATTGGAGGACACATTAACCTCCAACTTCCTGCTCCACTTCTCAGCAAGCCTTGTAGCGTCATCAGTGCTATAACCCGAAAAGATCTTATAACCAATACTAATTAGTGCTTTATGGACTTCTCTATAAATACAATTCCAAACTTCAGGGTCTAACATAGTAGTAAGTCCTAATTTCCGCACACAATAATCTCTAACCTGATAATATTTAAACCGAGCCCCCTCTAACAGGATATAGCACAACTTCAGCCTTTCAAATGCAAAAAACCCTTTATGGTCATATAAGTCTCCCAATATTTTAATACCGGATTCTGAAAATACAAGACCAATGGAATCATGAAAAATTTCTGGTAGACCCGGGTTAAACCATTGAGGGGTTCTATAATGAAGAAGAGAGATTTTACTCTTAACAAGAATAGAGCGCCAGATATTAACAGTGTCCCGTACCGTCTTGAATTTTACCCGTTTCAAATAGTTAGGGTCGTTTAACCTATAAAGAAACATATTGGCATCTGGTCCTAACATAAATCTATGAAAATACAAGCATTTATCAGAGACCAATAATAGAGTTTAATGTCTGGTAAACCCAATCCTCCTTGATTGAAAGGAAGTTTAAGTAGTGACACAGCCCGGCGGGCTTTCTTGTACCCCCAAATAAAGCTACTCACAATACCCTCTAATCTATTAAAATAGGAATTATTTACCCGCAGAGGGATAGAACAAAAAAGATATAAATATTTTGGGAGTATCTTCATATTAAACAAGTTTATTCGGCAAATAATACTAAGAGGTAGCTTATGCCATTTCTTAAATAACATAATAGTCTATTTTAATAACGACTCATAATTTAATGCAACAATTAAATCAATATTTGCAGAAATTTTTACCGCTAAATAAGTCGCTACGTCACATACTCCTATCACTGGACTTGGTGAATTATGGTTCATAATAATTTGAGTTTTGCCAGTGTTAAGCCGGTATCCAGAAACTAGACCTTATTTCCCTGCGTCAACTACAATACCCCTCATAGCTTCTGATACATTAATAGAGTAGACTGCGACATCGTCAGCATAAACGGTTATATTAAGGGAGTTTGGGCCAATTGTAAAAGGGAGAATCAAATCTTGACTCTGGAGGGCAATCAAAAAAGGTTCCATTACCAGGGCAAATAATAGGGGTGATAAAGGGCACCCCTGTCTCGTCCCTCGTTTGATTGGAAAAGTCAAAGAACATTTTCCCATGTAACACACTTTACCCGAAGGCTTATCATATAGAGATTGGATCCATTTCAGAAATTGGCCCTTTATACCAAAGGCCTGTAATGCAGCCCACAAAAAGTCCCACCCCACTCGGTCGAATGCCTTCTCTGCATCTAATAAAATCATACCGAGTGGGGTTGGCTGAGTGCGTGCAGCATCGAATGCAGAAATAGCCATATTAATATGTGCCGTTGTATCCCTCTTGGGGTTAAACCCGTGTTGCTGGGATGACACCAATTGTGACATCAATGGTGCCAGCCGGGTTGCTAGTACCTTTGCAAATATTTTAGCATCGCTATTGATAAGCAAAATAGGTCTAAAGGACCCTCTCTCCGGCGATGGTTTGCCTTTTTCTAAGAAAAAAATTATTTGAGTGGAGTTCCAGGATTTTGGGGCTTGTTCCCCATTACCGATTGCTTGAATAACTATAGTTAATATCGGTATCAGTTCCTCCATACAGTTTTTAAACAATTCTATAGGAATTGAGTCCTCTCCTACAGCTTTACCAGATGCCAAAGAGTTAATAGCAATTCTGAGTTCCGCCATTGTAATATCGACCGCTAGTTGGTCTGATTGTTCATCCTCCATAGTTTTGACTCTGTTTAAAGCTATATAACTTTTAATATTATCTTCAGTGACTGCAGTTTCCGGTGTATATAGATCTTGGTAGAATATTGCAAATTGCTGTAAGATTGATTTGGGTTCCTGAAATACCTGATTGTTATCCCCTTTAATTTCCTTAATAGCCATTTAAGCTCTATCTTCAGCCACTTTATAAGCTAAGATTTTACCAATTTTTTCCCCACTTTCGTATTGGATTAATTGATATTTTTTTAATTTACTAATACTTTCTTCCCTAAACATATTTTTTAAAGATGATTTTAATTCAATTAATTTAAAATTTAAAGCATCAGGATTAGCTACCCCGGTCAGTAAAGCTTCAGATAGTTGACTGTCGATATTTAATATTTCTGCAATCATTTTCTCATTTTGGCATCTGCGCTCTTTTTTTTGTCGCCAGATAAACTGATGTGTAAATCCGCGAATGCTTGCCTTACATGCATCCCACACTATCATTGGTGGGGCAAAGTGCATATTTATATCTATAAATTCCTTTATATGATCTTTTAGTTGCTGCAAAAAATTAAGGTCTAGAAATAAATATCTGGGAAATGAAAAAGGACGAAGAATTTGTCTCTCTGTTGCCACCTCAAATGATTGGAGAAGCGGGTTATGGTCCGAGGTAACTCTTGGACATAGTATCATAGTGCTAGTTTCAAGAATAGAATCCGAAACCCAAACCATATCTATGCGTGAGCATAATTTATGTGCAGCAGAATAATAAGTATAGCCTGCTATGTTAGGGTATAAGCACCTCCAAGCATCTTTAATTAGGTGAATTGCTGCTAGATCTATAATTGCAGCCCTGGTCTTCCGCATTCTCTGGAATGAGCCTTTTCTAGTTGTATCTAAATTATAGTTCATAATACAATTCAAATCTCCAAATACCATACACTCCCTATCCCATGTAAGCAACTCCATGTTAATCTGGTCAATAATTTTGGGCTCATCTTGGTTAGAAGGGTAGACCCCACATATTGTATATTTATAGCCTTCGAGTGTTACCTGTGCCATTACCCACCTACCAGCCTTATCAGTTAACGTTCTATTAATTTCTACCTTAAACTGTTTATGTTTTAATATTGCCACACCCCGAATTGAGGCATTAAATTCAGTACATATCACAATATCATATCCCAGTTGTTTAAGCAATTTTCTATCTTTATATGCTATATGGGTCTCGGTAATTACTGCTATCTGAGGATTGTACATTCTGAGTTCCTCGAACACAAGACTTCTTTTAATCCTATTATTTAAACCGGCAACATTGCAAACTAAAAATGTTAATTGATATATTTAATAAAGTACATATTCCTACCCTTAAAGCCTTCACACAAAATCAAATCAGCCTTGCTACAACTCAATATAAAAGAACTATTTGCCCCCATGATGCTTTTTTACCCTAAGAGAACCCCCCCACCCCACCCCTACTTAGCAGGAAGCTGCCCCCCTCTCCCAGTCTTATACCTACGTGCCGGTCCCCCCATTAATCCAGCTGCCGCTGTAATGGCAGCGAGAGACGAAGTCACAGCCCCAAAGATCCGGGCATTCAATATTAGAATTTCAAACAAAACCGCGCGTTGAATCTTATAATGCCAAAAGAATATCTTATAGCCTAGTACAAAAAGAAATAATCACATTCAATTAATAGGCCACCGAGTTCCACACATAACTATCATATCTGCTAAATGTTCAGCATTATTAGAAAAGGAAGATATAGAAAGCAATATTCATTATCCGTTTTTTCCGAGTTCCATTTAGCCATTATTTGCTCAAGTTCATTTTCTTCTAAGAAATAATATGTACGACCATTCTTTAAGACTTTCAGCTTGGCTGGTTCTTGTAGAAAAGCATGGCCCCCCAGTTCCTTTATTGGATCAATATATTGTTTCAGTTTCCAGCGCCGCTCCATCGAAAGTTTGCTTAAATATGATCTTACAAAAAAAGTAGTTGATTCAATAGTAATTGGAGATTTCGGTCTTGCTTTTAATGAAATTGCTTGTCGAAGTAAGAAGTTACCAATACAAATTAAAATTGGGCGGGGATATTTGCTCCCCTTGTTTATTTGAATCAATGGAAGCCGATGGGCTCTTTGTATCTGTGAGTCCCAGTCCCAATCCGATAATTCAGGGAAAGCTTTTTGAAATAGATGAACAATGTATGCTCTAGAATCGGCACCTTCAGCCCCTTCCACAATGCCAAATATACGCAGATTCTGTCTGCGTTGCCGATTTTCTACGTCTTCAAGCTTAGCTTGCATTTGACACATCTGGGCCTCATGCTTATTCAGAGCTATTTCAGAACGCAGTGACATTTCCTCTGTTAGAACCACTCTTTGTTGAAGCTCTTCCACATCTGAGAGATAGCACTGAATTTACAGGACATCTCCTGCAATGAAGATTGAGTTTTGCTACTATCCTCCCTCATCTGCTGATAGTGGGATTGGGCTTCAAGTTTTTGTTCATTTAGTAATTGCAAAATCATCTGAAATGACGAGGACACCTCCCCTTGAAGATTCCAATCAGCAGGTGTTGGTGTATTCTTCTGAGAGATATTCTGAGAGATATTCGCCAAATGTAAATTATTAATGTTATCTGGCCCAGGAGAGCCGGGTTCCTTTGTATTCCCAGCAATTGTTACTGTCAGCAAGGCAGGGGTAGAAGCAGATACACTAGGAATTGTCACAGGCAAATTAGATGTCAGAGTTGTTGCTACCTGTGGGATAGGGAGGGAAGAGGATGAAAATTCCCTTGAAGCGACAGCCATCTCCTGATCATCCAACCCATCCACTGATGCCACTGTAGGGGTAGAATATCCAGCTTCAGATAGATTAAGTGAGTCTAACATCCCCTTTGCAGAACCCCCGGGGGCAGTTAGCTTTGTCCCATCATTGAGGCAATTTATCTCCCCTGATGCAACACCTGCCTCAATAGGGCTGTTTCCTGAAAGTCTTAGAGCCATAGATTTAACACCGCCCTTAGCTTGTACCCATTTCCTAATAGGACTATTTTCCATTATCGCTTTTATGGCAGCAGGCTTAGGTTTATTTATAAGTTTCTTAACCTTGTTCTTGATCTTGCCTCTCCCTTTTTTTATACTGTTGGCTTTATCTTTAGTTAAACACGAAAGTGTACTGCTATCAGATTCATGAAAGTCACTGTATTCCTCATCAGTTTCTGCAGCATCCGTAGGTTCCACATATTCTGCTCCTAAAGTCTCCTTAATCCCTACCGCTTCTACTTCACTAATTATCACCTCATCTACCAGAATCTCTGGCGTTAATACTGCTACAGACATAGGTTGTATAGCATTAGCACTAGTTTCTGCCATAAATTATATCGCTGGTTGTACCTGAGTATCAGCAGTAGAAGCACAGTCATTTAATGTATTATTCATGCTCATAACATCATTAATAATGCTGGTGTTAGTCTCCAAAACAGTCACATCCTGATTCTCCCCACTAGCTTAAATGTTGCCCTCTGTTCCGGAGGAGTCAATTATATCCGAAGACATCAGTGAGTCAACATCAGCTAATTTCAGCACAGTGTTGTCAGATGTTGAGTTAGATTTAGCAGCAAGAGGGAGGCGAGAAAGTGACTTACTAAAATTTAAACATATCCCCAGTTTCTCTTGCCTACCCGTGGTTTTCTTTCCCGCATCAGGAATCACCTCAGGTGATTCCGTAGAAGTTTCCAGAGTCGCTGTTACATTTACGATATTCGCGGTAGATGTTGAGTCCGTGGTGCAACTTGCCAGTGTTTGTTTGGCCACCGTCGCCCGAGTGCTCCTTCCCTGCGGTTTTGGCGCCATCACCCCAAACTCCGCTACCGCTGTGACCGCTGATGAACCAGAGCTCCGATGAGCCCGCAGACTAAACCAGCTGATTGCCGCCCAGCCTTTGGAGGTAAAAGGGGTGAGGCGCGGTAGCCGTATGGAGCGGAGTAATCCCCTCACCCGGCTCTCAATCAGCCGAAACCGCAGCATCCGGCTCCGGCTCTAATTCCTCCTCCAGCTCTGCTCAACCTCTCACCAGCGCCCCACCAGGTAAGCCTCGCTAGCCCAATCCAATCGGCGTTTCCCTCCACAGCTCATAGTCAACTCGTAGTCAGCCCCCAGAAAGAGCTTTGTTACACAAGAAAAAGAGATGCCTTTAATTTGCGAGTTAATTGTCACTGAAAAAATCGGCTAATTCAGCTAGGAAACGCGGACCGCCATAACCACTGCCCGGACCCTCAGCGAGCGTTTCTTCGTACTGGCGGTGTCAGTCCTCCATCTTGGACCAGCCAGCTCCCAACTCTGAAGAGGATGCTGAGTTATATCTGAATGAAATCCCACGATTAATCTAGGGACCCGCTCCTAGGGAAGCCCTTAGGGTACCCTAAGTAAAGTGTTGGGATTATTCAGGGGTCCCTCATAGAGGAGGGGCTGGACCGTAGGGAGGATACTCCCATATCCTTTGTCTTGTTTTGTGCCAAGGCGGGAGCCAACAGCTCCCCAAACTGGTTTGAGCTGGAGTTGGCAAGAAAGGCACCAAATGTGCCCCTCAAGCAGTCTGAGTGGCGCTGGCAAGTGCCCCAACCCTATCCCAATACACTAAACCGTGACAGGATACCTATTGTCTGCCTTCCCCTGCTCGAGCTTGGCTCAGCAACAGGAGGCTAGAATTGTGTCTCAGGGGACTCGCACTCGAGTTTACAGCGTGGGGACAGAGGACGCGAGATTGGCACCTGTCTTTTCAGAATAAAGATTCTGCATACCGGCTAATGGCCAAATAATAATT
The DNA here is from genome assembly GCF_964261635.1 of Lissotriton helveticus. NCBI lineage: Eukaryota > Metazoa > Chordata > Amphibia > Caudata > Salamandridae > Lissotriton > Lissotriton helveticus. Next base: position 2,074,481,842 of record NC_136061.1, read on the forward strand.
TTGTCAGTACCATTTTAGATATTTGGGAAGCTCAAGCTCACGCCATGGGACCATGTGGCCTGGAATTATCGCCACATGAGAGAATTTATTAATGGGAATACGTACAGCCGTGGACAAGTCGCATGTTCTAAGTGTACAAGAAGCGACAAAACACGCGTTGGCTTGGAAAAAAGAGAATGCCCAAACTTCGGGAAGATTGATTAAAAAGAAGAAAAGAATTGACATAATTCATCCACTTTGTTGTGTATTCTTACTAACCTCTGAAAAGGTTGTGTCTTGAAAATCACGTGTGCTAGGGTATTTAATTTGGACTTACTAAGGTACACCAGCAACTAATTAGGAATGTATCAAGGTACTCACCATAGCCAATTTAGGGAGGTAGCACAGTGACTGGGGTCCTGATTAGCAGGATCCCTGTCAGACTAGTCAGAACAACAATATGACACTAACAAAAAGTGGGGGTAACCATAAAAGCAGAGCCCACTTTCCTACAACTTTGGTACTGAGTAGACGTTTTACTGAAGATTTCAATATGTTAATAATGGAAAATAAATTTTTCTTTTTCGTTCTGCAGTACTCCTGAGGTAGTACAACCATACTCTGATTAAAAAAATATATATATGGAAATGTATAAATATTTTTCCCTACCTATTTCCACTAGGCCCAGCCAGAAGTGATGCTCACTCCTCCTGTTAATAGGCCTTGCCAAGGAAAATCTCAAACCTAATACTTACCTACATCTAAGACTAAAATGCAGAACAAAGGAAAAGTGTACCTACCAACAACAAGGCTGCCAGCTGCCAGCTGTTCAGCGGTTCACATTACGTCTAATACAAAAGGCTATCAAAAAATGCATTGTGGTGGAAAAACTCGTTTTGGGACCCCCCGTTTATTTTGCACCCCCTTGACCAATCACCACAAACCTTTGCATCCTCTCACAATGTCGAAAGAAGACTAAGTCTACAAAGTTTTGTAGTGATTCATCAAATAGGTGCAAACTTATTAACAGTGAGAAATCTGAGGTATTCCCATCTCTAATAACCACCAGTCTGTAATATAAATATGTTAGACATGTCAGCCTTAGGGTGGTCTTTCCCCATACTTTTTGCATTACCCTCATCCATATTTTTCTTTTTTTTAGTTTGAAAATACTTTATTGGAAGAATTTCAAAGATAATAACACAGTGAACATGTCTATATTTATTCAATATATTGAACACAAATAGAACAACATTATAGAATGTAATAAAGAGCAGTAAGCAAAACAGAAGTATGCAACTATAGAAAAAGTGCTAACAATATGCAATAGAACACCTTAAAACTAGCCGTTTGTCTTTTGCATTTTTATGGGTTGGAGGAAAAAAAATAAGAGATAGAGAGAGGATGAAGAAAGTTAAGAGAGAAGGGTTGGAAGGAGTGGAGAAATCAATAAAAATCCTTAGCTCACAACCAATGCAATTATCAGTTACATGAGTCATATGTACAATGTAACATACACCAAATAGAATCTATTACTAACGGAGGATGTAAGGTAGTAGTTGCATCCAATAACTGAACTGGTTTATATTCTAGATATGTAGAATGTGGTAGCAGGGGCAGTCCCTCCTCAATGGCGTTGCCCCACTGGCTCAGAGTCAACAACAAAAAAATAAAACAATATTTCAATATCTTTTAATGTTTAAGCTGCTGGCTCAGTCAGCTTGTACAGGGAATAACGGGCAGTGGCATGGGTGTGGGAGGAAGAGTGTTTGGTCAGCCGTATCGGGCTGAAGCAAACTCACATGGGCACTTAGGTTTCTGCAGCCCGGCTGCATTGAGCAGGTGGGCTAGAGAAACCCCACAGACTCTCAGGTCGGAGCAGGGTGTCTTTCTAGCCTGCTCAGGCCAATCAGCATGGAGATTGGACAGGGAGTCTGTGACATTGTCACAGTGTGTGTGCTGGGACAAGGAAGACCCAGCATCGAGGCAGGAGAGGGAGGCAGCCAGCAGCAGGTAAGCGTCACGTGTTATTTTTTATTATTATTTTAATCATTCCATCCACCCGTGCAACTCTCCCATGCCCCCTGCGTTCCCTCTCCCCCGCACCCACTCTCCCACCCCTCCTCTTTTTGTATATGGCAGCCACTACTGTGTGGTAGCCAAAATAGGTCTTTCTTAATGAGTTGCTGAGCAGAGGCTGTGTTTGCTCTTTCATGTTGGTGATGATAACATAACAAACTCCACCATCTAGTAGAAGTAACCATATTAGCATTCTTCCAAAAGTATGTAATAATCTGTAAAAAGATTGCTATAAGTAGGTCCACACATGTTCCCACTTTATGATTGCCAATCCATATCTGGGGAGAGCTGCCTAGGAAAATATGTAAAATATCAAAAGTAAGAGCAATAGAACAAATAGTTGAAACTTTAGCCCAAACTTCTAGCCATAAGGTTTTAATTGAAGGACAATGGAAAAACATTTGCATAAGAGTACATGTTGCAGTTCTACAAGTTCAGCATTTAATATCCTTTGTACTTGTAAAGGGAAATAGGAGTTAAAAATAACCTTTTATATAAATAATACCCAATGTGTGTAGTGCTAGCTGAGCAGGAAGTGTAATGAATTTTGGAACCAATAATATTTTAGGTTTGTAGTTAAAAAGAACCATTTAAATCTGGTGACGGTGGGGGATACATCTTCAAGTTGTTTATATATATATATATTGATATATATATATATATATTTTACCTACTGGCGATAGCCAGTAGGTATATATAGTTAGGATTGTTTTCCATAGGGAAATCGCAACATTCTATTGGGAATAACTTTGGCGCCGGTTGAGGGATCTGCCTGTAATTTTCCCTAACTTTGCCTTGCGGCACTCCGCTCCTTCCCTGAAAGTTTGGGGGAGATTCGTCAAGCGGGGGCCGAGATAAAAGGGGGGTCCCAAAACGTGTTTTCCCCATGTTAATTTCCATAGGGAGGTTGGACTCACTTTTAGCCCAAACGGCTGAATGGTTTTCCACCAAACTTGGCAAAATTGTAGGGACTGGTAGCCCGATGTGCCTTTGCTATGTCTCAAGGTATGTGCTCCAGTGGTTTTTACGAAAATTAACTTTGAAAAAATATATATTGGGCTACATTGGGCTATATATATGTTAGAGCCCAAATGTAGCCCAATGTAGCCCAATGCAGCCCAAAGATGGCCACCAGAGACAAAAAAAACAAATGTAGCCCAAATATCAGCCAGATGTAGCCCAACTATAGCCCAATGACAGAATGTCCCAGAGTGTTCTAAAGAACAACTAGAGCGCTAACAGTCTTGCTTATGACAAAAGTATCTCACACCTGAAGTCATATTGATTGGAATAAAGTGTTAACACTTAAAACATTTAATTTGCAAAGGAACAAAATAAAGGGGTTCATTTTGCCATAGAAATTATGATTAGTGCTGAAGAAAGAAAAATTAGGGCACATTTTGAGTGACTTCTCAAATCCTCTTATATTTCATTAAAAAATTCTGATATGCAGTCTCCCAAGATGGCCACCAGAGACAAAAGAGCCCAAATGTAGCCCAAATATCAGCCAGATGTAGCCCAACTATAGCCCAATGACAGAATGTCCCAGAGTGTTCTAAAGAACAACTAGAACGCTAACAGTCTTACTTATGACAAAAGTATGGCACACCTGAAGTCATCTTGATTGGAATAAAGTGGTAACACTTAATACATTTAATTTGAAAAGGAACAAAATGAGGGGTTTCATTTTGCCATTGAAATTTTATATATATATATATTCACTGAAAAAACCATAGGTTACACACCAGTTATAGTTAGGAATTAGCATTTAAAAAACCTTTGAAATTCACTGAAAAAACTATAGGTTTCACACCAGTTATAGTTAGCTGGAAATTTTACTCGCATAAAACCATTGAAATTCCCACGTTATAGTTAGTAGGACTCACTATAACTTGCACGTCTGCAATGCACCGCTGATGACGTCACATATTACATCACTCATGCATATATTTAAATATTTAAACATTACTCGCTAATATATGTATTCACTAAGATACACTTAATAAGCCAGTTAACCAATCAATTTTTTTTTAAAAAACACTGAAAAAACCATAGGTTTCAGGCCTTATATAGTTAGAAATTAGCATTTAAAAAAAACCTTTGAAATTCACTGAAAAAACCATAGGTTTCAGGCCTTATATAGTTAGGAATTAGCATTTAAAAAAACCTTTGAAATTCACTGAAAAAACCATAGGGTTCAGGAGTTATATAGTTAGGAATTAGTTTTTAAAAAACCTTTGAAATTCACTCAAAAAACTATAAGTTTTAGTGGTGTTATAGTTAGCTGGACATTTTACTCATACAAAACCAATGAAATTGCTCCTATATAGTTAGTTGTACTAACTATATTTCGCGCACCCGCAATCCACTGCTGATGATGTCACATATTAGATCATTCATGACATGGTCAGTGACATCACTGATGACATCTCAAATGACATCACTGATGACATCACTGATGACATCATCCACGAAACAATCACATACACCTTTTCATACACTATTACAATTTTTCATCACTGTTTGTAAAATACAGAGTATCATATTTAAATCCATTGTCACAGCAATACAAGTATCTAAAAATCCACTCAGTGATTCATAGATCTATACACACATCTAATCACTTACCTATGGATTCACTCATACATGCTGTCAATGAACAATAGAACACTATCAAAAATACTTATACATCTATATCGACATTAAACAACAGCACGCATCCTATTCACATATGAAGTCATCCTACTCACTTATGCAAACAATGGATCATACTTACATATTTACTTAGCAAAACACTTATACAAACACCACTTCTTCTATTCATTTAGATAGTAAGTCATACTTAGTGAATTATAAAATCATTATTACAAGTATACAGTTATCCATACAGTCACTCACACAATCATTGTGTCTTATGTATACTTATTTATATACAACAACGGACACATACACTGCCTTTGATTTTTCTAGTTTGTTGGACCTGTACCTTTGAGAAATATATTTGCTCATCACTACACCCATAAAGAGATTCCCTCACCCAAACTGTTAGAACATGTAGTTTTAACTTCAAATATCTACTGAATCAACTATTCACACATCTTTGGACAGTCACACACCCCCCCACCGAACCACACACACTTTCACACTCCCATACAAATACTCAGTTAACTAATCAATAACTAATATAGACTTTCACATAGCTAGTAACCAACTGTAGAATCAGTTTACACAACAACTGACAAAGTGATACAGATATTCACACAGTTTCGTCACTATCCACTATATTTAGTGAGACATTATAAATTGGTCAAGTAAACAGTCAATTACACTGCTACTAAATCCTCCATCCAAATATTTATTTATACATATCCACTCATTCTTCAATGTAAATTGCTATATATATAATGCATATTTAAATAACGAAGCAAACCACATTCACTGGATGATGTCATCAGTGATGTCATCAGTGATGTCATTTGAGATGTCATCAGTGATGTCACTGACCATGTCATGAATGATCTAATATGTGACATCATCAGCAGTGGATTGCGGGTGCGCGAAATATAGTTAGTACAACTATATAGGAGCAATTTCATTGGTTTTGTATGAGTAAAATGTCCAGCTAACTATAACACCACTAAAACTTATAGTTTTTTGAGTGAATTTCAAAGGTTTTTTAAAAACTAATTCCTAACTATATAACTCCTGAAACCTATGGTTTTTTCAGTGAATTTCAAAGGTTTTTTTAAATGCTAATTCCTAACTATATAAGGCCTGAAACCTATGGTTTTTTCAGTGAATTTCAAATGTTTTTTAAATGCTGATTCCTAACTATATAAGGCCTGAAACCTATGGTTATTTCAGTGAATTTCAAAGGTTTTTTAAATGCTTATTCCTAACTATATAAGGCCTTAAACCTATGGTTTTTTCAGTGAATTTCAAAGGTTTTTTTAAAATGCTAATTCCTAACTATATAAGGCCTGAAACCTATGGTTTTTTCAGTGTTTTTTTAAAAAAAATTGATTGGTTAGCTGGCTTATTAAGTGTATCTTAGTGAATACATATATTAGCGAGTAATGTTTAAATATTTAAATATATGCATGAGTGATGTAACATGTGACGTCATCAGCAGTGCATTGCAGACGTGCAAGTTATAGTGAGTCCAACTAACTATAACGTGGGAATTTCAATGGTTTTATGCGAGTAAAATTTCCAGCTAACTATAACTGGTGTGAAACCTATAGTTTTTTTCAGTGAATTTCAAAGGTTTTTTAAATGCTAATTCCTAACTATAACTGGTGTGTAACCTATGGTTTTTTCAGTGAATATATATATATATATAAAATTTCTATGGCAAAATGAAACCCCTCATTTTGTTCCTTTTCAAATTAAATGTATTAAGTGTTACCACTTTATTCCAATCAAGATGACTTCAGGTGTGCCATACTTTTGTCATAAGTAAGACTGTTAGCGTTCTAATTGTTCTTTAGAACACTCTGGGACATTCTGTCATTGGGCTATAGTTGGGCTACATCTGGCTGATATTTGGGCTACATTTGAGCTCTTTTGTCTCTGTTGGCCATCTTGGGAGACTGCATATCAGAATTTTTTAATGAAATATAAGAGGATTTGAGAAGTCACTCAAAATGTGCCCTAATTTTTCTTTCTTCAGCACTAATCATAATTTCTATGGCAAAATGAACCCCTTTATTTTGTTCCTTTGCAAATTAAATGTTTTAAGTGTTAACACTTTATTCCAATCAATATGACTTCAGGTGTGCCATACTTTTGTCATAAGTAAGACTGTTAGCGCTCTAGTTGTTCTTTAGAACACTCTGGGACATTCTGTCATTGGGCTACATCTGGCTGATATTTGGGCTACATTTGGTTTTTTGTGTCTCTGGTGGCCATCTTTGGGCTACATTGGGCTACATTGGGCTACATTTGGGCTCTAACATATATATAGCCCAATGTAGCCCAATATATATTTTTTCAAAGTTAATTTTCGTAAAAACCACTGGAGCACATATCTTGAGACATAGCAAAGGCACATCGGGCTACCAGTCCCTACAATTTTGCCAAGTTTGGTGGAAAACCATTCAGCCGTTCGGGCTAAAAGTGAGTCCAACCGCCCTATGGAAATTAACATGGGGAAAACACGTTTTGGGACCCCCCTTTTATCTCGGCCCCCGCTTGACAAATCCCCCACAACTTTCAGGGAAGGAGCGGAGCGCAGCAAGGCAAAGTTAAGGAAAATTACAGGCAGATCCCTCAACCGGCGCCAAAGTTATTCCCAATAGAATGTTGCGATTTCCCTATGGAAAACAATCCTAACTATATATACCTACTGGCGTCCGCCAGTAGGTAATATATATATATATATATATATATATATATATATATATGGTGTCTTGGCAGCAAGGGAACATTTTTAACTATTAAGAATTTTGCTAGGATTGGGAGTAGAAATAGTTGTAAGAGTAGACGTACTGTGAAATAGTCATCTTCAATAACTCACATTTGAATGTGTAATAGGAGGTGGAACTGTACTTATCCTAAATTTAAATCGGGGACAAAAAAAACAGTGCCCTGCAATAACTGTCCAACTTGGGAGAGCCATTACCACACGGTTTTTACACCGCCGTACTATTACAACGCATCAATCACAACGCAAGTCGTTACAATGGCGCTATGTACTAAGGATTTGCATGATTTACAATTCCAACACCTTCCCTACTGTACTGTAGGCTGGAGTTGGAATAGTAAATCATACTATTCCAAAATCCAGCGCCTCCAGCGCAAGTCGTTGTAACGACTTGCGTTGTGATTGACGCGTTGTAATGGTACCGCGGTGTAGAAACCGCGTTGTAATATCATACATCCGTTTAACTTAAAAGATATGTCTAGCCCTCCTCCAATGCTTCCCAAAAATCGACTGATACGATAAGGTAATATTTTTGTTGCACCATACAGAGTATTGCAGAAAACCTGCTGGGGTGACTACGACCAAGTGAGAATAGGTTGCACCCGGTGGATTGAATTCATAATAGTAGGAAATTAATTTTTTTTTGGGGAGGGTGGGAAATATGAGCTGCATTGTTAAAGGAAACAGGATAAATCATTGAATCTTCCACTTTGTGCCGGACAGTAAAGGGAGCATCCCCATCCTTGTCCAAATGAGGCAAAATTTGTTTCAATACAAAAAGATTGACATAATGTATGTAATGAAATACATGCTTTCCACCCATTCCACAAATATTTGCCAACCAAACTATTAAGAGTTTAACAAAACGTCTGTGGGAACTTCACAGGGAGTTTTGAGAAATAGAAATTAATGACAGGTTGCAACATCATTTGGACTGTATCTAAAAAATTGTTGTATCTGAATAAACTATTATTAAAACGCCATCTATTGGACTGGTAAACATATGGCAACAGATCCAGATCAACTATAACTAGTGCGTGATCGGAAAGTAGAATAGAGTCAGTTTCAGCCATAACTAAAGAGGAAAGTAAGTTAAGTATCAGGGAAATGTAACCAATCCTTGATTTAGATTTGTGAACCAGAAAATAAAAAGTATATTCCGTATCACCCGAGTTGTAAGCCTTCCATGCATCAATAAGTCCCCTAGACAAAACAGAATTTCTAAATGCTTTAGGCATTTTATTGGGTACATATTTCACAGTGGAATTTCTGTCTATAAAGAGATCCATAAATTGATTCCAATCACCACCAACAATAAAATTAGTATTTGAACATGACAGTAACGTACAAGAAATCTGTTATCAAAAATAAAAGTCTATACCGGTGGGACCATGTACCTTAAAAATGGGTATTGGAGGATTATGTACAGTGAGATGAAAATGAAGCTATCGGCCCTCTTTATCTTTAACTTATTTCTGACCAACCAGAGGAAGTGATCTATGGAACAAAATAGCAACACCATTCCTATTTTGTTCAGCAGGAGAGCCAACTGCATGTCCCACACAATTCTTTCTTAGAGTAGTAACGTCTTTATCTGTTAGGTGAGATTCTTGTAAAAGGGCAATTTGACAGTTTAATATGGATAAGTGTGTGAGGACTCTGCTTCTTAGTAGGATTACACAAACCTTTGACATTCAGGGAAACAAAGCGAAGGTTACTTGTCATGTGTGCAAAAAGTAAAAGAATTTAGAATAAACATTAGCATCAATCTCAAAAGAGGAAAAGTATTGTAGCCCAAATACAACCTTAAAAGAAATTGCAGAGTGAGACATAGTAAAAAGGTAATACAAGAAAAAGCACTGACAGGATAGATAATGAAGAGAAAAGTGAACAGAACATGATAAGATAAGAGAGATGGTGAGAAGCCATATAGGCTTCCCTGGGATTTCTATCTTCCATTACGCGGGTCAGGCAGTACCCTCCATCTTCCAAAGTCAGGATGCCAAGAAGATAGAAATCCCAGGCAAAAAATCATATCCCTTGTGGTGAATGCGGACTGCTATTATACATTCTGAACTACACACACACTGAGGTGGATAAAGATAGATTTTGATACTACTGTCTGAGATTTATTTATGTGCAGTGCAGGGCAGTTCTATTAAAGATATACCAGGATTTTGATGAGACACTACAACCCTGTTGAAGCCTGATGAAGCCAGTTTGGGGGAAACGCGTTGGCTGGGCTGAATTATTATTTGTATCTTCAAAGAATAGAAATAAATCAAGAAATGTTTCATCAAGACTACCTAACTTCGTTGTATTACTAATTGTGATACCCGTACATTCATGTTGTATTGTATGGATATTCTGCAAATACTGTTGAGGATGGAAATATTGTAAAACAAATTGAAGAGAAGATAATGAAATAATATCTTCTTCAACTTTGAAGAATAATACCTGTTACATATAACAAAAGCTCCTGTCTTATGTTGATCAAGTTTTTGTATGTGGTGGTTCATGGGCAGTAAAATCACAAACAGTTGAGCGTTTTTAAATTGTGTTACTGATAATATTGATAATATACTGGTGCGGCTGTTGTATAGCCTTATTGCCCATTTCTCATTTTTGGTACAGTACATTAAATATGCCAATTGGAAATGAACCAAACTTACCATGTTAAGGGGAGAGAGCACAAGCACGTTAGCACTGTTCAGCAGTGGTACCGTACGTTTTGTCCCAATGTCAGCAAAAAAGAAGGTCAGAAAAGTGGAGGAGGAAGGCAAACATTTAGGGAAAAGACCCCCCTTAGGCTGTCAGATCTAACATGTGACCACTACCAACTGACAGTGAGGGGAGCTAACCAACCCTTTGGAGTTCACTTCGCTAAGTCAATAGAACCTGAAGAGAACATCAGTATTGGCATGGTCTGAACCCGGACGCTGCTCTACGGTAAAGTCTGCATGAGCCATCTGAGGGGCCTGTGGTTTGTCTGAACCAGGAAGTGAGCCCCAAACAGGTATGGTCTCAATTTAATTAGTGCCCACGCCACAGCAAAAGCTTCTCATTCAATCGCACTTCACCTCTGTTCTGTGGAAGGGCCACTTCACTCAACTGTGCTAAAGCTGCGCCTGTGCCATGCTCTGAAGCATACATCTGCACTGTGACTTATTTGGAGACGTCAGGAGCCTTGAATACTGGTGTTGTACACATGGGCTCTTTCGGGATATCAAATGCTTCCTGAGAGGCGTCTATCCAGATCACCAATCTAGGCTGCTTCTTTGAAGTCAGCTCTGTTAATGGGGTAACAATGTTGTCATATACCTTAATAATCTATAGTATCTTGTGAGGCCCATGAGGACCCTCACCTCAGTCTGAGTTTTAGATGGGAGCCAAGCCATGATAGTCACAATCTTGCCCTGGAGGGGCTGAACCTTGTCCCCACCTACCAGATGGTCCGCATACACCACGGAATCCTGCTGTATCTGGCACTCACTGACCTTGATAGTAAGGTCTGCCATCTGCATGGCCAGGAGCAGCTCCTGGAGGTGGTGCAGGTGCTCCTCCCAGGTAGACAGCAATATCGTCCAGGTAAGTGGCACAAAATGCCTCCTTTCAAGCTAGGACCCTGTTAACCAACCTCTGGAAAATGCTTGGTGCATGCTTCAAGCCAAAGGGCATCACCCAAAATTGGATTTGGACCTCTGGAGTTCAGAATGCTGGCCTCTCTTTTGTCCCCTCACTCAGAGTGCTCTGCTAGCAAACCTGATGTCAGTTCAAAAATACTGAGGAACTTGACAGCACCAAGCCTGTCAAAGAGTTCATCAGCTCGTGGGATGGGGTGTGCGCCAGTCCTGGTGACAGAATTGAAACCTGGGGAGTCCACACAGAACTGAAGTTCTTGGGTGGTTCCCCATGGGACAGCATTCGGTACCAGCACCACATGGCAGGATCAGGGACTGTTGGAAGGCTCAATCACTCTTAACACCAGCATCTTGGAGACCTCCTCCTTGATACAGGACATCACACTATCTGACAACTTGTACATTTTCTTCTTTACAGGTGAACTGTCTCCAGTGTCCATCTCATGGATGCACAGGTGTTTGAGTTCAGGTTTGAGGGAGAACAGAGAGGCAAGCTGCCCCAGTAACTGTCAACAGTCGCTCTGTTGCTCTGCAGTCAGAGTAGCAGAGGGTTTGACACCTTACACTGACCCATTGTGTGTCTAGGAATATAGGAGGTCAGGGAGAAGCTCGCTCTCCTCCTTTACTCACTCATCTGTCACCAGTAGCATGCTCACTTCAGGCCTCTCAAAATGATGCTTGAGGCTAGTTATGTGGAATCCTAAGGGGCTCCTAGGGGTCTGGATATCCACCAGGTAGGTGGACTCCCCCTTTCGTTCTTTCACTTTGTATGGGCTCATCCTGCGATCCTAGAGAGCTCTGTGCTCCACAGGATGCATGACCTGTACTTTCTGACCATGTTGAAACTCCACCATAGTGGCCTTCTGGTTGTAGCAGAGCTTCACAACCTCTTGGCTTGCCTCAAGGTTGCTTTTTTCCTTTTTCCAGAAGTGATACATCAGGTTGCAGAGGGCCAGCATGCAGCTGACACATGCTGGGGAGGTTTTGTGGCAGCTTGCTCCCACTCCTACCTCATATGGCTCATAGGTCCCCCTACAGGGTGGCCATAAAGGAGTTTAAAGGGGCTAAAACCTGCTTCTTTCTGTTGTACCTTCCTGTAGACAAAGAGAAGGCATGGAAGAAGGACATCCCACTTATGTCTCATGGGGTCAGGCAGGTTGTTACATGCCCTTCAAGGTTTTGTGGAATCTCTCTACAAGACCATTGGTTTGGGGGTGGTAGGTTGTAGTGAACTTGTAGGTTACCCCACACTCATCCCACATGGACTTCCTGTATGCTGACATGAAGTTAGTGCCTCGCTTAGACACCACTTCCTTGGGGAACCCCACACGGGTAAAGATCCCCATCAAAGCACTGGCTACAACAGGTGCAGTCACTGGCCTCAGAGGGACGGCCTCTGTGTAACGGGTGGCATGGTCCACCAAGACCAGGACAAACCTCTTGCCTAAGGCTGTCTTGGGGGTCAAGAGTCCAATGATGTTGATGTCTACCCTTTCAAAGGGAGTGCCAACAACGGGTAATGGAGTTAGGGGTGTTTGTTTGCTTTTTCCCTGACTTCCCACTAGTCTGCAAGGTTGAACAGGACCTACAGAATGCATCTGAGGCTGGCAACGGGCTTGTCTTGCCCTAGATGTCCTGCCAGGGGGGGGGGGTCATGAGCCAAACCCAGTAGGAATGTCCTGTAGCACTGGGGGACTGGCAGCACATGGACTGCCCTAGGAATAGGAGCCTTAGGCTTACTATATATGAGGTCATTCTCCCAATAGGTCAGGTGATCCCCAGAGGTCTCACCTGCTACCTGGGCTTCAAGTCAATGGGAATTAAATCATAATTAACAGGTACTTACTGAAAGGGTGTCACCAATGGTCGATTAATTTAGTATTCAGAGTTTGCACCGTAAAACTGTGCAACTTGTAATGAGGACCAAGAGATGGAAGCAAAAAGTTTTAAAATGCGAAAATCAATCTTTCTTGTTTTTTCAATGAAGAAAAGAATTTGGTAATCTGTCACAGAGACAACAGAGTTCCTAGTTTTTGCTGCTTGCCAAAGAAATTGGTCAGCCTTGGCAGAGCACAAGGTGTCAAGGACACATTAGTGGTTGAATCTTCAGCAGATGATGAGATGGGAAGGAGACACAAGTAGATGAATTCCAATGCCCTTCCGTGGGAAAACATGTACATAATAGAGCTAAAATATTGCATTAACAGGGAATTGAAGCATTAGAATAAAATGTAGTTCAGTTAAAAAGTGATCTGATCCTTGTTGTGGAACATGTGCATTGCCAATGTGGCAATGCAGGTGTGGGTGTTCTTCCTAAACTGCTTAGGAAGTGATACAGCTCCCTTATAAACTACTTCTAGCTGATTAAAGAACTTGCCTTCTGCTTGATTAAAGTGTTTGCACAATAGGCACTGGGCACTGGAATGATGCGATTCTGGGCTTGGAGTGGGTTTTTTATATTTATGGATTTACCGCATTTGCCACATAATACATCATTGGCTGCATAATTTACAAATTATAATTACAAAAAATGTTGTTTTGAGTTCAAATGGATCAAGCTTTACCAAACATGTAGCAACACATATTGCTGTATAGCAAAGGGCAGCTCACAAACGTTGACTTTTCACCGTACAATTGCATATTGCTGTATTTTTGTGGTAATTTATTACTAATAGGGTGAAACCTTTGTTCTGACAGTGTTAACATATGTACAAATTACAAAATAATGAATTGATACTATCATGAAATGTGGAAACCCTGACACACAATTTAGTCCTCACATGCCGCATAATTCCGGTGCCCCTGATTATAGCTTTCCAGTTCTGAGCTGATGGTGGCAAAAACAAATAAGATGCCATTAGTTTTGGAAAAAAACATGCAAGATTTAAGAAATAGCATACAAAGTAAAATTGAGGGATCATATCGTCATTGTTCAGTGGTTCATAATGGTCCTCAATGAAGACTCAGCAGGCGAATGTAAAGGCCCTTGGGCTCACTAAATTGATTACATGCACATATAGCATTGAAAACTATAGTGATGGGATAAAGCATTCTGTGCTAAATATCAAGCGCTATAAAACAAAGTAACAGTCATAATGTAAACATAGATGCAGAATGTTTTCAAGATCTAGCCAGCTAATACCAAACAACACTTGTGTTGAATACAAACCGTAACATAGCCTGGAGATGAAATCCAGAAGGCAGCTCTTACCCCCAGACCAAACTTAACAACATTGGAGGCCTCAAAGCATGTACCACTTCAGGCAACGCTAGATATGTATGTGCTCTCTCAGCCAAGATGGCCGGCTCTGGATATGCTAACAGATCGGTGGTTACTTCGGAACCTTTTAATGTTTTGCCTTTTTAAATCATTCATAAATTTCACCCAAAAAAATAAGCCATCGATCAGTCAAGTTGTTAAAAGGTACACCACCCTAAGAATGGTGGATAACATTTTATTTTCGGATCCGTGCCGCCTTGGCCACAAGTCTCTAAACTACTTTAACAGCTTAGGAGCGAGTGTGGTACTTTTGAATGTTTGAGGCAATCCCAGGAGGCTTAGGGGCATATTTACAAGCCCTTTTCGCTACTGGAACGTCAATTTTAGTGACGTTTCTGTGGTGATACGTGCTCCGCCTTATTTACAAGGCAGCGTTAAGTCGCATAAATAAGGCACCCTTTCACGCTATACTTATTGTGAGAGGGGTGGGCCATGGGTTTACATGGGCGTTCCACTGCAACACCCAGTGATTTTGATGCTGCCCCATATTTAGAGGGTGGCGTAAATATGGGGCAGCGCCAAAACTAGGACCAGGGAAAACCTGGTCTTAAACAGGCGCAACGAGGAGAAGTGTTTAATTTCTTCTTGTTTTTGCTGTTTCCATGTGTGCTGCATTGTGCAGGATACATAGAAACAACAAAAGGCCATTGGTAGTTAATGTGCAGGAAGGTGACCCTTCCTGCGTATAAACAACCTTAAAACAAAAATAAACATTTTGTAACCTTCCTGCACATAAATAATCTTCCATTCAACACAGACACCCTTGAACTATGGTGCAAGGGGGCCTGTTTTGGCGCTAGGCCGCTAAATTTAGCACCATTGCAGGGGGAAACACAGGGGTGCACCCTATTGCTGTAAATATGATACAGACCTGCGTTTCAGAAGTGTTGGAGCGTGGCTAAGCCAAGGAGGCTAACGCCACTCTCTGCCACTTCTCCAGTACATATGCCCCTTAATGTTCCAAATGCATAAACGCTTGCAGGTGGAAGGGAAAAGACCCCAGCCTTACATGATACCAGGGCTCAGAGAGCAATACTCACAATACTATTCTAACAATTTTGTTAGCAAGTGAACTTCTCTCCTGCTCTCTGTTCCTGCTCTGGTGTTCAACTTGTACCTCTCCGCAGGAACCACACTGAAGCATCTTTGGACAAGTAGGGTGATTAGTGGCACCAATTAGAGGACCGGATAATAATGGAAAGGAGCATTGAAATGTGTCAAAGATTAAGAAAGTTGTGGAGATCAATTTGCAGGCGATAGAAGATCATTCAGAGAACTGGGTCATTTAACAATAGGAGTCCGATTGTAATGCGTCTAACTGGAGCAATGGCTAAGGGGAGGAGTGATTATTAACTGAAGCAGACTAATACCAGCAGAGAGATCAATCAAAATTAGGCAAAGGTGACTATGTCGGCAAGTGAGGCGATTAATATGAACAGGAACAGTAGAATGGAAATAAGGCTTGATGACTGCAAGAGTGAAGTGTGCTACTTAATAGAGGCGATTATCAATTTATGATAGGAGTTGGGCATTTAATGATAGGAGTAGGTCACTGCTGGGGAGGAGAGATTGTCTAATGTAAGGAATAGCAACAAAAGAGAGATGGGAACATGATAACAGTTGGTGGCTATTTAAGGAGGAGGGATGAGGTTTTCTGTTCCAGTCCAACCACTGTCTGATGAACATTATTAACAATCGATTTCTCTGGTCTTCTTATATTTAAAACACCTGAGGTCACAAACCGAAGTCAATCATATCTCTAGCTCAGTCTTGCATATTAGGCATGAAGTCCATCGTTGGATGATAGGGTTTTATTGAACACTTCAGACCTCAATAATTGCAACATCAGCCCAACTGCATTTCGCAACATGTCTGTCTCAGTTATTATATCTTTGCATGCAATCGCGATATTAATGTTTTAGAAAATAAGCAGTGGAAGAAATTTGGAGGAAAATGTTAAAGACTGCACCGTTGCATCTTGGGTCATCGAAAGCTTTTGCTTAACGTATTAAATCATTAGTGTTCTGTGTGCATTCAGACAGAAGTTGACTTGAAAGGCTGTGAGTGTGAGGAACAGAGTGAGCTCTGTAAACAGGAAAAGAGGAAGGGAAGGCGAGGAAACACAAAATAACTGTCACCCATTTCCCTTCTAATCTCAGCTGATTACTGGTGGACTCGAAGATGCAACAATGGGGCCTTTCTCAGGCCCACCAAGGCCTGCATCCCTTCCCAACACAAATGAGAGCTGGAAACAGTGAACCCACTCTTCCCTAGTGGACAGAGTGCCAAAAATTATATTCTCAGGAAGGCCGTTTTTCTTCTCTTCAACCCTCAAACAAAGCCTGAAAAGAACAGCGCTTCCCAGTGATGATGACCCCTGCCCCCCGGAAAGGGCCCAAACCAAGCATTCAGGTCCCAACAGCCTCGTGGGAAAGCAGTTTAGGGTGGATGCGAGTTTATTCTCCTTCTCTTTTCATTAAACCTTGGCCCAAATATCACCAGCTAGCGAGCTGGTGGGCACTCAATGCTTTTGTCTAGCTGTCATATTTCTTTTGCTTTCCATTTGTTTTTGCAGTGAACCGGAATAGCTATCTCTACAGACAGCAAAACCAGGAACTGGGAGGATGCAAGGGGTCTGAATGCAACCTGCCCTTTTCATTTTTCATTTTGTCATGATTCTTCGGTAATGCATTTTCTGTTCTGTTTTTCTTTAATTTGAGAAGACATTTAATGAACATAAATTGGTAGGATTTACGGGTCCCAAACATTGTCAATATTTCGTATTTTAACCCAGCAAATGTTACCCACTTCTACACTTTTTAGGTCTAGGTTTTGGCAATGCAGCTGTCAAACAGACCTCCTGCCTAAAATATACGTATAGTGGATTTTAGATCCAAGCTTTCAACCACTGGATTTCATTGACGAGCTTCTTTCAGCCATTAGCTTGAAACTTTGTCAACCTGTCTTGGCTCAGCCCAGTGGATTATTAATCTCACTCCTAATGCTGTTAGCTGTTTAGACCTCTACTCTAGTGCTTGATTTGAACTGCATGGAGGCTGCTTTACCACTTTGTCGTCTCTCTCTCTCTGCTTGCTCCCTTTAGAGCAGGGTCACTGGAATTATGTGATTGTGTGGCAAGGGCGTTGATTGCATAATTGTAGATTTACAGCATTTGCCACACTATCCATCACATGCTACATAATCGGCAGATTTTAATAAAGTAAATTTGTGTCTAGCTCAAACGGTTCAAAAATTTACAAAAAATGCAGCAATGCATGTTCTGCAATGTCACAAAGTAATTCCAACAGCTTATGTATATTTGTAAATTGGTGCATAGTATTCAGTAGTGTGTCTGTTTAATAAATGTATTCTTACTTTTATAAAGCAAAGGACAGGCTGCACAATCAATTATTGAGTGTTATTTTTGCGTACCTGCAAATGGCGATTACTAGCTCACACCACCTCCCTTGAGTAAGCCTCAGACTTCTCTGCAACGCTACCCTCTGAGAGTCACGTGCTACAATTGGGTGTTTGGTTCCCAGTGAAGGATAAATTTAGTCATGTTATTTGTGCAGGCCTCACAGATGCTGCCTCATTTTCTAACAGTGCCACATTATGCTAGATAAGGAGATTTGCATAATATGGCCTCCGTGTCGTGCCATAAAACTTGCATTTTCTTGCAGCATAATTTAGTAAACCTGACACACAATTTAGTCCTCACATGCCGCAAAATTCCGGTGCCCCTGGTTATAGCCTTCCAGCTCTGAGCTGATGGTGGCAAAAACAATTAAGATGTTATTAATTTTGGAAAAACAAGCAAGATTAAAGAAATAGCATACAACTATGTAAAATTCAGGGATCATATCATAATTGTGTAGTGGGCCATAATGGTCCTCGATGAAGACTCAGCAGGCGAATGTGTAAAGGTCCTTGGGCTCACTAAATTGATTACATGCACATATAGCATTGAAAACTAAAGTGATGGGATAAAGCATTTTGTGCTAAATATCAACTGCTATAAAATAAAGTAACAGTCACAATGTAAACATAAATGCAGAAGGCTTCCAAGACTTAGCCAGCTAATACCAAACAACACATGCATTGAATACAAACCGTGACATAGCCTAGAGATGAAATCCAGAAGGCAAATCTTACCCCCAGACCAAACTTAACAACATTGGAGGCCTCACACCATGTACCACTTCAGGCAACGCTAGATATGTATGTGCTCTCTCAGTCAAGATGGCCGGCTCTGGATATGCTAATAGACATTTGGTTGCTTCGGAACCTTTTAATGTTTTGCCTTTTCAAATCATCCATAAATTACACAAAAACAAATAAGCCATCGATCATCAGGCTGTTAATAGGTACTCCACCCTAAGAATGGTGAATTGCTTTTTATTTTCAGATCCATGCCGTCTTGGCCATTAGTCTCTAAACTACTTTAACAGTTTAGGAGCGAGTGTGGTACTTTTTAAAGTTTAAGGCAATCCCAGGAGGCTTAGGGGCATATTTACAAGCCCCTATTGCTACAGGATTGTTACTTTTAGTGACGTTGCTGCGGTGATATGTGCTCTGCCTTATTTACAAGGCAGCGTTAAGCCGTGTAAATAAGGCACCCTTTCACGCTATACTTAGCGTGAAAGGGGTGGGCAATGGGTATTACGTGGGCGTTCCACCGCAACACCCATTGGTTTTGTTGCTCCCCCATATTTAGAAGGTGACGTAAATATGGGGCAGCGCTAAAACTAAGACCAGGGAAAACCTGGTCTTAAACAGGCGCAACGAGAAGAAATGTGTAACTTCTCTGTGTGCCTCATTAAGCAGCACACTAAGAAGTGGCAAAACACCCGTTAAAGATTGTTTATGAGCAGGAAGGGAGACCTTCCTGCACGTAAATATTCTTCCATTCAACGCAGACACCCTTGTACTATGTACTTGAGCTAGGTTGCTAAATTTGACTAAATTAAAAAATGTACAAAAAATGCAGCAATGCATGTTGCTACGCACTGAAAGGTACTTTTGCAGAGGACGGCTGGTCACTTTTCTTTTCCTTATTTCTATATTGTGATGGTATACTGGTACTAATGAGTTGCAACCAATGCCAAAACAGTGTTAACAAGTGTAAAATGGCGAAATAATGAAGTAATACTATCACAAAGTGTGCCAAATTTTGACACATAATTTGCCTTTTCTTGCCACATAATTTACTCAACCCTGCTACATAATTTGCCACCCCTGCTTTACAGTGTCTATGCCTATTAAACTAAGACAACAGGGCACATGTACTAGAAACGGGCAGAGCACTGTGCTATGCCAAATTAGTAACGTCAAGTTTTATCCGTTTCAAAGCGCAGGGATGCATCGTATTTCCAAAAATACGGTGCACAACTGTGGTTCTCATAACGCTTCCACTAAAGAAGCTACCTAGTGCCAGCACAGGCACTTTAGCACCATGTTGCAAGGGTGCCTGCTCTGTAGGGGTGATTTTTTATGTGCAGGAAGGGACACCATCCTGCACATAAACAACCTTTACAGTCAATTATCTGTTTTTATGTGTGCTGCAGAAAGCAGCACAAATGGGAAGAGCAAAATACAAGGAGAAATGAAAAGTTTCTCATCGTATCACCTGTTTAAGACTTCGTATTTCCTGGTCTTATTTTTTATGCTGCCCCATACCCTGTAGAGATGGGGCAACATCAAAATGTAATGGGTGTTGTTGCAGCAGAATGTCCACAGCAATACTCATTGCATGCCTCATTTACGCCAAGTGCTGAATGACTATGGGGCATATTTACAAGATGCCATTAAGCCACGACAAGTGGCATAATGCTGCCTTGTAAATAAGGTGAAGGACTTAATGCCACCAGAACATCGATGTTCTGGTGGAGTTAACTCCTTGTACATATGCCCCAGCATGCTTTAGCACACCAAATCCAGACTCTTCTGTGCCCAAAACTATATGCTGGTTGCAGCAGTAATGACTGCAGACCCAAATTAGTTACTGTCAGTACAGCTACACAATCAAATATGGCAGTGTAACTGTGTATTTTGTCTGTTATGGGACCCTCTGAAGTCGGATGCCAAAAACGATACTCATAAGGTCGAATACTCAAAATAACAATTTTCCTTGACACCAGAGCCTTATTAGAATTGGTTTATGTGAGCATTATATCTGGTAAAACAGTTAAATAAATTCTGCAAGGAAGAAAGTTGAGGATACCGTTCCATTATTTTTCCAGTTCAATCAATAGAGAATATATAACGGGTGACTTTGTAATATGGTTCATGAATCTATCAAGAGGTTCTGGTGTGTTAATAAAGGGCTGAGTCGTCTATAAATTTCACCAGAACCCAAGGCGGAAATATTGAACCATACAACGTGTGTTATACTTATGTATTCTATATAGTTCATATGTATTTTGGAATAGTTGACTTTAAAGGGGTGTTTTCTTCAAGTGCTGATAACAATGAGCACTGATTGCAATGAGAAAGTTTAGATTTTGATTACCTTTACTGAATAAATGAATGAGAAAACAATAGACAATAACAGGACCAGGGGATTTATGTGATTCACCCGCTGCAGCATTTACCACATAATTATTGATTTACAGCATTTGCCACAGAATTTGCAAATTTCCCAAAATATGCTGGGGCTTATTTACAAGCCCCTTGTGCAACTGTTTGGTCCCTTTGTCCATATTAAAAGTGACGCACCGACAGCACAAGTGGCTTGTAAATAAGCACCGCTGTTTCTCACTGTAATGATTGAAAATAAGAGCATGTGCTACATAACTTGTGCTTTGCTGAATAATTTAGATAACTTTTCAGCTTGAATTGGAACTTTCTGTCGCATAATTCTAGTAGCATTGGCAATGATAAAACTCTGCAGAATAGCTTGGGGGTTCTCATTATGTTGACAAAGCTATATATTTCACGGAATAATTGATATATTACTGCATTTTGTTCAATAAAAGCACCTGAACATGTTGTATACAATGAAATAAACTGTATACAACAGCTCGAACAACTGACAATGTTTTAGGCCTGGTTTAATGTCTGGTAAATCTCATGTCAACACAATAACATTCAACATTCTATATACAACAATCACTAGACCAAGTGGGACTTTAACCCCCTTCTGTAAATAACTTGCTGTGCCCAGCCTCATTTGGCAATTAGTATTGTGTAGGGCACTTCACTTTTTTCGATCAAGGATGTTTACACTGATCTGTTAAAATTCTTCATTGATGATATGTATAAGAAAGTTGAACTCAACATCCGTTTGCTGCTCCACTAGGCACACATATGAAATTCAGAGCATCTGGGGGCTCCACATCAGCTCCTATTAGGCAATCAGTGTCCTGAGAGCAGCTGTCCCATTGAGACAGCTGTAACTCTCAGCACCACAAAAAGGCATCTCAATGGCTGACAGAACCCCAACATGTATTCATCTCCTTTCAAGTTCTTCTTACGACATATAAAAACATGGGGCTGTGTCTTAGGGGCAATGTGTGTTTGTTTCCATATCTGAGGCTCTCGGCCCAGTCTCCAGAATCTCCTTTTTTCCCCCATCTCTCCAATGGTTAATGGCAGAAATTACTCTAAAGGAAATTCAGTAAATCTCCACAGTCTGTACGTCCGGGATAGTCATGTAAGTTTTAATAGGTGCTAAGCCAATCTTACGTGTCTGTATTGGGGGTGGGTGCTGCAGTTCTGCTCAGAATGCTACTGGTGGACAGGTCAGTCTAGGCACTGATGCATGTTTGTGTAGCTTCATCAGGATCTGCCACTCCTTGTTCATCAGGTATGGTTTCCATTGAAACTTTACTTGTTAGATTATAAAAGGATCGTAGTGTCATTTAAATGTGATAGCAGATGGTTCCAGTATGCATACAATGGAGGTCTGCCCACCAAATTTAAAAGCAGGCAGACCTTAGGTTAAATCACAGAGTAGAATACTTCATCTCCGCTGTGATTAAACCCGTCCGACGTACATGAGAAGTAAGGGCCTTTAGAGGCAGACCTCTAATTCTGCCCACTTAATTTAGATGGCCGGATAAGAGGTCAGTTTTCACTGTCTGCCACCGCCAAGAAAACCCATAGCAAGGGCAGCATTTAAAATGTTTTTTTTGTTTAAATCCCGAAGTGTTTTTTTTTTTTTTTTAAATAAAAACAAAAACAGTTTAGTGAAGGGTTTTATCATGCTGACTGAGCCCTGCACCAAACTGTAAACAGTATTGACAGAAACCACAGTAATGGCTGTTCCTTCCAATGCTTTAGAAATGACCACCAGCTTGGTGCCCATTTCTAAACTAGGCAGGCAGCACCTCTGTCATGGCCATGGAGTATTTACTCAATCTCCCTGATGGAGAAACTGGCCACCCGCCTATGTATAAATTATTTAGCTGGGCAACACAATATTGCATATTTCTGTTCATGAACAGCACATTGGCACCATGTGTTCTATCATGGATCCACTGAAGAGCAACACGTGTTTTTAGAATTACTACAGAGACGTGCAAGGCACAATAATGTTCTGAGCTTGGAAGCTTATCTCCTCGGCCCATGCCAATATCATCCTAGGAGTGGAGGCTGCAATAGGAAAGCCTCAGGGATATAGGCTCCTGCTGATGTCAGCCGTAAGGTGTTCCCTCTCCCTCTACGATTTATTTCCATCCAAATAGAGAAGGGTGGTAGCGCTAAGGCAATGGCAGGGGTAGAGTAAGGCTTGAGCCATGTCTCGGTCAAAAACCCTTGGTCAGGATTGACCGAGTTGAGTAAATCCCATACCTCTGTGGCATGTTTAAGGAGGGATCTCACATTACATAAAACCCCCTTCCATCCTTTGATGGTCCTGTTAGGCACCTTTTCAGGTTCCGGGGAAGGAGAAGAAGCATCCTTAAGGGTAGGAGGACGTAGAGTAGAGCTGCATACCGATGTTGCATTACTACTAGGGGTGCTGCATTGGAAATTACAGTGAATGCATGAGAGAGAGCCTTCAGGCGTAGGCCAGGACCGCACATTGTTCTTGCCCACAGGGGGGTATGGCACTGTCCTTAATTCATGTAGTGCCTTGTGGGAGTAAGAGATACCTTTAATTAATGCGGACTCTGAGGAGGAACCGGCAGCGTTCCTGGCTCCAGGCGGCATACTGGCGCAGGCAGACTTGCCTTTGGTGCACCGTCGGTGCACCACCAGTGCGTCCGCTACTCGTCAAGCAGGGCATCTGGTTTTATGAAGGTGGATTGTGGCCACTAGACGGCCAACCTCCCTCTAAACCGGAAGTCGCCTTTTCCTCACTCCACTCAAGCGGGACGTGACCCGTGGTGGACCGGGGAGGGGCAACCCAGCCAAGGAACGACAAAGGAGAAGTCAAGGGTAGGTAAAAGCAATTAAAACTGTGCAAATATATGCTTTGCAAATTTTAAACTGAGCAATTAAAGTGCAGTTTCATAATGTTAAAATGCATTATCCACAAGCAGGGAGCATGAGAGGGTCTCACAAGGGAGATTGGTAGGGGTACTAAGTGAGAGAAATCACAATATTTTGTAAAATAACCGACATTTTTGAAAACTTTCAAAACAGAGAGAGGGAGGAAGTGAGCATGTGTTTTTGTCTCTGTGTTTGTAGAAAGTCTTGTTGAAATCCGACAGGCACCTCACCACACCAGACTGAAAGCACCTGTACCCATCTATTTACTAGAACAGGCTTTTACTAGGGGGGTGTAAAACCCCAAACACCCCACTGATGCTACGCCACTGCCTGGAATACAGGTTTGAACCCATCGCTCTGGTGAAGCAGAAAGAAATATGTGTTTACAAGGTTTTCTGCAACTATCATTTATGAATGAAAAATATTAGGCCCGAAATGTATTTTCCCCGGGCTGCTCAGGAATAGGTGTGCTAGTGAAATTCATGTGTGTGTTGAATTTATTCTGATATCAGGTTTCTGTTGCAGGTGGAGAAAGTTGTCTTTTGTAGTTAGAATAACTTCTTTTGTTTAGGAGAGTTAGGCTTGAGAGGGTGTGATACAAATGAGCAAAGAAAACTGATAATTGAGAGATGGTGTTCTTTCTCATTGAGGGAGACCTGGGAATCAAGGTCATCGAGCCAGGAGCTGGGAGCACCGACATCGCAAGGAAAATCACCTATGAGAAGTCTCTAGCAGAATGAGGTGATCTGTGGGTGTGTTTCATGTTTTGTGATTATGTATTAGGGACAGTGACTGGGTGGAGTCGAGGAGATCGAAGGAGAGAGAAGGAGCATCTTAGAATGAGCTCCGTAGCTTTGGCTACCTGGCTCATACAAAGTGAGTGTACTTCACATGCTGATGCCTTTTTCCTGCTCTTGCTTGGGAAAAGCTAAGTTGGGGTGTCATGATAGGCTTAGTGTAGGGACAGACTAATGTTCTTTATTCATTCACAGATGAAGAAAGATCTTGACGTGGGGGCAATCATTGCCTGTGTTCTGCTTCTGGAAATTGTCATAAGGTTAGGGTGATTTTAAAGTGTAGTAAGGAAGTGGGCTGGAAACATTACCATTAATGAGTGACCATTAGTTACTTTAGAAGTGGAGATCTCCAGCAGTCCATTCAAATGAGGCCAGTTGTACCATGCTTTCATTTCTCACTGCCTCCAATAAAGAGCAAAACATATTTCTAACTAGAAGAGAATTTGCACTAGGGCTCAAGAAAAGTATTGCTTGGTTAGATAGGGCTTATTGCTTCTCCAGGAGATATGAGTCATGCTGTGCTGCCAAATGCTTCATGCAGCACAAATAAACGGATAAATGCTTCAATAATCAGTATTCACTGGTAATTATTCTTGGGTGCATTTCATTCCGTTCAGTTGGCTATTCGGTACTACAAGAGACAAGAACAATCATGAGCAAATTAGTTTTCATCAGCCCCAGAGATGAGACCTAGACTGAACAACCATACAATAGCCCCTCTAAATGAATATCTAAGCAGCTTCCCTCACGAGTTGAGTAATTGAGGGTCCTAGAATGGGACTGCATATTAGGAACCCAGACAACAAGCACACAAATGATCATGAATTATATGAAAGAGGTAGAACAGGCACATCGACTGTAGGACTTACAGAGTTCTGCTGAAAGGTCTGCGGCCCTTACCAAAACACGAGTAAGGATTTTTGTAAAACCTACATATTTAAAGTCTGCTCGTCACTGCTTGCTCTGATGACATTCTACCCAAAAGAACTGAGACCTTTAAAGCTCAATCCAATGGAGACTAAAAAACACCCACTTTGATCCAGGAAAGACATGATCTTACTTTGTCAGTCTGTGCAACACTTTGCCGCACATTGAGATTTTTCTGTCTCAAACAATTCTATTGACCAGGTTCCTTATAGGGATTTAAAAAAAATCTGAAATCTGCATGAATAACTTGCCACCCAGAGGTATATTTTCCCACTAGAGTTTATCTTAGAGTATCCAGGTTTGTTTCACTGTTGAACCATTGGAAAGCACTGTATGAAAAAACAGCTAAGTCATAAGGTCGCTAGCCTATTTGACTGGGCCAGTAATCAGTGCAATGTAAGCAGACTTACATTTACTGAATTCGAAAATCATCGTCGCAACGGGATCTTTAGATCCACCATGGCTAGAATTATATGGCAAAGAATAATTCATCTACAGGTCTGCATCTGATAGGCAGAAGCTGGCAAGCCAGAGGCGGGAAAGAATGGGGTGGAATAAAATATTTTAAATAAAAGGCAGGGGCATGCATGGATTGAAAACCTATAACAAGAAGAATCTATAGTTTCTGAGGAGCAATGAACCGAAACTCTCACTGTTTATATGTGGCAGTTTAGAAGATCTGTCAGAAAGAAGTGAGCTGACCACCATCCACGATGCTTTGGTCTTGGTCCATGAGGAGATCTGTACTAAACTCCATGACAGTATGTGACAATAGTAAGCACTTCTGAAATGAAAAATAACACTCTGACTCCCAAACCCCAAAGTACCCAAAAGTACCCAAAAGGCTCCATGAATTTCCAGCATCATAAGTATACATGAAAAACAGATTCTTAAACATCACTTCCCAAGGATAATGGATAGTCATACTTGACACTCATTTTAATCTATTTGTGCAGATGTCATAAGAATGAAAAACAGTTATTCTCCTGTTGATGCACACAAAAAAAGACAATTTGACAGATTCTCGTGAAGATTATTAAGGACTGTGGAACATCATAATACCAGGGTAGTGGAAATGACATAACACACCATTTGAATATGATGACATCATAATGTTGACCACCCAGTCCCACAATTTGCCTGCTAAAAGCCTCCTATTTACAGCTGACTGGTTAGCAGAAGAGGGAGGGCAAAGATTAGAAACGACAGAATAATAAAGGCTAATAAATTCCTGTTTACTTTCTCTTTATGCTGCTTTCAATCAATCAATTAATCAGGGGGTGTAAAGCACGCTACTCACCCATAAGGGTCTCGAGGCAATGGGGGAGGAGGGGTGCTGCTCCGGTTCAGCCAAAGAGCCAGGTCTTGAAGGTGTGCAGAGTGGGGGAGCGAGCCCTGAAAGCAATGGTAATAATGGAATTGCAAAGGGCAGTTACTATTCCTGGTCAAGCAGTCTCTGCAGAGAAACATAAACACTCAGAGCAATTCTATATAAGACTACTTCACGCCAGTAAAAATCCGAATTTAAAGGGTTTCTGGTCCCTCGTGAACGGATGAACAAATGGTCAGAGGGGACAAAGTAGTGCAATTATCTCAGAAGAAGAATGGACATCCTTCCTAAATATTCACTTTGAACCCACAGATAATTGAGTCATCTCACCTGTCAATCGGACAAAAATGGCATCTTCAACTAAAACAGTTCTTTGCACCAACTGTAGCCCATCACAGTTGTGATCACCTCTGAGGAAGGTGGCCAACTCCTGGATGGCACCATCTGGACAGTACCGAAAACAGACAACGAAGTCTCCTCCCAATAACGGGACATACAGCATCTGGACAATAAAGTCCTGGAAGTAATGGTAACATGAATAGCACACATCATAACCAAAAGTCATTCAGATGGGGCTACCAGGTCAAACAGACTACCACAGGCTCTTTTTAAACAGCACACTGTGTTTTGGGCGGAAGCTAGTAACCATATTCAATTAATGTCAGACCACATCATTGATACCACACTCCTGGTGTGGGGCTATAAAACATCCAATTTATAAAGGAGGCACATGATCAGACCCAAAAAAGTATAGGCTGGTAGCCTTGCTTGGCATCAATGCCAAATATTACGCTAGTCTGTTGTTGGAAGATCTCTCACTGTGGGCTACTCATAAACATCTACTCCTCTTTAATCCGATAGGATTTGTGGCAAAATCAGGAACCCCATCCAATCTACTTGCAATATCAGTCCTGATGGACAAAGCAGCATCTTCAAAATCTGTAATACACTCCTGCTTTATCGATTTTATGGTGGCGTTTGATCGTGTGCCAAGGGGGCTACTGTAGTCCAACTACAGAAATGGGGGATAACACGTCCCCTATTGGTGGCCATCATCAAGCTTCATATCAGCACATAGATCTGCATTAAATTGGGCGAAGGAGCACATATCTCGAGGAAAATACAAACATCACGTGGAGTGAAACAGGAGTGTGTGTTGGCACCCCTGCTCTTCAATCTCTTAATTTAGGATCTATCACAATCCCTCGACAACATCAACAGTCACTCTCCAAAAATTTATGGCAATCGGGTCAGTAACCTGCTGCATGCAGATGATTTAGTATTGTTCAGTCACACCAGAGTAGTCCCTCCGTGGCTTCTTGACCAACTTTGTATTTACACATCTGCAAACAATCTGGAGGTGAACCTGATGAAAAAGGTGGTAACCTATGGGAGAAGAAAATACAAAGGAGAAAGATGGTTCTACAAGAGAAAACGCATTCAAATGGAACACTCCTAGAAATACTTAGGATTCCATATCGATACGAGGTGTTCCATCATAAAGCAACACCAAGAAGTTGGAGCTAAAGCTCTGATGTTACAGGCTATCTGGCCCAAGTCTGTCCAGACTAACAACAGCTATGAGGACAAAAATTCCCCTCTCTCTAACCCATGGCCTGGAAATTATGCTGGTAAAATAGTGCAGCCTGTTGAACAAACTCATTGCAAGTAGTTACAAGCAAGAACTTAGACTACTGAAACCTCATCCTCTTCCCAGGTCAGACTTGAATTTGGCCTCCTAGATCAGCGGACGGTAGGGGCAGATGCCTATCTAAAACTGTGTAATAAGCTATGAAAATCCAGACCAGTTAGCCTTGAGGTATTGCTGTGGCAGAAATTACTGTCAGCCAACTAGGTCAAAAACATTGCTGACACTTAGAAGACCCTTCAGCTCTTAGAAGCAAAAGAATTTTGGGATACCAACCCAACTGGATAATAATATTTATGTTCATCAAGTTGGGTGAGTGGCCCTTCCTTAACTATCTAGCCAGTTGGCGTTGCCCCAGTAACAGCACAACCTGCAGGGGCTGTGGAACTAGCAAAGAATCACTTGAACACATAGTATGCCTCTGTCCAGCACTGCTCAAAGAGCGCAGGGTTAACCTACGAGGAGAATAAAAAAAAAGGTAGTATTCGCACCTGTCGACAGGCTATCATTGCGTCCTTGAATCGAGACAACACAGTGCTCAATATTCAGTTTACTAAGTTTGTTGTGAGCACAGAAAAAAGGTTAGGTCTGCTAGAGGACCAAAACATAGACTCCCGCAATCCTGTCTTGGGCATTCTTCAATCTGCACCCTGATAAGTCCACTTCTTGTACAGACAAACAGTTCCACAGCATTATATATTTTATTGTCATTTTTAGCTGCACATCTAAAGTCACATTCCTTTTAGGCTTTGCAGGACTTTGTATTTTATTGTCATTCCATGCAGTTATAATGGAGACATAAATGGTCTTCACTCAGCAATCCAGGCACTTGCACTTTACATTGGTGATTTCATTGACGACTGTACTGGGGATTACATGTTTTAGCAAAACTATTTAATTAAGAAATATGTCTCAACAGGCACTTTAGTGCTTAGAGGCAGCTAAACAATCTAGCATTAACTGCAATGGGCACCATTTAATTTTTTTAATAATATTTATAAAAAAGCGATTTAAAAACTATTGTACAGTTCAGTGAACCAAGCACGGAGTCACTTCTCAGATTTGGACCTGAGAGAGTGGAATAATGCAATAATCTTATGGAAACATGCATGTTTTATTTATGTATTCTTATATATTTCTCTCTAATCGACCTTATGAGCTACTGTGCTTATGGCTGTCCATGTTTTAACAATTGTAATTATTTTTTTTATTAATCGAACAACAAACTTATTTTTTTTGTTTAAGTATTTTTATTACGTTTTCCAGAATAACAAGAAAAAACAGTAAAACAAAAAGATAACATTAGCATTATCCAAACAATAGAGCAAAGTACAAATAATATATGAGCAAATAATTTAGAAATACAATAGTGTTAAATGCTTCTAGAAAAAGAGGGGAGAAATGAAAGTAAAGAAGGGAGAGAAAAAAAGAAAAGAAAAGAAAAAACATAAAAGAGAAACAGGAAGAGGGTAAAAAAAGTGGCTGGGATAAAATATGATGGCAATGAGAACCAAAAGGAAAAAGAAAGAAAAGAAGTATTTAACAAAGGTGCATGTGAATCAAGATAAGTTGTGAAAGGTAACCAAAGAAGATCAGATTTAATTTTCTGGGATAAAGTGGAAGAAGAGATAGTAGCAATTCTATGTTCATCACAAATGAAATTCCACCAACTCAAGAAGGATAATTTGGAGCTATCTTTCCAACATGACATAATAACCTTAAAAGCTAATGCTACAAATAGGTCAAACAATAAAGATATAGGAGTACAGCCATCAAAATCAGGTGAAGATGGACCAAGAAAAATATTTTGCAATGATAACAGTATATTAAATTTCAAAATTGTCATACAAGTAGTCCAAATAGAGCGCCAAAAACTCAAAACATTAGCATACTCATAAAGTTGATGCTTTAATGTTCCGGGAAAATTAGAGCAAGACCAACATAAGAGAGATGCGTCGGCGGAAAACTTGGATATACAACCAGGAGTTAGCACTGCTCTGTTATAAATAAAGTAGAGCGATTGAGTAATACGTGCAGCAGCTGAGATTTTGAATAACTTAGACCATATTTTGTCCCAATCAGAGACAGGTATTAGAAAAGATAAGTCAGTTTCCCAAGCTAATTCTGTAGGGGATTTAGGTCTTTCATCAACATGTAATAATAAGAGTTTATAAACATAAGCCGCTTTAGGTTTATGGTCTTGAGAAATATTATAAAGCTGTGTAGGTGGAGTTAGTGAGGTGGGAACAATGGAGAGGTCCAAGGTAATTAAGTGAGACTGCATAGCTGTAGATATTAAGATACATTCATCAAAGAATGTATCTGGCGAATGATATTGCATTTCTAATACAGAAAAGGGAATGACAGAATTCTGATGGATGAGTTGATGGACAAAGATGATTCCCTTCTCCTTCCAATGTTTGTAGTAGAACGATTTACTTTTGTATTTAATGTATTTGTTGTACCAGATGGTAGAGGATAAAAAGCATTGGGGAGGGTCAAGGCCATCAACAAATATGTTACATAAGAGGTTTTGGGAGTATTTTAAAATAGGATTATTTGCTATGAATGTACAGTTAGACATGTAAATTATATTGCGAAAAGAAAACTCTTTTAGTAAGGATCATTCAAAAGAAATCCATCTAGGCATAGGAGTGTCACCAAACTCATAGGACAAGGCAAAAAATTGTCTAAATGCAGAGTGATATGCCTTGAAATCAGGAAAGCGCACACCTCCTTCAGATTTAGGGCGTTTGAGCTTTGTAAGGGAAATGCGTGGGTGCCTTTTATTCCAAAGGAATTTTGTACAAATAGAGTTGATTTGTGAAAAATAGTGTAGAGGGATTCGAAAAGGTAACATAGATAGTGTATATAAGATATGAGGAACAATCATCATTTTAATGGTGTCAAGTCTACCCCACCAAGACAAATGAAGAGGAGACCAGGAAAGTAAAAGAGATTGAATCTTATTAATTAATGCATTAAACGTATGCTTAATTGTAACAGGTAAAGTAGCGGAAAACCAAATACCAAGGTATTTTATTTTAGTAGGACACCAAGTGAAATTAGTATCCTTACACATATATTGGTAGTATAGGGAATTCAACAGTAGTACTTTTGTTTTTGAAAAGTTCAACTTATATCCCGAAATGCTGGAATATAATTTAACCTCTTCCAAAAAGTGAGGGAGGGAAGTGAGAGGCCTAGACATATAAACTAATATATCGTCAGCATAAGCTGGCATTTTG
This sequence comes from Lissotriton helveticus, assembly GCF_964261635.1. NCBI lineage: Eukaryota > Metazoa > Chordata > Amphibia > Caudata > Salamandridae > Lissotriton > Lissotriton helveticus. The sequence goes on from NC_136061.1 coordinate 2,074,513,631, forward strand.
GTTTAGAAAGAGTTATGTGTGAGGCCAGAAATATGTGAGTAAACACGGATACGCCCAAGTAAAGGTTCCAGGCATAAAAAAAATATCAAGGGAGAAAGAGGACAACCTTGACGTGTACCTCCTGATAGGGAAAAGAATTTAGAGAAACGGTTATTTACATAAATACTAGCACGGGTGAGAATATAACAATTTAATATAAGAAATAAAATTGGGCCTGAATCCAAACCATTGAAGTGTTTTGAACATGTAGTGCCAATTAATTCGGTCAAAAGCCTTTTCGGCATCCTGGGATGGTGCTGCTAGAGGGAGCTTACATTTTTTACCTAAGGAAATGATATTAGCAAACATTCGAGCATTATCTGCAGCCAATCTGCCTTTAATAAAACCCGCTTGATCAGTTTTAACCAGTAATGGAATAACATTCTTAAGACGAGTGGCAAGAATCTTTGCGAATATCTTACAATCATAATTGATTAAAGAAATAGAGCAGTAATTTTTGCAAAGGGAATGGTCTTTATCAGGTTTGGGGATAAGAACAATCAAGGCTTCCATAAAGGAACCAGAGGCTTTGGATTCAGCAATAAAAGAATTAAAAAGAGCCAAAAGTTTGGGAATGAAAATAGATGAAAAGGCGGAGTAAAATTCAACAGATAGGCTGTCCGGTTCTGGTGCTTTTGACCTCTTTAAAGATTTAATAGCATCAGTTACCTCCTGTAAAGTAACATCTCTCTCCAATGAGTCAAATTCATCAGGTAGGGAAGGGGGTGAGGGGAGGCCAGAAAAGAAGGTATCTAAATTTTGGGGAGAGGGGTTCGTATCATCAGAATATAGTGATTGGTAGTACTCATGAAACACATAAGCAATGTCCTCATCCGATGAAGCAAGGGTATTATTAGATTCATTTAAAATGGGTCCAATATTTTTACGTTCAGATTTAATTTTTAAGTAGTTGGCCAACATCTTAACAGCTTTATTTTGACCTCCATGATATTTAGATTTTATTTTAAGAAGGACATTACATGCATCAACGGTAGCCAATTTATTAAGCTCGGATTTGGCTTTAATCAGTTCATGAAGTGATGAGGGGGATTTAGAAGTGAAATATGTATGTTTCAAAAATTTCAGTTGCAATAATGCTGCATATTTAGTTTGAGTAGTTTTCTTCTTCCTCGCAACATATGCAATAGTGGAAGATCGGAAAGAGGCCATAAAGGCATCCCAATTGTTAAAAGTAGAGGTGTCAGAGGGGTTATTAAGAGTGAAAAATTCATTTATAGATTTAGTAGCTTCTGTAATGAAAGGGGTATCAGACAATAAAAAAGTATTTAACTTCCATTTGCTCAATTTGGGGGAATTTACGGAGACGTCTAAAACAGAAATCACAGGTGCATGGTGAGAAATGAAAATAGATCCAATCTCCGATGACAAGAGCGATGGGAGAAGGGATTTACCATTTAAAATATAATCAATTCTAGAACGAGTATGGTGAACATTCGAAAAAAAGGTAGATTCAAGGGAATCAGGGTTACAAGCTTTAAAAGTATCATATAATGAACAAGAGGCAATAGCAGATTGAAAGGATTTGTGGGATTTATCCAGATTAAATTTACAATTGGATTGTCTATCAGAGAAGGGATCTAGCCATTGAATAATATTACCAGCAATTACAACATTCTGACAGTCAATAGAAGCAAGTCAGATCTTGATAGAATACCAAAATTCAGGATCAGGTCTGACTGGGCCAAAAATGTTCAAAAGAACGAATTCTTTATTTTGTATAACAACTTTAGCCATTACCTATCGTCCATCAGTATCGTTGCGTGAAGACAAAATCTGCACTTGGAATGATTTATGAAACAATATTGCAACACCCCCCTTATTACCAATTAAAGTAGAAAACACAACTTGACCCACCGATTGTCTCCTTAACTTGAGTGATTCAGTGTCATTACAATGCGTTTCTTGAATAAAGGAAATTTGAGCATTTAATTTTGATAAATGAGAAAGTAACTTTTGTCTTTTGACGGGGTGTCCAAGACCACAAACATTCCACGTGACAAGATTACACCTAATGGAGGATTGGGAGGGTAATACATGGAAGGAGATGACACATTGGAAGGAAACAGCTGAAAAAAGAAAAACACCATATAAAAAAGGGGGGTAGAAAATACATCATAAGACAATAAACAGCACTAATGAATACATGCAACATATGAAACACAGTAAAAAGGGAGAAACAACCATAAAATCAGTGATAGAAAATGAAAAACGATGGAAAAATAGAAGATAGAGGGGATAGATCAAGGAGAAAGCTCCAGATCTAAGAGAGAACAGCACGATTGACGCATGGGGCGCAACTGCACAGACGGAAGATGAAACAACAGAGAGGGAGATAAAAGAAATGGAATTATGAACAGCCATCAAAGAAAAAAAAAAGAAACGGATACAAGAAATTAACACTGAGGTGAAGAGCCAGTAGCCGCATTCGGAGACAGATTATGCAGAAAAGATCTCAGTTTAGCAGGATCATCAAAAGTGTGTGAGGAACCCTCATGAGTAATTTTACAAAGGCATGGATGTAAAATGCCATAACGAATATTTAACTGTCTCATTTGAGGACGGAGAACCAAAAATTCCTTTCTTCCTGCATTAGTCGCGTTGGAGAGATCTTGTGACAGATAGATGGTATGGCTGGACCATATGAGGCGACGCTTTGTTTTGGCTGCTGAGAGGACAAGCATGAGGTCTGTAAATTCCCAAAACAGCATAATCATTCCTCTAGGCCCGGTAGCATTTGGTTTAAGACTGCCTAGCCTATGAGCACGTTGAATATTTAAAGAGGGCACCGAAGGAAGTTCCAATAGCTCTGATAGAAATTTCTTAAGGAAAAGAAGCATATCCGTGCATTCAATATTCTCTGGTAGGCCATAGAGGCGTAGGTTATTGCGTCTATTTTGATTTTCAAGGTCCTCAGTATGAAGTTTGAGACAATGGATTCCCTGTTCCAAGATTGGAATCTTAGTAGATGCATCATGAAAATCACTAATGCGTTGTTCCATATCCAGAACCTTAGTTTCCATACTAATCCATCTGTCCTCAATCTGTTGAAGTTTCTCATTTGTCGTAGACATGAAGGATTTCAATCCCCTCACCTCATCTAAAATAGTGTCCAGAACAGGATTTTTAGAAGATAAAATGGGTAAAGGAGGGTCATTCTTTGCTCTCTTAGGTTTAGTCCCTGTAGACATAGCTATAGCCGAAAGTGATGCCTCATTAGCCGTTCTGGAATAACATGAAGAGTAAGATGTGATTTTTAATAAAGATTTCAGTCTGCCCATAAGCTCATTGAAAACACATCATCTTAATTAAGGAAGAGCCATATAATATTCTCCATTTACAGCCCAGTGCATATCAAAGAAAATCAAGCTTTGTAAGCATTTAGTAAATCAACAGCTTATAAAACGATAGATGCTGGAGGATATGACTAGAAAAAGATAGTAGTCATCACCATGTATGCAAAAACTTATATTTTGGGTAAGTATCAGGGACCCCCTGTTTAAGGATCAACTCCTGGGTCAGGGAAACAACAATTTTGAAAGAACACACCCAGGCAGACTTAGGCTAACACAGAACTGGCTAAATTACAGAATAATTGGAAACAAGAAATGTTCATATGAACATATAGGATGAATATATAAAAGGAACAATAGATACAACAGACTGTTATGATATCAAAAATATTTTTAATTTCTAATTCATTTAAAACATGATAAAAAGATGAAATGATCAGTATGACTTGAAACTACATGGAGTATGGAGTTATAAATTTGATGCATCGATATTGAATAACAATTCCATAGTTAAACTGATAAAATCAGAATCAAAATCAAAAAAAGAGACAAAAACAGTTAAGATTCAATTTTCTAGAGATGTTTTTCTAAAGTTGTGTTGGACTTGGGCTGTGTCAACGCGTTTCGACAATCACTTGTCTTCATCAGGACTTTCTACAATATGCAGCCACTTTTTTTCTTCTAGGTAAAATAAAACAGTATTTAGATAAACAATTGGCCACAATTTCTAGGTTACAGTGAACAATTCTTCTTATTAATAACCAAGAATGACCACTCCATTACAACAATACATATCAGTCTATTTACAATTATAAAATCAGAATTCATTTCCTTAGCCAGACATGTGTTTATACATACATATGATAATGCAGAATCGTAGAAACCAACTGAGCGTATTTATTTTGTAACTGGTACCTATATTCCTTTATATCCCCCCATGTCAAAGTACTAGAATGACTAGATGGAGTAGCCTATTGCTTCAAGATTCTAGAAGAGAAAAGGGGAAGTTTCAGGTATTTGGCGAGGTAAGAGTATCGGTATTTACATAAGTTTTATCTAACCGGGGGTTGAACCAAGATTTACCCTGGGAGAACGCTATAATTTAAACTGTTGTCAGGTAGTTTGCCCATAACCTCATTTTAAATGTTTATAACTTAACATTTAACTGTTGGCCAGGGGCTTAGTATATTTACGCCTTGGAGTCTAAGACCCGCCCTCTCCAGTCTTGAAACTGAACGGCTAATTAGGCAATGTTCCTTTAAATTTTTAAGACCGCCCCCCATCTTGGGATCATATATAAGAGAATAGAAGAAGGACTTCTTATTCCCGTTCACTTAATCGCCTGAAGCTTTGACGGAAGGAGACGTGCCGTATCCCGCTACCTAGTACACGGTAAGAGCCGATTTGACTCGATGTTAGACCTGCTTCCTTGCAATTTAGCGGGATCCGTTCTGAACTAGAGGCTGTTGTAGCAAGGCAACTCCTCTAGGTTGCTCTAGCGTTTTGTTAACGAGATAATATTTACGCTGGACAATATCCTTTCCTTTGTTATTTGATATTATTCCCAGGGTTCTGGACCATTTCCACATCGTAACCGGTATCGAGCCTACGCAACTGACACAGACACGGGTTCAACGTGTAACGATAGGACTCTGAACCGGGGGTAGTCATACGGGCGTCTCCGCCTCCGCTTGTCAGTCCGGACTGGATTAGCAAGGTAAACAAAAACGCAAAGGAAACAGGTGGAAAGTTTTAGATGCACGTGGATCGATCGCTGACCACCCTAACGGGATAAATAATAAATAACTTCTTCCCTTGCCTTTTCTTTACTTCAGATAAGTGAAATAATTAATATTCCTAAACTACGACCGAATCTTCAAGTGAGACGCGGAGTAGGACGTAGTTGCACCACGCCCCTGCGCACCGCAGCTCCCGACAGACACAGAGGCGCCTATTCGTTCTGTGGTATCTTCAACACCTAAGGCGGTCACTTAAAGGTAATCCATGAAAGATTAGGGAATGTTAGAAGTAAACAGGGCTAGAGCCTATTAAATAATTGAATAATGAAATAAATGAGTTAAGTTCGTGCTTGTTGTATTGATACAGGAATTAATTTATGAGTAACGGATTTGCCAACGGCTACATGAACCTGAGTCGCGGCATTTTTTAACGCTGAAAACTTACCAAACTTCAAAACTGCACAGAGGAGGGAGTAAGAAGTTTGCAGTGAATACTGCTATACCAGGTAAAACTAACAATAAAGATATATCTGTCAAAGGAAGTAAGGGCTAAGTCTGAGAAACGGTTTAGCTTAAGGAAACTTAAATATGTATCAGAAACCATCCAAATCTTAATATGATGCACATCTTCATTAAACAGATATCACATACCGTTTTCATCCAACGAAGAGAAGGTGCCTTACTCCCTACTCCATTTCTCCTGAATATCTACGACCAAATTGATGGTGAATATATACTATGAATTGTTTAATTAATTAATTAATTAATCTTGAATAGGCTAGGAAAATAAGTTCTATAACGCTCTTTGATCTTGACTATGAAGTATAAAACCCCTAATGTTTAGATAAAACTTATGTAAATACCGATACTCTTACCTCGCCAAATACCTGAAACTTCCCCTTTTCTCTTCTAGAATCTTGAAGCAATAGGCTACTCCATCTAGTCATTCTAGTACTTTGACATGGGGGGATATAAAGGAATATAGGTACCAGTTACAAAATAAATACGCTCAGTTGGTTTCTACGATTCTGCATTATCATATGTATGTATAAACACATGTCTGGCTAAGGAAATGAATTCTGATTTTATAATTGTAAATAGACTGATATGTATTGTTGTAATGGAGTGGTCATTCTTGGTTATTAATAAGAAGAATTGTTCACTGTAACCTAGAAATTGTGGCCAATTGTTTATCTAAATACTGTTTTATTTTACCTAGAAGAAAAAAAGTGGCTGCATATTGTAGAAAGTCCTGATGAAGACAAGTGATTGTCGAAACGCGTTGACACAGCCCAAGTCCAACACAACTTTAGAAAAACATCTCTAGAAAATTGAATCTTAACTGTTTTTGTCTCTTTTTTTGATTTTGATTCTGATTTTATCAGTTTAACTATGGAATTGTTATTCAATATCGATGCATCAAATTTATAACTCCATACTCCATGTAGTTTCAAGTCATACTGATCATTTCATCTTTTTATCATGTTTTAAATGAATTAGAAATTAAAAATATTTTTGATATCATAACAGTCTGTTGTATCTATTGTTCCTTTTATATATTCATCCTATATGTTCATATGAACATTTCTTGTTTCCAATTATTCTGTAATTTAGCCAGTTCTGTGTTAGCCTAAGTCTGCCTGGGTGTGTTCATGCAAAAACTTATATAACAGCATTCAAAAACATCATTATCATGAGAAACTCCATGCAAGATAATGTAGAACCTGTTGTAATAGTTCAGAAAATGATATCCATACTTTATAAAAGCAATTTCTGCCTGAGTGATCCAATATGCTGAATATATCCTCACACAATAGCAAAAAAAAAATTAGGTATTCCTGATGCGAGGTCACAGTAAGGATGCAGTAAGGAATGGTGGTGAATCAATTTATTGAATAGGTCCTCACCTGAAAGCAAAAATTAAGGTATTCCTGAAGCGAGGTGACATACTGTAAGGATGCAGCAAGGAATGGTGGGGAAAGCATGAGCAGAGCACAATAAAAAAAAAAGTCGCATTGCGAGCATTTTAATGACTTAAGGAGCGCCGGTTACCTGAGGCGAAGTGTGACGAGATTCTCGCGAGCGGGGACTGATACAAAATGGCAGCCGCTCGCGTCTGAATATGAAGTAATTGCCTTCGCCCCCACCGGCCCGTCCGTTGCACAAAATGCGGTCAAAGCAGCTCCGTGAGCCGCAACGACCTCTCAGGATCCGAATTCCTGCATCTGCTTGCGAGAAAATGTAGAATAGAGGCTGGAATGAGCTTAAGAGCTCCGTGTCCGAGCGCAGCTCAAATCAAAGCTGCCATCTTGCCGCGGTGCTAGACCACGCCCCCCAACAAACTTATTTTTAACTATTTCCTGGTTATGCCTAACGAATATCTATTAAGACCCTTTTTAAACGTTTCTTTCCTTAAATCAGATGAGAAATAAATCTGGCCCTCACCTCCAGATTTTTCAATCCCACAGCAAATGTATACGTACAAAGAGGTGGAATACTGCAAAGCATCTGCTCAATAAACACATGAGCAAAAAAATTGCACTTTCAAGGAACTGAAAACATGTGAGTGAATACTAGTGGTTTTTATCACCAACTGGTGTAATCATGACAATTTGACATTCTGACTCCATTTCTTTCATCTTTACACCAGCAGTAATGCAATAACCAAATGATGCCAAACACTCTAGAAAAAACTGAACCCATGGGTATAATTTAAGTCACAGAATCAATGTCATATAAGGTCATCACACATAAGCAATAGTAATCCAAATATCAAAGACTAGTTAACAGTGGCATAAAATCAAAATAAAAATATTTCTTTTTGATTTCCAAAGGTTACGGTCCAATTGAATCTTCCTTCTCTAAGAACTCATTACTCTACCCTCGACTACCTGCATAATGTCTACTGAACTATTGGAAAGCAAAATCCCGTAAATTTCTCCAGGAAGACAAAATTTGGAAGCAATCTTCAATGAATTGTATTAAATATACATTTCTCTCATCAATATTCATAGTGAACATCTAAAAAATTTGAATGAATTTTATGGTCTGGTGGAGGAACAAGTCCAGCCTGAGTGAACAGTATTCTCACGGACACCAGAGAACTGACTGTAGTTGCTGGCTGTATCATCAACACCAGAATAAATCAGAAAGGTTGATGGGTAGAAACAGGATTCTCAGAATAAAAACAAAAAACATGGCCATAAGTAGCAAACCCAGGTAGTGGTCAACTAACTATGTAAATTAAAGACCCCCAAACTAAGCACGGGAAACATCACACATCTAGGGTAGGAGCTTGTAAAATTGCCTCCTGTCTAGACGGAAGAAAAGGAATGCCCAATATGGAACCTGCAACAGACAACAATGTGGTCCCTCTCCAGTTCTTTGCACCAATTAGTTAATAGAAGAAAGGGGATAAAGTGTACCCAGGCTTTGATAGATCTTAGATTTGGTGAATAAGAAGCAGTATGTCACTAAGTTGACTGAATGTCAAGATAATCAACGACTGCTAAGACCTAGCACACTGTGACCAGCCTAACTTTAGAATGGGGATGTGTCATTCCTAAGAAGTAGCTGTGAGCTGAGGGTAAATGGTCAAATGCACCCTAAGTCCTGATTTTCCTTGCTCAGAGCAGAGCACATGGCCACTGTGTCCAAGATCAGAATGAAGAAGCCTAAGGGTACAGACATCAATCCTGAAAGGGAAAGCAGCTAAATATGTACAGTATAGGGCTGAATTATATGAATTGGAGGAAAACACCGGGCGGGTCCTAGCAAAATGCCTACGACAACGAGAGGTGACAAATCAAATTGGTAAAATTAGAGATCACCTAGACCACATTCAAGATTCTCCAATAGAAGCATTAAATGTTTTTAAAAATTATTATGAACAGTTGAATACTGAGGGAGTGTTTCCACCAGGGGTGGGATCTCTGGCAGACTTCTTGAAAGATCTAAAAACGTTGGAGGTCACATATGCACAAAATGAAATCCTTACTTCGGAAGAACTGGAGACTGCATTAACTTCCTTAGCCCTTGGTAAGGCTACTGGCCCTGACAGCATTCCCTTCAAGTTTTATAGGGCATTTTCAAAGTCTTTGCAGCAAGAGATGCTGCAAATCTTTCAGCTGGCCCAAAGGGGATGCGCTTCTATTTCATGGCAGAAGACAGCTGTAGTTGTGTTTAAAAAAGGGGAAACCTGGCCTGAGCCCTGCATCGTATCGACCCATATCACTTGTAAACTGTGACAGTAAAATCTACTCTAAAATACTCACAACCAGGATGGGTAAAGTCATATTCTCTTGTATCACTCCGCCAACACGGGTTCATCCCCAGCAGGGACATGATAGATCATGTCTGCCGAGTTATAGCCCTCCTTGACTGGGCTCAGGCCACAGATCACCGCTGGGGGTATTCCTGTTGGACGCTGAGAAAGCGTTCAACAGGGTTCCCTGGCAGTATCTGTGGTCTGTCCTGTAGTGGAAGGGGATATGTGGAGAATTTATCCAGATAATTAAGGCATTATATCTTTCACCAAAAGCTCTTCGCCTTCTATATTGACCCTTTTTAAAAAAAAATTGAGCTGGATATGTTTTTGTTATGTTATGTTACGTTACATGGGAATTTGTATGAGCACATGTTCACCTACAGGTCTCTCGGCGCTGAGGAGTCTGAGCACAAAAAGAACAGAGAAGAACAGGCAGAGGATCAGCTAGTTGTAGGCCAGGGTGAACAGCCAGGTTTTTAGCACTTTCCTGAACCGCATGTAGTCAGCCTCAAGCTTAATAGAAGTAGGCAGTGAGTTCCGAAGCTTTGGGCCCAAATAGGAAAACCGGGTCTCTCCAGTACCTTTCCGTCTGATTCTAGGCACCGTCAAAAGATTCAGATGCTTCGATCTCAAATTATGCTGAGGCAGGTGCTTACTGATGCATGAGAAAATGAAACTTGGGCAAGTTTCTTGAATGGCTTTAAAGAGAATACAGCCAATTTTAAACATCAAACGCTGCCAGTGGAGATCTTTAAGCAGCAGGGTGATGTGAGATCTTCTGTCCTTAAGATAGATGATTCTAGCTGCTTGGTTCTGAATCAACTGAAGATCTTTACCCCCATCTGGCGAAGACTCAAATTTAGGGGACGTATGTAAATATTAAAAAGGATCGACGAAAGGGAGGAACCCTGTGGGACACCACAGCTCATTTCAACAGTGTTGGATTTATAGGGCGAGAGCCACACTAACTGTTTGCGGTCCTCTAAAAAGGACCGAAACCAGTCCAGTGTTGTGCCATCAAGACCCACTGCAGCAATGCGGTCCAACAACATTTTGTGGTTCACGGTGTCAAATGCCGCAGATAGGTCGAGGAGGATCAGGGCCTGAGTGTGATTAATGTCCGCTTGTCCTTTAAGATCATCCAAGACGGATAAGATCACAGATTTGGTGGAATGCGCAGGGTGAAAGCCTGCCTGATGAGTATACAGAAACATGGACGCGTCTAGAAAGGAACTAAGACAGGTTGCTACATGAGTTTCCAGTAATTTTGTTGGAAACTGGAGTAGTGATATAGGTCTATAATATTCCAACTTTTTGGGATCTGGACCTTGTTTTTTTTTTAAAGTGGAAAGACTACTGCTTCCTTAAAAGCTGATGGTACGATTCCATGGGACAGGGAGAGCTTTAGGAACTGAAGTATAGTATCGGAGAAGGCCTGATTATTGCTTTCTTTATATTAATGGGGCATTCCTCCTTAGCGGAGCCAGATTTAACCTTTGCTACCAAATCCATAAAATGTTTCCTGTCCAGCATAGGAAATCTATAGAGAGATGAGGGATTGGAATGAGCCACGCTGTCTTCAATATTATTATTGTTACAAACAATAGAGTTTTGATTTTTTTACCCACAAAAAAGGAATTTAGATTGTTGCGTAGTTCCTGGGTGGCCTTGACGGGTGGAGCCACGCGGCTCAGATTGGAAAGTTCTTTCACAATCCTGAAAATTTCCGTAGAGCTATTGTCAGAATTGAGTACTTTATTAGTGAAGAAAGCTCTTTTAGCCTCCACAATAACTATTTTGTACTCATGTAATTTTGTTATATGTTTCGTTTTAGCCTCCGTTGAGTACAATTTCCGCCATTTCCGTTCAGCTTGGCGTACATAAAGTTTTAAAGTTTTCAACTCCTTTGTGAACCATTTAGATGCTTTGTGTTGCCTAAGGCAAGAGTTTTTAGGCTGAAGGGGGGCATAGATGTTAAATGCCATCCTTTGCCAATCGGTGATCTCTATTTCCCTGTTGTCTAAATCTCCTTCAGGGGCAACCTGCTCACAGGAAAGAGTATCCAGGAGTGCTTTCAAGTTAACTCGATTCCAATTTCTAAAGGTGCTTCTTAAGTGAGATCATTGTTTCAGTAGCGACAAGTTATTCAAGTTAAAACTAATGATATAATGATCTGACCATGCGCATGGTTGAGTTACCAAATTATGTTAAGTAATATTAGTAGGCCACATTTGGTCAAGAATATGGTCTTTAATGTGCGTGGGGGAATGAATATGTTGGGTGAGGTTGAGGCTGGTGAGAGACTCCAGGAGTTCCTTAGACAAAGCTCCATCATCTACTTCATTAGCCCAGTAGTTCAGATCCCCCACTACCAAAACCTTATCGTAATCTGTATCAGAGACGCAATATGATTTGCTAGAGCTTTGGGAAAATCAGGCATCGATTTGGGGGGTCTATACAATACTACACATAGTGGAGTGCTGTTGTATAGATCCAATTTAACTACTAAGGAATCAACTGATGGCATTTCAAAGTGAGGCATGGTAGTAGCGGATATTAATTTCAAGGCGGTGAAGGTCAATGATACTGACTATAGAGCATTGGCGAACGCGGACGACATCGCAGTGCTTACTGCAGGTGTCGTTTCGGCAATCCCAGAGGTATAGATCTTAGCTGAACAGTTTGGTACTCTATCAGGATATAAGTGAAATATGGAGAAAACACAGATTCTCTGCTCCAGAACTGCTCAATCCGTAGGTCTCGGTCGTTCATGAGGCAATTTACCTGGGGGTTAAGATCCCAGCTGCCGTAGATAATATCTCTGTTCTGAATACTATTCCAATAATGGATAATGTGAGTAAAAGACTGGAAAGGCTACATTAACTGCATCTTTCCTTATGTGGTCGAAGTAATGTTATTAAAATGTTGATCCTCCCAAAGTTCTTATACATTTTTAGAACGATTCCTTTAGAATTTTCCTCATCCTTCTTAGCAAGGATTGACAGGATCTGTCAGAGATTCTTATGGGGGTACCGCAAACTAATAAGGGCGGCCAAATGGATGACCCTCCCAACAACAGAGGGGGCTGGGAAATTCCTAGTTTTTTTCTCTACTACTGGGCATCTATTTTACAACACATGGGTATCCTACTAGTCGGGGATAAGGCTGAAATTCCAGAGGAAATCAGACCAACAACATATAAAATAGAGTTGGGGACTGGAGCTAAGGGCTGCCTGGTCAGGATGCTTGAACCCAGCTAATTTAAAAAGACTACATTTAAAATATTGAAAGCGGCATACATAGTATGGAGACAGGTACGGCGGAAAGTGTTAGATTTCAAATCTGAAAGCATATACTCCACTTTTCGCTTCCACCAATCTTTCAGGACCAAGTAACTTTTAGATGGGGGAGAAAAGGAATTAGCTCCATGGGGGACCTGTGTAGGGAAGGCCAGCTCTTGTCATGTGTGAACCTGCAAGAAACGTTTGGGGTGGATAAAAGAGATTTTATTTTAAATATCTGCAGGTACAGAGCTTTCTGATATCAGAAAGGATAACCTTGGTGGAGATAATGAATAGTAAGCCCCAGATTGGGAAGTTCTACCAAATTTTAACTCAGGCTTTTTTGGATGATATCAATGCCCAGAATGCAAAATTGGAAAATAGGCTTGGAAGGGAAGCAGTTTATATTGAGGACTTACTGGAATTGGCAAACCAGGTGTTATTAACCGGGAGTGTCAGGAGCCATCATTGGATGTCCGTTTTTTATTTGTATTATACCCCAGCAAAGGTAGCTAAATGGGATGGAGGGAGAGGAGGAAAATGCAATAAATGTGGCCTATATGCTACTGATACCTTTCACATGTTTTATTCTTGCCCAAAAATTGATATTATTTGCAGGACCTTGAGGCTTTCCTAACTAAGGTTTTAGGGTTCCCTGTATCAATTACCCCAACTCTTTTTATTTTGGGGTTATTAGATAGCACAGAGTCAAACAAAAGAGCAAGGCCAGTGACAGGCTTCTTGTTCATTGCAATGGCTATTGCTCACTCCTGTGTTACTTCTCAATGGATAGGCATTGACTCTCCCACTTTCTCCAACTGGCGGTCTAGAATGCTGGCTATCTATAATATAGAATCTTCAGTATACAAGCTAAGGGACCAAAGAAAAAGGGAGTTTGGGCAAAGAATTTGGGCCCCAATCAGAAGCTTGGGTAATTAATAGTTGTCATCGAATAAAGTGTTGGAGGGCAACCAAGTTAGGCGGCAGAAAGAGACTAGGTAACTTAGTCTTGTAACCTGCTGTTATTGCCTGTCTTTATCTTTACTAATAAAGTCTGTAATAACCAACCTATTGATTGCACATGCACTTTTTCCTCTATCGATTTTAACCTATGAGGTGATCAGTGCTGCTATTTGTGTATATTTTGAATGAATTCTGCATTTTATCTTTCCTCTCTCCATATACTTGATCTGCTATATTTTATGTATGAAGAAAATGTCATGACATGTATTAATTAACTTTTTTCGGACTCTTTGCAAATGAAAAATCAATAAAAATAATTTTTTTTTAAAAATGGTACTGACATCAAAGCGTGAGGTAAGGCACCCCAGAGAAGAAAGGTAAGAGATGTCTGCCAAGAGAACACATTTAAACCATGATAGAGAGAGAAACTCCTCATAATAAAATTAGTTTAGATACTTCTTTATTCTAAATGGTTTTTTCCACCAGTGGATAAAGTATAACTTTCATTTAGTCAGCTCCAATGTATACATTGCCATGTCACACCAACTCCCAACATATTCTAAGACCAGCCTTGTACTCTGCCTACCACTTGCACTGTTTCAGTCTAATTCTAGGCTAAATGACAATGAAGCCTATATAGCTTATTAGCCATAGAGTCCAAGAAGCCCATTGGAGTCAGAGACTGCAACAAACACTCCTTAATGCTCAGAGTTTGTGCGCCCACAGCCCTGTGCCTGGAACTATAAAGGAGTCATAAAAAATGTCTCCAGGAAGATATATGCGTGATAAGTGGTAACACGGCCAGTGAAAACCCAACTCTTGATTTCCAGAAAAACATTGTTTAGTTTAATGAAAAGAAAAACATAGACAACTCAATAAGAATCAAGATCATCCACATGTATCCTTCATTGGTAGGGAACATCTATACAGACAAAACAAATAGCCTACAATTCAGAGAGAATGCTTTTCTGTGATTTCATTATTAGAAATATAATGGGATATATTCACACCCTGAATTATATAGTGCATTTAGTAGCACTACTAAAGTACTACAGATCGCTATTAACAAACCTAGAAGTGTAAATCTGCAACTCCTCCTTTCTTTTCTATGGCTAGATACTCGCACTTGTAAGTTTTTTTAATAGTAACTTTGAAAGGGACAGGGGAAGTAGTTGAAAAATGGAACATGTTGTGGAGTTTAGGGAGGAGTAAGGGAGAGGGTTTAAAGGCGGGATAAGGAAGTGTTTAGGGAGGGACAGACACTGACCCACAAAAGAATAAGCCGATTGATATTCACAAACTGCACTTCTAAAGTTACTACAGCTAAAAAGGACCTGAAAAGTACTCCTGCTCGGAGTTGGGCTAAGCCCAGCACCACACATAGCCAAGCAATGTACTGCCATACCCTCCCAAGGGCATCAATGGAGGTACGGGCTTAAAATAGGACCGCATAGGAAATAATGTTAATTCATATTAAATTATTTAAGAATATACTAAATTAAATTTAATAGTAAACAATATCTAAATATAAAACTTAATTAATATTTCATTTTCAACTAATTTAATAATATTTTTGTAATATAAAAAATGATTTAAAATAGATTTTAATAAAATGGAATTAACTGTACTTTTAATTAATTCTTAATATTTTTTTTAATTGTTATTTGCCACATATTACAAAATATTATTAGTTTGCTTTAGGTGCTTTTTAATTTAAATTTCAGAATAATATTTTTTATTTAATTTCGTATAAATAAAATTATTTAAATATTGAATTCAAAGTTAGGTTACTAGTGCTGTAGCGAAACCTGCTCTAAATCCCGATTGGGAGGGGTGTAGGAAGTTTTGGGATTCAAGGAAGTGGGACAACTGCGAGTTAACAAGCCTTTCCCGAACTTTTGAGAAGGCCGGAAGCAATGAAATTGGCCGAAAATTGGAAAGTTGAGAGGGATCGGCATTAGCCTTCTTAAGAAGTGGAAGAACAATGGCATGCTACCATTCAGACGGGAATGCTGCTTCCTGAAGGGAGGCATTGAGGAGTCCCATAATTAGCATAAGTGAAGCCAGCTCAAGCTGCTTTAGCACAGAAATGGGGAGTAGATCACGAGGTGAGCCAGATTTTAGGCTACTCAGAAGTTGCTTAAAAGAATCCATGTCTAAAAGGGACCAAGTTTCCAGTTTGTTGATGGATTCAGTATCCTTGCAGTTTACAAGTCCAATGTTATTAGCAACAAGGGAGGGGGTAATAGCCAGCTGTATGGTATTAGCCAGCTTATCCCCATTCAGTGCAGAATACATTTTTTCAACTTTGCTTAAGGAGAAGTTGGCGAGGTCCTCGCATTGCACTCCATTGAGGATTATAGGGCTGCTCTAGCTATCTGACCCAGATAGGTCTTTGACCACCTTAAGCAAGGTACTGGAGCAGTTCTGAGCATTGGAGATATTAGAAGAAACATATTCAGCTTGCACAATTTTACAAAGGGATTGGTACTCTGTTAAAGCTTTTTTAAAAGCGAGTTTTGTGTCGGACGCATAGCTCTTCCTCCATTGTCTTTCCAACGCTTTACATTTAGTTTTTTCACTTTTTAGCCTCTCCGTAAACCAAGGGGCAGGTGGTCGGTGGTTGCACATCCTCTTATTAGAAAGAGGGAGGCAGACATCTATAGATTTTTGGATACAGCTTTGAATGGCCCCTAGATCAGCAATTGACATTTGTTTAATGGCAGGGGCACTATTGAAGAGAAGATTATTTAAAGCTCCTATTTCGAGTTTTCCCCAATTTCTAGTTTTGGACTTAGTTCCCAGGGCAGCTACCAGCAAGCTGGGTGCAACTTTAATTTGAAAACCAACCGCAAAGTGATCTGACCAGCACAATGGGAGGTCCTGGAGCAGTAGATATTGGTTAAATGCGATCCAATAAATGACCAGCCACATGAGTGGCAACAGGGTTACACAGCTGAATATTCATTGCTGTCAAATTAGAAATGAATGCAGCACTTTTTACACATGTCGGGTCATCGAAATGAAGATTGAGGTCCCCCAAAATGGTAAAGTGAGCAGCATTAAGAAGGTGAGGGGTAACTAGTTTGGGAAACGACTCACTCCATTGGCCAGAAGGCCCAGGGGGATGATAAACTCGAATGCCCGAAAAAGTGAACTGGGGCGTCAGAGTAAGTTTAAATAAGGAGGCCTTGCAGCCCATAGAGGGGAAGTCTTCGAATTTACAATCGAGTGACTTATGGTAGATTACCGCAATGCCTTCCCTGCCTTAGATACCTTGTCTTTCCTAACAATGGCATAATTAGTAGGCAGTGCTACATTAGGGCCTGAACTATTACTCAGCCAGGTTTCAGTAAGAAAAATGGCATTGGGCTGCTCATTACTCAGAAGATCAAAGATGTCAGCCTTATGTTTGGGAAGTGATCGAGAGTTAGGGCCTTATTCTGATGCGATTAGGAAAGCATTCCCACCTAGGGCCTGATTCCAATGCGGTTGGGAAGGCCTCCTCATGGCATTTGCTCCTTCCAAATCGGATCTGGAACGTGTCTTTCCGACCCAGGGCCCAATTATGATGCTGTTAGGAACATATGGTCCCATTGAAGTCAATGGGAGTCCAACCAAATCGTATGTGGAAGCATCCGGATACATCGTACTCAGTCGGTCGGACTCTCCCGATCTGAGTGGTTTGAAAACCATTTCCAAACCGATTTGGTCCTGAAGCTGTCCAACCGGCATCAGAATCGGGCCCTTAATGTTGAAAAAGGTAAATTCCTTATTAGGTAAATGACTGCATTTTTGTGAGGAATTTCCCCGGGGCTAAGTGTTGGTACAAGTATTAAAATCACTTTGTTTAATGCATAATCTATTTGTATCCTCCTTGTGATCCCCGTAGAAAAAGTAAACTTACAGCATAAACAACTTGCGCATGCTTTCTCAAGGTTAAGTAAGGTGCACTCAGAAAGTGCCTTACTGCAATACTTTAGGAGTTGCTTAGAGGAGTAACTCAAATTATTCCTCCCAGTTGGACCAGGGATCGTGGCCCCTGGTCCCAATCTGGCGCAGACGGGCGCAGATGGGCCTGCCCTTGATGCTCCTTTGGCACGTCTGCTGCATGTCCGTTCTTGGGCCATTATGTAAGGTTAGAGGCAGGATGGAGTGCAGCTACTAGAGCTCTGACCGCAGGGACCGCGTTGCACAAACAGGATGGCCATCCGGGGAAAAAATAAGCCCTGTGAAAAGTGCAATGTGCATAAGGTTTCTGAGTTTAACACACTCAGAACGAGGTACAGATTGAAAAATAGCAGCCAACGTCAGTAAAGACGATAACTTCATAGTTCAGCATGGTTAAAATACAATGGCTAAAACAATTAGGTGACAGCAAGAACAAGTGACAAAAGAACATTTCAGGCGCTGCACGTCAGTTCGCTGCCTGTTAAGTAAGGTTGGAGGCAGGGCGGCATGCAGCCACTAGAACGCTGATGGTAGGGAGTGCATGGCACAAACAAGATGTCCACCTGGAGAAGAATAAGCCCTGTGAAAAGTGCAATGTGCAGAAGGTTACTGAGTTCAACACATTCAGAGCAAGGTACAAATTAAAAAATAGCAGCCAACATCAGTAAAAATGATAACTTCATAGTTCAGTATGGTTAAAATACAATCGCTAAAACAATTAGGCGACAGCAAGAGCAAGTGACAAAAGAACCTTTCAGGCGACGCACGTCTGTTCTCTGCCCGTTAAGTAAGGTTGGAGGCAGGACGGCGTGCAGCCACTAGAGTGCTGACCATAGGGAGCGCGTGGCACAAACAAGATGGCCACCCGGTGAAGAATAAGCCCCTTGAAAATTGCAATGTGCAGAAGCTTACTGAGTTTAACATACTCAGAACGAGGTACACATTAAAAAATAGCAGCCAACATCAGTAAAAACGATAACTTCATAGTTTAGTATGGTTAAAATACAAAGGCTAAAACAATTAGGCGACAGCAAGAGCAAGTGACAAAAGAACCTTTTAGTTTCCACATAGGCTCTTGACTGCAAAAGTACCTATCTTGGAAACAATTCACTTAAAACCAAATGGCAGTTTGACCACCTCTGCCCCTATACTCACCGAAGCATGTCCTCTTCTTGCATTTCTCCACTGGCTGCCTATGTGCACCAGGGTTGTCTTCAGAACTCTCTGTGTTATTCATCGTACTAGCTTTTCTCAGTTGTTTATTTTTAAGCATACCATCCCTTATGTACTCCTATACTCTCTTTACTCTAGTAACCAGCACCATATATGCACCACTGGGTTCGGTAAGGCAAGATGTGGTGGTCTGCGGTCCATCTCTTTGAAACACTCTTCTTTCAGGAGCTCCACAATAACTCCTCTCACACTAGATTTAGACAGCACTTGAAGACACACCTTTTTTCTAGCTCCCTCGAACTTTCTACTCCACCCTGAATTTTCTTGTCTATCAACCCATAGCGCTGGGCAACCTCTGTGGTGGTTGTACACTTCAGAAGGACACTTAATATCAAGTAACATAACATAATTTCTCCCACCTTTGGTAAGCCTGCCAAACATGTGACACTAGCTTCGTACAGGATATTCTTCTGATAAAGCTCAATTTAAATAAATCAAGCTGTTTTTAGAAGATCTCAATGGTGAAAGCTCTGGTTAACATCCATGTGTTTATATACATGGAACTTTTGTTGAAATACCTATTTCTAAAATGTGTTTAAAGAAGTATTCATCCAAACATACAGTACTATATAAGATACAGTATAACACTGAGGTTGTTGGCTCCAATGTACATTTTCATGCTACAACAGCTCCCAACACACTCCTAGAACCAGAGGAGTGCTCTTCCTGCTATTTACCCATCCTGCCCTTATTTAGAGCCCATATGCAACGGATGATTGTATAGCCTGTGTGCCAGATGATCCATGACAGGTCTGTGGGGATTAAAGTCAGCAAAGAGCTTACTCTGGATTTTATGGCAAGACCAAGAAGCTAACACTATGCAATCTCAAAATAAAGATTCTACAGCCAGATTCATCAAGGTAAAATCGGCTCGCAAAGGGCCATATTCTGAGAATCTGGCCCTTTGCGAGCGCAATTTTTGCATTTGGGATTCATCATCCCAAATGCAAAAATTGCAAAATGCGAAATCGCTATATTGCGAGGAATTGCATTTAAGGAATCTCTATTTGAGATTCCTTAAATGCAATTCATGAACCATTTCAGAATTGCGACTTCGCAATTTTTGGCCGCTATTTACCACGAAGTGTGACTTCGTGGTAAATAGCGAAAACTTAGAAAAATGCACTTTAGTGCATTTTTGTAAGCTGTATGTTACACACCACATGTCCTTTGGACATGTGTGTGTGCAAAATCAGTCTACATTTTCATTTCAGGGGTGCTACAGGGTGTCCTTTGGACACCCCTGGCACCCTTGAAATCGCATCCTTATTTGCGATTAGCAAATTGCTAATCGCAAATAAGGAATGACTCCCCATTCATTCCTATGGGCCTGTAGGCCCAAAGGAATGAATGGGGAGTTATTCCTTATTTGCGATTAGCAATTTGCTAATCGCAAATAAGGAAGCTGTAGAACTCGCAATTTATTTTGCGATTTCTACATGAATCCCGTTTTGTTAGTCTTTAATAGCGATTCCTTAATAATCGCTATTAAGGACTCGCAAAACGGGACATTGATGAATCTGGCCGCTAATGCTTTAATACGCCAGAACCCCAAACCGTCTTCATTCTTTTTTGCTGCTGCTCCATCCAGATAAGTACTGTTTGAGTGATGTGAGCAAAGACAGTTGATGTTGTTGCCGTGGGTGTATGTTTAACACGTTATGCTGGTGGAGAATCCTGCTGATATATATTTTTATTTTGTTAGGTGGAGAAACCTGCTTATATATTTTTTTATTTCGTTAACTAATAGTGTATTTAAAATGTGTTATCTAGAGGTATGTGGGAAACTGTAAAATACCATGTGCGTGTGACAAAGAATTTTTTGGTGACTTAAATACGAAGTTTGCGAGGACAATTTGCACTGTTAATGCTTTTGGAAACAAACATTTCTTCTAATGATTAAAAGCGCCAAACCTGTGCGAAGCGTCAGTGCTCGAGCGCTGGTCATCTGGCATGAGCACAGCTTATGACATGGTGGGCTATGTGTCTTGTTCTTGTTGTTGACTTATAGTACTGTAGAGTGGGGATTGTTGACCCGCCATAGAGCGACTGCTCTTGGTCGCGTTGGTAATATTAAAGAAGAACTGCTGTATGCACCGAGGAGCAATGGCTCTCATAAGTGTAGGTAAAAAATTAAGGAAGGATGTCCGTATTTGACTCACTCGTCATATTCCAGCTGCCATCTAAGGTCTTTGGGACGATCTGAAGCAAAAGATACAGAATACGGCTTGACAGATCGTGCAGCTTGTTTGTGCTCGAATGAGTCTGTAACGACTGAGGTATACTCTTCAAGGGCTCAGGGCACAAGACGGGGGTACACGCAGGTACAAAGAGTCCACCCACTAATTTCACAGGGTGGATGTCGTCCCCCTGCCAACAAGTTGGGCCCCACAGACATATGCTGAACTTGTCCCGGTGTAATTTTCAGACACCAGGACACTGTTCAGCAGCGCCTGTACGTTGTCTGCTTTCCATTCCCAGCAGCAAAGTGCAGGCGGGAGGAAACTTTTTTTTCACCTCCAGCTCCGCCGAAGTTAAGGGGCCATTAGGTCTCCTTTTGTTACAAGTCTGTTTTATTTTGAAACAAGACCCCCCAAAGGGGAAACAGAAAACACAGCGTTAAGCCTACAACCTCTATCCGAGGCCGGCCGCGAAGAATGTGCAACAGTGGTCATTTGGGCAGAGGAGTTAACACAGCGCCGTGCCTACAACCCCGAGGGGCCGGCCGCGTGGCTTAGGGGGAGCTATTGAGGTTGACCAGCGTCGAGTGGGCTCCAAATGCAATCCAGAGGGGGGGAGGGAGAGAGCAACAAGCCCATCAAGCACTAACGACTCAACAGGGGTCCATGAGAACATAAAAGAACTACAGAGGAAAGAGAGAAAAGGAAAGTAAAAGAGAAGTAAGCCAGATATAGAAAAGAGGGGGGGTGGTTATGAGAGCAGGCGCGGCGGGCAGGCCAGCGTGTGGAGAGCAGTGCCAGGCAACCAGGGTCAACCTCCAGCGCCCATTGCGTAGAAGAGGCGCCTACTGAAGCAATATAGTAGGATCCGTAGGTACAATAGCGTCCTCAAAGAGATGTAAAGTCCTGAGCCTAGTGGGCATGTGCCGTGCATGTTCCGTGGAACACAAATAGCGCACCAGGGGCTTCCAAACTGCCTCAAAGCGGGTGTGGCGCATCTGGAGTCGTGCCGTAAGGAGCGCCATTGCCAAGACGTGCCACAGCCGCACAAACCAGGAGGCTATTGGAGGCGCTACAGGCTTTTTCCAGTACAGGGCTATGAGTTGCTTGGCCGCACCTAGCATCTGCAGCGTTATAATCCAGTCACTACGGGTCAGGGCCTTAAGGTTTGACGGTTTAATACCCAACAAGATCGTATCTATGGCTTCAGGCAGAGGGAACCCCAGCACTCCCCTGGCTAAGGACCTCCTTCCAGTAAACAGTGAGGAGCGGACACGCCCACCAAATGTGCACGAAGTCCCCAGTCGCAGCCCGGCACCTCCAGCACAGCGGTGAAACATTAGGGAACATCTTATGGAGTCGCAGGGGAGTGTAATACCAATGAGTTAAAAGTTTATAGGCATTTTCTCGTTGCGGGAAGCTCCGATACACTCTGGGGATGTCCCTCCATACCACAGCCCACTGTGAAGGCGAAATATCTGTAGCGACCGCTGCCTGCCAGTGGCGCTGATACGGGTGGGGGAGAATGAGCGGCAGGTGCTGTAGAATGTAGTATATCTGAGAAACCAAGCTTTTCAGGCCCCCCAAGGAGCGAGCTAAACGCTCAAAAGGGGTAAAGGCACGCGTCGCAGCCTGGTACACGTCATCTCCAGAGGCCCAGTGTCGCAATTGGGCGTATTGTAACCGCGCTGCAGGTTGCAGGCGAAACTCCTCACAACAGTGGTCAAACGACTTGCAGGCGCCCCCGTCAAAATGGTCACAAAGCACCCTACAATCTCCCTGCACCCAGTTCTCGAAGGCCCGGGTTCGATGAGCCGGCGGGAAGTGAGGGTTTGCCGCTATGGGAGTATGCGGGGACGGAAACGTAGTAAGGCCCCTGGGAACAGCGATGGCATCCCAGATGTCCAGTACCGTTTTCGTGGGCACTGCAAGATATGCACTTCGAGATCGGGCCGCTCGGTGGAGCCATGGCAAATCCCAAAGGGTGCATCCCGTCACCGCCCTGTCCATGTGCAGCCACCCTTTTTCACTCTCACGTACCCCCCACTCTATCACAAATCGGAGATGTGCGGCCCAGTAGTAGAGGACCAAGTCCGGACAGGCTAGTCCTCCCCGATCCCGTGGGGCCATGAGGAGTTTCTGGGAGAAACGAGGGCGCTTGCCACCCCAGATAAAGGATGTGAGCTCACGCTGCAAGCTCCGTATGCAATGCAACGGGATCGGAGTGGGGAGGCATTGAAATACATAAAGAACTTTGGGGAGGATCGACATTTTGACTGCGTGAAGGCGGCCTAGCCAGGACAGCATTAGAGGTTTCCACCGCCGCAAATCGTCTAGGATCTCCCTCCGGCAGATCCGCCAGTTAACAGAGCTCCAATCTTCAAGGGAGGGGGTCAGGATGAGACCCAGGTACTTGATGTGACGCTCAGCCCACTGATAGGGCACAATCTCTCTCAGGATGGGGAGATCTTCCGGCGGTATGGTAAGGTTCAGAGCCCAGGACTTATCGTGGTTGATCTTGAGACCAGAAGCCCTTTCGAAAAGGCAGAGCACTCTATGAACTGCCGGCAAAGAGTCCCGCGGGTGCGTGAGAGTAAGGATCAGGTCATCAGCAAACAGCGCCACCTTGTTGTCTCTTCCCCCGTGCGTAATCCCGTGTATGTCCGAGTCGCGCCTAATAAGTTCCGCAAGGGGTTCCACAGCAAGAGCAAATAGGAGGGGTGAAAGGGGGCACCCCTGCCTAGTGCCCCTGTGGATCGCTAGTGGCGGTGTGAGATCCCCATTAACTCGAATTCGAGCATGGGGTCCTATGTATGGAGCCATGGTCCTAGCAATCATCTTCGGGCCCAGTCCGAATTTACACAATACCGCCCTGAGGAAGGTCCAGTTCACCCGATCGAATGCCTTCTCAGCGTCTAACGAGAGAAGGCAGGCCGGGATCCTCCAGTGGCGCACCTTCCCAACGAGGTGTGCAAGCTTGCGTACGAAGTCGGCCCCCTGGCGATCGCGGATAAATCCAACCTGATCGGGATCCACAAGCCACTGCATATACGGATCCAAGCGTTGGGCTAAGAGCTTAGTGTATATTTTGAGATCTGTATTAAGCAGGGCGATAGGACGGTAGGACGCACACAGTGTGGGGTCCTTTCCTGGTTTCGGTATGAGAGCAATTTCCGCCATGCCCATGTCAAGGGATGGACCCACCTCGTCCGAGAAAGAGTTGAACAGTCGAAGGAGGTAAGGCCGGAGCTGGGCCTGAAATGTGCGATAGAAAGATAGTGGCAAGCCATCCGGGCCCGGCGTTTTTCCCAGGGGCAGTTTCTTAAGTGCCATTGTGATCTCATCCTCAGTAATGAGGCTTTCTAGCTCCGCCGCATCCGCAGCCGGAATCGTCGGCCCCTCATAATTGTCCAGGACGGCTGCCGTCGCATCCACCGACACAGGGTCGCTCCTGTACAGGGATGTAAAATAGTCCATAAACGCGGCCTGCTTAGAGCCCTCCGAGATAACCTTTGATCCGTCGTCCAGTTGGACACTGGTGATATGGGCCTTGGCAGCGCGCGCTCTCAGCCTTCTCGCCAGCAGCCGGCCTACCTTATCACCTCCCTCAAAGTACTTTTGCTTCAAGGCCAACAAGGCCCCTTCCGCCTTGTTGGTGCGCAGCAGGCGGAGCTGCCCTCTAAGGGTGGCCAGTTTCCTCCTGGTGTCCCTAGACGATCGCTCCCGGTCCCGCAGCTCAGCTTGCTTAATATCCGCCGTCAAGTCAGCCTCCAGCTTGGATGCAGCACGTCTGCGTGCAATCGCCAGAGAGGTGATGTGTCCCCGGATCGCGGCCTTAAAAGCATCCCAAACTACCGGGAAGGGCATGTCCGGGGTGTCGTTAGAAGCAAAGTAAGAATCTATTGCTTCCCGAATGCTATCCACATCATCAGCATCCCGAAGGACGCTCGGTGGGAAGGACCAGCGTGCGACACGCCGCCGGGTCCCGGAGACTCATTTCCACGTGAGCGTGATCCGACAGAGATATGTCGGAGATGGAGGCACCCAGCGTATCGCGAAGCAAGTCCATCGACACGAAGAGGAAGTCAATAAGGGAGTAAGACCTGTGAGAGTGTGAATAAAATGAATAGTCCCTACGATCCAGGTTGTGATAGCACCACACATCGAAGAGTCCTAAGTCCGCAATCTGCTTGCGCAGGGTAGAAGACATCACCCCAGAGGCGTTAGAGGAAGCACCACATCGATCCAGGTCCGATTCCCATACCAGGTTGAGGTCCCCACCCAGTATCATGTGCGGTTCACCACAGGGTACCTGCTCTCTGAAGAGCGTCTGGAGATATCGGTCTTGCGACTGATTAGGGGCGTATACATTGCATAGGGTGAGCCTGCGCTGTCCCGCATACACTGTAACCCTGAGGAAGCGCCCGTCCCCACTCTTAAAGGGCCGGGAATCCCCTCGCCTGAAGCCAGCCCTGCAGAATATGGCCACTCCCGCAGTCTTGGTGTCTGCTGACGCCCAGAACTGAAGAGGATATTTGGGGTGGGCCATGCGGTAGGTATCTTCCTGCAGCAAATGGGTTTCCCGGAGATAAATGACATCAGGGTCTTGCTGGAGGAGATAGCGCCAAACCTGCTGACGCTTGTTAGGGGAGTTCAGGCCCTTGACATTAAGGGATATAACCTTCAGCGTACTAGGTATATTCGCAGCCATGACAAACATCGAGCAAGGACCGCTTGGATACTCCGCTCCCACCAGCACAGGAAAGGGAGAACAAAGGAAGGCGCCAAAGGACCCGCTCCCACCACCCAGACAGCGGCCGCCACCCCATCCCCATCCCGCCACCCACCAAACCAGAAGAAGGAGACAGAGGGGAAGGCAAGAAGAGGAAAAGCAAAGAAAAGTAGAGGATACAAAAGAGAAAAAGAGAGGAAGCAGCCGAAGGCCAAGCACGCCTCCAACATACCAAAAACATCAAAGGCCAACAGGGCCAGATCGGACTACCCCATTCACCAGGCATCCTCTACCCGAGGGTTCGGACGCTCTCAGGAATGTCACTCCCTATGGGGTAGGAGGGGGGTGTTCACAGGCAGAAGAAAAGACCTCTGCCCCGGCAGCCCCGCTGCTAGAGCCAGGACCGGGGGCACCGCGGACCTAAAGGGAGAGGCATGCAAATCAGACGAGGCGCCGTGGAAGCGCATGCTGCCTGTGGCTTGTGGGGACCGGGACACCGGTCAGGGAGCTCAACACAACGGTACGGTCCAGGTATCTTCCAGGGCGCCGGCGCAGGCATCATGCCACATCAGGAATGTAAGCTGTAGAGCGGCAGAGCGGCCCAGGACGCCGAAGGGGGCCACCACAGAGCATGCGGCGACACGGCCCAATTCAAGGGGTAGGTGGAAGAGAGGTCCGGCCATCCCGATCCCCCTCAAGAGAGCGGATGTGAGCTATAATGTCCTGTTTGGCCTGTGACGCGGTTTTCTCATCCACCGGAGGCGAGCGACGATGCCGCCGAACCTGGGTCCAGTCCGGGCGGGCCGGGATCCTCTCGTTCCGTCTGGACCGCGAAGGACTGTGGGCCGGAGAGTCCGGCAGTTTAAGGAGCTGCGCCGCCTCCTGGTAGGATCGAAGGACCCTGCGCTTATCTTCCCAGCGAAAGATGAGGGCAAAGGGATGGCCCCATTGGTAGGCTATGTTGAGGGCCCTCAACTTTTCCGTCACCGGTCGGAAAGCTCGCCGCCGTCGCAGGGTGTTAGGAGCCAAGTCCTGGAAAATCTGTATTTTGTGGCCTCCATAGGTGAGGTTAGGTTTGTCCCGGGCCGCTCTCAGGATGGCTTCCTTCTCCGCAAAATAGTGCACCCGCGTCAGGATGTCCGGGAGGGGGCCCGCCCTACCTGCCGGCCCATACACCCGATGTGCACGATCCAGAGTCGGGGGGAGGCATCCTCGTCTCCCCACACCTCGTGCAGAAGTTGTGCCACGTAAGTCAAAATGTCCGTCCCTTGTGCATCGAGTGGCACGCCATGGATTCGGAGATTGTTTCGACGGCTCCGATTCTCAAGGTCCTCCTGTTTGACCTGCAGTTCAATGTTCTGCTCTTCCAGGGCCGCCACCCTCTGCCATAGCTGTTCCTGGTCCTCCGTTCGCGCATCAACTATCTTCTCCAAGCCGTCCACTCTATCGCCCAGCTCAGTGACCTCTTTGCGCAGCTCCTTAACGCAAGTTTGGACTTCCGTACGCAAGGAGCCTATCTCCGTCTTGAGCTCGGACATAAAGGAGGCCATAAAAGCTTGGGTCACCGGCGATGAGTCAGTAGACGTCGATGGAGGGCCTTCAGTTGACGCCGCAGCTCCAGTCCTGCCCCACAGAGCCATCACCGACGTGTCCTTGGCCGCCGTCGCCGGTTCCTGCTCTCCCCCTCTGGACCTCGTCATAGTCAGGCTTGCAGCGAAGATCGTAAGGGGACGTGATCCCAGGTAGTAGCAGTCTAGCGGTCAGCAACCCGAACCCCCCAGGCCCAGAGGAGAGGACGCCCCCAATCAGTGCAGTCAAGAGGCAAGGCACAAGGGCTCAGGGCAGAGGGCAATGTGTCGCACCCGGGGCGAGGAGGCAAGCTGTCAGGGGAATCAGAGGCCAGCTCACACACAAGCCACGAAACAAAGTCCCAGATGTCGCAGCAGCTCCAGCACCGTAGTATGAAGGAGCAGCTCACCCTTAGGGATCAGATCCAATGTCCTCTATAGCCTCTCTGCCCCGCACCCCCATCCAATCAGGCCAAGAGCACCCCACCGCACCCAGGTCAAGGTCAGCAAATGTCAATGGGTAGAGCGACCACGAGCGGCGAGCAGCACCCCGCCCCAGCACCAGACCGCTCCCAGCAACAGTTCCAGGCAGCCCGCACCCCCGTTAAACGCACGAGGAGGTTGCAGTCAGACCAGGCAGCACGGTGCGCCGCCACCACAAGCAGGACAGAGTACCACAGCCGGAGGCCAGCACAAGGTCCAGGGGCCCGGGTCAAGATAGGCCCCACACCAGGAGGGTCGCTGCGACTCGCCACCCACCACCTCCCGCCTCCGGGACCTGCGGGCAGGAGGGCAGCAGGCAATAAGAGTCAAGTGGTGTACAGCGTCCCCCGCAAGCCGCAGGCTTCCCCCAACAGGCACAGCTTCCAGAGTAGGCCCCAGAGCGCAGGGGGGGGGGAGGGGCGCAGGGTAATAGGCCAGGTGAAGTCTCTTCAAGGATACCAGGGATGAGCGCCCCCCGCCTGCAGCCGCACCCCCAATGGGAACGCCTCACCTCCGTGTGTCTGTCCGATGTCTCAGGGCTCCACAGCCACGCAGCGAAGTCTCCGCCAGGCGCAGCACACACGGTGCTCAGGGATCAAAGATGGCAGCTGCAGATGGGCCTGGCTCGTCACCGCTGCAATCCCCAAGGTCTCCGTCCGCCACCCGAAGCCGGCCCCAGGGTACACTCACGCTGCAGTCCCAGGGCGGGCCAGCACCAGGACCCCCACCTCTCCACCGGCCGCCTCCAGGGGGTGCCTGCTTCCAGGCCCAGCGCTCGTCACAGGCTCAGGACTCGAGGCGCGTGGCTTACAAAGGCCCCTCACAGAAGCAGGGCACCGGCGCTGCGGCACCCCCCACCACAGCGTCTCCTGGGCACCCCGCGTGCACCAGCAGCCCCCACCAGGTCCGGAGGCTCAGGACAACAGACACGGTCCAGCGCTGGCACACAAGGCGGGATCCCTCGCTCCCCGCCGAGATTCGCAGGCCGCAGGCCGCCCGCTCTGACTTCTCCGCACCAACCGCTCTGGACGATCGCGGGTGGAGGCCCGCTATGCAGCTCACTCCAAGGGCACCGCCGGATCACGGGTTCGCCGCTCCCGTGCTCAGTAATGCCGGGCAGCGCCAGAAGCTCCGCTACCAGGAGCACTCTCCGGCGCTCTCCACTGCCCCTCCGGGCTCCGCAGGCAGGATGCAGCCGAGTTCAGAGCTCAGGGGCTCGCCGCCGATCAGAGACAAAATGGCGGATCCGGCGCGCTCGCGGGAGCGCCACCGAGCCCTCGCAGCTCTCCTGGCGGGGTGCTTTCTCACCGCCTCACAGCACCAGATTCCACACTCTCTAGGAGTCCCTAGAGAGTCCCCAGCACCCAGAGTCCTCGTGTAGCCCCCAAAATCCGCTGAAAATTGCTAATACAGGCAGCAGGGCGCCGGAGCTCTCGGAAGGCACGTCCTAGCTCATCACCTCCGAAGCCACGCCCCCCTAGGTCTCCTTTTGTTTGAATATCCTTACTCGAGGCAGCCTGGAATCTTATACTTAAATGTAAATGCTGTGGAGGGGAAACAAAGACACACAACTTGTTATCTCTTCACAGGTACTTAAGAGAGGCATGTTTTTGCCTTTGTTCAGTCCCTGCATATAAGAGCGGTGTACACTGTAAGAATGTCAGATGTGTTGGTCTGTCCCAGTATTTACACACATAACAATTTCAATAGCACTATTTTATTTCTTTTATAGTGCTTCACAACACAATGCATGATGTCAGAACTCTTTATGTAACATATATGTTGTACATTGACAATAAATCATGTACATGTGTAAATCAATGTTCAAGATGAGTTACATGAAACAGAGTTACAAGGTGTAGGAGTCACAAGTCCTTCATAGTTCACTGTGCTATTTTAGAAGGATTACAATTCATGAACTGCAGGTAACAAAAGCCTCTCTGTTTTGAAAACACTAACCCACTTACCTATCTACATAAAATAAAAATCTGTCATCTGCATGTTCCGTGATGTGCTTTGCAGGAGGCACATTAACCTTATACTACTTTGATTAAAATCTGGGACTTCATAAAACACAGACCTTTCCAAACAAACTCCAGAGTTATCTCACCATTGTTACTATTCCATGAGATTTACGGACACCTTTACAGCAGATGCCTTAACCCAATCAAATATTTTAAAATGTAGACTTTGGAACCAATTAAGCATAACATATCTACTGCCTTGTGTCTTCTTGTTGCCAATTTCTTTGTGGCAGGATTAAAAAAAAAATATGTATTATTTGAGGCCCAGATTTTGCGGCGGGATTGCGCCACTTGTTTGACATAACCGAGACGCCAAATCTCATTTGTTAATTCTCATAATGCGCTTAAATGTACACATGTAATACCTGATAAGCGTGTGTGAAGTCTTAATATCTGATGTCACTTCTTGTGATGTTACTTCTTGTGATGTCACTTCCAGTGAGGTCACTTCCTGTGATGTCACGTGCAATGTCACGCGTCGTGACATCATGTGCTGTGATGGCACACATCATGATTTCACTTGCATATTGCCTAACCTGGGTGGTCCCCCCACTTCTTTTTTAGGACTTGTGCCCTGGGTACACGTAGTGCATGTCTGTGTTTGCGCACTTCAGCATTCAAAAACAAAACATATTTTCTTCATGAAAGCCTGTATAGCTCAAATATCAATTTATTGTAATCTGTTAAACTACTTTTTTGTATTGTAAGTGATTTTTTCTCTAGGTAATACTATTCAGTTACAAAGACTCCAGCATGCACAATTTTATGCATGTGTTAACAGACGTCTGATGAATGGCAATAAACAGTGCTCATGCATAGGTGTGTACTGACCCTGTAAATCATTGGTGCTGCCCTCATGCCAGAGAGAAGTGTCATAAATTATTTAGTTATGTAAGACACTTTAATAGCATTACAATGCCACTTGTGTGCCCCTAAAATTTCAAGCTCAAGCAGCTTGAAAAATAAATAAATGATCACACCTGTGTGGAGACCAATCACTTTTTGTTGCGGTAGCACTCAACCTCTGCCCAATCAGAAAATGTACTCCCGCTCCCAACATGTGGACAGAGCCAAAGCCCTTCTCCTGGTGATATTCACGTAATTGTCTGGTGACAGCTGCGCTGTCAAGCCATGCTATAAAAAAGTGAAGATATGAGATAACATTCAATGTCACCCTTGTGCAATGAAAAGTAATTAGTGAGGGTCCGGATACTCAAAGTCAACTTTTGGTGGTCAGGGAGAAACAGGTCACAATCATAGGGTATACAGCAATGGCACCTTAAGGATTCAATAAATGTTAGCATTGAAGGTGTTAAGAGAGGAGGTGAGTTCGCTCTGCATCCAATACCCACCTCCAGCTGCTTGAGGAGGGGTTCATGTGTGTAGCACTGTGTGTGTGTGTGTGTGTGTGTGTGCGCGGCTGTGTGTGGGGAGTGCGTGCATGTGTGTGTGTGGCTGCGTGCATGTGTGTGTGTGGCTGTGTGTGTGTGTGGCTGCAGTGTGTGTGCGTGTGTGAGTGTGTGTGTGTGTTCTGGGCATTATTCAACTGTCTGAGGAAGGATGGGAGTGCTTACCTGGGGTGATGTGGCACCTGCGTGGAGAGAGTCTCACGGTATAAAGAAACACACCGAAGAGGAGGAAGTGATGTGAGGAGGAGCAGGATTTCATATAGATATAGATATCTTACGTCTCTGAGCTTCATCGATTAGAAGAATTATTCATCTCTAATCAAAATGGAAAGCCAATAAAAAATTAGACTTCCAAATGCATATTTTGCTGTTCTTTAAAATCTTGAAATGACGAATGCGCATAGTTATGAAAGGGGGCATTAGACTAGAGTTGTGTGTGAAAGTATCTGACATTCTGATTACATTTTCATTGTTAACATGTCGAAGTTCTGTACCTTGAACGGTGCTGTGAGAAGGGCTGATGCAACTCCAACTGCGTTTTTGTTTAGTTTGTTGACTAACTGATTGCTCGATGATGTAACAACGAAAAAGAACATTATGTGTGCAAGACATTGTTTATCACTCCCTAGTCTTGTTTATGGCTGGCTAGCAATGTGCTGACCTGTTAGGAGGACAGACAAGTGGAAATTTATTTTTACAGAACAATCTAGCAAATATTCAGAATCCGCAATATACAGAGCATTCTAACTTTATTTTTCAGACATGATTATTTGTAATACAGGTGTAGGATACCCCAAGAAGTACACGGGACTGATAATTATATATCATTAGTCGTATGTGACCCAAAGGTGCTGAAGAAGTACTTAGGAACATACATATGTCAAACTGTGAGACTTTAGTCCAAGATAATACCGACATTTCTCAAAGCTAACTAACAAGTTAAAAAACGTTTGGTTTTAGGAGAAATACAAAATTCAGTACACGTTTTCATTTCACTCCAATATATATAGAACACAAAGGGAAAAGTGTGCTGTCTTTGACAAAGATAACACAGTGATATACACAGCAAAAAAAACTCCAGTGCAAGCGTCCACAACCTATGATCATCGAATGTGAAAGTGAGGCTGAAACATTATCAGTTCATCTGTAATAACAATACTGCAGGAAACCAGATGTGTAAGCTGTATGGGCGGAGAGACTGCATACTAGAGACATGTATGTGCTACCAAACAAAAAACAATATAACCCTTATTATCTAAACAGTATTTTTGTTTGGAATCACTGGCTAACCCGTGGTACATTATCACAAGCAACAAGACATTTCTCATATAACAGAGCATGTGGTAGATTCACACCAACAACAAAATGAAAATAATTTGATATAAGGATAAGGAATTAGAGGGGTTAATTAAACAAAAACATACCATGAGAAACTGTGGAAGAACGAAATTAATTGATTATGGCCTAGACGTAAAGGGCTGCATTCCTTTCGGGTTTCTCTGAAGATGCCCTTTCTAGCAGACATGATGCCACCCTACTCAGTAACTACTTGTGAAAGGTGACTAGTACCATCCAAGATTTGACCCAGAAATGGAAAGGTCAATGATAGAAAGCACCTTGTAGGCAAACGTCGAATTCCTGATTGAATAAGAACTGCTGTGTAAATACTTGGTTGTCTCAAATTGAGCTTAGAAAAACCCAGTGAAGCATTGAATCCCGGACTCCAAAAAATCTCCGGTTGAAGAAGATCAGGAAACATTTTCAGGGAAGAAAAATGATAGCAAGGGGGAACTGAATGAACACAGATATTCTGCAAAAACAATGCGACGAATCTATTTCTTTCATATGCTAAAACAGAAAACAAAATCACAGAAAATCCATAGAAGACATCTTATGCTGGAAAATTTCCTATTTCTGCATTAATGCCCACGGTCTTGGTTTGGGAGGTAATAGGAGCCTAGCTGTGCCCCCACAAAAATCAGAAAGAAGACAATATAGAGGAGGGAGCTGTAAATAAATGGCGTATTAGTTGAGGGGGAGTAACTACCCACCTCAAGTAATAATCACAATTCTCGTCAGGGTGAACCACTCACTAAATTAACCTGATCCGAATCTCCTGGTAAATCTGGCACAGAGTAGACAGGCTTAACTTAAAGGCAATGTGTAAAGTATTTATGCTGTACCAAAATAATAATAAAGATCAAATTAAGGCTTGTAGCTCACCTCTTCCGAAGACTAAGACCATACAGAACACTGCAGCCAGACTCATCCTGGATCACCCTGGAAGAACCTACATCACCTCCTACCTCAGGGAACTCCACTGGCTCTCTGTACAGAAAAGATGCCAGGTCAAGCTCCTGAGCCATCCATACAAGGCCCTACACAACAGCAGACCCAACCTTCTTACAACACTGCCTGTACTTCCATCAGCTCACCAGACACCTCCATAAGGCGCCCCTTTCTCTAACACCCACTGCCACATCTGATATAGCACATGCAGAGTTTGCACCTTCCCATACCTTCTCAAGTTTGCCAATCCTGGCTAAATAGACAGCAGTCTTATCCAAGAACATATTCGTGTGTTGAAAGACTTTAAAATAGTTTTGAATCCTCAAAAGAATAACCTCAGTTTTGGCCTCTGTTGATGTTGCAGACAGCAGGTTTATCTATGCAATTTGGAACTTTTGTAAGTAGTCATTGTCATTCTGTTAACCACAGTTATGCCACCACTACAAACACTGGCATGCCACAAACCCTGTGAATCTTTTAGAGCTTTTGGGTGGATTTGGCCATGCAGGATCACTGATTATGGCACATATGCCTGTATTTCTTGCCTGCCATTCTTGCTGGTAGCAACCACCTATTTTCCATTGCATAGGATTTTGGTTTATATACTTGAATACAATCCTTCTTGCCACCACCGTCCCTGCCATCGTCAGATTCACTATGTGGAAGCAAACAACCCTTGTAATCCCATCCTCACATGGTGTAGTTTTCACCCATGTTTAATCAGCCTTGTCAAAATGTCTTCAGCATTTGACTGTGAGTGCATCACATTTCAATACAAGGCAAGAGGCATGGTAATAGGCCATATTATTAAAGGTGCACTTCCAGACTTCACTTTGTGGGGTGGGTGATCAGATATGGTTCTGACAAGTGCATAGTTTATCCAACATGATTACTCCCCTTTAATAACTTAAAATAGTTTCTCGTATATCATTAAACTGCTTGGAGTGGTGTTTAGTGAAGTTGCAGTATCTTCATTGTTACCTCATGTTATGCTACCTGTACTTTTATACTGTGCTATCCCTTGCGAGTGTGTCCTGGGACTGTAGCAGGTGTGTGCGACTAGGCTTGGGAGGGCTGACATAAAGAGCCAGGCCTTCTGTTTTTTGTGGGAATTCAAGAAGGGATGAGTAGTCTCTGATGTATTGCAGGATGTTGTTCCAGACTTTAGGAACATGTATGAAAAGGCACGACCTTCAAATCTGCTTTTGTGTATAAGTAGGGTGAGTGTTATTGAGAGTCCAGGAGAGTTGGGGTGCCTGGCTGCATGAGTTGGGAGTGGCCTTTTGGTGCAGCGGACTTTCCTGGGACCAAACCGGCAGAAGAAAACCCATGGGTGGCGTGCATGTGCACTGCCAGGCCCTGGTTCTGGGCCTGGAGGTGCACACCCAGCAGTGGGGTTGGAGGGGCCCGACATCATCCAGGTGTGTACCGCGTTACTGGAAACAGGCCATAGCCGGATATCGTTTGTAAGGTGGGCACCCTTACCTGTGGACTTCGCGAGTGGTGGGGGATCCTTCCTGGGCCGACTGTCAAGAATGCAGCAGATGGCAAGGGTCTGCCTCCGTGTTGGGCCTCAGGAGCTATGAAAGAAGCAGGGCCTGCTGGAGACACTCAGTTTAAGAATACCACATTTGGGCAGAAATAGACACATTATTGGTGGAGCTGGGACTGCTACGGGGGTACATTTAAAGGACAGTAAAGGACCAGTGAGGCGGTCGTGGGGTCGTTGTTCCACCCCACCCTTCTCCCCTCCCGGGATATTGTTGTGTTCCTTTAAGAGCGAGCTTTTGGAGCAACTGGAGGTGGTCCTGAGTGGTAGTGCCCCTACAACCAGTGAGAGGATTACAACATACCAGGTGCACCGGCAGGAGTGTAGAGAAATTCATTGCTGTACCCCTGTGGGGGGGCGAGGGGCTGTAGTTGGGGTATGGCCTGGAAGAGTCATCCTGTTGTATGGAGCCACCAATGTCGTCAAATGCTGATGGTGCCTGGTCGGTGGTGATACGGTGAAGTACTGCTGGGATGGGACACCGGCAGCCAAGAGAGTCTGGGGCTTTTACGACGGCGAGGACAAATATTTGCAGTGATTGGGTTGATGTGATGACCAAACATTTAGGTGCATAATATATAACCAACCTGATCACTAATAATCATGGGGAGAGAGAAGACTAGAATGACCTCAAGGTCTGGGAGGGCTGGATCTGGCTCGCCGCCTTCAGAGACCTCAGTGGATTAACTGGACATGAGACTGAAAGAATTTTGCGATTCCTGGACCACGATAAAAAATAATTTGGGCACAATCTCAGTGGAACTTAATCTGCTTAAAGATGATCACAGAAATCTTTCAGATGAGGTCAACAGAGCAAACATTGGAAAGGGTGGTGCCTGAAGTGAAAGAGCATTATGAACAATTGAAACAAATGCACCAACAAATAGAATCCTTACAAGCCCGTGCGGAAAATGCAGAGGGGTGGGCTCGACACAACAATCTCAGGATTGTGGGCCTTCCTGAGGCAACAGAGGGCCCCAACCCAACAATCTACATAGAAGAGTGGCTGGAATCTACTGTGGCCCATACAGGTTTATCCACACATTTCACTGTCGCAAAAGCACACCGAGTCCCCACGTGTCGACCAATACCTGGGTAAAACCCCCGTCCAATATTGGCCAGAAGAGATCCGGATCACATGTTGCAGGCGGCAAGGGACAATGGGCCACTACAAGTAGACAACACAAGAATCTCCATATTCCCGAACTATACACTGGCAGTTCAGCGTAAACGCTTTTCGTTCATCAAAATCATAGCACAGGTCCAGACAGCGGGCCTTACATTTGAATTGCTTTTCCCAGCCAAACTGAAAATTAATTAAATTAGCATTCTTTATTTTTTGATACACCAGACAGTGCATGGAATTGGCTAGACAGGAACTTCCCTGACGTATTGCCTCACAGACGTCCAGAGACAACATAGCCAAAATCACAACGTGGCACCCAGAGGTGCAGAAAGGATCTCACTACACAGAGCACAGGATCCAGGCCCCCACATCAATAATAGGTAATGGAGGGTCGGTAGGAGGCCCTCCAGTCCGCTGAGGCTCTCCGCATTACATAGACTCTGACTCAGGAGGTAGTGTTGCATTATTCCCATCAGGAACTACGTAGCTCAGTCATGTCCCATTGGGCCGACCCAACAGTGTATAAGGAAGAACTGTGCCTCTGCATAACTTCAACAAACTAAATTGGCCCAATAGATAGGCCATAACTGGCCCTGGTAACTCATTAACCAATTTATATTGTACTATAATTAAGATATAATATCTCACACACACGAAGGGGATGATATGGTAAGTCCTGTGGCCTGGCCTGTCCTGGGCACTTCCACTTATCGTATATTGTTTTCTTTGTGAATTGAGCATGCAGCTTACCACGCAGGCGAAAGCAAGAGTTTGAAGCACACTATGTTGACCTTTTTTGAACAGTTTGATCGGACGAAGTTAAATCGTTGGACCCAGTATTGGGATAAGATTGTATTGTTTATGTTGTTGCCGCTCTTCCTGATGATGATCTGGGGGAATGGGGGCTTGGGGATGGGGTTGGGGGGTCTTTACAAATAATTGCTGATGATGTCGATTACCAAATCTTACACTATTCTATCCTGGAATGTTTGGGGATGGGGTAGGTCCACAAACAGCACAGAATAGCTGCACAACTCCCCTGCCGCAGGGCCCAAATAGTGTATCTCCAAGAGACGCATTTAATACCATCAGAGACTAGCAAATCGCAGAAACGTTGGAGAGGCCAACTTTTTTTAACAGCGTATTCTGCCTTTTCTAGAGGGGCCACAATTTGGATACGGGCGGGGGTCCCCTTTTCTCTCAGTGAGAGTAAGATAGACTAACAAGGCAGATATGTGTTAATACGGGGAGCCCTAGATGGTAAACAAGTGGTATTAGGCTCCATTTACGCTCCAAATGTGTACCAGGACGCCTTCCTATCGCAGGTATCTCGGGCTCTCTCAGACTGGTCTCAATACCCATGGGTCCTGGGTGGGGACTTTTATGCAGTGCTTGATCTGCACCTGGACCAATCCCATCCTCCCTTACCAAACACTAATGCTACAACACAAACTGCTACCCTGACCAGATGGGCAGAAGGGTGGAATCTTTTTGATGTTTGGAGATCACAGCATGTGAATATGCCTGAATATTGCTTCTATTTCCACCCACATAACTTGCATACCCGATTGGATCACTTTCTCTGTACACCAGGTTTATTCCCGATCATTAAACAGAGTACCTATTTGGGAAAAACTATAACTGATCACAATCCCATAGAACTGACATTAAACTGGGGGCGAGTCCACATGCCTATCCCAACGTGGCGGCTACAGCCATTGCACTTAGAGGATCAAGTGTTCCGAATCACATTAGCCACAACCATTACCACATATTTAGAAGAAAATGAAGGTGCAGCCACGACCAGGTCTTTAGAATGGGAGGCTTTTAAAGTGACAATACCGGGAGTTTCCATGGGGTCCATGGTAGGAACTAGAAAGGAGGTGGTTAGAGATATAACAACTTTAGAGGATACTTTGAAAGCACTAGAAGTAGCAGCTCTAGCAGACGTGACAGGAGCAGAAAGACTGCAAGAAGCTAAGATAAAATATGCTGAATTACCGGAGCGGTTAAGAATGATTGACTTGAACGCCTATACACTACGCACACACGCTGAAGCAGATAGGGCTATCACATTATTAGCGCAACTGATCAAACCCCAAGCAACTTCCAATCCCATTCTAGCGATATATAACTCCCAGCACACGTTAGTTACTTCTCAAGCTGAAATAAATTGGACTTTTCAGGAACATTATACAAACCTTTACACATCTCCCCCACCCCTAGAAGTGACAGAAACGACTGCGCACTTTCTCGGGGAGATTGAACTTTCCTCTATAGAGGATTCAAATGCTGAGGAATTGTCAGCCCCACTGATCTCGGCAGAAATCTGCCCTGCAAAAAAAGCGTTGGCCCGTAATAAGACTCCAAGCTCAGATGGCCTACATTTTATTCGACTTTTATGGCGTCATTGACTCCAAAACTATTACAACTTTATACCACCTCACTTACAGAAGGCACACTGCCTCCCACTACTAGAGAGGCAATAGTCATGTCTTTATTGAAACCGGATAAGGCCCCAACTGATCTCACATCATATAGACCTCTATCAATACTTAATTCTGAATACAAAATACTTAGTAAAATGTTGGCGTCAAGACTACTCCCCTTACTTTCCAAATTAATACACTCAGACTAATGTGGATTCATACCCAAACGCAGCACCTCACTAAATATTCGCCGTCTATATGACCTGATACACGCAGTGGCTGAGACAGCACCACTAGCGGGATGCTTGTCACTAGATGTACGTCAATCATTTGATACTTTGAGTTGGCAATATATGCTTGCCCCGTTAGCTAAGTTTGGGCTACCCCCAAAATATTGCAATTGGGTAAAATTGTTTTACACCAACCCCACAGCCTGTGCTAATTCAGGTGCAACTATCTCTCCTGCATATCATATTTATCATGGAACTTGTCAGGGATACCCCTTGTCACCCCTACTGTTTTTATTAGCGCTGGAACACCTAGCGCAATATTTACGTTGTATTATGGCCCCATATGGCATCCCAACGGATGCAACAACCTACTCTGTATCACTTTACGCCGACAACATGTTACTGTATTTTAAAGATCTGAACATGGACATGCAACCCATAGTGGCCATGTTTTTACAATTTGGGAACATCTCTGGTCTTTTCTTTATTGCCTCAAAGTCTGTGGCGTACTCCTTTTTTGACAATTAGAATAGACCCAACTTGCAGTTTGGCCAATTACAGTTCAAAGTAGAACCCACAACCTTCAAGTACTAGGGATACACATCTACAGGACCAGTGCAGACACTATTGATAGGAATGTGGTCAGAGCTGTTAATTCTCTTCAGTCACAGATGCCATTTTGGACCACCTTTCTGTTATCAATGGCAAGCCGGTTGGCTGTGTCTGAAATGATCATGCATCCCAGACTCCAGTATCACTTTGTGAACCTTCCTCTTGTCCTCCTGACTTAGATTTTTAAAACACTGGATACCTTATTATGGAGAAAGGGGAGGCATAAATTATCCCTGTCCAAAATGCAAATTCCGAGCACAGCGGGCGGTGTGGGGGCTCCTGATTTTAAGGCATATTGCATTGTTGGGCAATTGCAACGGCTGGTATATTGGTTAGCTGGCCACAATGTATTTGTATTTGACTATTCTCGTGAACGATTACAGCGCAGAACACTACAGGCATTGCTGTGCCCTGGAGCTGACAGAATGCGAGATCGCCCTTTTCTCCTGCATATTGCACTACATCATTGGAAACAGGCGTTAAAATATGCAAAAATGCCTACCCCATATGCCCCAAATATTCAGCTATGTGGCCTACCCACTCAGCGTGGAATATTGGCTACGGAGCTGGACACAGACAGGAACTGAGACAGTGGGGGACTTCTTTTTAGATGGTAACCTGATACCCCACAACGAGTTTTAGTGCCAGACACTTTAATTCTCATACACGTGGTGATCACGCAATTCATTCGGAGATACTGGCTGGTGGACCAGAAAGAACCCCCTACATTCACATAATGGTGCTACGCAAACAAATGATGGACGGAATGCTGAACAATCATACATTCACCCCCAGTCTAGAGTTCTGGATTAAATCCAACGTTCTTTTGCTCACCATGCCATCCCAGTTTAGACCCAGCCATATGCAAATCAGTCTTGACCCTGTGCCTCATGGGAACAGTCCAGACCGAACTGCCAATCCAGGTCGTCCCTGGACCGGAAACAAGCATCCTGGGACCGGCTTCTGGGTATTACCCTTCATCAGCCAGGCTAGCTTGAATCCAGTGGCACAGTGAGCAAGGGACCGACGTCTGGGCATACCCATCCCACTTAGGTGGAAAAGTGCTACGCAAATAAATGATGGACCGAATGCTGAATAAATCATACGTTCACCCCCAGTCTAGACATCTGGGTTCAATCCATCGTTCTTTTGGTCACCTTGCCACCCCAGTTTAGACCCAGCCATAAGCAAATCAATCTTAACCCTGTGCCTCATGGGAACATTACAAACTGAACTGCCAAGACAGGTCCACCCTGGACCAGAAAAAAGCATCCTGGGACCGGTTTCTGGATATTACCCTTCATCAGCCAGGCTAGCTTGAATCTAGTTGCACAGTTAGGAAGGGACCCACGTCTGGGCATACCCATCCCACTTAGGTTGAAAAGTGCGACGCAAACAAATGATCGACAGAATGCTGAATAAATCATACATTCACCCCCAGTCTAAAGATCTGGGTTAAATCCATTGTTTTTTTGCTCACCATGCCACCCCAGTTTAGACCCAGCCATATGCAAATCAGTCTTAACCTTGTGCCTCATGAGAACAGTCCAGACCAAACTCCCAAGCTAGGTCCTCCCTGGACCGGAAACAAGCATCCTGAGACCCGTTTCTGGGTATTACCCTTCATCAGCCAGGCTAGCTTGAATCCAGTGGCACAGTGAGCAAGGGACCCACGTCTGGGCATACCCATCCAACTTAGGGAGAAAAGTGCTACGCAAACAATTGATGGACGGCGTGCTGAATAAATCATACATTAAACCCCAGTCTAGAGATCTGGGTTACATCCTTTGTTCTTTTGCACACCATACCACCCCAGTTTAGACCCAGTCATATGCTAATCAGTCTTGACCCTTTGCCTAATGGGAACAGTCCAGATCAAACTGCCAAGTCAGGTCCTTCCTGGACCAGAAATAAGCATCCTGGGACCAGTTTCTGGGTTTTATCCTTGATTATCTTGGCTAGCTTGAATTCAGTGGCACAGTGAGCAAGGGACCCACGTCTGGGCATACCCATCCCACTTAGGGTGAAAACTGCTACGCAAACAAATGATGGACGGAATGCTGAATAAATTATACATTCAACCCCAGTCTAGAGATCTGGGTTAAATCCATTGTTCTTTTACTCACCATGCCACCCCAGTTTAGACCCAGCCATATGCAAATCAGTCTTGACCCTGTGCCTAATGGGAACAGTCAAGCCCAAACTGCCAAGCCAGGTCCTCCCTGGACCAGAAACAAGCATCCTGGGACCGCTTTCTGGGTATTACCCTTCATCAGCCAGGCTAGCTTGAATCCAGTGGCACAGTGAGCAAGGGACCCACGTCTGGACATACCCATCCCACTTAGGGTGAAAAGTGCTATGCAACAAAATGATGGAAGGAATGCTAAATAAATCATACATTCACATAATGGGGCATGGACGCCACCTTGCTAGATGGCTGTACCGAGGACTGAGGGAGCACCTGAGTACGCCACAATTATCTCTTTGGCAGAAATAGGAAGTATAATTGGCAAGGGAACTGGAGGCTAGAGAATAGAACTTAGCCCTGTAGCATCTTAGGCGGGTATCCCGTAACTTTAAGCTAAAAACAATACAACTATTAATATTACACAGGGCCTACCTCACACCACTGACAATACAGAAGATATACCCCACTGCTTCTGCTGAATGCCCCAGATGTTTTCATCAACTCGCTCACATGTAATGGACTTACCTGCTTTGCGCGGTTAGCTCTAATGGTTGTTTAAAGACTAATTACACAGCGCTGAAAGTCCCGAATGGAACCATGTGAATGCAAATGGAAGGAGGAAGTAATTAGATGAGCTGTGGTTGAGGGGGAAGTGCTTATTCTGGAGTAATAGAGAGGATTAAGGAAGATGCCAATCTCCCAGTATTGAGCCCAGCTGTTTGAGCAGTTTAAAGTAGAAATGGATGAGGAGACAGAGGGCCCCCAGAACACACTGAATGACCATACAGACAGTGCCTGATTCTCAACTGAATTATGACTTGGACATATGTGTTTGTCCCCCTCTTTCCCTCTTCCTCTTCCTTCCCCCGTCCCCCCTCCCCCTTCCTCTTGGACTCCTCTAGTATCAGAATGCTTACCCCAAAGGGCAACCAGCCTGAACGGGGGCGCTTGGATAACTGCGGTAAAGTTTTAAGGGACGTTTTTGGGTGGGATGTATTGAGGGAGGGTTTAAGGGGGATTTCTTTTTGGGGAGGGTAAACATTTATTAAAAGATATAGCCATGTATAGTGTGCCATAGGATCTGGTTTGAAGGTACATATCTAACTTAGCTGAGAACAAATATGACATCATTGATTTTAAAATAAAAACCAAGTGGCACCACCGTAGCATAAACAAGGAAAAAATCAGATCCGTTTGAAAATATACTCTTTAAAATTCTTCTTTTATTCACATCGAATTAAAACGATCAGGATGAACTAAACAGTCGACACGTTTCGTCCATACACTTGGACTTCTTCAGGGCTGTTGAATTGACAAATATATACACAGCAATATGATAAAACAAAAGGACATTGACAGGAACAATAAATATCTAACATATATATATTCAAGATTACAAACACCACGAATAAAATGTATGACAAAACAATCATGTATATGAATTTTCATGCTTTGACACATCATTTATTACCAAAAAACATACAAGTGCCGTTCATGACCAAACTACTATTTACATTACAGAGACTGCACAAAAGATGTATTTTGCCTCGTATTAAAACATCAATACAGCATAGGGGGAACAAATAATAATATGAGGCAAAAATGTAAGGAAGATAATACCAAACTGATGATAGGGTTTCACAGTGCTGAAGAATTTCCACAGACCTATCCAATAAACCCTGGTGATTCAGAAAAAGAATAAAAGTTGAAAAGAGAAGGAGAAATACAGAGAGGGAGAGGAACCAAAGCGAAGCCATATACAGTTGATCCTTCACAGAGGATCCTGGGGTAGAAAGCTCCAGAAAAGCCATACGCCCGTGATGCAAACTCAAGTGCTATATACTTATGAAACTAGACAAACTTCACCATGGTGCTTTGAGATGGTAAATATACTCTAACCACCATAGCTAGAAATCACATGGGGATTTATGTCATTCCGTTACCATATCAGAGCGGCCGGGTATATTGTAAATCCCGTCCACTTTGCTATCTACAGTGGAGAAAAAGGTGATTTAGCGACCAGTGCCGGGCTGGCCATAGCGGTCACCGGGCATTTCCCTGGTAGGCCACTAGGGTGGGGGCCGGTTTTGGGCCCCTGGGGGGCTGTTTTTGTTACCAGGGGTCGGTATTATAGGCCCCCTGTAACAAAATCATCCAAAACCGGCGCTAGCAAACTGCTCAGCTGCACTCCCCCTCACCCCAGGTGGGGGGTCAGCTTAGCAGTTTGCCAGGGCCTGTTTCTGTCCCCAGTCCGGCCCTGTTAGTGACCCCCATGAATATTAAAAAATAGTGAGTCTATAGAAGGACATAGCAAATCGCTGAGCCTGAATCCTCACCCTATCAGGCAAGCGAAGTGCCCTTCACAAAGCTATACACACAAATGAGGGGTGAAGTTATGTAAAATTAGAAGCCCGGTCCAACCAAAATGAGGTCGGCCCAATATTAAAGGCAGAATGCCATGTACGACCTAAATAAAAAAAAAAGAGTTATAAAGAAATTTAAAATAGTCATAATAAGGGTAAGGTTTAGGGATCTCATGAGGGCAACTAAAACCCCCGTCCGAAATCAACTTCTACGTTGTGTATCCCAGTTGCATACTCAAGCTATCAAAGGTATCCCTACGTCAATCCGTTTGCCTACTGAACCATCAGAGTAAAAATGTGTAATGCGCGTCAAGTAAAGGTAAAAGCAAGACATATAAAAAATTAAGCCCGCCTGCCAAATAATTAATTAGGATGTTATTTTTAATAGATCAATGTGTCCAAGTAAACAAAAAGGGGCCGAGAAACCCCACACTTAATGTCTGTTATGCTCAACAGACTAAACTAAAATCATAGCAAAAGATAG
The DNA here is from genome assembly GCF_964261635.1 of Lissotriton helveticus. NCBI lineage: Eukaryota > Metazoa > Chordata > Amphibia > Caudata > Salamandridae > Lissotriton > Lissotriton helveticus. The sequence continues at coordinate 2,074,558,081 of NC_136061.1, forward strand.
GGAAAAAACCACACCATCTCATCACAATCAGTCCTCTTATCTCAATAAGTCGATGTTCTCGGTCGGAACATCTCCCATCAGATCACGAATGGGTAAACTCAGACAACAATTCCCCTTTGGTTTAAATAGCCCGCGTTGATCCTGTAAATCACATGAAAATCAATCTGTCGCCTAGGGCAAGATATCGGCAAGCATAATAGCCCGCCATCCTACGATGGAAAAAGCTGTGAGAAGTCACGCCCTGTATTTAGGGGTCACGTAAAACAGAGTTGCAGCAAACATAATCGTCCGCCATCTTGTAATGATGTTTGCAAGGTACGTACATGCCACAGTAAATACAGCAAGAAATGAGAAATGTGTATGGCCCCCTTCCTGTAATGGTGCCAGCCAAGAATTTTTTTCTTCACCATATATGTGTTAAAATCCATACCCTCCTAACTATTGCGATATTATGCCCGCGATAGGTTGTGACTCTTCGTGATAGTCCACGCCGAGTCCCAGACACCAAGAGATATTGAAATGCCCTGTCATAGAGGCCACCATCTTGACACAATATTAGACATGAGGCAAAAATAGTAAAATGAAATCTGATATACAGATGCAGTTGCCCAGAAAGAGGCCAATTCACGAGGAAAAATGTAATGCTAGAGATGTATTCAAGCAAAACCACACCTGGTAAAGATGTGGGAGCCACCAAGTGCCATTGCCTAGGGTGTAAAGTAAAGAACGGACATGCACTAACGTGTTTTTACCCTTACTAGATGGTGGTCAAATATGCCTGGCGCTTTGTGGCTTCACTTGACCCCTGAACTCAGTGCGTCTTTGCTCACAGATGATCTGATTTACAGGATCAACGCGGGATATGTAAACTGAAGGGGAACTGCAGTCTCAGTTCACCGATTCGTGTTCTGACGGGAGACGTTCTGACCAAGACCATCGACTTCTTCAGGTAAAAGGACTGCTTTTGATGAGATGGTGTGGTTTTTCCCCTGACTCTTGCTATGATTTTAGTTTAGTCTGTTGTGCATAACAGACAGTAAGTGTGGGGTTTCTCAGCCCCCTTTTTTTTACTTGGGGACATTGATCTATTAAAAATAACATTCTAATTAAAAATATTTAGCAGGCGGGCTTATTTTTTATATGTCTTACTTTTACCTTTACTTGACGGTCATTAGCCATCTTTACTCTGATGGTTCAGTAGGCAAACGCATTGACATAGGGAACACTTTGATAGCTTCAGTATGCAACCGGGATACGCGACGTTGAAGTTGATTTCAGACAGGGGTTTTAGTTGCCTTCATGAGGTCACTAAACCTTACCCTTATTATGACTAATTTGAATTTCTTTACATCTCATTTTTTTTATTTAGGTCATACATGGCATTCTGCCTTTAATATTAGGCCCACCTTATCTTGGTTGGACCGGGCTTCCAGTTCTACATAACTTCACCCCACATTTATGTGTATATCTTTGTGAAGGGCACTTCGCTTGCCCGATACAGTGAGTACTCAGGCTCAGAGATTTACTATGTCCTTCTATGGACTCACTGTTTTTTAATATTCAAGGGGTCGCTAAATTGCCTTTTTCTCCATTGTAGATAGCAAGGTAGATGGGATTTACGATATCCCCAGCTGCTCTGATATGGTGCGAATGGAATGACATCAATTCCCATGTGGTTTCTAGCTATGGTGGGTAGAGTATATATATCATCTCAAAGCACCATGGTAAAGTTTGTCTAGTTTTATAGCACTTGAGTTTACGTCACTGGCGTGTAGCTTTTCTGGGGCTTTCTACCCTGGTCTCCTCTATCTGAAGCGACAACTGTACATGAATTTGCTTCTTTTCCTATCACTCTCCTTGTTTCTCCTTCTATTTTCAACTTTTATTCTTTTTCTGAATCGCCAGGGTTTATTGCATAGGTCTGTGGGAGCTGTATTGTTGTTTTAATACGAGGCAAAATCCATCTTTTGTGCAGTCTCTGTAATGTAAATAGTAGTTTGGTCATGAACGGCACCTTGTGTGTTTTTTGGTAATATATGATGTGCCAAAGATTGGAAATTTATATACCTATTAGTTTTGTCATAAATGTTTTTCGTGGTGTTTGTAATCTTGTATATATAAATGTTAGGTGTTTATTGTTCCTGTCAATGTATTTTTGTTTTATCATATTGATGTGCATATATTTATCAATTTAACAGCCCTGAACAAGTCCAAGTGTATGGATGAAACGCGTCGACTGTTTAGTTCATCCTGATAGTTTTAATCCATTGGGAATAAAAGAAGAATTTTAAAGAATATATCTTCGAACACGGATGTGATTTTTCCTTGTTTATGCTTCCATGGTGCACCTTGGCTTTTGTTTAAAATTGTGATATTCCAGCTTTTGGATTGCACTGGGACAGTGGGTGCTTTAACAGTGTGCACACAGACCTCTGGTTATTTCCAGAACAAATATACTACAAAGGGATAGTGGGTCAGGTGCTTTGTTCTATAGGGTTCCACTGTCTAGGTTTGTCTTTTCCATGACATCATTGATTGTACAATTAATATATCTATATGGAAATATATATGTCAATGTACACTGGTTATGTAAAATGCTTTGAAAGTCATACAGGAATGTATAAACGGCTTGTAACCCCCTAAATTGAATAAAATATGTGTTAAAACAACAAAAAAGAGGATCACACAGATATCAAGTGTTGCTGCGATGTGGGTCGCCTCAGTTTTGTGGTTCTTTCTGAAACCTAACTATGTTGCATTGAGAAACAGGTTGTGGATGAGGTGATCAGAGAGGCATCTGTTAATGGCTTTCTTAAGGACTAGGCCTGGGCGTAATTTTTAATTCTGCTGGCGGAATCGGAGGAATTTGGTAATTCCGCTTTACTCTTGTACTGAAAAATTCTGCTGCTGTGCCGTCAGGATTAATGTATAGTGGTTGTTGTTTCTAAAACAGGGCTGGAAGAAGGAGCAGTCCCTCTATCTTTAAAAATCACTGCAGATTATCCTTTAATCTGCAGTCGTTTTTAAACAGAGGGATTTCTCCATCTTCCAGCCCTGTAGAAACCAAACCACTGCTGTCCATTCCCCTTAGCGCCTGTACATACTTTGCAGTAATCACTTCAGAGTATGTGAGGGTGCTGAGGGGTATACATTAGAGTGCATACCCCTTGGAACCCTTACATGCTCTGCCGATTGCTGCAGCATATGCAAGGGCACCGACGGCTATGCATTGGAGTGATCTCTAAACAGAGCAGGAAAGGGAGCAGTCCCTCTATGCTTAAAAACCACTGCAGTAGCTCTTAAACATAGATGAACTGCTCACTCTTCCCGCCCCATTTAGAAATCACTGCAGTGCATACCCCTTACATACTTTGCAGTAATCGCTCCAGAGCATGTAAGGGCTCCAAGAAGTATACACTGCAGAGTGATATGCAATGGTTTCTAAAGTTAAGAAACCACTGTTTACCACTCTGTAGTGGCGCCCTTTCATACTCTGCAGTATAATCACTGCAGAATAAGTAAGGTCACTGAGTGGAGTGTGGCTGCCCTATTTTCTTAGCGCAAGATGCATCCTTGCATCCTTTTTTGGATGCAACAGTGTATTTTGGTCAAAAATAGTGCATCAAATGCCCACTCCACCCTGCCATGAAATTCCACTGAATTTTAATGAAATTCTGCAGAAACAAACTCTGCCAGTTTCACCCACCTGTGTTAAGTACCTTGGTTATGTATGGAAGGAGGGATATTGGTTAGAAGTCTGCCAGTTTGTTCATGTCAGTTGAGAGCTTCTACAGGAGGGAGTTGATGGGTACATGCTTCCAAGATTTCAGAATTATGGCTGTGTTCATGGAGGTGTTGAGGATGGGGTGAGGGCCTTGCTGATGAGGGTTGATCCTTTGTCGAAGATGGGATGGAAAAATGGTCCGACAGGGCCCTGGAGTACATGGTCTTCATGATTGCTTTGGTTTCCTCTGAGCTAATAGTGTCCTGTTTGATTATTGAGTTGTCTTTATCCATCATTGGACATGATCAAGGATCTGTTTGTTAAGCAAAACTGCTGTATTTTGTTGTGATCTTGATGCAGAAAGAGTCAGAGAGGATGTCGTACAGTTTTTCAGTTGGACTGTTGTTGCTAGTTGCTACCACAGGTTTCATGAAATCCTTGACAATGACAAATATGTATTTGCTACTTGTTGGAGCTGGTGTCAATGTGTTCAGTTAGAGCCTTCCTCTAGGTTTCCAGGATTTGCTGGTGGTACCTTCTCAGGGTATATTTGAGCATGCTAATGCTAGGTGTGAGGCCACTTGTCCACTTTTTTAGCAGATTCCTACCTTGACATTCTGCTTACTGGTTCTTTCCTCTAAATGTCAGGAACACCAACTGTGCCTACACAAGGATGGCAATACTTAGTCATCCAAACTCCTCTGGAACCACCTTATCACAAACATACATCACACACTTGGGAAAGCACAGCCAGGGATATTCACTGGGGTCATCAGCTATCATTTAATCTGCCTGGTAGACAGGGGCATATCTATATTGGTGCCACTGGTACAGAGGTGCTGGAGCCCAGAGGAATGAGTGTTGGCGACAGCATGTCTGCCCAGGGCCTGGCATTGTTTACACTGGATGAGTGAGGGGCAGAGGAGGTTTCTGGAGATGAGCACGGTCACAGTGGCAAGAAAACATTTATGAAAGATACAGGTGACAAAAGAGAGATAAAGAAAATTATAAATAAATGATGTGGAGAATGGAGAGATGAGGTGGACAGATAATAGCGAGCGCAAGGGATATGGAATTGAGGAGAATTGAGAGAATCAGGTGTTACTAGAGAAACACAGAACTGAATATATGGATAATGGAGAGATAAAAGCAAGAGCACAAATTAGTAGAAAGTGAATAAAGCAAGTAGAGAGGTACAGGGAAGAATGAGGAGATAAATCAGAGAAAATGATGGAGGAGATCATAGGAAAAGGTAGGGGAGAATAGAGACATAGATCACAAAGCAAATTAAAGGACCAAGAGATGAAGTTAGTAAGGAAAAGAGAGGAAGGTGGCAATATACAAGGGAGTTTTGAAAGGGACATGGAAAGGAAATTAAAGATAGAAGAAGGAATGGTTAGGGGAAGAGACAAAAGGGTGAGCGGTGGGAGGCTGTAAGATGGAAAATAGCTGGATACAAAGGTGGGGAGAAGTGGGGAGAATGGAGAGTGGAGCTATACAAGAAAATCATTAAATCTAGGGGGAGAATAGTAAGAGAGGGATCTGAGCCTTGTGATAGAGGTGAAAGTGGAATGTAAAAAATAGACATAGCTGAATGCAGGAAAATGGGGGAAGCAAAAGGAAAAGAGAAAGAATTTGGAAACTTTCAGGAAATGATGTAGGGGCATCACTGCCCACTTGTGTGCTGGCCCCACGTAATTATTGTGGCTGTTTTTAACGATCAACTACTTGGGCGGTGGGCCAATTTTCCTAACTTGCACCAGGGCCCATAATACCAATTCTATGCCACTGTTGGTAGCACCATCTTCTGGCTAAAGGACACTCTTTTACCAATCATGGAGGTCTCTTTGAGGTGGATCTCCTTTGTTGTTGGCAGGAAAATTCCACAGGTTCTCTAGGCTTCCTATGTTTTCATTTTTTCCTCGTACCGTCTTTGCAGGGTGCCCTTGCCACACCAAATAGTCATTATATACATCAATCTGTAGCAAAATGGTATATATTAATGCTGAAGCTTCTGGGAATATTATGAATAACAGAAAGGAGAAGGCAGATCATACTTCTTTGACTGTTGTAGCAGTTTTTCCTAAATTTGCATTCTTGATTATAATGCTGCAAGTGGAAGTCTGCCTTGTTGTAGACTTTTTGTTATTGCTTATGTAACTAGTTAAATGAAACAAGTTCTAATTTGTTTAAAGAAATATTTTTGACTTATGAATCGGAAAGTAATTGTTAGGTATTCTTTTTGAATAGCAGTAGCCACTAATTAAAGGAATAAAAAGCTTTCTGTTACCCTGGAATTAATAAATATGTGTATTCAACCTTCTCTTTTTCTTTAACTTTCCATCTGTGCTGCATTTATAAGTCCATGTCTATACTATTTTTAAGCTATGTGACGTTTACATTTCTTGGTTCAATATATTTGTTATCCCCTTGCAATCATGTTCTGCTTTTGCAACTTTTCCCCCAGAATGATTGATAAAGTGAACTCTGTAATACTGGGTCCAATACCTCATGTTTTCCCCCTCCAGGGTGAACAATGGCCCAAATTCACTGACATTTAAACCTGCTTAAAACAGATGGTAAATTGTTAGGATTGTTGTTTCTTTTGCCTGTGGAAACAAAGAGTAACCCAGAGTGGTAGACTCCTGAGAGACACCTCTCCGGGTTACTGATAATTAGGGCTCTGTGCTTTAGCAAATTTTAGTAACCAAAAGGTGATGCAGTTTAAAAGTTTAAATAACCCTACAAAATCAATACATTTTGTCAAGCAGTTTCTACTTTCCAGCAGGAACTGCACATTTGTTGGGCGCCATAAACGTTGGAATGGTGCCTGACTGATTCAGAGCACCTCCGTAGGATATGTTGTCTTGTAGACCAGCTTGCTCACAGTGCCAAAATAAATACCGCTAAACCTACACGGGAGCAGATGGTTTTGGCAACCATAGTACATGACAACCATGACTCCCCCAGAAATCGTGGTAACAGATCTAGAACCCTTTCGCTCAGGCACTAGTGCTCTCACGCAGAAATATACAATGAATACACAGAGGGGCGTTTTCAATATTTTTTTAACCTTTGTGATTCTTGCATAGAATATATGACTTGCAAGGATCAATAGACAGAAGCAGATGAAAGTGACTTGCAGTATAACGACAGTCAACAGAATAAATAGTACTACCATCTTGCTAAAACAATGTCTGTATGCAACCGTACTCCTACTATACGTTCCCTAACCTAGATGCCTAGTGTGTGTGTGTTCTGCCAAGAATCCCCTATTGGATTATCCAACCCCCATTACCTGAAGGGAAATTATGTAGGCCCCAGTCTTGGTTGCAGGTTGGACATCCCTCCTCGTAGAGGGATCAGTAAGCAGCTGGGCTGAGGTTTCAGCATGTAGTGACCTTGCAATGGTAGCAAGTGCTCTTCTGCCCCAACCCTTATTCAGGAGGCAGTGATGCAGTTGCGTGTAGACTACGCGGCAGCCACGTTCTTCCCGTAGAGCCGTAAAGGATCTGAGTGTGCCAACAGAGACAAGGTGCATGAGGGTTAGAATCCCAGCTCTGTGCAGCCCACTCCAGTCAAGCATGGTCCCTCCATGTGAATACGAGCATTGATCAATAGGGGGGCTTTTTAATCGAGGTATGCATCTGCCAAAAGGAGCTTGTGGGCCTACATCCAGGTGGCAAGCATGGCAATCTGCATGGCTTTCCCAGCAGCTGCAGAGCCAGTGAAATATAAACTCTTCTGACCTGACAAGTTCTCCTGGGGTCTGCGTTTGATCTCTACCCTTTACAGGGGGCATCCGACTCGTGAATGCATGTAGGCCATTTGTGCCTGATGCAAGGCAGTCAGAAATGTTCCACGGATAGCAGTCCCTGCCCCCATGCAGATCTGTGGGTGAGAAGCTTCCAGATCACCAGGCGATGTCTCATTGGACCTCAGATGAAGGCCTTGATGGAGGGTCAAGAGGGGTATCTATTGGTGGAGCATACTGAACATGTATGTGAATCACGGGAGAGTAAACATCTTCACTGCCTGAGTACAGCCCTAGAGAGAGAGTTTCCGGTAAGACCATTTTGTGAAGTCCAATTGCATTCTTTCCATTAGGAGGTTCAGGTTGTCCTCCACTATATGCTCCAGGCCCCTGTTGACCAGGCGCCCAGATACTGGAGGTGAGAGTTCTTCCACTGGAATGGGTAACCAGTGATGGCAGCGCATGAAGTGATCTGCAACAGGGGTAGGGTCTTGCTCTTTCCTCAGTTCACCTTGTAGCCGGATATTGCCGCAAGGGTATCAATGGTCTCCAGCACTGCAGGTATAGAGGAGGACAGGGTTAATAGGGTGAGTAAGATGTCATCCAAGTAAAAATACAGTGTTGAGGGACCACTGTGTGTGGGAGCGTTATATTTTTCAAAAGGAACTTCATCAGGACTGTAAAAATACATAAATACAACAATTACATACATTAAAATCATTAATTAATATAAAATGTATACATATTAATTATATGAATGAACCCCGAAAGGTGTAACTTTACATTTTAATTTCTACTTCTGGTCTTATAAAACCTATTCAGTAATTTGAGCAGCCGAGAACTAAAACATTGATACCTAATTTTCAATCTTTATGCAAACATATAGAATGCTTTGTAACAAGTCTGAAGTGTATATTATGATGTCAGTTTCCATTCATAACCACTATAACACTAGCTCACTATTTTGAGCAGCAGAAAGAATGACCATAGAGCTCCTATTTTAAAACAATTTCTCACACCCACAATGTTGTGTAAATAATTTAGAATTATTATTATCAAGACATTAAAATTTTGTCTTCCTCAAAAAATCAGTAGGTTAATGGGGTCACACCAACTTCCGAGTTTCAGTGTAGGAATACCCGTATTATTCAGCTTTGACATGCAACTAAGGGGCTCATTATGATGTCGGGAGGATCGCCACCGCCAGTCCAGCGGTGGCGATCCACCTTCCATCATAATTTGATTCACCCACTGTCAAATTAGGTTGGCGGTGGGAATCACAGTGGTTCCGTGATGGACGGAAAGTCCGTCTGTCATGGTCCCGCTAGGCAGTCATTTTCCGCCCGCCTCACGGAACCCGAACCAGGGCATCATTGCAGCAGTGCCATGCAGGCAACGCCATAGTGATTAGCATGATCCCTTCCGCCTGTCTTTTTGTTGTGGATATCCCACTGTGAAAAGACAGGCGGAGACTGGCTTTGGGGGCCCGTTGCGGGCTCCCTCTGTGGGTGGGTGGACTGGGGGGTTACCTTCATGAAATTTGAAATAGAATAATAACATCATCATCATGCCATGCAGTTCATTATGTTACTCAAGATGTTGATTATCCACGTGCTCGGACACACACGCTCATTCATTTTGGTATTCAAGCATATTTCAAAATACACTTTCATTCGGTTGTCTCGTTTGCATTTTTACGCCGATGGGCAGCTGTTCTATAAAGTATTGCCATTTTTCAGTTGCATAAAGAGTTGTCACTGAAGTAATTTTTATCGTCCCCTAAACCCTATTTCTTTCTCCTTTGTTATCCACACCATTTATCCTAACAGGTACGATTCTGACCTCCATGAAGTGAAGGACTATCACGTCACTTTACTACACAATCATCATAGTAAGAAATCCTTATGTATGATACTTCACTAATTTCCACTTGGTCCTGAAGAAAGTCCGACTGATCTGAAAAGACAACCCAGGGCTGAAACATGTCGACCGATTTTTAACAAAAAACACAAAAATTGAGTGCGTAAGAATCCTAATAATTCCTAACACGCGCATCTATATATTTTACTAACCCGAATCCAGATAAATAAAGAGAATGGACTGGCTGTCCGGGTTATATTAATTTTATTCACTTACCACTTATCACTGATCACTACTGTTTTTAACCAAGGGTGAATACCTCCGGGTGGAGGTTGCATAACAACTAACCCAATGATTATGCAGTCACGTGAATGAACAGCGGAGAACCAAGATATACCGCTACTCCAAACAACTTCACACGTGCATGAGGGTTTTTTATCTTGGGACATACACATCACCTGTATATCCAGGTTATGCAGGACAAGTGATCCTTCCCCCCCAAAGTGATTTATGAGATTAAATACAAAGGAAGTTGGACGGATCACAATTTTCCTTCTTCCCCCAGAATTGATTTATGAGAAATTTGGCATATTGCCAAATGGCATAAGTAACTTTTCTCTAAAGTCAAAGAGCCTCATTTATGAGGTTTTGGCATAGGGCAGTGCCGCAAGGAATCTTGCTGCGCTGTCCTACTTCAAAACAAAAGGACAGGAATGGGCTGTATCTATTTGATACGGTGCATTCCTATCTTTTCCACAGCACCGGCGCACAATGGGCTTCCATGCACCAACGCAAGCACCCTTTCACCATGGTGCAAGCATACCTGAATTGCAGGGCTGATTTATTTTGTGCAGGAAGGGATACTTTCCTGCACAAAATCAATCACAAGAGGTGATTCCCTACTGCACACATAGAAAAAGGAAAGCAAAAGGAGAAATATATAAATTTCTCCTTGTTGTGCTTCCCTAACCCCACCCCTGGGAATGTGTCTGGTTCCATGGGTGTTGCCTGGGAACACCCAGAGAAACACCCAGGGAACATCCCTTTCACGCAGTTTTCTGCATGAAAGGAGCACATCTTTATTAGGCCAATGAAAAGGCATGTAACGTGGCTCATGTTGCTTATAAATAAAGAAAAGGACAGGATGTGATGTATGTAACCTGGGTGGAGACCAGAATAGCAGGACTTGCTCCCACTTGTACCCATGGCCAAGAAGTGAACTCCAAGGGTCAGTTGGCTGATCTCCTGTATGGCTAATGGTACAGAAGCTGCAAGAGACCTATTTTGTTTTACAATTGAAACTGGACTGGACCTTGCTAGTGGCCCCAGCTGGATTGTGTCCCACCCTCCACATGTGACCAAGAGGACCAGCTCCAGAAAGTCTGAAAAGTTGGGACTTCCAAGACTAAAGGAGAATTAGCAGGACCTAAGAGCAAAAGCGCCTGATATTAAGATGACTTCATTGGATACAGCTTCAGGCTTGCCCCGCTGGTGAATTATGAGCTTCATGAAAAAGTGAAAAGGTGGACGTCTTGACTGGGTGAGGGCCCGAAAATTATTTGTCTAATGCAAGGACTTCAGATGCCACAAAATTTGAATATGTTCTGCTCAGAGCTTTTCCACTAAAACCAATGGGTTCAGCAGGACCTCATCCATTGGATATATGCCTTCAGGAGATCTTCATCGGATGCAGGCAGCAACCTTTCCCCTTACAACAATTTTAAATTCAATTTCATAGACTCACGTCAGAAGTTAAAATCTTTGACTAGGAGGGCAGATGACTTGTGTAGGTAACTTTGACTGAAATGATGAAGCTCAATCTGATTTTGTCATCACCGTATGGGAAAATCTGAAAAACTGGTCATCCTGATAAGTATGTAATGTGTGTAAGCAGTTGATGGAAGATTTGAGCAAATGTCTTATTACAGTGAGAATTATTCAAAGGAGAATACTGGAATGCTGAGCTCTGTGGCTCTTGGACTAAATCCACATATCCAATCTAGTGGATGTGAGAGGGTCAGACCACCTTCTCCAGTCATGGCCCTGTAGTAATGTTATGCAGAGACCAAACGTGGTGTAACATAATAGTCCAAAAAGTGAAATCCTGCAAACACTACTGACAATGTCATAAGATATTATATGCACAAAAAGACTGAGAGCACAACCCTAGCTCTTATTAATTGTTGGAAAATGGTCCTCTCTGAAGGGACACCATAAACGTTTTGCCTTCCTCCTTCTCTTTTTGCTGAATTGTATGTGTTGGCCTTAGGACTGTGAGCACTTTACCCTCTGCTGACTAGTGCTAAAGAGCATGTGTACATGGTAACATTGGTGTATACACAACTGACACATTTACTTCACTTATAAATCCTTTGTCAAGTGGTATACCATGTACCCAGGGCCTGTAACCTGTATGCTACCAGTGGGCCTGCAGAACTGATTGTGTCATCCACGCAAGTAGCCTTTCAAACCTGTCTCAGGTCTGCCATTGCAGGGTCTGTGTGTGCATTTTACTGCCACTTCGAGTTGACATTTGAAACTACTTGCCACGCCTTAAACTCCCCTTTTACTATATGTAAGTCACCCCTAAGGTAGGCCCTAGGTAGCCCATTGGGTGGGATGGTGTGCAAGTAAAAGGTAGGTCATGTACTGTTATGTTTTGCATGTCCTGGGATTGACAAAAACCCAAATTATTTTTTTGTTGCTGTGAGATCTACACCTCTCAATGGTTAACATTGGGAATTCCTTAATAAGCTATGATTCCAGAGAAGATAGGATAGCTGATTTATGTTTTATATCTTTGGAATGGTATTGATAAATCCTCTTTACTCGTAAAGTTGGATTTAACCTTACTATTTTAGAAATGCCACTTTTAGAAAGTGGGTGTTTATCTGCTCTTACTACTCTGTGTGCTTGCAGCCTGTCTCAAATACCCATCTTTGTGCATTCACCCTAGACAGGCACACACACAGCAAGTTTAGTTGAGTCTGCATACTCAACTGCATTCTGATGGCATTTCCTGAGCAGGAAGGGAGGGGGAGCTGACACTTAAACCAGAATAGGCAGTGTCATGTCTCCCACACAAAGGGCTGATTACTCATCAGCTCCAGGAGCAGAACTTTATCAATGCTATACAAGTTTTATATCATCGTCCATCAGCTAAAGTCTGCATTATGGGCCTGGAATCAAGCCCAGTACACATCTTGAGGGGGACAAGGCAAGGATGTCCCTGCTCACCCTTGTTGTTCTCACTGTATATAGATCCGTTTAAAAAAATGCTAGAACAAAGTGCAGGGATAGAGTCGGTAATGTGGAGGCGGGAGCACTTTCGTATGTTTGCGTATGCATATGATGTGGCAGTGGTAACACCGAATCCTATCACAGCTATGCCAGAAATAGAACAGTTGGCGGTAGAGTTTGGGGCTGCATCAGGATACAAACTCAATAGCAAAGACACAAATAGTAGCAAAGACACAAATCTTATGTTCTAACATTGCTACATTTGATGACCAGCGGGTTTTGAACGAGGTAAAATATTTAGGGGTCAAGTTGAGGACATGCTTAAAATCATTGGTGTAACATTTTAAATGATGTGCGGAAGCAATTGTACCTGTGTGAGTGTTTACATCTTTCACTTGTGGGACGCCATAATGTCCTCAAAATGTTTATACTACCAAAAATGTTATACTTTTTTAGATCTGTACCATTAGAAATTCCCCGTCCCCAACTTGTAGTATTACAATCAATTTGTGCTAGGTTCCTATGGGCCCAAGTAACCCCGCAGAGCTATGCACTATATAGCACTCCCTCGTGAGAAAGGAGGTTGGGCTGTTCCTGATTTTACCTTATATCAATATGTATGTATTTTGCAACACATGAATATTTTATTAACAGGTGCAGAACCAACTAGCGCTGCCGAAGCCCCCTCGATTAATCAAATGCTATTGGGCAGTGATGCCAAAAATCAATTGTTTATTATTGTGGAGCCAAGCTACTGCAAGAAAACCAGGCTTAAGGTTTTAAATACCGCCTATAAGGTGTGGAAATCGGTGTGAAAGTATTATGGATTAGAGAGGATATCTCAGTACACCCCTCTCACAGCTACGACACTCCTTCCACTGATATTTTGGGATAGGATCATAGATAGATGGCGGACCAAAGGGATTCATTTTATTGGAGATCTATATCCCAATGGGGGATTAATGTCTTTTGAAATGCTAACAGACAAATTTCACCCTAATAGGTTCGAATTTTTTTAATATCTTCCGGTGCGTTACTATTCAGGAAAACATCGGTGGAATATGGAAGGAAACCCTGTTATCGAAGCTGTGAGGAAGAATGCACGCATTGGGACATTGTACAATTTATTGTTAGATACTAAGTATGACAATCTAGAGAACCATAATACAAATGGGACAATAGGCTGGCTGCGTTGGCAAATGGGTAGAAACCTCCATTGAGTTGGCATGGAGATTGTTAATATCTGCCAATCTCCGAGCACAACATTATAAGACAGTGTTTAATCTCTACTATACCCCAGACAAATTGTCTAAATGGGGTGGTATAAATGATGGGAAATGTTTTCGATGTGGAACAAAAGAGGCCGATATTGTACATATCTCCTTCACATGTAGGCACCTAATGAACCTGTTTTGGCATATAGAAAAATTCTTATCGGAAATCTTGGGGGACCCAATCAATTTGTCATCTACTCAGGTACTGTTGAGGGTAGCTGAGAGAAAGGGATTGGATCAACTGGCCTATAAATATAGGTACCTGATTTTTCTCGCTACAACTGTGGCTAGGCTATGCATTGGCTCAATGTAGCTTCAGAAAGAGGTGCCAACCTTTGAATTATGGGGGCTCAATTTCTCTCCATGTTTAACATAGAATATAGTTCATATGAATTTAAAGGTATTCGGAAAAATAAACTACGCATGGAGATTTGGGGGCCGGTTGTGTCTTTTATAGATGAATGAGGTTTTAGCTTGAGGTAAATTTTTACGGTCCTATGCACTTGCACTTTAATGAACTTCATGTATTTAGTCCTGTAATCTATTTGTACCTATGCGAAAATGTGTTTTAAGGCTTCCTACTGTTTTATTTTTGTATTTTAAACTATTGTGTTAATGTATTGTAATGCATTGTAACTATCATGGAATAATAAAAAAAAAAAAAATTAATAAGGGCTGATTACCCACTACTGATAGTCTGGAGCCAGGTCTGGGAAGAAAGGACCTGTATGCACTTGAAAGAGCCTTCTTTGAAATCACCCCACTTCAAAGGCACATTTGGATATAAATACTGGGTCTCTAACTGCACCAAATCAGTCACTTCCGGACCTACAACTGGACTCTTACAGAAGGACTGTCGTGCAGCCTATAGAGTGGCTCTGAGAGTGTACAAGGATCCAGAGGAGTTTTGGGGTGGTAGTTTATCAATGTCGATAATGGGAACTGAAACACTCCTTATACTAGAGGTAGAGTATCAGACATGCTACATTGCCACTCAGGCATTCTTAGTCAGCAATTTTGGGTTGACACCAGATAATTATAGACAATGGTTCAGGGCCAGCCACAAACTCTACACCCAGATATGGGTGGATTATTTGGATTATGCTAGTAAGGCACTGAAGGGTTGGGTGAGGGCAGCAAGGTTGATAATTATTCACGGCTGTCCAATTTATTTTTAAAGGAGAACATGTTTGATATTTCCTTTCCAGAGCTGCACCAACACTTGGCAACCAGTAAGGTTTCTGACCCCAGGAAGCTTGCTGAGGAGGCGGACATCTGGGTCAGCACCATGGTGTCCAGGAAGGTACCTGGGAGTGACCCCAAGAAGGGTGGTTCAGGTTCCTCCCAATGAATGAAGGGGTGGAGGTCAAGAGAGACCCAGACAGATCTCACGGTAAAGGGGTAGGCAAAGGTTGTCATGTCCCATCTGAGAAGAGGGAAGTATGTTCTGGTGGGCGGTTGCCCAGGGTGACCCATTTTCAACCCTGCTGCTTTGATTGTTCTCAACTAGGACGCAAGCAGGTGACTCTGTCAGTCTAAAGAAATCATCCACTGGTGAGAACCTTAAAGGGGTGGCCAATGTGGCCTTAGGGGAAAGTAGTCCTCAGGAGCAGTTCATAGACCATGCCATAAACTCCCTCATCTGAGAGATTAACTGTGAGGGTGATCTGGTGATCAATAAGGGGGAGAGCCGTCACTTTCACCAGGTGGACGTAAATGGGGTCCCAATCACTGGCCTGAGGGACATTGGGGCTAACAGGACCATGGTTGTGGAAGAGCTAGTCTCCCCAGAGAAGTACACCGGCCAGGTGTGTAGAGTGACTCGAGCCCATGGGTGCACTTTTTCCATCCTATCGCCCTGGTGTCACTAGAGTGGGGTTGGATGATCACCTAGAGAAGGACCATCGTGAGTCCCTAAATGTCCATTGCCTGAATTCTGGGGAATGAGTTGCCTAGATGGTAGGATAACTGGTAGGGGCGGCCGAAACATGTGCTCTGTCAGTTCACTTTTCTGGGAGTGGTACTCCCAAATGAAGGGAACAGGGGCCCAGATGGAAGGGCAAGGGGAGGAAGGACTTACCACTGACTCCTCTTCAACCTAAGGACAACCCTGGGTTGAAGGATCAGTTTCAGAATATCACCCCTGGTGGGATGTGAAGTAGAGAAAGGAGGCAAGACACCTGGGGCTATTACACGCCACTTTAAGAAACTACAGAGGACAGAGACCCCTAGATAGCCTAAGTCCTGGCTCTTGGCACTGGCAGCTGTCCATGTCCTCTATTGGTTGCTGTCCTTGTGGTCAGAATTCTTCTTGGGTTGGGGATAGAAATCAGACCCAAGTGGTGGAATGGGCCACACCATTTTATTAGCCATGGTGGTACTCTCTGCCTACTCGGATTCATCTGTGAGCAAATTAAGGTTAGGTGCTGCACAGATGGGGTCCACGGGTAAGGAGAAGGATTCCCCTTGGGTCAGTCAGCTCAGTGGCCCCAAAGAGTATAGACAAAGGGATCCACCTGGGTTCAGAGAGGCGTACAACTGGCAAGGAGCCCTGTAGTAGTAACCTATCATCCATGTTCTATTGGCCAAGCAGGGAAGCCCATCAAGGTATTGATCAGGCTACCCTGGCTTTAGTCTGGGGGAGAGGGGTTGTGCTGGAAAATGGCCCTTTCTGAAGGGTAATGCCAAACATTTGGCTTCCTCCTCCTCTTTTGCTGAATTCAGTTTGTTGTTCTTAGGACTCTGAGCACTTTACAACTGCTGACCAGTGCTAAAGTGCATGTGCTGGTGTATACACAATTGCATAATGAGTTTACTTATTAGTCCCTTGTACAGTTGTACACCATATACCCAGGGCCTGTAACCTAAATGCTACTAGTGGGTATGCAGCACAGATTGTGCCGTCCACACAAGTAGCCTTTCAAACCTGTCTCAGGCCTGCAATTGCAGGGTCTGTGTGTGCAGTTTACTGCCACTTCGACTTGCCATTTAAACCTCCATGCCAAGTGTTAAACTCCCCTTTTATTATACATATTTAACCCCTAAGGTAGGCCCTAGGGAGCCCATAGGGCAGGGTGCTGTGGAAGTAGAAGGTAGGACATTTACTGTTACTTTTGCATGTCCTGGTAGTGACATACACCCACATCTATTTTTCACTGCTGGGAGACCTACCTCTCTTATAGGTTAACAGTGGGAATTCCTGAATGCAGTTTGAAGCTGTAACTCCTGATTAGAAAGGAGTGACTGCATCATGTTGTATATCTTTGGAATGGTATTGATAAATCCTCTTTGCTGGTAAAGTTGGATTTAACCTTACTGTTTTAGACATGCCACTTTTAGAAAGTGCAAAAACAGGGGGAGTCAGGCCCAGAGGGACGAGGATTAGGCAGGGCCGTTTTATAAATGAAAACAACTGGGAGTGCACCTATACCTCATTTTTTTCAAAGAGCATAAATAATTTCCGCTCTAGAGACAAGCACCTAAGATTTGTGTTTATCCTTGTATTTTTATTTTCCCATTTCTTCTTTTGATTAGAGAACTTTTTTTTATATTAGCACATGGAGAGTGAAAACATAATTAAAATCATACCCACATAGCAAAATATTTCATCAAACGTTTCACATATACAAATAATTAATTGTGCTCTACAAAAGATATCACAGAATTTTAGATTAACATTTGTGACAATAAAATTGTGCAAAAACAAAAAACAAACATTTACTACTTGTGTCGTATCACAATAGATCTTCCAATTTTTACAAATGTTACTTATTGTTTTTCAATAAAGTTTGAACAAGAAGGGGTTTTAGTCCTTATTTGAACAGTGGAATTTAACCACAGATCCTCGACATTTTCTAGGAAGACCCGTTTCGAGTACTGATATCTCTTTCACAGGACTCTCATCAGGGCTTTCTCATTAACATATGTAAGAAATTTATGTGACATGGAGAAAGTGTTTTAGAATCTCCCTCTATTCGTTTTTCTAACTACGATTACTTCATTGTGAGCCATTGTACCTGAGTACTGTTGTTTCAATCACCCAAGTTCCAGCTGGCTGTTCAAAATGATGTATTTGTGGTTTGAAGGCCTTTCGTTATTCTAAAGACAATGGTGTGCATTTTTGTATTGCCAGAAACCGGTCCCCGGAAGCTTGTTTCCTTCCCAGTATAAGAATTGGCTTGGTAGTTTGGTTTGCCCTGTTCCCATCATG
Source organism: Lissotriton helveticus (assembly GCF_964261635.1). Lineage (NCBI taxonomy): Eukaryota > Metazoa > Chordata > Amphibia > Caudata > Salamandridae > Lissotriton > Lissotriton helveticus. Next base: position 2,074,576,143 of record NC_136061.1, read on the forward strand.
CACTGGGACAGGAACAGACTAATTTGCATGTAGCCAGGTTCTGAGCTGGGATGGTGCAGTGAGCTAAAAAACGGTGATGGATTAAAACCATGATCTATTGACTTGGTAAGAGTATTCTGCATCATTCAGAAACTCTGTCCATCACCACCCCCCTTTTCCAAAATCCATTTTTGTATTTGTACATTCTGGCAATTTCATTTTACATTTGTGATGTTAGACGCATTGCCTACCTTAACTGTGGCAGAAAGAGGAAGTTACCTACTTGATAGACTTAGGCAATTCTCTGAGTCCTCATAGAGTTTTCCATGTAAATTGCCTAAATCCTCACCAGGACAGAGCTGGCATGTCCATGCTCAGTGTCACAGATGGAGGCCAAGAGGAGGTGAACCCCTTCCTGACCTACTGTCAAGCATCCCACAAGATGGTTCAGTAGAGGGTGTTGTTTTATCATACTCGCGCTGTGCAATAGGAAGCTTGCAGCAGTCAAGTCCTATGCCAGTTCTTGAGCTCTTTTGCTTGAGCCTTGGTAAGACAACATGGTGTATCCATGATCTGGACACTGGTGACAATCTCTCTGTCAAAAACAAGATTTATAGACTATCTGATCAAGTCAAAGTCTGCATCAAAGGTGTGATTAAACCCACTGACAGTCCCTGATCAAGCCCAATGGTACCTCTCCCCAAACATAACTCAAAAGGTGGAAAGCCAGAGATTAAGTTCAGTGTGGATAATAGGTGTTTAAATGCAGTCACTAAAACCGATGCACAACCCATACCAAGAGCATAAGAGCTCATTGATAAGCTGGGTGCAGCCAAATTGCGGAGTACGTTTGATTTTATATTAGGGTACTGGCAGATTGGACTCACCCAGGGAGCAGAGGAGATATCAGCATTTTCAAGCCCTGGATGCAACTTTCAATTTAAAGTGATGACTTTTGGTCTCAGATAATTAACCTGCAACTTTCCAAAGTTGAGTGAATTGAGTTTTTTCAATTCTGGACAACTTTAGGGCAGCTTATCTGGACGAAATAGCTGTATTTAGTTCCACCTGGGAGGATCACCTGGTCCACCTAGGGGACATTTTACAGGCTCTGCATTGTGCGGGCTTAATTACTAACAGCAATAAGACCCAATAGGGCAGAGTTCAGTTGTGTACTTGGGCCACCTTGTAGGTGGAGGCAGATTACAACCTCTCCAACCCAAAATCAAGACCATTCTGGGGTGGGAGGCACCCAAGCCCCAAATCCAAGTCAGAATTTTCCTTGGCTTGACTGGGTATTTCAGGCAGTTCATGACTGGGTATGGCACCATTGTGCCCAACTCGCTGAGTTTACTTCCAAAAAGCAGCCTAAGGTCACCTGGACCACAGTATCCCAAAAGCCCTTTGACACCGTCAAATCGGCTATATGCTAAGCACCCGCCCTGAAGACACCAGACTATAGGAAAAGAGTTCATTGTACAAACAGATACTTCTAAACATGGGATTGGGGCAGTGCTGTTACAAACAAATGATGAGGGCAGAATCAACCAGTTGCCTATATCAGCAGGCAACTCCTCCCTAAATAGCAGCATTGGATTGGCATTGAAAGGGAGGACTTTGCAGTGGTGAGTCTCTGAAGAAGCTGAGACCATACTTGTTTGGGACTCACTTCCAGGTTCAAACCAGCCACAGGCCTCTCAGATGGCTGATGCAAATGAGAGGAGAGAAACCCAACTTGTTGAGGTGGTCCATTTCCTTACAGGGTTTGGACTTTTCAGTGGAATACAGACCAGGGATTAACCATGCCAATGCAGATGGCCTTTCCAGGTGTTTCCACTTAGATGATGAGAACTACCAGGGATACGGTTAGTTGCTCATCACATTTTGTCTGGGAAGGGTCATGTAGGGAAGTGCCCATTTTGTATGGTCACCACCCCAATTTTTGCTCCAATGCTTATGGCTAGCACTCTGAAAATGCACTGGGTTATGCCAACCAGGCTCCAGTGTCAGTATTCTCTCCCTAAAACTGATACATGTGAATTGGTAACACCAATTGGCAAGGACTTTAACCCCCTAATAGGACCCTGTTAAATTGTACCAGTTGAATGCAGGGCATGAGGTGGTTAAAGCCTGAAGCACTGTTTGTGCCAACCTGAGTGACCCAAGTAAACAGATGACAGCAGTCCTGCCATTACAGTTGGCAGGAGCAGTGCAAACTGCTCGAACTCGACTCTGCCCTCAGCATTTGGTCAAATAACTATTCTTATATTTGCCAGTCACCCCTAAGGAGGGCCTCTCTAGCCCAGGAGTCAGAGTACATTATATAAAAAGTGAGGACATATGAGTGTAGCCTTATATGTCCTTATAGTAGCCTTTTCCATTAAGCACTACTATAAGTGATCAGCAGTACGTAGGATAACTTGGGCTGGCCCTTGGGCAACATCGAGGTTGCCAGCTCCATTATGGAACAGCCAACATATGTCATGTTTGGTATCAAACAACTTGCCTCATCACTCTTTACACAATTCTTGTGCCAGAGTTGATGTGGTATGCACCCAGGTGGCTAGCTTAGAGGTTGCCCACCTGGTTCCCCAAGCCTGTCATGGAGCTCTGGCTCTGTGAAAACTCCCACAGCTGCTGCCATCCAGACATGTATCTGACCCTCTGCCAGGAGTTGTGAAGTCTTCCAGGAGTCAGAAAAAATGGTCTGGACACGACGAAGGTGACACCTCCCTCTCTTACACGATGGCTAGGGAAGTGGCACATTAAGGGGGTGAGTTTCAAAGCATACACTACCTCTGATGTGCATCCAGGTCGCCTCTCAAAGGAGGAAACAGCAGTACCCTGGCCTCCAGGCACATTTTCACCCGGGCAGGTAGAACGAATATTCAGTTGGGGGGGGGGGGCTACCTGGTCTGTACAGCAAAGGAAGGATGCTGCCATTTTTAAAAGTGGCAGAACAGAGGGTTTTGGGTTGGAAACGTGACACACATCCCCGATGGGGTCACCCCAGAGGCAGATTACCTGCTGGGGCTAGCAGCTTATTGGCCAATTCAACCCACACCCATAACACCCCCAAATCTATGATTTAAGGGGAACCCCTGACACCTCAGTTCTGGTTCAAATGCAACAGCGGACACAGAAGAAACCTGAGTCTGCGGCAACAGGACCTGCACAAAACGAAGGCATGATACTCTGCATCTGTAACAACGATCCTGATACTGAACAACTGCAACTCACCCGGACCAAAGACTGGTTCCCCAAGAATAAGGGACCCCTTTGAGAGTCAAAAGCAACTCTAGACTCCCTTGGATTGGTGCCACTAAAGTATTAATGGCCATCGGTTCCTCTGAGGTATTGTGCAAAAGTAGATGATCCAGTGCACTGTGGAAAATGCAGTTCTGACCTTCTGCAAGTTTCAGGTGGCTACTGGTTTCCCCTGCACATTCGGACGTTGACATACCATCTTGCTCACCTTAGTGCTGCCAAGGCTTGTTGGTGGCTAGTCTGGCAACCACCACCTTTACTTGACTCTGCAACACGAGGGAACTCCACAGCTTCTACAACCAACCACAGCAGTGGCCACACTGTTGACTTTTTCCACTTGTTTCCCCACCTGCACGTCTAAGTGGTAAACCCAACTCCTCTGTGGCTCCCTCTTCAGCACCAAGGTTAGCCAGGACATCTCTGTAGCGTGCCCCTTGAGCCAGGCAAAATCGAACTTCCTGTCTAGGCTTGGTCCCGGAACCGACATCACCTTAACCCCCAGTGGGCAACTCAACCTGCAAGTGATCGATTGTCACTAGTGATTTTGCCAATGACCACAATGCAAAAGTTTTGGAGCATTGATTTGAACTGATTTATTAATGCTTAAAAAAATCAATAACTCTGGTTCGACATGCCCGATTGACTTTGTTTTGGTATCTACATTTATATAACATTTTGCTTTAGTTTGATAACTAAGTGTCAGATTTCTTTCAAGTCATGACAATTACTTATCGTCCATGTTGGCACTCTGAAATGCTTAACACATGTTCCTCTAGTAAAGCGTGACTGTTCTTTGTCATACCCGCAAGACTGAGCTAACAATTTATTATTGTGAATCCAAGGACCATCTTTGGGGTATGATGAGAGTATTACATAGTAAGGCGTAACAAGCCTTACTACATAATGCTCCACTTTCCTACAAAAAGGAAGTGAGTGTGCCTGTCACTTAGTTGCATATTGTTCCTTTCCCAGACTTGATTACTTCATACCATGAAAGTGCCTACTACAGAAAAGGTCAACTGCTAACATAAATAACATTCAAATATCAGAGCATTCTGCAATTGAGAAATGACAAATACCCCATGAAAAATAATTTCTCTAGCAACTTAACACAGTTCTAATAATTATATTTTATTCTGTGCAGTAATTCATTCATAAGAGCAAATACAAACTTGTATGAAGGCCTAGGAGCATTCTAGCAATCAATGAAAGCCTCTACTCATGGCAGTTGATAGCTTGTTATCCGAGAGGTAGGAAAGAAATTGCTAAAGCCCTAATTAAAAAATAAAAACAAGTTAGGGAGGTAGAATGTATTTTTACAACTGTTTATGTATGTTAAGCAAATGTATTCAGACAATGGAGTAAAGTGTGGATAACTACTGGCATGCAGACTGAAAAAAGAGCAAACAAATAATTGAATATAATTCATCAAACGTTCAATTGGAACTACCATTTCCCAAGACATTTAGATTGCTAATGATTTAAAAAAACAAAACAAAGACTTTTGTATAGATATTACTGAGATGGTATGGTTTATGAGAGAACTCAGCCTCTCATATTCGTGATGGAGCAAGGATTCGCATATAAAGTGACTTGCTTGGACTCAACCCTTTCGAAATAACTATTAATGTAATAATAAACATGTTTTGTGTATTAATAATTGCACCACACAACGTTATTAGCATCTAGGGGAAGCTTGTCTATGTGCTTTTACTAACTATAATCCGCTTGCATTAAAAATGGCTGCTGCTACGCGGGGTTTTCTACTGCACATGCTTCTGTCATATTCACGTGACATGACATACTACCTTGCTTGGAGGGAAACTTTAGCTTCTTCGCACTAGAACTAAGATGGTTGCTTTGTGTTACAGCATGCATGAAGCTTGCACCGCTGCTTTTGCTAAGCTGTTTGCTCTGCCTAAACACTAAACGCAATAGTTAAAATAAAATAATGGGAATAGAGTAGAGATAAGTGGTATACAAAACATTCATTTATTCTTTGTTCTAAAATAGTTTTTTTCCTCCTTTGCTACTAGCTCGTGTTTGGGCCTGAGATGTATCTGTAACTCCATTTTGAAACCCACATCCGCACATGCGCATCAGAATCCAGAAACACTCGAGTCATGGCAATGAATGAATGCCAAGGACAGTCTTGACTGAGATGCACCTGGGAACCTAACCTGATGACCCCAAGCGGAAGACAAACTGTTAACATTGTATTTTCTATAAGAACATTCAATTGTTGGGTGGAAGAAAAACGCATGGGAAAATAAATTAATAAGCGGGAATATTCAGAAGAAAAGTTTCAATTTGGTATGGTGTGATGACCTCTCCTCATCCTTTTGTCCAATCAAAATTGGGAATCCTTACACACTACCTTAGAAAATAGTATAACTAGAGTAGGAGTAGCTAGTTAATTTGTCCGACTTGTCCGAATAGCTGACCTGTCACTGACCCAATGCACTCAATAGGCGATCAAGAACAGAGGTGTAGGTGGAGCACTCTGTCAGAAGAATCAATAACCCAATCGGGGTTACTGGGAAGGGAGATTCAAAGACCCAATCGGGGTTTGGCTGTTGGCTGCAGAGAAGGTGCAACGCAGGCGTAGCACGTTAGCTGTGGGTACCGGTCTTAGCCTGAGGTGGTCCTATCCTGATCCAATTTGGTCTGTACCTGTCCTAATTCTGGTTTGTACCTATTCTTTCCTGCTGGCGCCTGCACGTTGGGGTTCTGTCCTTTGATCCAGCCCATGGCCAAGGTTGGTCATCACACCATTCTACATAAATATAATTAACGTGGGTTCGTCGTTGTACTGTTTTCTTTTTTCTACCCTCCCGGTGTTTCAATGCTTAATGAAAGTTTCTCATTTCATCTTACCTTAATCATATTAATGTTGATTGATCAAGTTTCAATTAATGTAGTATGGACACTGATATTTAATAATTTACATTAGATAAAGAATTTAAACCTTTCTCGAGTCTGTGGTTATTATATGAGTACAAATGTTATTTTACTACCTATTTTCTTGCTAACTCCCTTGATCCATTAGGACTCTAGGTACCGGTGACTAGGATTGGTAAGACAAATGGTATAGGTCCTGAATGGTAAAACAAAATTTTTTGAGATGAGTGTAGGTTTACCTGTTCAATTGTGTATATAGTTTTTTATATGGGCCCCGGTGAGTATGGTAAGACGGGCAGGTGAACCTGCGCTCTATCAGTTTATTTAGGTAGCAGAATGATAGTTAGGGTTTAGTTAAGATAGGTAGTTAGTTGTAGTTAGTTGGACTATTGAAAATTATTTTGCGTATTTGAAATTATTTTGATTATTGATTGTCTATAATTTATGTATTAACAAAAACCTGGTCGTACATGTTTTATGTTTTGTCTGGAATCCCCAGGGGCAGAATAACAGGTGGTAAATGGAAGCCACTCTGTAGTTGAGGTCACTTGCCTAAGGAAGTAAGTGCATGCTTAGGTACAACAGGAAGCACTTTTTAGGGACTTTCTGTTTTTTTTTTTTTTTTAATATTTTTTATTGTAAAACAAAGAAATTTTTCTGGCACACACATAACACATGGTACAGATACCTTAATGCTTGTAATAAAACATATAATAAATCAAAAGTACTAACAAGAAGAACCACATATTAATACAGAAAAAAAGTCAATAAAGATGGAATTAATACATCAGTCTACGTTCGCAATTGATCTTTCTTTCCAGTGATGTATCGGTTCCCAAATTTTCCTCCCCCACCTTTTTTTCCTTTTACCTTTTTTCTCGAATATACCCTTTTCAAGGTTAAACGTCCCCAGTAATAAGGCAATCCACTGTTGCAAGCCCGGGGGGAGGGGATCGAGCCAAACTCTAGCAATCAGCAACCTGTAGACCGCCATCGCTACAAATAAAAATTCGCTATGAGCGCCTTCACAATCCCTAACTCCTAACATAATTACAGTTGGTGTTAGGGTTACGTTTAAAGCAAGTGTACGGGCCATAAAATCCGCAATATCCTTTAATAAGGATCTTAATTTGGGACAAAGCGCAAATATGTGGATGCTATCTGCAGCCATAGCGTTACATCGCCAACAGCTGATTCCTGAAGTTGCCCCCCACTGTGCTATACGGTCAGGCGTGTGATATAATTGGTATAGTGTTTTAAAATGTTGTGATTGTAGTGGGGCAGAATAGAATGTTGAGCAGCCTAACTCCAAGGACGTCTGAAAGACCTCCCCTGATATCCCTAATTTCCCAGCCCATTTAATACCAAATCTATCGATGTCATCCTTCTTTGAACCAGCCAGCTGGGCATAGAAATATCAAATGGAGCACACCCCGCTTTGCTCAATTGTCTCCATAATATTGCTTATGCCAAAACCACCTGGCCCTCCTTTTTTCTTAAGAAAAAAACTCCTAATCTGCAGGTACTTGAAAAAACTATATCTTGCTATATTAAATTTATCTAGCAAATCTGAAAATAAAAGAATATTTCCATCGGGATCTAACAAATTTCCAAATTTCTTAATACCTTTTCTATCCCAGTCCGCCATAATAGCATCCGAAAAAACTTCAGGGGGTAAGGACTTATTTCTGTACAATCTGATATATCTATTATATCTCCCTAGACCACAATTTTTTGCAACAGCAGACCATACATTATGAGCAGCGGCGATTGTCTTGAAGCGAGTTCGTTTGAAATAAGATGAATCAATACATTTTAAGAAAACATTTGCTGTATCTTCGCCCAATACAATTGCATAAATCATAGTTGAAACAGCTTTTACTTTCGGGTTCCCTTCATTTGCGCCAATTAAGCCTTGAATGTATTGCAGAACTGATGCCCAATAATAAAACCTGAAATCAGGAACCCCCCAGCCTCCCCTCTCCCTTGGTAAAGTCATAAACTTATATGCCCGTCTCGTCTTCCCATAGGACCAAATGAATTTATTTAAAATCGACTCCAGTTTATTAAACCAAGTTGACTCAAACAATAACGGTATTGTAAGAAAAAGATAAAGAAATTTAGGGAGTATAATCATTTTGATGATGTTAGTACGGCCCACTAACGACAATCTGAGGTTATTTATCCTTAGCAAGTCCGAGTTAACTTTTGTCAATAAAGGCGAAATATTACGCTCAACTACTGTCCCTAAATCAGGTGAAATTTCAACACCTAGATATACTGCTGAGGAAGTCACTCGAGGATCGTTACATTGAGATGCTGGGTTTTTGATAATCTGTGTTTTAGCTCTATTAAGCTTATAACCAGAAATGTTACCAAAGTCTTGGGCCTCCTGTTCTATTACTCCTATTGCCATTCCAGGATCAGAGGTAATTATCGCCACATCGTCTGCGTAGGCCAACACTTTCACTACTAACTCGTTTACACACAATGGGGAGATGCTGGGATTGAGTTCGAGTCTACGTAAATATGGATCCATATATAATGCAAATAAAAGAGGGGAGCTAGGACAGCCTTGCCTAGTTCCTCTTTTAATCTGCACCGCCGCTGATAACTCCCGATTAATTTTAATTCTAGCCGTAGGATCTCTATAAAGAACCTGGATTGCTTTTATAAAATTATCCCCAAACCCAAAAGTTCTCATTAGCTCCCATAGATATTCCCAAGCTACCCTGTCGAAAGCTTTTTCGGCATCTAGGAATAGAGCCGCGACAGGGCCGCCTGTAACCTCCATAGCATCAAAACAGGTAATCACAGTCCTGATATGTTCAGCAGTCCCTTTCCCCGGGATAAAACCATGTTGGACTGGGGTAACTAACTTTTCTATTACAACGGACATCCTTGTGGCCAAAATTTTCGAGTATAGCTTTACATCGGCGTTCATTAAGGCAATAGGTCTATATGACCCAGGAATTGTAGCGGGCTTCCCTTTTTTCAAAATAACAATAACCTCCGTCTCGCCCCAAGAATTAGGGATTGAGATACCTCTCTGGGCTTGAATAAGTATATCCAGAAGTTCTACACTAAAGTCTGATATAAAAGTCTTATAAAATTCAATTGGTATCAAATCTGGTCCTGCAGCCTTCGATGAAGGGAGATCTGCTAAAGCTAACGTCATTTCTTCTAGAGTTATGTTGGCATCAAGTATAGTTTTTTCCTCTGACTCTAATTTTTTAAGTTGAATATTTCCTAGAAAATTCCTGATATTCTCAACTTCTGGCTCTATCTCCCTATCATATAATTCCGAATAAAACTTCCAAAATTCTTTTCTTATTCCCTCAGGGTTGGAGATTAACTTGCCTGAACTGTCAACTATATTTTTAATGTCCCCTGCGTTAGCTTTCTGCCTAGCTCTGACAGCGAGAATATGACCAATCCGTTCACTAAACTCGCACGCCTGTTCCTTCTTCGTTAAGTAACTAGCTACTGTCTTCTTAGTAATACTGTCCGCTATTTCTGCCTTTAAAATCATAATCTCCAACAATTGATGATCTAAAGGGAGCCCCCCCAAAATTAACCTACTTAGTTCCGACTCGGCATTCAGAAGGGAATTAACTTGTTGATCGAACGACTCTCTTTCCTTTTTTCGTTTATAAGTTGAGAAGCTTATTGTCTCTCCTCTAACACCTGCTTTAAATGCATCCCAAATAAAACCGCTGCTAGTGCTACCCCTGTTGTTCAACCAAAACTCCCTAATCCATTTTCCCATGTGCTTACGATAACACTCGTCTTGTAACAGAGCTCGCTCGAAAGTCCATTTATATATTTTCCTACCTACCCCAGATAAGCTCAGTGACAATAATAATGGGCTATGATCAGAAACTAACCGAGGGAGTTTTTTAATCTGTGTATTACCTAGCAAAACATTAGATATTAAAAAGTAGTCCAGTCTTACTGTTATATTATGGGGGGCAGAAAAATATGTATCCCCATCCAACTGCGGGTGCAGGTTAGCCCAGACGTCTGAGAGAGCATTATTCGAGGCCATATTCGCGATCGCTCTGTGCACCCTTTTCTTCCTCCCTGTATAAGAATGACCTGATTGTAACTCAATGTTCGCCGGTCGGCTGATGTTAAAATCACCACAACAAACAATCGGTTCTGCCCACGTTGGGAGTTCATCGTCTAGAAATTGAAAAATATCAGGGTCATCGCATGTTGAGCCATACACTGAAACCAAAGTGAACCTAACCCCTCTGAAGCTCATTTCTATAATCACCCATCTACCCAAAGTATCTTCTTTACTCCTATGTACAATATAGTCTGCGCCTTTTCCAAGAATCGCCACCCCTCGAGTTTTGGAGGCTTGTTTCGTATAAGCTAAAACTTTAAATCCAGTTTGTTCCAGCAGAAAACCCTTACCACCCTCCACATGAGTTTCCTGTAGACAGATCAAATCAGGAGACGTTGATTTACAGAATGCTGAGACTCGCAGCCTCTTTTGGAGATCGTTAAGACCACAAACATTAAATGACAAGATTCGACAAGACATCAAAAAACATCAAAGGTTAGCGCCAGCTTCGAATTCCATCTCTTAATCAAGCCCATGGCTTCTTTTGTCCTCCATTTAAACAAAACCTGAATCTGCTGTAAACTGTATTTCACGGTGTGTAGTGTGTGCCTTTTTCTCCCACCCCTCATCCCTCCCATCTCCCCGAGCCCTCCCCGAGTGCCCCTCCCCCCTACCCCCCTACAGGCAAATAGGTCACGCATGACCTATATGTGAACGCCGGGGACGCAGCAGCCACCACACCTCCCCACTGCCAGCCGATATTGCAAACATATCAAACTGAATCCATTACATTTTCTCCTTATATCCCAGAGCTTCTATCATGTACGCTTTTGCCTTAATCTCAGAAAAGAAAATTTTAACCTGGCCCTTGGTCACAATTTTCAGTTTTGCAGGGTAAAGCAAATAGGCTTCGGATCCCAAAGCCTGGATATGCGGAATCAATTGCCTCAGCCTCCATCTACGTTCCACTGTGGCGTGGCAAAAGTCTGGTCTTGCAAAGAACGTAACGTTGTTGTAAGTACGTCTTGACTCTGGCTTTGCTTTGTCCAGTATCAGCTGTCTAAGGAGGAAATTCCCTACGAATATTAGCCGAGCCCTAGGATGCCCCTTCTGGCCCCCAACCTGAGCCTGACCCCTTTTAAGAAAAAAAGGGAAACGGTGGGCTCTTTGAATTTCTATTTCCCACTGCCAACTAGGTAACTCCGGGAAAGCCCCCTTTAACAAATTCACAACAAACAACCTGGGGTCCTCCCCTTCCAGTCCTTCCTCCACACCTAGCAACCTGATGTTATTTCGACGCTGCCTGTTCTCGAACTCTTCTAGCTTCCAGTTAACATCCTCTGCCACCTTTTGATGCTCTTCCTTGTATGATTTCAGGCCTCTCAGATCATCCTCCACTTTACTAGTCCTTTCCTCCACTTGTACCACTCTCTCAACCATCTCGTCTTGTCTTTGGCTTATACTTCTGAGTTTATTTTGAATCTTCCTAGATTCCTGTCTTGCCCTCCTACTCTCTCCTCTAGCCTCAGTCTGCATTAACTTCAGGGTGTTAAACAGAAGATCAAGCGTAACAGGAGGCTGGGAGGATTGAGCAGAGCCGTAATCCCCAGTCAAAGTTGCTGGACTGTCCTGCTCCATAAAAGAAAAGGTGGTGGTTGAATAGTCCCATGCTAATTTTTTAGTAGGATCGGTGGTACTGCTTGCAGTGGAAGGTTTCCTTTTGGACAGGCGTTTTTTTTGTGAGGTTTTCCTTGCCGGGGAGCTACTAAGTGAATCAATACCAGTGGACTCATCGGTACAAACATCTTCAGAGGGCAGAGATTGTGACTGTGTGTCTTCTTCCACAGAGTAAAATCTCTCTGCCGAGGCGGAACCATTGGCAATACCAATTTCTGCTGAGGTGGAGGAATCGCCACCTGATTTAAATCCCCCACTCTCTGCGTTTAGGTCCATAGTTTCTGCCCATGTTAGGGGTTTATTGTACAGTAGGCTAGCTGCATCAATGCCAACCGTAGCAGCAATCTCCTCCCTCTCAGTTACATTTGACTCATGTAGCTGGGCCCCCCGCTCTGCATGCTCTAATACCAGCGCAGAAGAATTTACATCCGAAATATCCCCTGGAAGCTGGGTGTGCAAAGCACGGCAGTCACTCATCGCCGACAGATTTACCCCTTTGTCTAAGCTTATGCTTGTTTTTGACCGACTCCATTCCTGCGCCTCTAACCCGTGGTTCAGCCCGGCCACGGCACCGCCACTTGTCTTGCCCCCGATGATCATCACTCCCACAGCGCTGCTCTCTCCCAAGGCGGACGCAGGCACTGCAGTGGCCGGCTTACCTGCTGCTGCCAGACTTCCAGGTTGCCTAGCAACCCCGGGATTAAGCATGGAGCCTGCATCCGCGTCGAGAACGCCAGCGCCAGCTCCACCGGCTCCACCGGCTCCCTCAGCGCTGATTCCGGTGATCACTGAAGCCGTGTCTGCTCCATCTCTTCTGCCCGCGCTAGAGTCCGCGGTAATACCAGGCTTGGCTGTGGGGGGTCCGCTGCTTACAGGAGTGTTTACGGGAGTGTTGGCGAAACTTTCCGTGACGGTAGGTTGACGCAATGCAGTCTCTCTAGTCTTTGACTTGACATCTTGGCCTGCATCTTTTACAGTCGCCGCGCCTTCTGCTCCGTCTCTTTTCGCCATTACTTTCTTAAGACTTGACGCATTTTTCTGAGCCGTGGCAGTAACCGGAGCTGGGCCAGTAATTTTCTGCTCTGTCTTTGTTTTCTCTTTTTCCTTTACTGTAGTTTTCTGTCCTTTAGCTTTGTCTGCATCTGAAGTTTTCCCTCCTTTTCCATCTTTGAGCTCGAGTCCACGCTGTGGACGAGGCGGCATCCTGTGACAGAGTTCTACTACCAGAATGAGAACCTCTGAAATAGCTTTTTTAAGGTGAATAACTGTGCGTAGAATGATGTTCCCTCGTTGTAACCAGGAAGGGAATATCACCGAGTTACCAGACAGAGGCATACGGAAACCCTGTAATTCTTTATCTATTCAGCCATAGATAGTTGTCCGGCAGTGGAGAGGAGGAAAGTGCGACTCACTCACTGTATCCCACGGCGGCCATCTTGTCCCCGAAGGCGTCCATGTGTTTAGGGACTTTCTGAATAAATGTGTGAATAATTGATAGCAAAGAGTTCGCTGGCAAAACGTTGGTGTAATATCACCTAGAAAGGGTCACACTGAAGAAGTAGCAGGTTCTTCTGAGCTTGATTGACAGCAAAAGGGGTTCGCTAGTAAAAACTTGGCCTTATATTACCTAGAAAGGGTAAGCCCGAGGAAGTAATAGGTTCTCCGATGCTTGAATGAAAGGTAGATGGAAGGGATCTACTTGTAGTGTGTGAAGTGTAAGCGGAAGGGTTTACTCGTAGTGAGTGCAAATCATCTTTTCTTTGAATTTAGTCACTTAGGCACAGTGGCGAATGTTTCTATGTTGTAAATTAATGATATTCTACAATGAAAAGTGAAATAAGTTTCGTATTACCTTGCAAAGGAGGGAGTCAGTTGCGGAGCTGCGCTGACGTCAAGCAATAATAGGAAATAGACCCGATAGGAGGTACTTAGGTTTTGCACAAGAACAACGTATAAGAGGAAGACCTCATATCATGTACGGAGACAAAAGAAAAATGTTGTTCATTAAAAAAGTCAAAAATGTCTTTAAGAAAGATAAACCAATTAAAACTAGAGAAGGAATTATTATTCCGCAACCAAATACGCCGGCATCATACATGATGGTTGAAAGGGACTATCACGCTTCTGTGTAGTTAGAAAACTGGATGGAGTACACAAAAGATGAAGGTGTTTTTTAGCATTTCCAGAAAATGGTGCCTTTAATGGTAAAATTTTGTATAATTTAAGGACATGCATGAATGAATTAGATCCTAGACCTAGATTAACTCAGTACGAAGCATTAGAAGAATGGGAAACTGAGCCTTTTGATCGAGATAGACCCAGAAGCGACAGAAATTGGAGTAAATTCTATCCTAGATTTCCTAAAGAGACAAGAGATAAGCAAATGAAACGATGGAGACAATCAATGCTAGTGGAAGGATTATATCCTGTCCGAGCTTTAGAAGAACAAACGAAGTACTGAGAAAACAAGAAATCTAATGATTAGCGATAATACAGGAGATGATTGTTTGGAGGATTTGTTAATGAAAAATCTGCCACCTTATAATGAGGAGCCAAGTACAGTTAATCCTAGTGCACCGTTCTTGAAACCACCTTTGGTTCCACAAGTTATACATGAGACTTCATTAGAAAAAGTGTTACAGGAAAGGGAACGAGAAGCAATAAATAAACAGAGGAATTAATTAATTCAGAAGATTTCACAATTAAATACGAGCCCTGAAGCCCTAACAATTCCGGTAACCATTGGTCCTGTTGTTCCTCTGTATGGAGATAAGCAGTCTAGTCCTAAAACTCCTGTTCTAACTACACCTGTAGTACAGCCAAGAACAGAAATGGATGATCACGCAAGTGAGTGTGAGTCAGTAATTTTCTTATGGATTTACCTATAAGAGAACCTGAAAGGAGCACCGTTAGGAAAAGTACTCCTAGAAGCTCTAGAGAAGTGCGAATGGAAACACGAACAGGTACAGTAAATACAACAGTAGTTACCACAGAAGAATTAGAGAGATGGACCCGAGAAATTGATAAGCCAAAATCGCAACCAAAAGCATTGGATATTTTCAAATCAAGGGTCGAATTAGAAGAAATGATGGCAGGAAATGTGGGTTTAGAAAGGTTGAACACATTCAGCAAAGATGAATTGTTGTTTATATGTCGAAGTATCACACGAAACACCAGAGTATTTCATGAGAAATTAATGAATATGGTACTTGAAGTGGGAATTGATGTTGGTAAATCCAAAGTACTACAGAAACCTTACCGAGTTGAATTCACTGATAAAGATTTGGAAAATATGAATGTGTCAGGAAGGAATGTGCAAATTAAAGAGTTGTTATCAATATTGCAAAATCGGGGTGATCTAGAAAGATGGAAAGCCAGGTGGGCAAAGAAAAAGGAGGTGGCACAAGCGAAAAATACTGCATCAGAGTATATGTTGGAAGAAATAGAAAAAGTGGAAAGGTTTTGTCCAATGAGAGAAGTGCCAGGTGCAGGTTATGTACATGTCCCATGGTCCCGACAGGATATTTTGTCATATACAAATGATTTTCCGAAATGACGAGAGAAACCTGTAGAATGGTACAGACAAGTCGAAAGATTTATAAAGGTTTCAAAGGTACTATTAAAAGGTCTAGATGGACTGTTCGATATTGTTCTCCCTGTAGATTTATGGACAGAGTGCAAAATAGCAGTTGATTGGCCAAGTGATGAGTAGCCTAGAGACCCAAAGACAGGAGCTCCATCAGATGAGGTTATAAAAAAAAACAATCAGGTAATGCTGTAGTGCTGTATCTCCAAAAGAGGCTGACTGGACTAGAATAGATAGAACTACACAGAATAAAGCTGAATCTGTAGATGTATATTATGAATGCCTCTTAGAAGTCCTTAAACAATATAGTGGTCTAGAGAACATTGATATCAAAGATATGACGCATTTCATCTATCGGTTTGTGTCTGGATTGAGACCAGAAATTTCACAATGGATTAAAGATTATAAGATCTGTTGGCAGGCCAAACCTATTGATGAAATACTCAAATATTCAAAATATTGTGAGGATGAATTGGACAACAAGCGTAAGAATTTGGAAGAAAAAGTCACGTGGGCACAAGTAAAACTAGCAGAGCAACAGGAACTTCAATTGAATCAGTTGAAAAATAATCAAGCCCAAGGAGATGGAAATAGAGGAAAGACAAAGGGAAATGATAACATAGATGAGGATAAAAAGAAATTCCCATTTCACGGGTGTGGAAAGTTGGGGCATTGATAAAACGTGTGTAAATCCATATTGAATAATAACAACATGCAAACTAAGCCTTTGAATTCACAGACGCAGAATGAAGTATCAAAGAAACAGTCGCCACAGGTAATACAGAACCAATTACCCCTTGCACCTATGCAAGATCCTGGGAGCAAAGCAAGCTATAATGTGGCTACCACAAATTGGGAGGGAAGTGGTAGGAGAGATTCAGTGACTCCACAATTTCTTTTGAGTGACACATTTTTTGAAGAGGACACCTACTGACGGTGCCTGAGAGGGGAGGACGAGGAGTGCGTACTTGGCGCATCCTTGCTGGTAGATCAGTCAGGTCCATATATTGAGGGAAAAGTTGAGGGAAATGATGTTACCTTTTTGTTGGACACTGGCGCTACCCATTCCTCCGTGAGAATAGCAGACGTTCCAAACTACCCCTCTCGAGAGAAGCGATCCAAGTAGTGGGCATTTCTAATAAACACATTTGTACCCCAGTTACAGAACCAATGGAAGTCAGAATAGGAAATTTTAAAGAAATGCACAAATTCGTTGTGTGCGATTCCAGTCCAGTAAACCTCTTAGGCAGAGAATTGTTGTGCAAAATGAATTGCACCATCTTTTGCACTCCAAGTGGTGTTGAAATTCAAACCCCAGACGAAGAAGGAATATATAAATTAATGTTGGCAAAACAGGAATCCGAAAATAAAACATTGATCATAGAAGACTTACCAAAAGAATTACAAGATACTGTGAATCCTGAAGTGTGAGATTTTACAGAAAAAGATGTTGGATTAATGCCAAATGTTGATCCAATAAAAGAGACAGTGAAAGAAGGTGCAGTTTACCCAAATACTCAACAGTATAAAATGAGCCCAGAAATAAAAGCAGCAGTTGCAGCAGAAATAAAACGTTTGGTTGAAACAGACATTTTGCAAGAAATAATGAGTCGCCTATGTAATTCGCCCATAATTGGCATAAAGAAACCGAGTGGGAAATATAGGGTCGTACAGGACCTTCCCAAAATTAATAAAATTGTTGTCGCATGTTGTCCTGTAGTGCCAAACCCTGCTGTGATTTTATATCAAATACCATGGGCAGCGGGTTGGTTCACTGTAATCGATTTATGCCACAGATTTTTCTCCATACCTTTACATCCAGATAGCAGGTATCTTTTCTCATTTGAATTCGACAGCCATGTCTACGTCTGGAACTGGGTCCCTCAGGGGTACACAGAAAGTCCATCAATTTTTTTTTTTATAAATATTTTTTATTGAAAAATTCAAGACAGACCATATAACCATTTCTTATATTATACATCTGCAAGTTACATTTAGCATTGTGCTTAGGATCAAGGTCAAGATAACTGACATTTTAGACAATGTTTTCCCAATCTCTTTGCCTTTGCAATTCCAGTTCTGCCACAGGTAATACACAAATGTCCCCCTATACGAATTCCACCGGGACCATTTCCTGTCCCACTTCTTTGGGCATCCCCTAGCTATATACACTTCCTTCTCAGCTACCATGCATTTGTCGAGCTCTTTCTGCCAGACCGCCACTACATGTGGCGTCACTCCACACCAGCCCCTTGCTATTTCCCTCTTGAGCAATGTAAAGCCTAGCGTCACGAACTGCTCTGTCTCAGTAAGGTCTGAAGCTTCCCATATATTGAGCAAACCCAAGCGTGGCATCAACATGAGCGGTTTCCCTAGTGCAGATTGCATATGGGACGTGATTCTATCCCATTGCCTTCGCACCAGAAGGCAGTCCCATATCATTTGAAAAAAGGTGGCCGACTGCCGGCATCCCTTCAGACACAAGTCATCTGGTCAAGACCCGATTTTTGCTAGTGTTATCCCCGTCACATATGAGCGATGTAAAATACGAAGTTGAATTCATCGAAATCTAAGTGTGATGGCAGCCTCTCTAGATGACATCAGCGCCTGTCTCCAATCCTCCTCATCAATCGGTCGAAGGTCCCCTTCCCATCGTTCCTTTAGCTTCCCGAAGGAATCAGGCATATTATTGCTTAGTTTCCTATAAGTCAAGGAGATCGCCCTGAAGTGCAACTGCCCATCCAGCAGTCGATCCTCAAGCAGGGACGATTCAGGTATTTCTTCACAATTGGGTAGCGTCGTCTGCAGAGCATGACGCATTTGAAGATATCTAAATACCTCACCCGGCGCCAACTGATAGGTCCCCTGCAGCTCCTCAAACCGGAGAATCTTACCTTTTTTAATCAAGTCATGAACTGTTGAGATACCAATCATATCCCATCTATCAAATACCGGGTGATGGCAAAGCATACCGAGCTTTTGTGAGTACCACAATGGCGTCGCTTTAGTAAGAACGCCTGTCCAGCCCAAACGGGAATTAGCTAGCCTCCAGATCTGTATCGTATGCTGAGTGGGTCCTATATAATGTTGTTTCCTTGTTTGAGAATACAAAGCCCCAAGATAGCCAGCTAGATCCATCTGGTATCTATCCAGAGCACACGCCGGGTCATACGGCTGGACATACCTCCATCTATTTACAGTCACCAGTTGCGAGGCCCAATAGTACAGCCGTATATCAGGCTGCACGATGCCTCCATCATACCATCCTTTCATTAGTTTCTGAAGCGCAATTCTCGGGGCCTTACCATCCCAGGGTAATGTACGTAACTCCCCCTCCACTGCGACAAAGTAAGTATCTGGAACCCTATGTGGGCAGTTTTGAAGAATATATAGGATTCGTGGAAGGGCCAGCATCTTAAAAAGAGCAGCTCGGCACACCAGTGACAGTGGCAGTGACCTCCAATGCTTAACATCAGTCCATAGCCTTGTTAGCGGGGGAGCCAAATTGCGGCTGAAAAAGAGAGCAGGATCTGCCATGACGAAGATTCCCAAGTATTTAAAACCGTCCTCCGAGACAACCAGTGCACAATCTCTTGGGAGGCGAGGAATCTGTCCGTGAAGCACATATAGCACTGATTTGCCCAAATTAATAGCGTATCCTGAATACTTTCCAAAGTTCGTAAAAATATGAAAGACTGTATGTATGGATCTATATGGCTTTGTGAGATATAGCAATATATCGTCCGCATAAAGCGATATTTTATCTTCGCACTCATGCGTCCAAAGCATACCCTTTGATAGTGCATCACGTTGAACCCATGCTGCCAAGGGCTCTAGCATGAGAGAGAACAGTAGCGGCGACAGAGGGCTGCCTTGTCTGGTGCCTCTCCGTAAGGTGAACGGCCTAGACGTATAGTTGTTTACTCTGGCCTGTCCCAGTATATCGGTGTATAGCAGCCGCACCCACCTTATAAATTTAGGGCCCAGCCCCGCTCTCGCCAGAACCTCAAAGAGGTAGGGCCATTTGAGCGAGTCAAATGCCATAGATGCATCAAGCGACAATATGACTGCATCCTCCCCTAAGTGTTGCCGACGTGCCAGTACATTATGAACCCGGCGAATATTAAGAGCTGTGTTTCTCCCTGGCATGAAGCCAGATTGATCTGGATGTACAAGGGAGGAGATCACTGTTCCCAATCGTGTGGCGAGGACCTTCGCTAAAACCTTTGCTTCAACATTAATCAGGGAGATCGGCCTGTAAGAACTACACTCATCCACCGGCTTGCCAGCCTTGTGAATTACCACGATACTTGCCAACCGCTGGTCCGGCGGCAGAACCCCCTTCTCCCAGCTTTCTTGATACATTCCCAGAAGATGCAGGACCACTTGGGAGCCCACCGCCTTCAGAAACTCTACTGTGGTACCGTTGGGCCCCATCGCCTTCCCTGATTTAATTTGGCCGATGGCCCTTCGAATCTCCTCATCCGATAGCTCCGCTTCAAGTAGCTCCCTATCTACTTCTGAAAGAGTCCGTACGTCACTCTTTGCCAGTAAATGACGTGAGTTATCCGCTGTATAAGTCGTTGAGGGTGAGTACACCGCTGCAAAGTAGTCTGCAAACGCCTCCGCTATTTTACCAGGGCGGCAAGGAACCTAACCACTTGGCAGCGTCAGTCCGGGCACCCACCTCACACCCTGCTCCTTCCTCTCCAGCCACGCAAGCGTCTTTCCTGCCCTATCTCCAAGCTCATGCAGCCTATGATGGGTAGCTGCTTGTTTGGCCAGCATGTGCTCCCGAGACTTGAGTTGATATTCTTCCTTTTTTAGCGTCAAAGAGTGCATTGCTTCCTCCGAAGGATGAAGCGCATGCGCCGTCTCAAGTTCCCTAAGGGCATCCTCCAGCCGCTCCAGCAGCTCACGCTATTTTACAACGTACTTCACTTTTAGGGACAGGGCATATCCCTTAAGAACCACTTTATACGTCTCCCATATCGTCTGCGCCGATGCTACCAACCCTACTTTCTCCTCCAGGAAGTACCCAGTTTGCACCCGAGCTCCTCCCTGATATCCGGAATTTTAAGCAACCATGTGTTAATGACAATGGTGCCACTCTGCCTCCTGTCCCTGTGCCTGAAATCTATTCCCACTGGGGAGTGATCTGATTGACCTCTGGGGTGCGTCTTGGGCCGTCTGAAATTTCCCACAGCCTATCCATGGAGTCTGCTTTGACAATGCTACACCGATGCAAATCTGGATCTCCTCTGGACCCGGGTCTAGCACAGGCGTTATGTAGTCTTGCCCCTCTTGTGATCAGCCCGCTTCTTCCTATCTGGAATACTTCCCTACTCTCAGGTAGGTTCCCACACTGCACGGAAGCAGGCTATGCTGATTCCCATCCTGAAGAAGGCAGACGCTGACCATGCACTGTTCAGCAACTATCGGCCAATATCGCTCCTCCCTAAGCCAGCAAAAATCCTCGAGAAAGTGGTGCAGGAGCAATTAGCCGATTATCTTGAATCTAAACAACTCCTTCATGACTCCCAGTCCAGTTTTAGACCTGGCTTTAGCACAGAGTCCGCACTACTTGAGGTGTCTGAGACCATTCGGGAATGGATGCAGGCGAGGAGGCCATGTTGGTCCTCCTCGACCTGTCCGCGGCGTTCGATACCATCTCCCATGACATCCTATTAGATTGTACAAAATTGGTATTGGGGGTACTCCTCTGGCCTGGTTCAGATATTTTCTGATGGATAGATCACAGCAGGTCTTCCTCCGGCCTTTTGTTTCCGAAGAAAAGCCTTTGCTTTGCGGTGTCCCGCAGGGCTCCGCACTCCGTCCTCTTTTTTTCAATATCTACCTCACTTCCCTGGCGGAAGTGGTTGAATCCTGGGGGGTCAGAGTGATCTCTTATGCTGATTACACTCAGCTTGTGTTCTCCTTTAGAGATCACTCTGACGGCAGCCTGACCAACTTTCAACACTGCCTTATTAACATCTCCTCTTGAATGACTGCTAACAACCTTAAACTCAATACGGATAAGACCGAGGTCTTATTCTTCAATCAAAGTTCTCCACTTCCCTCTATATTATGGTGGCCATCGGAGTTAAACCCCCCTCCGGTACCAGTACAAGCAGCTCGTAATTTGGGCTTTCAATTCGACAACGATCTGTCTTGCAAAACCCAAATTAAAAAAGTCACCGCAGCCTGCTTTGGTGAACTCTGCATGATCAGGAAAATTCTACCTTTTCTTCCCCTTGACTCTCACAGGACCGTCATACATGCCTTAATCACTTCTCACCTAGATTATTCTAATAGCTTGTATGTAGGAGCCTCTGCGTACCTGATCAAGCGACTGCAGATTGTGCAGAATGCTGCAGCCAGGCTGATTTGTAACATCCCTTATCGCCATTCTATTACTCCATACTTGTTGAAGCTACACTGGCTGCCAGTAACCTGTTGCATTCAATTCAAAGCGCTGGTCTTTGCCTTCAGGGCCCTTAATGGCCTTGGCCCGGTCTATCTGAGAAATAGGCTAAAACCTGTCCACTGTACCCGAGCTCTCAGATCGAATCATCTCCGCCTTCTCTGTGCCCCTCGCTTTCGCCGTTCTAGAACGGGGGGTAGAGCCTTTGCAGTGGTGGCCGCAAAACTCTGGAACAGCCACCCACTAGGCCTCCGGCTCATCACATCGGAACCACTGTTTTTTTTCCAATCTTTATCTGCGCCCGACCTCTCCTGTTGCTCCACGTCCGTAGCGCCGGGACACACTTGTTGGGGGTAGCCGTGAGCTTTATAAGCTTCAAAAATAAATAAATAAATAGACCTCTGGGGTACGTCTTGGGCCATCTGAAATTTCCCACTGAGGCCGAATATGTCAAGAAGTAATCAATTTGGGAGAGACTGCCATGCACACCAGACAAATATGTAAAATCAGTCCCTGTGCCCTGCAGCCCAAGCCCCACATCTAACAGGCCCAGCACCGCGGTAAACTCCGCCATTAGCTCATTTGGCCTCGCCCCTGCCTCTTTGGGTACCTGTCAATCGTGTCATCCATCGTCATGTTATAATCCCCTCCCATTATTAAAGTACTGTCAGGGAGATTGGTCAGTACTCTACCTAGCTCTACCAAGGCATCTTTACCAAGCGCTGGTGGCAAAAAACAGAGAATATGTTCAAAGCCCTCCCTTTCCACTGGGCCTCAACCACTGCAAATCGCCCAGCAGGATCCGCCCATGTATTATGGACGATCCGTGGGGTGTTTTTCCTGACCAGGATACCTGTAGCTCTAGACCTGGTGGTATACTCAGCATGCACCAGGAGCCTGTACCCCCATCTATTCAGGGCCTTACACTTATTACCAACCAAGTGAGTTTCCTGCAGGAAAACCAGACTTGGGGACTGCCTCTTCAGGTATTGTTGGACGACGCCTCTTTTTATTTTATCGCCTAAGCCGTTAACTTTCCATGAAAGGACAGAGAGCACTGAATCTCGTTCATCCCCCATCCCCCAGCACGGCTAACGTCATAATCCAACAGGTCAAAAATATAGCAAACAGTACCATCCTCAAATTGCAAAGAAAGGCATCAGTATCACATTTTAGTCCGTCATATAGATTAGAAACATGAAAAATAAAACAATGCAACGCAGTACATTTACTGTGAAACCCTTCACCAAAGTGCACAATAAGAGAGCAATCTAGTCCACAGTATAAGAGCACACCATTGCCTTGAAAACAGCAACTAACCACAAAACTCCCTCCTCCACCCCATACTGCCCCCTTCACCCCCCTCCCTGCCTCCCTGCCTGTGGATTTAGAACTACCCACCCCCAAACATGGCAGAGTGCCTCTCACCCCCCGAAATGCTAGAAAAGCAGAGGGAACCGGTCCCCCCTCCCGCTGATACACTTTACAGTCATCGCAATTCACAGCCATCCTTCACTTACAGTAACTAATCAACATCAAATCATATCAATAACGTCAGCAAATGGTACCACACCATAAACCCCGAGTTCAAAAACAGTCCTGTGTCGATGAGCCAGACTCCTCCCCCCCTCCCAGGATCCCCTACTTGCGTGTACTGCCAGATCAAAGCTCTGCAGACCAACATCAGAGTTTTCAGTCCTGCTCCTCCAGTCCGTTGGTCCCCACTGTGGGGTCAGTGCTTGCGTCCTCAGCCGGATTCCTCTTTGTTGGCCATTCCTATCAGGGCGGTCCCTCCTGCGCTTTCCAACCTTACTCCAGCCTTCCATTCAGTCCCAGACCGCCTCTGGAGAGTCGAAGAACCATGACTCCCCTTCCAATTCTACCTGCAGTCTTGCCGGGAAGAACATTGCGTATTTCACCTCACGCTCTCTCAGCTGCTTTTTCACTGCTTTAAAACTTCTTCTTTGCGACTGAACCTTTGCCGTGAAATCCGGAAAGAAAGCCACCTCATACTTATCTACTTTCAAGGGTAGGCCGGACCTTGAAGTCTGTAGGATTTTGTCCCTGTCTCGGTAGTTGAACACTCTGGCAATCAGGGGCCTTGGGAACGCTTTGGTTGGCCACCCGGCACCCTGTGAGCTCTTTCTATAGAAAAATAGCTAGACAGCGTCTTGGGCTTGAGGTGTTTCGTAATTAATTCTTCGACATATAGGTCCGCAGCTGGCCCCTCCGTCCGTTTTGGAACCCCAAGAATTCGGATGTTGTTATGGTGGGCCCACCCTTCATAATCATCAAGCTGTTGCGACATCCTTGCCTGCTTTAGCTGCATGTCCAACATCTGGCTTTGAAGTTCCGATGTGTCCACTTGCAGGGCACTTGTCACTATTTTCAGTTCCTTAACCTTTTCGTCCATTTTCTTAAAGTCCGCTCTCATCAGCGAGACCCCAACCGTGACCGAGTCCACTGAGGTACGTACCCCACCTATCGCTGCCATAACATAGAGTCGGCTCCGGTCCCGTCGTCTGAACGTCCGCCGATCCCTCCTTCTCCGACCTTGGTGAGTCACCTTTTTCTCCCCCTTTGGCCCAAGCAAATTTTGCCAGCTGTTTCTGGGCATTAGCTCTAGAGCCTTTCCCCCCTGTCGCCATGATTGCAGCAGCTCAGACCCACTAACAAGTGTGTAGGGCACACGGCCAGTCCAGCCGCGCCTGTAGACCCGATCAGTCCAAGCAGGTCCACAGTAGTAGGAGACACTTTCTTCCAGGGTCTGACTCACCAAGAAGGCCCTCTACACTCAGCGGCCATCCACAAGAATCAGGGGTCAGCCTCCTCCTTATCCAGGTCCACATCCACACTCCTCCAAATCACAGGACCCTGCCAGCGCCCCCCACAGCATGCGGCTATATCTGTGAGTCCATCAAGCTGGGCCTAGAAAGGCTGTCCGACATTCACTGTAGCATTCCAGTTTCACGGAGAGGGGTCGCCAAGGGCTACAGCACAGTCCAGAGGTCTACTCTCTCAGGCACCTCCGCAATATCCAGCCAAATAGATGGTTAAAGCAGTACAAGTCTCATCAGGTGTCTTGTAGCAGCTGCCCATGCATCCCCCAGAGTCTGCATAGGGTACTGCCAGGCTCTTCCTCCCCTTCACTGGGTGACCCCCAACCTACTTTTCCCCAATTGCAGGCTAGCACCTTGGCACTTCTCACCTTGTATTGCAAGGGCTGCATCGTCTCCACATCTCCAGCCCCATTCCCCCCAAGCCCCCAGTCCTCCATCCAGCACAGCTTCTTTTTTTTTTTTCTGTTTTTTGGGAGTCCAATCTCTGCTACCGCCAATACCCCGCTGAGGACCCACCACATATGCTCTGCAAAGCGCCGGTCATGCAGCCTCTGAGCTGGTTCTTAGGGCGCCCCTCCTCTGTTTCCTCATCTTCCGGGGCACTGGGCAGCCCACACTAACTCCTGCGTGCAGCCTCCCTGAGACGCCCCCCAGGCCTCCGCCGATCTGCTTCCGCCACCGCCGAGGGCCGCTCAGGGCTTCTCTCCACATAGGCCCCAAAGCCGGGACCTCGATTTTGGGGCAGCCGGCCGCGCCGCACTCTCGCCCTCACCTCAGGGGCCGATGCTGCGCAGATCCACTGACGCGGGTCCCCAGCAGCCTCAACTCAACTCCCGCACCCGCTGCAGGACTCAATCTCGGCCATAGGTAATCCAGGTCGCTATCCGGACCGGCATCACACAGCACTCGCGGCTTAAGACCGCCATGTTTGCCCCAGAGCGTCCCCGATCCCGGGAGGCCGCAGCTGGCGAGCACCGTACCAAGAAAGTCCCGGAGTCCACGTGCTACATGGGGGGGTCCAGATTTTCAGCCCCCGGCCTTTACAGCACCACATTCAGGTTTTGGATGGCTCAAGGTCTTATTTTCTCAGCAGGAGGGAAGGAGCCCGTTTAGGCTGCGGCTATTTCTCTCGTTTGCAAGCCACGCCCCCCAGTCCATCAATTTTTAATCAAATTTTGAAGAAGTGCCTTGAATCTTTGGTGCTGCCTGGAAAATCTGTCCTAGTGCAGTACATAGACCACCTATTGGTGGCGTCTAAAACCCGAAATGACTGTGTAGTGGATACCATAGCTTTGTTAAATCATTTGGGTAAAGAAGGACATAAGGTGTCCCCTGAAAAATTACAGTTTTGCACCACATCAGTGAAATATCTGGGGCACCAGATAGAGAGGGGTGTCAGAAGGGTTACCACAGAAAGGATCAAAATAATCAAAAACATGAATCTACCTTGAACCCAGAAAGAAATCAGAAGGTGTCTTGGAGTTGTAGCTTTCTGCAGGTAGTGGATTGTGGGATTTGCAGTCTTTTTTTCTTATATTTATTTTTATTAATTATAACACAAGAGTGAAAATATACATATCGAGCATCATTCGGAGGAACATATCGTAATGGTGGACGGGCAAATCAATTAGGAAAATACACAACAATTACAAGCATCCGAAAGACAGCAATAGCAGTGTAGGGCAAAGGTAAAACAATACGTTACCGTTAACCTAAGCAACCATCGCCGAATTCCGCCCACCCAGAATACAGGATATGAAGACCAGACACTCGATACCCGAATATGAGGAATAAAAATCAGGAGAATACGCCACATCTCTTGTGAAGAAGGGAAAAGGGAAAAAGAAAGGTCATAGAACAAAAGAAAGGAAAAATAACAAACCCCCCCTCAACCCTGCACCGCTGCGGATGGCTACGACCTAACCCACTAGCAGCGTGCCTGTCGCCCACTAAACTAACCCCAAGGAAGGGAAAAGATGGAGGAGGAAATATCGTAGAAGCAAACACACCCCCGGTCTCCCATACCCCCCGCCAGCAGTGACCACCCCGAGATATAATCGAACCAACATTTGGCAAAATATACAAACCAATCGGGGGAGTATAACAAAGCACCACCCAGCTCCCAGCACATTACATGGGACAATCCCGGCAGTGAGTCAAGCCATATAATCAAGTCCAAGCCCTAAAGTTCAACCCTGACCAGTACGGTATTTCAGGAGAGTTGCTTTCACTCGAACCACCATCACAAAGGAAAAGGCAGAACGTTCATTAAAGTCCACATCAGTGTTGCAGGAGCGACAAAAGGATAGAAGGTCACGATAAGCACATAACGAATGAGGGAATGTGTCCAGAAATAGCAAATCTCCCCAACAGTCACTTTGGAACTTGTTACAGCACAGAAGACTGTCCGTATCTATACGGGGCGGCAGCAGGACCAAGCAGGGAACAATAGCGACGATCACGGGCTCGCTGAGTGTACATTGGGGGCCGGCAAAGCACATGGAATCCAGGTTCTGCCTGGGGACCTCGATCTCAGGCGTACATTGCACCGCTGGTACCACAGATGTATAAGGACTAGACGGAGAGTCGTGTACCGGTCCCAAGATACCGTCCACTTGCACGATCAGTGTCCGGAATACAGCGGCGGATTGTGAATGGAGCGCCTCAATGGCGGCCATGACGGCCCGTAGCGATGGCGTACTTTCCGTCCGCCCCATCTCCTCTCACGAAGAGGCAGAGCTGGATTCGAACCCCGGAGGCCGGCTTCTCCGGGGTAACAGGCCACGCAAATCCGATGACAATAATGGGCGCTCTTCGTCGTGCCAGATCGACACCGTCGCCGGCAACGAGGGCCCCAGCCCGTCAACCCCGGGAAGGGGCAGGGTCTCCGGGCGCCGGACCCCTGAACACGGCAACAGGTGCGGTACGCTGTTGTCTCCACGGTGTATACCGCTCACAATGTCAGCATCAAACAAGCAGTTAACGATGCACTCCGGGGGACCGGGCTCAGTCCAGGTCCAGCGGCCGTTGTTGATCAACTCCAACCCGGATAGGCCAGAAATCGAGGCCCCGGCTTCCACACGATGGTAGGCCGAGAATGGGAACACGGCGTATCTTTGGCATCCGACAAGATAAAAAGCTCGGGATTACACCTTTAGAAGCAGGAATACTTCACGAACCCGGGAGACTGGTGCTAATTCAGGATTGAGAACAGTATATACTGATAGAGATCGCGGGTCACCCGACCAATAATTTCACCACTTCTGTTTTCGGGCCCATATACTTCACTTCAACATACACATTGATCAGATGACCCTACAATCTACTACCAATAATCATGAGTCCCTTTCGATAATTTCCAGTGTACCCGACTTACCATCCACCGTTACGGGTACCTATGACCACGATGGGTCAGGGAGCTAGCTGTAAAAGGAAAGGCAGCAAAGTACAAAACCCAACATAAAATTACTTTGATATTTCATCAAATGACCACGGACAACTGGGAAGTTTTAAGAATTTTATCTAGAATTCAGTTTCGGAAAATCATAATGTTTACAGTAAAAACAGTCAATAGTCAGAATTTATACTATGGAAACAGTTTTCATGAAATATGAATGAGAATTAAGGAATCTTAAACAGCTATAGTAAGGGTGAAAAGTGAAACACACTAAATACTTCAGTCAAAGTTATAAGAGAAAATTATAGACCACATGAGGAAATTGCAAACTGCAATGGAGAAAATGATTTCTAAAAGGTAGGGTAACATAGGAACATGCTATGAAATTAAATGCAAATAACTTTATGATATGCAATGGTTGAAGAAAAGCATGGAAAATTATCATATGCAAAGGTAATGTCTTTATTGAAGCAAAAGACAGAAAATAGAAAGGTGCAGTTTAGAGTTTTCGGCAAGATATTTACCTAGACTGGTGTGAAAACCAACCCTGGCCACGGGTCAGTTAAGGATATGGAAAACCACAAGGAATAGCAGTCATCAATGGGACAGCAGGTGCAGAATGGACACCCCAGGACAGGACAGGAAACCCAGATTAGGATCAGGACAGGACCACCAGGATACGACCAGCACCCGCAGTTCGGAAGCAACGCCTGCGCTCCACCCTCTCTGCAGCTATCAGTGGGAACCCCGATTGGGTTAGCGAACTCCCCAGCAAAGTGCTCCGCCAGCACTTAAGGTTTAGTAAAACCTTAGTCTATGGTCAAATTCGGACAGAGTGCTCCGCAGCGCTCTGTATATTCAGTCACCTATTGAGTGCGTTGGGTCAGTGACAGGTCAGCTATTCGGACAAGTCGGACAATTTCTCTAGCTAAACCTAGGCTAGATATACTCTTTTGGGTCAGTGTACCACCCCCCAATGTTGCAAAGTGTCAGAATCCCCAATTTCGATTGGTCCTAAGGTAGGATGGGTTAACACACCAATCAGAACAGACTTATTCAAGTCCTATTTTGCATTCTAAGGGACCGCCTAGCAAGATTGGGGTTCCCATGAGAGAATATGCAGAATACAATAGGAATAATATCATTGTAACAAGTTAGGAACACAATTTCTCTATCCTCCTGGGTCAGAGGTGGCGTTCTCAGGAGCATCTTGTCTGTGACTGCCAGCTGGCTGAGTTCCACCGCTCAAGGCTACTGCTGCCTGGGCTGCGCGGTATTGCGCAGAAAGGACCCTCAAGATGGCTCTCGACCCAGTTGGACCCCCCGTTTACCATGGTACATGAAAAGTAAGCGGAAACAAATTAAAACATAGAAATAAATGAATGTATTACATATCATGATTTCGTACTTCAGGTTTATCATTATAAAAATATACTATGCTATTAAGGGTAAGTGCTACACATAACAACACGATGAGCAACAGCACGCGCCTCACTTCGTTATCACATTAAGCGGCCATTTTGTAGCCATTACGCATGCGCACCCTTTCCCTCCATAACTATATCTACGTAAAGTCACGTGAGTGTGACTAACGCATGCGCAGAAGCGAAAAGTCAAGCAGCGGCCATTTTTAGGTACAAGGATTAATCGTATTAGTAGAACATATAGGCAAGCTTCACTAATACACACGCATATCAAAATATAAAGAATATTAGTAAAACGTACAATTTGTATTATCGGATTATAACAGATTTCGAGGTTCATGACTCGAGCAAGTCGCGGTGCGAAATCTTGCTCTATCAATCCCCTCTTTGATGATATTTACTATCATCATAAAATAATGGAACCAGATGCCAACTTTCTTTCACACCTTGTACATTTCTATCTCTTCCAACAGGCGATTCAGTTTCTCTTTCTCATTTTTAGTAGGGTGAGAATTTTTCACCCTTTTATAAATCTGATTATTCATTTCTTCTAATTCAAGCTCATCTGCACTCCGTTTCACTCCTTTCGCATTCACTTGGTACTTCTTTGTGTGTTTCCGACATTTGCAACAGACGAATATGAGAAATAGGATAAGACCTATCACTTCAATTGGCATCAGTACCTTAAACAATAAGCTTTTACCTAAGCTAGCAAACCAATGACCTACATTGGAGAGACCATCAACCAGTCTCTTCCAGGCACTGTCAACCTCGAGTGGTTTGAGTTCCTTTTCCAAATTAGTAATGTTTTTCACATACCTTTTGAGCTGTACACTTTTGTCCGGAATGTAAGTGCAACAATGTTGCGCCTTCAACATCCGGCAGACTCCGCCCTCTTTTGCTAATAAGGTGTCAAGAGCAAGTCTGTTCTGCAAAACCATTGATCTGATCGCAACCATTTCAGTATTGACCAGCAGAAATCCATGAGCCGTGTCAGTAGACAACACATCCAATATTGTGGATAATTTGCAAATTCTGTGAGTGTTCAGAACCACTCCCACTCCAGGTATCAGTGCACTAAAAATACTACCTATTATTTCTCCTACGCTTTCTCTTTTACTACGCACTAAGCCATTAGTGTTTTCGTTGCTTCCAGCAATTTCATTCACGTGGTATATTTTCGGGAAAACAATGCCAAAATAGCAGCTTCCGTACCAGTGATCCGGTAATTTGAAATAAGCCTTGTTTCCACATACATAATAAATTCCGGGAAACACAGGTTCTGACCCATTTTTGAAACCCCAACCTCCAATTACCTTGTAATTGTGTTCACATTGACTGGAACCAATGAAAATGTTATTATAATAACTAGTCTTCTCGCGATGAAGACAGAGTTTCCCTTTCTTTTCGAAATCCAGCAACAAATCAGGCCCTGGCCCGCCATTTGAGGTGCTTTCCATGTCCTCAGCCCATTTTGGGGTTTTCTGTCTTTTGTCATTTGCCTTTCTTTGGAAACTCTCCCTTCTTTTCTCTGCCATGTTCAAAAATATTTTTTCTTGTTCATGTAATGAACAGGTCAAGTTGTCTCTGTGTGCTTCATTTAAGTCTATGGTACCTATAGTCAGAAAGTATTCTCCCATATACCGTGTAACGTCACTTTTAGTATGTACAGGATTCAAGTTTCCACGTATGGGAAGTTCTGAAAATATCACGTCTGAATTAGAATAGTAATACTGTAATGGTCCTCTTTTATAAAATAAGCTTGCTAATATGCTACAGGAAATTCCATAGGTCAGAGGTAGGTGATGATAAGTCACGCCTTCAGCTACAGAAGTAGGTAGCTTCATGCAGACATAGCAATCTTCTATTTCCATAGTTTCTACATAATGCACTAACAAGTTTGCGAAAACATTTAAATGAGTCTGGTTCTTAACTCCATGATAATGTAGTCCTTCCTCAACTGATGCTTCTAAGTCTCGTTTAGTTTGTCTGAGTGCTTTTTCACGTCTTTCTACACTTCGTGTTGTCAGTTCTTCAGTGTCGGTAGTCTGAGTAGGGTCAATATTAGTATTTTTGCTTACCATAAAAGGAATGAAAACTGTTAGTCCTATCCAAACTAATATAACTATAACTATACTACATATACATACTCTGCAGCATGTTTTGCAACAACTGCGGCTAGGTCTACCACTCACGTTTGAATCAGACATTTTGGCTCAGAAGAAGTTTTCAACCCCTCTTTGTGGCCTTGCCCAGGTATGTTTATGCTGAGCAATTTCAAGGCGGTTCGTCCTCTTCCTCTGCAGAGTAATCAGCAATCGGTTCCCCGTCGCTTTCGTCAGTAATATCAAGATCCTCCAAATTTTCCAGAATCAGGTATGTCCATTCAGGATCCTGGTATTTTTCATTCAGTCTTTTTATTCGATCACTCCTTCTTTTGGAACTTTCTCCAGCTTGTTCTGCTATTCGTATGCTTTTTCTTCTATCAGCAAGTTTCTCTTCTACGGTTTTTATTCTCAGTCTTAGTCTCTTAATGTATCTCGGTTCGATATTTTTCTTTTTCTTGAGTCTTTTGGTTGGCACTGTTAGTTGACTTTCTTCTAATGCTCTTTTGTTTTCATTCGTTTGTGGCACTTCTTCTGTCTCTTCCCTTCCTGTCTGACTAGTCCCAGGTCTTGTATCTATTTCTTCTGCCTGGTTACTAAGCTGGCCTGGTTCAGGTGAATTTTGGTTCTGGCTTTCAAATGTCTCTGTTTCTGTGTCCTGAACACGTTTTTCTAGTTCTATCTGATCCTGTTCAAGCACTTCGATCTCTTGATTTTCTTCTGCTCGAACTTTTGTACTAGTTCTAGTCTGTCCCTTTTCAATTTCAGGAGTCAGTGGAGGAGTATCGATCACTTGTTCTGTCCCTGTCTGACCTCCCTCTTCGTCCTCAGATTTGACGTGAATCTCAATGATCTGAGGGTCTTCGCCTGTGCCTGCCTCGACCTCTCTATTCCACTCTCTATCTTCGTAGATTCGCTCTCTTGTTCTGATTGGGTCTTCAACGAAATCGATTATAGGCATCCAATCATCTTGGCTGGTGCTCGGTTGCTCGTCATCAGCTACTTCCGGACCAACGTCTGCAGGACCCTCAGCTGGACTGGTGCTTGGCTGTTCGTCATCAGCTACTTCAGGACCGACATCCGCAGACCCCTCAGCTGGACAACCTTCAGCTCCAGGCTCCTTGTCTGGAATTACCTTTTGAGTATGGCTGGCATGGATCCACCTTGGAACGCCTGCACACTTCACTGCTGTCGTGGTCACCAGTATTACTTGGCGTTTTTCTCCCCACCTCGGTGCAAGGCAACTCGAACGAGTGTGCTTCTTTATTCTAACCCAGTCACCTGGAACCAATTTGTGAACTGGAGTTGTCGGGTTGGCGACGGCGTCTTCCCCAATCTGGCGAGAGATAGAACGCACTTGGTCACCCAGTTGCCTGCAGTACTCAAGTACCAAATCATCAGAAATGCTTAACAGTTTATTTCCTGGTACCCATGCTTGTCTCATCACTCTTCCCATCAAGATTTCATGGGGGCTCAGGCCTGTTCTCCGATCTGGAATACTTCGGAGTCCCATCAGAACAAGAGGCAAGGCAGTAATCCAATTCATTCCAGTTGAGTCACACATTTTGGCCAACCTCGATTTAATAGTGCCATTTATTTGCTCTACCACTCCAGAAGCCTCTGGACGATGTGCACAGTGCAACTTTTGTGTGATTCCAAATGCTTTACAGAGTTGGTCCATCACCTCATTCTGAAAATGTTCGCCTCTATCTGATTCAATAGTGACTGGCACCCCGAACCTAGGTATCAATTCTCGTAGTAACAATTTGGCTACTGTTAAGGCACCACTCTGTGGGACAGGGTAAGCTTCCACCCATTTTGAAAATAGGCAGACAATGACAAGGACATATCTTTTTCCCTCGCAGCGTGGCATGGTGATGAAGTCAATTTGTATTCTCACAGAGGGACCCCCTGACTTTCCAATTTTCCCCAGTTCAACTACTGTTCTTTTGCCAGCGTTGAACTGTTGACACGTCATGCACCTCTGGCACAAGGATTCTGCTACCTTCCTGAACTTCGGGTTGTACCAGGTCTGTTGAAATACCAGAACCATGGCATCCCTACCAATGTGTGATCCTTCATGTATCAGTCTGGCCATAGGGGCAAGCAGGTTTCTAGGTAACACAGGCATACCATCTGGGCCCACAATGACACCATCCTCACGTCTTGGTCGACAACCAAGTCCCTTCCACTTCTCTTTCTCTTCCCAGGGCACAGCATGCTGCCATTCTCTCACTTCATCCCAGGTAGGCACTTCTTCAAACATCATAAGTTGGCAGCTGTTTCCAGTCCCTCCCAGCTTAATATTTATTGACATGCGATCCATAGCACATTGTTTAGCCACTCGATCAGCAAAATCATTTCCCAATGACACAGGGTCAAGGCCCTTTTTATGAGCAACACATTTGACCACTGCCAAGTCTTTTGGTAATTGGATTGCCTCTAGAAGGTCTTGTATAACCTTTCCATTTCGAATGGGAGTACCTGATGAAGTCAGGAATTCTCTTTGTAGCCATAATTGGCCAAAGTCATGCACAACCCCATAACAGTACTGGCTGTCAGTATACACTGTTATTCTTTGGTCTTTTCCCAATTTACAAGCTCGTATCAAGGCAATTAGTTCGGCTACTTGTGCAGACTTTACTCCAAATAAACAGGATGCTTCTTTAACTTTGTCTAACGCAACCACAGCGTAGGCAGCACTTAGGCCTACAAGTTCGTGTCTCATGCATGAACCATCCACAAACCATTCCTCATCATGTACAGGCAAGGGTGTTTCTTTAATGTCTGGGCGGGGTTTAGTACTGAATTCGGTCAGGTCAATGCAGTCATGCTCGTTCTCTCCCTGGTCTTCTAAAACCATTGAGTCAGGGAGTAGAGTGGCTGGGTTCAGTATATTACACCGAGTGATGGCCACATTTGCAGCACCCACGAGAATCCTCTCGTATTTAGTCAGCCGACTAGGGGTGAGATACTGAGTCTTTGTTCTGGTTAGTAAAATCACAACTGCGTGTGGAACATACACAGTTACTGGATGTCCCATGACAATAGATTCACTCTGTTCTAAACTTGTGCATGTTGCAGCCACTGCTTTCAAACATCCAGGTAATCCAGCAGCCACTGGATCCAACGTGGCAGAGAAATATGCCACGGGGCGTCTAGTCAAGTCATGTTCCTGAGTTAGGACCGACAATGCACAATTGTCTCGTGTGTCACAGAATAGAGCAAACTCCTTGGAATAATCAGGCATTCCCAAAGCAGGGGCTGTACACAGACAATCCCGTAATTTAGTAAATGCTGTTAAGCTTTCATCATCCCATTCCACAGGGTCCGGTGCTCCTTTCTTTGTCATTTTTATCAAAGGCTTTGCATGGACTGCGAATCCCACAATCCATTGCCTGCAGTAACCTACAACTCCAAGGAACATTCTGACTTCTTTCTGAGTACGGGGTAATTGCATCTTTTGAATTATTCTGACTCTCTCTGAGGTGACTTTTCTGATTCCCTTTTCTATCTGGTGCCCCAGATATTTCACTGATTTTGAACAGAACTGCAATTTCTCAGGGGCCACTTTATGTCCCTTTTCACTTAGGTGATTCAGTAGGGCAATGGTGTCAATCACGCAATCTCTAAGACTTTTAGACGCCACCAAGAGGTCGTCAATGTATTGCACCAAAACAGACTTTCTATGTAAGACTAAAGATTCAAGGCATTTTTTCAAGATCTGATTAAAGATAGAGGGGCTTTCTGTGTACCCTTGAGGGACACGATTCCAGACATACACGTGACTGTTGAAAGCAAATGAGAAAATAAATTTGCTGTCTGGATGCAATGGGATTGAAAAGAATGCGTGACATAGGTCTATCACAGTAAACCATTCAGCATCCCAGGGAATCTGATACAGAATCACTTCTGGGTTTGGGACAATCGGACAGCAAGGAACCACAATTTTGTTTACCTTTCTCAGGTCCTGCACTACTCTATACTTGCCACTAGGTTTCTTGATTCCAATTATGGGGGAATTACACAGGCTACTCATCACTTCTTGTATGATGTTTGCTTCTAGCAATTTCTGTATTTCTATGGCAACTCCTGCTCTCACTTCGGCACTCATTCTGTAAGGCTTAGTATTGGGGTAGGCTGCATCTTCTTTTATGGCTATTTGTATTGGGTCTACATTTGCCATTAAGCCTACATCCTTTCCAGTAAAGTCCCATACTTCTGGTTTCACTGTCTGTTGGAGTTCTTCAGGTAAGTCCTGTATAGTCATTCGTTTAATTTCTGAGTCAGGTCTGACTAACATTAGCTTGTAAATACCATCTTCATCTGGAGTTTGAATTTCAACGCCCTTTGGTGTGCAAAAGATAGTGCAGTTCATTTTGCACAGCAAATCACGTCCCAGTAAGTTCACTGGACTGGTATCACAGACGACGAATCTGTGCATTTCTTTGAAGTTCCCTATTGAGATCTCCATGGGCTCTGTAACGGGGGTACTAATCAATTGATTAGATACACCCACTACTTGGATTGCTTCTCCCGAGAGGGTTAGGTTTGGACCGTCTGCTGTTCTCACAGTAGAACGGGTAGCACCAGTGTCCAATAGAAAGGTGACATCATTTCCATCAACCTTTCCTTCAATGTATGGCCCTGACTGATCTACCGGCAAGGAGGCACCAAGTACACACTCCTTGTCCTCCCCTCTCAGGCCCCGTCAGTACTCGTCGTCACAGAAAAAGGTGTCACTTAACAAATATTGCGAAGTTGCTGTATTTCTGTTCTCATTGCCCCCCCAGATCTCTACATCATCTCCCTGCGGTGATTTTCCCTTAAAAGTGGGCTTTGGCGCTCGGGGTATTAGAATCGTTTTTACCTGCAGCTGGGTCTTTCTCGGCTTTTCATTCTGCGTCTGTGGAGTTAAATAAGGGGTTTGAGTAATATCAGGCTGTAAATACGGACACTCATTTCTCCAATGTCCGATTTCCCCGCACTGGTGGCAGGGAAATTTCTTTTTGGCTTCCTCTCTGCTCATTTTTGCTCGGGGCTTTCCTCCACCCCCACCCCCAGGGCCTTGGTTCTGAGTAGTTTTATTTAACATATTCAATTGTTTTTCCTGATGTTCTGCGAGCTTTACTTGTGCCCACATCACCTTCTCCTTCAGGGCCTTCTTCTTTTCTGCCATCTCGTCCTCACAGTATTTTGCATACCGTAGGACCTCGTCCATTTTCTTGGACTGCCAACAGATTTTGTTATCTTTTATCCACTGACAAATTTCGGCTCTTAAACCGTTTACAAACCTGTAAATGAAATGCGTCATGTCCTTCATTTCGATGTTATCTATACCACTGTACGTTTTGAACACCTGCAACAGCCTTTCATAAAAGGAATGCACAGTCTCGTCCCTTTCCTGCGTGGTTCTATCTATCTTGGTCCAATCAGTTTCTTTTGCGGGCACTTTTAGCTTCAGATGCTGAATTACCTGATCATATTTTTTCATCACTTCCTTAGAGGGTTCTCCTGTTGCTGAGTCCCTCGGGTATTCCTCACTAGGCCAACCTATGGCGATTTTACACTCAGTCCACAGATCTACAGGGACCACTATGTCGAAGAACCCATCCAGGTCCTTCCACAAGCATTTTTGCACCTTTACAAATCTTTCTACCTGCCGGTACCAATCCACAGGCTTCTCTCTTAATTTCGGGAAGTCATTAGTAAAGGACACAATATCCTGTCTGGACCATGGAACATGTACATATTTTCCTCCTGGCACTTCGCGCATAGGGCATAACTGTTCTGGTTTGTCTGCCTCTTTTAAAACGAATTCTGGGGTTACCTGCTTAGACCTGGCCTCATCTTTCTTTCGGGCCCACCTTGCTTTCCAT
Organism: Lissotriton helveticus; assembly: GCF_964261635.1. Taxonomy (NCBI): domain Eukaryota; kingdom Metazoa; phylum Chordata; class Amphibia; order Caudata; family Salamandridae; genus Lissotriton; species Lissotriton helveticus. The sequence goes on from NC_136061.1 coordinate 2,074,613,694, forward strand.
CTTTCTACGTCTCCCCATTTCTGTAACACTGTCAATAGTTCCTTGACCTGTGCCTTTTTCCCTGACACATTCAGGTTTTCCAAATCTTTGTCTGAAAATTCTGCTCTGTATGGTTTCTGCAAGGGTTTTGATTTTGAAATATCTATTCCCATGCTAGCAGCAGTATCGGTCAATTTTTCATGAAGTACTCGGGCATTTCGGGTAAGACTTTTGCAAATAAACAACAGCTCTTCTTCAGAGTAGGTATTTAATCTGTCTAACCCTACATTTCCTGCCATAAGTTCTTCTATTTCTACTCTCAGTTTGTAGAGATCTAGAGGTTTCGACTGAAGAGTTTGTTTTGTCTAATTCTTGGCTCCATCTTTCGATTTCCTCAGGTGTAACCAAAGTGACACTTCTAGTACCTGAAGTCGATTCCATTTGAATCTCCCTCGTATTAAAAGGATTATGTCTTTTCTGCATCCTTTTCCCTGTATTTCTATTGGGCAGATCCATTAGTGAGACTTCAGACTCACACTCGCTTGTCTGTTCATCTACGATTAAGGGTTCTGGTCTTGGCTGGGCTATGACTGGGGTAATGACTGGAGGTTTTGGACTTTCGTGTCGGTCCCCATACAACGGAACCACGAGTCCGATAGTTACTGGGATTGTCAATGCTTCAGGACTGGTATTTAACTGGGAAATTTTCTGAATTATCTCAGCTCTCTGCTTTGCTAGAACTTCTCGCTCCTTTTCTTCCAATAATCTCTCTAAGGATTTGTCATGTAACACCTGCGGGGTCAGAGTGGGAGCATAACTCGGGGCAGTGGGATGTGTCTCACTTGGTCCTTCACCATAATTAGGTCCTGGGAACAAACTTCCTGTACCTAGGGACCTTGGTTCTCTTTCATATAGAGGCTGTAAGAACGGCATTCCTGAACCTGATGGTCTCGCCTCACCCTCGTAGGGAGGTCTCGGGGAAAAACCACTTTCACAGGAGTATCTTGCATCCCCACTAGCTGGTATTCTTGGATAGATATCTCTTGTATCTACGGGACCTAAACTCTCGGTATAAGGAGGTATGGGGCAACCCCCTCCTACACTGGCGGATCGGGCTTCATCCTGAAGATGAAGTCTTCGAGAATGATCCCCCTCACTGGAAGGTCTATTTCTTTCGTTATAAGGAGGCGGACTTCTCATAAACAGGTCATCTAATAATTCATCATCCGACTCTCCAATAGGTACCCAATGTTTGCATTTTTCTGTTTTCTTCTCCCCCCCAGGAGGACCACATGCTGGCATCATGGGAAACAGTCCTTCTACAATCATATTCTGTCTCCACTGTTTCATCTTTTTGGCTCGGGCTTCCTGCTTCAATTTTGGATAAAATTTAGTTAACCCTTTATCCATTCGGGGCTTATCTCTTTCAAAAGCCTCAATTTCCCATTCCTCTAGTGCTTCATACTGCGTTAATCTAGGTCTGGGATGTAAATCATTCATCCGGGTTCTTAGATTGAATAGAATCCTACTGTTAAAGGTACCCTCTAACGGAAAAGCCAATACTCCGTCATCCTTCGTGTATTCCGCCCAATTTTCCAACCATACACATGTGTTGTACCCTTTATCAAACATCATGAAAGATGCGGGAGTGTTGGGTGGCGGTATGACAACACCTTCTCTAGTTTTAATCGGCTTGTCCTTTTTGAAATAATTCTTTACTTTGTTTACAAGAGACAATTTTCTCTTATTTCCGTACATAATGTAGTTTTTAACACCTTTCCACTGATCGTTCTCAAATCCCATATGCCGTGGATCAGGTCTGGTATGCGGTCTATACGAATGCCACATACGATTTCTACGAGTGACTTTGTTTACAAAATCACTTCCAATCCAAGTGCGTCTTTTATTTTCGTGCGACCAATGAAATGCACGATTTCAAATAATTTCGACCAATGGGTGCGCGGCCTTTCGCGAGACCGTTCTCACGCTTTGGCACTCACCCCTCCTTTACAATTCCAGCTCCGCTACACACCCGCTGCATCTACCAATCCCAGCGCGGCACAGAGTGACGTCAGAGCAGCTTCGCGCCTGACTCCCTCCTTTACAAGGTAACGGAAACTTTCTTTCTTTCTAAAGTGCTAGTGCTTGGTTATTTAACAACGAATACACATTCGCCACTGTGCTCAAGTGTCTAGACAGGAAAGAATTGGTTTCACTGCAAGTAAACTACTTCCATTTACTTTTCACACACTACGGGTAGATCTCTTCTGCCTACCCTTCACACTAGCATTGGAGCACCTGCTACTTCCCTAGACTCATCCACCTTTCTGGGATATATCTAAGCCTAAAGTTTCACCAGCGAGCCTCTTTGCTTTCACCCAAGCTCCGATGAACCTGCTACTCTTCCGGTGTGACCCTCACTAGGTTATGCCACAATAGGAATTTTGCCAATGAACCTCGTTACTAACATTTATTCAATCATGCATTCAGAAAAAAAAACCCTAGTTAGTGCTTCCAGTTCTGCCTAACCCGCACCAACTTTCCTTGAAAGCCAGTGACCTCAAAGCAAGTGGATTCTATTCACCACTCGCTATTCAATTCCCCGGGGATTTCCAACAACACAATAAACATTTTACAAACGAATGGATTAATACATATAACAGTATAATAACAAGAAAAATGATTTTAAAACATTTCATGATTTTTCAAAGCAAACATTTCAAGTGAGTGATCAGATCACCCGAATTGTCTACTCTCGTTAGCAGCATCCAACTTAGCTAATCTTAACTAGTCCTACCTAACCTTTAGCTATTCCCTAACCATCCTTTCTGCTACCAGAAAATTACTGATAGAGATCGCGGGTCACCCGACCAATAATTTCACCACTTCTGTTTTCGGGCACATATACTTCACTTCAACATACACATTGATCAGATGACCCTACAATCTACTACCAATAATCATGAGTCCCTTTCGATAATTTCCAGTATACCCGACTTACCATCCACCGTTACGGGTACCTATGACCACGATGGGTCAGGGAGCTAGCTGTAAAAGGAAAGGCAGCAAAGTACAAAACCCAACATAAAATTACTTTGATATTTCATCAAATGACCACGGACAATTGGGAAGTTTTAAGAATTTTATCTAGAATTCAGTTTCGGAAAATCATAATGTTTACAGTAAAAACAGTCAATAGTCAGAATTTATACTATGGAAACAGTTTTCATGAAATATGAATGAGAATTAAGGAATCTTAAACAGCTATAGTAAGGGTGAAAAGTGAAACACACTAAATACTTCAGTCAAAGTTATAAGAGAAAATTATAGACCACATCAGGAAATTGCAAACTGCAATGGAGAAAATGATTTCTAAAAGGTAGGGTAACATAGGAACATGCTATAAAATTAAATGCAAATAACTTTATGATATGCAATGGTTGAAGAAAAGCATGGAAAATTATCATATGCAAAGGTAATGTCTTTATTGAAGCAAAAGACAGAAAATAGAAAGGTGCAGTTTAGAGTTTTCTGCAAGATATTTACCTAGACTGGTGTGAAAACCAACCCTGGCCACGGGTCAGTTAAGGACATGGAATACCACAAGGAATAGCAGTCATCAATGGGACAGCAGGTGCAGAATGGACACCCCAGGACAGGACAGGAAACCCAGATTAGGATCAGGACAGGACCACCAGGATACGACCAGCACCCGCAGTTCGGAAGCAATGCCTGCGCTCCACCCTCTCTGCAGCTATCAGTCGGAACCCCGATTGGGTTAGCGAACTCCCCAGCAAAGTGCTCCGCCAGCACTTAAGGTTTAGTAAAACCTTAGTCTATGGTCAAATTCGGACAGAGTGCTCCGCAGCGCTCTGTATATTCAGTCACCTATTGAGTGCGTTGGGTCAGTGACAGGTCAGCTATTCGGACAAGTCGGACAATTTCTCTAGCTAAACCTAGGCTAGATATACTCTTTGGGTCAGTGTACCACCCCCCAATGTTGCAAAGTGTCAGAATCCCCAATTTCGATTGGTCCTAAGGTAGGATGGGTTAACACACCAATCAGAACAGACTTATTCAAGTCCTATTTTGCATTCTAAGGGACCGCCTAGCAAGATTGGGGTTCCCATGAGAGAATATGCAGAATACAATAGGAATAATATCATTGTAACAAGTTAGGAACACAATTTCTCTATCCTCCTGGGTCAGAGGTGGCGTTCTCAGGAGCATCTTGTCTGTGACTGCCAGCTGGCTGAGTTCCACCGCTCAAGGCTACTGCTGCCTGGGCTGCGCGGTCATGCGCAGAAAGGACCCTCAAGATGGCTCTCGACCCAGTTGGACCCCCCGTTTACCATGGTACATGAAAAGTAAGCGGAAACAAATTAAAACATAGAAATAAATGAATGTATTTCATATCATGATTTCGTACTTCAGGTTTATCATTATAAAAATATACTATGCTATTAAGGGTAAGTGCTACACATAACAACACGATGAGCAACAGCACGCGCCTCACTTCGTTATCACATTAAGCGGCCATTTTGTAGCCATTACGCATGCGCACCCTTTCCCTCCATAACTATATCTACGTAAAGTCACGTGAGTGTGACTAACGCATGCGCAGAAGCGAAAAGTCAAGCAGCGGCCATTTTTAGGTACAAGGATTAATCGTATTAGTAGAACATATAGGCAAGCTTCACTAATACACACGCATATCAAAATATAAAGAATATTAGTAAAACGTACAATTTGTATTATGGGATTATAACAGATTTCGAGGTTCATGACTCGAGCAAGTCGCGATGCGAAATCTTGCTCTATCAATCCCCTCTTTGATGATATTTACTATCATCATAAAATAATGGAACCAGATGCCAACTTTCTTTCACACCTTGTACATTTCTATCTCTTCCAACAGGCGATTCAGTTTCTCTTTCTCATTTTGAGTAGAGTGAGAATTTTTCACCCTTTTATAAATCTGATTATTCATTTCTTCTAATTCAAGCTCATCGGCACTCCGTTTCACTCCTTTCGCATTCACTTGGTACTTCTTTGTGTGTTTCCGACATTTGCAACAGACGAATATGAGAAATAGGATAAGACCTATCACTTCAATTGGCATCAGTACCTTAAACAATAAGCTTTTACCTAAGCTAGCAAGCCAATGACCTACGTTGGAGAGACCATCAACCAGTCTCTTCCAGGCACTGTCAACCTCGAGTGGTTTGAGTTCCTTTTCCAAATTAGTAATGTTGCGCCTTCAACATCCGGCAGACTCCGCCCTCTTTTGCTAATAAGGTGTCAAGAGCAAGTCTGTTCTGCAAAATCATTGATCTGATCGCAACCATTTCAGTATTGACCAGCAGAAATCGATGAGCCGTGTCAGTAGACAACACATCCACTATTGTGGATAATTTGCAAATTCTGTGAGTGTTCAGAACCACTCCCACTCCAGGTATCAGTGCACTAAAAATACTACCTATTATTTCTCCTACGCTTTCTCTTTTACTACGCACTAAGCCATTAGTGTTTTCGTTGCTTCCAGCAATTTCATTCACGTGGTATATTTTCGGGAAAACAATGCCAAAATAGCAGCTTCCGTACCAGTGATCCGGTAATTTGAAATAAGCCTTGTTTCCACATACATAATAAATTCCAGGAAACACAGGTTCTGACCCATTTTTGAAACCCCAACCTCCAATTACCTTGTAATTGTGTTCACATTGACTGGAACCAATGAAAATGTTATTATAATAACTAGTCTTCTCGAGATGAAGACAGAGTTTCCCTTTCTTTTCGAAATCCAGCAACAAAGCAGGCCCTGGCCCGCCATTTGAGGTGCTTTCCATGTCCTCAGCCCATTTTGGGGTTTTCTGTCTTTTGTCATTTGCCTTTCTTTGGAAACTCTCCCTTCTTTTCTCTGCCATGTTCAAAAATATTTTTTCTTGTTCATGTAATGAACAGGTCAAGTTGTCTCTGTGTGCTTCATTTAAGTCTATGGTACCTATAGTCAGAAAGTATTCTCCCATATACTGTGTAACGTCACTTTTAGTATGTACAGGATTCAAGTTTCCACGTATGGGAAGTTCTGAAAATATCACGTCTGAATTAGAATAGTAATACTGTAATGGTCCTCTTTTATAAAATAAGCTTGTCTGACCTCCCTCTTCGTCCTCAGATTTGACGTGAATCTCAATGATCTGAGGGTCTTCGCCTGCGCCTGTCTCGACCTCTCTATTCCACTCTCTATCTTCGTAGATTCGCTCTCTTGTTCTGATTGGGTCTTCAACGAAATCGGTTATAGGCATTCAATCATCTTGGCTGGTGCTCGGTTGCTCGTCATCAGCTACTTCCGGACCAACGTCTGCAGGACCCTCAGCTGGACTGGTGCTTGGCTGTTCATCATCAGCTACTTCAGGACCGACATCCGCAGACCCCTCAGCTGGACAACCTTCAGCTCCAGGCTCCTTGTCTGGAATTACCTTTTGAGTATGGCTGGCATGGATCCACCTTGGAACACCTGCACACTTCACTGCTGTCGTGGTCACCAGTATTACTTGGCGTTTTTCTCCCCACCTCGGTGCAAGGCAACTCGAACGAGTGTGCTTCTTTATTCTAACCCAGTCACCTGGAACCAATTTGTGAACTGGAGTTGTCGGGTTGGCGACGGCGTCTTCCCCAATCTGGCGAGAGATAGAACGCACTTGGTCACCCAGTTGCCTGCAGTACTCAAGTACCAAATCATCAGAAATGCTTAACAGTTTGTTTCCTGGTACCCATGCTTGTCTCATCACTCTTTCCATCAAGATTTCATGGGGGCTCAGGCCTGTTCTCCGATCTGGAATACTTCGGAGTCCCATCAGAACAAGAGGCAAGGCAGTAATCCAATTCATTCCAGTTGAGTCACACATTTTGGCCAACCTCGATTTAATAGTGCCATTTATTTGCTCTACCACTCCAGAAGCCTCTGGACGATGTGCACAGTGCAACTTTTGTGTGATTCCAAATGCTTTACAGAGTTGGTCCATCACCTCATTCTGAAAATGTCCGCCTCTCTCTGATTCAATAGTGACTGGCACCCCGAACCTAGGTATCAATTCTCGTAGTAACAATTTGGCTACTGTTAAGGCATCACTCTGTGGGACAGGGTAAGCTTCCACCCATTTTGAAAATAGGCAGACAATGACAAGGACATATCTTTTTCCCTCGCAGCGTGGCATGGTGATGAAGTCAATTTGTATTCTCACAAAGGGACCCCCTGACTTTCCAATTTTTCCAAGTTCAACTACTGTTCTTTTGCCAGCGTTGAACTGTTGACACGTCATGCACCTCTGGCACAAGGATTCTGCTACCTTCCTGAACTTCGGGTTGTACCAGGTCTGTTGAAATACCAGAACCATGGCATCCCTACCAATGTGTGATCCTTCATGTATCAGTCTGGCCATAGGGGCAAGCAGGTTTCTAGGTAACACAGGCATACCATCTGGGCCCACAATGACACCATCCTCACGTCTTGGTCGACAACCAAGTCCCTTCCACTTCTCTTTCTCTTCCCAGGGCACAGCATGCTGCCATTCTCTCACTTCATCCCAGGTAGGCACTTCTTCAAACATCATAAGTTGGCAGCTGTTTCCAGTCCCTCCCAGCTTAATATTTATTGACATGCGATCCATAGCACATTGTTTAGCCACTCGATCAGCAAAATCATTTCCCAATGACACAGGGTCAAGGCCCTTTTTATGAGCAACACATTTGACCACTGCCAAGTCTTTTGGTAATTGGATTGCCTCTAGAAGGTCTTGTATAACCTTTCCATTTCGAATGGGAGTACCTGATGAAGTCAGGAATTCTCTTTGTAGCCATAATTGGCCAAAGTCATGCACAACCCCATAACAGTACTGGCTGTCAGTATACACTGTTATTCTTTGGTCTTTTCCCAATTTACAAGCTCGTATCAAGGCAATTAGTTCGGCTACTTGTGCAGACTTTACTCCAAATAAACAGGATGCTTCTTTAACTTTGTCTAACGCAACCACAGCGTAGGCAGCACTTAGGCCTACAAGTTCGTGTCTCATGCATGAACCATCCACAAACCATTCCTCATCATGTACAGGCAAGGGTGTTTCTTTAATGTCTGGGCGGGGTTTAGTACTGAATTCGGTCAGGTCAATGCAGTCATGCTCGTTCTCTCCCTGGTCTTCTAAAACCATTGAGTCAGGGAGTAGAGTGGCTGGGTTCAGTATATTACACCGAGTGATGGCCACATTTGCAGCACCCACGAGAATCCTCTCGTATTTAGTCAGCCGACTAGGGGTGAGATACTGAGTCTTTGTTCTGGTTAGTAAAATCACAACTGCGTGTGGAACATACACAGTTACTGGATGTCCCATGACAATAGATTCACTCTGTTCTAAACTTGTGCATGTTGCAGCCACTGCTTTCAAACATCCAGGTAATCCAGCAGCCACTGGATCCAACGTGGCAGAGAAATATGCCACGGGGCGTCTAGTCAAGCCATGTTCCTGAGTTAGGACCGACAATGCACAATTGTCTCGTGTGTCACAGAATAGAGCAAACTACTTGGAATAATCAGGCATTCCCAAAGCAGGGGCTGTACACAGACAATCCCGTAATTTAGTAAATGCTGTTAAGCTTTCATCATCCCATTCCACAGGGTCCGGTGCTCCTTTCTTTGTCATTTTTATCAAAGGCTTTGCATGGACTGCGAATCCCACAATCCATTGCCTGCAGTAACCTACAACTCCAAGGAACATTCTGACTTCTTTCTGAGTACGGGGTAATTGCATCTTTTGAATTATTCTGACTCTCTCTGAGGTGACTTTTCTGATTCCCTTTTCTATCTGGTGCCCCAGATATTTCACTGATTTTGAACAGAACTGCAATTTCTCAGGGGCCACTTTATGTCCCTTTTCACTTAGGTGATTCAGTAGGGCAATGGTGTCAATCACGCAATCTCTATGACTTTTAGACGCCACCAAGAGGTCGTCAATGTATTGCACCAAAACAGACTTTCTAGGTAAGACTAAAGATTCAAGGCATTTTTTTCAAGATCTGATTAAAGATAGAGGGGCTTTCTGTGTTCCCTTGGGGGACACGATTCCAGACATACACGTGACTGTTGAAAGCAAATGAGAAAAGAAATTTGCTGTCTGGATGCAATGGGATTGAAAAGAATGCGTGACATAGGTCTATCACAGTAAACCATTCAGCATCCCAGGGAATCTGATACAGAATCACTGCTGGGTTTGGGACAATCGGACAGCAAGGAACCACAATTTTGTTTACCTTTCTCAGGTCCTGCACTACTCTATACTTGCCACTAGGTTTCTTGATTCCAATTATGGGGGAATTACACGGGCTACTCATCACTTCTTGTATGATGTTTGCTTCTAGCAATTTCTGTATTTCTATGGCAACTCCTGCTCTCACTTCGGCACTCATTCTGTAAGGCTTAGTATTGGGGTAGGCTACATCTTCTTTTATGGCTATTTGTATTGGGTCTACATTTGCCATTAAGCCTACATCCTTTCCAGTAAAGTCCCATACTTCTGGTTTCACTGTCTATTGGAGTTCTTCAGGTAAGTCCTGTATAGTCATTCGTTTAATTTCTGAGTCAGGTCTGACTAACATTAGCTTGTAAATACCATCTTTATCTGGAGTTTGAATTTCAACGCCCTTTGGTGTCCAAAAGATAGTGCAGTTCATTTTGCACATCAAATCACGTCCCAGTAAGTTCACTGGACTGGTATCACAGACGACAAATCTGTGCATTTCTTTGAAGTTCCCTATTGAGATCTCCATGTGCTCTGTAACGGGGGTACTAATCAATTGATTAGATACACCCACTACTTGGATTGCTTCTCCCGAGAGGGGTAGGTTTGGAACGTCTGCTGTTCTCACAGTAGAACGGGTAGCACCAGTGTCCAATAGAAAGGTGACATCATTTCCATCAACCTTTCCTTCAATGTATGGCCCTGACTGATCTACCGGCAAGGAGGCACCAAGTACACACTCCTTGTCCTCCCCTCTCAGGCCCCGTCAGTACTCGTCGTCACAGAAAAAGGTGTCACTTAACAAATATTGTGAAGTTGCTGCATTTCTGTTCTCATTGCCCCCCCAGATCTCTACATCATCACCCTGCGGTGATTTTCCCTTAAAAGTGGGCTTTGGCGCTCGGGGTATTTGAATCGTTTTTACCTGCTGCTGGGTATTTCTTGGCTTTTCATTCTGCGTCTGTGGAGTTAAATCAGGGGTTTGGGTATTATCAGGCTGTAAATACGGACACTCATTTCTCCAATGTCCAATTTCCCCGCACTGGTGGCAGGGAAATTTCTTTTTGGCTTCCTCTCTGCTCATTTTTGCTCGGGGCTTTCCTCCACCCCCACCCCCAGGGCCTTGGTTCTGAGTAGTTTTATTTAACTTATTCAATTGTTTTTCCTGCTGTTCTGCGAGCTTTACTTGTGCCCACATCACCTTCTCCTTCAGGGCCTTCTTCTTTTCTGCCATCTCGTCCTCACAGTATTTTGCATACCGCAGGACCTCGTCTATTTTCTTGGACTGCCAACAGATTTTGTTATCTTTTATCCACTGACAAATTTCGGCTCTTAAACCGTTTACAAACCTGTAAATGAAATGCGTCATGTCCTTCATTTCGATGTTATCTATACCACTGTACGTTTTGAACACCTGCAACAGTCTTTCATAAAAGGAATGCACAGTCTCGTCCCTTTCCTGCGTGGTTCTATCTATCTTGGTCCAATCAGTTTCTTTTGCGGGCACTTTTAGCTTCAGATGCTGAATTACCTGATCATATTTTTTCATCACTTCCTTAGAGGGTTCTCCTGTTGCTGAGTCCCTCGGGTATTCCTCACTAGGCCAACCTATGGCGATTTTACACTCAGTCCACAGATCTACAGGGACCACTATGTCGAAGAACCCATCCAGGTCCTTCCACAAGCATTTTTGCACCTTTACAAATCTTTCTACCTGCCGGTACCAATCCACAGGCTTCTCTCTTAATTTCGGGAAGTCATTAGTAAAGGACACAATATCCTGTCTGGACCATGGAACATGTACATATTTTCCTCCTGGCACTTCGCGCATAGGGCATAACTGTTCTGGTTTGTCTGCCTCTTTTAAAACGAATTCTGGGGTTACCTGCTTAGACCTGGCCTCATCGTTCTTTCGGGCCCACCTTGCTTTCCATCTTTCTACGTCTCCCCATTTCTGTAACACTGTCAATAGTTCCTTGACCTGTGCCTTTTTCCCTGACACATTCAGGTTTTCCAAATCTTTGTCTGAAAATTCTGCTCTGTATGGTTTCTGCAAGGGTTTTGATTTTGAAATATCTATTCCCATGCTAGCAGCAGTATCGGTCAATTTTTCATGAAGTACTCGGGCATTTCGGGTAAGACTTTTGCAAATAAACAACAGCTCTTCTTCAGAGTAGGTATTTAATCTGTCTAATCCTACATTTCCTGCCATAAGTTCTTCTATTTCTACTCTCAGTTTGTAGAGATCTAGAGGTTTCGACTGAAGAGTTTGTTTTTCTAATTCTTGGCTCCATCTTTCGATTTCCTCAGGTGTAACCAAAGTGACACTTCTAGTACCCGAAGTCGATTCCATTTGAATCTCCCTCGTATTAAAAGGATTATGTCTTTTCTGCATCCTTTTCCCTGTATTTCTATTGGGCAGATCCATTAGTGAGACTTCAGACTCGCACTCGCTTGTCTGTTCATCTACGATTAAGGGTTCTGGTCTTGGCTGGGCTATGACTGGGGTAATGACTGGAGGTTTTGGACTTTCGTGTCGGTCCCCATACAACGGAACCACGGGTCCGATAGTTACTGGGATTGTCAATGCTTCAGGACTGGTATTTAACTGGGAAATTTTCTGAATTATCTCAGCTCTCTGCTTTGCTAGAACTTCTCGCTCCTTTTCTTCCAATAATCTCTCTAAGGATTTGTCATGTAACACCTGCGGGGTCAGAGTGGGAGCATAACTCGGGGCAGTGGGATGTGTCTCACTTGGTCCTTCACCATAATTAGGTCCTGGGAACAAACTTCCTGTACCTAGGGACCTTGGTTCTCTTTCATATAGAGGCTGTAAGAACGGCATTCCTGAACCTGATGGTCTCGCCTCACCCTCGTAGGGAGGTCTCGGGGAAAAACCACTTTCACGGGAGTATCTTGCATCCCCACTAGCTGGTATTCTTGGATAGATATCTCTTGTATCTACGGGACCTAAACTCTCGGTATAAGGAGGTATGGGGCAACCCCCTCCTACACTGGCGGATCGGGCTTCATCCTGAAGATGAAGTCTTCGAGAATTATCCCCCTCACTGGAAGGTCTATTTCTTTCGTTATAAGGAGGCGGACTTCTCATAAACAGGTCATCTAATAATTCATCATCCGACTCTCCAATAGGTACCCAATGTTTGCATTTTTCTGTTTTCTTCTCCCCCCCAGGAGGACCACATGCTGGCATCATGGGAAACAGTCCTTCTACAATCATATTCTGTCTCCACTGTTTCATCTTTTTGGCTCGGGCTTCCTGCTTCAATTTTGGATACAATTTAGGTAACCCTTTATCCATTCGGGGCTTATCTCTTTCAAAAGCCTCAATTTCCCATTCCTCTAGTGCTTCACACTGCGTTAATCTAGGTCTGGGATGTAAATCATTCATCCGGGTTCTTAGATTGAATAGAATCCTACTGTTAAAGGTACCCTCTAACGGAAAAGCCAATACTCCGTCATCCTTCGTGTATTCCGCCCAATTTTCCAACCATACACATGTGTTGTACCCTTTATCAAACATCATGAAAGATGCGGGAGTGTTGGGTGGCGGTATGACAACACCTTCTCTAGTTTTAATCGGCTTGTCCTTTTTGAAATAATTCTTTACTTTGTTTACAAGAGACAATTTTCTCTTATTTCCGTTCATGATGTCGTTTTTAACACCTTTCCACTGATCGTTCTCAAATCCCATATGCCGTGGATCAGGTCTGGTATGCGGTCTATACGAATGCCACATACGATTTCTACGAGTGACTTTGTTTACAAAATCACTTCCAATCCAAGTGCGTCTTTTATTTTCGTGCGACCAATGAAATGCACGATTTCAAATAATTTCGACCAATGGGTGCGCGGCCTTTCGCGAGACCGTTCTCACGCTTTGGCACTCACCCCTCCTTTACAATTCCAGCTCCGCTACACACACGCTGCATCTACCAATCCCAGCGCGGCACAGAGTGACGTCAGAGCAGCTTCGCGCCTGACTCCCTCCTTTACAAGGTAACGGAAACTTTCTTTCTTTCTAAAGTGCTAGTGCTTGGTTATTTAACAACGAATACACATTCGCCACTGTGCTCAAGTGTCTAGACAGGAAAGAGTTGGTTTCACTGCAAGTAAACTACTTCCATTTACTTTTCACACACTACGGGTAGATCTCTTCTGCCTACCCTTCACACTAGCATTGGAGCACCTGCTACTTCCCTAGACTCATCCACCTTTCTGGGATATATCTAAGCCTAAAGTTTCACCAGCGAGCCCCTTTGCTTTCACCCACGCTCCGATGAACCTGCTACTCTTCCGGTGTGACCCTCACTAGGTTATGCCACAATAGGAATTTTGCCAATGAATCTCATTACTAACATTTATTCAATCATGCATTCAGAAAAAAAAACCCTAGTTAGTGCTTCCAGTTCTGCCTAACCCGCACCAACTTTCCTTGAAAGCCAGTGACCTCAATGCAAGTGGATTCTATTCACCACTCGCTATTCAATTCCCCGGGGATTTCCAACAACACAATAAACGTTTTACAAACGAATGGATTAATACATATAACAGTATAATAACAAGAAAAATGATTTTAAAACATTTCATGATTTTTCAAAGCAAACATTTCAAGTGAGTGATCAGATCACCCGAATTGTCTACTCTCGTTAGCAGCATCCAACTTAGCTAATCTTAACTAGTCCTACCTAACCTTTAGCTATTCCCTAACCATCCTTTCTGCTACCAGAAAATTACTGATAGAGATCGCGGGTCACCCGACCAATAATTTCACCACTTCTGTTTTCGGGCCCATATACTTCACTTCAACATACACATTGATCAGATGACCCTACAATCTACTACCAATAATCATGAGTCCCTTTCGATAATTTCCAGTGTACCCGACTTACCATCCACCGTTACGGGTACCTATGACCACGATGGGTCAGGGAGCTAGCTGTAAAAGGAAGGGCAGCAAAGTACAAAACCCAACATAAAATTACATTGATATTTCATCAAATGACCACGGACACCTGGGAAGTTTTTAAGAATTTTATCTAGAATTCAGTTTCGGAAAATCATAATGTTTACAGTAAAAACAGTCAATAGTCAGAATTTATACTATGGAAACAGTTTTCATGAAATATGAATGAGAATTAAGGAATCTTAAACAGCTATAGTAAGGGTGAAAAGTGAAACACACTAAATACTTCAGTCAAAGTTATAAGAGAAAATTATAGACCACATCAGGAAATTGCAAACTGCAATGGAGAAAATGATTTCTAAAAGGTAGGGTAACATAGGAACATGCTATGAAATTAAATGCAAATAACTTTATGATATGCAATGGTTGAAGAAAAGCATGGAAAATTATCATATGCAAAGGTAATGTCTTTATTGAAGCAAAAGACAGAAAATAGAAAGGTGCAGTTTAGAGTTTTCGGCAAGATATTTACCTAGACTGGTGTGAAAACCAACCCTGGCCACGGGTCAGTTAAGGACATGGAATACCACAAGGAATAGCAGTCATCAATGGGACAGCAGGTGCAGAATGGACACCCCAGGACAGGACAGGAAACCCAGATTAGGATCAGGACAGGACCACCAGGATACGACCAGCACCCGCAGTTCGGAAGCAACGCCTGCGCTCCACCCTCTCTGCAGCTATCAGTCGGAACCCCGATTGGGTTAGCGAACTCCCCAGCAAAGTGCTCCGCCAGCACTTAAGGTTTAGTAAAACCTTAGTCTATGGTCAAATTCGGACAGAGTGCTCCGCAGCGCTCTGTATATTCAGTCACCTATTGAGTGCGTTGGGTCAGTGACAGGTCAGCTATTCGGACAAGTCGGACAATTTCTCTAGCTAAACCTAGGCTAGATATACTCTTTGGGTCAGTGTACCACCCCCCAATGTTGCAAAGTGTCAGAATCCCCAATTTCGATTGGTCCTAAGGTAGGATGGGTTAACACACCAATCAGAACAGACTTATTCAAGTCCTATTTTGCATTCTAAGGGACCGCCTAGCAAGATTGGGGTTCCCATGAGAGAATATGCAGAATACAATAGGAATAATATCATTGTAACAAGTTAGGAACACAATTTCTCTATCCTCCTGGGTCAGAGGTGGCGTTCTCAGGAGCATCTTGTCTGTGACTGCCAGCTGGCTGAGTTCCACCGCTCAAGGCTACTGCTGCCTGGGCTGCGCGATCATGCGCAGAAAGGACCCTCAAGATGGCTCTCGACCCAGTTGGACCCCCCGTTTACCGTGGTACATGAAAAGTAAGCGGAAACAAATTAAAACATAGAAATAAATGAATGTATTACATATCATGATTTCGTACTTCAGGTTTATCATTATAAAAATATACTATGCTATTAAGGGTAAGTGCTACACATAACAACACGATGAGCAACAGCACGCGCCTCACTTCGTTATCACATTAAGCGGCCATTTTGTAGCCATTACGCATGCGCACCCTTTCCCTCCATAACTATATCTACGTAAAGTCACGTGAGTGTGACTAACGCATGCGCAGAAGCGAAAAGTCAAGCAGCGGCCATTTTTAGGTACAAGGATTAATCGTATTAGTAGAACATATAGGCAAGCTTCACTAATACACACGCATATCAAAATATAAAGAATATTAGTAAAACGTACAATTTGTATTATGGGATTATAACAGATTCCGAGGTTCATGACTCGAGCAAGTCGCGATGCGAAATCTTGCTCTAT
Source organism: Lissotriton helveticus (assembly GCF_964261635.1). Lineage (NCBI taxonomy): Eukaryota > Metazoa > Chordata > Amphibia > Caudata > Salamandridae > Lissotriton > Lissotriton helveticus. The sequence goes on from NC_136061.1 coordinate 2,074,629,700, forward strand.
CAATACGAGCTGCTGGCGGAGGTCGGCGGAGCCGGGAGCTTACGCGGCCATCTTGGTTGCTGGCGTAGCTCCTCCCGGGATTTGCAGTCTTGACAAAACCATTGATACAAATGACAGAGAGAAGAGCAAAAGTCCCAGTAGAATGGGATGATGAAAGCATGTCATCTTTCTTAAAATTATGCGATTGTCTGTGTACAGCTTCAGCATTAGGAATGCCTGATTATTCAAAAGACGTTGCATTGTTTTGTTATACACGAGACAATTGTGCACTCTCAGTCTTGACCCAGACCCATGGTTTGATGAGACGTCCTGTGGCATATCTTTCTTCCACACTGGATCCAGTGGCCTCTGCATTGCCAGGATGTCTGAAAGCAGTAGCTGCAACATGCATGAGTCTTGAGCAAAGTGAGTCCATTATTATGGGCCTTGCAGTGACCGTATACGTCTCACATGCAGTTGTGATTTTGTTGACAAGGACCAAGACCCAATATCTGACTCCTAGTTGGCTGACTAAATATGAATGAATTCTTTTAGGTGCAGTAAATGTGACTATTGGTAGGTATAACATTTTGAATCCAGCAACGCTATTGCCTGAATCACATTTTGCAGAAGTCAAAAATGAAGTCGAACATAATTGTATCTACCTGACAGAATACTGTACCAAACCTCATCCAGACCTAAGAGAAGAACCATTAATAGATTCAGAACATGAATTATTTGTAGATGGGTCATGCATGCGACATGAGGAAGGAGGGTTGAGCGCTGCTTATGCCCTTTGTACTCTATGGGGCCCAATTGAAGCATCCTACTTACCTGGAGTCAAGTCTGCACAAGTAGCTGAATTAATTGCATTGGTAAGGGCTTGCAAAATTGGGAAAAATGTTAAAGTAACCATTTATACAGACAGTCAATACGGCTATAGGGTTGTGCATGACTTTTGCCAACTCTGGATGCAGAGAGAGTTTCTAACTTCATCAGGTACTCCTATTAAAAATGGAAATTATGTGAATGATTTGCTAAAAGCAATCCAATTACCAGAAACAGTGGCTGTGGTCAAGTGTGCTGCTCACCAATATGGAAATGACAAAGTGACAGCAGATAGCCTATATGCTGACCAATTAGCCCAACACTATGCCAAACATAAGATGGCAATAAATAAGAAAATCGATGCATGTGGAAACAGCTGCCAACTTATGTTGCTGCAAGGTGTGAAAACGTGGGAAGAAGTGAGAGATTTGCAGAATGAGGCAGAAACTGAGGAGAGGGAAGAATGGAGAAAGATAGGCTGTCAGAGAAGGGCTGAAGATGGTGTTATTACTTACCTTGATGGCAGACCTGTGTTACCAGACTGTATGCTTGCTCCTATGGCTAGTATGTATCATGGAGATTCCCACCTAGGGCGGGATGCTATGCTGCGACTATTCAGACAATCATTGTTTAATGCAAAATTCAGGAACATAGCAGAAGCTCTTTGCCAAAGATGTTTGATTTGTCAGCAAATGAATCCTGGTAAGAGAACTGTAGTTTGTCCTGGGAAGATTGGGAAAGCAGAAGGCCCATTCATAAGTTTACAAATTGATTTTATCCAGTTACCACCCTGTCGAGGAATGAAATATGTTCTTGTCAATGTCTGCCTATTTTCATAATGGGTGGAAGTATACCCTACAAAACAAAATGATAGCATCACTGTACTTAGTCACTCAGAGAGTTGATACCACGTTTCGGTTTTCCAGTAATGATTGAATCAGACCGAGGAAAACATTTTAATAATGAAATAATTGGTCTACTCTGTGAAGCATTTCAAATTGAGCAAAAGCTGCACTGTGCATACCGCCCTTAGGCTTCTGGAGTGGTAGAACAACTGAATGGCACAATCAAATCAAGATTGGGAAAAGAATATGCATCTACAAAATTAGAAGGCCTGATGCTTTACCTCTTGTTCTGATGGGACTCAGAAGTATTCCAGATAAAAAACAGGCTTGTATCCTCATGAAATCCTCATGGGAAGAGCAATGAGTCAGGCATGGGTGCCAGGACCCAAATTGATAAATATATCTGATGACTTTGTGCTAGAGTACTGTAAAGAACTGGCTGACCAAGTGTGTTCTATCTCTCACCAGGTTGGAGAAGACGCTCTCACCAGACAATCAACTCCAGCACATGATCTGATTCCAGGTGACTGGGTAATGATAAAAGAACATACTTGAGCATTTTGCCTAACACCAAGGTGGGGAAGGCCAAGTCAAGTGATATTGGTCACCACCACAGCTGTAAAATGTGAGGGAATTCCGAATTGGATCCATGCCAGTCACACAAAAAGAGTGACTGAACCTGATGAAACTGTAGCCGAAGGCTGCACAGCTGAAGGGTCTAAAGAAATAGATCCTGAACAGTCCTTCTACAATCATATTCTGTCTCCACTGTTTCATCTTTTTGGCTCGGGCTTCCTGCTTCAATTTTGGATACAATTTAGGTAACCCTTTATCCATTCGGGGCTTATCTCTTTCAAAAGACTCAATTTCCCATTCCTCTAGTGCTTCATACTGCGTTAATCTAGGTCTGGGATGTAAATCATTCATCCGGGTTCTTAGATTGAATAGAATCCTACTGTTAAAGGTACCCTCTAACGGAAAAGCCAATACTCCGTCATCCTTCGTGTATTCCGCCCAATTTTCCAACCATACACATGTGTTGTACCCTTTATCAAACATCATGAAAGATGCGGGAGTGTTGGGTGGCGGTATGACAACACCTTCTCTAGTTTTAATCGGCTTGTCCTTTTTGAAATAATTCTTTACTTTGTTTACAAGAGACAATTTTCTCTTATTTCCGTACATAATGTCGTTTTTAACACCTTTCCACTGATCGTTCTCAAATCCCATATGCCGTGGATCAGGTCTGGTATGCGGTCTATACGAATGCCACATACGATTTCTACGAGTGACTTTGTTTACAAAATCACTTCCAATCCAAGTGCGTCTTTTATTTTCGTGCGACTAATGAAATGCACGATTTCAAATAATTTCGACCAATGGGTGCGCGGCCTTTCGCGAGACCGTTCTCACGCTTTGGCACTCACCCCTCCTTTACAATTCCAGCTCCGCTACACACCCGCTGCATCTACCAATCCCAGCGCGGCACAGAGTGACATCAGAGCAGCTTCGCGCCTGACTCCCTCCTTTACAAGGTAACGGAAACTTTCTTTCTTTCTAAAGTGCTAGTGCTTGGTTATTTAACAACGAATACACATTCGCCACTGTGCTCAAGTGTCTAGACAGGAAAGAGTTGGTTTCACTGCAAGTAAACTACTTCCATTTACTTTTCACACACTACGGGTAGATCTCTTCTGCCTACCCTTCACACTAGCATTGGAGCACCTGCTACTTCCCTAGACTCATCCACCTTTCTGGGATATATCTAAGCCTAAAGTTTCACCAGCGAGCCCCTTTGCTTTCACCCAAGCTCCGATGAACCTGCTACTCTTCCGGTGTGACCCTCACTAGGTTATGCCACAATAGGAATTTTGCCAATGAATCTCGTTACTAACATTTATTCAATCATGCATTCAGAAAAAAAAACCCTAGTAAGTGCTTCCAGTTCTGCCTAACCCGCACCAACTTTCCTTGAAAGCCAGTGACCTCAAAGCAAGTGGATTCTATTCACCACTCACTATTCAATTCCCCGGGGATTTCCAACAACACAATAAACGTTTTACAAACGAATGGATTAATACATATAACAGTATAATAACAAGAAAAATGATTTTAAAACATTTCATGATTTTTCAAAGCAAACATTTCAAGTGAGTGATCAGATCACCCGAATTGTCTACTCTCGTTAGCAGCATCCAACTTAGCTAATCTTAACTAGTCCTACCTAACCTTTAGCTATTCCCTAACCATCCTTTCTGCTACCAGAAAATTACTGATAGAGATCGCGGGTCACCCGACCAATAATTTCACCACTTCTGTTTTCGGGCCCATATACTTCACTTCAACATACACATTGATCAGATGACCCTACAATCTACTACCAATAATCATGAGTCCCTTTCGATAATTTCCAGTGTACCCGACTTACCATCCACCGTTACGGGTACCTATGACCACGATGGGTCAGGGAGCTAGCTGTAAAAGGAAGGGCGGCAAAGTACAAAACCCAACATAAAATTACTTTGATATTTCATCAAATGACCACGGACACCTGGGAAGTTTTTAAGAATTTTATCTAGAATTCAGTTTCGGAAAATCATAATGTTTACAGTAAAAACAGTCAATAGTCAGAATTTATACTATGGAAACAGTTTTCATGAAATATGAATGAGAATTAAGGAATCTTAAACAGCTATAGTAAGGGTGAAAAGTGAAACACACTAAATACTTCAGTCAAAGTTATAAGAGAAAATTATAGACCACATCAGGAAATTGCAAACTGCAATGGAGAAAATGATTTCTAAAAGGTAGGGTAACATAGGAACATGCTATGAAATTAAATGCAAATAACTTTATGATATGCAATGGTTGAAGAAAAGCATGGAAAATTATCATATGCAAAGGTAATGTCTTTATTGAAGCAAAAGACAGAAAATAGAAAGGTGCAGTTTAGAGTTTTCGGCAAGATATTTACCTAGACTGGTGTGAAAACCAACCCTGGCCACGGGTCAGTTAAGGACATGGAATACCACAAGGAATAGCAGTCATCAATGGGACAGCAGGTGCAGAATGGACACCCCAGGACAGGACAGGAAACCCAGATTAGGATCAGGACAGGACCACCAGGATACGACCAGCACCCGCAGTTCGGAAGCAACGCCTGCGCTCCACCCTCTCTGCAGCTATCAGTCGGAACCCCGATTGGGTTAGCGAACTCCCCAGCAAAGTGCTCCGCCAGCACTTAAGGTTTAGTAAAACCTTAGTCTATGGTCAAATTCGGACAGAGTGCTCCGCAGCGCTCTGTATATTCAGTCACCTATTGAGTGCGTTGGGTCAGTGACAGGTCAGCTATTCGGACAAGTCGGACAATTTCTCTAGCTAAACCTAGGCTAGATATACTCTTTGGGTCAGTGTACCACCCCCCAATGTTGCAAAGTGTCAGAATCCCCAATTTCGATTGGTCCTAAGGTAGGATGGGTTAACACACCAATCAGAACAGACTTATTCAAGTCCTATTTTGCATTCTAAGGGACCGCCTAGCAAGATTGGGGTTCCCATGAGAGAATATGCAGAATACAATAGGAATAATATCATTGTAACAAGTTAGGAACACAATTTCTCTATCCTCCTGGGTCAGAGGTGGCGTTCTCAGGAGCATCTTGTCTGTGACTGCCAGCTGGCTGAGTTCCACCGCTCAAGGCTACTGCTGCCTGGGCTGCGCGATCATGCGCAGAAAGGACCCTCAAGATGGCTCTCGACCCAGTTGGACCCCCGGTTTACCGTGGTACATGAAAAGTAAGCGGAAACAAATTAAAACATAGAAATAAATGAATGTATTACATATCATGATTTCGTACTTCAGGTTTATCATTATAAAAATATACTATGCTATTAAGGGTAAGTGCTACACATAACAACACGATGAGCAACAGCACGCGCCTCACTTCGTTATCACATTAAGCGGCCATTTTGTAGCCATTACGCATGCGCACCCTTTCCCTCCATAACTATATCTACGTAAAGTCACGTGAGTGTGACTAACGCATGCGCAGAAGCGAAAAGTCAAGCAGCGGCCATTTTTAGGTACAAGGATTAATCGTATTAGTAGAACATATAGGCAAGCTTCACTAATACACACGCATATCAAAATATAAAGAATATTAGTAAAACGTACAATTTGTATTATGGGATTATAACAGATTTCGAGGTTCATGACTCGAGCAAGTCGCGATGCGAAATCTTGCTCTATCAATACGAGCTGCTGGCGGAGGTCGGCGGAGCCGGGAGCTTACGCGGCCATCTTGGTTGCTGGCGTAGCTCCTCCCGGGATTTGCAGTCTTGACAAAACCATTGATACAAATGACAGAGAGAAGAGCAAAAGTCCCAGTAGAATGGGATGGTGAAAGCATGTCATCTTTCTTAAAATTATGCGATTGTCTGTGTACAGCTTCAGCATTAGGAATGCCTGATTATTCAAAAGACGTTGCATTGTTTTGTTATACGCGAGACAATTGTGCACTCTCAGTCTTGACCCAGACCCATGGTTTGATGAGACGTCCTGTGGCATATCTTTCTTCCACACTGGATCCAGTGGCCTCTGCATTGCCAGGATGTCTGAAAGCAGTAGCTGCAACATGCATGAGTCTTGAGCAAAGTGAGTCCATTATTATGGGCCTTGCAGTGACCGTATACGTCTCACATGCAGTTGTGATTTTGTTGACAAGGACCAAAACCCAATATCTGACTCCTAGTCGGCTGACTAAATATGAATGAATTCTTTTAGGTGCAGTAAATGTGACTATTGCTAGGTATAACATTTTGAATCCAGCAACGCTATTGCCTGAATCACATTTTGCAGAAGTCAAAAATGAAGTCGAACATAATTGTATCTACCTGACAGAATACTGTACCAAACCTCATCCAGACCTAAGAGAAGAACCATTAATAGATTCAGAACATGAATTATTTGTAGATGGGTCATGCATGCGACATGAGGAAGGAGGGTTGAGCGCTGCTTATGCCCTTTGTACTCTATGGGGCCCAATTGAAGCATCCTACTTACCTGGAGTCAAGTCTGCACAAGTAGCTGAATTAATTGCATTGGTAAGGGCTTGCAAAATTGGGAAAAATGTTAAAGTAACCATTTATACAGACAGTCAATACGGCTATAGGGTTGTGCATGACTTTTGCCAACTCTGGATGCAGAGAGAGTTTCTAACTTCATCAGGTACTCCTATTAAAAATGGAAATTATGTGAATGATTTGCTAAAAGCAATCCAATTACCAGAAACAGTGGCTGTGGTCAAGTGTGCTGCTCACCAATATGGAAATGACAAAGTGACAGCAGATAGCCTATATGCTGACCAATTAGCCCAACACTATGCCAAACATAAGATGGCAATAAATAAGAAAATCGATGCATGTGGAAACAGCTGCCAACTTATGTTGCTGCAAGGTGTGAAAACGTGGGAAGAAGTGAGAGATTTGCAGAATGAGGCAGAAACTGAGGAAAGGGAAGAATGGAGAAAGATAGGCTGTCAGAGAAGGGCTGAAGATGGTGTTATTACTTACCTTGATGGCAGACCTGTGTTACCAGACTGTATGCTTGCTCCTATGGCTAGTATGTATCATGGAGATTCCCACCTAGGGCGGTATGCTATGCTGCGACTATTCAGACAATCATTGTTTAATGCAAAATTCAGGAACATAGCAGAAGCTCTTTGCCAAAGATGTTTGATTTGTCAGCAAATGAATCCTGGTAAGAGAACTGTAGTTTGTCCTGGGAAGATTGGGAAAGCAGAAGGCCCATTCATAAGTTTACAAATTGATTTTATCCAGTTACCACCCTGTCGAGGAATGAAATATGTTCTTGTCAATGTCTGCCTATTTTCATAATGGGTGGAAGTATACCCTACAAAACAAAATGATAGCATCACTGTACGTAGTCACTCAGAGAGTTGATACCACGTTTCGGTTTTCCAGTAATGATTGAATCAGACCGAGGAAAACATTTTAATAATGAAATAATTGGTCTACTCTGTGAAGCATTTCAAATTGAGCAAAAGCTGCACTGTGCATACCGCCCTTAGGCTTCTGGAGTGGTAGAACAACTGAATGGCACAATCAAATCAAGATTGGGAAAAGAATATGCATCTACAAAATTAGAAGGCCTGATGCTTTACCTCTTGTTCTGATGGGACTCAGAAGTATTCCAGATAAAAAACAGGCTTGTATCCTCATGAAATCCTCATGGGAAGAGCAATGAGTCAGGCATGGGTGCCAGGACCCAAATTGATAAATATATCTGATGACTTTGTGCTAGAGTACTGTAAAGAACTGGCTGACCAAGTGTGTTCTATCTCTCACCAGGTTGGAGAAGACGCTCTCACCAGACAATCAACTCCAGCACATGATCTGATTCCAGGTGACTGGGTAATGATAAAAGAACATACTTGAGCATTTTGCCTAACACCAAGGTGGGGAAGGCCAAGTCAAGTGATATTGGTCACCACCACAGCTGTAAAATGTGAGGGAATTCCGAATTGGATCCATGCCAGTCACACAAAAAGAGTGACTGAACCTGATGAAACTGTAGCCGAAGGCTGCACAGCTGAAGGGTCTAAAGAAATAGATCCTGAAGTAGCTGATGAACGACCGAGTACTAGTCAGGATGATTGGATTCCAGTAGTTGACATACCTACAAAGATCATAAGAACCAGGAGCCAAACATATTTAGATAGACAGAGTGATAGTGAGGATGAGTTAGGAATAGATGAACATACTCAGATTACAGAAATCAAAACCAATAGTAATTCTGAGGAGCATCAGAGAAGGAGAGATCGATATACTCAGATATTCACCTCCCCTGACAAAGCTTCTGAGTCTGAGGAGGTACAGATAGTTACTAGGGCAGAGGCGCAGGAGGAAGAAGAACAAGAGATCGAGTTACCTGAGCAGGACCAGATAGTTGTGGAAAAACATGTTCAGGAAGAAGAAGGCGAACAAAGTCAAAATCAAATTCAGCACACTCCTGAACAAAGCCAGATTAGTGTTCAGGGAGATGAAACGGAAACAAGTCATGGACAAAGTCAGATAGAGAGGGATACAGAAGATGAAGATGTACAAAGTGTGCCACAACTGAACGAGAATGAAAAGAACAATTGAAGAAAACCAAAGCACAGTACCAGCTAAACGCCTCAGAAAAGGAGATTTTGTCAAAAGATTGAAATTTCGCCTTAAAACAAAAAATGAAGAACTAGAGCAAGTAAATGAAATATCAAGTCAGGCTGGGCCTTCCACAGAGCAACCAAGAAGGAGAAGTCCACGTCTGAAAAGACTAATTAGTTCAGAGGCCCTGAATGGACTTACAAAAGGGGGTGGTGATGGACGGAGCATCTGAATCAATCAAACACTCACACCCAGTCAAAAGATCTGGGTTTAATCCATCACCGTTCTTTAGCCCACTCTGCCACCCCAGTTCAGACATGGCTATCTGCAAATCAGTCTGACCCTGTGCCTCATGGGAACCGTCCAGCTTAAACTGCCAAGTCATGTCTTCCCTGGACCGGAAACAAGCTTCCAAGGACCGGTTTCTGGCATTCCAGCCGTCTTCAGCCCGGCTTGCTTGAATCCAGTGGCAAAATGAGCAAGGGACTCACGTCTGAGCATACCCTGCCACACTTATGGCATCCAAAAGCGGTACAAAAGGGGGTGGTGATGGACGGAGCATCTGAATCAATCAAACACTCACACCCAGTCAAAAGATCTGGGTTTAATCCATCACCGTTCTTTAGCCCACTTTGCCACCCCAGTTCAGACATGGCTATATGCAAATCAGTCTGACCCTGTGCCTCATGGGAACAGTCCAGCCCGAACTGCCAAGCCATGTCTTCCCTGGACCGGAAACAAGCTTCCAAGGACCGATTTCTGGCATTCCAGCCGTCTTCAGCCCAGCTTGCTTGAATCCAGTGGCTAAGTGTGCAGGGGACTCACGTCTGAGCATACCCTGCCACACTTATGGCAGCCAAAAGCGGTACAAAAGGGGGTGGTGATGGACGGAGCATCTGAATCAATCAAACACTCACACCCAGTCAAAAGATCTGGGTTTAATCCATCACAGTTCTTTAGCCCACTCTGGCACCCCAGTTCAGACATGGCTATATGCAAATCAGTCTGACCCTGTGCCTCATGGGAACAGTCCAGCCCGAACTGCCAAGCCATGTCTTCCCTGGACCGGAAACAAGCTTCCGAGGACCGGTTTCTGGCATTCCAGCCGTCTTCAGCCCGGCTTGCTTGAATCCAGTGGCAAAGTGAGCAAGGGACTCACGTCTGAGCATACCCTGCCACACTTATGGCGGCCAAAAGCGGTACCAAAGGGAGTGGTGATGGACGGAGCATCTGAATCAATCAAACACTCACACCCAGACAAAAGATCTGGGTTTAATCCATCACCGTTCTTTAGCCCACTCTGCCACCCCAGTTCAGACATGGCTATATGCAAATCAGTCTGACCCTGTGCCTCATGGGAACAGTCCAGCCCGAACTGCCAAGCCATGTCTTCCCTGGACCGGAAACAAGCTTCCGAGGACGGGTTTCTGGCATTCCAGCCGTCTTCAGCCCGGCTTGCTTGAATCCAGTGGCAAAGTGAGCAAGGGACTCACGTCTGAGCATACCCTGCCACACTTATGGCGGCCAAAAGCGGTACAAAAGGGGGTGGTGATGGACGGAGCATCTGAATCAATCAAACACTCACACCCAGTCAAAAGATCTGGGTTTAATCCATCACCGTTCTTTAGCCCACTCTGCCACCCCAGTTCAGACATGGCTATATGCAAATTAGTCTGACCCTGTGCCTCATGGGAACAGTCCAGCCTGAACTGCCAAGCCATGTCTTCCCTGGACCGGAAACAAGCTTTCGAGGACCAGTTTCTGGCATTCCAGCCGTCTTCAGCCCGGCTTGCTTGAATCCAGTGACAAAGTGAGCAAGGGACTCACGTCTGAGCATACCCTGCCACACTTATGGCGGCCAAAAGCGGTACAAAAGGGGGTGGTGATGGACGGAGAATCTGAATCAATCAAACATTCACAGCCAGTCAAAAGATCTGGGTTTAATCCATCACCGTTCTTTAGCCCACTCTGCCACCCCAGTTCAGACATGGCTATATGCAAATCAGTCTGACCCTGTGCCTCATGGGAACAGTCCAGCCCGAACTGCCAAGCCATGTCTTCCCTGGACCGGAAACAAGCTTCCGAGGACCGGTTTCTGGCATTCCAGCCATCTTCAGCCCGGCTTGCTTGAATCCAGTGGCAAGGTGAGCAAGGGACTCACGTCTGAGCATACCCTGCCACACTTATGGCGGCAAAAAGCAGCACAAAAGGGGGTGGTGATGGACAGAGCATCTGAACCAATCAAACACTCACACCCAGTCAAAAGATCTGGGTTTGACGCATCACCATTGACCCAGAACCTAACCTGATTACCCCAAGCGGAAGACAAACTGTTAACATTGTATTTTCTATAAGAACTTTCAATTGTTGGGTGGAAAAAAAACGCATGGGAAAATAAATTGATGGGCGGGAACGCTAATTTAAATATTCAGAAGAAAAGTTTCAATTTGGTATGGTGTAATGACCTCTCCTCATCCTTTTGTCCAATCAAAATTGGGAATCCTAACACTTGCAACATTGGGGGGTGGTACATTATTATAACTAGAGTAGGCTTAGCTGGGAAACAACCATCACAACGCAACTTTTACGACGCAGTACCATAACAACGCAAATTTTACAACGCAGGTGCCATTACAATGCATGGTACTACAACGCATGGCATTACAACGCAGGTGCTATTACAACGCATGTCATTACAACGTAAGTATTGGAAAGTATTGGATGAGATACTTAACGCTGCACAACGCTCGGCGCTTTACTATCGCGCTGTTCTTTTTAACGCTCCTTTCTGCATGTTTTATTTTTATTGTGTTGTTTTTCCCTTGCTTTTAGCTGGGTAGTATTTAGGGCCCCCTTACCTGCATTCTAATCGGAATTCACCGCATTTTTCGCGGGTCCGGTTCCGGGTGGTGGGGTAATTACGGGCGCCATTTTGGAGTGGTGTGGACTCTGAGGAACACCAGCAGTGAGCGGTCTAGCGCTCCTGATGACCAGAGGGATACCTATTTAAGGCGAGCAATTGGGGGAAAGCCCTTGATGAGATACTGAACGCTGCACAACGCTCGGCGCTTAACTATCGCGCTGTTCTTTTTAACGCTCCTTTCTGCATATTTTATTTTTATTGTGTTGTTTTTCCCTTGCTTTTAGCTGGGTAGTATTTAGGGCCCCCTTACCTGCATTCTAATCGGAATTCACCGCATTTTTCACGGGTCCGGTTCCGGGTGGTGGGGTAATTACGGGCGCCATTTTGGAGTGGTGTGGACTCTGAGGAACACCAGCAGTGAGCGGTCTAGCGCTCCTGATGACCAGAGGGATACCTATTTAAGGCGAGCAATTGGGGGAAAGCCCTTGATGAGATACTGAACGCTGCACAACGCTCGGCGCTTAACTATCGCGCTGTTCTTTTTAACGCTCCTTTCTGCATATTTTATTTTTATTGTGTTGTTTTTCCCTTGCTTTTAGCTGGGTAGTATTTAGGGTCCACTTACCTGCATTCTAATCGGAATTCACCGCATTTTTCGCGGGTCCGGTTCCGGGTGGTGGGGTAATTACGGGCCCCATTTTGGAGTGGTGTGGACTCTGAGGAACACCAGCAGTGAGCGGTCTAGCGCTCCTGATGACCAGAGGGATACCTATTTAAGGCGAGCAATTGGGGGAAAGCCCTTGATGAGATACTGAACGCTGCACAACGCTCGGCGCTTAACTATCGCGCTGTTCTTTTTAACGCTCCTTTCTGCATATTTTATTTGTATTGTGTTGTTTTTCCCTTGCTTTTAGCTGGGTAGTATTTAGGGCTCCCTTACCTGCATTCTAATCGGAATTCACCGCATTTTTCGCGGGTCCGGTTCCGGGTGGTGGGGTAATTACGGGCGCCATTTTGGAGTGGTGTGGACTCTGAGGAACACCAGCAGTGAGCGGTCTAGCGCTCCTGATGACCAGAGGGATACCTATTTAAGGCGAGCAATTGGGGGAAAGCCCTTGATGAGATACTGAACGCTGCACAATGCTCGGCGCTTAACTATCGCGCTGTTCTTTTTAACGCTCCTTTCTGCATATTTTATTTTTATTGTGTTGTTTTTCCCTTGCTTTTAGCTGGGTAGTATTTAGGGCCCCCTTACCTGCATTCTAATCGGAATTCACCGCATTTTTCGCGGGTCCGGTTCCGGGTGGTGGGGTAATTACGGGCGCCATTTTGGAGTGGTGTGGACTCTGAGGAACACCAGCAGTGAGCGGTCTAGCGCTCCTGATGACCAGAGGGATACCTATTTAAGGCGAGCAATTGGGGGAAAGCCCTTGATGAGATACTGAACGCTGCACAACGCTCGGCGCTTAACTATCGCGCTGTTCTTTTTAACGCTCCTTTCTGCATATTTTATTTTTATTGTGTTGTTTTTCCCTTGCTTTTAGCTGGGTAGTATTTAGGACCCCCTTACCTGCATTCTAATCGGAATTCACCGCATTTTCCGCGGGTCCGGTTCCGGGTGGTGGGGTAATTACGGGCGCCATTTTGGAGTGGTGTGGACTCTGAGGAACACCAGCAGTGAGCGGTCTAGCGCTCCTGATGACCAGAGGGATACCTATTTAAGGCGAGCAATTGGGGGAAAGCCCTTGATGAGATACTGAACGCTGCACAACACTCGGCGCTTAACTATCGCGCTGTTCTTTTTAACGCTCCTTTCTGCATATTTTATTTGTTTTGTGTTGTTTTTCCCTTGCTTTTAGCTGGGTAGTATTTAGGGCCCCCTTACCTGCATTCTAATCGGAATTCACCGCATTTTTCGCGGGTCCGGTTCCGGGTGGTGGGGTAATTACGGGCGCCATTTTGGAGTGGTGTGGACTCTGAGGAACACCAGCAGTGAGCGGTCTAGCGCTCCTGATGACCAGAGGGATACCTATTTAAGGCGAGCAATTGGGGGAAAGCCCTTGATGAGATACTGAACGCTGCACAACGCTCGGCGCTTAACTATCGCGCTGTTCTTTTTAACGCTCCTTTCTGCATATTTTATTTTTATTGTGTTGTTTTTCCCTTGCTTTTAGCTGGGTAGTATTTAGGGCCCCCTTACCTGCATTCTAATCGGAATTCACCGCATTTTTCGCGGGTCCTGTTCCGGGTGGTGGGGTAATTACGGGCGCCATTTTGGAGTGGTGTGGACTCTGAGGAACACCAGCAGTGAGCGGTCTAGCGCTCCTGATGACCAGAGGGATACCTATTTAAGGCGAGCAATTGGGGGAAAGCCCTTGATGAGATACTGAACGCTGCACAACGCTCGGCGCTTTACTATCGCGCTGTTCTTTTTAACGCTCCTTTCTGCATATTTTATTTTTATTGTGTTGTTTTTCCCTTGCTTTTAGCTGGGTAGTATTTAGGGCCCCCTTACCTGCATTCTAATCGGAATTCACCGCATTTTTCGCGGGTCCGGTTCCGGGTGGTGGGGTAATTACGGGCGCCATTTTGGAGTGGTGTGGACTCTGAGGAACACCAGCAGTGAGCGGTCTAGCGCTCCTGATGACCAGAGGGATACCTATTTAAGGCGAGCAATTGGGGGAAAGCCCTTGATGAGATACTGAACGCTCCACAACGCTCGGCGCTTAACTATCGCGCTGTTCTTTTTAACACTCCTTTCTGAATATTTTATTTTTATTGTGTTGTTTTCCCTTGCTTTTAGCTGGGTAGTATTTAGGGCCCCCTTACCTGCATTCTAATCGGAATTCACCGCATTTTTCGCGGGTCCGGTTCCGGGTGGTGGGGTAATTACGGGCGCCATTTTGGAGTGGTGTGGACTCTGAGGAACACCAGCAGTGAGCGGTCTAGCGCTCCTGATGACCAGAGGGATACCTATTTAAGGCGAGCAATTGGGGGAAAGCCCTTGATGAGATACTGAACTCTGCACAACGCTCGGCGCTTAACTATCGCGCTGTTCTTTTTAACGCTCCTTTCTGCATATTTTATTTTTATTGTGTTGTTTTTCCCTTGCTTTTAGCTGGGTAGTATTTAGGGCCCCCTTACCTGCATTCTAATCGGAATTCACCGCATTTTTCGCGGGTCCGGTTCCGGGTGGTGGGGTAATTACGGGCGCCATTTTGGAGTGGTGTGGACTCTGAGGAACACCAGCAGTGAGCGGTCTAGCGCTCCTGATGACCAGAGGGATACCTATTTAAGGCGAGCAATTGGGGGAAAGCCCTTGATGAGATACTGAACGCTCCACAACGCTCGGCGCTTAACTATCGCGCTGTTCTTTTTAACACTCCTTTCTGAATATTTTATTTTTATTGTGTTGTTTTCCCTTGCTTTTAGCTGGGTAGTATTTAGGGCCCCCTTACCTGCATTCTAATCGGAATTCACCGAATTTTTCGCGGGTCCGGTTCCGGGTGGTGGGGTAATTACGGGCGCCATTTTGGAGTGGTGTGGACTCTGAGGAACACCAGCAGTGAGCGGTCTAGCGCTCCTGATGACCAGAGGGATACCTATTTAAGGCGAGCAATTGGGGGAAAGCCCTTGATGAGATACTGAACTCTGCACAACGCTCGGCGCTTAACTATCGCGCTGTTCTTTTTAACGCTCCTTTCTGCATATTTTATTTTTATTGTGTTGTTTTTCCCTTGCTTTTAGCTGGGTAGTATTTAGGGCCCCCTTACCTGCATTCTAATCGGAATTCACCGCATTTTTCGCGGGTCCGGTTCCGGGTGGTGGGGTAATTACGGGCGCCATTTTGGAGTGGTGTGGACTCTGAGGAACACCAGCAGTGAGCGGTCTAGCGCTCCTGATGACCAGAGGGATACCTATTTAAGGCGAGCAATTGGGGTAAAGCCCTTGATGAGATACTGAACGCTGCACAACGCTCGGCGCTTAACTATCGCGCTGTTCTTTTTAACGCTCCTTTCTGCATATTTTATTTTTATTGTGTTGTTTTTCCCTTGCTTTTAGCTGGGTAGTATTTAGGGCCCCCTTACCTGCATTCTAATCGGAATTCACCGCATTTTTCGCGGGTCCGGTTCCGGGTGGTGGGGTAATTACGGGCGCCATTTTGGAGTGGTGTGGACTCTGAGGAACACCAGCAGTGAGCGGTCTAGCGCTCCTGATGACCAGAGGGATACCTATTTAAGGCGAGCAATTGGGGGAAAGCCCTTGATGAGATACTGAACGCTGCACAACGCTCGGCGCTTAACTATCGCGCTGTTCTTTTTAACGCTCCTTTCTGCATATTTTATTTAAATTGTGTTGTTTTTCCCTTGCTTTTAGCTGGGTAGTATTTAGGGCCCCCTTACCTGCATTCTAATCGGAATTCACCGCATTTTTCGCGGGTCCGGTTCCGGGTGGTGGGGTAATTACGGGCGCCATTTTGGAGTGGTGTGGACTCTGAGGAACACCAGCAGTGAGCGGTCTAGCGCTCCTGATGACCAGAGGGATACCTATTTAAGGCGAGCAATTGGGGGAAAGCCCTTAATGAGATACTGAACGCTGCACAACGCTCGGCGCTTAACTATCGCGCTGTTCTTTTTAACGCTCCTTTCTGCATATTTTATTTGTATTGTGTTGTTTTTCCCTTGCTTTTAGCTGGGTAGTATTTAGGGCCCCCTTACCTGCATTCTAATCGGAATTCACCGCATTTTTCGAGGGTCCGGTTCCGGGTGGTGGGGTAATTACGGGCGCCATTTTGGAGTGGTGTGGACTCTGAGGAACACCAGCAGTGAGCGGTCTAGCGCTCCTGATGACCAGAGGGATACCTATTTAAGGCGAGCAATTGGGGGAAAGCCCTTGATGAGATACTGAATGCTGCACAACGCTCGGCGCTTAACTATCGCGCTGTTCTTTTTAACGCTCCTTTCTGCATATTTTATTTTTATTGTGTTGTTTTTCCCTTGCTTTTAGCTGGGTAGTATTTAGGGCCCCCTTACCTGCATTCTAATCGGAATTCACCGCATTTTTCGCGGGTCCGGTTCCGGGTGGTGGGGTAATTACGGGCGCCATTTTGGAGTGGTGTGGACTCTGAGGAACACCAGCAGTGAGCGGTCTAGCGCTCCTGATGACCAGAGGGATACCTATTTAAGGCGAGCAATTGGGGGAAAGCCCTTGATGAGATACTGAACGCTGCACAACGCTCGGCGCTTTACTATCGCGCTGTTCTTTTCAACGCTCCTTTCTGCATATTTTATTTTTATTGTGTTGTTTTTCCCTTGCTTTTAGCTGGGTAGTATTTAGGGCCCCCTTACCTGCATTCTAATCGGAATTCACCGCATTTTTCGCGGGTCCGGTTCCGGGTGGTGGGGTAATTACGGGCGCCATTTTGGAGTGGTGTGGACTCTGAGGAACACCAGCAGTGAGCGGTCTAGCGCTCCTGATGACCAGAGGGATACCTATTTAAGGCGAGCAGTTGGGGGAAAGCCCTTGATGAGATACTGAACGCTCCACAACGCTCGGCGCTTAACTATCGCGCTGTTCTTTTTAACGCTCCTTTCTGCATATTTTATTTTTATTGTGTTGTTTTTCCCTTGCTTTTAGCTGGGTAGTATTTAGGGCCCCCTTACCTGCATTCTAATCGGAATTCACCGCATTTTTTGCGGGTCCGGTTCCGGGTGGTGGGGTAATTACGGGCGCCATTTTGGAGTGGTGTGGACTCTGAGGAACACCAGCAGTGAGCGGTCTAGCGCTCCTGATGACCAGAGGGATACCTATTTAAGGCGAGCAATTGGGGTAAAGCCCTTGATGAGATACTGAACGCTGCACAACGCTCGGCGCTTAACTATCGCGCTGTTCTTTTTAACGCTCCTTTCTGCATATTTTATTTGTATTGTGTTGTTTTTCCCTTGCTTTTAGCTGGGTAGTATTTAGGGCCCCCTTACCTGCATTCTAATCGGAATTCACCGCATTTTTCGCGGGTCCGGTTCCGGGTGGTGGGGTAATTACGGGCGCCATTTTGGAGTGGTGTGGACTCTGAGGAACACCAGCAGTGAGCGGTCTAGCGCTCCTGATGACCAGAGGGATACCTATTTAAGGCGAGCAATTGGGGGAAAGCCCTTGATGAGATACTGAACGCTGCACAACGCTCGGCGCTTAACTATCGCGCTGTTCTTTTTAACGCTCCTTTCTGCATATTTTATTTGTATTGTGTTGTTTTTCCCTTGCTTTTAGCTGGGTAGTATTTAGGGCCCCCTTACCTGCATTCTAATCGGAATTCACCGCATTTTTCGCGGGTCCGGTTCCGGGTGGTGGGGTAGTTACGGGCGCCATTTTGGAGTGGTGTGGACTCTGAGGAACACCAGTAGTGAGCGGTCTAGCGCTCCTGATGACCAGAGGGATACCTATTTAAAGCTCCCTCTCCCACGCAGCGGGCTCGCGTAGCGGGCGTGCCTTCGCTGTGCCTGAGTCGTGCCAGAGTCCTGCCCGTCTGCGCCCGTCAGCGCTAAGGCAGTGCGGGCCGCGGCAGGACTCTATGCTCTCTCCTTTCCAGCATGACACCATTCACGATCAGGTATCAACGGGAGGAGTTGCTGGCCATTCGGGGACTGGTCACCGCCTGTGATCTACCTCCTGTGGCCCCCACATGTGGCCCCTATCGCTGCATTTGTGGTGAGTGGGATTTGGACACCTCGTCGCGCATTAGATCCTTAAGTCTTCCTTCTCGGCAGAATTGCATGCAGCGGAAGCGGGACCTTGAAATTTGGAACCTGAATGTCAGGTCACTGGCAAAACACTATCAGGAGATTTATGACCTTCTTAAATCTGAGTCCCCCGACGTTCTTTTCTTGACCGAAACTTGGTTGCATGACTCGGACTCTTCTATATTGAACCTTGCCTTTCCCCCGGATTATGCTATCTTTACGCTTAACCGAGGTACGAGAGGCGGCGGTATCGCGATGGCTGTCAAGCTGTGTTACCCCTGTGAATGGAAAGCCCTTCAACTTCCAGGATGTGAATGCGCTTTGTTTAAAATCTCATTCAATCATCATTTCACCCTCTCCGGTCTTTTAATATACCGCCCTCCGGGCTGCGATGCTGCCTTTAGAGCTGCTCTCCCGGATCTAATAAGCACAGAAGCACTAGGCTATGCGAATTTTAATGTCCTCGGTGACCTCAACCTTCATCTGGACTGTTTGTCTTCCTCCGCTACCCGGAGCTTCCTGGCCGACTTAGAGGCCTTGCAGCTTTCCCAGTTGGTGACCTCTCCTACTCACCGTGATGGACACTTACTTGACCCGTTTTTCACCAACTTAGAGGACATTAAAGTACTTTGCCCCATACGAATGATCTGGACCGATCACATGCTGGTGAAAATGGTTGTTCCTATGTCCGATCCCCCTTATGTTTCCAAGGACAGGACAATCCTTAAACGTCACTGGAATAAATTAAAACTGGAGGATTTTTATGATCTTTTAGAGAAAGTACCCCTGGGCCCGGTTTCCAACGTTGATGAGGGTTATGATTCCTTTTGTGCGTGGATCTCTCGCGCTCTTGATTCTTTGGTGCCTCTGGTATGGTCTAAACAGGGCACTAAGGAGCATAGCCCGTGGTATGACGACACTTTAGCATCCCTCAAAAGAGCTTGCAGGCAGGCTGAAAGGCTCTGGAGGAAATCATTTGATCCTGAACCTAAGGCCAGCTATTTTGCTAAAACGAAGGTCTACCACAGAGCGGTATGCAGAACGCGTTCAGCTTTTTACGCTCAAGAGTTTGGGAATAGCTCTAACCCCGTGAAACTCATTTTTAAGGTTTTAAAAGGCCTTGTGGCCAAGAGGACAACGGCGGCTGAAATACGCTCAGACTCCCACTGTGAGGGTCTGGCCTCTTTTTTCCTCGAGAAGGTGCTGGCCATATATCGTTCCTTCCCGACGGCCTCGTCTAATCTAGAGCGAGACAGCTGTATGGTGGGAGATAGTGAGTGTCTCGTCACCTTGCCTTCTATGACAAGGGAGGCTTTTGATCACTTGAGCCATAAAATCAAGTCGGGCTCTCCTTCAGATCCGCTTAAACCGGCTCAGCTTAGGACCATGCTGCCGTTTTGCAGCAATCCGGTGTTGTCCCTGATTAATTTGTCACTATCCTCAGGGGTAGTACCTATCAGGTGGAAGCAGGCCGTAGTCACACCCATACTGAAGAAGGCTAACCTCGATCCTCTCAAACCAGAGAACTATCGTCCGATCTCCCTGCTTCCCTGGGCCACAAAAGTTGCTGAGGCCCATGTGAACAGTATTCTGGCTGACCATCTGACCAGAGCTAACATCCTAGACCCAACCCAGAATGGGTTTCGTGCGGGCCACAGCACGGAGACGGCCCTACTTTCCATGGTCGAACATCTGCGTTCTGTGCTTGATGCAGGTCGGACAGCGGCGCTACTACTATTAGACCTTAGCGCCGCGTTCGATACTGTATCGCACAGGATCTTACTTCAGCGACTGGAGGAAGTAGGAGTCAAGGGCTCGGCCCTATGCTGGTTCCGATCTTTTCTCACAGATAGATCGTTCCAGGTTGCGATTCCATCTGGCAAGTCCAAACCCTACCCGCTGTCCCTGGGGGTCCCACAGGGGTCTTCGTTGAGTCCCACTCTTTTTAATCTGTACGTGAGACCGATGGCTGCGGTCGTCAAGCAGTGGGGCCTGACGGTCTCATATGCTGATGACACGCAGCTGGCGGTCACGTTGAGTGGAGACTCTGATGTGGAGGCCCCCAGGTTCAGGGATGGTTTGCGGGCAGTGGCCAATTGGATGAACTCTAACTGTCTTCAGCTGAACACCAAGAAGACAGAGGTCATGGTGGTCGGCAAACAAGTGGGACTGTGGGGTGATGACTGGTGGCCTTCTGAACTGGGTGTGACCCCCTCTCCGGCTTCGGAGATAAAAAATCTTGGGGTTTGGCTGGATCCAACACTTAGTTTTACTTGCCACACCAAGAGGGTGGCGGCCTCTTGCTATGGCATCATGAGAGGTCTTAGGCCCATACTGAAATATTTCGATGCCCCCACCAGACAGCTGGTGGTTCAGGCATCAGTACTGTCCCAGCTGGACTATGCCAGCTCGCTCCTGGCCGGGCTAAATCAGTCAGAACTTACCCGGCTGCAGTGAGTGCAAAACGCTGCAGCCAGAGTAGTGGTAGGTTTGCCTAGGCGGTGCTCGGTAGCAAAAACGCGGCACTCGCTTCATTGGCTCCCTGTCAAGCAGAGGATTAAATTTAAGGTGCTCTGCCTGGCATTTAAAATTCTCAAAGGCTTGTCTCCCCAAATTCTGGCGAATCTTTTAACTCCTTATGTCCCTTTGAGAGCGTTGACATCTTTAGGCCAGAATTTAGCAGTGGTTCCCCGCTTCAGGCTGAGCAGAACTGGCGGCCGCTCCTTTCGAGTGTTAGCGGCGAAGTGGTGGAATCTTCTTCCCTGTGAGATCCGGGCTATGGACGATCTTCTCCAGTTCAGGCGCGCCATCAAAACGTTCCTGTTTGCTTAAACGCTAGGTTTTTATCTGTACCCTTCTCTCTTTGATGTTGTGTTGTATTTTGCTTTCTCTTAGCGCCAGGACGCCCCTTGGCTGGGGCAGCTGTGCGCTGTATAAATAAAAATAACATAACATAACATAACATATTTAATTTTGTTAAAAATAATTTATTTGAATTTCTTTTAATTTCTTATATATTATTTATATTTTTTAAATACATTTTCAATGTATTATTAATGAATTTGTTTAAAATAATTATAACATTTTAATTACAAAGTTATATTTTTGTAAGAATATTATAATTAATACAATTTTTTTTTAATTTTTTTATTACATTTATTTTAGAACAGTAAATTTAACCCCTACACTATCCAACACTTACCCTACTATTACACCCCCCCGGAGTTAGAATAGTAATTTTTACACCTACACTATCCAACACTTACCCTACTATTACACCCCCCGGAGTTAGAATAGTAATTTTTACCCCTACACTATCCAACACTTACCCTACTATTACACCCCCCGGAATTAGAATAGTAATTTTTACCCCTACACTATCCAACACTTACCCTACTATTACACCCCTCCGGAGTTAGAATAGTAATTTTTACCCCTACACTATCCAACACTTACCCTACTATTACACCTCCCCCTGAATTAGAATAGTAATTTTTACCCCTACACTATCCAACACTTACCCTACTATTACACCTCCCCCGGAATTAGAATAGTAATTTTTACCCCTACACTATCCAACACTTACCCTACTATTACACCCCCCGGAGTTAGAATAGTAATTTTTACCCCTACACTATCCAACACCCTACTATTACACCCCCCCCCGGATTTAGAATAGTAATTTTTACCCCTACACTATCCAACACTTACCCTACTATTACACCCCCCCCCCGGAGTTAGAATAGTAATTTTTACCGCTACACTATCCAACACTTACCCTACTATTACACCCCCCCCGGAGTTATAATAGTAATTTTTACCCCTACACTATTCAACACTTACCCTACTATTACACCTCCCCCAGAATTAGAATAGTAATTTTTACCCCTACACTATCCAACACTTACCCTACTATTACACCCCCCCCGGAGTTAGAATAGTAATTTTTACCCCTACACTATCCAACACTTACCCTACTATTACACCCCCCGGAGTTAGAATAGTAATTTTTACCCCTACACTATCCAACACTTACCCTACTATTACACCCCCGGAGTTAGAATAGTAATTTTTACCCCTACACTATCCAACACTTACCCTACTATTACACCCCCCGGAGTTATAATAGTAATTTTTACCCCTTCATTATACTACACTTACCCTACTATTATACACACTAGGAGTTAACAATATTAATTAAAAAATATATAAAAAAAAATTAAATTAATTACAATTATTTATGGAATAATTTTTGTAATTTAAATAAAATTTAATTAATTTTATGAAATATAAATACTTACCAATACTTATGTTGTAATGGCATGCGTTGTAATAGCACCTGCGTTGTAATGCCATGCGTTGTAATGCCATGCGTTGTAATGGCACCTGCGTTGTATAAGTTGCGTTGTGATGGCATGCGTTGTGAATGCATGCGTTATAACGTCATACATCCGGCTTAGCTAGTTAATTTGTCCGACTTGTCCAAATAGCTGACCTGTCACTGTCCCAACGCACTCAATAGGCGATCGAGAACAGAGGTGTAGGCGGAGCGCTCTGTCATAAGAATTGATAACCCAATCGGGGTTACTGGGAAGGGAGATTTGAAGACCCAATCGGGGTTTGGCTGTCGGCTGCAGAGAAGGTGCAACGCAGGTGTAGCACGTTAGCTGTGGGTGCCGGTCTTAGCCTGAGGTGGTCCTGTCCTGATCCAATTTGATCTGTACCTGTCCTGATTCTGGTTTGCACCTATTCTTTCCTGCTGGCACCTGCGCTTTGGGGTTCTGTCCTTTGATCCAGCCCGTGGCCAGGGTTGGTCATCACACCATTCTAGGCAAATATAATTAATGTGGGTTCGTCATTGTACTGTTTTCCTTTTTCTACCCTCCCTGTGTTTCAATGCTTAATGAAAGTTTCTCATTTCATCTTACCTTAATCATATTCTTGTTGATTGATCAAGTTTCAATGAATGTAGTATGGACACTGATATTTAGTTATTTACATTAGATAAAGAATTTAAACCTTTCCCGAGTCTGTGGTTATTATATGAGTGCAAATGTTATTTTACTACCTATTTTCTTGCTGACTCCCTTAATCCCTTAGGACTCTAGGTACCGGTGACTAGGATTGGTAAGTCAAGTGGTATAGGTCCTGAATGGTAAAACAAACATTTTTTAGATGGGTGTAGGTTTACCTGTTCAATTGTGTATATAGTTTTTTATATGGGCCCGGTGAGTATAGTAAGACGGGCAGGTGAACCTGCGCTCTATCACTTGTTTGATTTAAATAAAACTCCGCATTAACAGCAAGTGAAGTTTTATGCAGATAAAAACAGTTAGGCAAAGTAAAACTCTATGTCCTGATGAAATCTTCAAGTCGGAAATATTGCCAATCCTGAATTTTTTATAATAGTTGTTTGAATTCTCCTGAGGTGGAAGCCGGGAGTACGACCGTACGAGCATTTTTTTAAATAATTTTGAGTGTCACTGTTACTCTGTATTTTAATCTCACCTGTCCTCTTCCTGCATTCTGCTCAGGGCTCCACCACTCTCCTGACAAACCCGCGCAGCGGGTTTTAGCGCTGCTGCGGGACAAACAACAAACACCATTGCCGCCATTCCCGCCGAGCACACCGGCCACGCCCCTTTTGAGAGGCCACGCCCCCGCCGCCATCTCCCTCCTCGTATAAAAACGTGCATCTTCCGGACGCGCAGCCCGTCTGCCCCCGTCTGCGCCCGACCGGGGCCCGGGGCCGATCCCCCTGGTTCATCTGCTCCCTTGGACATGACGGGTTCTCACAGACAGGGGCCACACTATACTAAACAAGAACTTTTATCTTTATGCCCGCCAGGACAGCTGTTGCCATACGTTACAAGCGGACTCTTTACCTCTTGTCTCTCAAACCTATAATTACACCTTTCAAATCTCGAAGAAGGAAAAGCGGACGACAGCCAAGCTAAAAATGTTGTTACTTAACTGCAGATCTATGAAGAAACACAAAATAGAGATACATGACCTACTGACGGAGAGCTGTCCCGACGTTCTGTTTCTTACCGAAACGTGGCTAGACGAAGCTTCGTCGCCTGAAATCCTCGAAGCCACCCCTCCAGGTTACTGCCTACTTAGACTAGACAGACCGAGACAGAGAGGAGGAGGGCTAGCTCTAATTTATAAAACAAACTTAGAATGTACCTTACTGAAGGCCACGCTCCCTAACAGCGAGAGCGTTTTTTTCACAATAAAAGCAGGACCCAAAAACATCATTAACGGACTACTTATATACCGCCCGCCCGGAGGGGCAGCACAGTTCGGCGACCAACTCACTGAACTGATCACCCAGCTGGCACTGCGATAAAAAAAAAATCTTATTCTAGGTGACCTAAACCTCCACTTCGAAAATACTGAATGTGGGGAGGCACAAGCTGTGGCAGAAGCACTGAAAACCCTAGAGGTTAACCTACAATCCAAATCCCCCACGCACCAATTAGGCCATCTTCTTGACCCCATCTTTGCCAATTGGGAGGGTGTCAAGGTCTCTTCTCCGATCAGAAATACTTGGTCTGATCACTTTATCATCCCGTTTGAAATACAAGCTACTCCTGCAGAATTCAGATCTAACAACCCCCTTCCCCAGAAATGAAGAGACTGGAAAAAATTCAAGCAGGAAGCATTCAAACTCGCCCTACTTGAAGAACCCCCGTCCCCTAGCAATACCTTACAGGAGGCGTGGAATAGTTATGAAAGATGGGTATCCAATGCGTTAGATACGATAGCACCTTGGACACATAAACCGCCCGCAAGACAGACCAAAACTGCCCCATGGTTCTCTGAGGAACTCAAAATTGCCAAAGCTAAATGCAAAAACTTGGAAAGAAAATGGAGGAAAAACTACAACCACGAATGCAAGTCACTTTATAGAACAGAACTAAATAAATATCAAAAACTTGTAAAAACAGCGAAAGGCGCCTACTTTAAAGGTAGAACAGAATCCGCAGTCAACCCCACTAGAGAACTCTTTGCTATTTACAAAGAGCTAACGGTCCCAACCAGACTCGAAGCGCAAGACACCTACTCCAGTGAACTTTGAGACTCCATAGCTGATCACTTTGTTGGCAAGGTCGACAAAATTTATGCCACTTTCACAGAGGACACTGACCTCTCTAGCAAATATGTGAAAGTCAAAGACAACTCCATCGCTAAACCCTGTCTGACATGTTTTAAAGTACCTGAGAGACAGGAATTGCTGAATATTGCCAACAGCATACAGTTTGGATCACCCTGTGACGTATGCCCCCGCAATCGCTGTAAAGGAGTTTTAGAGAGCATGATCGACCACATCTCCCATATCGTCACCCTCTCTTTCCAAGAATGCCATGTGCTTGATGCATGGAAAACAGCCCAGGTTATCCTTCTGAAAAAAAAAAACAATGCCCATATCTCCCAACTCCAAAATCTCCGTCCCATCTCCCTCCTTCCCTTCTGCTCGAAAATAGTGGAAAAAGTGGTCAACGGGCAATTTATGAAATATCTGGAGAAGGAATCCCTCCTCCACCACACTCAATCAGGGTTCAGAGCCGGCTACTCCACTGAGTCCGCCGTCCTCTATTCCAATGAGTGTCTCAGACAGATGGTGGATGAAGGACAGACAGCAGCGTTGGTTTTATTAGACCTGAGTGCAGCTTTTGACACCGTGCTGCACTCAACGCTGCTGTCTCGCCTCTCCGACATGGGAGTGGAGGGATCCGCCCTTGCCTGGATAAAATCTTTCCTAGACAACAGGAGTTTCCAGATGCACTGCCCCCCTTTTAAATCCTCCCCCCGGAAGCTGAGCCATGGGGTTCCTCAGGGCTCCAGTTTGAGCCCTACCCTGTTCAACCTCTATATGGAACCCCTGGCCCATATAGTCGAAGCTTTCGGGGTGGATATTGTCACTTACGGCGAAGATACCCAACTGATGATCAAGCTTACGCTAGACCACACGGAAGAGGCTACCAACTTCTCCAACTGCCTGACATCAGTGGCAACATGGATGAACAACAATTGTCTGCGCCTGAACGGCGAAAAAACGGAACTTCTAGTCGTTGGCAAATCCCCCACTGCCTGGTCCCACATGTCGTGGCCCGCAGAACTGGGCAATTTTCCCACGCCCATCGACTCTGTTAGAAACCTCGGAGTGATGCTCGACTCGGACCTCTCTTTCAGATCTCAGGTTAGCAAAGTTACGGGTAGGTGCTTTAGTACACTAAAAACACTCCGCAAAGTCCTCGACCTGCTCCCCATCAATGCCAGAAAGACACTTGTCCATGCCTTAGTCATTCCCTACGGCAATGTCCTGCTCCTAGGTCTAAGTAAAAAAGGCCTGCACCAACTGCAGTGCCTACAAAATGCGGCTGCTCGTCTGGTACTCAACCTGCCTCGCAGAGCATCTGGGAAGAATGCCCTAGCGAAGCTTCACTGGCTACCGGTCAAGGAACGCATCCAATTTAAAGCTTTATGCTTTACGCATCACATCGCCCAGGGCAAAGGCCCACGCTACCTGCAAAAGCTCCTCACCATTCACCGCCCCACCCGGAACTTGAGGTCATCCTGAGCGATGCTGTTTAATATCCCCCGCATTCGCAGAGCCAGGATGGGAGGTTGTTCTTTCAGGAACCTGGCTCCTAGGCACTGGAATGAATTACCGCTGGACCTCCGTATGGAACCTTCAGAAACCAGATTCCGTGCCATACTTAAAACCCACCTGTTTCCAGCCATTTAATTTCCCCTTTTCTCGGATATTGACTTTGTTCGCTCTCAACGTCCTGCCTCTCGAGATTTAGCTTCTATCTTCTATCTAGCGCGGGGACACACTATCTCTAGTGCAGCCAGGCGCTTTAGAAATGGCTTTATTATTATTATTATTAAATCCAGGAAGAACATGAAAAAACAATAATCACGGTCAAGAAAAAACACACAATGTCTTAGGCACTGCTAAAGCTAAAACCTTATTTCAAAGTAGTACTCTCAAAAGTCTGAACTTCTAGGCTAGTACATTGTATTATTTCCCTGATCATCAGAAAACAATCAGACTTTTTTAAGGGGTAAAACACAAGCTAAAACACAGAACTACTGATAGCTGTAATTCAATATCATCAGATCACAAAAGTGTAGTTGCAATTATTGGCCTAAATATGGAAGGCATTTGATAATGTGGCTTGCGAATACGTATGTGTAGTAATTAGAAAGATTAATGTGGCAATCAGTTAGTAGTGGGGTTTAAGTCCTTGTAGCAGGGATTTGCGGTGAGTGTTGTTGATAACAGAACATTAGTTGATGTGTTTAATATGGAAAAAGGAAAGATTCAAGGCTGCCCTTTTTCACCATTTTTGTTAAACATTGAAATGGAAGTGCTAGCAAAGGTATAAAGGGATAAGAGAAGTCATTCAGGACCTACTTTAAGCGAAATAAATTATAAAGTGATGATATGTTACTAATCGGGACTGACTCCGATGCATCTATACCTGTGATTCTAAAGCCTATTAATAGTTTTATGACTTTTGCAGGCAATTTTACTTATCTGATTAAATTCCTGATATTTAACTTTTATCGAGAGTTGTGTATGCATTAAAGTAAAAATTGGGTGGTGCAAATAGTGAAGTAATCAATTAAAAATATGGGTAAATGATCCGAAAGCACAAAAATGCCTGTATAATCTCTCATCACATGAGTAGATGGTCTGCTATAAAGAGAGTGTAACAAAATATATTTTTTTATCAACAACATTTAGGATCTGAGAAAATTTGTCTTAATATACCTAATAAATATTTTGTGGACATAGGACAACATTTTGAAATCTTCCTCAAGAAACAAAAGAAATCTGTTCCTACACAACTATCGTTGTGTGTCTGCATTTAAGAGAGGTTTTTGGTTGCCCAATGCAACAAATTACTGGAAAAGACAAACTATTTTCCATAGCAGCGTTCTTATTAGAATCACATTATGAGTGGCCTGGACCCAAGCAAAGTAATCTTCACCACTGAAGATAATGTTACTTGGGCTCAAGTTAACTGCATAGTTAGCAAGTATTTTGAATGGAAACCTTAGCTTACACTGCAAAATGGGGGAGTTACCAGGTGAATCAACAATTCCATATCTGATTTACACAGTAATTTCCCATTTATCATCCATTTTCCCCTAGAGTTGTTTTGAAACGCCTAAAGCTAAAGGGGAAACGAGACATGTCTGCAGAATTTCCCTGGACCTAAGGACATTTGAAATAATGAGATTGAAACATGGTACTCAGCTACATGCAATCATGAGAAAATTCAGTTTTTCCAAGTAAGATTTATGGAACTATTCAATGCTGGAAAAAAGTCATTTTAAACTTGTATCCAAAAGAGTAGTAAGTGAAGAAGCAATGAATCCTGTGATCATTCCCTAATGATATAATGTGTATTAGAACATTGGAATGTTGGGAGCTCAATTGAAAACAATTGAGCGCTCTGGGCTTATAATGGCTGGTATAAGCCTGGAGCTCCCCCATTCCAATGTCAGCTCTGGCTGTGAACAAAGGTTTCAGGGATCCTGAGGGGATTCCAATCCCCTCACGCTTCCAAAAGGCTTTGTTTTTTTTGTTAGAACATTCTGTCCTCTAGTGACAGAATGTTCTAATAGCCTTATAGCCCTTCGTAGATGGGCTATACCGCTATTAAAGTCCCTCTCCCTTGTTAAAGGCCCTCGCCTTCGGCTCGGGGCCTTTAACGCTGGAGAGGGCCTTTAATAGCCGGTATAGCCCTCTACGGCGGGCTATAAGGCTATAATGAATCTGACAAAATTGTATAGATGTTTACTTCAAAAAAGTAAATGTAGGATGCATTGAAACAAATTACTGGATATAGGAATTCAGTTTAATCTGCGGGGTAGCAAACCTGCAGACATTCCCTAAGCCGTTTTTTGCAACAAATGATTGTTTAAGAGCATCCAGAATATCTGTTAGTATGCCTATACTCAATTTATTAATTGATAATTTATTTTTATTTTTAGAATTTTAGGAAGAGAGAAATACACGTTATTGCATGATTAATTAAAACCTTTGCAACATAGGTAAGTAGTATCAAGTTCAAATTTACATATTCCATAAAAAGTTGCCTCTTTGTAAAATACATACTTAAGTCAAATATGTTAAAAATCATTGGGATATAAAACAGTTGCCAGATTTACATATCACTAACACTGTGGTGCTATTATGTAAAGTGCATACATCAGTAAAATAAAAGAAGCGGGGGAGTTCACATCGTTGCACTGATAAAATAGTGAAACAGGTTTAAGTAAAGAGGTCTGTGAACTTTACCAGACACCTGCGCTTTCTAACTCAGTGATGTCAGCTGGGACGTGTCTAACAGGTGCAAGTGGGAAGGGCGGATGCCACTTGAGGGGTGTAATCGAAGGCAGGGGATAACAGGGCTTGGTAATATCCTATTCGTTTCTTAGCCCTTCACCTACATGATCCTGGGCTTCTATCTTTCTTGAGAAATGGTGAATGAATTTGACCAAAGCACAGTTTAACGTGATTATTAGATTGGTCAAAACAGGCCAGCACGGCCTAGCTCGCGACCGTGATGGCCGCGCTTTAGCTCGGCTCCGTTCGCCCGCCTGTATTTTCACATTTATCCTGCTGTTATCCTGCCCCGGGAAGCCCTCTTTGCTGTGTGGTAGTGCTACGAAGCCCTGCAGGCACTTACCTCTTGTTCCGGTTGTCCGGGCTGCTGTGGATCCGGAGCGGTGCCCCCCGATCGTTTTGTGGCGTTGGAGGCGGACTGGCCTGGATCTTCTTGCTGGCTCCCGGGCCGGACGGAGCCTGCGGTGCTGCCCTTCGGGGCGCGGTGGAGGTGGTCGGAAGGCCGTTGTTCGTGTGGGCCGGAGGTCCTTCCTGGCTGATTCCCGTGGGGAGGAGGCCTTTGGTGGAGGCGCTGCCTTCCATTGCCGGAGCTCCTCGTGTATCCGGCTTGCTCCCCCTTTGTTCTCCGGCCCGGCCATTTTGATTTTGCCGCCCGGACTCGGAGAACGGAACCGGCGGCGTTGGGTGGCCGGTGAGGTCCCTTTCTTCTGGTGGCCCCCCTTCCTGCCCGGGGTGCTCTGCCGCTGGTCGGCGCGACTATACTTGCCTTTCCGTCGCCCCGGCGGAGGTTGGCGGCCGCGCGGCCTTGTTGGGCTCTCAAATGGCGACCGACCCCAATTGTCTCGGCCGGGCCTGGACGAGCGCTGGAGGCCCGCCGCATGGCCCGGGTCCCGAATACTGTAAAGGTTTTCCTACACTTAAGGAGGTCCTGGATGCCCTGCTCTCCTGGCGACTCTTGGTGGCCGCGCCTGTCATTACTTCGGAGATGGTTCCTCGCTACGGGCCTCCCGGGCCCCCACGACCGGATGTGGCTTTGCCGTTGCGGGGTACGGCTGGAATTATCCTGGCAGAATTGGCCCCGGCTACGACCGCGTCCGTGGGTGTGCGGAACTTGATGATGCCTCCTCCTCCGGCTCTGCCTCCTTTGCCTCTGGCCCGGGAGCTGGATTTTGCTCGGCCTGACTTTCATGACTCTCCCGGTTCCTTTTTGCCGCCGCTGCCCGGCGATCTCTCCTGTGCTGGCCCGGATGGGTCGGTTTCTTTGAACATATCCTTGGACCTGTGCCTGCATCGTTTGCTACACTTCGTGACTTTCCTGGATCTTCCGTGTTGTACTTCCTGTGTATTTTCTGGACTGCCGTTGTATTTTCCTGCTGTCTGCCTTCTGTTCGTCGTGGCCTGGTCCTCGCTGGACCGGACTGTTCTTACTTTGGACAAACAGGGACAGGGCTGATGTGCACTGACATCTGCGTGCAGTAGTCTTTACTGATTTGGATGGTCAATGTGTCCTGATATGGTTATGTGTGATTGTTTGGTGCTCTTGGACTTTAACCTGATAATCTTTGGCTTCCCGGGGTCTGGGACCTTCGACTCAGGCGGGTGGCCGGGTGAGTTTCCTCCTGTTTTCCGGCCCTCCCCCGTGTATGTGTATGTCTGTGTCTCCCATCCCATGTTCCCTTCCCCTGCCCTTCCCGTTTTTGTCTTCTGTTTCCGACTTAACTTTACTCCGCTATATTTCGGGTTCTAATTAGGGCGACAGGCACGCTGCGGGGGGGTAGGCCGTAGCCTTCTGCAGGGGTGCAGGGTGGGCTTAGGGGTGGGTGGGTGGGGTCTGTTTCTATTGGGGGGTCTTTTTCCCCCCTCATTTCTTCCTTTTTTGTTCTATGGCTCTTGTGTATTCACCTTTTCGGGACTCTGTCTCCTCATGTGTCCCCCTGGGGAGTTTCTGTGGCGTTCGTATGTTCGTGTGTGTCTGAATGTGGTCCGCTGGTTCTTTTGGTGTCGACTTTTTGGTATATCACTTGCCGGGTCATGTTGTCCTGTCTTGTCTCCTGGGGGTGCGTGATTTGGTGGGAGTCCCTTCTTTTGTCCCCTTTTTCCCTCTTCCCCTTCCTCCTTTATGGGGGTCTCTTTATTTCCGTTGGGGTGCATATCGTATTGTAATTTGCAATGGGGGCCTTTTTGGTTCTGTCTCTACAATTTGGGTGGGGGCGGTGAAGGGTGAGCGCGGTTTGACTGATGCCATTGTAGCTTCTTTGTACTCCGATTGTGTGTATATTCTCTGGTAGCTATGTTTGTATGGCTTTTTGTTTCATCCTGTGTTCATAAGATGGCGGCTTGCCGCGGCCCCTCCCCTGTTGTTCCTTCCACGGCCCGTTAATTTTCTGTTCCCCCGCCCCGTATTAGAAAATTAACCTTTTGTTATCCTGTTTTTGCTGATTGCTCGGTGGCCTTTGTTGTTTCTCCTGTGCTCCTGGTGTCATATCCTGTGAAGAACTTATTCTCCTTTGCTACGTTTTTTACC
Source organism: Lissotriton helveticus (assembly GCF_964261635.1). Lineage (NCBI taxonomy): Eukaryota > Metazoa > Chordata > Amphibia > Caudata > Salamandridae > Lissotriton > Lissotriton helveticus. Next base: position 2,074,662,017 of record NC_136061.1, read on the forward strand.
GTGTTGTGGCCAGCCCGTGGGGTTGTAGGCCCGTATTTGTGAGCTTTCTTTGTACAATAAAGGTTTTAAAAAAAAAAAAAAAAAAAAAAAAAAAACAGGCCAGCACTGCTTCCCTGCAGGATCTTATATCTTTAGCAGTCCACCCCCTTCGTAAAAAAGCCTGCCTATCCTCTAGAAGGGTGGGGCACGGGCACAATGATTGTATTACGTCCTCTTTTTGCTGGTTGCACAGCCAGCACATTGCCTGTTCCTTGCTCTTTTCCAAGCTGGGAGATGACACGAGATAGGGATTATCCCTATCCTCAGCTTCATGAACTGTGAATTCGTCCTTTCATTATAGGGGTTATTGAGTTAGCACTGAGGTTTCAGATATTTATAAGTACAGTGTAATCCAGCTGTGTTTCAGTGCAGAGAGGCTGGCCTTATCTTCTATTAAAGAAAGCAGTTTTGTGCTGATTTTTGCCATCCTTTTAAATACTTGGTGACTAGTAGGTAGGTCCCAAGTAGTTACCAAGCCAAGTGTGCAAGGACTTGGGTCAAGTAGTAGGTTCCCACAAACCTATGTTTTGTGGCCTGTTCCATCAATAAATGGTGGGCCAGGGTACCTTCCTTAGAGGCCCTGAGCTAGTGGCAGCTTATTGCAAAGGTCAGCTTACGAGCCAGCGCCAGTCTGCATATTCCAAATTCTAGTTTTATCTGAGCTGGTGATGTGTGGAAGGGAAGCTTGAAAACTGTTCTGTAGATCTTCGTGAGAGTCACACTCTCCCATCCTTTAAGTGCCTCGCTCCCATATGTGTAGGTCGGAAGAACCTTTGCCTGAGCTACTTGGAGGATAGGCCTGAGTATGGAGCCTTTACATTTTTTATATGCAGATTTAAAAGGGAACGATAATGCAGTGCCTTTCTTTTTTATTTCAATCTTCTAAAAGTTGATTGCATCTAGTTTTTCCTGTTTCAGAGACCAGGTTGGCTTTTACGTTCTAGCAACTCAAAACGCGAGAATCTTGGCTTTCTTTTTTTTGATCGCCAGGCCATTCCTAGTGGAAAATGTTGTGATTGCATCCAGGAGACGCTGCAAACCAACCTTTATTCTACTGATAAGGACCAGATCGCCTGCATAAAGTAGGTTTGAGAGGCAAAAGCCACCCAGTTTGGGTGGGTGAGAATTTACTAAGTTAAGGACTGGAGACAAGTCAGATAGAAATAAGTTAAATAAGGTAGGTGCAAGAACACAACCTTGCTTGAGGGCTTGTGTGGTGGTTATAGGCAGTGACAAGCGCGATCCGCCCCCAATTTTTATTTTGCCCATGTATCGTGGTGCAGAAACTGTGGGGCCATAAGCAGGGGATCCGGGGGGTTAAAAAGCGTAGGTTTCTGCCAACGCTTCCCCCATTAACCCTGTCAAAGGCAGATCTATAATCTATGAAGCCCATGTATACGGTATGATTGTTACATTCTGCCTGGTAAATCAAGAAGGAGAGTGTAATGAGGTTCACAGTTCACCCTGTATGCCTTATAAATCCAGTTTGAATTGGTAGTGTGAGTTTATTTGACTTGGCCCATGTTTGTAATGAGTCCAGCAGCATGCCCGCAAAATTCTTGGCTTCATTGTTGATTAGAGCTAGTATGACCATACTCAATTTGTTAAGTGATAATAAATGCTGAAAATGTAAATTAAATAGTTGATCTCTTCTCCATATGTATGTGGCATGCAATTCAAAACATCTTTATGGAAAGAAACTGCCCTGACTATTAAAGTTGAATAGGTAGTGGAAACAAGCTAATGAACTAATTCAATTATTTGACAGGAGTACCTAAAAATTGAAAACGGAATAAAGAAATGTGTAAATTTTGGACGAGAAATTACTGTTGTTTGGGCAAACATTGTTGCCTTAAATGGACAACAAGTGGCATAATTCATTATTACTCCTTGATTTCTTACCCCATAGAAATTGGTTAGGAAGAAAAGAAAATGAAAATGTACGTTATGATATACTAGGTGAATTACTGTATTATATTTTTGAGTAACATTCACTTGTCTTTATGTGGAGTATCTCCGATCTCCTTTCTGAATTGTGCACATTATTAAGTCATGTCACTAAAATGATAAGAAAGAAGAATTGAATGAATAAAAAGGATGGAAGCATTATTCAAGGAAGATTTCCCACGTGGACTAAGATTATAAAGGTAAGGAGGAATGGACTAAGAAACAGTTGTGATCGAACAAATAATTCCAAAAATTCATGTTAGTATTGGCATGCTCACTGTTGGAATTGGCCCTTTTTGCAGGGTCATCCCTGAATTTTTTGCCTTCCTCCTAGTCATTTTTCTGACCTGGTGTTGGTGGTTTTAGGACTCTGTGCACTTTAGCACTGCTGTTCAGAGTGAAGTGTGTGTGCTCTTTGTGGTAAACATGGTACGATTGCTCTACACCTGTTTGGCATATTTTATTTACCTATCAGTCCCCAGTAAAGTAGTCTCTCATATACCCGGGGCCAGCAAATTAAATCCTACTGATGGGCTAGCAGCCCTGATTGTGGAGAAGTGTGGCTCAATGGTTAGAGCAGCAGACCCTGATGCAGAGGTCTGGTCCGGGACCAGGGTTCAATACCCGCCTCAGCGGGTCCTGGGCTCAATTTCCTCTGACCTGATAATTCTCGCCTCAGTGCCTATTCTAATCATGGGTCCCACTCTGCAACTCTGGGCAATAGCTTGCTTAATCTCCACAATGGCCCCAACAGCGCTGGGATGCCTGGCTTCACCTTGGGGATGCCCAGGAGTGGACATTTCACAGGGATAAAGCCAGGAAGGGTTCCTAAGCAGTATACGGACAGCGCCGGGACACCTCGGGTGAGTTAGCTGTGCGCTTTACAAATGCCCTCTTTTCATTTCATTGTGCCACCCACCAAAGTAGCCTTTCAAACCTGTTCCAGGCCCCTGCCATTGCAGGGCCTGTGCACGCAGTTTTACTGCAACTGTGATGTGGCATGGAAAGTGGTTGCCACATCTGTGACCCCTCTTTTACTGCATGTGAGTCCCCCTTAAGGTAGACCCTAGCTAGCCCTATGGGCAGGGTGCATTGTAGGTAAAAGGTAGGACATGTACCTTAAGTGTGTGGCATGTCCTGGTAGTGACAAATCGCCATTTTGGTTTCTCACTGTTGTGAGGCTGCCCTCTCATAGGTATGCATTGGGGATTCCCTGATAAGTGTTTCAATGGTAATTCCTGAAATGAGAGGAGCAGCGTGGTCAAGTTTGGTATGTTTGGAATAGTGAAAATAAATGCTGTGTAATGGAGTGTGCAGATTTATTGTCACTATTTTAGAAATGGCACTTTTAGAAGTTGTCATTTCTGTGTGCTATGTGTCTCTGCCTGCCTGATGTGTATTGCATGTTTGGCTCTGGAGTGACAGGGGCTGGTGAGGAGTGTGGCTCCAGGGAGGGTAGGGTAAGTCAGCGCTAGGCTGAATGGGAAGATCTGCATTTGTAGTAGTGGAAAGAGTAGCCCTGACCCTGCCTGCGTGAATGCTGACTCCACCCCCTTGTGGTGTGTCTGAGGACCGAGCCCCCACCTGACAAAGGAGGGCGTGAGCAGTGTACGCAAAGTGCTCCAGTACCCCCCAGAACCAGTTGGGACTGGTTCTCTCAAGCCCTGTGCCAGGGCAGAACAAAGGGAAACCATGTATAAATATTGGGGCTGTAACCCCTGTAAGATGTGCTGTTCTTGGGTGCTGCTTGGACCTGCTAGGCCCCTGGAGGAACGCCACGAGGGACTGCCCCTCTGATGGAGGGCCCTAGGAGCTGGCCTGCCTTGGCCCAGCTTTGCTTTATGGACTCTGGTTCTAGTGCTTCGCGAGCGCTACACCTGGACTGCTGGAGCCCCAGAGAGGGGGACTCCGACCTTGCCAGGGGACGAGAAGGGCACTTGAGCCCTGCAGCCCTGTGCTGCGAAGTGCCCTGAGGGAATCGCGGCTTAGGGATTCCCCTGTGGTCCTTTGGAGAAGCAGAAGCCTACCCTGCATTCCGTGCCACTCTTTGAGCGGGAGCCCACCCCGCATTCTGTGCCACTTGCAGCGGAAGCCTACCCTGCATTTTGGTGCTTCCAGGAGAATTCCAGCGGGAGCCTTCCCCGCACTCTTGTGCACCCGACCGCCGCCAATGCGACCGGGAAGACAGGCGAATTGCCTGATTGTAGGTGGGGCTCCGGTGGCCAGAGAGAGCCCCACGTGTTGCCAAGTCTGTTTGTGAGCCACGTTGCACCCGAAGGAAGTCAGGTAGGAGTGAACCCTGACTGTGGGCGGGACCGGCCGGAAGCAGCACGGCCGGAGAGGAAGGCAAGCAACACGGTGCCTGATGCAAGGCGGGGCTCCCGTATTGGTGTGGGAAGCCCCGCATGCCTACATGAAAAGAGTCGGAGCCTTTCGGGCTCCATTTCCCCCCCCCGTCTTGTGGAGAGTGAGGTGGGTCCCTGGAGGCCAGAGTAGGGAGAAGAGGCCCCGGGATCGGGGCCTGCTGAGGCACACTGTCGGTGCCTGAAACCCTGCCAAAAGGAGACCGGAGGAATCCCCGAACAGCCCCGGTGAGTGGGGCTGAAGCTTTAGTATTGTTGTTACCAGGTGATGGCACGAGGAGGAGCAGGTGAACAGGGCTCACCAGGCACGGTTGGTGCCAAAGCTGATGCTTCACCGCAAGAGTGCAGGCAGCTGCCACGAAAGGGCATTTGTGTTTAGATATCCCGGACTGGGGCTTCATTGGCACAGGGGTGCCCAGGCTGATTTCCTCAGCTGCACTGCAAGAGCGTGGGCAGCTGCAATGAAGGGGCCATTCCTTTTCATTTGAGGCCCACTATAGAGTCCCGGTGAGAGGGGCTTTAGTGGCACTGTGGTGCCAGGTTACACAGCTGCATCGCGAGAGCACGGGCAGCTGCAATGTTGGGGGCATTGTTTTAGGTCTCAGGAGAGACCACGGTGGGTTGCACCCTCGCCCAATGGCATTTGAGCCCTAAGGAAGGCCAGGTGGCCTGGGGTCATTCTTGTAGTGTTGGTAGGGCACAAGGCCTTAACCCCTTGGCTGCAGGGGTTAATCCCGCTGTGCTGGGGGGCGGGGGTGCTCAGCTCGTCATCAGCCACGGTGCTCGTGTGCTGATGACGAGCTGAGCTCGTCACGGCCACACCCGTTCTCTTAGAACGCTCAGCACAGCAGAGGAATTATCCCCGCGTGTGAGCGTTCTAACGGCCATGATGCCTAATGCATAATGTGTTAATGCCTAAGATGATTGTGCATACTGTGTCTATGCCTAATGTGATAATGCTGAGTTCAATATTTCATCAGTAGTTACTGGTTGTGTATTACCTGTTCTTATGGTTCTGATAGTGGCCCGATTGCCCCTGTCATGTATATAATCCATGTGTAAATTACTACCTGGTGCCAGTTGGCACAGTGTATATGTGTGGTTATGATCTAATGTGTTTATGATAATACAAAGGCTATTTTTGATATTACCTTGTATGAAGTGTATTTGTAGTGTGCCTAGTGTGTCGCTGCTGTGTGCGTGTGTTGCGCAAATGCTTTACACATTGCCTCTGGGATAAGCTTGACTGCTCGTGCCAAGCAACCAAGGTGGTGAGCAGAGGTTATCTTCAGCGTTTAACTCCCTTGCCCTGACTATAGTTGTGGTTTCTGCCTGGCTCAGGCACTTGTCCTAGACAACCAGAAATTCCATTTCTAACACTCACATTTAGGGGAATTACAACTAATTAAAGGAGGGGTACACAGTATACTCCATGAGGATATAACCATTCTAATGCATAAAAAATACAGTGCCCTCAAAGCTGTTTTTAAGGCAACTGCTGCATCATATCACAGAAAATAAACCTTAAGAGCCATTATCATTGGCGATTGTTTGTAGTATAGGCTTCGATAAAGAAAACTGTGTTTTTTTACTTTTCATCGTTAGTCCCTTTGCTACTTTGGCTTTTGCATGATCTCATTGGCTCTGAATGTCTTCATTTTCTAGATAACATATTCACTTTATTCTGGTGTAGAATAGACATAGGGCCAAATGAAGAAAATTCACTGGTGGTTAGAACATTTTGCACTGCTTCCTGTCAACTTTACAGAGACATTAACAAGGAGAGCCAGTGCAAAATGACATTTGAACAAATCGACTTTTGGAAAAGCATTTTAACTTGCCTATCTAAATGTTAAGAGTAGTGCAGAATTGCCTGGCAGGACCGATGACTTACATTCCCAGAGTGCATTACTCACAGAGAGAGGGTTAGAGAATAAATGGCGGTGCACAAAGTAATTTTGTTTTTCAATAATCTGACTCCTGCAATATCTCAGTTTTATGGCACACCAAAAATACATAGAGATCAATTGAAAGCTACTTAACGCCCTATAGTGTCAAGGAGAACAGGAGCCACTTTCCAAACATGTGTCTTTTTCTTACTGCCAATAGTAACATCCTCTCCAACTTATTTACAGGACAAAGGGTCAGTGTGATGTTCCAAGACATGTGTGGATGCAGGAGACTAGGAACTTGAAAGCAGTGGCACACAAGAGGGTGGAATATATGTATTCACAATCAAAAGACCACATTTCTCAAACTCATATGTCCCTTTCCTGATCTATTAAATGGATAAGGAGTACTGGTATCGACCTGTTTAAGGCAATATACAAATGATATTATACCTATTGAATAATCCTAGAATATCTGAGAAGAAATAGTGCCAAATGGAAACTAAGAGATGAATTGTTGTCAAGAGATGGTTGACTTTTGTATGGAGAACTCTGGCGCAACACAGTATTGGACTTAGTTGGAGGCTCAGAGAACGGACATACTTAATTCCTATTTGTCCTCTTTGATATTTACTATAACAAATTGTAATCATGTATTGATAATGATTAAATGGATTATTATATCACACAGTCAGGTTTGTGCAACTACAGTGACAAATCTAGAGGGTGTTCTTAAGCTAAAAATAAGAAAATAACTGGTACACTTAAATATGTGTAATCTTTAAATTGATAATGTTTAATTCTTGAATTAGATGGATATGAGCGCATATATGCAATGGTAATAAAATATTATACTGTTGAAAGAGGCCAATAATGAAAAGTCCCGAAATATCGCCATAAAGCCCTTGAAGGGCACAAGGGATTGCTACAGTGATTAATGAAGGGCGTCCCTTAATTCACTACTGTTTAAACGTTTATGAAGCAGGTAGACTGTACAGATTCTAAAAGTAAGGCGTTAGAGAGGTCTTAGGTTAATTACGAGCTTTATGGCGAAATGTAAAGTACAATATGTAGATTTTGATATCATTTTTGTAAATTACAATTTGTGCTATTTATGAAGATTTTATGGAAATTAACTAAATAGTAATTATCGAAAAAAATACTTATTTTATAGTTGGACCCTCTCTATAATAACCTCTGTTGTAATGAAGATTTAGAGATAGGTGTGAATAATCTCTTTAATATTAATTGATTGTAAAGTTAGAATTATAGATCCCTCTTTTAGAGTTATTTAACGTGCACTGTTAGAAGGGTATCAATCAATCAAACTGTGCTTATATAACACGAGTTAGGTCCCCTCCTGAAGACTACCAATGAGGGTGATGTTTGAAGGTGGAAGGGAAGGGCGTTCCAGGACTTGGTGGTGAGCTGGAGTAGGATGATACTCTGGTGCAGTAGCGACCGATGACCAGTGTCTGTGCGAGGGCGAGGTGAGTGGAGCAGAGGTTTCAGGGTGGCTGTCAAAAGTTTAAGCAGTGGTCGATGTATGCTGATCCTTGGTCATGGAGGGCTTTGTGGGCGTGGGTCAGAAGATTGGAATTGCATCTCCTCTGGATGGGGAGCCAGTGGAGGAGGTCTCTCAGATGCGTAGAGATGTGTGTTCTTTTGGGCAAATTGAGGATCAGTCAGGCCGCTGGGTTCTGGAGCATCTGGAGTTTTTGCATGAGTTCATCGTTAGTGCCTGCATAAAGTGCATTGAAGTAGTCCAGACGGTTGGTGATAAGGGTCTGTGTCACTGTTTTTCTGGTGCCGGTGGGTAGCCATTTGAAAATTCTGCAGAGGATGCAGAGCTCAGTCTGAGTAGACAGCATTGACCCCATCTCACTCCTCCCTTTCCCTGCTAAAGTCATCGAGAAAGCCGTCAATAATCAGCTCGCTGCCTTCCTCGAATCCAACAACTCCCTCGACCCTTCACAGTCCAGCTTCCGAGCCAAACACAGCACCGAAACTGCCCTCATCGCTGCTACAGACGACATCCGAACGCTACTGGACAATGGAGAAACAGTTGCCCTCATCCTTCTTGACCTCTCCGCCGCTTTTGACACAGTCTGTCATAGCACCCTCATACAACGCCTCAGCAACGTCGGAATACAAGGAAAAGCTTTGGAATGGATTATCTCGTTCCTCGACGGAAGAACTCAGAGAGTCCGCCTCCCCCCATTCAAATCAGAGGCCACCGAAGTCATCTGCGGTGTACCACAAGGATCTTCACTCAGTCCCACCATCTTCAACGTTTACATGAGTCCCCTCGCATCCATCGCGCGACAACACAACCTCAACATCATCTCCTACGCAGACGACACCCAGCTGATCCTCTCCCTCACCAAAGACCCAAACACCGCCAAAACCAATCTACACGATGGAATGAAAGAAGTAGCAGAATGGATGAAGAACAGCCGTTTAAAACTAAACTCGGACAAAACAGAAGTCCTCATCTTAGGATCTTCCCCCTCTGCCTGGGACGACTCATGGTGGCCACCGGCCCTGGGCACAGCACCCATACCCACAGATCACGCACGTAACCTGGGCTTCATCCTAGACTCCTCCCTCTCAATGACCAGACAAGTCAATGCCGTCTCCTCTTCATGCTACAACATCCTACGCATGCTCAAAAAAATCTTCCGTTGGATCCCCACCGAAACAAGAAAAACGGTCACCCACGCACTGGTCACCAGCCGACTGGATTATGGAAATACCCTTTATGCCGGAACCACAGCCAAACTACAAAAAAAACACCAACGCATCCAAAATGCCTCAGCCAGACTCATACTGGACATCCCCCGCAAAGCTCACATTTCCGGTCACCTGAAAGGCCTTCACTGGCTTCCCGTCAACAAGAGAATAACGTTCCGTCTCCTCACCCATGCACACAAGGCCCTCTACGACCTAGGACCCGAATGCCTCAACACACGACTGTCCTTCTACACACCCACCCGCCAACTACGATCATCCAATCAAGCCTTCGCCGCAATTCCGCGCATCCATAGATCCACCATGGGAGGAAGATCCTTCTCCTACTTAGCAGCTAAAACCTGGAATTCTCTCCCCACTCACCTCCGCCTTACACAGAACCACCTCTCCTTCAGAAAAGAACTTAAAGCCTGGCTTTTCGATAAGTAATGCACCCACCCTACATCAAGTGTCTTGAGACCCTCTGGGTGAGTAGTGCGCTATACAAATTCACGAACTTGAACTTGTTTCATGGAGAGTTCACTGTCTAGGATGATGCAGAGATTGCGGATATGATGTTTCAGAGTGGAGGTGGATTCAAGCTCCAATGGCCATGAGGAGTCATTCCAGAGGGAGGTGTGGCTGTCAAAGATCAGCACTTTGGTCTTGTCCATGATAACTTTCAGGTAGTTGTCTTTCATCCAGGTTGAGGGGTTCTTCATGCAGTTGTGAAAGATGTTTTTTGTTGTAGTGGGGTCCACTGAGAGAGAGAGTACGAGCTGGGTGTCTGTGTAGGTGATGATATTGATGTTGTGGCCTCTGATGATGTCTGCTAGAGGCGTCATGTAGATGTCGAAGAGGGTGGCACTGATGGATGAGCCTTGCGGTACGCCCCAGATGGTGTGCTTTGACTGTGAGGTGAAGGGAGGAACTCCTGTTTGCACCCTGAACCTTCCATCTAAGAGTGTCATCATTGATTCCGCTCTGGTGCAGTCGGTTGATGAGTGTGTGGTGGGAGACGGTGTTGAAGGCAGCAAAGAGGTTGGTATGGTTCAAGGCGGCTAATTACCCTCTGTCGAGTAGGGTGCGGATGTCGTCTGTCACGGCAATCAGGGCTGTTTCAGTGCTGTGGTTCACTCTGAATTCTGATTGGGGGTCTAGAAGGGTATTTCTCTCTAGGTGTTCAGTGCGTTGGATGTTGATGGATTCTCCAGGACTTTGGCGGGAAACAGGAGGAGCGAGACGTGACAATAGTTCTGGAAGTCATTGGGGAATGCTGGGGATTTCCTGAGGGGGTTCATGCCTCAGAGTGTTTCCAAATCGGTACAAAAGGGGGTGGTGATGGACGGAGCATCTGAACCAATCAAACACTCACACCCAGTCAACAGATCTGGGTTTAATCCATCACCGTTCTTTAGCCCATTCTGCCACCCCAGTTCAGACATGGCCATATGCAAATCAGTCTGACCCTGTGCCTCATGGGAACCGGTCCTAGGAAGCTTGAATCCAGTCCAGGGAAGGCATGGTTTGGCAGTTCGGGCTGGACTGTTCCCATGAGGCACAGGGTCAGACTGATTTGCATATGGCCATGTCTGAACTGGGGTGGCAGAGTGGGCTAAAGAACGGTGATGGATTAAACCCAGATCTGTTGACTGGGTGTGAGTGTTTGATTAGTTCAGATGCTCCGTCCATCACCACCCCCTTTTGTACCGCTTTGTTCACCATAAGTTGGCAGGGTATGGTCAGACGTGAGTCCCTTGCTCACTTTGCCACTGGATTCAAGCAAGCCTGGCTGAAGACGGCTGTAATGCCAGAAACCAGTCCTAGGAAGCTTGAATTCGGTCCAGGGAAGGCATGGCTTGGCAGTTCAGGCTGGACTGTTCCCATGAGGCACAGGGTCAGAGTAATTTGCATATGGACATGTCTGAACTGGGGTGGAAGAGTGGGCTAAAGAATGGTGATGAATTAAACCCAGATCTGTTGACTGGGTGTGAGTGTTTGATTGGTTCAGATGCTCCGTCCATCACCACCGCCTTTTGTACCACTCAGAGTGTTTCCAGGCATTGGGGAAGGTGGCTGTTGCAATCGATGTGTTGAGGATGGTGGTGAGCTGGTGGCTGATCTTGTCACTTCCAAGGTTGGAGAGTCAATGTATGCACTGTTTGGTGGGTGCTCCTGAATTGAAGGAGTTCATTAGTGCCTTGGTGTTTGCTGTGCCGATTTGTTCCCATGTGGTGAGTGGTTGGTCAGCAGCTGTTTCCAAAGTAGTGGGGATGCTGAGGTCGGTGGCTTGGGGAACAAAGTTTCTTTATATGGTGGCTATCTTGTTGAGAAAGTGGTCTGCAAGCGCATTGCAGAGTTCCTGCGAAGAAACAATCACATTTTCTGTGGCTGATGGGCAGGTGAAATCTCTGACCTTGGTGAAGAGTTCCTTGGTCTGGTTGGTGCTGGCCTTGATGAGGTGTGTCAGCGCCTTCTTTATCACAGCTTTGAGTAAGTGGTGGTATTTGTTGACCGCAGACTTGAAGATGGCTCGATCGCTGTCATTTCTGTTGAAGCACCATTTTTTCTCCAGTTGTTTGCAATTGATTTTTGCTACACTGAGTTCTGGGGTGACCAGCTGGCTTGTTTGGTGGGTCTGTTCATTCTGGCTGGATTGTTGGGCGTGACTCAGTTGCCGATGCAGGTGATCCAGATGTTGAAGTTCTCTACTGCTTGGTTCAGCTTGGTAGAGGGGTCAGGCTGGGAGGGGCTGAGAGGGTCAGTCCATTGGTGTTAAGTGGCCTTTAGTTCCATCTGCAGAAACTGGTGCTGTGTTAGTTGGGGTTGGTGTAAGGGGATCTGGTGATGGTAAAGTGTACGATGGAACAATCAGAGCAGGTGAGTTCCGTAGAGTAGCTATATCTGATTCTGTTGCTTAATGTGAAGATGGGGTCCAGCGTGTGTCCTGCTCTGTGCTTAGGTCTGAGACCAACTGTGTGAGGCTGATGTTGTCTATACGTTCGAGGAGGTCAGTGGAGTTGGAGTCTCTTAGATCAGTGTTTCCCAAACTGGGGTCCGTGGACCCCCAGGGGTCCGTGACACATTCCCAGGAGATCCTCAGGCAGCAGTTTTAAAATCACTGCAAAGTATTTGTAGAATTAGAAGTTTTTGAGCAACAATAAAAGTGTCAAGATAACACCAGTGATTAATGTACCTGCTGTTGAGAGATGAGAGTTTTGGCCAGTGGCAGGTTTCATTTATCTAATGTAGCACAGAGGGTTAATATGCCTGCTGCAAAGAAAGCGTACATGCATTTTAAAAAACAGTTTTTTATGTGCATAAGTCAGTGGGTTACTGATTTTGTCACAGATATTCTTGTGTTACTCTGCAGCTCACAAGAGACAATCATAATCTAGCACAGTGACCTATAAACTGTCATCAAAGAGCTGCTTATACACTGCCTGGAACAAGTTAGTAACTTATGATTTTTCCCAGTCTTTCATTATTCTGATGCTGTTATAGGGGTTTATTTGGGTGTAAATAGATTTTTATGGTTAAAGTCAATGCTAACCACTGTGTTATGTTCTGAACCCTGAATTTGTGCTTTTCCAGACCAAGCACTCTGTCAAAATTCCTACCAGTATGGATGACATGCCAATCCTACACCTTGTAGTACCCTTTGCCTTATGTAACATTTTCTCTACACTGATTTACAGGTATGATTCATTGTCTCTATATGTGTGTGATGTAAAGTGCTCTGACATCCTACAATGGTATGAGAGATGCTATAAAACAAATGAAATACATGTGACAAGTGTGCTATGGAGAAATGAGAGGCACTGTTGAAGGGTGATAATTAGGGAATCATTGAAGAACCCCAACAAAGACTGTTGTATCCTGGTGCATAGTAAGGTCATCATTTACTATTCTTGAACCCCTTCGACGCGCATGACAAAGCCAGCTCGTCATGGGCGTTACCTGCGCTACGCGCATGACGAGCTGACTTTGTCACGTAACGCGCGATTTTCAAAATCTCAGCGCGCAGCGGGAAAACCCGGTAGCGCGCATGCGGTTAAAAGCTAATACAATTCAATATATAATGATAAATGTTTTGTAGAATGCCCCATTGTATCCTAAGTTTTCTTGAGGGGGGAGCCTCCCAAAACCCCCTTTGTGGTGGTCAGACTCACTAACTGCACCTGGTGTGCACTGTATGGTGACTGGTCTGAACACATGTGCCAGGGCTGCTTTGGGTTTCCACTCTGGCCCTGGCAGGAGCAGGAGCCTTGTACTATGAAATAAAACTAACCATTTAAAAGTTAATCACAAAGATGCAGTACCAACCTCCCTTAACATTTTTCAGTTTTTGGCAAACTCTTTCAATATCAAATACTAAAATCCTTAGTAATTGTGCACGTGTGTTTATTTTTTTCGAATTACTCTTTTAATGTTTGAAATTTAACCCCATTACTGCTGCCGTCGGCCGCTGAACATTCGGAGCACTACCTGGCTGGTGCTGCGAACGTTCAACGGCTGACGCGACCCCGCCCACTCTTTGTAATGCCCAGCACCACGCCGAAATAATGGCCGCAGCTAAGGCGTTAAATCAAACAATTTGCTGGGCGGCCCCGGCTTCCAGTGCTGAGTCAATGGAGGTCCTCAGGAGTCAAAAGTTTGGGAACCACTGTCTTAGATCATCCAGGGGAAAATTGACGTCTTCCAGGAAGACGAAGTGTACGAATTCTATGGTGAATGGGGTGATGAATTCTGTGATGGCATTGCTGAGGCAGGTTCGTAGTCCTGGGTGGGTCAGTATGCGAGTATGCCACTGATGGTGGTTTTGTCATCAGTATAGCGATAGAAATTCAGGTGTTCCATGAACAGTGTGGGTTCGTCTTCAGGGGTCGTACAGGTGATTGTTTCCCTTTGTACGATGGTGATGCCACCTCCATGTTTAGTGATGTGGTCATGGTGTTTTATCTTGTAGCAGATGGGTGTTGTAGTGGCGACATCAGGGGCTGACACAGGGGTGAGCCAGGTCTCTGTGATGAAGGTCACGTCAGGACAAGGGTGGAAATTGTGTCCTAGACTTCAGTGGCATATTTACACAGCGATCTGGTGTTGATCAGGAGGCATTTGAATTGATCCGGTGGGGTCTCGGCCTGAGGGGACAGTGTAGTATAGAATTTTGCGATGGTGGTCGGTCCTGAAGTGGAGGTGAAGCGGCAGCGGAGACAGGTGAACAGTACCGCTGTGAAGTGGGGAGATACGAGGCAGCAGTTGTGGTGTCCAGGGTCTAGGGTACAGAGATCAGTGGCGGACTACCTGGAGAGTCCAGAGGGCAAGTATTCCTTGCACTGGGCACAGTCCTGGTGCGAACAGAAGCAGACGTGCTTGCCTTTCATGCACCTTCTGCACAGTGGACTCCATTTAGTGGGTCCTGGGAGTGTAGAGACGCACTTCAGTGGTGGGTAATTGGAGGGAAGGAAAAACAGCCTACAGGGACAGAGGGTAAAACGGGTGGCAATGCTCCTGGGGCACTGGATGCGATGAGGGGATATTGGAGCTGGAGGCATGAAGGGCTTTCTTTACCAGCACTTACTGCTGCAGGGTCTCTGGTTAGGGCATGAGTCTGGCTGCTGGCAGCAGTCAGGAGGAGGTGACTTACCTTGGGGGAGCTGGTCTGGACCTTCTCCTCTGCTGGATATGTGATCAAAAGTGCCCGGCATCAGTGTGCAATTGCCTGGCTCTGGTGCAATTCACATAATTGGCCGGTGGTCACAGTTTTAATACCCTGAAAGGTCAGCGTGGTTCTTCCATCTGTGTGTGCCTGTCTATTGAATGCAATGCAGAAGCCTCCTGTAATCGAATTTTGACTGAAATCAATATTTATATTTTTATGGCATCCCTTTGATCTAAAAAGTTTTATGAACAGCATACCTATAAATGTGATGTCTTAATAAGTTAAGCTGCAAGGTCGGCGAGCAGGCCTCACGGACAGGTGCAGCACTTACCAGCTGAAAGAAAGCAAACATGTATTATTTTGAAGCGTTATTGGGCCGGCTGTGTTACCTAGTTCATCGCTGACGTCCGCGCCACAAGAGATAAATGCCCAGTTGATTTTCAGAGCAACATGTGAGGTACGTTTCAATCTACACCATGTTTCCATAGCAACCAAAGTTTAAAATAATGCGACACCATTTTCAAATGCTGTAACCCTGAAGAAACTGTGAATAAATGCATACAGGGGCACAGTTGGTATGGCAACTAGACTGGCTTGTAAGATTTCTTCTTAATAAACACAGAATCGTAATCTTAATTTGATTGTATCTCAGATGAAGCACCGGCATTTTTCACCGTTTCACCTCCATTCATTATACATGGAAAAATGTGTAATGCATTCTGTATGCCGTAAAATCATTTTAACAATGCCCATGTGTGAGGAACGAACCATTTACCTGGCTGCAGCCCTCTGCTTGGTGTGGAAAACCGAAAACTACGGAACATTTTAGGAGGCTTGGCCGCCGTAATTAACGGCACAGTCATACAGGTGGACTAAAATCACGTGCTTGATAAATCGATCATTAGAATCTTCCTTTACAGAAACAACAGCTGAATTTTCCAAATATGCCTTTAATCAATCACGGAAGGGCATCTTAAAAATGCATGTCGCCGGCACGACGCGAACTGGCAACCCTACGTACATAACTGATTTTTAATTGTTACTACTTCGTTATATGTAATGCTAATGAATGAACAACCAAGAGTCTTTAAAAAATCCTTTGATATGTGTGCTGAATCAAATCTCCAATTATAAATGTGTTTTGGCACACTGTTTGAAGCACGTTTTTCTTTGTCATCATCATTAAAATATTCATAGTGCTTAGAAACACTGAAAACGGAGCCTAAGAGCTCACATCATTTCGTAATGACTAGCACAAATACTGGAGTTTCATTCATTCCTGAATAAAATACGTTCCTTAGTGGATCCACGGGTTTCAGGCAGGGCGTTCCAGCCGGAGATTGCGACTGTGAAAAGATGGGCTGTTTCACTGTGAACTTTTACAGTGCATGAAGTAACATTTACCTACAAATTTTTGTCGGTGGACTGTCCTTTTCCCAAGGTTTGGCAATTGCTTGTCAATTAAGCGCGTGCTTCTTAGGCCGTGTGTCATCGGCAAGTCACAGGTTTGGATCCTTAGAAAAAAGAGCAAATGGTTCTTGCACTCAGCAATGGCTCTGCAGAGAACTGTGCGTCACCTGAAGGTAACAGGTTTGTAGCCAGGAACAAATATCAGTTGATCCACACTTTGCTGCAGAGAATATATGTGCAACTTTTAGGTCACAAGTAGAGCTGGCTCTGGCTCAGACAAGGCAGCAGGGGGTCCCTTCACAGTCCCAGGCGGACAACCTTCATGATTTGCCTCTGAATACAAATATCTCCCCCTCCCCCACCTTACCTGAATCACCTCCAGCTTTGCTCCATCAGTCCTGTGTCAGGTTCTTTACTGGGGTAGGGACGGGGTGTCGTTGTTTGGCGGTAGGGGGTGAGAGGTAGATAGAAGGGCAAAGAAAGGGTGTGCTAAAGTATTAAAAACAGCGTCTGAGGCATATTATATTGATAAATGATTGGAGTGTTTTAAATGGAATCCCTGGAGCCAAGCCAGAGGGACTGCTGTTTGCCAACAGTTGGCCACATCTTCCAATCCGACACACACCACAGATACATGCATGTAACCTATAGGGTATATAGGGATGTACATCTGAATACCTGCAGGGCAACTCAAGCTTTCATGTCAATATAATGAATACTATTGGGTTAGTAATAAGTACCTCTTAGAACGTGCAACAAAGAACTCAGTTTGTGATTTCGGCTGCATGAAGTCACAACTTGCACATCCAGTTAGAGCTATGTGCAGATAAAACATTATATATAATATGTACTCAGTGTACACATTGTTTTTCTTACCTAGCTTGGGGACCAGATGCAGTAATTTGTCACCTTACTATATACAGGTTGTTTACTTTTAGCAATTGTTTGTCTTTTCATAGAGCTTGAAAAAGTTAATCACTTTCATACCTGTACGTGACTCTTAGAACCACATTTAGTGTTGGGTTGCAACAATGCAGCTGTCAAACACATGCAGATGTCAGCCCCGGCGCGACTACTCACCTGTGAGGGTCTTAAGGCACTGTGGAGGGGAGTACAGTGCATCAGACTTAGTGCTGAGTTCATCCGAAGAGCCAGGTCTTGAGGTCCTTCCTGAATTGTGGCAGCAAGGGCAGTTTCCAGAGGTGGATGGGCAGTGTGTTCCATGTCTTGGAGGCGAGGTAGGAGAAGAACATTGCTTAGGTTCTGGTCTTGCAGATTCATGGAACGATAGCCAAGGAAAGCTGGGTGGAGTGGAGGTGTCTGTTCAATTCATGGAATGTGAGGTGGTGATTCAGGTATACGGGTCCGGCATTGTGAAGGACCTTGTATGCATGGGTGAGGAGTTTGAATATTGTTCTTCTGTCGACTGGGAGCTATTGGAGGTGTTGAGTGATGTGGCTGCAATGGGGGATGTTGAGGATTAGTCTAGCTGTGGCGTTCTGGACATTGTGGAGTCTTCGCAGCAGTATTCTGGGTGACACCAGTGTAGAGTGCTTTGCCGTAGTCAAGTCTGCTGCTGATGAGGGCATGGTTTACTGTCTTCCTGGATTGAGTGGGGATCCATCTGAAGGTCTTTCGAAGCAGGCAGAGTGTGTTGAAGCAGACCAAGGAGACATTGTTTATCTGGTAGTCCCTGGTAGTCCATTGTGAGCAAGGAGTACAGTACGATGCAGAGGTTTAGTGTGTGGTTTGTGGGGGTGGTGGGACTTTCTAGAGCAGAGGGCCACCAGGAGTCATTCAAAGCTGAGGGGGAGGTTCCCAGGATGAGGACTTCTGTCTTGTCCAAGTTGAGTTTCAGGCAGCTGTCCTTCATCCAGGCGGTGACAGCTTTCATTCCTTCATGGAAGTTGTTCCTGGCGGCAGTGGGTTCTTTGGTGAGGGAGAGGATCAGGTGGGTGTTGTTCGCGTAGGAGACGATGTTGAGACTGTGGTTCCTGACGATGGCTGCGAGGGCGGCCATGTAGACATTGAAGAGGGTGGGGCTGAGGGAGAATCCTTGCTGTTTAAGTCTTCCAAGATGTTTGCAGCTGCACAGGATTTCTGAAAATAAATGGAATGAAAAAAATGAAATGAAAAGAAAATAAGTTTTGGAAAGCCATCGAATGCCCAATGGCATCTTGGCGCTGGTAGCACAACAGAGGGATGATTGTAACACCTGGTTTTGGAGATATGAGTTAATAAGCCAGGTCCTTAGATTATTTCTAAAAACCTAACCGGGAGGAACTGGTATTTAAGTGGAGGGGTAATGCATTCCACAGTTTGAACGTACCATACATGAAACTCCTGCCCCCCCCCAACAAGTTCTTCTAAATATGGGCACTTTAAGGTTGACTGCCGAAGATGTCCGAAGTGGCCTAGCAGAAGTGTATCTGATCACTTTGGGGCAGATTTATGAAGGCCTTGCGCCGCCGGTGCGTCATTTTTAACATGGGAAAAAGTGACGTACCGGCGGCGCAAGGCCTTCATAAATCTGCCCCTTTATTTTTAAAATTGCCTCGACCATCTCCATGTAAGGCCTTAAAGCCAATACAAAGGCCTTAAAGTCTATCCTCTTCTGAACTGGCAGCTAATGAAGCTCTACTATAGCTTTAGTCACTGAGCTGTGTCAAGGTAATTCCAGCAAAAGACGAGTTGCTGAGTTCTACAGAATTTGTAGTTTGTTGAGGAGCCATTTCTGTAAGTTCATATACAGACCATTACATTAGTCTATTTTGGATATGGGGAGTGCAGTTACCTCCAGTTTCTTCAGCTCCAAAGGAATAAAAGGCAAGATCTTTCTCAGAATTTTTAACGTTAAAAAGGCACTTGAGGTAATGGCATTCACCTGTTTGCCAAACAAAAGATGGTTATCAAAAATCACCCCCAGATTTTTCACCTTAGTGATTGGGGTTGGAATAAAGCTAAGCTCTTCGGGCCACCAGTCCAGCAACCAGAACAAGGTATTATTACCCAGCAATAATACCTTCGTTTTATCAGAGTTCAAGTTCAGACAAATGCATGTCATTCAGTTATTAACTTGTTGCATGCAATTGCTGAAGGTGGCTGCTGACACTTTGTGGTTGCCTGCAACTGAGAAGATAATTTGAGTGTTGTCTGCATATCAGACAACCTAAAAACCCCAATTTCTGATCAAGGTGGCTAACGGAGCTATGTACAGATTAAACAGAGTCGGGCTTTCTCCATGGTGAACATGGCTACTCTTGTATGCCAAGCACACTTAAACATTTCTTCAGAACCGCAGATAGCTGCTGGCTTACCCCCACAAAAGAGAACCAGTGTGCAGTGATACACATGTAATCAGTTGCTTGACAACTGGTTTACATGTCTGTCATCAGGCGGATAGCGTGACGAGTACTCTACTGAAAAGCTTGTCTAACCAATTGCAGCAGATTGTGATGGAGCAATTCCGGCAATATATCTTACGGCTGGGAACCTTCCATTCCAGTATGACAAAGATAGAGGCGATCGTACTCTGCATGTTTTGTGTAGATATATCATGCATTCAAGGGTGCAGGTGGGTGTCAGAAATAGCTTCTTCCTGGAATGGAAGGATGTCCCCACTGATCACTCCACTAATTTATATGTATAATCCTTTCTTCAAATAATGCAATTTCACCTGTACTTGTATTCGTAGTTCTTTTTATTCACATGGTATTCTCCCAATATATCTAGTGTTCATAAATCACACTATAGGTGGAATTTCAACAAATATTCAAATTAATACGGTCTATTACTTGAGCCCAATGCATTTCTGTGCCAGCCCTTCATCAGGAGTTGGTTGCTAGAATATAAACAACCAAACAAACTTCATGATATCAACCAACAGGCAATGATAATGAATTTTCTAAATGAAACTGTCCTCAACTACTTTAATTAATGGTCATAATTATACTCTAAGAACCAAATCAACATAATTATAAACTCAACATACTTTAGCTGGGTTCCACTATTGTTTTATCACATTGATGCTTTATCAATCTCTTTCACTTGGGCACATCTTAGTGTTTATTTTTTTGGCACTCGTATACGATTGTTTTCAACTGGCTGTCTGGTCTGCGTGCGTTCTATTCAGTTTAATTATTGGGGCATGTTATTACTTTTTGTACTACATGGTTAATAGTTTTCTGCATGGATCCTTTCTTAATAAATCTTTTCATCACTTTAGACTTGTCACAGCTGCTGGGTAAATACCTTATTATTATTCTTTGCATGGCTATCGTTTGGACATAATAAGATGTGTTGAGTTTGAGAAGAGTCAGATGGTTGATTTTTCCATTGGATTATGTGATATGATCTACTGTATTGTTTTTGTATGAACATAATTTGGAAGTTATGAGCTATGATTGTATCATAAGACGCTCCTTGTACCATTCAATCATATAAGTTAGAATAGGTAGCATTGTATCTTTTATGCTTGATTTGGTTCTTTGAGTATAATTATGACCGTTAATTAAAGTAGTTGAGGACAGTTTGATTTTGAAAATTCATTATTATTGCCTGCAGGTTGATATCATGATCCTTGTTTTGGTTGTTTACATTCTAGGAAACTTCTCTTGGTGAAGGGCTGGTCCCAAAATGCATTCAGCTCAAGTAATGGACTGTATAATTTGAATATTTGTTGAAATTCCTCCTTTAGTGTGATTTATTAACACTAGATATCTTAGATATCTTAAAGAACTTCGAATAAAAATACTGATGAAATTGCATTACTTGAAGGAAAGAGTATTCACATAAATTAGTGGAGTGATCGGAGGGGACGTCATTCCATTTCAGGAGGACGCTATCTCTGAACCTTCCATTTCAGGCATATGGCCTCTAGAAATTCTAAAAATCCCACTCCTTCCACAATAGAAAAAGGGAGGGAGTCTAGCGCTATCATTTTAGCTAGCTTCCCATTGTACAAACGTGCAACTGGGTAGTTGTGCTCATAGGGCCCCTCCTGCCTAAACATGCTGATAATAGTAGATTGGATTTTTTTCTTCTGAGATGCCACTGACACTGGTGACTTCTGGAGAGAACCAGGAGGAGGTGGAATCAATGTCTGTCTTGGGGCATTCACTGTATGCGGTAGTGTCTCCATCTGACTCTTGTGCCAATTTGAGGTTGCTGAGGCGGGTGATGTTGGTGCACTACTGAGGACAGGGCTGCTTTGCTTAAAGCTGTCACCTTCTTCTTCCTCGTTAAGTTCACCTCCCACCGTGATCGGAGCTGATTCCCCTCTCACATCCCCACCACCATGTGTAGCAATTTTTTAAACATACACCTCCCACTGGATTGCATGATGTTTTTTCATATGCATCGTCTGGCCTCCAGTACCATAGTGTAAACCAGGCTTACCTTGATCAACACTCACATGGCAAATGTAGCATATTGCAATGTTATGCTCATGCTTGCTAATAATACCAAAGATCCAAATTGGAAAGGAAAACCTTCTTAGTGTGCTGCTGCCAATGCCTGAAGAAGGGCTAGATGTAGGTGGGTGTGTCATCGATTGACTCTCTGCAGTGTGTACTTCAACTGAGGTAGTGGAGGATGCAGGTCTCAGTGGGGTCCTTACAAATATGGGAGCTCATGGTGGTGCCAGTGCCACATCCCTCAGAGCAGGCCAAATAGGAAGAATAAAGTCAGTGTCATCTGATTCAGCTTCTATGGCGATGACTGGCTTGTCATCCTCATCCTATTCCATAATTGTAAGGCTTTCAGGAACTATCCTTTTCCCTTGTCTCTCCTTGCATGTCTCAGACTCAGCCGGGGTCCAATCCATGTCCAGATAAATGAAATGGGGGCATGGAGAGGATGGTGGAGTACCTTTCTTATTTCTTTATGGAGATCTGGAAGCCATTGGTTTAACAAGAGGTACATCTTGCTCAGCAGGAAGCTCAACCTCCTGTTCTGCTCCTACTTTAGGAAGATCTACTATTGCTGGCTATGGCTTCTGTTGTCTACTTTGCTTAGTTTCCTGTGACGATTGGGTACTAATTTGTGACTGAGACGTATCCAATCCAGACTCCCTGCTCGTCGCCATGATTGCAGTGGCAGTCTCACTGAGAGACATGGCTTGGGCTTTGGTTGGGGTGGTGCCGTTGATGTGGGAGTACTGCTCCCACATCAACGGCCCCACCCCAACGGCTCCCAGCTTGCTCCCCTGAGGACATGTCTCCTGCAAAGGTTTTGGAGCGGCATGCCAGTGGTGTCAATCTGCTTCTTCTTCTTGTCCTCCTGATTGTCCACTTTCTTGGCAGCTCCTTTTTTGTGGCCATCCTGAAGCTGTCAGTTGGCAGTGGCACTTAGCTCTAGAAGAGACTGGGGGACTCATGTCACATTTTGTGGTCATGGCACTTTGTACAGGCCTTCTGTCTGGCAGTACTGTGGGTGATGTCTCCTGAGCACGTAAAAGCAAACAAGCAAGAAAAACATTGGCATGTGGCATTTTTGCCGTTTTAATTATTCATAGTAGAGAGAATATAATATAGTGTGATGACTTATTATCCTAAATAATTAACAACAGTAGTGTATCCATTCCAAAGTCAAACTACACAAATGTAACATTTAATTTTCAATCAGGATAACATACAGATGTAATTGTTTCATTTATGTGCATCTAAGGGAGACAAATGTGGTAGTTAGGGAGGTGTAGAAAATGAAATAATCCTTAAAAAGTGAATGCTGGTGAGTACTGTGGACCTATGGCAGGCAGGGGGTCCAGGGGAACAAATGGAACAGTCCTTAACAAATGTATACTGATGTGTGCCTATGGCAGGCAATGGGGTCCAGGGGAAAGTGGAATAATGCTTAAAAGATAAATGCTGGTGCATATCTATGGCAGGCATATGTGCCAGGGCAAAATTAAATAATCTTAAAAAAATTAAAGCAGCTGTGCGCATATGGTAGGCAGGGGGTCTACCAGTCCAGGGAACAATGAGTAATGACAATCCTTAAAAAATGAATGTTGGTGTGCAGCAGGTACCTATGGCAGGCAGGGGATGGGTGGAGGGTAAATGTACAAAAAATTACAATTGAAATCAAATTGTATTAAAATATATTTTTTAAATAAATAAATTTGATAAAATCTAATTGCTCATGGGACTGAGAAACCCATTGGGAGGCAAAAGGGTGCAGGGAAAATTTTAAAAAATGCATATAAATGAAACACTGTTCATATATACATATACTACAATGATTCTCAAGCATATTAAACTGATATCAGGGAAAAGTAAAAGCAAATAGCAAAAGCAAAAAAGCATAGTCCTTTCCTATCAATTTCCCTAGAAAATGGCTTTGAAAACTGGAAAAAACATTCACAAAATGGCAAGCTGCATAAAATGGACACCGGCCACAACAAAGAACACATGCAGGCGCACGACTAAAACACACTGCCTGGGCACACAAAATAGCCACCGGCCACACGGTCAAACAACAACAGCTAGCAAGGAGGCATGACAGCAACAAAGAACACATGCAGGCCTATGGCAAGGTCACACTGGCTGATTACAGAAAATGGCCACTAGCTACATCCTCAAACAGCAACAGCAAGCAAAGAGACACGGCCTCAAAAAAGAACACATGCGGACATATGGCAAAAGCATACTGGCTGGCTACACAAAATGGCCACCTGCCAGATGGTTAAACAACAACAGCAAACAAGGAACCTTGGCCACAACAAGCAACACATGCATGCCTATGGCCAATGAACACTGGCTGGCTAAACAAAATGGCCTCCTGACACTTGGTCAAACAACAAGCAAGGAGTCATGGACAACAAAGAACACATGCAGGCATATGGACACTGACTACATAAAAATTGTCCCGGACCACATGGCCTGGTAAATAAAGACTAATGGTGGCCTATAGCAAACACACACACACTGGCCAGACAAAGAAGGCATAGTAACACTGAAGAAAACACTAACATTAATTCAGCAATGCCAAAAATGACCTTTACGTGAGCTATAACATTTTTAAAACCACACACATCCTCCCAAGGCATCAATTATTACCCCACCAAATACACTTTTAACAGAAAAAAAATTAAATACAAAACCACCCACTTTTTTCCATTTAATCCAATGCCATTGCTGCCTTAAATGGAGTTTTTAAACAACATATACCCCAAAAACTGTTGTTTTATGTACACAGGACTAATACTGACTGGATGGCCTGCGGGCAGACTAGGCCACATAGGAAAATAAATGAATTGTGCAATTTTAAAAAACATGGAGAAAATGTAACTGAACTGCGCAGTCTTTATCACTTACAAAGATAAAAAAATGAAATGTCAAAAAACAATTAGGCCCGAACGGACACTACAGGGGGCTCACCACAATTAAATATAAAAATCCAATAAAACAACAACTAAATACCGACAAAGAGAGTGATCCTTCCCCCCCTGAAATTCAAATTAAAAGTGACCTTTAGATGGACAAAGCATTAGGAGGAGTCTGCTGGACAAGAACAGGAGTCTCTGGGGCACTTACTTCATGTTGAAAAAAAAGGTAAAATAGAGGCACCGCTTCTGGCTCTAAAACCCTACCAGGGTGGTCTGTTGGAGTGGAGTATTAGCTCAAAAACATATTTCAAGGAGATTTAGCTGCTTCTCAAGTAGAGAATCTGCTCAAAGATCGCTCACACTTGCTAGCGGCAAGCAGAACACTTTGCGCTCACCAGCAAGTGCCAAAAAAAACTTGCGCACACCAATGGAAAAATAATTTCGCCATGCACCGGATGGTGGAATTTACAAAAATTCTGTGTTACACACATAATGCAGAGATCCAAAAAACCCTTTCCTCCATTGATATACAGTTCTTACAAATTTAATAGGACTGTGTATTATATAAACAAATGTTCATAATATGGGGACTGAGTCTTCTAATTTCATCAGTAAATGTTGGATTGGCTAGGTCACAATACCACATCTAAACTCCTAAACCTCCAGAGTTATAGATGCTGCCTGCAACCTCGAATATAACCACTCTTATTCCCCAAAAAATGATGGAAACAGATTTAGCCCTTTTGTTTGTCACTTTTGCATGTCAAGGTTTCACAAAGAGACAAGTCATAATACATTTTCAAAATGTTTACTGAAAAAATCTAAACCTTATAAGTAAAACAGGAACTGCGATTACTAGACACATCGTTGTCATAAGCACTATTAGAATTGTGTTGAACACAAACAATTAAACCATGTTTAATTGTTCCCAATGTTACTCGTTTTTATCACTAATACCACTACACTAGTAAAAGCACAGTGGAAGTACTGTTCTGTCAGACCCTGCTGGGATGATCTAACCCCAGGCCTTGGTGTAATGTCTCTAGAAGCAGGTATCAGTCCATTAACAAATGCACTCCTTCTCAGTGTGCAAGCCTGCACACATCTGCCTGCACAGCTGTCTTCATTCTTAGGATGAATTTCGGGCCTGCAGAGCTGCATCTCAGTCATAGCTCTCAGCACCATCCATGATAACTCTGGTGTGAATTGCCTCTCACTGAATTCAAATGGGATGCTTTTTAAATAATAAAACACTGGCCATGTCTGATTCTGCCACAGATGCAGTAAAACCTCTTTACTTAGCCTGCACAAAGGTATTGTCTCCTACAAGCACAAACTAAAGCAAGAACATTGTGTTCTAATATGTGCCCTTGAAACTAACAGTGTAGACTACAGAACAACAATGTTTACCAACAATAAATGCGTGCAAGGCATTTTCTTGTGTTACTGAAAAACATGTTTCCAACCACTATCTTAAAAAGATGCTAAGTTAAAAATGAAAACTGAAATGGAAACTAAATATAAACCATATAACAACCCCCAGTGATCAGAGAATACTACTATATACATATAAATGCCAGCATTTGCAAAGCACACAGCTGCCTCCGACGAAGGTGTCCCGGCACTGGGGGCCATCGGGAAAACTAAGCAAGCTATTGCCCAGAGTCACATGGTGCTTGGCTAACCTGCCGCCGGAGCCGAGGATCAAACCGTGAACCCTGTGATCCAGAGTCAGGCACCCTGGCCTTTGCACCACACCTCTTCCACCTCTATAGAAAAATAGCAGCAGCACCAAGATAGTGTAAAAAGGCTTGCATTACATACTTTAACAGTATGAGCAGTCTCAAAACTCACAATAAATGATCATCAAAAAACACATATATAATGCAAAGGAAATACATCAATTCCAAAAAGGCCAATTCATGAGTCTAAGAGGCATCCAAAGTGAAGGACAGCATCTCCAAAGTGTCCACATCATCCAAGTCTATAGCGGCGGCAGGGCCCAGGAGCAAACCTGCATTTGCAAGGATTACATCGATAGAGGATAGAAGAGCAAGATCCAAAGAATGAAGATAGTCATTACCAGCCCATCCAGCAGACACCAAAAGCAATAATGCCAAGATTGCAGCATCAGAAGAGAGCTCAGATGCCAGGAAACCTGAAGTCTAAAGAGAATCTGGCATTGGCAAAGGCGGCTCATAGTAGGTATCTTGCAGCAAAGGAAGCGCCATCATTTGACAACACAGCCAATGCAAGCACAAAGGACGCACAGGCCAATCTATATCTGGAGACTGCAATAATTGCACAGCATGGCATAAGTCGAGTTCACACTTGAATGAGCACCATTGACAGCAAAACAAATGCTGCACTCTCTGAAACCATGCAGGTCACGAAGACATAGACCAGTGTTTGTTCAGTTCCAGTAATATCGACTCATCAGAATACTGTATCATGTGTTCATGACACAGATGGACATATGGTAGTTCCATTTTCATTTGGTCTCGATGTGGGACATCTATTTCAGAGCAACAGAAATAGAACCAACACACCAACAAGGAGCAATAATAAAATCGGAATGCCTATTAAAATACTTGAGAGTGCAGGAAGGACGGAATAACTGAAAATACAGTCCAGAACGTAGAAACAAGCCCAGAACCGATCATTTAAAAAAAGTGGGCAACCCCGACAGTGTTAGATGCATTAAAAATATGGTGTGCAAGCTCACAGAAATGTTGTGGCAATTTAGTATGTAAAAGAGACGGCATCTCTTACAAGGAACGTGCTACTTAGAGATCAAAACTTCCTCCAACACATGTAAGAGCTACATCTTTTTAAAACAATAAGGCTTCCAGGCTGCTTAATCGTGCAAAGCATATTTTATCTTCAGGGACCTTGGGCTACAAAACTACTTCTCTGGTAGTATATTTAGGAGGATGGAAAACATGCGTTCCTCAAGTTACCATGTTGGAAACAGTGATCATATAAGTGCCACCTGGTTTCAACCAGCAACAACCTTGATCATTTAAAATTAGATAGGTGCTGTTAGCAAGTAACAAATATTCAGTTTTGATCAATTGTATGGAATACCTTTCTAATAACATGCTAAGTTAGCCATAGAGGCACTACAAACTCGATGAAGTTTAATATTTCTTCAGAATAGAGAGTGACCTAAATTCGTCCAACATTTAAATACGCCTCTTTGTTCTTGTGTCCGCATCTATACTGGAAAAAGGAGGAACCACGCTTCATGTAAATTTGTGCACACATCTCCTCATATCATATCTGCCTACTTGAAAATGCCTAGGACAGGATGTCAAATCAAAAGAAGAGAAATGCAATTATGATTAAGCCAAATCCCGGATGGGGTTTCAGCAACCGAAAAAGGTACCTTATATAAACTTTCGATATTAAGCATGGGATAGGCTGCTTTTTTTTAGCCATTATTTTTGCATACAAGTCAAATTATAAGGCAGAAACAGCTCAGTTGCAGTCAAATCATTCCTTGACTCTATTTATTTTCAGTCTACCTCAATTGCAAAATCAATCTAAACTGCCTCTGACCATGTTGAACCATAGGCATGTAATTTCATATGCCATTGCATGCAGATGATACAACATTATTCTATGAATAAATGTGAGTTGGCAATGTGGTCATCCCATAATTGGCAACAGTCAAAGATTTTTACAACTTTTCCTTATCAATTTGTCTCAAATGTTCAGCAGCATCTTGTTGAAATGTTTTCCAAATGTCATTATAACTGTTATATATAAAACATTTAGATCAAGCAGATCTTGAAAGCAACAGAAAATGCTACAGAAAGGAGGGATAAGTGGTGTTTAACTGCTGATAATGTTGAATGTACTGACCATTGCTGGTAACAATATATGTAGTGCCAACCCCAGAGGGTAGTGAATGAATATACTGGGGGTCTGACTTGCTTGCCTTAAACCTTGTGGAAGAGTTAAAAAACGAGCATTACATCCATTGTATCAACTGGCCATAATAACCAACAATCTGAATTAAAAAGTGAAGAACTGTACATTCCATTCTGCACTATTTAATTAAGCTGTTCTTCTGTGAAATTAACACTGTTGCTAATTATCAAACCGTGCATTAGACAGAATGCTTGGCATATTTAAGTGTCAAACACTGCCAAAACTAAGACAGTAGTCTGTTGTACGGTTTTGTTTTAAAAAAAATATATCCTTTGCCTAAGGATAAGACATGCTCTAACTACATCATCAGTACCCTGGATGTGCCAATAAAGCATTTGTTCCCCAAATAGTCTTGAGCTTAGTATTATTCTACTAATGCTCATAAGCCTATTAGGAGAGCTGTGAAAAAACTGAATCAGAATAAACTTTGTTTGATTGAGCATGTTTGTTTTCAGATTGGGAAGGTGTAACATTATAAATATATGAAAATGGGTCTGAAGACTATGACTAGAAAAATAAGGAAACTTTTTCAAATAGGCATTCTAACACCCTACAGTTGGAGTCAAGCAGTTTATCGGAGTGTATAATTAAAAACAGCATGTGGAGTACTAGCTCTCAGCAACAAGTGATGGGCATAATCATGGTAGAAAAACATTTCACCATAATTTGCAGAATTCAAATATAAAGCCTTATTTTCAAATACTATGTATGATTCTAATCCAAATAGCATATTAGTGACACTAATAAAATCCCATTCACCAGAAATTGAACCTGGGGTAGTAATGTCATCCAAAGCAACTTTAAATACATACAAAATTTGTAATGTGTCTGTAGGACCAAAATATCTTAGGGAACCTTATCCCATTCAATACCATAGTGAATAGGGAATGCAGTGTGGTTCACAATGGACAAGTCTCTTCTGACCTTATGTAATGAAGAATGGGGAGTAAACTCTTCAGCTTCTAGTTCAGGAGAAGTACAATCAGGGAGCTTGTATCCATTTAACAGTAGAAAGAAGACTGTAACAAATCCAATCAAAGGGATGAGCAAAAATCATGAAAGAAAAAGCCAGCATTAGGACCTAGGAAGAATAAGATAAGTTTGTTTCAGCCAAAGGAATAGACCACGCAAGGAGGCATGCAAAGAGCCTGAAGAAAAACCATGAATATTGACAATATAACCAGAGGCAGCCTGAGTAAAAATAGGAACCTCATCAAGCAAAGGAGACCAGATAGGTGCCTCCAAAGGCGGCTGATAGTACACAACTTCATTGCAAGGAGCAGCAGTAGAAAACGGCAGACTCACGTTAGAAACACACCCTATGTTTCCATCATCAATCTATGTGATCCAAAGATCAGCATCCAAAGCCACTAGCCCGGGGGATCAGGACTACTTTTTCTGTGTAGAATGATTTCCTGAAGGGTAGGGAGAGGTGACAAATAACTACCCAAATACCCTTGTGGCCTACTATGGGGAACAAATTACATGCTGCAACTTGATCAAATGAACCAAAACATTTTGTTTTTGTTTACAACCATCAAGCGGGGGCAAAAATCACAGTTTGAGTACCTTAAATGTCAAGGGAAGGCACATATGCAGGATAGGATGGGACAAATCTTTTTAATCTGCAATCTTCTCTTTGACTAGATCCCCAACTTTGAGCCTCCATGCTTAAACCACTGGTTACAACTTCACTTAGTCAGTGGCAGACTGTTTCTAACTTACATTTAATTGTTCATCTGGGAAGTTTTGTAATTTCTGCAACACAGGGAAATGCTCATTGATTTCAAAGGGTGCATCTTCTGCACTGTTCCAGATTTATCGAGATCTGGTACAAACATTGGAACTCCAAATAAAATTTCATATGGTGTACTATTACCCAACATTCATCTGGGCAGATTATTTAAAGCTCTCCATACATCATACAGGTAGTGAATCCAACAACAACCTGAACCTAATACTCTAGCTGTTAAGGACTGCTTTAAAACATGGTTCTTCTATTCCCAAATCCAATTTACCATAGGGGCGGAATAATGCACAGCAACACCAAGGGTGCAATAGTGTCCCGGTATGCCTTAAAGGCGAAAGTCAGACCCTGGTCGGAGTGGAATGCTGCCACTGCATACGTACCGATGAATACTTGGAAAACTTTCGGAACAATTCGAGCACCAGCTGATCGCTGAGACCACACCAATAGACATTGAGAACAAGTATAAACAGTCACAAAAATATATTGAAAGGCACCATCCTTATGAAGGGGTCCGCAATTATCTAAATTGACACATTGTAATGGCTTATTTGAACCTGACAGCGGGATCTGTGGTGGCCGTGCAACAGTGGAACTTTTTATTTGTCGACAAATGTCACAGCAAAGTACACATTTTCAGGTCTGATGATAAAGATCCTGCCACCAATATCATTTCTGTAACAAACAAACTCTCATGAACTGCTATTTTTAACTCTGGGATTAGGTTTCATTTGATCACCCACTCCAGGAATACGGGCAAAAGGAACATTTGTAGGACTCAATGGATAGGCTTTTTTCAGCTAAATAGTCTTTAGGTAAGGGCTTGCCACTGACCAAGGCAGTTACCACAGCCATTATGTCATCATCTATTCTCGTATGTGAATGAGTAATGGCAGCCACAAATACAGTCTGAAGAGCTGCCTTGGTAGTGGAAAAGTGTTTTCAAAATGATAAGAAAATAATACATATTTAATAATGTGCAGAATGAATGTGTACGCTTTAAATAAACAATCAAATGCATTTAAATGCATAAAATTGTAGTAGGCAACCATATGTGACCTGACCTGACCTGGTCAGAGCCGGTCGCTCCACCCGCCGCGTGGCCCATCCTGAGTGTGCCCGGTCTCCGTTTGC
Source organism: Lissotriton helveticus (assembly GCF_964261635.1). Classification (NCBI taxonomy): domain Eukaryota; kingdom Metazoa; phylum Chordata; class Amphibia; order Caudata; family Salamandridae; genus Lissotriton; species Lissotriton helveticus. The sequence continues at coordinate 2,074,693,203 of NC_136061.1, forward strand.
CGCCACCGCTGCCAGTATTGTATCTGCCTCACTGTTGTTCCCCTGATCTCGTTCTCCACTGTTGTGCCAGTAATTGTTTTTTCTCGTCAACTGTTGTGCCCCTGATCTCGTTCTCCACTGTTGTGCCAGTAATTGTTTTTCCTCGTCAACTGTTGTGCCCCTGATCTCGTTCTGCACTGTTGTGCCAGTAATTATTTTTTCTCGTCCACTGTTGTGCCTCTGATTGTTTTTGTGCCACTACCGCTGTTTTTCTCCCGCTGCTCCACCCCGCTCCCTGCCGCTGCTCCCCCTTGCCCCACCCCCGTTTCCTCCAGCATCACCGCACCGCTCCCCTCCCCACTCGCCACCCCGCTCCCGCCTCTCAGCTGCTCCTCCCTCACTCCGCCCCCCACTCTCCAGTTATGGCAGAGTCCGCACGAACGCGCAGCGGGCACGCCAATGGTGCGCCGAAGGCACGCCAAAGGCAAGCCCGTCTACGCCCGTCCGCACTTGGACCGCGCCCAGCGCCAGACCCCCTGGCCCCCATAGATGCCAGCCCACCCGCCGGACTTACGACAACGCCACCCTCCGTGCACTCAACACCGGCTGGATCCCCGGTTGCTACTGAGCCACCCCGGGACGCACCCACAGACCCTTCACCTGCCAATCCTGCAAGTTCAACTGCATCCGGTCCTGCACTGCACCCGCCAAGCCGAGCACCAGCAGCAACCACCTGAAGTGCATCCTGCTCAACACCTTCTCCGTCCACAGACACGCCGTGGAACTATGGAACCTGCTCGACACCACATCTCCAGACGTCGCCTTCCTCACGGAAACTTGGATGAACGCCTCCTCAGCGCCCAACATCGCCATCGCCATCCCGGAGGGATACAAGATCACCCAGAGGGACCGCGTCAACCAGACAGGAGGAGGCATCGCCATCGTCCACAAGAATACCATCCGCATCACGACCAACTCCGACGACACCCTCACAGCCGCCGAACATCTTCACTTCCAGATACACACCGACCACAGGACCACACTCAGAGGCACCCTCATCTACAGACCCCCAGGACCCCGCACACAATTCAGCGAAGACATCGCAGACTTCATCAGCCCGCACGCCCTCCCCTCCGCTGACTACATCCTCCTAGGGGACCTCAACTTCCACCTGGAGAACAACAACGACAACAACACCACCACCCTGCTGGACAACCTCGCCAACCTCGGACTCAAGCAACTGGTGAACACCCCCACCCACTACGCCGGACACACGCTTGACCCAGTCTTCTCCTCCAGCAAGCACATCTCCTTCAGCCACTCCACCGGACTCCACTGGACAGACCACAGCAGCGTCCACTTCAGCTTCAGAAGGACCACGACTCACCACCACCCGCAACAGGTTCCCCGCAGGAGCTGGAACAAGATCACCACCAACCAGCTCACCACATCACTGAACCAGAGCCCTCCCGCCAGCTCAACGGACCCCAACCAAGCTGCCAACACCCTCACACAGTGGATCACCAACTGCGCTGACGACCTCGCACCTCTGAAAAACCATCCCAGCAGGCCCGGCAGCAAGAAAGCCTCCTGGTTCAATGACGACCTCAAGAACTCCAAGAAGAACTGCCGTACCCTCGAGAAAGCCTGGCGAAAAAACCCGACTACAGACAACATGTCTGCCCTCAAGCACGCCACCCGAAACACCACCAGCTGGTCCACACCACCAAGAAGACAGCATTAAAGGAATGACTAGACAACAACGCACACAACAGCAAGGAACTCTTCAGCATCGTCAAAGAGCTCTCCAACCCCAGCGCCGAAAACAACAACATCACTCCCTCACAAGACCTCTGCGACTCACTCGCCTCGTTCTTCCACAGCAAGATCGCCGACATACACAACAGCTTCGGCGCACAGACCACGCACCCAACCACCGAACCAACGCCCCCCACCACCACCCTCCACGTCTGGACCCCGGTCAGCACCGAAGACACCATCCACACGATGAACACCATCTACTCCGGATCACCAACCGACCCATGCCCCCACCACGTCTTCAACAAAGCTGACTCCGTCATCGCACCCCAACTCCGGGACATCATCAACTGCTCCTTCAACACCGCCACCTTCCCGGAGAGCTGGAAGCATGCCGAACTCAGCGCACTCCTGAAGAAACCATCAGCAGACCCCACCGACCTCAAGAACTACCGCCCCATCTCGCTCCTCCCGTTTCCTGCCAAAGTCATCGAGAAGACCGTCAACAGACAGCTTGCCGCCTTCCTCGAGACAAACGGATCCCTCGACCACTCGTAGTCCGGCTTCCGAGCCAACCACAGCACCGAGACCACCCTCATTGCAGCCACCGACGACATCCGAGCCCTGCTCGACAACGGGGAAACAGCGGCCCTCATCCTCCTGGACCTCTCCATAGCATTCGATACTGTCTGCCTCCGTACCCTAGTGCAGCGCCTCAGCAACATCGGAATCCAAGAGAAGGCACTAGAGTGGATCATCTCGTTCCTCGCCGGAAGAACCCAGAGAGTCCGCCTCCCCCGTTCAGATCCGAGGCCACCGAAGTCATCTGCGACGTACCAGAAGGATCATCACTCAGCCCCACCCTCTTCAACGTCTACATGAGCCCCCTTGCAGCCATCGCACGCCAACACAACCTCAACATCATCTCCTACGCCGACGACACCCAGCTGATCCTCTCCCTCACCAACGACCCAGCCACTGCCAGAACCAACCTACACGAAGGGATGAAAGACGTAGCCGAGTGGATGAAGGTGTGGCGCCGCGGCCAGGGCGACTGACTCAGAAATCTGGGGATCACGGTTCGATCTCTGGCACCGGCGGCAGATTAGCCCAGCGACTCTGGGCAATAGCTTGCTTAATCTTCCCGACGGCCCCCAGCACCTAGAGACGCTTACGGGTGATTGTGCGCTTTACAAATGTGGATTATTATTATTATTATTATTATTATTATTATTATTATTATTATTATTATGATGAACAGCCGCCTGAAACTGAACTCAGACAAGACGGAAGTCCTCATCCTTGGATCATCACCTTCTGCCTGGGACGACTCCTGGTGGCCCCCTGCCCTGGGCAGCGCACCCAAACCAACGGACCACGCACGCAACCTGGGCTTCATCCTAGACTCCTCCCTCTCGATGACCAGATAAGTCAATGCCGTCTCGTCATCATGTTTCAACATCCTACGCATGCTCCGAAAAATCTTCCGATGGATCCCCCCGAAACCAGGAAGATGGTCACCCAGGCACTCGTCACCAGCCGACTGGACTACGGAAATACCCTCTACACCAGAACCACAGCCAAACTGCAGAAAAGACTCCAACGCATCCAGAACGCCTCCGCACGACTCATCCTGGACATCCCCCGACACAGCCACATCTCCAGACACCTGAGAGACCTGCACTGGCTCCCCGTCAGCAAGAGAATCACGTTCCGACTCCTCACCCACGCACACAAGGCCCTCCACGACCTGGGCCCCAGGTACCTCAACAACCGCCTGACCTTCTACACTCCCACCCGCCAGCTACGATCGACCAGCCACGCCCTCGCTCCCGTTCCACGCATTCGAAGAGCCACCATGGGAGGAAGATCCTTCTCCTACCTGGCAGCCAAGACTTGGAACTCCCTCCCCATCCACCTCCATCTGACCCAAGACCACCTCTCCTTCAGGAAGCAACTCAAGACCTGGCTGTTCGAGCAGTAGCGGACCCCTCTCCCCCAAGCACCTTGAGACCCTCCGGGTGAGTAGCGCGCTATACAAATTTCTTGATTGATTGATTGATTGATTGATATGTACTCTTTCTAGGTCTCAAATGGCTAAAGCAACACTGCCTAACAAGCTGACTTGACTACAAACGCTAAATGTACATAAAATGTTTCTTTTTTCTTTTCCATGAACATGTTTTTCATAATAATTAACAGTTGCATAACTGTTGTCATATATTTCAACAGAATGTTTCAATTTACACTAAGATCACTGTTAACAAATGATTAGAAACTAGTCATTCATTATGGTAATGAAGAGTTCACATATGAAGACACAGCATTTTTAAAGAGAATGAATGGTTGCTGTGCTAAATGTTTTTCTTTTAGTTATTGTGGTGTTTCAATTTTTACATAGAACATTGTCAAACGAGTTAATAAACTTGATATATTTGAATGTTAGAAATGTAGTTATACATTGAAAAATGGACCTGAATGGGAGGATTACCTATTATGCAACTCAGAATTGATACAACTTAGTTGCAAATTCAACATTTCTGCCTGTGGACTATTGAATTCCTGTGAAAAGATGAAGTGTGATCCGATTCCCATGAAAGCACTGAAAGCTGATTGGCTGACTTGAGACTGAAGGACCAACATGTTGTAAATGCTTCAAAATGTCTAATCTATCATTATGTGTGTCCCTAGTAGAGGCAGTCTTTTTCCAGACATTTGTCCAGACCCATTTACCCAGACCTTATGCCACATTGATCTGAGACTCTCCTGAGTTTCTTGAACCTCTCTTCATGAGAAGTTCTGCTTTTTTTGATATATTAATTCATATAGCTGACTTTTAATGCTAAAACGTTATGCTTATTCTTCTCACTCTCTTGAACTGGAACTCGTTATGGGTTCCAACTGACACAATTTTCTCATCATTCCTAGAATAGTGATTCTTTCATATATAGAACATGCTTTAATTAATTTATTATATTATCTGCTTAAATAGTATTGATTTTCGATTCCTGTTCATATATTGAAGATTGAGATTAATGCCAATAAACTTGGGACCTTATAAAGATGATTTACTGAAATAGTTACTTAATAAAACCCTTTTCCTCATACAAAATTTTCTTTATTGACTGCAAATTGATTAGTGATTGTGTTTATAATTTATGTGATGCACAGATCCTGACCTCTAAAACAACGGCAAAGATTCATCGCAACAGTGAGCGGCGGGGTCAGCACTGATAACTAAAACTTGTAATTGAAGACAATTCCTGATGCTTCAGCAGCAGTTACATCAGCTAATGAATTTTCGGCAACATTTATAACAACACATTGATGACTCAATGTGTAGAACACGAGCCTGTGGCAAAACTGTCAGAACCACGATTTTCACCCAAAAAAGCTTATGCTTAATAGTATTTTCTTTTGAATCTCTGAATCCATTCAAGCACAAATAAGTTAAATATTGTTAAAAGCCTGGACACAGCAATCGAAATCACACACTATGGGGCCGATTAGGATGGCGGACGGACTTGCGTCCGTCCGCCACCCCTGAGTAGGAGGGTCCGTCCGCATGGGCAGCGGCGGTCCCTCCATGGCAATTAGGATGTGACCGCCACCCTGGCGGTCACATCCTGTATGTTTTACATTGCGGCGGGTGCTGTTTGAAGCGGCACCCGCCGCAATGTAAAAAAACGAAAGCTGTGCATTTGCATGCACAAAGCGGCAGGCACCGCGCGGTGCCTGCCGCTTCGTGCACGCAAAGGCAGGGGGGTACCATAGGTACCCCCCATGTGCACCCCCCACGCAACCTTAACCCAGGGGGCCCGCAACGGGCCCCCAAAGTGATTGTCCGTATGCTTTTCCACGGCGGAAAAGCCGCCGCGGAAAAGCATTACTTTCCCTACATCCTAATATGGCTGGCGGTGTCTGATAGACACCGCCAGCCATGTTAGTGCTTTTCCGCCGTGGTCGCCTTCCGACCGCGGCGGAAAAGCGGCGGACACATTGTGAGACCCACCAGCCATCCTGATTTGGCGGTGGGTCTTTCAGGCCTCCTCGGCGGATTTCCCGCATACTCCGGGCCGGCGGTGGCTTCCGCCGGCCCAGAGTATGCGGAAAATCCGCCATCATAATGACCCCCTATATGTGTAAGGAATTCTGAATCTGTATTCTGCAAAGCCAGAACCAAATCTTTCAATTCATCAAACATTTCTGTGTATGGTCTTTCTGCCTGAAAAGCTTCATACTTTATGACACTGTTAACTGTAGCACATGCAGTGGAGTACTTGTACTCTGTTCCCACTGCCCCCTGAACCGTCAGTAGATGTGAAAGCATATTCACCTAGAGGCATAATTTCACCAGACATGGGGTATTCCTGTCCATACTGGAGATATTCCTTTGTTCTTAAATTAGGGTAAAACATTTAGGGCCATATGTATCAAGCCTTTTTCCCGTTTGCAAACGGGCTGATTCTCAGAATCGGCCCGTTTGCGAATTGGAAAAAGCCTTTTGGGGCGTAACATTCCAAAAGGCCATCGCAAAATAGAGAATTGCAAATTTTGCAATTCTCTATTTTGCAAATGCAATTAAGGAACTGCAAATTGCGATGACTTAAACGCAATTCTGGAAGCACCAGAAATTTGCTATTTGGCCTTAAAGAATTGCAAATTGCCACCAACTTCAAGTTGGTAGTAATTTGCAATTTTCTTTAAGAAAACACTTTTTTGATTATTTTAAAGTGCCATATGTCCACACATACATGCCTTTTGGGCATGTATATGTGCAAAATGTGCACACATGCTTATATCAGGGGTGCAACAGGGTGTCCTTTTGGCACCCTTGCAACCTTGAAATTGCATTCTCAATTTTCGATTCTCTAATTGGTATTCGCAAACTGAGAATGTCTTCCCATTCATTCCACTGGGCCTCCTGGCCCATAGGAATGAATGGGAAGGTATTCTATAATTGTGAATCGCAATTTGCCATTTGCAAATAAGGAATATGTAGAATTCGCAACATTTTTTGCAAATCCTACATACATTGCATTTTGCAATTCTTTAATTGTGATTCGCTAACAATTGCAATTTGAGAATCGCAAAACTCTTTTTTGATACATATGGCCCCTAATCTACATCAATAGCTGTCAAGTAAGAGGCCCACTGTATCCATCTTGGATGCAAGGCTTTCACATTTGGGATGCTGACTTTTTTGATGGCTTCTACGGCCGGAACAGGAAACACCACAATTAATCATCTCCCTTGAGCCAATGGACATTCCTTCAATTCTTACGTTCAAACTGCAGTCAACAATGTTTTTGTAGATGCAAAACGCATTTACGCATTGGGATATAAATGTGATTTGTAAGCAATTGGGCTGTTACTCCTTTGTTAAATAAAACATATGTTTAACCACAGGAACCTTCAATGATGATTAGTAGAACTAATACGAGTATGTAACTGTTTAGACTCAAGGATGTCGGACTTTAGATTTCAGAGAATACTATTATGTTCAGAAGTCCAATAATTATTAGCAAATTCAGGATGAATTAAGTTATACAACAGTCTAACCTGTTGTGCATAATTAGGTATGTATGTCCTATCAAAATGTAGAAATCTCAAAAGTGATTGAAGTCCTTGTATGGCTGTTCAAATGTCAGTAGTCTAAGACTATGCAATAAGAATGATCAGGTTTAAGCACTGGAAATAAAGGGCTATTCATAGTGTACGATACAAGGCTCAATCACACCTTGATATTCTAATTGTGATAGAATCATCCCAACTACGCAATTAGCTTTGTGTTTAATAGGATATTGAGCTTGAACCTGTGGGCTGGACCATAAAGGTTTAACATGATAAGGTGACTCTTTATCCCAAACTGAGTGATTACAATATAAAGCTTGCTCAAACACCCATTCTCCAGCATATGCTGCTTTCACCTGCTCCTGAGAAATAATGTAAAAGGAAGGTATGATTCAATCCTCCTCTTGTGAAACATTTCTAACAAACTCCAACAGCAAATCATTCTCAGTCAAGAGAATGTCATATTATGTCTTCCCCAATATGGATGTCCAAATCAGAAATTCTATCTGGAGGGTTAAGTTCCAACTTTGCACATATTCATCAGTCCGTCTTGCCACCAGAAACTCTTGAAGAGTCTGTTAAACTATTCTGACCTCTGCTGCACCATCGAGAAGAGTTTTTGCCTACATCTTGTTCCAAAGAATAGTTCTGAGCATTTGTGGCATGTTTAGTGAAAAGTCCTGCAACCTTCTTCTTTTTAAACTGTGCTTTTAGTTGTGAATAGGTGGGTGTGTGAGGAGCTGTATGGGTGAGTATGTATCTTTGTTAACTGATGTATGGGTGAGTGAACGGTTGTGTGACTAACTGTATTGGTGAGTGAGTAGCTGTGTGAGTGCCTGAATAGGTGAGTGAATGGATGTGTGTTAGTGGCTCTATGGCTGTGTGAGAGGTTGTATGGGTCTGTAAATTGGGTAGGTGTGTGGGTATGAGAGTGGGTGTGTGAGTGGTTCTGTGGATGATGTCATCAATGATATTGTTTGAGATGTCATCAGTGATATCACTGACTATGTCACGAGTGATGGAATATGTGAGGCCACAAGCAATGCATTACAGGAGTAAGCTTGTTAGCTCTGGTAATCATAACTGCTGAATATCTTTTGCTTTGTATGAGTGAGTGAAAATGAAGCCTAATTAAAACTTCCCTGTAACCTTTAATTTTTTTGAGTGAATTTTTAAGGTTTTATTTTATTTTCTAACTATAATGTCCCTGTAACATTTGTTTTTTTCAGTGAATTTCTAAGGTTTTTCAAATCAGATTTTTTTAAGTATAACAACCATGTAACCTTTGGATTCTTCAGAAAATGTCTACTGTTTTTTAAAGTTCATAGCTTGTAACTATAGTAATTCTTTTTTTGGAGAACATTTAATGTTTATTTCACGATAATATGTACATATTGTAAGATGTTTATGCGGTTTACATTTTTCTTAGATTAGTGGTTATTTAAAATTGTGAATTTCTTTCATTTATACTTTGTATGATTTTTTTTTTGCTCTGTTATTTTATTTGAAAGGACATTTTCAAGAAGAAAAGAAAATTTCTGAATGTTCTGTGAGAAGTATGTAGTACATTTTTTATAACCTTTTTAATATATCTTTTCCACAATTGTTTGGAACTGCAGTACCTTCGTGATACCAAAACCTAGATGAAGCTGCAAGAACTCTATGATTTCCTATTCCAAACATGTGATCTCACTGAATCTGTGATTTCTAAACCGTGGATTCATCGAAAATTGAAAAACTATATTTCCACTTATATAGTTCACTATTGTGGTGTTCATGTGAGTGGGTGTGAGAGTGTCTGTATGGGTGTAAGAGTGGATGTGAGAGTGTCTTTATGGGTGTGTGAGTGGGTGTGAGAGTGTCTGTATGGGTATGCTAGTGGGTGTGAGAGTGCCTGCATGTGAGTGTATGTGAGTGTATCTGGTATGGGTATGCAAGTGGGTGTGAGAGTGTATGGGTGAGTGAATGTATGTGAGAATGTCTGTATGGGAATGTGAGTGGGTGTGAGAGTGTCTGTGTGTGTGTGTGCATGTGACTGGGTGTAAAACCATCTGTCTGTGTATGTGACTGGGTGTGAGAGTCTCTGTATAGGTGTGTGAGCGGGTGTGTGTGTCTGCATAGGTATGTGAGTGGGTGTGAGAGTGTCTGTATGGGCATAAGAGCGGGTATGAGAGTATATGTACATATTTGTTTTCCTTCGAGTGAGATTCGAGGGGCTGTCATGGATTTACACAGGAACATGCTGGGCCTTGCGATGAGTCTCACACGTGGCTCAAACAAATGTTTTCTAGCATTTTACTGCCCAATATATATGCTTTCCCCTGATTTATAACATACACACGGGGTCAGGAAAGCTCTCACCTGACCCCTTCATTTAGTATACAACAAACCTTTCAGCCTTGGCAGGCACAACTTTTCTCTGAATGTGCTGCCAGCCAATCAAAACCGTGCTTTGGTGTGTGGATCAGCTGATAACCCACAGGTGGATCCGCTGAGAATCTGCGTAGCTAGATATGCAAATTTGATTTTTGGTTAATATCTCTAAAACTACCTTTACTGCTCCTGCCAAGCAATAGTAAACTGTGCTCCACTCCTAGCAAGCAAATGCATAACAAATGTTCTTGCTTGCTAGAAGCAGAGCACAATTGCTGTTACAGAGAGGGAGCAGCATGTTAGAAGCTCCCTCTCTGTAAAAGCGAGCCAGCTCTCTCAGGAGGCGGGGAGCTAGCCGGGACCACAGGCGCCTTGAGGCTTCCCCCGCAGTCCCTAGCAAAAGTAACTGGGCGCCCTGGGCAGGAACAGCAAAAGACACACTATTGATTGACGGAATGTAGAACCAATCAAAACATTCTCCCCCAGTCAAGGGATCTGGGATAAATCCATCATTTTTTTGCTCACCATGCCACCCCAGTTTGGACCTGGCCATATGCTAATCAGTCTTGATCCTGTGCCTCATGGGAACAGTCCAGCCCAAACTGCCAAGCCAGGTCCTCCCTGGACCAGAAACAAGCATCCTAGGACCAGTTTTGGGGTTTCACCCCTCTTTAGCCAGGATAGCTTGATTTCATTCCCGCTGTGCGGGACTTACTGGAGGTAACAGGACAGGTAGTTGGCCCCCAAGGACCAAGAGCATCGGGGACTTCATCTCCCAACTAGTAGTGTGGCAGAAGGCATGTTGTATAGTGATGGATAAAGGGGGCATGGACAACAACCTCTAAGTAATCCCACTGTGTGGGACTTACTAGAGGTACAGCAAGGGTAGTTGGACCCCTAAGGACCCTCTGGCGTCAAGGGGAATTCATCCCCCAACTCGTAGTGCGGTCCCCTGGCGATTTACAGTCTGGCTTTTTAAAATGTATTTGTTTTCTTTAATTAGGGGAGGGGGGTCGCATGGCACCTCTTTCCTGGGATCGCTTGGGCCCCAGGGACCCAATTCCCTGGGGTCAGGCCTTTTTTGAATGGGGGATTACACACTAAGTAGAGGGGGCAATGTGGCCCACCTCCTGGGCCAATATCTGCGTGGGGGACCCCATCCACCAGGGCCCAGCATCTCTTCTGCGTGCCCTGTTCCTACCCAGCAAAAGACACACAATTGATGGATGGAATGCAGAACAAATCAAAACATTTACCCCCAGTCAAGTGATCTGGGTTAAATCCATCATTATTTTGCTCACTATGCCACCCAAGTTTATACTTGCCCATATGCAAATCAGTCTTGACCATTTACCTCATGGGAACAGCCCAGCCCAACCTGCCAAGCCAGGTCCTCCCAGGACTGGAAACAAGCATCCTAGGACCGGTTTCAGGGTTTCACCCTTCTTCAGCCAGGATAGCTTGATTCCAGTGGCACAATGAGCCCAGGACCCAAGTCTGGGCAAACCTGGCGCATTTAGGGCGAGAAAGCACGGTATGCAGAACAAATCAAAACACCCACCCCCAGTCAAGAGATCTGGGTTAGATCCATGATTCTTTTGCTCATAATGCCACCCCAGTTTAGACCTGGCCATATGCAAATCAGTCTTGACCCTGTGCTTCATGGAAACAGTCCAGCCCGAACTGATAAGCCAGGTCCTCCCTGGACCGGAAACAAGCATCCTAGGACCGGTTTCTGGGTTTCACCCCTCTTCAGCCAGGATAGCTTTATTCCAGGCGCACAGTGAGCCCAGGCACATAATCAAATGTTAAAATGTTAAAAACAGTCAAAAAGACTGTTTTTAACATTTGATTATATGCATCATAACATGATGCTTTTTATTAATTTTAGAATATAACCCTATAGGGAGGTATTCAATAAATTGTGCAAAACGTTTTTAAATATTTTGTTTCATATGTCTAATTGCTTATTGTTTAATATACAGTGACAAAACTCCACAATATTGATGGTAATAATAGAGACTACTAGACCTTAGGGACCCCTTGCAGGTCCTTCCACTTAGATACTGGCCCAACAGTCAGCTTTTTGGAATTTAACCTTAGAAGATCACAGGGTCTGACTTTGTGTTTTTTAGGCAATACATTCCTAGTAAGAGGGTACACCATGGAATTAAGATATATATGCTGTGATAGTTAGGACTGGATATGTCTCTGATTTAAGGTTGCACACCGGTAGGGATTCCAGGATTGACCCCCTGGTTGTCCATCCACTTTTGGAGTAAGTGAGTTGTTCAGGAAATTGGACACTGTTGCTTGTGGCACAATCCGCTATAACCACAAAGGTTTCCAAAAAGAACTTGTTTGTCAATAGCTTGTGTGGGGACAGAACAGTGCAGAGCGAGGAACTTCTAGCTGTGAAGTTTTCAGACAGGAGAGATGTCTACACGCTGACTACCATCCATGATGAAAGCACTTTGCCTGTGACTATTTGGGGTCAGGTTGCTTAAGGGCACAAACTTGTGTGCATTTTAGACTATAATAGGCACATGGGTGGTGTTGATAGAGTAGATCAGCTGATGAAACCTTACACTACTCTTTGTAAGGCTTACATGTAGTATAAGAAGTTGGCTATCCATCTTCTCCACTTGGCAACCTTTAATGCTTTCGTTGAATTTAAGGATTGTTGTCCTGTGTCAAAGTTGACTTTTGCTAAGTTTCAGGAGTCTGTAATAGGCAGCCTTGTTGTAGTGGAACAGGCAAGTGTTCCTAGAGTTGGAGAGGTGGAGGATGTAGCTAGATATAAAGATCACTACTTTCCTGATTACATTCCTCCCATGCCCTCAAAGACTTTCCCAATAGAAAATGTAGAGTCTGTTGGCGAAGAGGGACGCAGAAGGTGACTGGTATCTGCTGCCCAGAGTGTACTTCTAATCCTGCACAGTGTGTGCCTGCTTCTTTTAGAATGTTTCAACTCACATGAGAATTTTTGGGAGCATCCATGAGTGGTAAAGTGAACTGCCTGGTCTGTATTGTTTTATATTTTCTGTTCAGTTTCAAGGTTGGCATTTGTGCAATATATTTAGTTTCAGATATTGTGTTAGTAGATTTGCATCTAGTAACAATTTGTTTGTGTTTTCTTTCTTGTATAGAAAAACCCTAAATGGGATGGCGGTGTGTGTACGCTGGCACTTGGCTGGCGGTGTGCGTGAACTGCATCTTGGCTGGTGGTGTGCGTGGACTGGTGCTTGGCTGGAGGTGTGAATGGACAGGCACTTGGCTGGTGGTGTGTGTTGACTGGTGCTTGACTGGCGGTGTGTGTGGACTGGTGCTAGGCTGGTGGTGTGCATGGACTGGCACTTGGCTGGCAGTGTGCGTTGACTGGCGCTTGGCTGGTAGTGTGAATGGACTGGCACTTTGCTGCCAGTGTGTGTGGGCTGGCCCTTGGCTGGTGGTGTGCGTGGGCTGGCACTTGGCTGGTGGTGTGTGTGTGGACTGGCACTTGGCTGGTGGTGTGCGTAGACTGGTGCCTAGCTGGCGGTGTGTGAGTAGTGACTTACTGCTGGTCACTACTCACACTGCTAGCCAAAGGCCAGTCCAAACAATCCGTCAGCTGGTGTGGTTACTGTGTCAGGCATGTGGGCCCTTGAATGGCGCTGTCTGCTGGTGTGAGTGTTGTAATGTGATGGGCCCGCGGCTGGCAGTGTGAATGGTTTTGTATGTGTCACACATATGAAAGGTGTATGAATGGCCTGTAAATAGGTTGGTGCCTCGTCATGGCTTTACAGCTCACAAGCTGCGAGTCAATGGTTCAGTTTCTAATCCTTACAATTATTAACAGTGCATTTCATTTTTGTGAATCTCTTAATACAGTTGCATATACTGAACCATCACTCATCCATGTGCCAAATCCAACCGGTATGTGTGTGTGATTGAGGAATAGATGGTTGTGTAGTAATATTTGTCTTTTCTGTCTTTCTCAAGCAGGGTGTACCTTGTCCCGTTTTGTGAATGTTGTAATATGTTTGTTCCGTCCCTGGTGTTGTGCATGGTCTTGTGTGTATTGTGTACGAAAGGTGTGGTAAAGGCCTGAAAAGCAGTTGGGGCCTTCACGCGGCTTTACAGTAAGTATGGGCGGATTTTGAGAATCTGGCGTACACGAACTTGCGTATTTACAGATTCGCAATCCGCAAAATCCGCGAACTCTCGCGAATCTGCAGATTGTTGTGTTTTTTTGTGTTCGCAAGGGTTTCTGCCAGTTCGCGAGGTTTGTGTACCAGTTAGCAATTGCGAACTTACTTGTCGGCTCGCAACGGCCGCGACTATGTTGTTTCTACGTCTGGTTCATCATCACAGGTTCACAGCACCCTCTGTTTCACCACTGCCACCCTCTGGTACACCCATGCCACCCTCTGGTACATTCTCACTGCCACCCTCTGGTTGGTTTATCACTGTAAATTATGGTGGTGAAAAAAAGCAAGCACACCTGCCCTGCTTCAACTGCCATGAATTAATTTGGGGTTGATTAATGTGTCACTGATTTTTAAACTTCCAGTCTGGCTGGCACCTGCTTCCTACCTTATCTGTAATTTGCTTTCTGTTGCAGTGCAATTTTTTTTCACAGGACCTTTATGGCCTACTTGTAGCTATTCTATGAGCCTGCTGTGAGGGTCAGAGCAGGGTCATAGAATAGTTGCAAATAGGCAACTGAACTCTGGAGGGGCCCCTCAGGAAGCACTAGAGTAAATGGTTACTAATGTTAAGATTGAACTTTTGCACCTGGTGATTGCTTTCAGTTTTGCAAAAATCGTTTTTCTGCAATTTCGCGCGATTTGCGGGGCGCGAATCCGTGCGAGATCGATTTCAGAAGCCCCGAATTCGTGCGAGTACACCATTTGTTTTTTTGCTGCGTGTTTGTTCGCGTGATTTTTTGTGTGTTCGCAAGCCGCTTGTAGCGCAACGTTTGCGAAGTTACCCTAGCGGTCGTACATGGGCTCGGCCATCTTGTTTGCGTGACGTAATTCCATTTCCGGCCGCTATGTGTAATCTCGCAAAGTGTGCGGCTCGCTAGTACAATTTCGCGTGTGATCGCGAGGAAAATCTTGTGCGAACTTACCCACGCGGTCGAGAACGGGCGCGGCCGCCGGCCATCTTGTTTCTCATTCATTGCTATGGTTCTGGGCATGCTCTCTGTAGCCTTTCTTAATCTCTGCCATCCTTTGCTTGTTTGAAGTTTTTTTTAATCTACTTTACTTATTATCTATCCCTCTATTTTTCTAGCTCTATATTTTTGTGTTTTCTGCTACTTTTTGTTAATTTTAAACTACTTTTTTAAACTCTTTTCTTTTCTTCTTCGCTGTTCTATTTCTTCTTTCTTATTTTGCCCCCTTTCTGCCCAGACCATGGCAAAGGGAGCCGGGAAGAAGCCCGCAAAGGGGAAGGGTCCCGCACCCCGTGCCCGGCTCCCGTGCGGGCGTTTGAGGGGGGAGACAGTTACAGCTCGGGAGATTTTTAGTGCGGAGGAGGTGGCCGCACTAGTCTTTCACGTCCAGCGCCGCCTCCCCAAGACCATTATGGGAGGCGGCAGGATCGCTACCGGCTACGGGATCCGGAGAGCGCCGGAAGCGGTGGGAGAAGGTGTGCCGGGCCATGTTTAAACACTCTGGGGTCCGGCGCACCTATAACCAGGCCACCCACCGCTGGACGGATCTCATGGACCGGGAACGCGACTTGCTGGACGTGCTCGGCGTAGAGATCCCCGGGCTTGGTGATTAGTAGTAGCTATTTCTATCTATTTCATCACTACTCTGTTTTATCCCGCTCTGTGTGTTATTATATTGCAATTTTTTGTTTTTTACCAAGAGCAATAATGCTGCCGATTACATTGTAGGTAAATTATATTTCAAAATCTTCTATGCATTTCAGGTGCACTGCTCTCCTTCTCAGTAGCCTTGCTACTATGCTTATTTGTTTTCTATTTTGTGTTCATTTCATTGGCCTGAGAAATTATGTATGAGTGTAGTGTAAAGAACTGTGTAATGCTAGACACTAAGGGTCAGATTTTCAATTACCGGCGCATCCCTGCAAAGTAGCAGGGATGCGCCAGTAATTGTACACCATGCCACCATCACCCATGGTGCGCCGTATTTACAATGTGGCGCACCATGGGCCCAAAACGTCACAGAAGCCTTACGCATCTGTGCCGTAAAGGCGGCGCATTGCTGGAGTTGCGTGCCAACGATGGCGCAGCTCCAGCAATGCGCTGGGGTGCCCTATCTCCCCAATGCTGCATCAAGCCGTACGTTGGCTTGAAGCAGGCGCAGGGTTTGAGTCACGCATCATTGTCCTAAAAGTGACTGATTGACATCTTGTAGATTTCCCTCAGCCACTTTTAGGATTTGTTCCGGCGCAGGAACGCCCTCCCTTGCCCCGGAACGCCCCCTGATGGGGCAGGGCTTTACAACGTGATGCATCTCCCATATGCGTCACTTTGTTAATATACGCCGCACCATGGCGCCTCTTTTGTTCTGCCGTTGCGTCACAAAAGTCACGCAACAATGGAGCAAAAGAGCCGCAAGGTTCTTCTAAATCAGCCCCCACAGACTCAAGTCCAGTCCTTCCTTTAGACACATGGCTATAAGAAGAAATAGTGGTGGTGGTCGGTGGATTGATAGTTTGAGTATTCACTGATCTGCAAGCACGATGGACTTTGTCTGTCACTTCGCGTGCTGCGGACTGCTGCCTGGCAGGCCTAGGCAAACCTTTTTAGTAGTTTGTTTAGTGAGTTACATAGGAACTTTCCAAGTCAACGATCCGCAAATCAAGCAATACTAATAACGTAGTAGACCACATGAGATCGGTCAATATATCCCGTGGAATAGTTGTCTATTTGCTATTTCGCCAAAATATTGTGTTATTGTTCTTTTGAAATGTTTTATTTGGTTGACAAATATCATCCATGTTTTCTGGTCTTTCTTTCTTTCATGTTGTACATCAGCTCCCCCCAGGGGCAAGAGGACACAGGAGGAGGAGGAGGGTGCTGTTCAGAATGCAGGCCAGGATCGGGCAGGCAAGGGCTCCTTTGCTGGCCCCAGTAAGTTTTAATTTTAATATAGAGTACCTATTTTTTCCTAGCGTTCCTCATTCGATTTTTACTAAATCGTCTTTGATCTTCTTGTAGACTGGATCTAAATTCTTATCCTGCCTCAACTATGACTACCTGTGGTATTACTAGATTATTCGTATTAGTCTGTCTGTGTAGCTAACTAAGATAGCAAATTTGGCAATTCCATTGGACTCCCATTCTAGTCAGCAATAGCTCTATGCACTGAGTGCAGTCCTCTGGGATTGTCCATAATGTCTTTTCAAGTCTTCTAAATGTTTATGCTTTGACAATTGCCAACAATAAAAAGGTGAATGACCACCAAGAAAGAATAAGATACTACTTTACTTTTGGTTTGGATCGTAGGACAATCCATTCTACTACTGTTGCAGGGAGAAATCTGCACAAACAGAACTATGGACACTAAATAATGCATTGCTTAGCTTATCAATTATAATAGGTGCTGTTAGACTTTCCACATACCTCAGTGATAACAGACTTTGTAGTTGAACCCCCAATCTCCTTACTGACTAGATAGTGTGGCAGAGTCATTTAGCTCCCAAAGTCACCGATGATTGATCCCCAATGATGATTAGATTATCCAACGCAGGACAAGAGTACGGAGTCAGAGTCAAGAAGTGTCAGAGGCACGGACTCATGCTTGCAAAAATTCCAAAACCTTTAGCTCATCCACTCTAGTCTGGAGGACCAAAAACCACAGAGTCTATTTAAGTTTAAAAGCTTTATTAAAAGTAAACACATTTATTAAAATCAACTTTGTCATAAAACTAAACGTTTAACTGAAAATGGAAAAGTGCTTAGTGCTGACGCGATTAATTGGACACATTTCTTGTGGTCGAGCCGAGCTCTCACCTGGTTTGAACTTGATCCCGCTTGTGTTCTTAGAAGTGAAGCTTCTGTCTGTTAGGAGAAAAAGTGGTGCGTGATAAAAATAAAAAGCAAGCATTCATCAGTTGTGCCAAAAAGTGCAGCAAGACAACAGCCTTCCCTGGAAAAAGGGACATTTTTACTTTAGAGTAGACAGTCACAAATTATTACATTGTATTCTGTTTTTTCACATTTCTTTATTCCTCCTAGACCAAATATTATATAGTAGTGAGTGGTGTATTCTAACATTCTTAAATGTACTTTGTAGGTGGAACATCTGGTGGCGGGGCCAGCGCGGAGGTGGTGGTATTGGACGAGGGGAACAACTCTGGGGAGGAGGCGGTGCAAGTGCCGGACGTGCCTGTGAGGGTTCACACGCAGGTGGCGGGCAGAGGTAAGCTATATATTCCTTACTTATTGAGATTGAAGACTGCATAGTGTGCTTTCTGCACGGGTGTATTATAAATCAACCAGGTAGTAGCCTCCTCTAAATGTACTTCGACTTAGCTGTGAAGTTTTTGGCGAGAAGAATCCCAATAAGATCTGAGATGAACTTGATGGATGGGATGAACGAAAAGCGAAAGAAGGGTGTAAGTAAGTGTGGAAGGACGAGAAATTTAATGATGACTGGCAAAGAAGAAAGATATGTGTTTGCTTGGTCCCCGAGGTGGCTGGGAAGGAAAGAATATGGTATGGTGCATGGCTGGGTGAATAATGAAGCAAGGATGGGTGGAAGGAGAACAGCCTGGGTGGGTGAAACAGAAACTGTATGTGTGCATATACTTTGAATGGATGGATGCCTGGATCATGGTATTATCTGACTCTTAGATAGCATATGTGTATCTAGAGAGAGTAGATGGTCACTGGATGAACTAAGTGTTACTTTAAAGAGCATGTAACACCGCACCCGCACGTCCGTTCCAGTGTAGGAAAGGCAAGGAAAAGAAGTTGTAATTTTGTCTAAATACTACCATAAATAGTAGCAGTAGTTTGTATTGCAACTGCAAGCATAGCATATATCCGGTTATTACGGTGGACACTTCCTACCTCTCTTAATAACTTTAGTTTAGTAGTAGTACGTCATTCATGTGTGGGTGTATCACTGTTCACTCAATAATAAGCAAAGCACCTAAAGTCATCCCATATGTCATCAAATACATCCCATGTGAAGTGATAGATAATCAGATTATTTAGCTTCTTCATTTTCCTTTTCTAGTACTCATTTGCACTGTAGGGTGAAAGCTACATTAATTAAGCAGTAGCCCTTTTAACAGAGTATTCTCAGTGCCACCCGTAATAGAAAAGTAAGAGCTTCACCACCTGCATGTACTAGACCGGTACAGTAACGCAATTCTGTCTCACTCATCATGGTGTGCGTCTGTTTTTCTCGGGTGCAAGTTCACTGCGCTGGCATTATGCCGGCTTGCATAAGATAACGTACCAATTTTCCTAAACAAGAGAGAAGAAGAAGAATAAGACTGGTGTACTGTCATAGTCGACTGTAATGGAAGTCCATAGTGCTCGTCGAATTTGTTCCTTAACCACTTGGCTGCTAAGGTACTCCCTCTTCTTCCCATTGACTTTCCATTGAAATCAATGGAAAGTCCATGACGAGTTACCCTTGTCATTAGCGCTGAAGGGGTTAAACTCCCACTAATGTTAGAGCAAGGATGAAGAAGTGGGAGGTTAGATAGACACTGTCCTCAATAGTTATGTACTGTGCTTTCAATTTGCTACTTGTACTGTGACACAACTTTCTGCTCAATCATTTTGTGTGAATCTTAAGGAGCATTGGTTACAGACTATGTCTTTCTTTCTTCATATAGTTGCTCCTTCCAAATCAAACAGAACATCAAGGAGGGAGCTGGCTCAAATGGCCCGGCAACGGAGGCTGGATGCCACTGTCGCCGAATATCGGCGGCTGGTGGCCCTGGAGGAGGAGGAGATGCAGTCTACCGGTACAACAACAACATCCACTGGGACAGCTGCATCCTCCTCCGTGCCCCCACGGGCTGCCAGCCAGCGCAGTGCTCCAGCGGTACGGAGCCGGGCTACCAAAGCCAACCGTCACCGCCGAGCAGCAAAGACAGCAGTTGCCCCCCACAGGAGTTGCAAGGCACGCCAGCGCCGCTTATGCCTCAGAGTGTCCTACCTGGAGCAGGAGGTGCATACCTATAAGAACTTGGTGGAGGGCCTCCGCTTCGACCATGCCACCCTCCGCAAGGAGTATGATGCCCTGGCCGCTAAAGTCAACAGCACCCTCCCGTAGTGTAGTGTCCCTTGCCCCTTTTTTAGAGACTTTTGGGGGGTGGGAATTGGGAGTTGGGTTGTTTTTGGGACTTTTGAAGGACAATCGTTGGGGTTAGGGAGGGTCTTGCGGGAGATTATTTTGTTAGGGCTACAAAAATATACTTTTTGAAACATTATCTGACCATACCTGTTTTTTACTGCTTTTGAGTCTGGTGGGTGGGGGTTTAACAGTAAGTTTGCTTTCCTGAAGAGTCCTAGGACTTTAGTAGTACTACCGTCAATCTCTCGTCTATTCCTAATACTCCATTATACTACCTCCCACCAAACGATTATCTTACCTGTAATTTGTGTTTGAAAGTAGGGCTAGGCCCAGGGCTGGCTCCACGGGAAATGGCGATTAAGGTTGGCCATCCTGGGCGGATAAAATGTCCTCATTGCGGTGGTACTAGTGGTGTGACACAGTGGCAGTTGCATGCCTATGGAAAAAAAGAAAATGAAACCTGGTTTGTCCTTACTGTAGCATTACAACGGTACGATAGAGAATATAGCAGGTGACAGTACACTAGAACAGTGCCACACAGAGCCTAACTAATGGTAAAGTATTGAAAGTATAACTAGTACTTGCGTTGAATTTCTTTGACATTGGCTACTACTACAAGAAATAGTACTGAAGCTGAGTAAGTCTAGAATATATCCTCGGATTCCTTCACCAGCCTGTTGCTATGACCTTATCCTCCCCAGCAAGTGTGTGGAATTATTGATGTCATTTAGTCACACATCAAGCAAAACCCCACAGCCCGGGGGAAGAGGGTTAGGGTTTGGAAAATGGATGGGAATGGGGGTTTCTTTTTGGGTAGGTTTTGTTGAGAGAAAAAAAAAAGCACAGCATGGACAAACAATAATTGAAGATAAAGAAATCTTTGGGTACAAAGCTAACCATAAATCTTTTAAGTGACATAAAGGAAGTGCATGCCCTACTGCATGCATTGTTACTGAAAAGTAAGTAGTACTAGAATGCGACAGTGCAGGGCTGCAGCGTTTTCACTTGCCTATCTCTGCACTCAGAGAAACACTTCTTACATTAAATTAGGTTTAAAAATTAGCAGAAGTAAAACCTATAGAATGGCTGTAGGGATCAATTTAGAAGCAGAGAGAGAGCCAAGAAATGCAGTCACACTCATAGAAGAAAACAATGGATACTGTATCTGTATGTTGTTGTAGTTGTCCTGTTGAATTTGGTAAGTAAGATGCATGCAGCAAACAATTCCTCTTATTAGCGGCACTCCTCCATTCCAGCTGACGCTTCGTCCATCAATGTTGGTGACCAGAAGACACCCTGTCCACTGCCTGCCTGGTGGATGGTGAATTGCGGCTCGCTAATGTGAAGCCTGACTCCATCCTTTTTTCCCCATTGCACAGACTGAAACCCGGCCTGTAATTATTGAACGAAAAACAGGAAGTGCTATTGGAGGAGTGTGGCTCAATGGTTAGAGCGGCAGACCCTGATGCAGAGTTCTGGCCAGGGACCAGGATTCGATTCCCGCCTCGGCGAGGTCTCGGGCTCAATTTCCTTGGACCTGTTAATTCTCACCTCGGTGCCTATTCTAATCACGGGCCCCACGCTGCAACTCTGGGCAATAGCTTGCTTAGCCTCCACACCGGCCCCAACAGCGCTAAGGATGCCTGGCTTCACCCTGGGGGTGCCCAGGAGTGGACACTTCACAGGGAAGGCCAGGAGGGGTTCCACAGCGGTATGAGTATCAGCGACAGGAAGCCGAATAGGCGACACCGCAAGGTGACCGTCTGGTGACAGTGCGCTCTATAAGTACCATGACATTTACATTTACAACACCACTGATAAATAAATATAAGGTATGTACGCTGTGTAGTGCAAAAAGTAACACTTTGATTTTCCTAATAGACAGTACAATATTTTTGAAAGTGCGTTCTCTGTCTGAGTCACCTTTTGAAGGATAAATAAGTATGGGCAAATTAATTTAGCGGATCTTTCCCCTCAAGCTAGGTGTACTGTAAACTGTGTTTTAGAACAAAATTAGACCTTCCCAGCAGTGCTCCCACCCAGACCCTTACTAAAGCCAGTCTCAAAAATGTAGAAGACCCCCAATCAGATCTCAAAAAACGAGACCTAGCAGAAAACTGGTGACAAAACGTACTTTGAAAGTAAAAGTAGGCCCAAATACCCCCTTACCCACCATGGATTGTATTCAAACCACTTGCAAGCAAGCAAAAGTATCCATAGCCAGCATCGCTCCAAGACTCGAAAACCCCCCCACCCAAACACATGCAATAGAAATACTGCTAACCCTAACGAGCCCTAAGTTAAGAATAGTGGCAAAGGCTTTCTTTAACTATGCCAAATCCCCCCTTTCCCACCATACTACTGCTTTTGAGTCTGGTGGGTGGTGCTTTAACAGTAAGTTTGTTTTCCTGAAACTTAAGTCTGTGTCATTTTCTTCCTTTAAGTGTAAATGGCTAAATGTTTTCAACACTAAGTGCCTCTCACAGAGTAAGTGATCCTCCCTTTCCCACCATGGATTTTCTTCAAATCACTTGCAACAAAAATTACACATTCCCACAAGTGCTCTAAAACCCCAGAACTCAGTTGCAAAAATCAAGAACACCCCGAAACACATGCAATCCTGCTGCTAGGGCTAACCCTAACGAACCCTAAGTTACAAAAAGTGCCAAAACCTTTTTCCTCATGGATGTTGTTTAAACCTGTTTTGTCCGGTATTAGACCTTCCCAGCAATGGCCCCAGTGCCGTCAACCCAGGCGAAAACAAGTAGAAGACCCCCAAACAGCCAAAAAGCAAAAGTACAAAAATGTGGGCTTAGTCACTTTGCTGAAAATTTGCAAAATCACTCAGCGCGCGCTCTGCAGCTAGGCCCTAACTCCCCTCTGCCTCCATGGATTTCCTTCAAACCTCTTGCTATCTAAACTAGCAATACCCAGTAGTGCTCCGAGACCCCGAAACCCACCCACAAACACTAGGAAGCCCCCCAAACAGGCCCCCGAAAACGCTACATTGAGCGAAAAGTCAGTATAGGCAAAACCTTTTTCCTCATGGATGTTGTTTAAACCAGTTTTATCCGGTATTAGACCTTCCCAGCAATGGCACCAGTGCCGTCGACCCAGGCGAAAACAAGTAGAAGACCCCCAAACAGCCAAAAAGCAAAAGCACAAAAATGTGGACTTAGTCACTTTGCTGAAAATTTGCAAAATCACTCAGCGCGCGCTCTGCAGCTAGGCCCTAACTCCCCTCTGCCTCCATGGATTTCCTTCAAACCTCTTGCTATTTAAACTATCCATACCCAGTAGTGCTCCCAGACCCCGAAACCCACCCACAAACACCAGGAAGCCCCCCAAACAGGCCCCCGAAAATGCTACATTGAGCGAAAAGTCAGAAAAGGCAAAACCTTTTTCCTCATGGATGTTGTTTAAACCAGTTTTATCCGGTATTAGACCTTCCCAGCAATGGCCCCAGAGCCGTCAACCCAGGCGA
Organism: Lissotriton helveticus; assembly: GCF_964261635.1. Lineage (NCBI taxonomy): Eukaryota > Metazoa > Chordata > Amphibia > Caudata > Salamandridae > Lissotriton > Lissotriton helveticus. Next base: position 2,074,716,648 of record NC_136061.1, read on the forward strand.
AAACAAGTAGAAGACCCCCAAACAGCCAAAAAGCAAAAGTACAAAAATGTGGTTAAAGTTTTAATTATATTAACTTGTGCAAAACAAAGAAAGACAGAAACACAGGAATAAAAGTGAATAAGTACGAAAAAGAAAATTTCTGATTTCATTGGCTCATTTTCAGGCCTTGGTGTCAGGGAAGAAGAGTTCGTACTCATACTCTGCGAATTCAGGCAGGAGTAGGTCAGTGTCACCTAACACAGAAGAAATTCCCTCATCTAAGTTGCTGTCCTCCTCGTCTTCTTCAGTCGTGCGATCTGGTACTTTGAAATCTGGTGGTATGAGGTGCTCATTCATCTTGATCATTGTCAATATCTCCACATTTTTGGGCAAGAGGCGGGTCCTTTTGCAAGTTACAATGCCACCAGCAGCACTGAAAACACGTTCAGAAGACACACTTGCGAGTGGACAAGACAAGTAATGTATAGCCAGGCGGCTGATCTCTGGCCACAATTCTTTTTTCCCATGCCAATACGCCAATGGGTCAGCATTAACATAGACCTCTCTTGAGTCATTCAGATAGTCCTGCACCATCGACTCAAAGTTCTCCACGGTTCCTCCACTTTTCTGAATTTTTGCTCGGACCTTTTGAGAACCATAACCAATCTCAGCTAGCCAATCCTCTTCATCACCCGATATTTCTGTTGTGTCTGGTTGAGATAATGCGGTTGCCGGTGTGTTTAACGGCTGAGAGGTCACTTCTGCCACAGCCACAGGTGCAGAAGTGGAGTCTTTTGACTGGGGATGGCCTGCTGATGCTGATGTACTGCCTTTTCCTTCAATTTGCTTCCGTTCTCTTTCAAACCTGATGGCTGACCAGGCTATCCAACGTTTGTACTTTTTAACATCTTCATCACCAAAAGGAAATAATGCACTGCCTGCCAGCGCCTTTTTGTAGCATGGATGCAGAATAGTAGCACAAATGTAATGCTGTTCTGAGTGGATCTTTTGAAGTCGTTCATCGCCAAGTAGACGCTCTAATAATTTCTCCGCCAAAACAAAAGCTTCTTGCTTTTCTTCATCTTTTGAAACTTTGAAGACACCGCCTTCAGTTTTTGCTCCAGCATGCGCAACAATGGGATAGCTTTTCCCAAATTACAGTCCTCCCTGCTGACTGCACGCGTGAAGACCTCAAAAGGACGAAGCATGTCTGTCAGGCTTTTAACTAGCTCCCATTGCGCCGCATTTAAACTCAGGTCCTCCTTCACAGCTGTACCCATTGTTAAGAAATACTGATCGAGTACCGTAAACTGCTCATACAGACGCTCAAGCATGTAGAAGGTTGAGTTCCAACGTGTTGGCACTGCCTGGATGAGTGCTTTCACTGGCATTCCACGTTCATGTAGCAGGCTCCTCAGGTGCTTCCCGGCCTTAAAAGAATGGCTGAAATGGTTGCACATTTTTCGGCAGGTGACCACTAACTGGCATGCTGGACTGTCTTTCTCCAAGAATTTTTTCACAACCAGGTTTATACAGTGCGCCAAACACGGCACTCTGAAATAGTCACCCAGTTCCATGGCCTTAACTACATTGGCGCCATTATCCATGGAAACATAACCAATGCCGCGTTTTTTTGGAGACAGCCAGTGAAAGACCTTTGTGTTGAACTCATTCAAAATGTTTTCTGCTGTATGACGTAGCTCCAAGCCCAACATGGCTAGTGTTGCATGCTTCCGAGCAGCTTTAAAAACTTGGTCCAGGTCAGCACCTGCGTTTAGCTTTGCTTTAACCCCTGAAAAAGAGACCCAGTGTGCAGTGATGCACATGTAATCAGTGCCTGAGCCACTGGTCCACATGTCTGTTGTCAGATGTATAGTGTGAACAGCACTCTTCTGCAAAGCTGCCCCAATCACCTCCAGCACATCTTCATGTAGTGCTGGAACCGCAACTCGGGCAAAATAGTACCGGCTAGGAACCTTCCATTTAGGGCAGAGCGCTGACACTAATTCGAGAAAACCAACCCCTTCTACAAAAGAAAAAGGGAGAAGATCCAGCGCTAGCATTTTAGCCAGCTTAGTGTTATACAGACGCACCATTGGGTGGTTGCGGTCATATGGAGCGTCTGAAAAAAACATTGTTTTAATGTTGCCCTGGACCATTTTACGGGATGATGATGATGACTTCTTCGACCCAGTTACGCTCGCTGATGAACTTTTTCGCATTGGTGTCTCACTCTTAGTGTGGCTCCCAGGGGTACTGGGTGTAAGTGAAGTGTGTGACACTTCTTCCTCCTCGTCATCATCAGATGGAACATCAACGTTTTCTCGACTTGCAATTCGGGCTTCCTTGATCTCCTTTAGGTGCGCAAACCATTGGACAGCGTGCTGTCTCTCAAGATGACCTCTCTGGCCTCCAGTCCCATAGTTGGTACCAAGCTTACCACGACTAACTGCAAGCTTACAAATGCTACAAATGGCTATGTTTTCCCTTTTTGTGCAAACACTAAAGAAGTCCCAAACTGCGGACTTGAAATGTCTGTGGGGGCCGGAGGAGGCGATACTGGTGGTGGTCGTGCTGCTAATGCCAGATGAAGTGGAGGATGTGTATTGCTGAACTTTACTATGTTGTGCACTTTCACCACCACTAATTGAGGTCGAGGTGGATGGAGGTCCCTTCTGGCGAGTAAGAAATATGGAAGCGGTACGTTGTGGTGTACTAGTTAACATCAATGATTCTGGTGTTCCCATTGCCTCCTCGTCGACTTCATCATCACGCTCAGCAGCTTGTCGGGCTAGGGTCAAAATGTCTGTTTGCTGCATGCCCGCTGGGGCTTCAGTGACGTTAGTGATGATGACTGCGTCGTCGTCGTGGGAGTCTTCAGCAGCAGGAGTATACGCCACTTCTTGTTGAGCGTCATCACACTCCATAACTTTGAGAGTTTCGACGACCTTCCTTTTACGCTTAGCTACCTTTGTCAGATCATGGTGTGCCTCCTCAACTTCACTCTCAGACGGCAGTGGTGCTGGTTCCCAAGTAAGATCCATATCATCAGAAGGAGGTGGGCTTGAAGAAGATGTAGACACCAACACCCTTGATCTTTTCCTTGCTCGGGATGTGGAAGACAATGATCATCAGGAGGAGTGGCTTCCTCGAATGATACCTCGGCTTGATTGTCGATTTCCAGATGTGCCCCTACTTCTGGAGGAACAACTATTGTGGCCACTTGTTGTGCCCCTCCATGCACCTCTGCTTGCTCCTCTCCTTGCGCCGCCTCTCCTTCCACATGTACTTGGGCTTGTACTTGCACATGTGATTGTTGTTGCGGCTGTGGTTGTTCAACACTCGTCAGATGAGTTACAACAACCTGTGTTGATTGAGGGACATTGCTGCTACTTTCTTGCGATGAGCCAACATCACTGGTCGATGGTGATTGAACAACTATACTGGCTGCCTCTGCAGCACTCAAGGGCTTGGACCTAAGTTGGCGTGGTGGTGGTGGCACTGAGCCCAATGGAGCGGAGGTGCTGCTCCCAGCTTGGTCCCCAGCAGACCCAGCTGCTGCTGCAGGCGTACTTTTTTTTATCCCAAAAAATGTGGCGGTCGTCATCACACCAGTCTCCTTGGTAAGTGGCGCCACTTGCTTCTTCTGCTCCTTACTGGCAACTTTCTTGCTAGAGGAGCTACGGGCAACTTTTTTTGGGGCCATCTTCTTCAGATGTCACTCTGAACAGCAGGCCGCAGTTGCACAAGTTGCAGAGTTGTCTGTGGCCACACGTGACGTTGTGCTGCACACACCACAGCAGGACTTTTTCGTGGCACTGGTGTTTCTCTTGTGCACCTACAAGCAATGGAAGACAGAGGAACATCAGTTATACACCCCAAAAAGTCGAGAAAACACACAAAATTCAGCACAAGCCCAGCTCATCCATGGCCTCAATGGTGTTTAAATCCAAGAAGACACCCCACAGAAAGACTAGGCCCATGCACCACTCACTACCCCTGGGCATAATGGATGAAAGCTAGGCAAAATAAGTGCAGGCCTCAGACACTGCCTCTCTTCAAAATGGCCCCTTGAACCCCAAGCACATGTTGCCTGTACCAGCACTCAAGATGGCCACCACCACCACCTACATGGCCAGTCCACATCAACAGTCTACCCCAAAAAGAAACGAAAAACACACAAAAATCACCAGAATCCAATGCCATCCAGGATGTTTACATTAAAAAGACCCCACAGGCAGACTCAGTCCATGCACCACTACCCCTGGGCAAAAGAACCCACCAGCAGCCCCAAAAAAACGACAAAAAACACAAAAATCAGCACAATCCCAGCCCATCCATGGCCTCAATGGTGTTTAAATCCAAGAAGACACCCCACAGAAAGACTAGGCCCATGCACCACTCACTACCCCTGGGCATAATGGATGAAACCTAGGCAAAATAAGTGCAGGCCTCAGACACTGCCTCTCTTCAAAATGGCCCCTTGAACCCCAAGCACATGTTGCCTGTACCAGCACTCAAGATGGCCACCACCACCACCCACATGGCCAGTCCACATCAACAGTATACCCCAAAAAGAAACGAAAAACACACAAAAATCACCACAATCCAATGCCATCCAGGATGTTTACATTAAAAAGACCCCACAGGCAGACTCAGTCCATGCACCACTACCCCTGGGCAAAAGGCCCCACCAGCAGCCCCAAAAAAACTACAAAAAACACAAAAATCAGCACAATCCCAGCCCATCCATGGCCTCAATGGTGTTTAAATCCAAGAAGACACCCCACAGAAAGACTAGGCCCATGCACCACTCACTACCCCTGGGCATAATGGATGAAACCTAGGCAAAATAAGTGCAGGCCTCAGAGACTGCCTCTCTTCAAAATGGCCCCTTGAACCCCAAGCACATGTTGCCTGTACCAGCACTCAAGATGGCCACCACCACCACCCACATGGCCAGTCCACATCAACAGTACACCCCAAAAAGAAACGAAAAACACACAAAAATCACCACAATCCAATGCCATCCAGGATGTTTACATTAAAAAGACCCCACAGGCAGGCTCAGTCCATGCACCACTACCCCTGGGCAAAAGGCCCCACCAGCAGCCCCAAAAAAACGACAAAAAACACAAAAATCAGCACAATCCCAGCCCATCCATGGCCTCAATTGTGTTTAAATCCAAGAAGACACCCCACAGAAAGACTAGGCCCATGCACCACTCACTACCCCTGGGCATGATGGATGAAACCTAGGCAAAATAAGAGCAGGCCTCAGACACTGCCTCTCTTCAAAATGGCCCCTTGAACACCAAGCACATGTTGCCTGTACCAGCACTCAAGATGGCCACCACCACCACCCACATGGCCAGTCCACATCAACAGTACACCCCAAAAAGAAACGAAAAACACACAAAAATCACCACAATCCAATGCCATCCAGGATGTTTACATTAAAAAGACCCCACAGGCAGACTCAGTCCATGCACCACTACCCCTGGGCAAAAGGCCCCACCAGCAGCCCCAAAAAAACGACAAAAACCACAAAAATCAGCACAATCCCAGCCCATCCATGGCCTCAATCGTGTTTAAATCCAAGAAGACACCCCACAGAAAGACTAGGCCCATGCACCACTCACTACCCCTGGGCATAATGGAGGAAAGCTAGGCAAAATAAGTGCAGGCCTCAGACACTGCCTCTCTTCAAAATGGCCCCTTGAACCCCAAGCACATGTTGCCTGTACCAGCACTCAAGATGGCCACCACCACCACCCACATGGCCAGTCCACATCAACAGTACACCCCAAAAAGAAACGAAAAACACACAAAAATCACCACAATCCAATGCCATCCAGGATGTTTACATTAAAAAGACCCCACAGGCAGACTCAGTCCATGCACCACTACCCCTGGGTAAAAGGCCCCACCAGCAGCCCCAAAAAAACGACAAAAAACACAAAAATCAGCACAATCCCAGCCCATCCATGGCCTCAATGGTGTTTAAATCCAAGAAGACACCCCACAGAAAGACTAGGCCCATGCACCACTCACTACCCCTGGGCATAATGGATGAAACCTAGGCAAAATAAGTGCAGGCCTCAGACACTGCCTCTCTTCAAAATGGCCCCTTGAACCCCAAGCACTTGTTGCCTGTACCAACACTCAAGATGGCCACCACCACCACCCAATGGCCAGTCCACATCAACAGTACACCCCAAAAAGAAACAAAAAACACGCAAAAATCACCACAATCCAATGCCATCCAGGATGTTTACATTAAAAAGACCCCACAGGCAGACTCAGTCCGTGCACCACTCAGTACCCCTGGGCAAAAGGCCCCACCAGCAGCCCCAAAAAAACAACAAAAAACACAAAATTCAGCAGAAGCCCAGCCCATCCATGGCCTCAATGGTGTTTAAATCCAAGAAGACACCCCACAGAAAGACTAGGCCCATGCACCACTCACTACCCCTGGGCAAAAGGCCCCACCAGCAGCCCCAAAAAAACGACAAAAAACACAAAATTCAGCACAATCCCAGCCCATCCATGGCCTCAATGGTGTTTAAATCCAAGAAGACACCCCACAGAAAGACTAGGCCCATGCACCACTCACTACCCCTGGACATAATGGATGAAACCTAGGCAAAATAAGTGCAGGCCTCAGACACTGCCTCTCTTCAAAATGGCCCCTTGCACCCCAAGCACATGTTGCCTGTACCAGCACTCAAGATGGCCACCACCACCACCCACATGGCCAGTCCAAATCAACAGTACACCCCAAACGAAAAACACACAAAAATCACCACAATCCAATGCCATCCAGGATGTTTACATTAAAAAAAAAACCCCACAGGCAGACTCAGTCCATGCACCACTACCCCTGGGCAAAAGGCCCCACCAGCAGCCCCAAAAAAACGACAAAAACCACAAAAATCAGCACAATCCCAGCCCATCCATGGCCTCAATCGTGTTTAAATCCAAGAAGACACCCCACAGAAAGACTCGGCCCATGCACCACTCACTACCCCTGGGCATAATGGAGGAAAGCTAGGCAAAATAAGTGCAGGCCTCAGACACTGCCTCTCTTCAAAATGGCCCCTTGAACCCCAAGCACATGTTGCCTGTACCAGCACTCAAGATGGCCACCACCACCACCCACATGGCCAGTCCACATCAACAGTACACCCCAAAAAGAAACGAAAAACACACAAAAATCACCACAATCCAATGCCATCCAGGATGTTTACATTAAAAAGACCCCACAGGCAGACTCAGTCCATGCACCACTACCCCTGGGTAAAAGGCCCCACCAGAAGCCCCAAAAAACGACAAAAAACACAAAAATCAGCACAATCCCAGCCCATCCATGGCCTCAATGGTATTTAAATCCAAGAAGACACCCCACAGAAAGACTAGGCCCATGCACCACTCACTACCCCTGGGCATAATGGATGAAACCTAGGCAAAATAAGTGCAGGCCTCAGACACTGCCTCTCTTCAAAATGGCCCCTTGAACCCCAAGCACATGCTGCCTGTACCAGCACTCAAGATGGCCACCACCACCACCCAATGGCCAGTCCACATCAACAGTACACCCCAAAAAGAAACAAAAAACACACAAAAATCACCACAATCCAATGCCATCCAGGATGTTTACATTAAAAAGACCCCACAGGCAGACTCAGTCCATGCACCACTCAGTACCCCTGGGCAAAAGGCCCCACCAGCAGCCCCAAAAAAACAACAAAAAACACAAAATTCAGCAGAAGCCCAGCCCATCCATGGCCACAATGGTGTTTAAATCCAAGAAGACACCCCACAGAAAGACTAGGCCCATGCACCACTCACTACCCCTGGGCAAAAGGCCCCACCAGCAGCCCCAAAAAAACGACAAAAAACACAAAATTCAGCACAATCCCAGCCCATCCATGGCGTCAATGGTGTTTAAATCCAAGAAGACACCCCACAGAAAGACTAGGCCCATGCACCACTCACTACCCCTGGACATAATGGATGAAACCTAGGCAAAATAAGTGCCGGCCTCAGACACTGCCACTCTTCAAAATGGCCCCTTGCACCCCAAGCACATGTTGCCTGTACCAGCACTCAAGATGGCCACCACCACCACCCACATGGCCAGTCCAAATCAACAGTACACCCCAAACGAAAAACACACAAAAATCACCACAATCCAATGCCATCCAGGATGTTTACATTAAAAAGACCCCACAGGCAGACTCAGTCCATGCACCACTACCCCTGGGCAAAAGGCCCCACCAGCAGCCCCAAAAAAACGACAAAAACCACAAAAATCAGCACAATCCCAGCCCATCCATGGCCTCAATCGTGTTTAAATCCAAGAAGACACCCCACAGAAAGACTAGGCCCATGCACCACTCACTACCCCTGGGCATAATGGAGGAAAGCTAGGCAAAATAAGTGCAGGCCTCAGACACTGCCTCTCTTCAAAATGGCCCCTTGAACCCCAAGCACATGTTGCCTGTACCAGCACTCAAGATGGCCACCACCACCACCCACATGGCCAGTCCACATCAACAGTACACCCCAAAAAGAAACGAAAAACACACAAAAATCACCACAATCCAATGCCATCCAGGATGTTTACATTAAAAAGACCCCACAGGCAGACTCAGTCCATGCACCACTACCCCTGGGTAAAAGGCCCCACCAGAAGCCCCAAAAAACGACAAAAAACACAAAAATCAGCACAATCCCAGCCCATCCATGGCCTCAATGGTGTTTAAATCCAAGAAGACACCCCACAGAAAGACTAGGCCCATGCACCACTCACTACCCCTGGGCATAATGGATGAAACCTAGGCAAAATAAGTGCAGGCCTCAGACACTGCCTCTCTTCAAAATGGCCCCTTGAACCCCAAGCACATGCTGCCTGTACCAGCACTCAAGATGGCCACCACCACCACCCAATGGCCAGTCCACATCAACAGTACACCCCAAAAAGAAACAAAAAACACACAAAAATCACCACAATCCAATGCCATCCAGGATGTTTACATTAAAAAGACCCCACAGGCAGACTCAGTCCATGCACCACTCAGTACCCCTGGGCAAAAGGCCCCACCAGCAGCCCCAAAAAAACAACAAAAAACACAAAATTCAGCACAAGCCCAGCCCATCCATGGCCTCAATGGTGTTTAAATCCAAGAAGACACCCCACAGAAAGACTAGGCCCATGCACCACTCACTACCCCTGGGCAAAAGGCCCCACCAGCAGCCCCAAAAAAACGACAAAAAACACAAAATTCAGCACAATCCCAACCCATCCATGGCCTCAATGGTGTTTAAATCCAAGAAGACACCCCACAGAAAGACTAGGCCCATGCACCACTCACTACCCCTGGGCAAAAGGCCCCACCAGCAGCCCCAAAAAAACGACAAAAAACACAAAATTCAGCACAATCCCAGCCCATCCATGGCCTCAATGGTGTTTAAATCCAAGAAGACACCCCACAGAAAGACTAGGCCCATGCACCACTCACTACCCCTGGACATAATGGATGAAACCTAGGCAAAATAAGTGCAGGCCTCAGACACTGCCTCTCTTCAAAATGGCCCCTTGCACCCCAAGCACATGTTGCCTGTACCAGCACTCAAGATGGCCACCACCACCACCCACATGGCCAGTCCAAATCAACAGTACACCCCAAACGAAAAACACACAAAAATCACCACAATCCAATGCCATCCAGGATGTTTACATTAAAAAGACCCCACAGGCAGACTCAGTCCATGCACCACTCACTATCCCTGGGCAAAAGGCCCCAACAGCAGCCCCAAAAAATCGACAAAAAACACAAAATTAAGCACAATCCCAGCCCATCCATGGCCTCAATGATGTTTAAATTCAACAAAACAGTTGTATCATGCACCCATAACCAACCCTGGTCCTACTGGATACTGTGGCTACCCACAATATATTTTATTTAATGTTCTGAAAAAGTTCCAAAATTTTAGTTGCAGCAACTGTAATGCTCCAAAAAAATTTACTTGTGAAAGTTGATTTCTAATCCAAAAGTGATCCAAAGAAAGTCAAAAAGGCCTCAAATCAAAATATCCAGCAGCACCCACAAAAAGTAATCCTTCCAGGTCAAGGTCCAAATGAAAGTGACCAGCACATGAAGAAAGCACTGGGAGGAGCCTGCTGGACAGGAACAGGAAGTTGGAGACTGTGGGGCACTTCCTTCCTCCCCCCCCCAAAAAATGGACTCCTTGCAAAAAAAAGTGCAGGCAAATGTCAACCTGAGGAGTGATTCTGATAAAAATCATCATTTTCTGAAGGTTTATGCTGTTTGCTGGTGGATTTCTTGTGCAGAATTGCAAAATCTCTATTTCGCGAGTGCGAGATTGTTCCTGCCCGCCGCACCTACGTGTTCGCAATTGCGAACTCTCGCGATGCGTGCTGTGCAAGGTAAGGTGGCAAGCCGCGATTACGTATTCGCGGGCGTCAACTCCCGCGGGATCCCGCAGCAAGATCCAAAATGGCGCAGCACTCGCAAAATATCGAGAAAAACAACTCGGCAAACGCTGAATGACGGAAAGTGAACGCCGTGCGCCACGCCGCGCGCTGCAATATTGTATCACCAAGCAAAAAAATCCGCCGCATGCGGATTTGCGGATTTTTGGCAAATTCGCGAGAGTTCGCGGATTGCGAATTCACCGAAAATCCGCAAATTCCGCGAGCGGAACGGATTTTACGCCCATGCTTACTTTACAGCTCACAAGCTGTGAGTCACTGGTTCAGTTGTTTGTCCTTTCAATTATTGACAGTGCATTTCATTTTTGTGAAATCTCTTGTCAATAAACTTTTCATACTGAACCATCACTCGCCCTCATGCCAAATCCAACCAGTATATGTCTTTGCTTAAGGAATAGATGGTTGTGCAGTAATATTTGTCTATTTTTTGTCTCTCTGCCAGGGTGTACATTCCATCTAAGAAAAACCTACCAACTGTAGATATTGTCGTAAACTAAACAACCATGGGAGTACATGGTGATGTCTCTCTTGTGGATCCCAACAAGTTATCTTATCCACAATGTCCTGCAAACCTACAAATGTGACTGTTACATTTTCCTTGCAATACTGTACCACAAATATCACACTTCAGAAAGAAACAACAAATGTCCTACCACCCAGCATTTCTCCAAGTATGCCCATATAAATGATAGGGGATTTTGGGTAGGAAATAGTTGGGGGTTCCACGCAAGCCATACCTTGATGGACTCCCCCGGGTGTCTAGTTTTCAGAAATGAGTGCGTTTAGTAGTTTCCAAGATTGCCGCTGAGCCCGGGGCCAAAAACCTAGGTGAACCCCTTGCAAAATCAGGTTGTTTTGAAATAGGTAATTTTGATGCCTCCCTAATACGTTTTGGGCCTCGCCTGTCGCGGGTACCTGACCCACCCACGTGAGGGAGGTACCATTTTTATCAAGAGACCCGTGGGAATGCTGGGTGGTAGGACATTTGTAGATCCATGCAGATTCCTGAACTTTCGCACACAGAAATTTAAGAAAAATGTGATTTTCCCCAGCTACATTTGAGGTTTGCCGGGGATTCTTGGTAGAAAAACGTTGGGGGGTCCACACAAGCCATACGTCACTGGACTCCCCTGGGTGTCTAGTTTTCATAAATGTGTGAGTTTGGTAGGTTTCCCAAGATGGCCACCGAGCTTGGGGCCAAAAACTGATGTGACCCCCTTGCAAAACCCGGTTGTTTTTGTGATGTTTTGATGATAGGTAATTTTGATGTCTCCATAATATGTTTTGGGCCTTTGCCTACTGCGGGTACTTGACCCACCCACAGAACTGAGGCACCATTTTTCTCAGAAGACTTTGGAGAATGCGGGGTGGGTGGAATTTTGTGCATCATCGCAGATTCCAAAACTTTCCACCACAGAATTGTGAGAACATTTAGTTTTTTTTGTCAAAGTTTGAGGTTTGCAATGGATTCTGGGTTACAGACCCTGGTGAGAGTCAGACAAGTCACCCCATCCTGGTGTCTAGTTTCAAAAATGTAAAGGTTTGCTAGGTTTCCTTAGGTGCCAACAGAGGTAGGGTTCAAAATCTACAGGTAGGCACAGTTCAGTTTTCACTGGAAATGTGGTATGGCCACGTTGCGTTTTGGGCCATTTCCTATCACGGGCACTGGGCCTACCCACGAGGGGTGGGCGTAAGTTGCGTAAGGGACTTATGCGGAGAGGCACGGACATGGAACCAATCTACGCACTTTCTGCATAGTTCCGTTACGCGACACCCGCCTCCCTCTCGTCTCCCACCCACAGTATTAAATAACCTTAAAAAGCCTTAAATAACATTTAAAATAACCTTACCTTATCGGCGGGCAATCCGTCTCCATAGCGCTTTCTTGTGGGAGCCCGCGCATGCGCATTTCCCGCCAGGAATCTGCATGCCCCGTTCCCAGAAGAAGGCGCGATGGAGATCGATGCGCCGCAGATTAGGTGAGGTTATTTTAAATGTTATTTAAGGCTTTTTAAGGTTATTTAATACTGAGGGCGGGAGGCGGGCGGGAGGCCAACTTCCGTTATGCCCCGAGTGTGCGGTGATTTACCTTGTTTCTCCACCTACATTGCGAAAGGCGGAAAGGGCAAATCTCCGCACATTCCGTGAGCAGAACGGAGAAATAAGGAGTGGATGGAATTTTGTGGATCCAGAATTGTGAGAAAAATGTGTTTTTTTGTCAAAGTTTGAGGTTTGGAGTGGATTCTGGTTTACAGAACCTGGTGGGAGCCAAACAAGTCACCCCATCTTGGATTTCCCTGGGTGTCTAGTTTAAAAAATGTATAGGTTTGCTAGGTTTCCTTAGTTGCCAACAGAGGTCGGGTTCAAAAACTACAGCTAGGCACTTTGTAAAAAAAAGGTTCAGTTTTCACTGGAAATGTGGCATGGCCACATTGCGTTTTGGGCCGTTTCCTATCACGGGCACTGGGCCTACCCACGAGGGGTGGGCGTAAGTTGCGTAAGGGACTTATGCGAAAGGCGGAAGGGGCAAATCTCCGCACATTCTGTGAGCGGAACGGAGAAATAAGGAGTGGGTGGAATTTTGTGGATCCAGAATTGTGAGAAAAATGGGTTTTTTTTGTCAAAGTTTTAGGTTTGGAATGGATTCTGGGTTACAGAACCTGGTGGGAGCCAAACAAGTTACCCCATCTTGGATTCCCCTGGGTGTCTAGTTTTTGAAAATGTATAGGTTTGCTAGGTTTCCCCAGGTGCCAACTGAGGTAGGGTTCAAAATCTACAGCTAGGCCCTTTGCAAAAAAAGGTCAGTTTTCACTGGGGAAAAAGTGGAGTGTCTATGTTGCATTTTGGGCCGTTTCCTGTCTCGGGGACTACACCTACCCACACAGGTGAGGTATCATTTTTATTGGGAGACTTAGGGGAACACAAAATTGTAGAGCAACTGTTATTACCAATTGACTTTCAATGCATTACTTTGCTTTTAGGTGCACAAGAGGAGGAGACAACATCACCCACAGTACTGCCAAACAGAAGGCCTGTGCACAACGTCATGTGATGTGTGACCACAGACATCTCTTCAACTTGTGAATCTAATACAAGTGCCGCTGCATGCTAATTACAACTTCAAGATGGCCCCAAAGAAAGGGACCAGTATCAAGAAAGTCAAAGTTGCCTGTGAGAAAAAGAAGGCACAGCCACTTATCACCACTGGTATGTCACCCAGTATCTTTTTTGGTAAACCAAAAATTGCTCCTGCAGCAGCGGTGTCTGGGAAGATAGCTGGGAGCAGCACCCCCACATTCGCCGACTCACCCCAACAACCTAGGCCCAAGCCCATGTATGTCACAGAGTCAGCCAGTCTAATCATAACAACACCAACAAGCAGTGACATTGAAATTGACTCATCGTTCTCTCAAAGTAGTAGCCAATCAATGCAGAAAACTCAGATAAGTGGGCAACAACAGCTGCAACCACCACCAATGGTAGCAGTTCCTCCCAAAGTAAGGGCAGTTCAGGAGATCGAGCTTCCTGCTGAGGAAGAAGAGCAAGTCACTCTTTCAGTAGATCCATTGTTTTCCAGATCCCTAGCAAGGAAAAGGAAGGTTAGTCCATGAACTTCTTTTCCAAGCCCCCCTTCTGATGATCTAGACACCACTTGGTTGCCACCTTAGTCTGAGAGTGAGACAAGCCATGCCCACGAGACAATGCTAGGGCAAAGGAAGGTTACGGAAAGCCTTAGAGTTATGGAGGTAGATATAGAATAGGAGGACGGTGACGAGCCAGTCATCATGGATGTTAGCCACGCCTCAATGGAGACCGACATTACCCCATCCCAAAATGTTGTGAGGGATGTGTCATGGATACCACCAACACAGATACCATCAACACCCCCTACAGCTGCCATATTTACAAAGTCCCGGCAGCGACCTAAGTCCACCACAAACACCTCAGTGGAAGTAGGTACTGCAGAGAGTCAAACGTCACGCCCACCAACCAGTTCATCCAACATTGCATAGCAGCATCAGAAAGTTGACCTCCCCAGTTTGGGACTTCTTTTTGGTTAGCCAGAAGGAGGTGAACTTTGCTATATGCTCCATTTGTGGAGTAGGTTGTAGTCGGGGTAAACTTGGTACAAACTATGGTACCGGAGACCAAATAACCCATCTGAGAAAACACCACTTGATCAGTGGGAGGTACACCTTAGCCGCCAAAAAACTGCAAGTGTTGTTGGCGGAGGATATGAAGATCTGATCACAGTGGAAGGTGAAAAAGAGGGAGACATTTTTATAGTACACTAGCATCCCTGTCCCCAACAGTGCAGTAGTACTGGCCTCAAGAAGTCACCTGCATCCGTGGCACCAGAAAAGAAGAAAATCGAGGCTACCATTCTCAGCATGTATATACCTGAGGGGCAGTACGAACGCAACCACCCAACGGCACATTTGTACAACATGAAGCTGGCTAAAATGTTAGCACTAGACTTCCTCCTTTTTTCTTTTTTGTGGAAGGGGTGGGTTTCCTTGAATTTGTGGCAGCGATCTGCCTGAAATGGAAGGTGCCCATCCGGTCCTATTTTGCCAGAGTTGCAATTGCTTGGACAAGCTTTGCAGCAGAGTGCTGTTCACACTATCCACCCGACAACAGACATGTGCACCAGTTGCCAAGCTACTGTTTACATATGCATCACTGCACACAGGATCTTTATTGTGGGTGTTAGAGAAAAGATATCTACAGGTGTTGACACTGCTGACATTTTTAATGGTGCTCAGAAGCATGCTACATTTGCCATGTTCACCATGCAGAAATCCCATTCTGCTGCAAACATTTTAGAAGACTTTAAGACTAAGGTCTTTGAATGGCTGCGACCAAGAGGGCTTAACATTAGTTTTGTTGCCACGTACAATGGCAGTAATATAGTTAAGGCTAGGGTACAGTGTTTGGCGCACTGCATTAACATCATTGGTCAAGACTTTCTTGGAAAAGAAGACCAACTCAGCAACTTACTGACCACCTGCAGAAGAATCTGCACACATTTCAGACATTCTTTTAAAGCCCAGAAGCAGCTGAGGATCATTCAACGTGATAATAGAATTCCAGTAAAAGCAGTCATCCAGGAGGTGCCAAAGCATTGGAATTCAACTTATTACATGCTTGTACATCTGTTTGAGCAGTATGGACCAATCAATCAACATGTGATGCAAGGAGGGACGCAACTGTGAAAGGTATGATCATTGAGATGGATCAATGGGGCCAAGTAAAAATGCCTCACACAGATGCTGCTTCCTTTCAAGGTCTTCACACGTGAAGTCAGTTAGGAGGACTGTACCATGGGCAAAGCTATCCCATTGTGAACATGCTACAGTAACAGCTAAAGGAGGTGTGTACAATGAACGCAGGTGTGGAGGGAAACAAAGAAGCATATGAGTTGGTCGAGAGCTTAATCCTTCAAGAGTGCAAAGAGGCACTGTGTCATCCAATTACTACATTTGTGCCACAATTCTTGATCCACGGTACAAACCATTACTGGAAACTTTCATTCCTTTTTCAGATGGGGAAGTTGCTAACTACAAAAATTGGATAGCGGTGCACACCAGTCAGCTAGAAAAAGAACGGGCAGGAATTAGAGGCCAACTCCTCCAGGCAACAACAAGTACTACAAGGCAGCCTTCAAGTTCAGAGTATGAGGGCAGTACGGTTGACACACAGCAGCCAAAACCACAAACAGCAGCAAGGATAGCAACATCAACAACAAGAACAGGAGAATCAGCCCTAAATTCGGCAAAGGAATGGTTTCTGCTGGCATGACTTAAATCTAGAGCTGAGGCAAAAGGCAAAAGAGGCAGAGCAAAGCGGAGCACCCATGACCATTGCGAAGATGGACCATGTATATCTGGATGACCCACCAGACGTCTTCTTTAATCAAAATCCGTTGCTGTAAAGGTATGGGAGAAGATGCCAATGGCCAGTGCTCAGCAGGCTGGAGATAAACCTTCAGGCTGTAGCAAGTGTCTCTGCTGAGCATGAATTGGGTATGCGCCTATGCAGTGCTTTTGACGTAGTTTCCGATCTTGTACTTGCGAATGTCAAGGGAGATGCTGTGAACTTTCAGGTGTCTAATGCTTTGCAGGCTGTACCCGATGTCGACAAACCCCGACAGTTAGCAAGAATTATTGTGGCGGCTTATAAGACCGTAGGCCGTCATAGTTTGGGACTCAAGCTTTTCTCAACAAAAGAGAAAAAACAACCCCAAGGGCAGAAGTCAGAAACTGACAAACAGGCCAAGGCTAAGAAGCAAAATTGGCCGAAAAAACAACAAAAACAGGGTAAACAACAACAGCAGAAACAGGAGTCTGGTCCTGCATCTCCAGTGCCTACACCTACAGAGCGTATTTATGACTTGTGCGATCGCGAGACGATAAAATCACCTGATCGTTTTCAGGTTTCTGAGCAACGCTCTCCTCATTCTTTTCAGGAATCATCGGCCTCATCGACCGGTGGTGGAGGAGGCGGCAGAGGTCGGGGCGGCCAGCAGGGATGCGACCAGCCCCGCCCAAAAGACGGTAAAGGCAAGCAGGACGATCAACACCGAAAAGACCCCAGTTTCAGAAAAAGAAATTTGCCGCTTTAACAGCGAGATATGCCACAGATAGTGAGAACGTAGCTTCGGAATCAGACATGGGCTCTGACATTGCTGGACAGCGCGGCGGAGATTACCATAGTGCAAGAGGCCCTGCGTCCACTACTGAAGGTGACAACGACTGACACATATGTTGTAGTGGAGACGGCTGACACTAGAGTACCTCCCCCTGATAGACTTTATGAAATAGTCCTTTTAATTGAAGGTGACATACAACGTACCATTAAAGGGGAATTTTGGGAAAATCTTACGACTACCTATGACATTTTATTAGCGGAGGCTGACTGGCCCCCAGCTTTTGTGCTCGCAGCTCCGAGAGGGGAGGAGGTGATCCTCCATAGTTTTGCACACACAGTCTCAAAGGAGCATGCGCTGAATTTTGCAGAAGAGTGGGCTAAAGCCCTTACGCCGGCTCTGTACCGTACACACTGTGGTTGGGATACATTTTCCCCACACCACGAGATTCCCTTACGGTCTATGCCACAGCCTCAACCTCAATATCCCATCAAACATGAAGCTAAGGCTTCCATTGCGGATATCCTTGAACAATTAGAATATCAGGTGTAATTGAAACATGTGTGTCACCGATGAATAACCCTCTCTTTTTACTGTGACCAAGCCAGACGGCTCGTACCGTTTGGTATTGGACTACCGGCATCTTAACTCGCATTGTCGTACCTGTGCAGTACAGAATACTCACGGCTCTGCTTTAGTGGATGGTCTTGTGCGTAAACGGTTTAAAACCACACTTGACATTTCCAATGGTTTTTTTGTCCACAACTTAGATGGTCTAAGTTCCCAATGGACCAGTTTTACAAGTGGCGGCAAACAGCGGCAATACAAACGTTTACCGATGGGCTACAAGAAAAGTCCAGGCGTGTTTGCTGCCTGCATAGTCTCTCTTTTAGAGAGGGTGGACACGGATCCGTGTTCGTATGTGGATGACATCTATCTCACAGACGACGAAATTTGGGCGCATCTGTGTCGCGTTGACCGCATAATTTGTAACTTTGCGGACTTCGGTTACAAATTTAACTGTGCTAAGTCTCACATTGCAGAGTACACAGTGTTGTTCCTGGGCTGTGAGCTCAACAATGAAGGTCGAGGATTAGCTCCTCACTTCTTGGAGAAATGCGCACAACTGCGCGCTCCTACAACTCTGAAAAAATTACAGTCCTTGCTGGGATTTTTGAATTTCGGGTTTACATATATTCCTGAATATGCCCAGCGTATCAAGCCTTTGTATGCGTTGATTCAACCTACTTTTACCAAATCGTGCTGGGTGCCAGAACACTCAGCTATTTTGCGATCTTTGCAGGCTGATCTTCTAGAATTTAAATTCTTACTGACTCGTGATAACCACACCAACCTGGTGATAAGAATCATCCCTGGGGCGGTGGGTTTCACTTACCTTACTTTTAATGAAGGAGACACAGTACCTATTGCTTACAAGTCACACTTGTACACTTCGGCTGAAATGCGGTTTTCCTCTGTGGAAAACATTTTAACAGCAGTGCAGATGGTGATTCTTAAGGAACGTGCACTGTCGCAGGGAAAACGCATGTTGGTTGTTACCCCATATCCTGCACTAGAGGCAGTGACGAAAGCCAGTGCACCAAATTCTAAAGCTTTGTACCCACGGTACAATGGGCAGCATCATTGACTTCTCCGGATGTCACGTTTATTTTTGATGCCTCCTTACAGTCGCAGGAATTTTTGCAATATGAATTCGTTCATCCTGCACCTTTGGCTATGAGGCCTTTGGAGGATTTCCATTGCATCATATACACTGATGGTTCAGAGCAAGTTGCGCATGGGTCTAAGCACGCATACGTTTCAGCTTGCGCCATTGTGGTAGGTGCCATGGTGAATGATGAGTTCAAGTCCTGAGTTGTGCACACGCAGACTCTAGGGGACTGCACTGCACAATTGGCAGAGCTTCGTGATCTGATGCTTGCATTGGAGTACGCTGATCCTAGTGTGAAGACTCTTATTGTGAGTGATTCTTACTACTGTGTCCAGTCTTACAATGAGAACCTGTTCTTTTGGATTCAGAATGATTTTCGTGATTCCAAGGGTAGCACAATAAAACATAAAATGATCTGGGTCCGAGTGGCAGAGCTTAAAGAGCAGTTGCCACTCTTGTTTGTAATTCACACTTTAGGTCATCAGCGTGTGGGAGTCCACGCTGTTGGCAATTCGTTGGCAGATGAGGCCGCGAAATCAGCAGTATCATCATATTTGGTTGCAGCAGTTACACGGTCCAAAAGTAAGATTGATGATAATATCTTGGCCGCTGTTGCTGCGACTGAGAAGGGAAGTAAATATCCTAAGGGGTTCCCTTCGAAGTATTCATCCCACTTAAGTCCTGATAAAGTTCCTTATGTGAAAATACCTTACGTTGGTGAGAGGTTGATTCCCAACGCAGATCGCAGGCACACATTGCTCACAGCTGCCCAAGAAGGAGTTGCATGCGGGCATTTTGGCTACTGTGGCTCAGTTACAACAGTGTTTCTGGTGGCAGGGACTGTACAAACAGACGCGGTATTATGTCCTTCAATGTGACATTTGCCAGCAGATTAAGCCTTCAACTGCTGCGCATCCGCCCCAGACACAGTTGTACATATCTAATAAACCACTAGGTTGTGTTTACTTATATCACTGCTTTCCTTTTTCTTCTGATACTGCGTATAAGTACATCTTAGTAGCAGTTGATTCATGCACACGCTTTGTGTGGGTGTGGCCTCACCACAGCACTGATTCACGAACTGTCACAAGAGACTTGCGTGTCTTTGTAGGGATTTTTGCCTGTGGTACCTTCCATTCGGATCAGGGTCCGGTATTGCCTCTAAGGCGTATAAGGATGCCATGACTTTGTTGGGGGTCCAAGTCAAGTTTTCGTCTCCATACAGACCTGGGGGTAATAGTGTTGTGGAAAGAATGAACCGTGATTTAAAGCAGTCTTTGACAGCTAGAGTTATAGGCACTGGCAGGAACTGGCTGGCCCACCTCAATAGCGTGCAGCATGCTCTAAATATTCTCTCTAGAAGGTCTCTGGGTGGGCGGACCCCATACGAAATGCTCTTTGGTATCAAGATGTTTGTACCGGACCTTGACGGTCTAGACTCGGCGGCTGTTGCTGCCTCCTTTGACGTAGATGAACATTGCAATGTTAACAGAATCTACAAGAGACAGTCTTGCAAAGGAACATTTGCCCTCCACCTCGGATGATGCATTGCAGATCCCGGTAGTTGGCTGGCTACCCCAAGTTGGAGAACTGGTTCGGGAGAAGATCAAACAAGAAAGAATTTGGTCCCTCTTATCGAGCTCCAGTTTCTGTGCTTGGTGTGAAGGGCACAAGAACAGTCATTTTACCACCACTTCCAGGTCGTAAGGAAAACCGGTATGTCTCCATTGACAATGTCAAGATACACAGAGTGGACGATTCTTCTTAGTATGACACCGTGTCCATGTCCTTTGATTGTGAGAAATTCTGTTTTGGCCCCGGCTTCTGATCCAGTACCCGCGGTTACCTTCAAGATGCCTGCATTTTCTAGTCCTTTATTGAGTACACTGCCTGGTACTCAACTTGATGAAACTGACTACACTTACCCAACTGACTTATCGATGTAATGTAATGTAATGTAAGACATATTTTTATAGCGCGAACTGTCACCCAAAGTGTATCCTGGCGCTTTGACTCTAGATACATCACAAACAGAATGAGATCACACAGCCCTAGGAAAGAGATGGGACTTCAGCCCCTTTTTGAAAAAAGACAGTTAATTCGAACTCCTCAAGAGGAGTGGAAGGGAATTTCAGAGTTTAGCAGCCGTGAAGCCAAAGGAGCGGCCACCCATCCGTAACCTCTGGATTCTAGGAACTGCCACCAAATAGGCAGAAAAGGGAACGTAAAGGTCTGGCTGCCGAATACCATAAAAAGAGTTCCTGAAGTGCAATGGGCCCTTGTCCGTGTAGTGCCTTGAAGACAATGCAAGAAGCCTTAAAGCAGATCCACTGATGAACAGGCAGTCAATGAAGGTCTCTGAGTGCCAAAGATGATGAGGCTGAGCACGCACGTGAAAGGGCCAGCTTGGCTGCCATATTCTGGATCCGCTGCAGTTGTCTAATCAGGGAACTAGGGCCACCTAGGAGCAATGCATTGCAGTAATCCAGTCTGCTGAGTATGATGCTATGCACTACTTCAGGTCTAGCTGATGCAGGTAGCATGGGGAGGATCTTGCGCAACATTCGTAACAACATCATACAAGTACCAATGGTCTTGTTTACACAGGCATCCAACTGTAGGTGTGGATCAAAGATGACACCCAGGTTTCGTGCAGCATCCGCTGCTTCAACCGTGGCCGAGTTGGTGGGGGGCAGAAGTCTGCAGGCAGAGTGCAAGATATTTTGTCCAGTGAACAGTGCAGCACCTCTATCTTTGATCCATTGAACTGAAGGGAATTTTGTCTTAGCCAGTCCGCAGTGGCTAGCATGCAGCGATGGAAGGTCTCCATGGAGACAGCGTCCTTACCTTCAAAGGAGAAGATAAGCTGTGTGTCATCAGCGTAGTTTATTACAGTGATGCCAAAGGATTTAATCAGCCTGATCAGGGGGCAGAGATAAAGATTGATCAAAATGGGGCTGATTGCCGACCCCTGGAGCACACCTTGCCCAACCATTCTGATGTCAGACCTAAATGGGGGCAAGGCCACCACTTGATGCCTATTATGAAGGTAGGAGACACGCCAGTCCCGGGCCAAACCGACCACCCCATTCTCTTCCAATCTCTTAATTAGAGTAGAGTGATTTACCGTGTCGAACGCGGCCGACATGTCGAGCAGCACTAAAAATGCTGCTCGACCACTGTCGACACGCGAACGAAGGTCGTCCAGGACAACCACTAGTGCAGACTCCATGCCATGAGCTGGCCAGTAGCTGAAGTGGGCTGCATCTAGACAGGCATTAGTGTCTAAAAAAACTAGACAGAGATTTAGTGACATATTTTTCCAAGATTTTAATTGGAAAAGGCAGTAAGGAAATAGGCCTGTAATTCACAGGACAAAGAGGATCGAGAGTGGCTTTTTTCAATAGTGGAGATACCACCGCCAATTTCCAACTATCAGGAACCGTGGCAGTACTGAGAGACTGGCAACAGATAGAGTGTAGAAGAGGAAAAAGCTCCACTTGGAACAGCTTCCAAAACTTATGTGGTAGTGGATCCAGCGGAGAGCCTGATGAGACACTGTTGGCCAGAATACAGAAATCCTCATAAGATGGAAGGGTGAAGCTAGACAGTGTCGAGTGAGCCATGGCTTCCCTAGTGTCAGCTGGGGTCAGTATAGACTCCAGCTCAGTGATAGACTGGGTATTAAAAGTACTAGAAGCAGAAAGACCACTCAGGATGGCGGTAATCTTGTCCTCAAAAGTGGAGGCCAGAGAATCGCACAGTGCCTGCGAGGCAGGGATGCTATTAGCGGCACAGGTAGGTTTGGAGAGATCATTAACAATTTTAAAAAGGGTTTGTGATTTGCTAGTCGCTTGTGCCAGCGTAACCTCAAGGACCGTGGCTTTAGCACGTTTTATCTCTGCTTTATAGCCCAGGAGTAGCTGTTTAAAAAGAATTTAATCAGACTCAAGATAGTGCTTTCTCCAGGTTCTTTCAGCTTGCCTGCAACGCAGATTCAGCTGAAAGAGTTCATTAGAATACCAGGGTCAGCGTGCTTGGGTCTATCCTTTACTTTCCTTAATCGATGCCTGATTTACAAACTCGCTTAGCCACAGAATCCAGATTTTCATTTGACACTGTCTCACACACATCAAGAAAGCCTTCAAGGATTACTGTTTATGCAAGATTGTTTAAAAAACCTTTTTTTAATTCCCCCTTGGACATATATTTGGCTGGTGCTTTTTTCGATTTACCTTTTTATGTCAATTGGTTTTGTAATTTATTTTTTTTGTCTTGTCAATGGACACTATGTCGAGGAGAGAACATGCGTTCAACATATCAATGGAACATTGGCACCCCATTCCTCATTCCACAGATTGAAGAGAGACTTGGCTTTTGTTAACATCACTACTTGGCCTGTCCTAGATGGGATTGTTTAGGATGCTGTTAAATTTCAAATCCATGGCCCCACTGAGGTTATAAATGTCTCTAATATGCTTAGAGTTAACATGGGGATGTAGTTAAACAAAATATACGTTCTGATGATTGGGATGTTCAGGCCGTAGAAGCGTTGTTTTCTGATTTGAAATATTATGCTGCCTTTGATGCTGAAGATTTGTATTTAGAATCTGCTAATTACGGTGATTTATATTGCTACCAACATTTTGCCAATCATTACCTGCATAAAACTAATACCAGGAGGAACACTGTAAATTATACACAATGGGAACATTGTCCAGCTCCTATGCAAGGCAGTTCTGCTTCCTTTTTGAAAAAGTTCACTTATTTTACTGATTTTAATCAGTCAAATCCCAATGCATTTTATTTTAAAATGAATGAAAAGTCCACATCCAAAGTTAGACTTACAGATACTACATTATTGTACTCGAAGTCCTTTCTAGACCAGTTAGCTGTTGGAGGCTACGAGTTGTGGAAGGAAGCTGGTGACCTTAAATCTGTTTGGGGTTCTAAAAGTTGGCAGGTGCAAGGCACTGAGGCTTTGCACCGTGCATGTCTCATCCCAAATCATAAGTTGTTTTTGAATTCTACAATTTTACAGACAACATGCAGACAACATGCTTTGGACTGGCTACCTCTAAAAAATGAAATGCTCCTTCTTTCCCTGATTTAGAAGAATATTCAGGTTGGGGTAATACTACAAAATTTTCAATCAGAATGTTGCAGACTCGGTTGCTAAATTCTTCTTTTAAAATATCCAGTTTGGATCCCAATGGCTGATTGCTCTGGCACAGAAGTGCTGACTTATGCCAGCATTGTTTTCTGGGTTTGGCTCTAGGTTTTAAACAGGTCAGGGTGGATCCCCGTTTTGAAAGTGACCATTCTGTGACTACCTATTATGTAGGCAAATTATGTCAGAATTGGCTCAAACATTCTACCTTGGCGTCGGTTAAACAGCATTTATCTAAACTGACTGACGATGTTGATCTGAATTATTTCATAAAAGGCCCAGCTAAAGGTAGATCTAAAAGGTGGATATATGCTGTTTATAATGAATTCTGGAAAACGTCCCAGATTGAGGCGGCTACCCGCCTTAGGGCTATAGATCAAGCTAATTTGGAAAAAGTGCTGGCGGTTGTAGATAATAGCATTAACACGCTTTCTTCCCGCATTTACACGTTGGATAATATTGTGTCATCTGTTGTTGATATTGTGCAAGATGAAGTGTCTGTATTGTACCATGGTCAAAATCTATTGCGTTCTATTATACAGTTTGCTTGGACTCTGCAGACTCTTAAGGAAGGAAAAGTGCCATGGCATTACATGAATACCTCTTCCCTGTTTGCCCCGTTTAATTTGACTGACAAGCAGCGTTTACTTTAAATGAAGGATGCCTCTTTTTCCATGTTACACATTGAGTGGTTGGAGTCTTTACCGTTTTCTGTGCCAGAGGCCACTACTGCAACGTGGCTTATCCACGGATTGATAACTCTCCCATTTCTCCTGTTTGAGTTCAAAAACTGTATGAAGTACTTTGCCATTGGTAGATATGAGCCTCTTGGAAGTTCTTATCTCCATGAAGCCAGGTCGCTTCCTTTTACATATAGATGCCTTAGGGAGGGCAAGGAAGTTTATTTGGATGGTGAAGAGTGCACTGAAACACCGGATCACTCATTATTGTGTAGACATATCCAATTACACGGCTCCTGTAATCAGAACGAGCCAAATTTGGCCTGTATTTTAAAAGGTACCCCCGTGCCTGCTATCATTCCCACATTCACATTACTGGCAAATGGGAGTTATTTACTATTAAACAATGAGAATTGCGGTGGGTTAATAAAAGGAATTGCTTATGTTGTTACCGTCAGTGAGCGTGTGGTTTGCTGTAAGAATGTAATGTATCCACCCCCGCATGGGAAACTTGATGTTTCCATCTGGCCCAAGTTTCCGACCTTGAAAGCAGAGTTCAATAAGATGAATCGCATAAGAGCTCTATTGTCCCAAAATGAAGTTGCCCTCACATCTGCTCGTGAAACATTTGTCCTTCACGTGGCTAACTCCCGCACAGAGGTGCATGCTTTATTAAATACTGACTTGCCCTTGCATTTCTGTGAATTAATTCACACAATTTTTAATGCGTCCTCCACAACTAGGCTGGCGTACTTTTTTAAAGTGGTTAGCAGCGGCCTTGTGACTTCATTTCAGAGTATATTTGGGGTTTTTCCTGCTTTCTTTCATTCAATCTTTTCCAGCCTATTTGGTGGATTTCCCATACTACTGGCTCTGGCTGCAGGCATTATTTTGCTGTTTTGTTTAATTCAAAATGGGTGCACGTCCTGTGTTTCGTGACGAGCTGTCACCTCTGGCACTGTTTCGCAACAGAATGCTTGAGTACTATGGAGTGCTGCTGCTTGCAACCTTAAGTGCAGCTTATGGATTATCATTTCGGTTTTCCTATTTTACATGTGTCTAGCCTGTTTTTCATTGCCTGAGTTGCGATTTCGACTGGGCCCTGGATTTGTGTCTCTGCATATAACCAGCTAATGAGCCCCTTAGTTGCACATGAATTGCTTTGTTCTGATGGAGGGATTATGGCAGTTGCAGCGATGCATGGACTACTGGGTCGTTGGAATGTATTCGCAGCGGCTCAAGATTTCTTGGCACACAGCTTCATTTAGAACCCACCGAGTTGTCCTCTGATGGTGCTAGAGGCTCCTGTAATTGAAGAGCATGTATGTTCTTTCCCACTATTAAATTGGATCATATGGAAAGTTTCTCTGCCCCAGGACTATTGACTTTGCTATAGCCAATGACTAAAATTTTCTTGATTATGAGATTTTGTTTTTCACTTGTGCAAATTTGAGCTGACTGTCGTTCTTGAACTCTGCATTCCAAAAATGTGCCCCTTATCTTATCTTATCTTATCCGTGCTCGGATCAAGGGGGGGGTGTCATATAGATATGCTTTGCCTTCACACTGTGTCAAGTTAGCATGAGCTTATTAGAAGTTTAAACGCCATTTTACCTTTCTGCTGCTTTTGCACACGGCACATATTGTTATTAGAGCTTTGAGCCTAGTAGAATATTTTGCTTCACACGAGAATAATATGTTTTGCTGTTGTATCAGCTTTGCTTGGTAAGCTATGTCTGAACAGTGAGTGCAGAGGCCTTCAAGGTTATTTCAACACAGTGGTTGTTGTGAGGTCTGATCTTCGCACGTTCTAGACATAACATATATGCAGCTGCGGCCAACTCTGGCTTTAGGCGCGTTTAAGATTGCACTGCGCAGAGCATGCACACACACTTGATGATTCTTCGCATGCAGAGAGCTGGTGGAAGATGATGTGATCCCTTTCCACTAGGATCAGAGGTATGGGTCTGCCCTATTAAAACCCAAAGAGACCTTCTTTAGATATAATATATTATACTAGCAAGGGAGGGTAAGACTTAGGTGCCATTTAGCCTTTTTCCTTTAGCATTTTAACATGCTTTCTCCCTTTGTATTTTATGGACTATTAACTATGCTGATAACTTTGTTTCTTATAATATGTTTGCTTGTATTAGCTAAGATACTGCGCTTGAGAACACTGCATTAGGAATAAACATTTCAAACTTGCATGTGTCTTCATTTACTCCTTGTTCTGGATTGATATGTTGGTATAACGAAAGAGTGGTCATGTGTTCCACGTTACCTGAGGTGTTCTAAGTCCATGTTCTGGGTTTGTCTAAACATTGGGAGTTTGTAAGAACCAATGAGACACTGATTGCTAGTCTGGTAGGGGATTTTGGGTACTAAGGTGAGTTTTGGCACACCCTAATTCACTGAGGTTCCAGGTCTCTATGCACAGTTCTGTGTGAGAGCAGGATCCCTGCGACAGCATCCATTTTGTAACGGAGTAATTGTATACATATTAGTGCAAATGCATTATTTCTATTATTATTGTTACCAGCACAAAAGTTAACAGAGAGTAAAAACAAGTACAGGTAAGGAAAAGAGAAGGAGTAAAAGTAAAATTAACCGGCAGACGAACACGTTGTTAAAGTACACAAGGGTATCGTTACCATACTTTAGTGTTTCTGTGTGTCTATACACTACACTAATTAGCCAGACTCCTAATTTGGGCTGATTTTTTTTAGAAGTGCCACGTATCGTCATGATAAGATTCCTTTGGTATTGTGTGAACAATACTTTTTACTTGCCCATTATGATAAGCCGCAATGCAGTTAGGTACAATAAATATCAGATATCGCAATATGAATATGGCGAGCAAATTGGAACGGTCTTGGCTTTTATGATTAAAGGGATAAAACAAAGATAAATATTATAAAGGTAACAAATGGAACCTTGTACACTCATCCACAAGCAATTCTGGAACAGTTTTCCATATACTATCAGAAGCTGTATACACAAACTTTAATACCAGAGGAGGGAGATATGCAACCGTATCTTGAGGGCAGTAATCTCTCGGCTGTGAGAGAAGAAGAATTGGCCCTATTAGATAGTTACATCTCATCAGAGGAAAGAAGCATGGCAATAGCTGGGCTGCCTTCTGGGAAAAATGCTGGAGAGGATTCCATTCCTTCAGAATTCTTTAAAGTTTTTAAAAATACTTTGATCTTACTGTTCAGTATGGTTATACAACATATCGGTTCAAGTGGGAAGATATCAAGAATCATGGAATATGACTCATATAGACTATTTTCTAAAAAAATGGCAAACCCCCTGCTCAGTGTGACTCTTATCGGTCGATTTTGCTCATAAACGCGGACGCCAAGATTTTCGCAAAAATGACGGCAAATCGATTGGCTCCAATAATGCCCGGATTTGTGTCTGACCACCAATATGGTTGTATCCTGGGCAGGGACACTACTGCTCATGTTACTATGGCAGTGGAGGCCTTTGATATGGCCAGGGAGCTGTCAATAGACCTCGGCATAATCCTTTTGGACACCGAAAAGGCCTTTGATATATTAATCACTTTATAAATTATACTTTTCTATTACTATACAAACACATTCTATATGAATACTGACTGAAGTATTGTAGACCTTAAATACAAGTGTGAAGGTGGTTACACCACTATATGCATAGTGCATAGGAGTATGAAGCACTCCGTGCCCTAAAGCCTGGCTCACTGCATGAGTAAATGCGTACTGAGTGAATGATTACAGTACTATAAGGAGAGACATTGGTTGAATTCACATTTGGTTGAGTTTTACTTTAGTGAATGGATTATTACATGGTACTGAAAGAGTGACTATGGGATTGCAAGAGCAGTCACAGGGTGTTTGCTGGAGTGCATGGATAATGACTGGGGAATTGTAAGCCTGAATCACAAGGGAGAAGGTGGTTAGATCACCATAGGCATAGTGCGTAGGAGTTTGAAGCACTCCATAGCCTAAAGCCTGGCTCACTACATGAGTACATGCACACTGACCGAATGATTACAGAACTATAGGGAGAGCCACTGGGTATATTCATAATTGGTTGAGGTTTACTTTATTGAATGGATTAGTACATAGTACTGAAAGAGTCACTATGAGATTGCAAGAGCAGTCACAGGGTGTTTGCTGCAGTGTATGGATTCTGACTGGGGAAATGTAGGCCTGAAACACAAGTGTGAAGGTGATTAGACCACCACATGCATAGTCCATAGGAGTTTGAAGCACTCCGTACTCTAAAGCCTGGCACACAGCATGAGTACATGCATACTGACTGAATGATTACAGTACCATAATGAGAGACACTGGGTGAATTCATAATTGATTGAGTTTTATTTTAGTAAATGGATTAGTACATGGTACTGAAAGAGTCACTATGGGATTGCAAGAGCAGTCACAGGGTGTTTGCTGGAGTATATGGATACTGACTGGGGAATTGTAGGCCTGAAACACAAGTATGAAAGTGGTTAGACCACTACATGCATAGTGCATAGAAGTTTGAAGCACTCCATGCCCTAAAGCCTGGCTGACTGCATGAGTACATGTATAATGACTGAATGATTACAGAACTATAAGGAGAGACACTGGGTGAATTCATAATTGGTTGAGTTTTACTTTAGTGAATGGATTAGTACATGGTACTGAAAACGTCATTATGGCATTGCAAGAGCAGTCACTGGGTGTTTGCTGGAGTGTATGGATACTAACTGGGGAATTGTAGGCCTGAAACACATGTGTGAAGGTGGTTAGACTACTACATGCATAGTCCATAGGAGTTTGAAGCAGTACATGTGCTAAGGCCCTGAATTGCTGCATGAGTACTTGGATAATGACTGAGTGATTACAGCAGTACAACCACATATGAAGTTACCAAATGTTTCTTTCACAATGCTTTACAAAAGCACACACACTCACAGTGTGATTCTTGACAAGCAACACTATTCACTAGTCTAGAAGAGTTGAGATGACTGCACACATTCCACATTTTTCATTACTGCACTTTAGAGTACAAGCCTGACACATTTTGAAAAATACATAAGCAATGACTGCTTTCAAATTCTTGGCAACGGGAAAGGTTTTTAACCAGTTATATATCTGCAAATACATGAAGTACCCAAAGGCTTCTCTCACAACAGTTCCAAAATGTACACAGACTCACAGTGTGTTTCTAGACAAGCAAGACTATCGCTTGGACTTTATCTAAACACATTTACTGATCTAGAAAAACTAAGGTGACTGCACACATTCCACATATTTCAATACTGCATTTTACTGTTAAAGCCTAACTCATTTTGTAAATACATAAGCAATGACTATTTTCTACAAGGATACTTTTACAGTGGAACCTTCTTGAATTCAGCACCTAACATCTAATAACTCCAGATAGTGATTAATGCCCCACAGATTTTACAGGGGTTTGTGTGCATACTGAATGGCACCCACTGTAACAGTGCTTAATCCCAAAGGATCACAACAAGTTAAAAAAAAACAGCACAGATGCACCACAGAAATCTAACATCAAACAAGATAGGATTTTAGTTTATATTGGAAGTTTATATTCAAAAGAGGATCAAAGTTCTTCAGTGTGGTTTCTTGTATTTCATAGTGGAAAACTGAGACACCATACAGCCAACACGTTTCGTCCCTGACAGGGACTTCTTCAGGGCTTATCGCAGCTCAAAAACGTCTTCAGAGAAGCTGTGTAGTAAAGGAAGCAATCTGAGGAGGTTGCGTAGTTCTTGATGGATGGGATCGTCTAGTCGGGTTAGGAACAGGAGATCCAATAATAACGTGAGAAGAGGGTATCCAAGAGCAGTTGAAGAGTTTCCAATATTTGATTATACAGACCAGTAGATCTATACAGAAAGGTAGGTCTAAGAGGCATCCATAATACGAATGTCGTCCCACTGCAAAAAGGTACAATTGTCAAGTGGTGAGTAGTATGTTTTAAGGTCCAGATCGTGGTTTTATATCCCAGATCATAGATTTCAGAAAAATCCGTCCTGCAGCGACCAAGATGAGTCCTTCCACAGGGAATGACTATTTTCTAATTCTATGAAAACTTGACAACAAGAAACGTTTTTAAGCACTTATGTGTCTGCAAACTCATGAAGCAACCAAATGCTTCTCTCACAATTTTCCCAAATGCACACTGACTCACAGTGTGATTCTAGACAAATAACAGTATCCATTGCACTTTAGCAAAAAACATTTAGTAGTCTGGAACAGATGAGATGACTGCACACATTCCACATTTTTCATTACTGCAATGTACAGTACAAGCCTGACACATTTTAAAATACATTAGCAATAACTGCTTTCAAATTCTACCAAACCTTGGCAACAGGATAGGTTTTTAACCAGTTATATAGCTGCAAACACATGAAGTACTCAAAGGCTCCTCTCACAACAGTTACAAAATGTAAACAAAGTCACAGTGTGATTCTAGACAAGCAAGACTATCCCTTGGACTTTATCAAAACACATTTACTGATCTATAAAAATTAAGGTGACTGTACACATTCCACATAGTTCAGTACTGCATTTTACTGTTAAATCCTAACTCATTTTGCAAATACATAAGCAATGACTATTTTCTAATTCTATCAACACATGACAATAAGAAAGGTTTTTAAGCACTTATGTGTCTGCAAACACATGAAGCAACCAAATGCTTCTCTCACAATTTTTCCAAATGCACACTGACTCACAGTGTGATTCTAGACAAATAACAGTATCCTTTGCACTTTAGCAAAAACATTTAGTAGTGTGGAAGAGGTGAGATGACTGCACACATTCCACATATTTTAGAAGTGCACTTTACTATGGAAGCCTTACGCATTTTACAAATGCATAAAAATTAACTGGCTGCTAATGCTAATAAAACTTTACATCATTACAAGTTTTAAACCAGTTACCTGTCAACAAACACTTGAAGTTACCAAATGCTTCTCTCACAATGGTTCCCAAATGAACACAGTCTCACAATGTGATCCTAGACAAGCAAGACTACTCCCTGGACTTTACCAGGAGAAACACATTCATCTTATTAAAAACAAACACACCACTTACAACCCCTCACAAATTAATAAATTAAGTTTCAAATTGATTTGTAGATTAAGAAGTATGTCAGTCACACACCAGATTTTCTTATACAGAATCTCTGTACTGTGCAACTCTTGTCAAAACCAAACAAATGGCAAACTTTCCCACTCATTCTGCACACATATACATGTAAATATCAAATCACATTGCTTCCCACATTAATTCAAAAGCTAACACACATTTCTATTGGTTACACATTTGAGCCCTTTCCAAATGACATAAGTTTGAACCCTACCCCCAATCTGCTCACTGCCTGTTACCATAGTAAAAGTTCATAGAACACTTAACTGAGAACACAGGTCACAAGTTCAGCACACAATGTTGCTAATCCAAACAGCAAGTGTGCTTGACTTTTCAAAATATCACCTTATCTTATGTAATGTTCCTTACAAACAATTTTTCTTAACCAATAAGAAACATACTTTTAAAAAACAGAAACATGCAACCTACGTTTCAGACTAGAATGATCTCAAACAGCCAATCATGGATTTTCTTTTTCAAAAACTGCATCTTATCCACCATTTTAGAAAAATCTCACTTTATCAAACTGCCATTTCACAGACAGACACCTTCTGAGTGAATCCAGACCTCCCTTCAAGATGCTGTGGAGTGTGGATTGTGGGACACAGCTATATTTTCTGGAGCCAAAGGGATGCAGAAAACAAAGGCATGGACAAAGACCTAGCTTTGCCAAATGTAGACATTAAATGGATTGGACAGAGAGGGTTAAAGTGGCACCAATTGATGCCATAGGTTAAATCCTTTTTGCATCTCCAACACCCTGACCTCATAATTGTGCACTGTGGTGGCAATGACCTAGGTACTTTGACTGGGGTAGGTCTGGAAATGCTTATGAAGGACACCTTTACAGAATTGATGTCACTTTTCCCCCAAACTGCCTTTGTCTATTCCAACATATGCCAAAGGCTGAAATGGAACTGGTCCAATCAATTTTGTCCACGGATTGAGAAAGCTAGGAAACATGTCAATAAATCTGTTTCTGCTTTTCTCCGAGATTATAAGATGGGGTCCATTTACCACAACAATCTGCATTTCAATATGGATGGCATCTATAGGAGAGATGGTGTACATTTTACAGATGAAGGTGACAGAGTCTTCCTCATCAACTTTAGACTCTGCATAGGTACTTACTTGTAGGTACAGCCACCCAAGATCTAAACAAATAAGTTTGATGTATATTTAAAAAATATTAGAATTTTTTGCTTGGAGTCGCGCACCCAATGTGTCAGAGTTGTGCACCCAACATGTAGAAGTCATGCACCAAATGCATTGGAGTCACGCACCCTACACGTTAGGAGTCGTGCATCCAACGCATGCACACCAAGGGGCCGCACTGAGCGCCGCCCTGGGTGCGCGACTCCTAATTTTACTGTAAAAAAAATAGCCCCTATCACTAATTTCTATTATCCCTGGGGAACCCATCCCACGAAGGCTTATATAAAACATTGGGGACTGTGGGGAGAGCCCCAATGCCCCCACGGTCCCAGCTGGCTCCCTGCATCCTCCGGGAGCCGGCATTGCTTTGCCACATGGGAAGCTGCTAACATGCAGCTCCCACGTGTGGAAAAGCAATCTGGTTTGGATTTTGAAAGAGAGGGCAGGTTTCTCTGCTCTCTCTTTTAAAATCCAGACCAAGTTTGCTATAGGAGGGTGGGAGCCGCGAGACTCCCGCCCTCTCATAGCAAACAGCAGCGTCCCAGGGGTGGGCACCCCAGGATACTGCAGGAGCCGGCCCTGGGGGGGTGGCAGTCCCCAGGGCCACAACAAGGCTCCAGGAGGGGGATGCACGGCCCCCCTTCAACAATACACAAAGCCCAGGGGGGTGGTGTACCCCGGGGCTTGGGGGGGCCGTTGAGTCCCCCACCCACGCATTTTGCTGGGGGGGGGCTAAATATAAAATAAACTCTATTTTTTTTTTTTTACAGCAGGATCCGCACACCCTGCGTGCACTTTGCCATTTTGGACACCCTAAGCGGGTCTAGAGGGTCAGGGTATTTCTACCCTGCCCCCTTTATACGCTTTGCCCACTTATTCCACTGACTTCTTCAGCCTCGCATCTACCGAGGCACAAAATGGCTGCCAACACTTCCTGGTTTCGAATGTTGACAACCACTTGACAGCCAATTAGCAATCAGCGTGTGATCGGGACGGTGCGCTTAGGGTCCGCTCAGGATGCACGGATCCACCACGGCGATAGATATATATTTACTACTAATTGTCATTTTCTCAGGAAATACTGAACAGATTTACACCATTTAAGCAAAAGGCACGAGTCTGAACTAAGGACTACCTCTTTGCCAAATTTGGTGTATTTCCGTTCAGCAGTTCGGGCTGTAGCCGCGATGAATGGTTCCTATGGAAAATTGCATGGGGAAAACACATTTTGGAACCACCCTTTTCTCGGCCCCTGCTTTACGAATCACCCCTAGAGTTTCAGGTTAGGAGCGGACTGTAGCGAGCCATTAGTTTAGAAAATTTTGCGAAGATTTGTCAACCGGCGCCAAAGTTATTCCACATAGAATTTTGCGGATTTCCTATGGAAAATAGGTCCTAACTAAAACTACCTACTGGCGACTGCCAGTAGGTAAAATATATACATATATATATATATATTTGTTTTTTTTAACAATGCTCGCTCCAACCGCAACTTCCAGCCGGATTCGCACAGAAGACGAGGCAGACCCAATTTGGTGCTTTAACTTTTATTTCTTAAAACGCCACCAAAATCCTCATTGATATATATATATATATATATATATATATTACCTACTGGCGGTCGCCAGTAGGTAGTTATAGTTAGGATTGGCTACCATAGGAAATCCGCAACATTCTATTGGGAATAACTCTGGCGCCGGTTGAGGAATTTGTGTGTAATTTTCCAAAATTTCGGCCAGCTCCGCTGCGCTCCTTCCCTGAAAGTTTTGGGGGGATTCGTGAAGTGGGGGCTGAGAAAAAAGGGGGTCCCATACATGTTTTCCCCTTGTTAATTTCCATAGGACGGTCTGACAAGTCTACAGCCCGAACCGCTGAACGGAATTACGCCAAACTTGGCAAAATTGTAGAGACTGGTACGCAGATGTGCCTTTGCTATATTTGCTGAAAATTGCTCCAGTGTTTTTTTTGAAAATTAACTTCAAAAACACATATATATCTATAGGCGCGCTCCGAGCGCTCACGGGTACGCGTATCGGGGAGCGCACCGGGTGCGCTACGGGAGTGCGCGAGCGGAAAGCTGATTGGCTGTCGGGTGTCTGTCAACATTCTAAACAGTCCGGAGAGTCCGCCATCTTGTGTCTCGGTAGAATCGAGACACAAGAGGTGAAAAAAAAAAGGGGGATATAATTAAAAGGGGGCAGAGTAGACACCCACTGACCCCCTAGGTTTTTTGAGGGGGGCCTAAAAGGACCCTGAAGGGCAAAAAAATGTGTTTTTTAAAAAAAAAATCGCGGGGTAAGTGCTGGGTGCGCTCCCGGGTGCGCTCTCCGGTACGCGCACCCTGAGCGCACCACGGGGAAAAACTGGGTAAAAAAATAGAGTAAAAAAAATAATGTAGAGTGTTTAGAGGTAAGTTAGCTCTGAAAAGAGCTGTTGTGTTCATTGGGTGTTTTTTGTACCAAAGCAGAGTCTTATATTCAAGAGGAAAACTCTATTCCCCTCATCTGTAAAATGCACACCATCTCTTCTATAGATGTCTTGCATGTTGTAACACAAGTTGTTGTGGTAAATGGAACCCATAGCATAGTCTCTGAGGTAAGCAGAAACAGATTTATTTACATGTTTCCTTGCTTTCTCAATCTGTGGACAAAATTGGTTGGACCAGTTCCATTTTTGCCTTTGGCATATATTAGAAAATACCAAGGCAGTTTTTGGAAAAAGTGACATCAATTGCCCAAAGATGTCCTTTAAAAGCATTTCCAGACCTACCCCAGTCAAAGTGCCTAAGTCATTTCCACCACAGTGCACAATTATAAGGTCAGGGTGTGGTAAATGCATAAAGGATTTTACCAATGGTATCAATTGGTGACTCCTCAATCCTCTCTGTCCAATCCATACAATGTTCACATTTGGTAAATCAAGATTGTAAATACCTCTGTTAGTTGCGTATTTTTGAGCCCAGTGGTCATAGCTATGACCCACAAACCAGACTTTTGTTATTTTGAAGGTAGATGTGCTTCTAACTAGATGAGTTGTGGAAATGAAATGGCAGTTTGATTATGAAAAAAAAGTGTTTGAGAATCAGTGCAGATGAATAAGTAGAAATGATTGGAGCTTTGTTAAAAATCTCTATTGAAAATTAGGGTGCATGCTTTTTTTTTAAAGAAGTCATTTCAATGGTTGAGAAAAAGTCATTTAAAGAAACATTGCATTTTATTAGCTAGTAGTTTGAGAGGTCAAGCAGGCTTGATGGATTTTTTTGCAACATAGTAAAATGAACTTGTGAACTCTGTGCTGGTTTTAGAGGGAGTTACCATGGTTACTTGGTGAATGAGCACTGGGGGGATGGGTGAATGTTATGTGAGTTTCAAAGTCTTAAAATCTTCAACCAATTAAAATGTGCAGTTTGGTTTTGAATTTGTGGGGGAACAATTTTTATTGGCTATGTGCAAGAATATGGCTCTGAAATCAGAAAGAATCTGTGCCATTATTGAAAGGCTCCCAGTGAAGGAAGCATTGTTCAAAGATTCTGCTTAAGAATATCTGTTGACTGTGACTGACACTGTTTGACATCTTCCAAACCATTTTTAAAGGTGAGTAATGATGATTCTTTTAAAATGATAGAGAGTTTAAAGATTTTTGACAAGTATCATAGTGTGTATCTCTGTGAATTAAGGAATTATATTTTAACTTTTTCCATAATGTTAGCTGTGTGTTTATAAGGTAGTCTTCTTTATAAATTGTTTTTTATGCTTGGATTCAATGCTGGTTTAGAAATTGTGTAATGGTTTCATTGGAGTTGTAAATATGCTCATTTTTTTTGAAGCACATTGTTCAACCTGTAGCATGGGTGGAAGGAGTGAATGTATGGAGAGGGATAGGAATAGCAGATAGAAAACCATATGAAATGGTGGGGAGATGCATAAAGTATTTCAGTAATGGTATCAAAAGAAATGTAATATAAGATAAAGAGGAACATATTTACAAGACTTTTGCGCAATTTTATACATGGGTGGAAGCAGAAAATGCATGCAGAATTATAAAATATGTACCCAGCCAAGAATATGAAATGCCGTGAGAGATGTTTAAATTGTGAGACTCTACCTTATAAACACACAGCTATGTCAAAGATTGTGCACGCAGCTTGTAAATATGCAGGCAGACAAAGCAATCTTTGACATAGCTGTGTGTTTATAAGGTAGACTCTCACAATGATAAGATCTCTCACGGCATTTCATATTCTTGTCTAGGTGCATAGTTACAAGCTGTGTGCACAATCTACTCTCACAATGTTAACATCTCTAACATTACATAATGGTTGCCCCATGTGAAAGGATGTATTGCTGGAAATTATTTTTTTACTACAATTTCTTACACTGTTTTTCCCTGTGGTGCACTTGAGGGCCTCATTTATGAGGCCATGCGTCACTTTTACGCCGCCGGTGCGTCACTTTTTGTGATGCAGCAGTGGTGTAAAAATTGTACCTTGTTGAGTTATATTTACAAAGTGATGCATCTAGGTAGATGCGTCACTTTTTAAAGCCCTGTGCCATATTATACGTGCGTCAGGTGTAATGTATGCAAAGGGGGCGTATTGACGCAAATAAGGGTTGTACAAATGACGCAGTGAAATCTATGAGATTTCACTGCGTCACTTTTAGGACGCTGTTGTGTCAAAATTTTGGACCTGCCTCACAGCAGGTGTAAGACTGACGCAGGCCCTTTCACATAGAGCTTGCCCCATGTGAAAGGATGCAGTGCTGGAAATAATTTTTTTAAATGGCATAAATTGGTATAGAATATACAAAAAAAGAGAGACATATTTATAAGCTGCGTGTGCAATCTTTGACATAGTTGTGTGTTTATAAGGTAGAG
Source organism: Lissotriton helveticus (assembly GCF_964261635.1). Classification (NCBI taxonomy): domain Eukaryota; kingdom Metazoa; phylum Chordata; class Amphibia; order Caudata; family Salamandridae; genus Lissotriton; species Lissotriton helveticus. Next base: position 2,074,754,504 of record NC_136061.1, read on the forward strand.
TTCTTTATAAAAAAATGTATACTGGAATTCAATGCTGGTTTAGAAATTGTGTAATGGTTTTACTGGTCTTGTAAATATGCTCTTTTTTTTAAGCGCCTTGTGCAACCTTTAGCATGGGTGGAAGTAGTGAATGTATGGAGAGGGATGGGAATACCAGATAGAAAACCATGTGAAATGGTGGGGAGATGCATAAAGTATTTCAGTAATGGTATCAAAAGAGATGTAATATAAGATAAAGAGGAACATATTTACAAGACTCTTGCGCAATTTTTTACATTGGTGCAAGCCGAAAATGCATGCAGAATAATAAAATATGCAGCCAGACAAAAATATGAAATGCTGTGAGAGATGTTAACATTGTGAGAGTCTACTTTATAAATATTTATATTGAGTTTTTAAGAAGCATATGTGTTTTTGTATGATGTATATTGGAAATGAATTTTGGAAATTAGTTAGGTTTCTGATTTGCTTTGTAGTGGTCATTTAAATGGGTTGTGCTCTGTGTTAAAAATGATTTAGTATGGAAAATGTTTTCTGGTAAAAAGTCTGGTATATATATATGCTTATATATAGGTGGCCTGTTTTTGGCGAGTAGAGACAGTAAAATATTATGAGCAGAGACACATATACTGGTTGCAGAGGCAGAGATGGTAAATTACATGTAATATGCTGCTCATGTGTTTAAGTTGACATTGTGAGTCAAGCTTCATTTGAAATGGATCTGGCTGAATAATATGCTTACTTGATGTCTTAAAAAAATATGGAAGTACATGTTTTTTAAAGACATGGTATATTACATGTGACATTCTGGTCATCTGCCTAACGTCACACTGATGGGTGAATGAAGCTTCAGTCATAGTGTTATTTTAGGCACATGAGCAGGATGTTTTATATAATGAGATATTAATGTTATGTATTGCTTACATATAGTTGGCATGTTTTTGGCTAGTAGAGATAGTGAAATATTATGAGCAGAGACACACATACTGCTTGCAGAGACAGAGATGGTAAATTGCATGCAACATGCTGCTTATGTGTTTAAGATGACGATGTGAGTCAAGCTTCATTTTAAATGAATCTGGGTGAATAATATGCTTACTTGATGTCTTTAAAAATATGGAAGTACATGTTTTTTAAGGACATGGTAGATTACATGTGACATTCTGGTCATCTACCTAAGATCACACTGATGGGTGAATCAAGCTTCAGTCACAGTGTGATCTTAGGCACATGAGCAGGATGTTACATGTAATGAGAAATTAATGTTATGTGTTGCTTATACATAGGTGGGCTGTTTTTGGCCTGTAGAGACAGTGAAATAATATGATCAGAATCACACATACTGCTTGCAGAGACAGACATGGTACATTTTATGTAACATTCTGATCATGTACCTAAGATTACACTGTGAGTGAAGCTTGATTCACCCATTATTGTGATGTTAGGCAGAGTCACATATACTGTTGGCAGGGATAGACATGGTACATTATAACTAAAATCCTATTAATCTGCTTAAAATCACACTGTGATTGAATCTTGATATAATGAGCAACAAGAGTGCTAACATTCAGAATTTATGGCAAATGTGTGACACATCTGAATGCCTTCTTGATGGAACTAAAGTAAACAAGCATTGAAAATACAATAGATTTGGTGTGATCTAGGCACATGTGCACCATATTACATGTAATCTACTATCTCTTTGTCTGCAAACAGTATATATGCCTCTTCTGATATTATTTCAAAGTATTTACAGGCGAAAAACAGACAATCTATCTATAAACAAGACATAACATTAATTAGTAAATTATATTTAACATTGCGGAAGCGGTTTATAAGTATGCCAATGAAACCTTTACACTATCTTTGGACCAGCATTAATGTCAAACATGCAGAATTTATGGCAAATGTGTGACACATCTGAATGCCTTCTTGATGGAACCAAAGTAAACAAGCATTGAAAATGCAATAGATTTGGTGTGATTTTAGGCACATGTCCATAATATTACATGTAATCTACCATCTCTGTCTGTGGAAACAGTATGTGTGTCTCTGCACAAAATATTTCTCTGTATCTACAGGTGAAAAACAGGCCACCTATATATAAACAAGATATAACATTAATTAATAAATTAAATCTAACATTGTGCAAGCGGTTTGTAAATATGCCAATGAAACCTTTACACTATCTCTGGACCAGCTTTAATGTCAAACATTCAGAATTCATGGCAAATGTGTGACACATCTTAATGCTTTCTTGATGGAATCAAAGTAAACAAGCATTGAAAATGCAATAGATCTCGCCCTCGGTGTCACACATACTGTTGGCAGTGACAGACATGGTACATTATATCTAAAATGCAATTAATCTGTCTAAGATTACACTGTGAGTGAAGCTTTAAATAATGAGCAACTAGAGTGCTAACATTCTAAATTTATGGCAAATGTGTGACACATCTGACTGCTTTCTTGATAGAAGCAAAGTAAACAAGTATTGAAAATGCAATAGATTTGGTGTGATCTTAGGCACATGTGCACGATATTACATGTAATCTACCATCTCAGTCTGTGCAAGCACTATGTGTGTCTCTGGACTAATTATTTCTCTGTATCTACAGGCCAAAAGCAGGCCACCTATATATAAACAAGATATAACATTAATTAGTAAATCGTTTTTGACACAAAGCAAAGCACATGTAATGTAAATGAGCCTTTTGTTGTATACTAGTGTTTATATTGTTTACTTATTGTAATTGCTATGTAATATGTTTGTAGTGGTGTATAATATGTTATTTTTTGTTTTCCACAGATTATAATCATCTATACAAACAAACAAAAAGATGCCTTCTAAAAGAAGAACAGAACAAAATTATAAACGAAAATTAAGGTCTAAAGAAAAAGATATTCAAGAACCAACCAAAATAAAATCTTCAGAGAAAAAGAAAAATGCTCCTGGTAAGCAAAGTAAAAATTTTCTGAGGAAGTTATTGAAATGTCAAGCAAAAAAAAGTTGTTTACCTAAGAATAACTGAAACACCTGTAATTTCAAAAAAGACAGGATATCCTTCTAAAAATGTTAGATGTGTACAAGGAGACAATATCTTGCAAAGCAATAGAAGAAGTAAACAATTTTCTGACATTCGTAGACAAATGTTTTACAACAGAATAGTGACAAATTTATTAAAAAATATCAAAAGGTATAAAAAAAGTCCGCTTTTTATAAGAAAAAAAAATAGTTAAGATTGTGGATGAAGCATTTAAAGTGGAAAATGAATTGTTTTGTTTAGTAATGAATAGAATTCGTACACTAGATTAGATAATCAGTTTGTTCAAATCAAAATGTAAGTGGAGGAGAGTAATTAATCGAACTAATTTCTGTGATATTTTTTCTGGCGAGGGGAGGCATAGTTCAAGTTCTGAGCCATTTTTTAATGAAGAAAGTTACTTTCAAGATAATGATTTGGTGCATGCAGTTGACACCAGTGGTCGAGCATATGAGGTAAAGGACGGTTGTCCGGTTGAAAAAGAAGTGATTGTGCTTATAAATACAGAAGAGGTGTTAGCTGATTAAGTTTTAGGGAGATGTCCTAAGGCTCCAGTATATACATGGAATTGTAGTAGTATTTGTAGTGTCCGACAGGAATCAATTGATTTGTTTAGCAGTTTCTTACGGACATATACTAAGAAAAGTGTAAAACAAAAAATGAAAATTTTACAAGAGTTAGATCCTTGTAGAGTGAGAGAAAAAAAAGGTTTGCAAGGGCATTCACTGGCATGTCTGTCAATAAAAGTATGTCAGAGTGTTTTTCACCATTTTAGGATGTTAGCAGTGCATCATAATAAAGTGAGGAAATTAGTGAGAAGGTTGTACTATGCAAAAAGTCCAGCACTTAAACTAAAACAGTTAAACAGTGCTCTTTTGCATGGAACTGAATTAGATGTCAAAAACATTTGTGCTGAAATTGAGTTTTGTTACTTTGGTGAAAAAGAGGTTACTGCAGAAATTGATACAGTAATAGAAGGTAACGTAGAGGAGAATGTAGATATTTTAAGTACAGAAAAATTTGAAAATGAAATTATAAAGTTTAAAGTGAATTCAAGTGAAAGGCCTAATTTTTTTTGTGTTTGTTGTCGACGGAATCATTATAAGCATCAGACTAGATTAGTTGATTTATATGTAAAAAGCGAAAAGATAAATAATAATGAGTGGAAGGATTTTGCAACTTATTTGGTGGTTGAAAATTAATTTGATCTGGGCTCTGATCAACGTATTTGTACATATTGCTATAATAAATTAAATGAAAACAGAATGCCTGCTAGAGCTGTTCATAATAATATGGAGTTGGTAGACATTCCTTCTGAATTGATGGATTTAAATACTTATGAGTCTATTCTGATTCAATGTGTGCATCCTTTTCAGGCTATTGTTCGCATGGAGCCTAAGACAGGGAAATTGCCTCCTTCAGATTTACAGAGAGGATTAAAAGGAAGAGTTGTGTATTTGCCTCTAGATTTTAAGAAAAATATAGATACAATTGGTGTCGAAAAAGTAGAAGAGGAACCTCTGTTTATTCTAGTTAATGGTGTTCCGACAAAAAGTAAGAAAATCTGGCAAGAATTAGTGGATGTTAGGAAAGTCAGGAAGGCAACATTGTATTTGGTAAAAAATAATCAGTAATAAAGAAATGTGTATGTCGGAGATGAGGAAACAACTGCACAAGACGACACTGATGTCTCTGCTGGACAAATAGAAAAATTTGATGTCTCTAGAAGTGAAGAAATTTACGAACATTATAGTGTTCATCCATTGCATTCCAAAGAAATAATGGGGAATGCTATTGACTTGTTTCAGATGAAAAAAGCCGAAGGAAGTCCCATTAGTGTATGGGAAGAAAGTTTGGAAGCTCGTTGTTTTCCACAGTTAATCCCTACAGGTAAAGGTGGACGATATGATGACCGACCTGTTCAAATTCCTGCATCTGAATACCGGACTTCAAGATTATATGCAGAAGATCCAAGGTTTCGTCAATGCATTCCATATTTGTTCCATCTACTGTTTGAGAGTGACTTGTCTGGACTTTCCTATGCAGTAAATCATATACTGAAAAGTGGAGCACATCTACGAAATGTTTTGGCAAGGGATTTTATGGATAAAGTCAAACTGCAAGACAGTGTTTTGGAATCTCAGCTAATTAATCTCTTGGCATGTCAGCGTGGTACTAACGAGTATTGGTACCATTGACATGGGGAATTGAAATGTATGCTAAGAAACCTAGGAACTCTTACATGGTTCCTCACTCTTAGCTGTGCTGAGTATGCTTGGGAAGACTTACTTGAATTTCTACGAGAGGCAAATAAAAACATTGAAAATATTGAATACTAGACACCTGGAGAACTGTGCTCTTTGGATCCAGTTAATGTATGCAGGTATTTCAATCATAGGTTTGAAGCTATGATGTCTTTTATTACAAACAAAAAAAATCCTCCGCTTGGAGAGGTGTTGGATTTCTTTTTTCGAGAAAGGAGTATCAAGCAAGAGGTGCTCCTCATATACATATGCTGCTATGGATTAAAGATGCACCTAAATTTGGAACAGATTCAGATGAGAAAGTGATGAGTTTCATTGAGCAGTATTCTACATGTGCTGTTCTGAAAAATACAGAAGAAAACAATTTAAGACAGCAAGTTTTACGCTTTCAAAGTCATCGTTGTGGGAAATACTGTCGTCGAAAATACAAATCCAAGGACAAGTTCTACACCAAATGTCGTTTTGCATTTCCACGTCCAGTAACATCAAAAGGAAGAGTCAACAATTTTATGTCTTCTCTGCGACATACTGTGACAAGAAAATCACCCAAAAATACATACAACCTAAGAAGAAATGAGGAATCCAAATTCATAAATGACTACAACCCAGTCATTTTATCCATGTGGAATGCTAACATGGATATTCAATATGTGGATGACAACTCTATTGCTGTGGCTCGATATGTGACATCTTATATCACTAAATCAGAAAAGACCGAACTGAAAGAAATGTGGGAGGAAATTTCACATGAAAAGAGTCTAAGCAAGAAATTATACAGTTACAGTCTGAAGATGTTGTCGCATCGAGAAATTGGAGCGTATGAATGTTCTGATCGGTTGTCATCAGCATGTCTATATGCCAAGTCTAGAACAATCATTTGGGTGAGTCTAGGTCTTGCTGCAACACCAAACCGAGTTTTGAAATCTGTACAAGAAATAGAGTATTTGGCGGAGAAAGAACCAGACAGTACAGATATTCTGAAGACAAACATGTTGGATACATACTATCCAAATAGAAGTACTCACCTTGAGAATGCTTGTCTCTATGAAGTTCTGCAAACCTACCTTTTTAAAAAGAACATCACAGAAGACATCAATAAAGGTGTATATGCTGTAATTGGATGTGAAGGCTGTTTAGTAAAACAAAGAAAAGGCCATTTGATTAATCATCGAAAATTGAGTTGTGATTCTCCAGACAAAAGGGAATTTTATTACTTAGCTCTTTTACAACTCTTTAAGCCTTGGCGTAGAGAAGAGGAACTACTTGGAGATTTTCTTACTTATGAAGATTTGTTCAATGCAACCAAGGATACAATAGAATGTCCTGTTTTTTCAAATTATCTGCAAATGTTAAACGAGGAAATACAGCAAGAAGCTACAATTGCAGCAGAGATTGCTAGAGACAGTTCTCAAGACAGTCAGAGTTCTGCTTCATTGAGTCAGGATCCACTAGGAGGACCAATTATACAAAATGAAGCTGCCACTGCCATGGAGGAAGTTGAAAGAGCCATGGAACAAGCTCAGGAGGATAGAGTTGACTTAGAAGATTTGGAAAAAGAACTAACCGTTGAGCAGAGACAAATATATGACCAAGTCACACAACAAATTGAGCATGGTTTATCTCATGAGAAGAAAGAGTGCTCATGTACATCATTTGTACCTATTCGACTGTATGTGAGTGGAGAAGCAGGAACTTGAAAAAGTTTCCTGATTAAAACGATTGCAACATACTTGCAGAAAATAACAGAGTCATCGCTCTCTTGTGTTGTTACTGCTCCAACTGGGTTGGCAGCACACAACATTAAAGGGATTACTTTACACCGCTTATTGATGCTGCCAGTGGAGCATGATAACAAATTACAATACCACAATCTATCTGGAGAAGCTTGTTGTGAAGTTTCAAGGGTCGTAAAAAAAATGAAACTTCTTATCATTGATGAAGTAAGCATGGTATCAAATGTAATGCTTGCTTTTGTGCATTTAAGAATGCAAGAAACTCTTAAAACAGACTATGATGTGTTATTTAGAGGCAAACACATCATTGTTTTAGGAGATTTACTGCAACTAACTCCAGTGAAAGGACAGCCAGTGTTTAAAATGCTTACGCATGAAGATACCAGGAAGTGCTTCGGAAGCATTGGAAATGTTAACATATGGCTAAATTTCAAATATGCAGAACTACTTCAAAATATGCGACAGGCAAAGCATGAAGATTATAAAAATATTCTACAAGATGTAAGAATTGGAAAACTAACTGAGCATGGCAAAGAAGCTTTACATGGACGATTAATTTCTAATTTGTTTCCAAAGGAAAATATTGTGCCAGAGAATATTTTTAAGAAAATTTCTGAAAACAAATCCATCATATGCTTGATGCCAACTCTGCAAGAATGTTCAATCTTCAACACCAAAATGTTAAAGTTGGAAAATCAAGAGGTTGTGAAACTGGGAGCTATTGATAAAATAGAACATGAAGGAGCAACTATTATTTTGTCAGAAAAGTTGAAAACAAAATTGGATTCTTTAGAGAAGACAATATCTAAAACTGCTGGTATGGAAAAGACTCTGTATGCATCTTTAAATTGTCATATAATTTTACGACGTAATTTACATGTGGAAAGAGGTTTACTAAATGGAGCAATGGGTCATGTTGTGGATTTTGTGAATTACCGAAATAGAGATGGAATTGAAATTATAAAAATTAAATTTGATGGTATTGAAGAAGTACAACAAATCACTCGTTGTTCTGCTCGCTTTTTGCTAGTGAAAGATTTATATGTCCGCAGAAAACAGTTTCCTGTTTCTTTGGCATATGCAGTAACTATTCATAAATCTCAAGGTTTAAGTGTTGATAGTGCTTTGGTGAATATTGGAAATTCTGTGTTCAAGGAGGGCATGGCATATGTTGCTTTATCTCGAGTCAGAACTTTATCTGGATTGTATTTGATTGATTTTGATGAGACAAAGATTAATGCAGATCTAAATTGTGTAAAAGAATATAATAGGTTAAGAAGAGAGTATGCTCCAAATTTACCTCAATATCCTTTTTTTGAAAAGCGTGTGGTAGGCCGAAAAAGAAGAAATTAGAAAAATTGTAGTGAAGTTGTAGCAAAAAGAAAAAAAGTAGATCAAACAGTAATTGTAAGCAGAAAGGAAATGGATTCAGTTTAAGATGTTGTTGGATTTCAATTTGAAAATAGTTCTGGTCTCAACTGCTATGCTAATGTAGTGGTTAATGTTGTTTTTTTTTCTCCAAAATGTAAAAGAACAGATTGCTGAAAATCGTGATCAAACACTTTGTTGTTTAGTAAATTCTGTATTAGAGAAATGTAGCAGTGATAGAATGAAAATACAAAGTGTTTCTGAAATTCGATAAGTTTTAGACATATGTTCTGGTCTAAATCAATTTTCACCGAATATTCAGCAAGATTGTCAGGAATTTTTAATGTATATGCTTGTTGTTTTGCAAGATGAAGGAGTAGATGTAGAAAATCTTTTTGGCCTTTCTTATAAATGGCAACATGACTGTGACAATTGCTCCTTTTCAAGTAGTACTGCAGTAGACACTGAAAGATTTATATATTTGACTTTACCAGACTGCAAATCAGTGTCTTTTAATAATCTAGTTAGAGCAGCAAATCAAAACATGGTCTGTAGTCAATGTAAATCTGAAATGCTATCAACTTTATTTTTAATAAGATATGGACAGTATGTTATTTTAATGTTCCAACGATGTAGACCCGATGGAACTAAATTGACAACATTAATTAAAAATGTTGTGGCTTCTCAATTATCAATTTCATGAAGAACCTTTACAACTGCAGCAATTATTTACCATGATGGCCCTTCAACAACATCAGGACATTACACATGTTATTTAAAATGTGAAAAAGGTTGGAAGGTCTGTAATGATACTCAATTGACTTTCAAACAACGTTTGCCTTCTGACTTACTAAATTCTTACCTAGTGTTCTTACAACCGAAATTTTAGGGAAGGTAATTGGCCTATGAAGATTGCAGCAGTTAATATAACTTAGTTTGCTCTTCAAAATTACTTTCTGAATGAGACTGAAGGTAATAAAAAAACATGTAGTTCTCATAGAGATAGTATATGTTTATCATGTTGCATGTGCTGTGAGTATTATAGAATTTTTTTATAAAAAGTGAACTAGAGGTGGAAGTAAAAGTATTGTTTCATAATGCAAAAGATGTTGGAGCTTTTCTTTCAGAAAGTCGGGTAAATGAGACATTTACGAATACTCTGGACTAATTTCTATCGAAAAGGACTTTCCATATACTATTTGGCCTTGTGGAAAAGTGGATGGATCAAAAGTGAGTTTTGATATGGTTTTTAAAATTTTACATTATTTAAGAAATTAATCAATGGGTTTTTTAAACACAATCATTTTGATTGTGGGTTTTTTTGCCCGCTGTTATATGATGAGTACGGTTGAAGTCACTGTTTTAAGTGAAATTCAATATATTCTGAGAACAGCAAAAATAAACCATTTAACATGTTGTTGAAATTATTTTGTATTTTGTATTATTAAATATATATTATTATCCCATTCTCTTATGCTCACTTATCTATTTCCACCCTCTTTCACTTCTCTTATCTCACCCTCACTGGCCTTTTTTCACTCTTCCTCACCTCCCTTCCCTTATTCCATTTTCCTCACTTATTCTCATTAACCTCTCCTTCACTGCCCTTTACTTCTCTCCCATCCACCATTTTCCAGCTGTCAGTCACTCTACTTCACTCCCCTTCCCCTTGTTTCTTTTCTTTGTTCCCTCAATAATTCCCCTTCTCTCACTCATCTTATTACACTTCACTCACTCCTTTTCTCACTTCCTCTGTCCTCTCACATCCTCACTTCCTTTCCCTCACTGCCTGTCTCTTAGCTTCAGTCTCTGGATCCTCTCACTGTCTCAGTCCTTTTCCGTTATGCTTACTCCCTAAAACTGACCCACACTCCCTTCCTTACCTTTCTTTGTTCTCTTACTCAGTTCCTTTCTGTCACTCTTTCCTTCACTACCTGTATATTCTCACTCCTTCACTTCCTTTGTCTCAAGCTCACTTGCTTTTATCCTCTCTTTATTTTCCCTTTTTCATCAACCTCCCTGCCCTTCACTCACCCTCCGTTACTCTTGTTAATCTCCTACTTTGTCTCTTGTATTGTAAAATATATATTATAAATATTGTAACTTATTTTGTTTTGTCTTTCACAGATATAAATTTAAATGAAAATATAAAACTAAGTTGACATTACTTATAAGGTAAGTTTAATGTACAATATTTATTTTCTCTATACTGTTTTCCATAACGTCACTACTCTTCCTTGATATTCTCACACCTCTGTTCTCTTATTGCGCTTGCTTCACTTATTCTGAATCCCCACATTTACTCTCTTTTTTCACACTCTTCTCTTACTCTCACCTTCTTTCCGGCCTTCTCTTTTACTTTGTTTCCTCTCTCTTCTTTTACTTCTTTGTTTTATTTTTTCTCTTCTTTTACTCTCTTTACTGCAATTCACTTACCCCTTCTCTTTCTTCCTCTGTCCTCTTACTTCTATACTCCCCTTCCCTCAAACTCTTTCTGTTAGCATCATTCTCTTCATCCCCTTAGTCTCTCACTATATCTCAGCCATAGTGCCACACTCACCTTCTTTGAAACCTTCTCCTTTACTTTCCTTCCTTTCTCTTCCCTTCTTTCGCTCCTTCACTCTTTTCTCTTCCCCTACTCTCCTTAATCCACTTCACTAACTCCTCTTACTTCTCTATCCTGTTAGTTCTACATTTTCCTTCCCTCATTCTGTCTCTGTTAGCCTCATTCTCTCCGTCCCTTTAGTCTCTCACTCCTCTTCTATCACGCTCACTCCCTATAACTCAACCATTCTCCTATACTCACCTTCTTTCAAAGCTTCTCCTTTACTTTCCTTCCGGTCTCTTCTCTTCTCTCGCTCCTTCACTCTTTTCCCTTTCCTTACTACTTACTTACTTACTCCTTCCTTCCCTCTCTCTTCCCATCCTTTGCTCTTTCATTCTTTTGCTTTCTCTTACTCTTGTTACTCCACTTCAATAACTCCTTCTCTCAAATCCTCTGTCTTCTAATTTATTCATTCCACTTTTCTCACTCTTTCTCTATTACCCTCAAACAATTTCCAGCAATGCATCCTTTCACATGGGTGAACAGCATTTACAACAAAACTTTTACAACGCACTACCATTACGACGCAACTTTTACAACGCAACCCATTTCAACGCATTGCGCTGGGGGGCGCTCTAGGATAGGGACTAGGCTTAATGTACTATCCAACACCTTCCCTACTATCCACGGGGACTGGAGTTGGAATAGTAAATTAAACTATTCACTATCCAGCGCCCAAAAGCACTATGCGTTGTAATGGTATGCGTTGTAAAACTTGCGATGTAAAGGTAGGCGTTGTAAAAGTATGCGTTGTAACATCATACATCCTTTCACATGGCGCAAGTTCCATGTGAAAGTACCTGCATCAGTCTTACGCCTGCTGTGAGGCAGATGCAAGATTTTCACGCAATGGTGTCCTAAAAGTGACGCAGTGAAATCTCATAGATTTCACTGCGTCACTTCTACGACCCTTCCTTGCTTCAATACGCCCACTTTGCATACATTACATCTGATGCATGTATAATGTGGCGCAGGGGTTTACAAAGTGACGTATCTAACTAGATGTGTCACTTTGTAAATATGACTCAACAAGGTACAATTTTTACACCACTGGTGCGTCACCAAAAATTATGCACTGGCGGCGTAAAAGTGACACATGGCCTCATAAATGAGGCCCTGAAGCGCACCACAGACAAAAACAGTGTAAAAAATTATAGTAAAAAAATAATTTCAAGCAATGCATCCTTGCACATGGGGTAAGCCCCATATGAAAGGGCCTGCGTCAGTCTTAGGCCTGTTGTGAGGCAGGCGCAAGATTTTGACACAACGCCGTCCTGAAAGTGACGCAGTGAAATCTCTTAGATGTTACTGCGTCACTTGTACGACCCTTCTTTGCGTCAATACGCCCCCTTTGCATATATTATACCTGGTGCAGGTATAATGTGGCGCAGGGGTTTACAAAGTGACGAATCTACCTAGATGCGTCACTTTGTAAATATGACTCAACAAGGTTTATTTTTTACAGCACTGGTGCGTCACAAAAAGTGACGCACCGGCGGCATAAAAGTGACGCATATCCTCATAAATGAGGTCCTGAAGTGCACCATAGGGACAAACAGGCCTTCTCCTTTATTTTTTTTATTTTCTCTTGTTTTACTTTATTGTTTTATATATTTCCTTTATTTTATTCTCCTGACTCCACTCCACTTCACTTACTACTTCTCTTTCTTTCTCTGTCTTCTTAGTTCTACACTCCCCTTCCCTTAATGTCTTTCTGTTAGCCTAATTCTCTCCATCCCCTTAGTCTCTCTCTTTTCTTCTGTCACGCTCACTGCCTATAACTCAGCTATACTCCCACACTCACCTTCTGTCAGACCTTCTCCTTTAGTTTGCTTCCTCTCCCTTTTCTTCTTTTGCTCCTTCACTCTTTTCTCGTCCCTTACTTTCTTATTCCACTGTACTAACTCCTTCTCTTACTTCTTCTGTCCTCTTATTTGTACACTCCCCTTCCCTCATACTCTCTCTGTTAGCCTCATTCTCTCTGTCCTCTTAGTCTCTCACTCCTTTTCTATCACACTCACTCCCTATAACTCGGCCATACTCCTACACTCACCTTCTTTCAGACCTTCTCTTTTACTTTCCTTCCTCTCTTTTCTCATCCTTCACTCCTTCAATCTTTTCCCTTCCCTTACCGTAACAAAGTAGGGCATCACAATTTTTGCATTTGATGGAGGCCTCATTAAAAACAGGCTGAATATTTGTGATCAGCTGCTCTGGTCGCCCCCTCACCGATGCAGTTGTTACTCCAGTTAAAGTAGAGGCACCATCTCTTTGAGCCTCTCGTGCCAGAGCCCTGACACTCTTCCGGGCATAGTTCTGCGGGTGCCTCCTCTCAATGTGGCGAATCATAGTTGGATTACCAAAATTGTACTTCATTCTGGGGTCTCCTCTGCAAAATATAGTACGACAGATATTGCATTCCACTTTTGGAGCATTACATTTCACTGTCTTCTGAAAATACAAAAAATGGCGGCGATAGTGTACATTAGAGAGAGACAGTGAGAGAAAGAAGGCATGAGATGAAGAAGAGATGTGAAATGCACATTGGAGAAAATATAGTGGGAGAAGAGAAGTAACGGTGAGTAAACTTACTATGTAATACAGAAAAGTTGCACTCTATACTATAAGTCTCACTTTATACCACAATCATTTCACTACTATCTCATAAATTTCAAGTAGAATAATAGAAAAATGTCTCAAACAATTTATAATTTATAAATATAAATGTATTCTTCAGAATTTTCATAATTTAGAAGTAGTTCTAACATTATCTGATCAGGAATCTCCTCATCAGAACTCTTCATAAATGACTCTTGGAACTCAACATAGTCCAAACATTCCATTAATTCAGCATCCAAAGTCTCATCATTAAAATCCTCCTTTCCATCTTCTCTTAAAAGAAGGTCTTCTTCATGGATAGTGTTATGAACAGGATCATTTAAGACCTCAATCAAACTCGCCTCAACAAAGGTCGCAGAGATTTCAAAATTAATATTAGCGGTGTCCTCATTGAGATCCATATTCTTTTCAAATTTCTTGCTGTAAATTCCAGAAAACAAATCACTTTAATTTATTGTTTTTAGTAATAGATAATATTAAACTAGCTTTATCAAGTATTAAATTCCCCTTACAAATTAACAACTCACCTTTTAGAAAGCAGTAGAAGAGTTAATACTGTGTAAATTTCACACCAGAAATAGAACACCAAACATTCCTCACAAATGTACCTCAAAGAGTACTATCACAAAATGGCTGTGTTTCCCTCTCATTAGAAAACCATTTCATTAGTAAAAAACCAATGAAACTTCATCGCACACAAATTGAAAACCATTGAAACATTTTAATTGGTTGTAAATTGCAAAAGCTAATTGGCTCTTGGGTGTCTGTAAACATTCTAAATGGTCTGCATAGTCCACCATCTTGTGACTCTGAAGAGCAGAGACAGAAGAGGTGAAAAATAAATGGGGAAATAATTAAAAAGGGGCAGAATAGACACCCCCTGACCCCTAGGTTTTCTGAGGGGGGCCTAGAAGGACCCTGAAGGGCAAAAAACCTTTTTTTTTTTTAATTTTCGCGGGGTAAGCGCTGGGTGCGCTCCCTGGTGCGCTCTCCGGTACGCGCACCCTGAGCGCACCACAGGGAAAAACAGTGTAAAAATTTTGACTAAAAAAAATAATGTAGAGTGTTTAGAGGAAAGTGATGCAATGCTGGAATGTGTCACAAAAATGATGCAACTCCAGCAATGCATCCTTTCACATGGGGCCAGTACCATGTGAAAGGGCCTGCGTTAGTGTTACGCCTGCTGTGAGGCAGGCGCAAGATTTGGACGCAACAACGTCATAAAAGTGACGCCGTGATATCTCTTAGATGTCACTGCGTCACTTCTACGACCCTTCCTTATGTCAATACGCCCCCTTTGCATACATTACAGCTGGCGCAGGTATAATGTGGCGCAGGGGTTTACAAAGTGACGCATCTACCTAGATGCGTCACTTTGTAAATATGACTCAACAAGGTGTATTTTTTACAGCACTGGTGCGTCACAAAAAGTGACGCATCGGTAGTGTAAAAGTGACGCATGGCCTCATAAATGAGGCCTTTAGTCTTCTACTCATGCGTCATATTTAATTTATGACGCATTATGTCACAAGGAGTTACAGATACGTCAGTATTTCTGACGTATCGATAAGCGCAAAAGTGATGCATTGCTGGAGTGTGTTACGAAAGAAACGCAACTCCAGCAATGCATCTTTTCACATGGGGCCAGCCCCATGTGAAAGGGCCTGCGTCAGTCTTACGCCTGCTGTAAGGCATGTGCAAAATTTTGACGCAACGGCGTCCTGAAAGTGACGCAGTGAAATCTCATAGAATACACTGCGTCACCTCTATGACCCTCTCTTGCGTCAATACG
This sequence comes from Lissotriton helveticus, assembly GCF_964261635.1. NCBI lineage: Eukaryota > Metazoa > Chordata > Amphibia > Caudata > Salamandridae > Lissotriton > Lissotriton helveticus. Next base: position 2,074,769,929 of record NC_136061.1, read on the forward strand.
CCCCCTTTGCATATATTACACCTGACGCAGGTATAATGTGGTGCAAAGGTTTACAAAGTGACGCATCTATGTAGATGTATAACTTTGTAAATATGACTCAACAAGGCGCAATTTTTACACCACTGGTGCGTCACAAAAAGTGACGCACCGGTGGCGTAAAAGTGACGCATGGCCTCATAAATGAGGCCTTCAGTCTTCTACTCATGCATCATATTTAATGTATGACGCATTATGTCGCAAGGAGTTACAGACGTATCTGTAACAGTAACAGTATTTCTGACGTATCTGTAAGCACAAAAGTGATGCATTGCTTGAGTGTGTTACAAATGTGACGCAACCCCAGCAATGCATCCTTTCACATGGGGCCAGGCCCATGTTAAAGGGCCTGCGTCAGTGTTACGCCTGCTGTGAGGCGCAAAAATGAGGCCTTCAGTCTTCTACTCTTATTTTTTCTTTCACTTTCTCTGTTTCTCCGCTGCCTTACTTACCTGTTCTCACACTCACTTGTCTTTATCCAGTCTGTATCTCCACTCTTTCCAAAACATCACTGCTCTTTTCTTACCCTTCCACACCCCCGTTCCTTTACTACATTTTTTTCGCGTATCCAGATTCCCCATGTTCACTCTCCTTCTCCTCACTCTCCTTCCCCACACTCACCTTCTTTCAGTCCCCCTACTTCACTTCCCTTCTCCTCTCGTCCCTTTCTTTGCTTTCTCACTAATTTTCCTTTTCCTCTCTCAATGCACTCCACTTCACTTACTCTTTTTCATTTTTTTAAGAATACAGTTCTTTGATGAGAATTGGAGGTAGCTCTGAAAAGAACTTTTTTTTAAATTATTTTTTCCTTTTTTTTAACAAAAACAAAAACAGGGAATGGGAAACGGCTCAACAGGAGCAAAAATAAAATAAAAAAATTAGGGTTGGGAACGGCAGCGATGGTTATCCAATGCTCGAACCATGAGCTGAACACTTTGTTCCCCACAGCAAAGTAGCTGATCACAATATCTGCATTTAAGTACGCCTCTATAAAAAGCAGGCTGAATGTTAGGAATCAGCTCTTGTGATCGCCCCCTCCCTGATGTAGTTTCTCCTCCGGTTGAAGTAGAGGCCCCATCACTGGGAGCCTCTCGTGCCAGAGCCCTGACACTCTCCCGGGCAAAGTTCTAGGGGTGCCTCCTCTCGACATATCGAATCATAGTGGAGTTTCCAAATGAATATTTCTTGGTGGGGTCACCCCGTGACAGGACAGTGTGACAAATCCTGCACTCCACCTTTGGAGCATTTACTTTTTTCTGATCATTTGGAATGGAAAAAAAACTTCCATATGAAGTGTTCTTTTATCTTCGGCTGAGGAACCTCTTCATCAAGAAATCCCTCTGTGTCATCTTCACTGCTGGATGCTCTGGCAGCCATGGTAATCCAAGATAGCAATCCAACAAAGATCCGAGAACAAAAAGAGAGGTCTTGCAGTCACAAAAGTGAAAGAAGAAGTGAAGGAAATGGGTGGGGATTTCATTCTTTGTAAAAAAAACTGTTAGCAACCAATGAAAAGAGTTATTTTAAGGTCACATGACTTGACGCGCTTACGCTACGCACACCGGAGCGCTTCCGGGGGCGCTTACGCGGCGCGAACGTAGGCGCTTCCGGGGGCGCTTACGCGGCGTGAACGCAGGCGCTTCCGGGGGCGCTTACGCGGCGCGCCTGAGTGACGTTTTGATAGCTTTACGGAAATGCAAAACGAAATTTTCATTTCGTAAATCAAAATTACTGCTTTTATAAATATGGTACTAAATGTCTTCCATTATTATTTACTTTTCATGCATATTTTTTTTACGAACGCAGAAATAGCGCTCTCGGTGCGCTCTCGGGAGAGCTTACCGGTGCGCGCACCCCGAGCGCACCAGGAAAAAATTTTACAAAAAAATATTTACATTTAACAAATGATTTTTTTTTTTTAGATATAAATAATTGTTGTAAAAATCAGCTAACAAAAAAAAAAATAATCGTAGGTTACAAAGTCAAATGAATTAGCTTTAAAAAAAACTATGAAATTCACTGAAAAAACCATAGGTTTCACAAACGTAGTTAGGAATTAGCTTTTAAAAAACCTTTGAAATTCACTGAAAAAACCATAGGTTTCACAATCGTTATAGTTAGGAATTAGCATTTCAAAAACCTTTGAAATTCACTGAAAAAACCATAGGTTTCACACTCGTTATAGTTAGGAATTAGCATTTAAAAAAACTTTCAAATTCACTGAAAACACCATAGGTTTCAAACCAGTTATAGTTAGCTGAACATTTTACTCATACAAAACCTTTGAAATTCCCACGTTATAGTTAGTTGGACTCACTATAACTCGCGCGACCGCAATCCACTGCTGATGATGTCACATATTACATCATTCATGACATGGTCAGTGACATCACTGATGACATCACTGATGACATCTCAAATGACATCACTGATGACATCACTGATGACATCATCCATGTGATAATACGATGCACCTCCTCACACTCTAATCTAACCTTTGATACACCCAGTGTTAAATACAAATTACCATTTTTGAAATTATTGACACAACAATACCCGTAACTACATACGCACTCACTGATTCCTAGGTCTACACACACATCTACTCGTTCACACATACAATCACTCATACATACAGTCACTCATCAATAGAACACTATCATATCCACTCATACACCTATACAGACACTTACATGCTGACACTCATCCACAAAGTTACTCAAACACCTAGTCAGTTATGTAAAGAATCAATCACACTCCCATTTCCTCAACTACAAAGTTATACACACTAAACCTTACTTATTCAAACTTATACTAACACATACTTACTCTCTTTTACATTCACTGATACAAGTACACATTGATCCATACAGTCACTTACGCAAACACAGACTCTGATGTTTAGTCATTTATATATGCCAACTCTCACATGCACTGTATTTACTTGGACATGGAGCACTGAGATAGCCATTCACCCACCAACACACCCATGCAGACAGTCTACCACCCATACAGCTCTTTCCACATGCACTCTTGAACCCATATACCAAGTGAATCAACTGCTCACACATATATGCAGAGAGTCACACACCTCCCAGCCACCCACATACACACTCACCCTCACATACAAATACTTGGGCAACCAATCAATAACCCATGTAGCTATTTATATAGCTACTGATCAACACATGCAGCAGCTTACACAACAACAAACATACTGATGCACACAATCAAACAGTTTAGTCACTAACTAATGCATTCAGTAAGACACATTTAATCACTCACTCATACAGTCAGTCACACACCTACTAAATCCTTTATCCAGCCACTCATACATACACTCATTATTCAATATGTTAAACACATTTTAACTTTAAAGGAACCCACATTCACCCACATTCACTGGATGATGTCATCAGTGATATAATCAGTGATGTCATTTGAGATGTCATCAGTGATGTCATCAGTGATGTCCCTGACCATGTCATGAATGATGTAATATGTGACATCATCAGCAGTTGATTGCGGTCGCGCGAGTTATAGTGAGTCCAACTAACTATAACGTGGGAATGTTCAGCTAACTATAACTGGTGTGAAACCTATGGTTTTTTCAGTGAATTTGATTGATTTATTAGGGTGTCTGCCCTCTAGTGGTCGCCTCGCAGGGCTGATTCTCCCCCAAAGTCTGCTGGTACTCGCAGTCCGTTGTTGTCCATGCAGAGTAGTCCGTGCTATGTTTGTCGTACTGCAAGCAATTTGTCACGAAATCCCCGCATGCCGCTTTTCAGGCTGCAGGATTTGTCAACCGGCGCCAAAGTTATTCCAAATAGAATTTTGCGGATTTCCTATGGAAAATAGGTCCTAACTAAAACTACCTACTGGCGACTGCCAGTAGGTAAAATATATATATATATATATACCCGGTATTGCCAAGACTGTGCATGCTGGGAATGGTGGTTCTCGGGACTTCAATTGAACTGCCCAGGTGTGTCGACTACATAAGGGGGAGGAGTATGCAGTTGCAGACGAACATTTCTAACAGGATTGAGCATCATTTGGGAAGAACTGCAGTGCAGGGTACTGAGGAAGGCTATTACCGCCGAAATGCATCTACTGCCACTGCCAGCAACTCATTAAAACCTGCTGTTCCCTTGACACCCCCTCTGGTCTCTTATTTCTTCATTGAAATTTTCCTTCATATATTCTACGCCTGCCAGAGACGTAGCAAAGAAGACCCTGCCCACAAGAGTCCCGATTTAATTCTGGCAATTTCGCTGTCCCAGCGCTACACACAATTGAGGAATCAATAAAATCGGAGACCGCCCGGATTCTCGGATGGAAACAGGAAGACGGGGGTATTTCACCTCCATTGAGCGTCACGCCTCGCATTTGGCAGCTCCTACCTGGATTGACTCTGGTGAGAAACGGCGGGCAGTATTGGAGGCGGCCCAGGGGCACGCTCGTGATCTTTGAGGAGCTGCAATTGGGTTGTTTCCACTCACCTGGAGTCTGCACAGACCTACGGTCTTGGACTTGCTCGCCCATGCCACCGACCCGGTATTGCCATGACTGTGCATGCTGGGAATGGTAGTTCTCGGGACTTCAATTGAACTGCCCAGGTGTGTCGACTACATAAGGGGGAGGAGTATGCAGTTGCAGACGAACATTTCTAACAGGATTGAGCATCATTTGGGAAGAACTGCAGTGCAGGGTACTGAGGAAGGCTATTACCGCCGAAATGCATCTACCGCCACTGCCAGCAACTCATTAAAACCTGCTGTTCCCTTGACACCCCCTCTGGTCTCTTATTTCTTCATTGAAATTTTCCTTCATATATATGTATATATATATATATATATACATATATCCATCAAACAGAGTTTGCCCATGAAGGAGAGCCACAACAGGAAGTTAAGTATTTCGTTTTTAATCACGGAGGAACAGCACATTGAAATGAAATCTTCTGTCACTTTTAAATGCCTGCCTGACGCGTTTCATGCTCCTTAGCATCTCTTCAGAGGCAGTTCTGGCAAGACAGCGTGATGCAAAGGCAGTACTTGTAATTTAATTCAGACCACCTGTCCTTGTGGGCGGAGGCTCGCACTGAGCCTGCTGGTCTATGTAGTGCCATGGTGAAAAACAGTACAGCACAGTTCAAGTTCGGGCATTTATATAGCGCACTACTCACCCAGAGGGTCTCAAGGCGCTAACAGTGAGTTTGGAACTCTTTCATACCCACTGGGGTTTGAAAGGCATAACATTGAGAGCGTGCAGCAACTCACTGAAGTTTTATTTCTTGGCACTACATAGACCAGCAGGCTCAGTGCGAGCCTCCGCCCACAAGGACAGGTGGTCTGAACTGCCTCTGAAGAAATGCTAAGGAGCATGAAACGCGTCAGGCAGGCATTTAAAAGTGACCCCCACCCACATTCACATACCCCATACACCTACATACACCTATACACCTCACCCCCCCAGACACATACACACACACACCTCACAGACACACCCCACCATCCCCCACACACCCCCCCCCCCACACACATGGGGAAAACTCAGTGAAACAGTAAAATGATAATTTAAAGTGCTTAGAGGTAGGGAAGCTCTGAATAGAGTTGTTGTGTTGTGTGGGTGATTTAAGTACCAACATGTAGGTACCAATGCAGAGTTTTAAATTCAAAGTAGACTGTGTCCTCTGTAGATAATTTGCATAGAAGTTATTGTGGTTTATGGAATCCATACCATACCAGAACATGGAGGCAGGAGATGAAAAAGAGATGTCAAATACACATTGGAGATAATAAAGTGGGAGAAAGGAAGTAACTATGAGCAAAATTACTATGTAACACAAAAAAGTTGCACAGTATACTATAAGTCTGAATTAACATTATAATCAATTTGGTACTAGTTTATGAATTACATATAAAAATGAATAATGTCTTGAACAATTTTTGGTTATTAAATATAAATGTATTTTTCTGATTGTTTTTCCAAATTTAACAGAACTTCTAACAACACATTGTCGGAAATGTCCTCATTTTCAATCAGCGAATCTACTGCTTCTACACATTGAACTAATTCATAGTCCTGTGATTCATCCATGAAATCTAATGACTCCCCTCGCCACCTCACTCAGTTTTTGTCTTAGTGTGTCTACCTTATAACTTCCTCAGTCCATTTCCCTCAATCGTTGTATATTATCCTGTCTCCCTTCATCCTTTTACTCTGTGACTGTTCTTCACTTACTCTCAGTTATCTTCTATTCCTCATTCTTCTAAATGCATCCTTAATTAGACTGTTTTCTGTCTCAGTCATTATCTTTTTACTTACTTCTGTTTCCTGATTTAGTTTTGCTAACTCACATTGTTTTAGTATCTTTCTTACCTTCAGTTCATTTCTCTGTTCTCTCTCTTTTTGTCAGTGAATCTATATGCCTTACTCTTTATAATTTCCTCTTCTTCTATTTCTTTTTCTCTCTTTTTGTCCTTCTACCTTAGTTTATTTCCCTTTCTGTGTTCTTCACTCTAACTTTATTTCTAAATAGAGCGTTATGATTTATTTTACTAATTATAACTTATTTTTTCTTCTCTCTTTCACAGATACAAAGTGTAGTTAAAAAAATTAATTAAAGTTATATTTATTAAATGGAAGTGTGACTAAAAAAATTTAGTTTGTCATGACCCTTTGCTTTAAGCTCACTAATATTTTCTCAACCAACCTCACTCCTGTGTCTTTACTCTGCTTCCCTCACTTATTCTTATTCTACATGTTTACTCCCCTTTCCCTATTTCCCCTCTCATATTCAACTTCTTTCAATCCCTATTCTTTACTTCACTTACCCTCTGTTCCCTTCTTTTGCTTCTTCACTCATTCACTCATTCTCTTTTTCTTAATTATTTACCTTACTCCTACACATACACCTCATCCCCCTCCCAACACATACACACACCTGTAACATACACCCCACACACACACAAAAAATCCTCCCACACACACGCCTCAAACACACACACACATTCCATACACACACATACATCGAACACATATACACCCCACACTCATACACTTCTCACACATATTTAACATACCCTCACCTCCACCCACACCGAAACACTCCACACAACCACACCCACAGACACACCTTACACACCCACACCCCGACCTACACCCACTGACTCCCTATAAGTCACACACACTGCATTACTTATCTTTTTTTGCTGTTTTACTCAAGCCCATTCAGGTACTGTTTCCTTTACTCTCTTTGACCTCTCTCTTTGTCACTCCCCATGTGTTATCCTAATTCAATTTTTCTCCCTCTTTCACCCCTCTTTACTCATACTACCTGGTCTTTTCTCACTTTCCCTCATCGTTCTTCATTTAACGTGGTTCCGCCACTACACTTCATTCTCCATTTTTTACTGTTCTTTCTTTTTCTTTTAACAGCCAATCACAGTCTCACACTATCTCTACTTTAGTGTTCTTCCTCTCTGTTCCTTTCTTTCGCTCCTTTAGTCATTTTACTTTTCTCACTTTCATCCAATTACACCTTCTGTATTTTTTACTATCTAATAAACAATCCCTCTGTGGTCATCTTTTTCTCTTAACATAACTCTCTTTGTGTCCTTTCCTCATGCTAACTGCTTCATTAAATTTTTGTTTTCTTTTTTTGGGGAGGCGTGCCCCGGTACGCGTACCCTAAGGACAAAAAATTGACAGAGATCCTTTAAAAATATAGGTTTCATTTTATAAATGTGAGGTAGTTCTGAAAAGAACTTTTTTTTTATGGTTTTTGTTGTTTTATATTTTTTTATTATTTTACTGAACATTTTTTTTGTTGTATTTTTGAACAATTTTATATTTTTTTGTGTTTTTTAAGGGAACAAACAAAAAACAGGGAAGTGGAAATGGCTCAACAGGAGCAAAAAAAAGAAAAGAATTAGTGCTTCCTTTTCTTGTTGCATTGGTGGTTGTCCACAGCATAATTTATTAAGGTGACACTAAGTTCACCATAACATAATGTTTTGCCACAGAAAATGCAAACATGTTTTATGGTGCCAAATTTTGGTTGTATATTTGGCACCATTTGGCGTGCTTCAGGACCAGAATGTGAGTTTTCAGTAGAGGAGGTGCTGGCCACAGGGGGTAGGTTGTTCTGAAGTTCCTGTAGTTCAGCGTGGGCTAAGTTATTTGGATGAAACCTCTTCATGTGGCGGATCATGGTAAAATTACCAAATTAATATTTCTTTAGGGGATTGCCCCTGGAGAGGACTGAGCCACAAATTAGACAGGTGACTTTGGGGGCGTTCACCTTTTTTTGGCCTTCAGGGATGGAAAAGAATTGCCAAACATAGTGCACTTTAACGTGCCTTTGCCTTGGTTGTTCAGGCAGGAAGTGCCTTGATTGTTGCTCCTCCTCCTCTTCTTCCTCTTCTTCTTCTTCTCCTCCAAGGAACTGTGGTGGTGGACCTTCTTTTCTTGGTGGTGGTGGTGGTGGTGCAGCTACAAGTGATGCCATTGCAGTGATCAAAAATAGCTCTTGCTCTCTCAATAAAGAAAGTTAGAATGAGGAAAAAAGGAGGGGGCTTTCATCATTTGGAGAAAAAAAATAATGAGAACCAATGAAAAGTGTTATTTTCAGGTCACATGACCTGACACATGACCCGGTGCGCTTACGTTACGCGCTACGGCGCGCTTACGCTACGCGCACCGGGCCGCGCCGCGGAGCGCTTTCGGGTGCGTTTACGAAGCGCGTCATAAGACACATTGCGCGGCAACGCGATACGTCACGCTTACGCGACGCGTCACGATGTGGTTTTTTCGATCGCGGCAATAGCGCTAACGGGACGCTCCCCAGTACGTGCCCCAGGGCGCGCCGTAACATTGCGCTTACCCGTGCGTTCACCGGTACGCGCCCCGGGAGCGCCCAGGGCAAAAAAGATTTTTTTTTTTTTAAATAAAAAAAAATTACATAATTATACAATATAAAATTCGTTATAAAAAATATTACTTTTCATACCTATAGAGATTTGCTATTAAAAAACCATTGAAATTCACTGAAAAAACCATAGGTTTCACACCAGTTATAGTTAGGAATTAGCATTTAAAAAACCTATTAAATTCACTGAAAAAACCATAGGTTTTACACCAGTTATAGTTAGCTGGAAATTTTACTCGCATAAAACCATTGAAATTCCCACGTTATAGTTAGGTGGATTCACTATAACTTGCGCGTGCAATGCACTGCTGATGACGTCACATATTACATCACTCATGACATGGTCAGTGACATCACTCATGACATGACTGATGACACCATCCAGTGAATGTGTCTATTTTTTTAAAATAATTATGTATTATATATGTATATGTAAAAGTTGATGGAAGAATAAATGCACCGGGGCCCGCTTACAGATATATAAATTTTTTTGAACCTAAATTACTCAAAATCCTCTGGAGCACATATCTTGAGACATAGCAAAGGCACATCGGGCTACCAGTCCCTACAATTTTGCCAAGTTTGGTGAAAATCCATTCAGCCGTTCGAGCTAAAAGTGCGACAGACCGCCCTATGGAAATTAACATGGGGAAAACACGTTTTGGGACCCCCCTTTTATCTCGGCCCCCGCTTGTCGAATCCCCCCCCCCAAACTTTCAGGGAAGGAGTGGAGAGCCGCGAGGCAAAGTTGCTGAAAAATTCAGGCAGTTTCCTCAACCGGCGCCAAAGTTATTCCCAATAGAATGTTGCGATTTCCCTATGGAAATCAATCCTAACTATAACTACCTACTGGCGACCGCCAGTAGGTAATATATATATATATATATATATTTATATATATATATATTTTCTCTTTTTCCCAACACTAATTTCACCACAAGGATTATTTCTCTGCACAATTTATGAATGCTATGGTGTAACACGATCGGCAGCCTTTCCTACAATGTTCACACACAATGGACGCCATTGCTCTTGCCACATATTTACCATGGCACATGGTTGTAAACTTCATAGACATATGAATATACTTGTGCACTTGTTAAATTCAGTCTTTTTTCTCCTTTTTTCTATTTTCCCTTTTAAAAATCTTTTTACATTACACACTTTGCTTCTGTAAAATGTTATTTCTTATTTACCCGTTCTGTGAGACAGTGAGAAAAACACCTTTATAAAGTGCAGGTGCTATCAAACATCATAGTTCGCAATATTTATGTATAGTGATCCCCTAAGTGCATATATGCTTTAAAGTGCTAGTGCTGTGCAAATTGTTGTATGACCATTCTAATGGTAAAATGTGATCATAATGCAACGTAAAATAAGTGGCTGAGTCGACTAACTTATTTGGGCATGATGATTTTTATAATAGAGAATAAGAAATGCAAATGCAAAATAAAGTATGAAGTAAGCATTGTTATGGAATAGAAATCAATAGGGTAGGAAAAATTATCATGCAAAGAAAACATTTTTCTATGGTATCTTCCCTCACAAAACATCGCATCTCACCCACATGTTACTTTCATTATGTATATAGATAGGGTGTGGCTTACTAATAAATTCAGCATAGAGTTGACACATACACATCCCCAGTGGTTGGATTAACGCCAATTATACCGATGTGTGGAGAGATATCCCTAGTGGATATATTATATACCTCCACAGACCTCGAAGGTTGACCTTACTCCATGTGGTATGTCCCTCTGAAATTTCTATTTCTTTTAAACTATATGTGTTAAAGACCATGAATCACATTCTGATCTTTTATGTCTGTTCCATTTCATGCTGTTATACATATCATCTGTTCCATATAATTTCTTCTCTTCCCTTTTACTAAAATTCCTTTTAAAGTGCATAGTGAATGTCATAAAAATGTGTTTCTCCACATCTAATGCTAAAATGTATACATCACAATATTGTTAGGTGCATCTATCTACATCTGGTCCATTCAAGAGAGGGTTAATTTATTGAATATATACAAATAAATCTTCATCAGATTTCAAACCATGCAGTGTTTTTATATTCAGCAAAATAATATGTACTTAGGGGCATATTTTCAAGCCCCTATCACCACGAGAACGTCACTTTTTTCAATGTTCCTGTGGTGATAGGGGCTTTGCCCTATTTACAAGGCAGTGTTAAATCACTTAGCATGGCTAAATGCTGCCTTGTAAATAAGGCACCTTTTCATGGTATGCTTAGCATTATAGGAGAGGGCAATGGGTGTTGCGGTGGGCGTTCCTCCACAGCACCCATTGATTCTGACACTGCCTCCCATTTACAAGGGAGGAAAAGATAGGAGGCAGTGCCAGAATTAAGACAAGGGAAAACCTGGTCTTAACCCGGGAAAGAAAGGAGAAATGTTTCATTACTCCTCATTTTTGCTGTTTTCATATGTGTGCTGCATTGTGCAGCACACATAAAAACAGCAAAAGGCCAACGATTGTTTACGTACTGAAAGGTCCCCCTTCCTGCACAAAAACACTATTTTTTTTAAAATGACGTTTTGCAACGTATAGAGGTTACAAACGGAATTTTAATACTGTTTATGTACAAGAAGATGGACCTACCTGTACATAAACAATCTTCCCTTGCATGCAGACACCCTTGCACTATGGTGCAGGGGGGTCTGCATTGGGGCTAATCTGCGAAACTTAGCGTTAGCACAAGGGGAACTCTGGGCTGCACCATATTCTTGTAAATATGGTGCAACCCTGCATTTCAGAAGTGGAGGAGCGTGTCGTTAAGCCAAGGAGGCTAACGACACGCTCCCCCACTTTCCTTGTACATATGGCCCTTAGACTCTAAATTGCCTAATGGAATTCTTGGTATCCATCTCTTCTATTTTTAGAGACAGAGACAATGACATAATAGGCCAATTCATTCAAGTTGCCATTATGCCAAGAAGCCCTCCTGTTACTCCTGTAAGTCCTACGCAGCAGAATTCCTGAGCGCTGGCCAGAGGCCCAGCCCCCTTTCTCCACCGCTCTGCAAACACGATTAAATTAGTAGTAATGCTATGCTTCTTTCTGCGCCTCTCTTGCATCTATCTGCATTTCTGTTGCTTTTTTCTGCACCTTTCTTTCTTTTTCTGCACTTTATTTTGCCTCGTTCTGCTGATCTCTTCCACTTTCTGCACCTCTCTGGCCTCTTGATGCACCTCTGCTGCCTCTCTCTGTACCTCACTTGCTTCTTTTGGCACCCCTCTTGCCTCTTTCAGCACCCTCTTCCCTCTTTCTGTACCTCTCTTGCCTCTTTCTGCACCCCTCTTCCCTCTTTCTGTACCTTTCCTGCCTGTTTTCTGCACCTCTCTTGCCTCTTTCTGTAACTCTGTTGCTTCTTTCTGCACTTCTCTCACCTCTTTCTGCACCCTTTGTGCCTCTTTCAGCACCTCTGTTGCTTCTTTCTGCCTTTCTCTTCCTTCATTCTGCACCCCTTATACCTCTTTCTGTAACCCTCTTGCCTCTTTGGGCACATCTCCTACCTATTTTTGCACCCCTCTTACCTCTTTTCGCACCTCTGTTGGTTCTTTCTGCACTGCTCTTGCTTCTTTCTGCACCTCTGTTGCAAATTTCTGCATTCAAGTTCAAGTTCAAGTTCGAGCATTTGTATAGCGCACTACTCACCCAGAGGGTCTCAAGGCGCTAGGGGAAAGGGTTTATTATTTGTCGAATAGCCAGGTTTTAAGTTCTTTTCTGAAGGAGATGTGGTTCTGAGTAAGGCGGAGGTGAGTGGGGAGTGAGTTCCAGGTCTTGGCAGCCAGGAAGGAGAAGGATCTGCCACCCATGGTGGATTTTCCGATGCGCGGGACTGCGGCGAGGGCTTGATTGGACGATCTCAGTTGGCGGGTGGGTTTGTAGAAGGACAGGCGGGTGTTGAGGCATTCGGGTCCTAGATTGTAGAGGGCCTTGTGTGCGTGGGTGAGAAGGCGGAAAGTAATTCTTTTGTTGACGGGAAGCCAGTGGAGGTCTTTTAGGTGTCCGGTGATGTGATCTTGGCGAGGGATGTCTAATATGAGTCTCGCAGACGCGTTTTGGATGCGCTGGAGTTTTTTCTGTAATTTTGCTGTGATTCCGGCGTATAGTGTGTTACCATAATCCAGTCGGCTCGTGACCAGTGCGTGGGTGACAGTCTTTCTTGTCTCGAGGGGGATCCAGCGGAAGATCTTTTTGAGAATGCGAAGTACGTTGAAGCAGGAGGACGAGACTGCGTTGACTTGTCTGGACATCGAGAGAGAGGAGTCTAGGATGAAGTTAAGGTTACGTGCATGGTCTGTGGGTGTGGGTGCTGTGCCCAGAGTGGAAGGCCACCAGGAGTTGTCCCAAGCTGAGGGGGAGGATCCTAGGATGAGCACCTCCGTTTTGTCTGAGTTGAGTTTTAGGCGGCTATGTTTCATCCACTCGGCTACTTCCTTCATGCCTTCGTGAAGATTGGTTTTGGCGGTGTTGGGGTCTTTGGTGAGGGAAAGGATTAACTGGGTGTCGTCGGCGTAAGAGATGATGTTGAGGTTGTGTTGACGCGCGATGGAGGCGAGAGGACTCATGTAGACGTTGAAGAGGGTGGGACTGAGTGAGGATCCTTGGGGTACACCGCAGATGACTTCGGTGGCCTCTGATCTAAAAGGGGGGAGGCGGACTCTTTGCGTTCTCCCAGCGAGGAATGAGATGATCCAGTCTAAGGCTTTTCCTTGTATGCCGATGTTGTTGAGGCGATGTATAAGGGTGCTGTGACAGACTGTGTCGAAGGCGGCTGATAGGTCGAGTAGGATGAGGGCCACTGTTTCTCCGTTGTCCAGGAGTGCTCGGATGTCGTCGGTCGCTGTAATGAGGGCGGTTTCGGTGCTATGTTTGGCTCGAAACCCGGATTGAGATGGATCAAGGGAGTTGTTGTATTCAAGGAAGGCAGCGAGCTGACTGTTGACGGCTTTCTCGATGACTTTGGCCGGGAATGGGAGGAGGGATATTGGTCGGTAGTTTTTAAGTTCAGAGGGGTCTGCTGTGGGTTTTTTCAGAAGGGCGCTGAGTTCGGCATGTTTCCAGCTTTCTGGAAAGGTGGCAGAGTTGAACGAGCAGTTGATGACGTCACGGAGATGGGGTGCGATGATGGAGTCAGCTTTGTTGAAGATGTGGTGGGGGCAGGGGTTGGTAGGCGAGCCAGAGTGGATTGAGTTCATGAGGTGAATGGTCTCTTCAGTGGTGATTGGGTTCCAGGCGCTGAGGTTGTTAGTTGGCGGAGTGGGATCTGAGGGGGGTGGGGAGGGTTGATCGCTGGGAGTATTCTCGAAGCTGTTGTGGATGTCGGCAATTTTGTTGTAGAAGAAGGAGGATAGCGCGTCGCAGAGGTCTTGAGAGGGGGTGATGTCGTTGGATGCTGCGGTGGGGTTGGTGAATTCTTTGACGATGTTGAAGAGTTCCTTGCTGTTATGGGTGTTGTTGTCGAGACGATCCTTGAATGCTGATTTCTTGGCAGATCGAATCAGTTGGTGGTGTTTGCGGGTGGCTGTCTTGAGGGAGGCCATGTTGTCGGAGGTTGGGTTTTTTCTCCATATCTTCTCCAGGGTGCGGCATAGCTTCTTGGATTTTTTAAGTTCGTCATTGAACCAGGGAGCCTTTTTGTTGGCTGATTTCATCTGGGGCTTTTTCAGGGGTGCTAATTCGTCAGCACTGTGGGTAATCCATTGCCTGAGGTTGGTGGCTGCTTTGTTTGGGTCCATTGAGAGGGTGGGAGGGTGTTGGTTGAGTGATGTGAGGAGTTGGTCGGAGGTGATTTTGTTCCAGTTTCTCCGAGGAATAGCATTCCTCTTGCCTCTTTCTAAACCCCTCTTCCCTATTTGTATACCTCTCTTGCCTCTGTCTGCATACCTGTTCCCTCTTTATGCATTGCTTTTGCCTATTTCTGCAACTCTCTTGCCTTTGTCTGCATACCTGTTCCATCTTTCTACATCCCTTTTGCCTGTTTCTGCAACTTCTGCAACTCTCTTGCCTCTTTCCGCAGTTCTCTCGCCTCCTTCTACACCTCACTTGCCTCTTTCTGCACTTCTCTTGCTTCTTTCTCCACCCTTCTTCCCTTTTTCTGCACATTTCTTGCCTCTTTCTGCACTTCTCTTGTCTCTTTCTGCACATCTCTTTGTTCTTTTTGCACCTCTCCTGCCTCTTTTTGCACCTCTCATACTTTTTTCTGTAGTTCTCTTGCCTCATTCCGCACCTATTTTGCTTCTTTCTACACTTTTCTTGCCTCTTTCTGTACCCCTCTTGCCTCTTTCTACACCTCTGTTAGTTCTTCCTGTACTGCTCTTGCTTTTTTCTGCACATCTGTTGCAAATATCTGCATCCCTCTGCCTCTTTCTGTACCCTTCTTCTCTTTTTCTGTACCTCTCTTGCTTCTGTCTGCATGCCTGTTCCCTATTTCTGCATCCCTCTTGCCTGTTTCTGCAACTCTCTTGCCTCCTTCTGCAGTTCATTTGTCTCCCTCTATACCTCACTTGCCTCTTTCTGCACTTCTTTTGCTTCTTTCTGTACCCCTCTTCCCTCTTTTTGCATCTCTGTTGGTTCTTTCTGCACTGCTCTGGCTTTTTCTACACCTCTATTGCAACTTTCTGCATCCCTCTTCCCTCTTTCTGCACCTCTCTGGCAACTGTCTGTACACCTGTTCCCTCTTTCTGCATCACTTTTGCCTGTCTTTTCAACTGTCTTGCCTCTTTCTGCAGTTCTCTTGCCTCCTTCTACACCTCACTTGCCTTTTTCTGCATATCTCATGGTTCTTTCTGCGCCCCTCTTCCCTCTTTCTGCACCTCTGTTGGTTCTTTCTGCACTGCTCTTGCTTCTTCCTATACCTGTATTGCAAATTCCTGCATTCCCTCTTACTGCACCTCTTTTGCCTCTTTTCTGCACACCTGTTTCTTCTTTCTTATTTTTTTTTATGTTTCTACAACTATTTTTCCCCTTTCTGCAGTTCTCTTTCTTCCTTCTGCACCTCACTTGTCCTTTTCTGCACTTCTCATGCTTCTTTCTGTACTCCTCTTCCCTTTTTCTGCACATCTGTTGCTTCTTTCTGCACCGCTCTTACCTTTTTCTGCACATCGTTTTGTTCTTTCTGCACTGCTCTTACCTCTTTCTGCATCCCTCTTGCCTCTTTCTGCAGCTCTTTTGCTTCTTTCTGCACTTCTCTTGCTACTTTCTGCACCTCTTTTGCTTCTTTCTGCATCATTCTTCCCTTTTTTGCATCCCTCTTGCCTCTTTATGCAGTTCTTTTGCTATATTCTGCACCTCTCTTGCCTCTTTCTGCACCTCACTTGCCTCTTCCTGCACTTCACTTGCTTCTTCCTTCACCTCTATTACTTCTTTCAGCAATTCTCTTGCTTCTTTCTTTACCGCTCTTGCTTGTTTCTGTACCTCCCTTGTATATTTCTGCGCCTCTGTTGCCTCTTTCTGCACCCCTGTTCCCTCTTTCTAAACTTTTCCTGCCTGTTTCTGCACCTCTCTTGACTCTTTTTGCACCTCTGTTTGTTCTTTATGCACTGATCTTGCTTCTTTCCACACTTTTGCAAATGTTTGCATCCCTCTTTCTGCACTCCTCCTCCCTATTTCTCTACCTTTTTTGCTTCTTTCTGCACTTCTCTTGTTTCTTTCTGCACTGCTCTTGCTTTTATCTGCACCTCTTTTGAAAATGTATGTATCCCTCTTACCTTTTTCTGCACCCCTGTTCCCTCTTTCTGTTCCTTTTGTGCCTGTTCCTGAACCTCTTTTGCCTCTTTCAACACCTCTGTTGCTTCTTTCTGCACTTTGCTTTCTTCTTTCTGTACCCCTCTTGCCTCTTTCTGTATCCCTTTTGTCTCTTTGTGCACCTCTCGCTTCTCTCTCTGCATCTCTCTTGCCTTTTTTAGACAGTTCTCTTGTCTCTTTCTGCACCTATTTTGC
The DNA here is from genome assembly GCF_964261635.1 of Lissotriton helveticus. Lineage (NCBI taxonomy): Eukaryota > Metazoa > Chordata > Amphibia > Caudata > Salamandridae > Lissotriton > Lissotriton helveticus. The sequence continues at coordinate 2,074,786,870 of NC_136061.1, forward strand.
TTCTTTAAGTACTTTCATTTCCTCTTTCTGTAACCCCCTTGCCTCTTTCTGCACCTGTTGGTTATTTCTGCACTGCTCTTGCTTCTTTCTACACCTCTGTTGCAATTTCTGCATCCCTCTTGCCTCTTTCTGTACCCTTCTTCCCTCTTTCTGTACCTCTCTTGCCTCTGTCTGCATACCTGTTCCCTCTTTCTGCATCCCTTTTGCCTGTTTCTGCAACTCTCTTGCCTCTTTCTGCAGTTCTCTTGCCTCCTTCTACACCTCACTTGCATCTTTCTGCACCCCTGTTCCCTCTTTCTGCACCTTTCTTGCCTCTTTTATGCTCGCTTCAGCCCTTTTTCTGCATACTTCTTGATTCTTTCTGCACTGCTCCTGCCTCTTTCTGCACCCCCTTACCTCTTTCCGCACCTCTTTTGCTTCTTTCTGTACTTCATGTCCCTCTTTATGCACCCCTCTTGCCTCTTTCTGCACCTCTGTTGGTTCTTTCTGCACTGCTCTTGCTTCTTTCTGCACCTCTATTGCTTCTTTCTGTACTTCTCTTGCTTCTTTCTATACCTACCTTGCTTCTTTCTGTACCTCTATTGCCTCTTACTGCATACACAGGGCCACTTTTAAACTGATTTCAGGCTCAGCAGTGCACACATGCAAGTGCAGAAAAGTGCTGCTGGCCTCTAAACTGCCATGTCCTTTTATATGCTAGGAACTTAGAGGTAGTTTTGACCCCCCTGTCCTATTATGTACTAGGGCCTTTTAGGGTAGGTCATGCTGAGATGTTGGGTTCAAATCAGGCCTACATACTCTGCTAAACTCTCGAACGCCTTAGTATAGAAGTTGGCACGGACACTGGAAAAGGTAAAAGACAAGTTTATTAAGACCCCATGGGGTGGTGATACATTCCTACAGCACCCTTCGGCAATGTAAGAAGTAGCACACCGAACATCGGTGCGCGACCTCTTTTATATAGTTTAATAGCAATAAAAAGATAGGCGGTTACAAGTTACACATTTTAGGTACATATAAGGTCATTTTTGGAACACAGCCAGCACGTGGGAGGAGTTCAACGGCACTGGTCAGTTAGTGTGAACATTCCTAAAGAGTGACCAGTTGATGCATAGTGCGCATGTGCGCTTGACCAGTACTAAAAATAGCCTGTTGCCGAGCAGAATAGTGACCATGGGTATCGAGAAAGGACGAAAGGGCACACTGACCACGAGGCAGCGTGTTCATAGGAAACGGAAGTCAGAGGGATTCAAAATGGCCCCCGTTCGTTTTGGTCAAGTTAACAGAAAAAAACGTGTAGCTGTGCTAAACGCTAACTCAGGAGCTGCCAAAACACGACAGACGGCCCTTTTAGCGTTTAGCAAAAGCTACCTCATAGTGGACGTAGTCAGAATGTTCATCCTCAATGTTAATAGCCATTATTTTCAATACTTCATCATTGATCAGTTTCTCTTGCTTATCAATAGCTCGTTTGGACGGAATACAGGCTGTGATACATACAGAACATAATGTAGGGCCACATTGAATACATAGACAAAGGAAAAATAGTACTCCAATAAAAAACACAGAGAATCGTTAATAATTTCCAACCCCAAGTACTAAGCAGGGTCCAGAACCAACCAGAAAAGGTCCATGTTCCATTTTCTGGGTGGATCTCAGCAGCTATCTTATGTAATTTTGTAATCGAATCATATACAGAAGGTGAGTTGTCTGGTACGTACACACAACAACTACTTCCGATGACGCGGCATGCTCCACCTCTATCAGCTAGTATCACATCTAGAACCATTCGATTCTGGAGCGCCACAATTCTGGTAATTTGCAATTCCTCAGTAATATTCCCTAAAGCGGAGGCAGTTTCGTTAGCGACTGCTTCCACCACACGCGTAAGCCGCCTTATCTTCCTGCTATTCAGTGCAGCTCCTACGAATGAGAATAACCCCAAATTGAAATCTACATATTGTTGTAAAGTGGTATCAGTCTGGTCTATTTCATCAAGATCTACTGTTCGTTTGACCCTGTTTAGTATGAAATCATGGTACAGAACGTAATCATTGTGGTACATGGGAGGAGCAATAAATACAGGTGGTAATACAAAAGCTATATAACACGTTCCCAACCATCCCAATGGTAGACAATGGTATCCCTTATTTCCACAAATGAAATATGTGTTATGTGAAGCTACAAATGCAATTCCAATTGGTGTATCAAAGGTAAGTGTAATATTACATTCACTGCGGCCTACAGGGATTGTACCTTTATTTCTAATACACAAATCTGCTTTTGTATCAATGACTGTTATCATATGCGAGCTCGTCACATTTATAAGTCTTTGATTCGTATATACACGAGGTGTAGAAACATTGTCCGGACGGTACTCTTCCCATTCAAACTTAGTTCCTTCAGCGTGTGGATAGCCGTCTTTGTCGTTATAACATATTTTATTCAACCGAAAAAGCAGTCCACCTTTCGTTGGCCATCGCAGAGTAAAAAGAAGAGTGTACCAAGCATGACAAGAACCATTATGAGAAAACGGGAGAGGAATGAGTGGTGTTCCTCCCTTCTTCTGATGTCCGGGCAACATTCCACATACCCAACAATTGGACGTGTTGGTCATGTTATGAGTATGATGCAAAATCTTAATAAAGCTGTTATTCAAATAAGTCTGCCTATGTCTTTCTTCGTGAAAAGGCAGAGTGAACTGAAAATGTTCAGATGGACTTGGAGTGGTGGGCAGCAAATGTTCTCGTACAGGAAACAACAGTTCTATAGTCCAAGCTAATACTGCGATCACCACTACGGTCAAGACAAACAAAACAACACCAAGAATTCTCCCTCTTCGTGTCGAAGGAGATGCCATAGTTCACAAAACAATACTCTTCAAGAAAACAACACTAAGCGGGAAAAATAAAAACGATGGTTCTGAACCGAGGCTGCCGTTGATTTGTTCTCCGGGATTCAAGACGGGTGTCGCTACACTGGGCAGAACTGATCCCCCCCCCTTGATATTCCCGGCTTCCGTTTCACAAACCTCAGAGCGGTTACCAACCAGTTTCAAAAACACAAAAGGAATCTTATTTCCTGGGGCGTAGATTGTACTTCACTTTATCAGAAACAACGTGGTCCGGGAAGGCTCCCTCCAATTCATCAGGCGTGACAGCTGGGCTCTTTTCTGTATCCAAAATCCTTCTGTAGTCGGATAGCACCACAGGGCTCACCAGATCCGGAGAGACACGTCGGCAGTGCGTTGAATGTATCCACCGCTTCTTGTTAGTGACTCTCACAGCAGTGCGCGTAGCCAGCAGCACTTGCTCAGGGCCATGCCATCTCGGTTCCAAACTGCTGGATCGTTCAAATACTTTGACCATCACGTGGTCCCCAGGGCGGAGATCGTGAGCCTCACCAGTGGAGTTATCAGGGAGCGCCTCTCGAACCTGTTGATGGATAGAAAGCAAATCATTTGTTAATCGTGCCAGATAATCGTTCATCATTATACAAGGCATATCATGTATCAAACGAGGTTTTGGAACTCCCCAAATATTCATAGGCCTTCCAAACACCACTTCGTAGGGTGTGAGGCCAGATCGAGAATGTGGCACTGACCGAATGGACAGCAATGCCAGAGGCAAAGCGTCCGGCCATTTCAGAGATGTAGATGCCACTATCTTTGCTAGCTTCAGCTTCAGAGTTGCATTGTATCGTTCTACTAAACCTGCTGATTGCGGATGAAAGACAGCATGGAATCGTTGCTTGATTCCCAATCCTTTCAGGACGTATTCCACTACTTTTCCAATGAAATGAGGGCCATTATCACTCCACATAAGTTTACAAACACCGTAGCGTGGGAAGTACTCCTTGAGTAACACCTTAGCTGTTGTCAATGCTGTATTGTCTTTCGTAGGGTAAGCCTCAATCCATTTGCTGAAGGCACACACCACTACTAGGACATATTTGAGATTATTACAGCGTTCCAGCTGGATGTAATCCATTTTTAGTACTTCGAATGGTGCAGTAGGTGGAACAAACCCTCCTTTAGGAGTATGAGTCCCTTGTCCAGGATTGTGCTGCAAACATATCAGACAGGTCTGCACTACTCTCTTAGCCGTGCTAGCAATGTCAGCATTTTCCCAAACTCGTGTAAGCAATTTAGTAATTGCGAGAGCTCCAATGTGTGCCAGCCCGTGTGTCATTTGCACCATTGTCTGTAAATAGGCCATGGGTAGTTTCCATCTCTCCATATCTTTACTACGCCAGCAACCCTCATCATCCAATACTCCTTCAGTGGCCCATTTCATACGTTCTGCCTCAGATGCTGACTTCTGTATATCTAGTATTTCTTCTCTAGCATCATGCCACCGCTCAGCTTGTGACTTCACCACATACATGGGGAAATTATTTTGCAGCATAGCGGTCTCTCTCGCAATGCGGTCTGCGAAAGCATTGCCTTGCCCTATTTTGTCCGTCACCTTTTTGTGTGCACTACACTTGACTATTGCAACTTTCTTTGGGCATAACAGTGCATTCAGGAGATCGCGTACCAACTCTCCATGCATGATGTGTACTCCGTGTGAAGTCAGGAATCCTCGTTCCTTCCAAAGTAGGCCAAAATCATGCACTACTCCAAAAGCGTAACGACTATCCGTGTAAATGTTCACACATAGCTCAGCACTTAACTCACATGCTTTCGTTAAGGCTATCAATTCAGCTGCTTGAGCCGATTTCTGGGGTATTCGTGCTGCTTCTACCACGGTCTTAAGTGTCGTGATCGCATAAGCTGCGGAAGTCGTACCATCTGGTAACCTCACACACGATCCATCAACCCACAGTTCCCCATCTACATCTGGAAATGGCGTATCCTGTAAATCGATACGACCCTTTGTCTGTTCCTCAGTCAGAAAAACACAATCATGTTGTTCTTCCTTCTGGGTCTCAGCAACAGGATCCGGCAGTAAAGTAGCAGGATTTAGTGTCGCACATCGCTTTAGTGTGATGTGCGGCGCCAACAATGTTAGCTCATATCCTGTCAAACGGGCACTGGTTAGATGCTGCGTTTTTGTTTGATTCAGTAACGCATCTACCGCATGGGGAACTAGCACCAACAATTTGTGTGACAAAACTATTCCCTCACTTTGTCGTATCGCAACTGCTGTTGCTGCAACTGCTCGAAAACATCCAGGCAATCCTCGAGCCACAGGGTCGAGTACCGCCGAGAAGTATGCACAAGGCCTCTGTTTGTCTCCGTGTGTCTGCACTAACATTGACAATGCGCACCCATCCTTCTCGTGTACATATAATGTAAAGATCTTCGTGTAATCAGGTGTACCCAACACTGGTGCAGAACAAAGAGCTTGTCTCAATTGCTCAAAAGCATTCTGACATTCATCCGTCCATTCAATGGGAATCGGTGTATCTTTAGACAACAATGCCAACAATGGTTTAACGATATGTGAAAAACCCAATATCCATTGCCTACAAAAAGACGTCAAACCTATAAAGGCGCGAACATCCTTCTGAGTGCGAGGGGCTGGAGTATCTAGGATTGCTTGAATTCGATCTGGTGTCAATGCACGGCCCTCCTTAGACAAAAGATGACCGAGGTAGGTCACCTTTGGTCTACAATATTGTAGCTTTTTCTTCGAAACTTTATGATTATATTTGGCCAGGAAGGAAAGCAAAGAAAAGGTACTCTTCTCACATTGTTCTGGCGTGTCTGCAGCAAGTAAGATATCGTCTACATATTGAATGAGAACCACTCCCTCTTGTAAGTCAAAGGAATCAAGCTGTCTTTTTAATGCCTGACTATAAATGCTAGGACTTTCAGTATAGCCTTGAGGAATTCGACAGAATCTGTACGATTTATTATTTAATGTAAAGCCGAATAGATATCGACTGTCAGGATGTACAGGGATCGAAAAGAAGGCATTCTTCAAATCGATGACTGTAAAAGTAGTTGCCGTCGATGGAACCAACGTAAGCAACGTGGTGATGTCAGACACCACCGGGTACTGAGGCACTACTATCTTGTTTATTTCCCTCAAATCAATAATGAAACGGTAAACCTTAGCATCTGTATCTCTTTTAAGAATCGGTAAAATTGGGCTATTGCAAACATTGTAGAGGACTTCCTCAACTACTCCTGCCAAAATCAAATCGTTCACAATGTGCATCAAAGCAAGTTCTCCTTCTCTGGAAATCTTATATTGTGGGACACGTGGTAGAGATACTCCCTCCTTTACAGTAATACGTACTGGAGGGATTAACATCTGCCCCACATCCGTGTCAGAAGTGGCCCACAACGTGTTTGGTAAGGAGGCCAATACTTCAGATTCATGGAGAAAACACACTCGCTCAAAGTCTGGGTAATTCTCATTCAACACAACTCGCACTCCTTCTGGGGCACAGCGAATAGTAGCTCGAAAGTGTTTTAACATATCGAGTCCAATAATATTATCTGGTGTATTTGGAGACAACAAAAAGGGACATGGGGAAGCAAATTTATTAACATGAAATGCAACTGGTTGAGACAATGGGCTAGAAGTAGGTGTTCCATCGAACCCTATTGCTGTAATTACCTCGCCAGACAGGGGAGCCCTTGGAACCAAGTATTTGGACAAAGCGCTACGAGTAGCTCCTGTATCGACCAGAAATTTATCAGTGGAACCCAGCACATGTGCTTCTATGTATGGACACCTTTGATCAACTGGTACCTCAACCGATTCCACACCCCATCCTACGCAATCCTAGCATAATGCTCATCCCGTGGTTCAGCAGGACCACCCTCATTTATCTGATATTGATTGCGGTTATCAAACGTATTATAATCAGACTGACCACGACCCCTTGCTCCATATCCTCCACGATCATTCGTACCATAGCCTCCTCGATCATTCGTGCCATAACCTCCTCTTGACCCTCCATAATAATTCCTAGACCTTCCACTTCCTCGTCCCCTCAAATTACGCTGCTCTCGAAACACCGGACAGTCTGCAATCCAATGCCCAAACTGTTTGCAGTATGCACATTGATTCACAGAAATGTCAGAACGAGGGGGAGGAGCATTACTGTATGATCCTCGCCCTCCTCTGTTATTTCCTCTCGTAGCCTGAACCTGGGCTAACATTACCTTCGTCTTCAAATCCTTTGCTTTCTTTTCACTACTTTCTTTTGCCTCTAATTCCTGTCTTTCATAATATTGAGCCATAGTCAATAAAGAAGCAGGGGTTGCCGTGGTCCATGAACTTTCACTCGCTTTCAATCGTTTCGCAATCTCCGGTAGGAGATTAGCCACATACTTATCAACGAATAAATGCCTGCCAGTATCTTCTGTCAATAATTGACCACTGTAATCATGGAACGCTTCCTCGAAGCGAGAGAAAAAATCGGAAACTGATTCATCCGCTTTCTGCTTACAAGAGGCTAATATAGTCCAATCAATCTTTTTAGCGGGAGCAAGAGTCTTTAGTTTTGTTAATATGGCCCCTGGAAGGTCTAATATTAATTGACACAGCTTACATGCTGGTTCTCTATCTAAATCAGCCTGAACAAGATCTTTCCAAGTGGCCCCGAGAGTCGTGAGGTCATCAAACCTACGAATCGCTCTCCACATATCAGGGGGCAATATCAACCCGAAAAATAGATCAATATCAACTAACGTCATGATACATGAAGAAATTGCACTTTCAACATTTTCATAAAAAGCCGCAGGGTTTTTACGGGGATCAGGTAAAGCATTCTTAAGCGCCATGACATCTGCTCTATTCCAAGGCGTATAAACCCAATTATATACAAAATACCCTTTCGCGTCTTTGGATCTTTTATCATCATCTGTGCCATCCCCTTTATGAGGGACATATAAAGGCGCAGCTTCCCGCATAGGTCTAACATTAATCGCAGCGATCTTATCTGTTTCAAAGATAGGGCATTCTTTGGATATCCCCGTCGCTCCGGACGTAGACGAATTCTTCGACTTTTCCAACTCCCGTAGTCGTGTCGCCTCATTACGCAGTTCAATCAAACGCTTGAAGAAGTCGTCCGCATCTGAAAGAACAAAAAGACCTTTACGAAAATTCTCACGACCCTTGGATATCTCCTTTGGTTCTAACTCGAAAGAATATTTTCTATACCGCTCAACAACTTCATCTCCAAAATGATCTAAAAAATACAGTCGTTCCTTATCAGGCCACTGTTCCATTTGTTCAGTAACGTCAGAAACAGTAACAGTATTAATATTTAGTTTTCGTGCAAATGAACGTAATTCCGCAGCTCGCTCCGCATGTAACCTGGTACGCTGTGTTCGATCACTATCCTCGTCCGAGTCCTCGTTCGGAGCCGTAGGTACGACGTACGGATGCGGACAACGATCTAGTAATGAAAAATCATCTGTTTCATTAGTAAGGACTGGATAAAGAGGACGCCTGATAGGGAATTGACCATTAACCTGTAAATTGCGTTCTCGTCTCTCCCTCACTTTCTTTTCCTGTAATTCCTTCTCCTGTAGCTGTAAAGCTTTGTCATGTGCAGCCTTCCGCTGCACTTTCTCCGCCAAGGCTTCCTCACGCTTCGCTCGTTCACGCACCTCTTTCTCCCACATACGCACACAATCAAACATATCTTGTCTAGACCTTCGCTGAAACAAACACTGCTCTACATACTGTACCTTTCGAAGGTCAAACGACCCATATAGCGGCCACTGTAATTCACGATCAGTCTTAGTATACTTATGCCATAATGTACTATACATTATAGGTGGAATACCGAATTTGACATACATTTCACGATTTGGAGTCCCCTCTGGGGGAGCCGGCTGTTTTGCGCTTAATCGATAATTGGTACCATTTTCAGAACAGCACATCCTACGGAGTGTGCTAAAAACAGGCATGTTTCAAAAAGTGCCACGAAAACGCGATACTACAAAAATGCCACCTAACACGGTGCACTATTCAATCAAATAAATCAGAGAAATATCCCTACATGCCTGCCTATGTGAGGTGCACTTCACATATTCAAATTCAAATTCAAAGATTCAAAACGTCAGCTAACAAATTTCAAATTCAAATTCAAAGTTTCAAAAAGCCACAGTAAGTGTCAGTAGACTACCTCACCGCTCAAAAGCTTACCAAATATTTTCAAACGTCCAAAGTCCAACTGCCAAGTTCTGTGGTCAAATCAGCCAAAATGGCACATCACGACAATCCAAGATCAGAATCTCAGTCGAGGACCGGCGCCACCTGGAAGGTCAGATCGGAAGGAAGGGAAAACACACCGTGGGTGCCAAGACTCGGGTCACTCAGTGGCAGCGTACGCGTCCATGGCGAGTTTCCTGACCTTCATCACGACCTCTCCTTCGGGCATCCGAGTCGCCGATGAGTCCCTTCGTGGTCGCCAATTGAGGTGTTGGGTTCAAATCAGGCCTACATACTCTGCTAAACTCTCGAACGCCTTAGTATAGAAGTTGGCACGGACACTGGAAAAGGTAAAAGACAAGTTTATTAAGACCCCATGGGGTGGTGATACATTCCTACAGCACCCTTCGGCAATGTAAGAAGTAGCACACCGAACATCGGTGCGCGACCTCTTTTATATAGTTTAATAGCAATAAAAAGATAGGCGGTTACAAGTTACACATTTTAGGTACATATAAGGTCATTTTTGGAACACAGCCAGCACGTGGGAGGAGTTCAACGGCACTGGTCAGTTAGTGTGAACATTCCTAAAGAGTGACCAGTTGATGCATAGTGCGCATGTGCGCTTGACCAGTACTAAAAATAGCCTGTTGCCGAGCAGAATAGTGACCATGGGTATCGAGAAAGGACGAAAGGGCACACTGACCACGAGGCAGCGTGTTCATAGGAAACGGAAGTCAGAGGGATTCAAAATGGCCCCCGTTCGTTTTGGTCAAGTTAACAGAAAAAACCGTGTAGCTGTGCTAAACGCTAACTCAGGAGCTGCCAAAACACGACAATGCCAATCACAGGGGTACCCCAACCCATAGTGTACCCTACCTTATGTAGGTGTTTGCACTGTATTTTAATTGTATTTCAGCATAGCACTGGCTCTGGGCCTGGTTAGGCAGAGCCCAGGGTCAGTCAAAGTCAGTTACCACCAGTACCAGTCAGCAAACAATTGGGGGTACCCAGGGCACAGAATGACTTTGCAAGAAGGCCTCTTTCTGCACCTCTGTTGGTTCATTTTGCACATGTTTTGCTTCTTCCTGCACCTTTTTTCATCTTTCTGGACTTCTGTTGCCTCTTTCTGCATTTCTCTTGCTTCTTTCTGCACCTTTCTTCCTCTTTTTGCACACGTCCTAACTATGTAGGCATAGTTAGAAATTAGCATTTCAAAAATCCTAGAAATTCACTGAAAAAAACATAGGTTTCAGGGTCGTTATAGTTAGAAATTAGCATTTAAAAAACCTTTGAAATTCACTGATAAAACATAGGTTTCAGGGATGTTATAGTTAGAAATTAGCATTTAAAAAAAACCTTTGAAATTCACTGAAAAAAACCCATAGATTTAAGGGACGTTATAGTTAGAAATTAGCATTTAAAAAACCTTAGAAATCACTGAATAAAACACAGGCTTCAGGGACGTTCTAGTTAGTTGGACATTTCACTCATTCAAAACCAGAGAAATTCGGCCGTTATAGTTAGTTGAGCTAACTATAACTCGTGCCACTGCAATGCACTGCTAATGACGTCACGTATTACATCACTCATGACATGGTCAGTGACATCACTGATGACATCACTGATGACATCTCAAATGACATCCGTGATGACATCATCCAGTGACTGAGTGTTTTTCTATATATATATAGATTTCTGTACCAATCACATTGGCTCCTCAGTGTTGCTTTTTGCCCATTCTTAAGCCATCTCCGTATGTGGATTTTCAAAACTTGGCACCAGCAAAATTCTCAGTCCTCTAGATAGCCTGAAAACTTCTAAATATTTTAGGAGAGACTTGCTCTCCCACCATTTCATTAGCTCAGCTCGGGCCAGTTTTTACAATTTTTGCAATTTTGCTGATAAATCAGTATTCTGTCCTCCACTCTAGGCTTTATTGTTTAAACTGAGGTCTCCTGCACTGGCATCATCTTTGAATACCTTTGTTGCTCTCTCTTTCCTTTCTTGCATTGTTTTGGACGAAATTATATTTGTATATGTCTTTAGTTGAAGTCTCTGCGCACAAGATTCTCACTCTGTAATTATTTCTAAATGCCCCTCTTCCACATCCACTTATCCTACCTGGAACGGTATTCTGTTGATCATGCATCCTCGGACACCTCATACATCAAGATTGTGCCCAAGTGGGCTATTAAAGACTGCAGTAAAGTCAAGGTCAGTAACACACACATGCCCGCAAATTTTGCATCTTTCTTGCTATAGCTACTAGTTGCTATATTTAATAATTGCCTATGACTTTACAGACTGAGACCATAAGGTTTAGAAGGATTCTAGATTTCAAAGGCATCTGCAGCAATTGTCCTCTTAGATCTGAGTGCGGCTTTCAATAGCGTGAACCATCAACTGTTGATCTCCAGGATTAGAGAGGCAGGCGTATCGAGAACTGCACTATTGTGGCTGGAGTCTTTTTTAGACCCCCGCTTATTTCAGGTCTTCGAGGACAACTCCATCTCTAAGAGTATGCCATTGAGTTGTAGGGTTCCGCAGGGCTCATCCCTGAGCTCCACCCTTTTTAACATTTATATGAGCCCCTTGGCCCAAATTGTTAAACCCTTTGGCATACAAATTATTACATACACAGACAATACTCAACTGATAGTTTCCCTTAACCAACCTGGAAACTGGGCAAACAATTTAGCCTATTGCTTGGGAAAAGTATCGGTGTGGATGGAGCGCTCTTTCTTACAACTAAATGGAGCAAAAACGGACTTGATGTTTCTGGGTAAACCTTTCCGATTAGGTCACACCTCCTTATGGCCTAAATGCCTGGGCAGCATACCCCCGCCCAAAGAACAAAATAAAAGCTTGGGAGTCTGGCTTGATCACAAGCTAGACATGAAGGTGCAAGCCCAGAAGGTAGCGGGATGTTGCTATGGACTACTTAAGATGGTTAGGAAAGTCCTACCCCTACTGCCCTTCAGTGCAAAGAAACTGCTGGTCGAAGACATAATTCTCTCTCGCTTGGACTATGCAAATGCCCTTTAATTGGGCTCTCTGCGATCTACAATAAAGAAACTCCAGATGGTGCAGAATTGTGCAGCTCGGCTGCTTCTACACACCCCCCACAGAGAATCTGCATGAGTATCTATGGCCTCTTTACATTGGCTGCCAATTACAGAGAGGATCCAGTTCAAATCCTTTTGCATTACCCACAAGATCATGGCTTCCAAAGGCCCACCAATCAGTCCATCATTTCCCCATACCACCCCAGCAGAGCCCTATGCTCAGAAAATAAACGGATGGCTACACTACCTAGAATATATAGGGCTAGAAGTGGGGGCCGAGGATTCCCCTACATTGCCTCCAAGGGGTGGAATGCCCTTCCAAACCACATTTGTTTGGAAGAAGCCCATCTATCTGTTCGCAGACAGCTAAAGACGTTCTTAGCGCTGGGAGGCCTTAGGGTAGCCGTGCGCTTTATAAGTGCAATTTTCACTCCATTCATTTCATTTTCATAAGGTAAATACTCAATACACTTTGTATATGCCTATCAAAGAGCATCTAATCATGCCCATGTGAGCTGTTACATGCATAAACATATTTGTCTACTTAGTATTATCATACCATATCCAAATTGCTTTGAAATTGATTCTTCCTAAACATGTTGTTTCAAAATATATATCAACCGCTATCCAAAAAAACAAAAAAAAGATAGGGAGAGAAAAATAAGAAATATACATGTGCGAGATATGAAAACTTAAAAGTCATGCACATCAGTGTCCCAGGAGACCCTACCGGTAATCTTTAAATTTACATTTAAAGACGTGCGTACAATTCTTCATCTTTCTTCAGACCTTCTGGGATCATACATTCAAATCTCAATATGTAACTGGATTCAAGCTTCCTCAAAGACTTTCCATGATCTCCTCCCCTCATCTGACGAGGAATTGAATCAATCACATAGTGCTGCATTGTGTGTGGACTGAAAGGGTCCAGTAACCAGACATGTGTTGTCGAAATTTTCGTGCTGAAGTATACGTTTGTGAAAGTCGGAGTTTGATGATAGCTATATAGTGAAGTCCACAAGGACATTCTAAGACATATATGGCATAGTCTGTTTTATATCTTAAGGCTCCCTTGATTCTATTAGGTACTAGTTCCAAAGGCATTGTGTAATGTACTTTATTGATGCCATATTCACGTGACTTACACCTACTGCATCTCCGGTAGCATTGACTCCCTATGAGCCAATTCTCTGAGCCTGGGTCTGGAAAGATGTTTTTTACCAGATCATCTTTCATGGACTGCACCCTTGTGTAGGCTATGCCCAACCTCCTCGATAATTGAGACCCAGTTTTTGGATCACTGCATATTAGATGCCTGAATTCATTAAACATCTTATGTCTGGTGCTATGCTTTACACTAAAATGTGTAATTAATCTCATTTTGATGCTTGTTTGGTGTCTTTCTTTCACTTTATGTCTGGTGCCATGCTTTACACTAAAATGTGTAATTAATCTCATTTTGAAGCTTGTTTGGTGTCTGTCTTTCACTTTCTTTGACTTGTCTTTCACTTGATGAAAGCCACTTTATGTGGCTTAAACAACACTGTCACCTGTTTATACAATTAGTCTTCTGAATTGTTCCATTCACAAGTTCTTCAGAGTATCCACACTCAAGTCAAGTCAAATATCTTTATTCGATTGTTTGCATTTAACAATCATAAAAGTACAATTCAAAAAACATGTGCATCCACACTCTTTAAATCTCTCTGCCATCTCCTCTATTACTGTCTGGAAATCTGCATCATCAATAATTTCTGCAGAATCTTAGTGCTTCCCCCTAGGGTATGCTAGCTATTAAAACTATTAGGATGAAAGCTGTCAGCAGGAAGCACCATATTACCAGCAGTTAGTTATCTGTGTAGTTTAGAGTGTAATCTGTTATCCCTCTCAAAAACCAACAAATCAAGAAAGACTACTTCCTTCTTGCTGATAGAACTAGTAAAATGTAGATTCAAATCATTGTCCTTAATGCCTAAAACAAATTGTTGAGCACTTTCCACAGAACCTCTTTAAATTATAAACAGGTAATTGATCAGTCAGTCAAGACCATAAAACCACATAGTTATTCCAGTTACCAATAGATGTCTGCCTAGGCACTTGCTTCTCCCTCCAACCCATATGCAAATTAGCATAGCTGGGGGTGAAGCAGGTGCCCATGGCTGTTCCCCACATGTGTTTGTACAGTTGGTTGTCAAATAAAAAATAGTTGATCTTGATGCACTGTCTGACCATTTCTAATAGCATCTAGTGTGTTTCATTAATGTCAAAGGTCGTATATTAGGAAAATATTTCAACTCCTGAAAGCCATCTTTGTGACTGATACTTGTATAAAGAGATGTTACATAAGTTGAGATTAACAGATAATCTTGTTCCTAGTGTATATCAACAATGTATTTAAGAAAATCTCCTGTATCATGGAAATGTGAAGGTAAATTGTTAACATGTTCATGCAAAAAATAATCAACATATTTTGAAACACATTCCTATAGAAGTGGTTGAGTTATGTTTTTATGTCCCTTTAGAATCAAGTACATAATGGGTATTGTCAGGTAATCATTCCTTAAGAAACTGTGCTCATGCTGTAGGAGCAAACTCATGCCACAACATTCTCTAAGTATGCTCAGAAATTTTTTCATGAGCTTGCCTGACTTCCAAAGCTTTTACATTTTTGTAGCAATTATTTTCATCCAATTGGAGCATGGCCTCCTTTATGAATGATCTCTGGGCCACAGCACTACAATGCCGCCTTTGTCAGCACTGAGCACCACCAACTTGGAATTCTCATGTAGTTTCTTCACCAAGTTATCATAGGCTTGCCTTCTAGAGTTTTTTATTTTTTTTTATTTATTTAAGGTTTTGTAGAGCGCGTAGTAACCCGTGAGCATCCCAGCGCTGGAACCTAGAAAATCCGGAGGGAGTGGCAGCCGAGGAAGACGGAGAGATCAGGGAAAGAGAAGTGTTTTCAGTGATTTTCTAAAAAGGAGAAGATTCGATTCCATTCTCAATTTCCTGGACAGAGTATTCCAGTGTTTAGCCGTGTTTACAGAAAATCGTCGTCCCCCAGACCGGGCTTTCTTTACTCTATGGACAGTAATGAAATTCTCGTGGTCCGAACGGAGCGATCTGGTGGCTTTGTAAGGAGTGATGAGGTTTCTGAGGATGGGGGGGCCTTTGTTGTGAAGGAGTTTATGTGCCAGGCAGAGAGCTTTGAACACAACTCTTTCTCTGACTGACAGCCAGTGAAGTTGCCTCAAGGCAGACTTCGCTGATGTTCTGGCCGGGGTATTAGTGAGAATTCGGGCCGCGGCATTCTGAATTCTCTGTAGGATGTTAAAGGTGGCTTCGGGGGCTCCCAGAAAGATGGCGTTGCTGTAGTCCAGCCTGGATAGGATAAGGCCTTGGATCAGCAGTTTCCGGGAAGTGAGAGGGAGCAGGGGAAGGACTTTCCTGCATGACCTAAGAAGTCCAAAGCAGATACCCGCAGTTTTTTTTGCCTGGGTTCTGAAGGACAGGTCTTTCTCGAGCCATATTCCCAGGCTCTTGACCTCAGTTTTGGGGGCAGGGGGTTCACCTAAACAGGCAGGCCATATGTTCGGGGTGAGGGCGAGCCCTTTTTGTCCAAGAAGCAGAATTTCCGTCTTGGACCCGTTGAGTTTCAACGCTGAGTTGTTCATCTACCCCTGAATTTCAGCGAGGCAACTATGAAGGTTGGGGGGTTCACGGTTGGGGTGGGAGAGAGTTACCACCAGCTGGGTATCATCAGCATAATTGATGATTGTCACTCCGAACGGGGTGA
The DNA here is from genome assembly GCF_964261635.1 of Lissotriton helveticus. Taxonomy (NCBI): domain Eukaryota; kingdom Metazoa; phylum Chordata; class Amphibia; order Caudata; family Salamandridae; genus Lissotriton; species Lissotriton helveticus. The sequence goes on from NC_136061.1 coordinate 2,074,802,856, forward strand.
CCACCTCCTCCAACGGGGACATGTAAACATTAAATAACGTTGGGCTTAATGACGAGCCCTGCGGCACTCCGCACCGAAGGTGGACTGCTGGGGAGTGGTTGTCGCTCTCCCAAACTTGGAAGGAACAATGATTGAGAAATGACACAAGCCACTTCAGGGCAGTGCCCTTCACTCCAATATCTCTAAGACGCTGGATTAAAATCCGGTGGTTGACCGTGTCGAAGGCCGCACTGAGGTCTAGGAGGATCACTGCTATTGAACCTCCTGTATCCAAAATGCATCTGGCCTCCTCCACTGCCGCCAGGAGGGCGGTGTCAGTGCCCTGACCTGGGCGGAATCCCATCTGAGATCGTTTGAGTAGGTTGTTGGACTCTAAAAATAGCGAAAGTTTTTTATTCACTAATTTCTCAGCGACTTTGCTATTCCCTGGGAGGAGGGAAATTGGCCTGTAATTGGCTAGGTCCTGAGGGTCCAGTGTGAGTTTTTTGAGGAGACCTTTAACAACAGCCGCTTTCCAGCTGGGAAGGACCTTTCCTTGAAGTAAAGAAGCGTTAATGAGGGCAGTGAGTGGAGGGGCAATGGTGTGGGCTACTTTCTTCAGGAAGCGCATAGGGACCGGGTCGCTGGGAGAGCCACTCTTAATTGTGGCAAGCATCGCGGAGACCTCTTCAGTGGTTACCGGGCCAAATGAGTCAAGGTGGGGGACAGGGGGCTCGGGTGCGGGCATGTGGATGGGGAAGGATTAGAATTGTCACCGCCTGTCACACTAATATCGATTAATGGTAGGGAGGCGAGGATTTTTTGAATTTTGTCGTCGAAGAATTTTGCCAGTTTGTTACATTTGTCCTCCGCGGTGTTAGCGTCAAGGGATTTTGCTGCGGGACCCGGGACATTGAGAAGTTCTTTTAAAATAGTGAAAGTTTCCCTCGCGGAGCAAGAGGAATTTTTTATTCTTTCCTCGTAGAATGATCTTTTGGTGTTGCGGAGCGCAATTTTGTATGTTCTTATAGAAACCCGGAAGGCTTCTTTTTTTCCCGCGAGTTTCTCCCTCCTCCATGCGCGTTCAGTCCTTTTACATTCCTTCTGGAGGGCATTTAGTTCCGGGGTGTACCAGGGGGATGGGTTTACCCTCTTGGCTTGTTTAAGGGTATTAGAAAGGGGTAACAGACTGTCTAATGATTGGGAGAGCCAGGAATTAAACTCAATATCGGCTGTTATGGGGTCAAGGGCAGGGGGGGGCAGAATCCCTGAGCTTGGATGCCCACTCCTCAGGCACAAGTTTGTGCCAGTGTCTGATGAGGACCCGGGTTTTGGGCAGTTGGGGTAGTGGGGCCTCACGACGCCAATCAATAGGGATCAGGAAGTGGTCAGTCCAAGGGAGAGGGAGGGGAGCGCGGGTTTTGAAATCATGGATATTGGTGAAAATAGGGTCCAGAAGGTGGCCCTTATCGTGAGTAGACTGTGAATTCATTAGACATAGGCCAACGAAGAAAGATCCAGCAGAAGTTCGGCTGCAGTACTGTCGGTGGGATCTAGGAAGTGGAGATTGAGGTCTCCTAGAAGTAAGAAATTGGCGGATGTGGTTGCCGTGAGGGTGACGTAGTCAATGAGAGCGCTGGGGAATTTGGCGAGTGCACCTGGGGGATGGTATACTAGCAGCCCAGAAAGGGAGGTTACCGGCGAGATCTGCAAAGCGAAATGGCAGCTTTCGCAATCATCAATATTGCCTTTATCGATTCTGCAGGTAAGGTGATCTTTGTGTATTATGGCTAGGCCACCTCCTCTGCCGAGGGGTCTGTTCAAGGAGCAGATTTGGTAGCCGGGAGGCAGGGCATTCACGATGTCGGAGTCGTTGTTAGGTGTGAGCCACGTTTCTGTGAGGAACAGAATGTCAATGGCGAGGTCTCGGATGAGGAGGTTTATCTCGTGAGCATGCTTGACGAGGGACCTGCAGTTAAGGAGGCCGAGTTGAAGGCCGTGGCATTCTGCCTCAGCGCCGGCCGGGTAACAGAGGTCGCAGCTCGTAAAGGGGTTATCTCCTGTATAGATATATTTGCAATTGGAGTGTTTACGCGGGTTCAGTTCAAGGAGCCTGTTTTGCGAGTAAGTAAGTCGGCACCCTGGAACATTGGGCATAGTGACCGGGCCTAGGGCCGTCCGGGCCCGGACGGGCCCAGACGGGCTTGCCTTAGGTGCGTTTTTGGCGCGCAGACGGCGCGCCCGCTGCGCCCGTCCGCTGCGCGTCTGGTGCAAACACATTATTTTATAGGTGGTGGCCTCTGCAGCGGGGCCGTGTCCTGCACGAGATTTCCCTCTCCCGCGTCAGCGCTGACCTCGGCTGCGCGGGGGGGAAGCAGATCAAGTGAGTGCCCTGGCGAGCTGCGTTTGAGGTAGGAGACGGTTTAAAAAACACACAATATTACACAAGTTTTAAAAATAGGTTAAGACAGCTAAAATCTCCCGGCTGTGCCTCAGGAGTAAGTAGATTCTATAAGCGGCTCGTTTTCAGCGCGCTTATGAAGGCAGAGGGGGCGTGGCCTTGGTACAAGGGGGCGTGGTTACCAGGCAGTCAGGGAGTGGCGCCTGCACGAGATTTCCCTCTCCCGCGTCAGCGCTGACCTCGGCTGCGCGGGGGAGATGCAGATCAAGTGAGTGCCCTGGCGAGCTGCGTTTGAGGTAGGAGACGGTATAAAAAACACACAATATTACACAAGTTTTAAAAATAGGTTAAGACAGCTAAAATCTCCCGGAGTTGTGTTTTGTATAGTTTTTTTTATACGTTTTTAAACTCTTCTGTGACCAAATCTGAAAAAATTTCAAAATTTCCAAATTGCCTCTGGACAAATTAGGTATAAACTTAGAAATTGGTTTAAATTGACTTGCTGCCTCATCATCCACTTGTAATCCAATGTGGGCGATCGCATCCTCTTCTGTGACCACCTGAGTTGTTCCTTCTGTTTCTGATTCCAATTGTCTCAATTCAAGCAATCCTTTCATGTCTGATACATTGAGATTTGTATCTGTATTAGATGGTGTCACTGTTTTAAATGGCTTTCATTCAACGTGTGTGGCATAATACTTTTTCAGCTTCATATTCTTGATGAACTTGTATAAATCAATCCTAATTGTAGCTACATTGAAATTCTTTGGCAGGCAAAAAGATAGACCTAACTTAAGGAATTGAATTTCTTTATCACTCAGATGGATATCGGTGAGATTGATTATTGCTGGCCATCTGTCTTTACTTGTGATTGTGTTGGCATTTGTCGTTGGGTGTTGTGGTATATTAGTTATGGCAGTCTTTCTGTTCCTACTTTAATTTCCTTATTTTTTTAATCTTGGTCTCATATTTTGAAGTCTATCCATGCGTAAAAAATGGATCTCATCAACAACAGATAGCACATCCCATTTGGTTCATGGTTCATCATGATCAGTTTCAACTTCAGAGCTGACAACAGAACTCGTTGCTGATGTCGTGTCACTATTACTCTGTTCCTGCCTCTCCAAATTACTTCCTGACAATCTCCGATGTCTAATTGTAACAAATCTACAAGCTAAAATAAAAATCTGACCCCGCTCATAGTCATTCTTGTCATGCCTACATTTTTTCAGCTTTTCGATTCACAATGATACCTTCTAGTTCATCAATACACACTATCATTTCTTCTTTGAAAGTATTGATTTTTTCTTGTTCCTGGTCCTTGGAGAATTCAGCATTCAATATTTCAATTTCTTCCAGTATTTTGTGTCTATCAATTTCTGCATATTTATTTAAACTTTTTACCAATTGCATTGAAGCCTCAATGTTATTTTGCACCTATTCTTTAGGCATCTCCAGTTGTGGATTTTTTAAACTAGCCACCAACAAAATTCTCAGTCCTCTAAGTATCCTGCCCACTATTTTTGGAGAGACTTGCTCTCCCACCATTTAGTTAGTTCTGGTCAGTTTTTCCAATTTTTCTGATAAATCAGTACTCTTCCTTCCACTCTGGGCATTACCTCTTGAACTTAGGTCTCCTGCACTGGCATCATTTTCGGATGCCTTTACTTGAAATTAACATAACATTTGCCTGTTTAAAGATGGCCCCGATTTTCTTGATGAGCTACGCAGTACGTAAACAATATTAGCATCTAATTCTTTTGGTGCCTTACATTTTAATTGTTCGCAGAAATTTGCCATATCATATTGTAAACATGACGTTGGTCACAACTGTGGTGACATAATATATTGTAATAAGAAAGATTTATGTAAACTAAGCTACAATAATACCACTCGTGTCTATTCAAAGATGACGATAGTTTTACGAGGTCGAGCCACGCCGTACAAGGAACATTGTCTGTTTCTACACTATCAGGTGTTTCACATTACCAGTTATGTATAAAAATGTCCATTTTTGATGCATTCTGTTTCACTCTTTGAAGCAGAAGTATTGACGGACTAGCAATTTTCCAGTTATCAAGCCGTGCAAATAAGTAAGTGTATCATGAAATTATGTGAGGATAGGACCACTTTCTCTAATTATCTTTAAGCTCTTTTTAGTCCATGAATAAATGCACATCAAACCTATGAATATGTCACTAGGAATTTACTTGTCCTTTTTGTTTTTAAATATAATATACCAATGTAATGTCGCTAATCCCGTAATACGGACTATGGAGATGTCAGCTTTGAGATGGCCGATCTATTTTGTTTAAGAGACCCCCATCGGACTCTCGATTACTAAACCATGCATTAATAATACGTTTCTAATAACACATAACCAGGGTAAAATTATATGACGCAATAGATTCTAGGTTATCTTCGATTGTATTAAGCGGTTTGTCACCCCGCATTGTTTTTAAAGACAATATACTGACGTGGTGTCACACTGCATGGAATTTCCATCAAAGGAAATGTTGACTCTATGCTAGTCCACACATTTTACTTGTTAGAACCTTGAGGAAAGACACCGGTAACAAGTTTTTAAAATGGAGTCAACAAGAATGAATCAATATGTTCTTGTAATAGAAACATATTATAAATAGCTACCATGATGCATCTTCTAGTATGGCGCTATCTGACCAGAATGGTTTGAGTTTGTTTTATACAATCCATGTCCAATATGGCGGCCATATAGACATATAAAATAAACTTTATTTATAGGCTTGTCCCTCTCTCATTTGTTCTGTTAAAATTCAATGAATTCACGCTGGAATATCAAATATTTTACAGCGAAATAGGCATTATTAGCAATATCCTGATACTTTGTTTTTTAAATTGATTTTTTGTGTATTAGTTTCCGCAATAGGTTAAATTGGAACATACATTGTGCTTTTAAACATAATTCAATGCTTATCACGTTAAACCCTTACATGATGTATGTTGAGATACCATTTATTTTGTATTTATTGATCCCCTTTCTTTAAAATAGTGAATTCCCTGTTGAACTCAGGCCCCTTCTCTATCTCTTGGAGAAAAAATATGTATTTAGATCTAGATATATCATAGCTCTTTAAAATGCAATGAAACAAAATATAATGTAAAGAAAAAACATATGTAAATAGTATCCTTGTAGGATAAAAACACCATATTAAGGGGCTCATTAGGATGGCGGACGGAAGAGCGACCGCAGCCCTGGAGTAAGCGGAAAATGCCTTTTCCGTATCCGCCAGCCGCGGACACTCCGTCCGCCATATCAGGATAGGAAATAGTGTAAAAAGTCCGTCCGCGACGGAAAATCACGGACCGCCGCCCAACTACACCCGACCACGCGGCGGACGGAACGAATCCTGAGACTCCGCCGTACGTACTGACGTCTAAGACCGTCCCCCAAATCAAGATGGCGGAAAATACACATAAAACCGCAGCGGAAAAACAACATGTCTGAACACGGCGGATTCCCCACAGCGAAGATAAGATACATAGCAGAGATACCCACCACAAGCTGTTCGCCACCATGGACCCAGCGCTACACGCTTTCCCGATGCTCTTCGCGATCCACCACGTCCTAGTCTTGGCCCACCATCGATGACGACGCAGGTAAGGCACAAACCATTGGCTGTCTGGAGGGGAATACCTGCAAGGGTCGTGACGTAGGGAGGGGGAGTGTCATGTTACCCAAAACACTGATTAGAAGCAAATAGAAATGCACATTTGTAGTACGCAAGCAGGAATGACAACGACAAACCACGAGACATGATTGACTACCTTTATTACAGATAATAGGGGTATAATCACAGTGTATGCGTGAGCATGGGCAAAGTGGGCACCAGAGCATGAACATCAGAGGCAGCACGTGAGAGGGAGGAATGCAGTATCACAGCATCAACAGGGCATTGTGCCCAACAGAGCAGGTACATCAGAGGCAGCACGTGAGAGGGCAGAATGCAGTATCAGAACAGCAACAGGGCATTGTGCCCAACATAGCAGGTACATCAGAGGCAGTAAATGAGAGGGCAGAATGCAGTATCAGAACAGCAACAGGGCATTGTGCCCAACATAGCAGGTCCATCAGAGGCAGTAAATGAGAGGGCAGAATGCAGTATCAGAACAGCAACAGGGCATTGTGCCCAACAGAGCTGGTACATCAGAGGCAGCACGTGAGAGGGGCTAAGTGCATCAACAGTCCATAGCACTGAACATGTCCATCAGAGGCAGCACGTGAGAGGGCAGAATGCAGTATCAGAACAGCAACAGGGCATTGTGCCCAACATAGCAGGTACATCAGAGGCAGTAGATGAGAGGGCAGAATGCAGTATCAGAACAGCAACAGGGCATTGTGCCCAACAGAGCAGGTACATCAGAGGCAGCACGTGAGAGGGGCTAAGTGCATCAACAGTCCATAGCACTGAACATGTCCATTAGAGGCAGCACGTGAGAGGGGCTAAGTGCATCAACAGTCCATAGCACTGAACATGTCCATTAGAGGCAGCACGTGAGAGGGGCTAAGTGCATCAACAGTCCATAGCACTGAACATGTGCATCAGAGGCAGCACGTGAGAGGGCAGAATGCAGTATCAGAACAGCAACAGGGCATTGTGGACAACACAGCAGGTACATTAGAGGCAGTAAATGAGAGGGCAGAATGCAGTATCAGAACAGCAACAGGGCATTGTGCCCAACATAGCAGGTACATCAGAGGCAGTAAATGAGAGGGCAGAATGCAGTATCAGAACAGCAACAGGGCATTGTGCCCAACATAGCAGGTACATCAGAGGCAGTAAATGAGAGGGCAGAATGCAGTATCAGAACAGCAACAGGGCATTGTGCCCAACAGAGCAGGTACATCAGAGGCAGCACGTGAGAGGGGCTAAGTGCATCAACAGTCCATAGCACTGAACATGTCCTTTAGAGGCAGCACGTAAGAGGGGCTAAGTGCATCAACAGTCCATAGCACTGAACATGTCCATCAGAGGCAGCACGTGAGAGGGCAGAATGCAGTATCAGAACAGCAACAGGGCATTGTGGACAACACAGCAGGTACATCAGAGGAAGTAAATGAGAGGGCAGAATGCAGTATCAGAACAGCAACAGGGCATTGTGCCCAACATAGCAGGTACATCAGAGGCAGTAAATGAGAGGGCAGAATGCAGTATCAGAACAGCAACAGGGCATTGTGGACAACACAGCAGGTACATCAGAGGCAGTAAATGAGAGGGCAGAATGCAGTATCAGAACAGCAACAGGGCATTGTGGACAACACAGCAGGTACATCAGAGGCAGTAAATGAGAGGGCAGAATGCAGTATCAGAACAGCAACAGGGCATTGTGGACAACACAGCAGGTACATCAGAGGCAGTAAATGAGAGGGCAGAATGCAGTATCAGAACAGCAACAGGGCATTGTGGACAACACAGCAGGTACATCAGAGGCAGTAAATGAGAGGGCAGAATGCAGTATCAGAACAGCAACAGGGCATTGTGGACAACACAGCAGGTACATCAGAGGCAGTAAATGAGAGGGCAGAATGCAGTATCAGAACAGCAACAGGGCATTGTGGACAACACAGCAGGTACATCAGAGGCAGCACAAGTACGTGTTCCAACCAACCCGTCCCAGGGACCACAACAGTGCAAGGCTGTTCTCAATGGACAATGCACACACCATGTGAAATAACATGTGAGTGAAGTGAACACCACCTCACATCACTGAATCATGTGGACTGCGTGAACTACCTGCCTCGGACACACTGCCAGCAGCAGAAACAGGAGTGTGAGACACAGCCACAGCCCGAGTGACACACACATGGGCCACAGACCCAGACACACTGCCAGCACCAGAAACAGGAATGTGAGACACAGCCACAGCCTGAGTGAGACACACATGGGCCACAGACCCAGACACACTGCCAGCATCAGAAACAGGAGTGTGAGACACAGCCACAGCCCGAGTGACACACACATGGGCCACAGACCCAGACACACTGCCATCACCAGAAACAGGAGTGTGAGACACAGCCACAGATCTACTCACTGACAGATGAGCCATAGACCCAGATACACTGCCAGCACCTGAAACAGGAGAGGGCACAACTGAGACTGTGCTACTACATGATGCATGACAGCAAACAACAGACACAGTGCCACTATCCGATACATGAGAGTCAACTGCACCTGCGCCACTGGGACCACTTAAATGATGAGCCACAGGGCTGTATGGGCCAGGAGGCAGGGTGGCACTGGGAGCTGGGGATAGCTGTACTTGAGCGACATCGGGGTGGGCAGGTGTCAATGGTGTGTGTCTGCGTTTCTTAGGGATATGTGAGTGCACCCTGGACAGGACAGGACTGGCAAGTGGTGGTGACTCCAAACAAATATCACCCACCATAGGTGGAGCATCTGCTGCCGGGGATCGGCTTTCTGGGGACGTGCTGGAGCCTGCTTGTCGTTTGCTGTGTGCCTGCCGCCTGGACTCAGAATCATGTGTAATGGGGGATGCAACAACATGGGACTCCCTTCTCTGCTTCTGACTGGCCTGGATGGGAGTGGAGGTATGGGGGTACTCCGCCGCGGAGACATCTGTTTGCCGTTCATTCGAAAACATCAGCCGCAGTGCAGCCAGGGGTGACGTATGCCTGTCCTTGACTGCGCCATTGTCCATGGGAGAATCCTTGTCCCTAGGATGTGCCTTATCCGTAGGTGGAGTGTTGTCTCTGGACTTTGCCTGTGCCCTGGACGGTGCCCTGTTCCTGCCAGCAGACTTGTCGTCTGTGGTGTACCTGTCTCCAGAAGACACCTGCTCACTGTGTGTGTCCCTGCCCTTGGGAGATGGCCCTTGCTCTGTTGTGTGCCTGCCCTTGGGACACTTCCTGCTCTTAGGAGGTGCCTTTGTCTTTTGACTGTCCCTGTCCCTGTCCTTGGGAGTGTCCCTTTCCTCTGTTGTGGGCCTGCCCTTGGGACTCTCCCTGCTCTTAGGAGGTGCCTTTGTCTTTTGACTGTCCCTGTCCCTGTCCTTGGGAGTGGCCCTTTCCTCTGTTGTGGGCCTGCCCTTGGGACTCTCCCTGCTCTTAAGAGGTGCCTTTGTCTTTTGACTGTCCATGTCCTTGGGAGTGGCCCCTTCCTCTGTTGTGGGCCTGCCCTTGGGACTCTCCCTGCTCTTAGGAGGTGCCTTTGTCTTTTGACTGTCCCTGTCCTTGGGAGTGGCCCTTTCCTCTGTTGTGGTCCTGCCCTTGGGACTCTCCCTGCTCTTAGGAGGTGCCTTTGTCTTTTGACTGTCCCTGTCCCTGTCCTTGGGAGTGGCCCTTTCCTCTGTTGTGGGCCTGCCCTTGGGACTCTCCCTGCTCTTAGGAGGTGCCTTTGTCTTTTGACTGTCCCTGTCCCTGTCCTTGGGAGTGGCCCTTTCCTCTGTTGTGGGCCTGCCCTTGGGACTCTCTCTGCTCTTAGGAGGTGCCTTTGTCTTTTGACTGTCCATGTCCTTGGGAGTAGCCCCTTCCTCTGTTGTGGGCCTGCCCTTGGGACTCTCCCTGCTCTTTTGAGGTGCCTTTGTCTTTTGACAGTCCATGTCCTTGGGAGTGGCCCCTTCCTCTGTTGTGGGCCTGCCCTTGGGTCTCTCCCTGCTCTTTTGAGGTGCCTTTGTCTTTTGACTGTCCATGTCCAAGGGACTGTCCATGGACTTGGGAGTATCCCTTGCCTTGGGAGTACCTTTTGTGTTGAATGCCTGTGTAGCATATGAAGGCATGTCCCCCAACACCACTTGTGGATCCTGTGTGTGTACTCCAGTGTATCTGACATTGTCTTTGTGAACAGATTTTGCTGACCTAGGGGATGGTGGCTGTGCCCTCTGTGCCCTGACGTGCTGTCTGACGCTGCTTCTAGTGCAATAACCTGTATTAGAGTCCTGGTCAGAATATTCACTACCCCCTGAGACATCCAGTGGTGTAGATGGGGAAACAGAAGTAGTACTCTGTCCATGCGACTGTACAATGGCAGACGACACACTGCTTGCGACTGAACTGTCCTGTGTAGACCAGCAAGATCGCCATGCATCCCTTCCATGAATGCCACCACCTGCCCCAACTTCCTATCATGGTCTTGGAAAGCATGTGTCATATTGGTCTGCCCCACACACAGCTGTCGCAGCAGATCAACAGCCTCAGCACACAGTGCATTTTGGCTCACCGTGGCAGGGGCAGCGGTGCCTGCACCGAACGCCACTCTGCTCCCCCTACTCCTGCGTGCACGAACAGTACATGGTGCAGTTGGCGGAAGTGTGGGCCCTGTGGGCTGTGTCCCGACAGAAGGTGTTGATTGCCCACTCCCAGTCTGTGACAACAGTGCTGGCTCACCAAGATTTTCCGAAGATGAGGATGATGGTGTCTCCACATGCGAGTCCTCAGGGACGGTCCTGTCCCCCTCTCCGGCGCTGCCCTCCTCTGTGTCAGTCTGCGTGTGCGCAAAGTCTGATCCGGATGCATTGCCTCCACTCATCTCCGCCGTCTGTGGCTGAGTGCCCTCTGTCGAAGCTGAAATGCACAGAAAAGAGGTGTAAGTCATGGGCACACTCACGTACAGAAGGTCAAGGAATCCCTAATTCCAAAGTTCTTCTAGCCTCCATCCTGCACACGGCCCACCTCTAACAGTCATCCTCACATTACATAAGCGTTGGTGGCCGTGACACATGTACAGCATGCGGACAGGGCAGGAGCACGTACATCAGCACACATGTGTTGCCATGGGTCCATGGACCACTACGGCATGTGCTTAAACACTCAACTACTAAGCAAGTGGCGTGTCAACAAGCCGGACCTGGATATCAAATTACACACCCCCAATGGCACCAACATGGCATCGCAGAGATACATACGCACCACGGAACTCAATACTGTGTCTGGGCACCAATACATGCATTGCACTCCCAAGTATCCTACACAGACAGTATGCTCACCGCTAGTTTGCTGTTGATCCACACTCAGCCGTTCGGACAGGTCAGGATGCGTCACAGCAATGATACGGTGCATGAGAAGGGTCATGGAGCGTCGGGCCAGACGTGGCGTCCTTGGGATCATCCCCAGTGTCACTTCCGCTACATTCTTGCTCAGCCTGGAAATGTCGTCCCAGCGTTTGTGGCAGTGTGTATTTCGTCTGTTGCACACCCCCAATGCCCGTACATCCCGTGCAATGCTCCTCCACACGTCCTTGTGAAGGTGCAGCTTGACCTACCATGATGGGAGACAAAAGGGTGCAAGTCAGTGGACAGTTCGCCTGTCACACAGATAGGGCCAACACGTATGTGTCATTCGCCATGCACAATCCGAAAAATATGTCGAGGCAACAGTACACAGCTAAGATTGCAGAAGCCTGGAGTCATTGCCCACCTCATGCACACCAACATGTCCCACACTGCACTTACCACCTGTCCGGGTGCGCCGTAGAGCCGTTCAAAGTTGCGGAGCACACCGTCCACGAGGACATCAAGTTCCGCGGCGGTGAAGGGACGAGACCGGATCTCTTTTACTCTCGACATGGCAAGATCACGGAGTATGGCACTAGAGCAGCAGTCGGTGGTCAGCTCAGCAGCAGCAGGTCGAGGTGATGGTCACAGGCAGCAGTCGGTGGTCAGCTCAGCAGCAGCAGGTCGAGGTGATGGTCACAGGCAGCAGTCGGTGGTCAGCTCAGCAGCAGCAGGTCGAGGTGATGGTCACAGGCAGCAGTCGGTGGTCAGCTCAGCAGCAGCAGGTCGAGGTGATGGTCACAGGCAGCAGTCGGTGGTCAGCTCAGCAGCAGCAGGTCGAGGTGATGGTCACAGGCAGCAGTCGGTGGTCAGCTCAGCAGCAGCAGGTCAGGGTGATGGTCACAGGCAGCAGTCGGTGGTCAGCTCAGCAGCAGCAGGTCGAGGTGATGGTCACAGGCAGCAGTCGGTGGTCAGCTCAGCAGCAGCAGGTCGAGGTGATGGTCACAGGCAGCAGTCGGTGGTCAGCTCAGCAGCAGCAGGTCAAGGTGATGGTCACAGGCAGCAGTCGGTGGTCAGCTCAGCAGCAGCAGGTCGAGGTGATGGTCACAGGCAGCAGTCGGTGGTCAGCTCAGCAGCAGCAGGTCGAGGTGAACAGGCAGCACTGGTTCCCAGGGTAGGATGTGTGCTTTTTCCCATCACACATATATAGGGCCCTCAGCACGTGTCAGTGGCATACGTCGCCAGCAATTGGTCAGCCCTGGAAGCGTGTTCGTAAAAGGGCCAATGACTGGCCCTGGTGTTGCGGTGCACTGCTTCCGCTACTTTCGATTGGCCATACGCGGCCAGCGTTCCCTCTTCTCATTGGCTGCATGTGCACGGACCGTCACGGTCACACATCGGCAACCGCACGTGCAAGCTTCCGGCACGGATGCTTCAGTTGCAACAATGTTCTATCACTGGCGCCACCATGGCGGTGCACGTACTCTGCGGGGGAGGTGCAGGCCTACACACCCTTTAGATGTAGTCAATGGACATGGCAGTTCATGTCCCCTCTTACAGTCACATTGCATCATCCACCGTCCACCGGCCGGACCAGCCCGGCCTAGGACCGGCGTGCCGGCCATGTCAGCCACCGCCATGCCTGACATGGCCGGCAGGCCGGTCCTAGGCCAGGCCTGGCACGGCGGTGGCTGACATGGCCGGCAGGCCGGTCCTAGGCCAGCCCTGGCACGGCGGTGGCTGACATGGCTGGCACGCCGGTACTAGGCCATCCCTGGCACGGCAGTGGCAGACAAGGCCGGCACGCCGGTACTAAGTCAGCCCTGGCACGGCGGTGGCTGACATGGCCGGCACGCCGGTACTAGGCCAGCCCTGGCACGGCGGTGGCTGACATGGCCGGCACGCCGGTCCTAGGCCAGCCCTGGCACGGCGGTGGCTGACATGGCCGGCACGCCGGTACTAGGCCAGCCCTGGCACGGCGGTGGCTGACATGGCCGGCACGCCGGTACTAGGCCAGCCCTGGCACGGCGGTGGCTGACATGGCCGGCAGGCCGGTCCTAGGCCAGGCCTGGCACGGCCGGTGGACGGTGGATGATGCAATGTGACTGTAAGAGGGGACATGAACTGCCATGTCTATTGACTACATCCAAAGGGTGTGTAGGCCTGCACCTCCCCCGCAGAGTACGTGCACCGCCATGGTGGCGCCAGTGATAGAACATTGTTGCAACTGAAGCATCCGTGCCGGAAGCTTGCACGTGCGGTTGCCGATGTGTGACCGTGACGGTCCGTGCACATGCAGCCAATGGGAAGAGGGAAGGCTGCCCGCATATGGCCATTGGAAGATAGCGGAAGCAGTGCACCGCCATGGCGGCGCAAAGGATTTTATATTGTCAGACGCTGCAGCGTGATGATTCGTCTGTAGTTGCGTCATGAGGGTTGTGAGCGTGATAGGGAAACTTCATATGTCATGCACTATTCCATGTGTGTCCATACTATGCCCATCGGTGGGCACACAATGTGCAACAGATGTGCATGTCGACGTGTTGACGTCGGGTGTGACCCTACAGACGTTATTTCATCTTCATATCTACACATGACATCACGGCTGTATGGCCACATTCTGAATCTGTTGTCAGTGTGTGGTTCAGGCGAGGTGACTACAATGGTGGGGGTACACATGCATTCAGTGTATGTGTGTTGGCTGTTGTGTCACCATGCATGTAATGACTGTATGCTCACCATTGTTGGTGTTGGCATTGGTGCATGATGACATGGTGTGTGTGTATCATTATCGTTTGTGTGCATGCACTTGCATGTGTGTCTGTGATGTGGCTTCTACACATTAGGGCCATGACACACGTATTGCCAGTAATGTTGACATGTGACTAAGTAGCGTTGTACGTGTTGACACACTTCCTGTTGCAAGTGGCTGCACATTGTTAAAGGGCCACTCCGTATTGTAGTAACTATCAGAGATGTCACACATATGACCATTCTCCGATACATTTTTCTTCTTGCTAATGTTGGCTTACATGTGATGTAGTTGCACACGTATGCGTCGTTTTCAAGTTGACTCAAGTTACATCTCTCTCCCACACAGGAGGGCTCCAAATGTGCATCGGCCATACACTGTGCTGGAGGATATGGTTGACGAGGAGGTGATTAGGAAATTCCGGCTTGATCGACGTCGGTTGATGGAGCTTGTTGCCCAATTGTCTCCTCATCTGCAGCCACGAAGGACTTATCCTGGTTCCATTACACCCACAGCAAAGGTGATGGCGGCCCTACACTTTTTTGCTACTGGAACCTTTCAGAACACAGTTGGACATGCCGGGGGGATGTCACAGTCCATGTCCAGCATGGTACTTCGGGATGTTTTAAAAGCTATGATGCTGTACAAGGATGACTATATCCATTTCCCACGGCCGGAAGAGTTGCCAGCAGTCAAAGCAGACTTCTATGCACTGGGCCAGATACCACACGTAGTGGGTTCCATTGATGGCACACATATCGCTATCATTCCACCACGGGCACGTGAGCAGGTTTTTAGGAATCGGAAGCACTTCCATTCGCTGAACGTGCAGGTGGTGTGCCTGGCCAACAACATCATCTCCCATGTGTGCGCAAGATTTCCAGGCTCCGCACATGACGCCCACATCATGCGGAGCAGCATTGTCCCCCAACTGATGGCAAATCTGCGTCCCGGTCAAGCGTGGCTTGTTGGTGAGTCTGGCGTGGGGACTTTTGTGATCTCTGTGTGGCATGGCGTACCCAGCAAATCTGGTTGTGATATTTGTGTCTGTCATCCCCCTACATAGGCGACTCGGCGTACCCAAACAGGCCCTGGCTCCTGAGTCCCATACGTAATCCTACAACTGCGGGTGAAATGCGCTACAATGATGCACATGGAAGGACACGTAGAGTGGTTGAACGTACCTTTGGACTGCTAAAGTCTAGGTTTCGGTGCCTGGATAAGACCGGAGGGGCCCTGCCTTACTCACCAGGCAAAGTATGCAGGATCGTGATTGCCTGCTGCATGCTCCACAACCTGGCCGTGCGCAATGACATTGAACTGCTCTTGGACCCTGAAGACGAAGAAGTTTCTCGGCCTCCCATCCCACCCATGTCGACTGATGAGGATAGTGGTGAGGAGGAAGGTGTGGACCAGAGGCGCCAGCTCATTGCTCGCTACTTCCCCTGAATGTGAGTAACTACCTCTTGTGCCGGTTGACAATGCCTTATGTATGTTTGCTGGTGTTGTGTGGATGTGGGGTGCATCAGCTGTGTGTTCTGGTATGTGATGTTTGCATATGTGTGTGTTCATTTATTTGGACATGCAAGTCTCCATGATGTGTGTCCTCTCATCCACTGCTTTAGTGATGAGTGTAGTTTGTGTAATGTTGCTGTGCAGTGTGTTGTGATGTGTGTGAATCTGTTTCCTGACGTGTGTTTGCTGTCTCTGAATTTCCCTAGGTCACTCCCGCAGCGGCATGATTATGTACGACTTGGATCCCTGCACCTGTTTACGTCTGTTTCTGAGGCAATCATGTGATTAAACATGGAGGCAACACATCATTGAGTGTGTAAGTGGCATTTATTTACAGGTTGTGCATTTGTGCAGGTGAATATTTACAAGTAAGTGTGGGGTGGGGGAGTGGGAGTTGAAGGTAATGGCCGATGAAATGTCCGTGCTGACACCACATTGGGTGGTGTCAGGCTAGTCCAGCAGACCTGTGGCAATGATTGGCTATGTGGGACAGGATACTTGGCAGGGTGAATGGCTGGCTCAGGCAGTGTCTGAGTCATTGGCGGCCCCTCTTGGAGCGTGTGGATGGTGCTCCAACACTGCTCTCACCCACTTCCAGCCTCGGACGGCCCCTCCGTCTTTGAGGTGGAACAGAGTCAGCTGGGGGGGAAGGTTGATCAGGGGCCACATCCGTCGCCAGGGGCACAGGTGGTGGTGGTGGTGGCGGTGGCGGTGGCGTTGCTGGCCGTGGCGCCAGGACAATTGGTTGAGGGGGGTGGGGTTGTTCCGGGCAATCAATTCCCTCCACATTATTGTCTGCTGGCCCATGATGTCCACTATCTGGCCAAGGTATCCCGAAATTTCACGCAACATGTTAGTGTTGTCCACCGAGTCCTGGTGGGCACGATCTGCCTGTTCCTGGCCACAGTCGTATGAAGCCTGGCACCTGGCTATGGCTTCAAGGGACTCTGCCACAGGATGGGGTGGGTGTCCTTCATCTGTGCGGCGGAGTGTGGGTCTCCTGATTGCCTGCTGTGGCCTCGCCTCTCACCTTTGTGGCCCACTCACCCTGCTTGGGTGGGAGGCCGATGGACCTGCGTCGTGCGGTGGGTTAGGCTGGGTGCCACAGGCAGGAGTGGTGGTACTGGTGGTGGTGGTCACTCTGCAGATCACTGAGGCCGGTGTTGCTGGAATTACACATGCGACGGTTGTCGGGGCCGGGAGTCCCTGTGAGCCAGATGGCCCTGGCTGTCTGCTTGGGCCCGCACCATCCTCCGCACCGGAGCTGCCTGTGTCATCGTCCCCAGAGAGTCCGGTATGTGTGTGAGGCGAGTCTTGCGGCCGGGTGCTGGTTTCCCCAGTCAGATTACGATCACCTGAGGGACAAGATTGTGCAGGTCAGTAATGTGGACATTACATGTTCATTACAATTTGTATACATTTCAGTGTCCTGTCGCAAACACCCCACCCACCCTACCCTCCACCGCCCTCCACCACCCTCCACCGCCCTCCCTGTAGACATGGGGGCCTGTTGGGAGTTGTAGTAGTGACCTCTCACACAGCCCACCCACCACCACCGCCCTCCCTGTGGACATGGGGGCCTGTTGGGAGTTGTAGTTGTGACCTCTCACACCCTCCACCACCCTCCACCGCCCTCCCTGTAGAAATGAGGGCCTGTTGGGAGTTGTAGTAGTGACCTCTCACACAGCCCACCCACCACCACCGCCCTCCCTGTGGACATGGGGGCCTGTTGGGAGTTGTAGTTGTGACCTCTCACACCCTCCACCGCCCTCCCTGTAGACATGGGGGCCTGTTGGGAGTTGTAGTAGTGACCTCTCACACAGCCCACCCACCACCACCGCCCTCCCTGTGGACATGGGGGCATGTTGGTAGCCATTTACATTTTGGTGAGTATGTGTCCGACGTGAATGGGTTGGGGCCTGGGAGATGTGTCTTCTCAGTTGTGTGAGGCTGACCATGTCGTGATGATCGTGGTGCTTGGTTTGTACTTACCAGCCTCTTCTCCTTCCTCAAGTCCGTCTAGGCTCTCGGAGTGAAGTATAACCAGCACCTTCTCCTCCCAATCGGTGTAGGGTATGGGCTCCGGGGGTGTTCCGCCGCCAGTGTGATTGGCTCTGGCATGGTTTTTGGCGCGGATGCCTTTCACCCTGGTTTTCAGGTCATGCCAACGCCTCTGTATTTCGTGCTTTGTCCTTGGCACGGTCCCTGACGCATTCACCCGACTGACGATTCTGTCCCACATGTGATTCATTTGCGCCACGGTGGTCTGCTGGACTAGTGCCCCGAATATGTGGGGCTCAACACGGAGAATTTCATCGACCATTACCCTCAACTCGGTCTCCGTGAATTTAGGGGGTTTTTTGGGTGCCATGGTGTGTGGTGCTCAGTGTGTGGGTTGAGTGAGTTGGGGGGGTGCAGGTGTGTGGTGTGTAGGAATGGTGTGGTGGGTGTTTGTGTGGTGGGTGTGGTAGGGTGGTGGTTGTGTGCCTTAAATTTGAGTATGCTGTAGATCGTATAGGGCCTCTTTCTAGCAGCAATGCTGTGATGCAAAGGATTGTGGTAGTGGGTGGGTGTCATTTTATAGTCGTGTCTCAATGGTTGTTGGCAGTCAGGTGGTAGGTGGGTGTGTTGACTAGTGTGCATTATTGGGTACTTGGGGGGTGTCATAGTGGCTTGTGATTGGTGTTGGTGTTTCATGTGGGGGGGTTGTCCTTTTTCGTGTGTTTGCTATTTACTGGCGGCACACTTTTTGACATTGGTTTGACGATAGGGATGTTGTTCGTGTTGGCCTTCCGCAGTGATGCACTGTTTCTCATTGCATTCTTTCCGCCGTGAACGTGGATGGCTGAGCGTTCCGTGGTACAGGCGGTGTTTTCCTAATTGCGGACACGGAGTGTTCACAGGTATGGCGGTATATGTGGCTGTGTCCGCAGTCATGTCCGTCCGCGGCGGTGGGTGTTCATTTGGGTCTGTCCGCCGCGGTCGGTGTTAGATGTGTTCCGTCCACCGCGGACGGTGTTAGATGTGTTCCGTCCACCGCGGATGGTGTTTGATGTGATCCGTCCGCCGCCGTCGGAGTTTCTTGACATGAATATCCTAATCGCAAACGTGGATTCTCCGCGGCGCTTCCGGGAGTAAAACTTCCCCGAACATGGCGGACAGTACCCGTTTCCGTCCGCCATCCTAATCGACCCCTATATGTGTGTCTACAGGATATAAACCATCTTGAGAAAGAAAATTGGAATTGGAATTGGATAAGACGTTTTTATACTGTAGAGGTATGTTGTTATGTTAACTCATTCCTAATTGTTATCAATGGACACGTATGTTTGCACCCTAGGTGTAATATGAAAAGATGTGAAGTTGACAACACAATGTAATAAGATCAAAGATCCACACATGATGATAAGTTAAAGAGTCAAATAGTTAAAGAGATATAGCTTTTTTGTTTCAAATTATACTATCGTATTGTGCAAAATGTTTTTGTTCGTCTGTTTATATATGCTTATATATTTTACATGAATTTATATATGTTTTTCTGCAGCCCTGAAGAAGTCCCTTTGGGACAAAATGCGTCGGCTAATGGATTTTATCTGCCCAATTTATCTTTATATGAAAAAAGCCTAATAAAGAACTCCTTTTGAAAAAGATACAACGTGGAATCGGAAATCCTTCTGTGTGAACACAAAGACTGTCCTCTACTTGTACCTAATAGACTCTATTGCTGTGTGTGGAACCACTTTTTGTGTTTTCGTATTTGTATATGTCTCTAGTTAAAGTCTTTGAACACAACACTCTTGCTCGGTAACTATTCCCGAATGCCCCTCTCCTGCATCCATTTATTCTACCTGGAACGGTGTCCTGTCAATTTTGCATCCTCCGACATGAACACCAGCACCACATTGGCAGAATGTATCACATTTTTGGGGCTCTGCTGCTTTCCTGTTTTCAGAAAACTTTCTCCAAATCCGCTGTTTAGTAAGCGGTGCAACAGATATATGCGCGTGTGTGCTTATACATATATATATATTACACACAACACACACACACAAATATAATATAGTAATATGGTATAAATATCTACTATAAAATGGCGCTCACCAGATTGTGAAAGGCTGCTGTGTCAGCCAAAACGCGTCTCTCTTGTTTGCTGGGTCGGAGGAGGCCCTATGGAATAAAATAGCCTTATTCCAACAAACCTCATGAGCGTGCTCTCTTCCTTGTGGGGTAGGGGTTGTTTGGATATATTTATATATACACACACATATATATATATATATGTATATATATATATTTTACCTCAAATTGCCCAAGCTATGAAGCGCACACTCGGCAAGATTAAACCATTCGGTTTATTTTCACAGGGCATGAACTCGCATTGGTGTCCGCTGGTTACATTGATTAGACCTGACGCGTTTCAAGGCTTCTGCCTATCTTCAGAGGTCGCTGGGAAATGTCTCGTGCAAGAGATTCTGTTTAAATACATCATCAAGCATGCCCCGCCTTCCTTGGGCTTCATTTCGTGTCATTAATGCATGCTGGGCTTAGTAGTCCCGCTCTTGTCACCTTTCACAGCATTCTTTGCAGGACGCCATCAGAGTTATTTTTCACCACAATCTCGCCGTACTGAAAATAGCCCGGATAAGGTTCCGGACTCAGTCTCTTAGGGTACAGGATGGTGCTGCTTCCGCGGCCAGGCTGCCGCATGGATTATTTTACCTCAAATTGCCCAAGCTATGAAGCGCACACTCGGCAAGATTAAACCATTCGGTTTATTTTCACAGGGCTTGAACTCGCATTGGTGTCCGCTGGTTACATTGATTAGACCTGACGCGTTTCAAGGCTTCTGCCTATCTTCAGGGGTCGCTGGGAAATGTCTCGTGCAAGAGATTCTGTTTAAATACATCATCAAGCATGCCCCGCCTTCCTTGGGCTTCATTTCGTGTCATTAATGCATGCTGGGCTTAGTAGTCCCGCTCTTGTCACCTTTCACAGCATTCTTTGCAGGACGCCATCCGAGTTATTTTTCACCACAATCTCGCCGTACTGAAAATAGCCCGGATAAGGTTCTGGACTGAGTCTCTTGGGGTACAGGATGGTGCTGCTTCCGCGGCCAGGCTGCCGCATGGATTATTTTACCTCAAATTGCCCAAGCTATGAAGCGCACACTCGGCAAGATTAAACCATTCGGTTTATTCTCACAGGGCATGAACTCGCATTGGTGTCCTCTGGTTACATTGATTAGACCTGACGCGTTTCAAGGCTTCTATATATATATTATTTTTTTTATTTTTTATTTTATTTATTTATTTATTTATATTTTTGGTGTTAGACTGGGCACTGAAATAAAAGCTGTGGATTGAAGTTGCTGAGTGTGGCGTCCTTTGTTGAAAAAATTGTTTTTGGCCATTGGTCTGGCCCAACGCCGACACGCACTGAAGAGCGATCCTGTTGCAAGACCACATTCCATTAAATTGAAATATATATATATATATATATATATATATATATATATATATATATATATATATATATATATCCAACCAAATCCAGGACCCAACATTGGACAGGCCACTCGGAAGCTGTTTGCCAGACATCATCTTTATTGCAGCATGCTCGTGAAGCTTGGAACAGATAGACACTCTCAATCAATTATAAGTGCCAAACGCGTTTCGAGAGTCCGCAGGCTCTCTTCGTCAGTGGCTTGGTAAGTAGAATGAAGCAGCAGCATAGTACGTTTTCTAAGTAATTAGCACCTGCCCTCCTTTGGGCGTGGCCTCACACGGCCTTCTGGGCGCTGTAGTTTCAAAGTTGTTAGATCCAAGTGGATGCGCCCTTCACAAACATTATACAAATTAAAATCCCAAGTGGGTGAGAGTGACGCATTCTGACCTCGTTTAATTTGTATAATGTTTGTGAAGGGCGCATCCACTTGGATCTAACAACTTTGAAACTACAGCGCCCAAAAGGCCGTGTGAGGCCACGCCCAAAGGAGGGCAGGTGCTAATTACTTAGAAAACGTACTATGCTGCTGCTTCATTCTACTTACCAAGCCACTGACGAAGAGAGCCTGCGGACTCTCGAAACGCGTTTGGCACTTATAATTGATTGAGAGTGTCTATCTGTTCCAAGCTTCACGAGCATGCTGCAATAAAGATGATGTCTGGCAAACAGCTTCCGAGTGGCCTGTCCAATGTTGGGTCCTGGATTTGGTTGGATTTATAGCGGCTTCCAAAGTCGCGGACTTGGCCCTTTGAAAGATTTTCAACCTGGCTGTTACGAACATTGGTTACAGCATTCTACAGGTGGAAGGGGAGCGGACGCTATCCAGGCGTGCGTGCGTTCCCGCACCTTGTTGCAGCAACAAAGCGGTGTGAAACGAGGTCAGAATGCGTAACTCTCACCCACTTGGGATTTTAATTTGTATAATGTTTGTGAAGGGCGCATCCACTTGGATCTAACAACTTTGAAACTACAGCGCCCAGAAGGCCGTGTGAGGCCACGCCCAAAGGAGGGCAGGGGCTAATTACTTAGAAAACGTACTATGCTGCTGCTTCATTCTACTTACCAAGCCACTGACGAAGAGAGCCTGCGGACTCTCGAAACGCGTTTGGCACTTATAATTGATTGAGAGTGTCTATCTGTTCCAAGCTTCACGAGCATGCTGCAATAAAGATGATGTCTGGCAAACAGCTTCCGAGTGGCCTGTCCAATGTTGGGTCCTGGATTTGGTTGGGTATATATATATATATATATATATATATATATATATATATATTTATATATATATATATAAATATATGAACAGAACACCTAACTTCAACAGGAATTTCCAAATGAAGAAGGCACGGACATCAGGTTGATGGTACACGGCTTCTTTTATTGTATCAGGTCACCTTCAACCCCCGGACCAAAGAGACATGTTTCGGCTTCAATGAAGCCTTTGTAAATATATATATACAAATGTAGCGGTTCACCAACCTGAATCCTGAGCTAGAGCGGTGATCGGATTCTCTTTCAAAGCCACTTCCCTCCATTCCATAAATTCATAAAAAACAGCTAATCTCTCAACAAAAGGCTCCGGTGCATACAGCTCAGAAAGATTTTAGTGCACTTTATCGCTCTCACAGAAGGGACAGGAGAATAAAGTGCACTAAAATCTTCCTGCATTAAACCAGTGGAGCTCCTACTTTACTAAGCTCCCAGTTTCACTGACCCATTTAGATGTGGGGAAAGACAAGGTTTACAAACGGAGCGCCTCAGCTAGCTCCACAGGTGTAAACGTGTTACCTGTGAGCCCATCTGTCACTGAACCACTACGTTATTGTGACATTGACATTGTGATGTTCATGCTCAGGCCCACTGCACAAGACATGCTAGTCAAAGGAAATGAAAGCAACTAGCTTGAGACGCTAGGAGAAGATACCTGAATGTCAGGGCCATTTCTTTTTTGTATTTTTTAAAAAATAACTCCTACTTTTGGTTTTTTCCTTTAAAACGTAAACCTGGCACCCACTCAGGAAATTCAATGTCTTCAGTAGAGTCGCAGAACTGGCAGCTCCACTGAAGTCCACTGACATAAACATGGCACCCACTCAGGAAATGTTATGTTTTCAGTAGAGTCGCAGAGCTGGCAGCTCTATTGAAGCCACAGAGATCGCTGCCTGCTTGTGAAGATTTCTGAATTTCTCCGCTCGGCCTTCCACCATGCGAGCTGAGGCCTTAGCCTCCATTGCCCTGATGAGTCAGCTGGCCACTCATAAGGGTTGCAATGATACTGTCTGACATATAGAGTAAGTCTAGACTGAGCAACATGGAGAACAATAGTCACCATATAACTGCTCACTCTACCCCTTTAAAGTCTCTTTGGAGAGGTTGCAGCTATTTGACTTTCACTGGTATGCAGGCTATGCTACGGTTCACAGTGAGTTCATCCTATGCCTTATTGATTACAATTTTACTGTTGATGTGGTCAGTTTCAGTGTCAGATATTCAGTTAGCATACGTTCCCAGGAAGGAAGCAATACAAGATTTTCATTGCTGTTGATTGCTAAAAGCCCCACCGTTTAAAATACGGCAAGTAATTAGAATAATAGATCAAGCCAACTTCTACTAATAAAATATCTAGTGCATAAACATAAACCTCCATATCTAAAAAATAAAGAAAAACAGCAAATCCAATGTAGGTCAATTATATACTCCAGTCTCATTTGTATTTGTCCATAGCCTTTAGACACTAAGCAGATACACTGTTGAAAACTAAACTTGACAAAACCTTAATAGTCAAGGTTTCATCAAAAGAGAAATGTATTCTTATGTAATAAAAACATAAATAATAATATGACATATTTAAATAAATGTAT
Organism: Lissotriton helveticus; assembly: GCF_964261635.1. NCBI lineage: Eukaryota > Metazoa > Chordata > Amphibia > Caudata > Salamandridae > Lissotriton > Lissotriton helveticus. The sequence continues at coordinate 2,074,826,854 of NC_136061.1, forward strand.
TTATGCTTAGGAACTCAAAGATAATTACAACATGAAGCCCATGTACTGGCCAATCAGAATATTTCCAGTGAGGTCTCTAACTGTAGTTAATTCCTTGTATTCAAAACTGAATATTTGTATGTAATATTGCTTCACATGTCAATTGAATTATAGCTGTCACAGCTGTTTGCAACTGCTGCTTGATCTTTACAAGGTCCTTAATAATCTCAATATGATTATTTCCCTTTACTCCATTATACACCCTCCCTTTGGCTCGGGATGTATAACTTACATAGAGGGTAATTAAATCAGATAATGCGCTGGAATATTCCATTTTGCTCTTATTCTACTATGTGTTCATTGTCAAGACTGATTTCTATTCAAAAGATTTTGCCAAATAAATCTATGCTTCGAGCGAACCAAAAGTCATTTTTTGGGTTAGTGTAAAAATGCATATGTTTCTTTATAAGGTGTTTATGATAGGACTCGGGGATAGGAAAACAAAATTCATCAACATTGTTTCTCCTATTTAATAAATTTCAGGATGCCTTCTACGCTTTAAGGTCCTTAAAGAAACACATGTAAGATATGATTTATAAACCTTAACCTTTTATAAATAGATTTCACTTATCTATAGTTCAAGAAATCCAAAGCTCTATTTTCTTTTCGAATCACGTCCTTCCATTTCATCGTTTGAACAACATTTCATAGATGACTATTTCTAAAAATGTAAGGTTCTTTCTTTGTTATTATTGGGAAATGTTCTTTTCTACAGAGATTTGAGGTTGGGAATACCTGGTGTATATTGAGTATGTTTGTTTACTGAAATAACAAAGATCTCAGACCGTACTTTATTAACACTGTTCAAGATTTTTGAGGTGCAACAGCATGTTCCTGCTCTTTCTCCCACTTCTCCCCCCCCCCTTGCCTGTCCTCTGTGTTCCTCCTTTAAAGGACACACTTTCCTTTTAACGTGTTGCTGCTTGTTCTGCTGTTTAGGATTCAGCTTGCCTTTTCTGTTTTTTCCTGTGAATTCACTCAATGATTTGCCATAGTCACTAATTCTACTAACTTCTAGTTTAACATCCTATAAATATTGTCATAAATTGACTGCACAACTTATGAAGAATCACTGCAAAAAAGCAGCACCTACAACTTCCTGAACAATCTCTGTAGAAAAGGCCAGGATATCCCTCAAACAGATCTTTAAGCCTGTCTGGATGATCTGCAAGTGACTCGCCCTTATTTTCCTCACCATTTGAAATCATTAGTCCAACCCACTTTCACCAGGCACATATCCACAATTGCATTCAACAACGCATCCTGAGCCGTATTTAATACTGCACCATTTCTGTGGTCCAGCTTCATCTATGCTGACTTTTCTACCAACTAATCTCTCGATTCACTTGGTCCCATCAGACACAACAAATAATTCACTTCCACCCAATTTGGTATGTACACCTCAAACACACTGCACCTCACGGAAAAGCATTGTGTTTTCTCAATTATTAGGAAACTATTTTTTTGCATTCATTAGGTGAGAGGGGTCCATGAACCGTGGACAGTAATCCTAGTCGGTTAGTTTTTCCATGGTAAAGGGTAAAGGGAGCCGGTCTTCATCATCATCATCACTAGAATGAGGGGAAGGAAAGTATCTCCTGACCAGTCGGTCTACCGTACCTCTTAAGCTTTCTCTAGTGATTGTGTGGCAAAGCTCTTGGGTATCTCAAACCCAGCTAGGATATAACTGACTCGCCTTCTAAACTGATCAACATTAGTGGAGTCTGTGTCATGTTTGGTTACTCACACATTTCTGGTAGGTGCTTTGAATGTCAGTCATTCACTCCACAGTGTTTGCCTGCACTTTACCTCCTTGTACTCCATCTTCCAGGAGTTCTGAAGACAGGAGTTTCCACGACACGTGTCTGTCCCCCTGGTCTCATTGGCTGGCATTGGTAAAACATCCAGCTGATCCCCCTCCCTTTGGTCTATGCTCTCTTTTTCTTTCTCTTTTAGTTCCATGATGTGGAGGAATAGATAAAGACGCGATGGAGCAGTAGGAGTGCAAGCCCTAAACCAGTCCATAAAGGGATTTTTTGGTATTCCCATCTTTCTTGGGTATTTTTCACACCACAGATTTGAAAATCACGCTTAAGTTTATAGGTTGGCTTATGCCAATGCAAACAAGAGTGGACACTGTTCTGCATCTCTCTTATGTTTAGGATCCTTTTGCAAATTCTCTTATATTTCTATGCTGAAGATACCATCTTCACAAAAGGACTTTTTTCCATACTTGTTACTGTGTCCCTCCCATTGTTTTGGTGAAGGTTTGCTAAGTTTAGGTTTTTTGGACCCCATCATCTCTTCTTAACTCACACACTCATCAAAAACAATTAAAAGGGTCTGCCAGCCTTGTGCAGAGTTGGGGTGGGGTGGAAATAGGAAACAGGGTAGGGGTTCTAAAGATTATTTGGCTCTCCTGCCTCGTGGAGGGTGGATGAAAAGTATTGTACACTCACTCCAAAACATTCCCTTTCATTTGGCAGACCTTCCTTTGTGTGCCTGGTGGGCCCAGCTTTGGGCTCGGGTTGCCAGATCTGAAGGCCTCTCACACATTGATCCTTCGGGTTCTGACACTCCTGCCTTACTTCTCTGCTCCGTACTATCTTTTGAACCCGTTCTTGCCAAACCATGGATTTGCACACACACAATATTTGTCTCTGGATTCCTCCTATTTCTATCTACCCATCTAGTCTATTATTCCTTTATCTCCTACCCAGATGATTCCTAGAGAAATCTCTCCCGTACCTCTTGTGCCTGGGCTCATTATCTGGAGCCCTGTCCAGCACTCTCCTATTTGCCTTGCAAATATGATTTCCGACCCACAATGCACTACGTCTATAATAGAATACGCAACACTTGGAATAGTGCATGAAGCGTTGATTGTAATATAGCCAGCAAGCATCCAAGAATGCAACAAGTTAATTGCTGTTTTAATTGGCCAGAGCTTCATCTTTGATTAGTTGGAAAATGTAGTGCTAAAATCCATAAATTTTTCAATTACATTGATATACCTTTTCTCAATACAAGTGGCTGGAAGTAGGAGCACCCGAGAAAAAAGAAACTTGCAAATATCTACCTATAGGAGTGCCAGGATCGTCTGTGGGAAGGAATGTGAGGACACATTGGGTAAGAGCTACAGTTAACACAAATAGCAGCGGCCTACTGTTTTCTACAATCCTGACTTCATTGTGCCAACTTCATAATGAGGATATAATTTGCTAGCATGGTTCATCAGAAATGTGCAGTGTACATCATGGAATACAAAAATATGCTTCATTTAAAATGTGTGCAAATGTGCAACGATTCTAAGACTTTATTGGTCTTATAGCTGGAGCAAAAACAAATTTGCAAATGATTAAGCAAATGTGACTGCGCACTTAAACCAAACGTAAGCATCAGCACTGTCACAGGAAATATATAAGATTAAGGCACCTATGCAGGTAAACCACATTTCTCCTATGTTTTCTTATATTTTGTTACATACTGACTTTAATTGGATGGGCTCACATTTCATACTGCCTTTAAAGATGTGCTCACATACTGTCCTATCTGTGTTTTATGTTTTGATTGTTCCTTCCTGCTCTGTTTATTTGCTTCAGTCATTCCTATTTCTTTTTTTTTCTTGGTGGAATGATCGAGAATTGACTAGAGCCGTGGATCATGTAAGCAAGCTTGCTTTCCCAGTTTTCTGCTCTTCACATGCAGTACAAGAAGGCACAATCAAAGGAGCACTGTCAGTGTGACTGCAACATGATTGAGGAAATTATAGTCATTAGAGTGGCCACCACAGTTGTTTAACAGTATGGCACTTTATTTTCAGCACACAGAAATGTACAGAAAGAGCACTTTTGTCTTCTGTGCAATGTGTACTGTTTCTCCGCAAAAGCATTGACAATTTGCAAGTACATTTTCAAACGAGTGGCTGGTGAGATAAGGCAGTGCGTTTTTCAAAATTAAATCTCAAAGAGAAACAGCTGTGCCCTTGGTGCATTGAGAAGTCTGTGAAAAATAGCAAAGAAGCCCAATTCAACAAGAACCTGCTTATCAGAGGTTCATGCATCATGTAGTCTCTGGGCTTGAAAATATTGAAATGACAAGTAAAACACAGGGAAATATAGTAATCAGTTGCTCAGTGATACATATTGAAATGTACTAAAGCAACTGTGAAGTCCTTTGGCCTGTCGAGAGAATCTGACTTTGGGAATTCAGGCCAAGGAAGTGTCCAAGGAGGAGGAATGGGAGCTTGCTGAAAGACCTAGAGTGGCCACCACGATTGAGAGTTGGACTTCTGCCTTTCTAATGTATGCCATAGAATACTGGGAACACTATCTAGAGCGATGTGTTGCTTTTTTTAAGTACACGGACGTAGTCTGTAGTGCTTAGATAGACTATGATGATTTTGTGTGGTTCAAGAATGATGAGGAGTTTGGCTGTCAATATGGACAAGGAGTGGGGTGAAGTGGATAATGAGTTCAGGATGCAATGGAAGAGGTCATCTAGGCCTGTGTTTTTGGCTGATACAGCAAGTGGCTTTCCCATTCTCTACCGGCCCTTTCAGGGGCGAGCCACCTTCTTCAGGGTGGGAGTTATAGGAAGGGGACAGATGCAGCAGAATGTAGCATGTTGGTACTTTAATAGGGAAAATTGCCTCAGGGCTCAGTGTAATTTCAGGCAGGATTGTTCCTACTGTGGAGATGAGCATTTAGTCATGCAGTGCCTAAGCCAATTGCAATGCAACTGGCAAGGTGAACAGTATCGGATGGGGGTTAACAATTTATTGGAGGAAAAGGGGACTCCCCCAGTTTAACTGGAAGCATTGAGTTACTGTTTACATTTCTACCTAAGACAGAGGAAGCAATGTCTTTATTATGGCTTTCTTAAAAGGTTTCAAGTTATGCTATCAAGGTCCTAGAGTGCACTGTTGGGTTAAAATTTTAAATCATCAAACAATTAGGTGTTGAACCAAGTTGCAAACAGAAGTTAGGGAAGGCAGAATTATTGGCCCTTTCCAAGAATGACCACTGGATAATTTCACAATATCACCACTGGGTGTAGTCCCTAGGAAACAACAAGGGGAATTTCAGTTGATTCACCATTTATCTTGGCCTCATGGATATTCTGTGAATGATTTTATAGTGCCCAAAGACGCAGCAGTGAAATATGCTTCAATGGATGATGCAATAGCTCTAGTGCAAGCTTGTGGTAGGGGAACAGAATTTGCCAAGTCAGATATAAAATCTGCTTTCCAGCTATTGCCAGTTCACCCAGAGGATTTGTCACTGCTTGCTTTGCAGCCTGAAAGGAGCATCTATGTTGGCTGAATGTTACCTACAGGCTGTTCAGTTCCTTGTTCTTAGTTTGAAATTTTCAGCGAGTTTTTTGCTATATTGTTTTCCATTCAGGAGTGACTACAGATCTGTTATGCATTATTTGAAAGATTTTCTTTTTGTAGGAAAGACAACATTTAGAGAATGTGTTGTAGCCCAGCAGTTTTCCAGGATCGGATGAAGGAATTGTGGGTTTCTATGGCTCCAGAAAAGATGAAAAGGCCTTTAACTCCCTTGACCTGTCCTGGTGTTGAATTTGACTCTTCCAGAATGGAGCTACATTTTCCAAAAGGTAAAGTTGTGTGTTGATAGAGCTGTTGGAAGAAGTTGTTTCTGCAAAAAAGTTGGAACTACAAAAAGTGCAATGCTTGGTGGGCTATCAAAATGATTCCTTCTGGATAGTCAGAGTGGGATGGGCTTTCTGCAGAAGACTGGTTTTTCCACATCTGATGCCTTGTTGCCTCATAATAGGGTGCGGTTAAAGGCCAGTGTGCATGCTTATTTGTGAATTTGGATCACATTCTTGCAACATTACAATGGTGTGACCATCTTATCTTTGCAGGATTTCTGTTTCAGATTGCTATAGCGTTATATCATGATGCAGAAATAAGGTAGTTGATTCAATTCTCCTGGTTACCTTTGTGTTGCTTTTCATAGGTTGTGTTGCCAGCACATTTATTGTGGAAGAGGTGTGGAGCAGCGGCCAGGGCAACTGACTCTGGAACCTGGGGCTCATGGGTCGATCCCTGGTGTCGGCTGCGGATCAGCCCAGCACCATGTGACTCTAGAAAACAGCTTGTTCAATCTTCCCGACGGCCCACAGCACCTTGACGCCTTCAGGTAATTGTTCACGCTTTACAAATACTAGACATTTACATTTATTGTAATCAGAGAAGTATGGATTGTGGGACATTCTTTGGTTTGTTGGGCTGCAAAACATGCTCTAAACAGAAGGTTAGGAAAGTAGTTGGGTCTGGATGGAGCTAGCATTATAGTTTATTGGTGAGGTAAGAGTGTCATAATATAGGGTGAGTTAGTGGGAATGTTATAATAAATCATCACAGGAAGGTGATGCCCGGATTTGTCGGGGTTGCATTTCAGAGAAATTGACTTGGTAAAGCTGTCGGGAATTGGGAGTTGATACCTGATTTGAAATTAATAAAGGACATTTGGGCAGAGACCCGTGGTGTGGACGGAACTGGTGCAAAGGAGGGTGTGGAGGACTGCATGGAAGCCGGCTGCTATTAAACAACAGTGCAGGGAAGTGATCAGCGAGATGCAGGGATTTTGTAAAGAACCACTGGATTGCTGTTCTTCAGCATGTGGAGATTAAGCAGGAGGATCAGTCACCTTTTTGACAGGATGGTGTCCATCTGTCGGTTTTCAGGACTGAGTATTATTTGTTGGAGTTATGATTACTAGTGGCAGAATTACTAGGGGAGCAGCTGTGGCAATGAGCGTTTCTCTACATGGGTACTGGTATGTTTTTCGTTTTTTTCTGCATTTTCTTTTATACTCCTTATGTGTGGATCTGCAGGGGTGTGCACATGTGGAGTCTGTGTACTGGGTTTGTGCGCAGGTCCCTCTAGGGTCTGGGATCTCTGGTCCGCCACTTTAGGGGGCCCCCAGCCACTCCTGCATATTCATCTTTAAAATGGCCTTTCTATCTTTGTTTACTTTATTTATCAGTCAGGAGTCATTAGGGAAGCTGTAAAACACATTTCAAGTTTTACTCTAGTATTTACTGTTTAAAGTATGTATTGATAAACTGAAAAAATACTGACTTTAGGTGATTTTTCTAATTGTATTACTGCATCACATTACAAGAAATGTCGGTATAAATCTGGCAAGGTGGTCACCCTAGCACCTGTTAGCCCGAAACTGGTCCCAGGATGCTTGCTTCCGGTCCAGGGAAGACATGTCTTGGCAGTTCGGGATGGACTGTTCCCATGAGGCACAGGGGCAAGTCTGATTTGCATATAGCTGTGTCTGAACTGGGGTTGTGAAGTGAACTAAAGAACGATGATGGAATCAACTCAGATCTGTGACCGGGGTGAGTGTCTAAAAAGTTGCTGTTTTCTGTCCATCATCTCCTTGTGTTTGCGTAGGTTTACCCTAACAGGGTCATATTTTGGTAGACACATATGCAGTATGCACATATGCAAGTATTATTAAGAACTGTTATTGCATAGTAGCAAGTAAGTATTTAAGCCATAACCAAAGATAATTCATACGGTACTCAACCGTGTCCAAATATCATCATAAATCGGAGAGGTCGCTGTAGGCGTTTTCAAGCCTGCTCTGCAGGGAAACATCCATTACAACACAGTCATTACAATGACCTACCTTTACAACGCAACTGTTTCAACGCAACTGTCTGTACATCACATGCCATTACAACACGTCTCTACAACGCATGACATTACAAAGCATCCCATTACAATGCATTATGAGGTAAGTAATGGAGATTTATTTAGTAGGGGAGTGGGTATGGGTTTTGGGGGTACACAGGAATAGTAATTTTTACTCCTACACTATCCAACACTTTCCCTAGTGTTGCACTCACTGGAGTGGGAATAGTAATTTTTACCCCCTAAACTATCCAACACTTACCCTACTGTTGCCCTAACACTATTATGCGTTGTAATGGTATGTGTTGTAATGGAATACATTGTATTGGTACTTTTTAAAAATGCGTTGTAATGGCATGTGTTGTAAAATCATGCAATGTAATGGTAGTTGCGATGTAAATACTGCATTGTAAAAGCAGGAGTTGTAATTGCATGCGTTGTAACGTCATATATTCGCTCTGTACGGAGTACATGTTAAATATGTTTGAGTAAAGCGTGGAGATGTAAAATTGCAGAAGTAGGTCATGGCCAACTAATATATGGTCAGTAACCAGGATTATGCATCTAGAGGTAGATTATAGAGACCGAGAGATAAATTAGGCTGTTAAAGTAACTACGGCTGACAAGATCATGTAAATGTAGCTAGTGGACGATTATGTCAAACGTATTGTGTATGTGGGAGTATGTGAGAAGGGTAAACATGCCCACACTGTTCATTGAAGTTCTTGTCATTAAAAGATAGATGCCTACGTACAGGTCAAAGGCAAAAGGACGATCTTGGGGTGGTATTAAAGGGGAAAAAATAATCAAAGGGGAGTCCGGCTCATGAAATACAATTCCAAATTGGTTAGCAGTAATTGTGTTAAAATGAAAGTGTGCGTTAAGTCTAAAATTGATGAGGCACAGATATCGTTGATAGTACTCCTCAATCAGTCCCGTCCTTGTATTTCAAAGGAAATTAGTGAATGGCATATATCACTAAGAAACAGATTATAGTAAAGAAGTGGATAGTTCAGTTTATGTGTTGAGACCCATTCTTGTGATTTTTTAAATGATCAATCAATTGGCTCTTTTCGTTTTTGTAGAATCCGTTCTTTGTCCCCTCCACGTCTTGGCAGCCGAGGGGCAAATTAGCAAGAACCATGTTAAAATTATCACCGTTTTAGCTGCAGGAAACTGCTGCTAAACAGTGGCGTCACTAGGGGGGTGCGGGGGGTGCGGACCGCACCGGGTGACACCATTAAAAGGGGTGACACCGTGGTCCGTGGCAACAATAATCCTGGCCGGCGGCCGGGTAAGGTTTGACTGAGAGTAATATTATTTTGCATTTTGGTTTCACAGAGTCCGTGACACCAAAATGCAAAATAATATTTCTGTCAGTCAAACTTTACCTGGCCGCCGGCCAGGATTCTAATTAGGCTACCACTTCAGCATCCGAACGTTAATGACGTTCGAAACGTCACTCACGTCGTGACGTAGCTCCAACCTGATGTTTTAACAATCCAAATGCTTCTTTACAAGTAACAGCGCGGGCTGCTAATGCTTTTCAGAAGCCCGGCCTCCTGGCTCATCGTGCCAGGCAACGAGGGCTCCTGTTTCCTGCCCTTCGCAGTCGAAGCACTGCACAGAGCAGCATATTCTTCTGGGAGGCGGAATACTGAAGCAGAGGCAGCGCTGCCCATGCCTGCCTCCACAGTGATGGATGGCTTTCTCCGAGTCCTGCCTCTCCTAACGCTCCTGGGGGAGACATTCAGAGGGCCCCTTCCCCAACCCTTCCTGCAGTAGCCGATCCTCGAGCCCCAAAAAGTTTATTTATTACTTTTTATATAGCGCGGACTTTACCCGAAGGCGTCAGAGCGCTTCACAATAGGAACTCTAATAATGATACATGATGATTAGAAAATAACAAGTGAACAAATTACAAAGCAAACGTTAAGTTACATGAGGTAAAAGTGACAATTGTGAGCAAACAAAATACATGAGGTTGGTAGCTAACGGTGCAATACAGGAGGAAAAAGTGACATGTGCAGGTTACAAGAGAAAACCGTACAATACTGCATAATATGGCAGACACTCAAGCACAAGAACAAACGCTACGTAGGCAATGGTGGCACTTGTGCAAGTATCTAAAGCAAACAAATGTGAGAGGTAGCAAACAGTGTGTTACAAGAGAAAAGTGGCATGCTAAACACTCCAAGGCCTCAAAAATATTACCCGACCCATCACCAAGAAAGGGGAGGATGGATTCCGCCCCTGAGATTCTTGCGATGCGGGCAAGAGGAATAATTTCAGGAAAACCAAAGGAAAAAGAAGTCCCTGCAGGCTGAACTCTGGCTAACCGACCCAGGGAAGTGAACCAGGGTTTTGCAGCACCAGGTGCACGCTTGTCTTCCTCTGCAGCTGGTAAGTGGCACCCCCATTCTTCCCTTCGCTGTGTTTGAAAGTATGCCCTTTGACGATTACAGCCTATGCTCCTTGTGTCTGAGCGTGCGATATATCCAGTAAACTGCTTTGGTCTGTAGTTGCGCTATTGTATGCAAGTGTAACGTACTGCTCACTGACTATGAGTTGCACGTGGGTGTAATGTTTCCATAAGTTACTGTGCGCATCTTCTGAGTCCGTGCAGACGTAACATGCTATGCCCGGAAACAGTGTAGCCCTGAAGGGGCATGTAGGGTTTTTGTGCTGCCAGTAAACCTGTGTCTAACTGGGCAAGGATAGACTGGTGCCATGCGTAGTGTGTGTGTCTGGTACTGTCCAGAACATGTGTGTAGCTGCACATGACACGCGAGTGCCATGTGCATTTTAGTCCCTGTGTAAGTCATGAGGGGGTGACACCATGAGTTACCCGCACTGGGTGACACCAACCCTAGTGACGCCACTGCCGCTAAAACGGAGATAATTGGCTTGCTAATATGTGTTATAGAATTACAATAGAAGCCCAGGTTAGATGCCCTACATATCTCACCAGGGCTTCTATTGGAATTCTATAACGCATATTAGCAAGCCCATTATCGCCGTTTTAGCGGCAGTTTCCTGTCGCTAAAACAGCGATAATTTTAACGTGGTTCTTGCTAATATGCCCCCATATGTGTTCAATTCTTAAGAAAGATAAGTTCCCTTTGCCTGGATGTTAGTCATTGTAGTGTGTTGTTAGAGGATGCTTAGATTCCAAACACCTGGATATTCTTTGAAATTCTTGGAAGCGAATTTCTAACTTTCTTTGGCATTACCAATGTGCATCTTGCTACTGGGACAATAGAATTCTACATCATTAAAATGAATAGACCACGAGTCTGTGCATAAGCCTCAGGTTGCAAATAAGTCATGTGTATACACAGCCACTGCCTTGTGACTTAGGGCTTTGTACATCGGTCCTTAAAGAAAGGGCGAGTGCTTTGAAGGTTTAGATATCTGTTCAGGTGTTCAAAGACACTGCCAAACAAAAGTACAAAATAACTGCAAAGCATCACCGAAGATATATATTTCCAATAAAAAATTTCTACAAATCAAAAAGGAAAATAAAATAACTGTTTGAATTTCTGTGCATCTTTTTTTCAACAACACATACATTTGCTGGTCGTAAACGTGTACAAATAATTTAGAATGACTATCATTTCTTTTATAACACTGTTGTGAGCTAGATAATGTATGCTACACATTTTTATACCATTGAGCAGACATTAATCTTTAGCACAAAGTGTTGTTTTCATTTTATTTTAAATATACGTTGTATTTAAGTTCTTGCATAGCGATGCATCGTGGTAGAATAGGAATATTAAACGGACATGTGCCCGTGCAAAGTCCCTGACTGCAAGTGAAATTGTTATCCTGGCTTTTATTTTTGGCCCACGGGTCACACTAACCTACCATGTGCTCACAGGCCTAGATCCGTCCATGAAACTGTGAAGCCTAGACCTATCCCGTGATCCAGAGAGGCACACCAAGCATGCCCTTATAATAGGAAGCAGACTAATGTCAATTAAGTGGTGGTGGCAGCATATCCTAATGAGTCGTGGCCTCTCGAGTGAGATGCTCGCTTTTGGGAGCGCTGGTGGACCGCTGCCTTTGGAAGCTTTCATCGTGACACCGGGGTATCGTCTGCAGTTCACCGGAGGGGGCCTTGACTCCTGGAGTGCTCTGGAACTTCTGGGCTGTTTGAAGAGGTTTCACTAAGGTCGGTGGCTGTGATCCGAGTGGCAGGAACCAGAGTGGCTCTCAAGAGCCGCCATCTTGTAGGCTCCAAGCCCGAGCAGACTGCAAGCAGGGACTTCTTCTCCGCGTCTACCGGAGGTGCCAGTATCCTCTCAACCTTATTGCCACTAATGACAATCGCTATATGCATAGCGTAGTGGTACCTGAAAATCTCCCCTTGAACTGCTGGTGGTCCTGCGGCACGGAAGATCGCGTGCCGCCATCTTCAGGATCTCCCCAACCGGAGCGGACCTAGTGGGAGTCTACCCTCCTGATCTTCTCTCTGCCTTCTGGGCATTGGCGGGTCGGCGCTCTCTCAAGGTGGGGGATATCAGGGGCGGTGCACGGTAACTCATTAATCCCGGTCTTTGTGAGCCCTATGTGTTAAGAAGCTCGATCCAGATCCCAACACTGCCTGAACTTAAGATGGCAACCGCTCTAAATAGCTTTTCGGGAGTCCGAGGGAGACGTACACTGCAGACGCGACGTGAAACTTCAGCATGGGGGAAAAGCGGCATCTCCCTGCCCCCCTTATACTTCCTAGCATAGGGTCTGCTCTATGGGACTCACGGCCCTTTTCCACCCTCCGAGGGCCCGAATCTGAACACACTAACTGGTCCCCTCCCCCACAGTCAGCATCACACATTGGGCCAGCTTGCTCAGCACAGGAATGCTGGCTTACAGTTTGAATGGAATGCTCAGCGCAAGAGATAAGACAAACGGCTGAGTCACGGGTTAAGCAGTCCCCCTTAAGCATCACTCCTTACCTGAATTGAATTGAATTGAAAAATAATTTATATTGCGCAGAACAATGACCCGCAGGTATCAAGGCGCCTAACAGAAGATCAGATGAAGATCAAGAAAACTTAGGACCTTAGACATAGGCTTGCCTGAAAAGAAGGGTTTTTAAGGCAGTGCGGAAGTTCTGAAGGGATGGGAGAGATCTCAGGTCCAAAGGGAGTTCGTTCCACCATTTAGGGGCAAGGGTGGAGAAGGCTCTGCCTCCCCACTTGCCTCTTCTTACACGGGGGGCTGTCAGAAGCAGTTTACCAGAGGAGCGCAAGTTCCTTTGGGGGGCATAGAGGGAGATGATGGATCCTATTCCAGTATCACTCTTTTTAGCGATGGCTCTATAGGTCATACAAAGGACCTTAAAGCGGATTCGATGTTCCATCGGCAGCCAGTGCAATGTTTTCCTTGCTGCAGTGGCCGACGAGCGTCTGGGTAAATCCAGGACAAATCTAGCTATGGCGTTTTGGACTACCTGTAAGCGCTGCAGCTGACCTTTATTAAGTCCAGCATACAGCGCATTACAATAGTCCAAACGCGAGCCGATGAGAGCCACAGCTATTTGTTTTCTTGCCTGGAGAGAGAGATATTTCCTGACCCTCCGCAGAGTGTGGATCAGGCCCCAGCAGGTGGAAACAGTTCTGCTCACCTGATTGCCTAGGTCGAGGGCGGGATCTATTAACACCCCGAGATTTTTAGCAGAGGAAGTGGGGGAAGGACAAGTTCCAAGGGAGTCAGGCCACCAGTTGGCTGACCAGATGTTTTCTTTCCCCCCAAACACCATCACCTCTGTCTTCTCCCCATTCAGTTTCAGGGAGTTCCGGATCATCCATTGACCAACCGCCTCCATGCAAGATCTAAACTTGGAGGCGATTAGGTCATCGGAACGCCTGGGACTTGCCTGACTATAAAATGGCACACAGAATCAATTTCTTCAATGTCCCCATGGATGGCCTATTGAGGACTTATCTCTGTTGAAGTTTCAAGCGTCTGTTCTCTACCCCTCTTCAGTCTATGGCTACCAAATCACATCCCTTCCCATTTCCTGCCATCCTTGCCAGCTCCTACCTCCCATCTTTGGATTCTAGACTTTTGATCACCTCCTGTTCCTCATGCGTTTCAGGCAGAGCAGAGCCTGAAACGCATACATAGCCGACTCCCGGTGCAGCTGCTCCGACAGTTATAGGGGAGATTGGCCCTGGCATTGCCTCTGGCACACTGCTGTGGGCATCACCTACCCAGCCGGACTACGGACATTTGTCTCATTTTCTTCCCCGCTGCTGTCTCCTTCCTGTGGATTACCAGCTTTCCCTGGTCTTTCTGATCCTTATTTTCATGTTTGTTAAATTACTCCTGTATTGTATATTTATTCAATCTGTAACTATTGTTAAACTTTTGCACCTTGTAACACTCTGTTTTCCTGATGTAAAGCGCTCTGATACCTCCTGGTCTAGCCAATGCCTTAATCCACTATTTCCAACTTGCGTGACCTTAGGGTGGCGACTATCCATTGACTCCTCTTCAGATTCCCTCCAGCCAAGAGGGCTGTTGGCAGAAATAAGGGGTTGCTCACAATTCTGCAGACTTTGGAACTGTCCCCTCCATTCTAAAACTATTTTACAGCGCATTACACCATTATCGCTAAAGTTACCACCATGGTGTGTGCCATTTACCAAAGCACTCTTTTCTCCCCTTGTTGGGGAGGGATCCAGCATTTATCCCCTGGAGTCACAGAGACCCGTCTGAGAGAGTCCACAGCGTCAAGGGAGCCACAAACAGCGGTGGTATGGGAATGGCGCCCCTTGCCAAAGCACTCCCTCGCCCTTTGTTGAGGAAGGATCCAGTATTTATGCCCTGGAGTCTCAGAGACCCCTCTGAGAGAGTCCACAGCGTAAAGGGAGCCACACACAGCGGAGGTGTGGGAATGACTCCATTTCCACTGAAATCACAGCACTCCGGACGTCGGACACTCTTTTTTTCCTCGTCTCCCGGTTGCGTCTCCTACACCCCCACACCTCGTTCCCTCTATTCATTCTTTGTCTACCTCCCATGCTCCTTTCCTCTCTCCCCTAAATCTCTCCGCTTGCCTTCTTTTTCCCTTACGTATATGTTTTTAACTCACGTAACTACGCTCCAGCAACTCGTAACTATGCTCTGTAACTGTGTAACTTGTAACTATGTAACCGGTAACTATGCTCTGAAAAAATTGCTCCTCCTCTTGTAAAGTGCTCTGATATCTCCAGGTCTAGCCAGCACTATATAAAACTTTTCAAATGATTAAAATATTATGTGTTGAATTTATAGCATAACCAAATGTATTCTGTGTCACTGGGATTGCAACCCACTGACCCCACTTGTGAAAAATTCCATTGTGATGTGAAAGACAGAACTTTGTGCTGCCATTTCATGTGCATGACGAATTTGTGTGTGTACAGTATGTCTGTAACACATGTATGGTAGTAGGACCATGTGAAGTGTGTGAGTCTAATCTAAGTACTTGGACCAGCAGCATCCATTATGGATGCCCTGAGTTCAGCATGCCACTGAATGGCGGTTGAGGGCAGCTTCCAGAGACAGTGGACGTTCATTCAAGTGGCTGGAGGGTGGAGACCCAGACATTTAAGTGATTATGATGGAGATAGGGCTTCCTTTAGCAATTCAGTGGAGATGTGTTGTCAAAGAACTTCTGATTATTTGTTCCTGAGGCCTGTTATTTGGTAGATAGTAGAAGTAAGGGATTGAGCTAAAGTTTCTATTGTTCAAGATGAAAAAGGTTCTAGGCTGGCCAGCCATGTTGTCTGTCTTAGTTTACTGCTTCAGGAAGGCTGATGAAAGCCAGGTGTAGTGCACTTACACTTCCTTGTTTCCATGTTGTGGATACTGCGACTTGGAGCCAACCTTGTCACAATCTGCTGAGTGTGACATCACTTTGCATAAAGGTTGTGGCTTGAAGAGCAGACTGAAAGTGATATTTGAAAGAGAACCCACCCAAACTGGTTTTGAAGGTTCAGATAGTGGATACACATTCCCATCTGTAAAAATGATTATAAATGTGAGATCACAACCCCCCTCCTTGGTTCAAGTTCCAACTCCTTCATGACCATGGAAGGCAGTGCTCCAAAGAGTACTCTGCTAACCAGGGTCTACCAGAAGTGAGGGGACATCACCTGAAGTCTCCACTTTCTGCTAGAGGAGATGAAAGTATGCCAGCTGAGAGAGGTAAGGCCTGTGCTAGGCCTTGCATGAGGAGAGTCTGTTCAGGGAATAAGTCTTGTTTAGAATCCTTTCAGTGCAGGTTAGCCCAAAGAGAGTGAGCAACGGCCAACAAGCATGCCAGTAGCGACCCATGTGTGAAGGTGCCCCCCGGTCTCCCTAATCAGTGCAAATTGGGCCTTTACAAAACATCTACCGCTGAGCAAAATCAGCCATCTGTCATGGCTGAAAGACTAGTGCCACTGCTGCTGTCATCAGAGCTTGAGTGCTCATGAATGACGGAGGTGGGCATTCCGATTGGCCTGCCGGCCACAACAGCCAAGACAATCAACAAAGTTGAGTCAAAATAAATCCAGCCCCTGACCTAGAGAGGCCATAACTGCAGAAGGCAAAAAGCTGTTAAATGAAGCCGCTGCACTGAGATCACAGAGATTCTACCACTGCACCCCAACAGCTCCAAAGTCCCTTATGGAGTAGGTCTGTAGCATACATCTGTCATACATATACCAGAACCGCAGCTGTCAAAAGCAGGTAACTGTGGGGAAGTGTGAATGAGAGATTAAGAAGCCCCTATTGCATATTCCCCTTGTGGGCCACGGAGCCGCTGCATTTGTGACTAACTATCAGTATTTTTCTAATTAGACACTGAGAGGCATATTAAGCAACTAATCATGCATCACAGCAAGCAACCTTGCTGCCCTGCACTGCATGATAGGAAAAGGGCAGGAATGCACTGTATTTAGCATTATAGAGTGCATTCCTGGCATTTTCAGGTGCTAGAGCACGATGTGATGACTAGCGCCAACCCAAGCACCCTTGCTTCATTGTGCAAGGGTGCCTGCATTGTAAGCAGGATTATTTTTGTGCAGAAAGCGACACCTTCCTGCACACAGAAAAATCCCCTGAGGCATTTTTCTCTTTCTATGTGTGCTGCGGTATTCAGACATAATATCGAGTTGGAAATGTCGAGTTACACAAATATCGAGTTGGAAATATTGTGAAACAGAAATATCGACAGCAAGAATATTGTGGTCAAGAATATTGAATTTAAGGTAAGAAATATTGTTTAAAAAAAAAAGAGATCATTAATATCCTTTTCAAAAATATAATTGTTTAAAATATCGATTTTTTAATTAGTGTTATGTATTTGAGTTTATATTTTCAATGTATGTGAAGTATTGTTTATGTTTTTTAATACAAGTGTTACATTTTTAGACGTTATCAATTTTATTGTAATTAAATTTTGCGTTTTTTAGTTCCTTAGCAGGTTGTGCATTTATAAGTGAATAGGGTGGGAAGTAATGTAATTAAAATACATGAATAAATATTTTTTATTTATTAATATTTATTTAATTGAGATTTTGTAGTGTTATTTGTGTGAAGTAATTTATTAGTAATTGGTTGTTAATTAATATTAATTAATTAATTGGTAATTATTTACAGTAATTGTGTAATTTGTGTTAGGTGCGGGCAGGGGGGTTTGTAGGGGCAAAGGGTCCTGAAGTAATTTATTTTTAATTAATTAATAAAAAGTTCATTTATATTGATTAATTGATTGGAAATTAATTATGGAAATTGTGTAATTAATTTTAGGTGCAGGTTGTGGGGTTTATAAAGGTAAAGGTTGGAAAGTAATTTATGTATAATTAATGAATAATTAGTTGACAATATTAATGAATGAATCGAATATTTAATATGGAAATTGTGTGAATAATTTTAGGTGTGGGTTGTGGGGTTTATAGGGGTAAAGGGTGGGAAGTAATTTATTTTTAATAATTAGTTGATCATTAAAATTAAGTAATTGATATTTAATTGGGGTCATTGTTTATTTTTCTGTGTGTGGGTTTTACTCTTATAAGGGTAAAAGGAAGGGAGTAAATACATTTCACTTACTTTATTATTAGTTGTGAAATACTAATAATTTTTTTACTGAAATAAGTTTTAATTGTGTAATTCATTTTTTACAGTTTAATTTTAGCTGTGGGTTGTAAGGTTTATAGGGGTAAAGTGTGGGGAGTTAATTCATTTTGATGAGTTTTAATTTGTGTTTTAATTAATAATATTTCTTTAATTGTTAATTAATTATGTTAATAATGGAAGTACTTTTTTAAATTTAGATGTGGGTTGTGAATTGGTTGGTGTTATAGGTAAGAAATAAAAAAAAAGTACATTTAAGTAATAATTAATGTTTTGTTTCTAAATAATTTCTAATTAAAAATATTTCTGTGTTTGAATTTTCTAAATTATTTTATTTTATGTAGTATTTGTAGATTTTTGTCATATGTATTTAACATTATAATTATTTTTAATATTACATATATGTGTATTTTAATTTTCAACATATTTATATATTTTACATTCATATTGCTTTTAAAATATTTTTGTTGTGAATATTTTGTTTGTTTTTAATTTTGAACTGACTGAAGTGAGAATATTAATTGTTACCACTCCGCAATCCAACACTTTCCCTACTGATACACTGATTGGAGTGAGAATAGCAACTTTTATCCTACCACTATCCAACACTTTCCCTAATGTTGCCCTCACTGGAGTGGGAATATTATTTTTTACCCCTCTGTTATCAAATACTTTCCCTACTGTTGCACTCATTGGAGTGGGAATAGTAGATTTTACCCCTCCGCTATCCAACACTTTCCCTACTGTTAAACTTATTGGAGTGGGAATAGTAATTTTTACCCCTCTGCTATCCAACACTTTGCCTATTGTTGCACTCAATGGAGTGGGAATAGAAATGTTTACCCCTCAGCTATCTAACGCTTTCCCTACTGTTGCACTGACTGGAGTGGGATTAAAAATGTTTACCCCGTTGCTATCCAACACTTTCGACTACTGTTGCACTGACTGGAGTGGGAAATTTAAGTTTAAAGATTTTTTTAAAGTTTAATGTTTTAATTTATAATAGCATTTTTTCCTCGCTCGCCAAATGTCAAGTTGGCGAGCGAGGAAAAAATGTAGCTCTGCTATGCGGAGCTGAGTTTTTCATAACTCTGTGTGCTCTGGGGAGTGCGGAGTGCATAAATCTCGTCAACGTCAAGTTGGCGAGCGCGAGCCAGGAAAATCTACCTCCTGGTGAGATTTCTCAAAACGGGTAGATGATCACGACCGCTCACATTGAGAAACCTTCCACACACAGTGAGAAAGCTGTATCTCGGGTAGGTAAGTCTACTCAAGCAGCAAGAAAAGAAGCAGCGCCCTCTCGTGCTGAGCATGGTGCTGTTCGCACTGATTTTACAGCACAGGACAAATACCCGGCGCTGAAAATCAATGCAAATGATACGACCAAACACACTCTGCCGCTTGCAGAACTCCACGTAGTGCTGGGGAACTCAGCAAACTTCGGCAAGGCCTACTAACCACTAGAACGCAACCATAATGGCATGTAGAGAACAATCTCATCAATTCGAGTACCAATGTACTCACTCAAAATTTGGGACACAACAAACTCTTAGTAAAGATAGCGTACAATGGAAAAGGAATCTACAACTTAAAAAAGTGTTAAGTCATAATCTTTTCTCTGGTGAATAGACATGGATACCTGGGGTTCTTGCTCATGAAAACTGTACCGCATTATTAACTCATATTCAGCACCAAAGGGGAGACTTCTGTTAAAAATAAAACACAACACATTGAGAAGCCTAATGTCCAACTAGCATTTAATTCAAAATAGCAAGCAGCATAGCAAAATGCCAATGGAAATGGTCAATTCATCTGAACAGGGCTCACGCTAGAAAATGGTCAGTTGTAACATTGTGCTAAAACTGATAGAAAATCGGATCAGTTTATATACGCTTGTTCTCAATACATGTCAATGGAGCTTAATAATGTGACAGAAATTACAGCAAAAATGTATGTAATGAGCAGAGGGCTGAATCCTCTTAGGAAGTGTTGGATGTCCTTGAAGAGAAGATATTGTTCATACACATAATACTAGGCTCATTATTATCTCACAATCCCACTTCCACATGCCACGTTTCAAAATTATACTGCGATACAAAAGGTGCAAAGGTACAAGATACTCCATGCAACAGGAAGCTTGAAGCTATTATGAAACAAGCTCCATATTTGATGAAAATAGGTAATACATTCAGAGTTACATATGTAATTCTTAAATCTGAGTTACAAACCATGAACATGAACATGATTCGGGCAACATTTCAATTTTTACCAATACAAAAGGGGAACTAGGATACATTTGTCAGAAAAGAAGGTCTTGTGGGAAATCCAAAGATTTTGGAGTAGATGCCTCACCCACTTAATAGTGGCATGCCTTATTAACGGTGCCTATCCCCACCATAATATGATGGTACTACCAGTGCAGACTCAACCAAAATATGGGAGTTCTTATATAAATCATGGCTGGATTTGTGGTAGGGATCCAGAAAAGAGATAACAATGTCTTGGGGTATACTCCAGGAAATTTCCATTAATAGATGGGTACCATTGACATGGGTGTGGGGTTAATATTGAGTTTCAATATCTTAATTACCCCTTACACAGCCAACATGTTTAAGCCCACATTTAAAGCCCTTCTGTGTCTAAGAACTTTGTCAGGGCTGTTAGCATCCCTGCCTGCCTAAACAGTCCTGCAATGCATTTAAATGAGGCCTATGGCTTTCACCTTGTGTAATGATGCTTTACTTAAAAAAACTTAAATATATAATGGATGCACCACAAAGTTATTAGGTATAGGACCATGAATCCCAATAACAGTAATATTATTTTAACAATTGTACAAAACTTAAGCCAGTTGGGGGCGCATCAATGGAAGCTACCGACCAGCAAAAAAAACGCCTGTTTCTATATCAGGCGGGTATTAAAAAGAAAAGATTTCTATTTATATATTTGTTGTTATAATATAGACCAAAGCTATAAAGTGAGGCAAGTCAAACCACTCCAAAATGACTCGTGTTCATGCACTAACATCAATATAAGAAAACATGCAGAAACACACAGAGCTTTTACACTGTTTTTGGGTGGTTCAAGGGTCATGCGCATCTGGTGGGAAGCACCCTCTTGTAGTCACACACTTCATTGATAGAGGCATAATTTAGTTAGTCACATTGCACTATATCTGATAACAGCACCCTGTGCTAGTATCTGTTACATATGACTAATTTGTTAATCAATTTCTCATAGGACATAGAGAAGACCTATGAGGGTGAAAGCTTTTACTGTGCTTTTGTTGCTTGAACATGAAATACCTTGACAAAAAAAGGAGGAATTTGGCAAAACAGGAATGGTTTGCTTAAATAAACACAGCGGCAGGGAGCACAGGCATAGGTTCTGAGGACTGTCTCAATTTATAATCGGTCTAACATGGACGTTTATACAGTTCATTAAATGCAATAACATGTTTCTGCCAATCCTCTTTTGGAAAGGAATGCTGCCCGCTATCTTTGGAACCATTAATTTATGTATGGGATGAGGAATTTCCTAACTTTTCCGTGGCATCTGACTTTATGGTTTTATGGCATGCAGCACCCCGGCCACCTGTGCTTTATTGGGGCCAATCTCCCTGGACTATAGTGGTGTTGTTGCGCTTATTTGTGGGATTGAGATGGGGTTTTCTGTTTGTGTGTTTCTCTGCTGGTTACTTACTACCCCAACAGTGATCTATCAATCAGTGACCTCGGGCCTGGGTCTCAGGGTCTGTCTACCTGATGTATTTCTGGGTCAGGGTTGATAAGGAGTTCATAATGGGCGATTTTGTCAAGAAACATGCAATATCATTTTTGTATGGAAATGTATCGGGATTCACATTGGTATTAACTTTTTCAATATTAACATTCCTCCCGTTAGTTGAATTTTCAACTACACTATCAACCCCATACTTTCTGACAGTTACATTATTGGGAGACTGTTGTTCTTCGGTTTTGACAACCACTACTTTCCTAGATACTTATATTCTGCATTTTCACAGAAGGAAATCCCCAATTACATGGAACCACAGACAAACAAGCCCACTATAAAAACAGGAAGCAACGATGTACACAATCCTGAAAGAGCCAGGAGAACCAGTTCGAGAACCACTCCTGCACAGGGGCAACTCCCTCCTCACACGTGTCTATTTGTAAATGGTGCAGGGCTTGGATGGCAGGAGAATGCACCAATCTTGGCATTCACACCTCCTTCCATTGAGGTCATTAACTCTAACACATACTGGTGCTGCGTCACCATGAGGCGGATTGCTCTCAGTTCTCCTTGATCGAATTAAGTCCAAGCTCAGTGCTGTTCATCATGTTAACCAACTCCTACCTCATGATCTGTAACCAGTGGACATTAGCTTCTGTCTGCATGGCGAAGAAGGGTATGGACCCTCCTGCTGATACTTTTGTGTTGGGAAATAATAGGAAATCTACTGGAATCTAGTTGTACTGAGCCCAGCCAAAATCTTCCATAGTTCTTTATTCACGGGCCTGATGCAGCAAGGTTGGGTACATATACAGAAAGCTACAGTGGTTCTGTCGTGGAGAAAGATTACTTTACATGGGAAGAATAGATCAGGGGTTGAGAGATTTATACAAAAACAAAAAATGATATCAACTTGTTTATGGAAATTACCATATCAGTTCAATATAGTTGGGACACCAAATCAATACCACTTGACTAGTGTGTGTTCGTGAAAATTATTATTTATATGATTTGATGCTTTCAAAAGAATTTACAACAAGCTGTCAAGGTGAGAAATATTTTACAAGTGACATGTAATATAGTGACATCTGGTGCTCAGTGACGATGGTGCAGCACGTATCATATGTACAAGGTGAGGTTGTATACAATTTAACAGGAAAAAGTAAAGGTGGTCAGAATACAAGTGCAATGTCTCTTGTGAACAGTACTTAAGCTTGTTAATTTAAGCCAAGAGACTTGAAAGAACTGAACCATATGTTTTCATTGACGTTTCAACCCTGACAAAGCACTATTTAAATGGCATTGCGGGTCTTCTTCAGGACAATGGTGGAGGATGACACCCAGCAACTCTCAGGGAAGACCTCTCAGATGTATGGGGTGTCTTGTAGCATGTAGCCTTTGGACGAGCGAATCGACTTCTCAAAAATATACCGTTGTAAAAGCAATCGGCCAGTGTGGGAGGTAATAATCAGGTCCCTAAGAATAGCCAGTTCACAATCCTGGCGCGCAGTATCAGTATCTGCAGGCTACATGCTACAAGGCACCCTGTATATCTGCAAGGTCTTCCCTGAGAGTTGCTGGCTGTCATCCTCCACCCATGTCCTGAAGAAGGCCCGCCATGACTTTAAATAGTTCTTTGTCAGGGTCGAAACGTCGACAAAAACATATGGTTCAGATCTTTCAAGTCTCTTGGCTTAAATTAACAAGCTCAAGTACTGTTGGCAAGAGACATTGTCCTTTTATTCTGACCACCTTTACTTTTTCCTGTTAAATTGTATATAACCTCACCTTGTACATATGATACGCACTGCACCATTGTCACTGAGCACCAGATGTCACTATATAACATGTCACTTGTAAAATATTTCTCACCTTGACAGCTTGTTGTAAATACTTTTGAAAGCATTAAATCATACAAATAATAAATGTCACGAACACCTACTAGTCAAGTGGTATTGATTTTATGTTCCAACTATATTGAACTGATATGGTAATTTCCATAAACAAGTTGATATAATTTATTGTTTTCGTATACATTGTATAAATCTCTCAACCCCTGATCTATTCTTCCCATGTAAAGTAATTTTTCTCCCCGACAGAACCACTGTAGCTTTCTGAGTATGTAACCATCAACATAGAGATGCTCCATTGCATATCCGGAATGTGCAGAATCATCCCACAGTTTTCATTTGTGCCCAATGGAAGGGGAAACGGTATTTTCATTGCGTGCTTAATCACACATGCAGTTTCAACGCAAGCAGAACAACGCTTTCCTTAACCACGCATGTTCGTGGTTAAGGTAGTCAGCACTCTTGAAATAGAACGGGTAGACAGGGTGAGGGACAAGAAGGTCAGGGACATGGTTTGGTTAGTAGGGGTGGGGCCGGTGGATGGCGGGGTGGACAGGGATTGGGGTAGTTCCTATGGCTGGGTGTTAGTTTTAGGGCTTAGGGCAAGGGGCTAGGGTTGTGGTACCTTTTAAGGCTGGGGGCTGAGTTTTAGGGCTAAGGGTAAGGGAGGAAGGGGCAGTTTCAGGGCTGGAGGCTAGTCTTATGACTCAGGGCTGGTTGGCTGGGGTCGGGTAGTTTTTAGGGCTGGGGCAGGGTGATTGCAGCGCTGGGGCCGGGTTTTAGGGCTCAGAGCATGGGGGCTGGAGTGTGATCTTTACCAAATATATATCTTTAACAATCATGCCTTTACAATTAAATTTTTTGTAAATATATGCTTAGTAAAGGCATGCATGGTAAAGACTAGCTGTTTTTAAGACTACATTGTTAAGGCATGCATGGTTTAGGGAGTTATTGTTCCATCATACAACCCAGTGGAAGTGTTCCTTTACCTGTGAAACACATGGAATACAGTCTAAGTGTCAATACAATTAAGAGTTGCCACTTCCATTATAGTCAAGTGTATCCACCCACCTCTGCATCCCAGATTTCATGACATGGAGTGTCTATGCTTTTGTCCAGCCCTCCCATATGAGACTCATTTCCTTCATACAATTGAGCTGGATGGCCCTACATAGGAACTTCATGCCTGTGGTCCACTTGTTGTTGATGACGCCTGCCACAGATACTCTAAGGGCCAACTTGGACCAAAAATGGAGGCAAGAGCAGATGTGTTTGTGCATTCAGCTGATGGTTTTGCTACCTCCAAGAACTCTTCCCTGGGAAGTATTGAGGCTAAACAGTATTCTTCACTATGGTGCCCTTTCTGCACACCCTGTTTAGCTCACTTTGAATATTGCTAGGCTCAGTGAAAAGCTTAAAAGTTGTTGGGTTAGTCTTGGGACGTGTCAGATTTTCTACTATTCTGTGGGGTTCTACCTAGTTGAACTAGAATTTGGTCCTGATTCTGCATAGATATAAGTGAAGAATGCATTTAGCTTTTTTGGGGACTACCTCTTTTGACAAATAATGTTGATCTGCGGCTACTTCATGCGGTATAAGGAAACAAACATAATACAACCTGGCTGATGTCTTAGAGCCTCTGCAGTCATTGCTGATACCACGTCTTGTGTATAAGGGCGCTGAGTACTGCCAGTGGAATGCTAGTGTTTGGGTTGGTGTCATTATAGGGGACATGGGAGAGATTCCTTCGCAAATGCTGTGATAGTTTGTGGACAGACTCCATTTTGCCAGGTGGTTCTTTAGCAGCAAATAGGTGCAGCAGCACCTAAACTAGACAGAGGGTATATAGAAAGGCAAAAATACAAAATTTGTAAATGAACATTGCAGGACTTTGATATGGATCCTGGGGAAATGTCTGTGGTCCTCTGGTAAACTGGTGTTTTTGTTCAATAGTTCAATCAAAATGTTCACTGTGCAGTTTGTAAGTTTGAGTCACACACTTTGGATCTGTGCTGGTGTGATGACAAGGCAGCTGAAAGGTGGTGCACTTTGGAAGTTTGATTGCAGACCTGTTGGATAAGACCATGGTTCATTGTTAATTCAGAGAAACATTGCATGTGCCCCGTTGTCTATGATATTTCTTTAGGGTTCCTGTTTTTCTATTTAGGGGTGTGTTCTCCACATTCCTTGAATGCAATTTTTAGTGAGGTACCAGAAGGTGACCTCGATAATGGTATATTTTTGATCATTTAAAGCTTAAAGGTGGATTATAGGTAATCAGTTAAATTAATCTATTTTATGAGCCAACAGAACTATCTGGGTTCTTGGATAAGTGATTTATGTTTATGGAGTGGTCTTGATCATAGGGATGGATCTTATCAGTTTTTATCTAGGTTTTTTTATGGGCGCCAACAGTTTTCAGAGACCCTGTCTCTCCTGATGTGTGCATGGGGGAACCATTGGTGCAGGTTGCTTTCAACCTACACGTAAGTGGGACTGAACGAGGAGGGGTGATTGTCACTGTTAAGTGTTGTTTGCTGGTTGGTATGTGCCCAGAGATCATGTGTCTCTTGGCATGCAGTGTGCAACATGCCCCTCCCTCGTGTCACCAGATAGCTCAACATATAATGTAAACAACAAGGACCCCCTGATCAGAATTAATAATTCCCGGGACAGGGAAATAAATTGTGTGTATATAAGAAACAATCCTAACAAACAGAAGGGAAGGGTAATTGCAAAAAGAAACTTACAGATTTATTTCGATAAAAAATTCTATTCTTTTTAATAGATTTTCATGTTAAAAACAAACATTATATACATCCATGTAACATCAAATCGACACACAAAAACAATTTATACAGAATTAATAAAATATTATCATATAATGTTAAAAAAAGGCAAAAAGTGGCAATCAATACTTTCAAAAACACCAGATAGCTCAACTACATCCTTCTTCTAGCGACTTTTGCTTTTTGGGCTAACTCTGGGCTGCTTTTGCTGGTTTTTCAATGCTTCTCTAGATCTGACGCAATCTGCTATTTCACTTATGAGGCGGAGGGGGTTGGGACGTTGCTCCATTTTTCCCTTACTGTTTTCTCTGGATGGTGTGTGTGAGGCCTAGTGTGTTGGTTATTGGCTAAGCATGATATGGGGGGTGAGCACCTTCCGTGTTTCACTCTTGCCTGGAGTTGTAATGCACTTCGCGGAGAAGGGATGCTCTGTGTATTATGCAAAGCTAAGTGAGCCTGATAGTATGTCACTATCAGCTCGGCGGACAAAGATAGCATCGCTTGTGCAGAAAAAGGAATAACCTGACAACCATCGGCCGTCTGTGGCCAGACACAAGCTATGCCTTATTTCACCAAAGACGGACGTTTCCCTTACATTCTCCATCACACTCTATGTCACACCCAGGGGTAATGTGTAAAGACTGCCTGAAACTCAGCGGTCCAAGCACAAATATCCACCTTTTCACTTGTTTTAGATCCCCCGGTGTTAAGAAACCATAGAAGAGTCTTAGAAAACCAATTTGAAAAACAAAATAAGATTGAAGTAGGGACCCTATGTAACACCCCAAGGATCAGGGGTGTACTGTTGTATCATGCTTAACAATTCAAGCTAAAAATATACCCTATATAATGCACCAAGGGTCATGGTTGTATCACTGTGCCAAGCCCAACTGTTCAAACTAAAAAAAAACTGTAGCTACCTTCACCTTTCCCTAGTGTGCTGTCTAGGGAAAAAATGATCTACGCGTTTGCCCTAACTTGCAATACTCCGCATGCTGGGACTAAGGATCAGATGTAGTCTCTTACCCTTGTGACAGCGGCCTCTGGACCGACCTCCACCTTGCTGATTCTGCAATCAATACCGGAGTCTGCTCACCGATCTTGTTTGCCCAGATGTGAATCTGTTTGGGCAGGGTCCTTGTCCTTCGGCAGCAGTCGGGCTCGATAAACCAATCTCTCCTGACTGGCTCACCAAAATGTTGCTTGGATATGAATTTACCTTAAAGAAATAAAAAGGCAAGAGGAGTTTAGCAAAACAGGAACAAGTTGCTTTAATTAAACGCAGCAGCCGGGAGAGTTTCAACAGAATGTGTCTGAGGTAAATCTCTCAGTGTACAAAGTTTTGGCTTACAGTATGTACATCTCATGAGGTACAATAAAGTAATTTATGCATTCCTGAGAAGCATCTCAGTCATAAATTAACCGGTTTGGGCATCTGATAAGGACACAGATGGCTCTCAACCCTGGGAGGAGCTTAGTTTGGGCCAATGTGTATGTGTCTAGGTGTCCGGCATGAGGCGTGCGTGATCACTATGTGTGGTGTGCATGTCATGTCCTGTTTGGCTGAGTGTTCATATCTACTTGTGGTATCTAGGTTTGTGGAATTTTTGGGGAACGCGAACCTTTGGCCAAATGTGTTTTGTTGGGGCCAATTTCCTTGGACCGGTTTGTGGTGCAACTATCTATCTGTGGGATCGATCAGTGCTTTCCCTGGGTGCGTGTTTTTTCTTTGGGTTAATAGAGACCCCCACCTGTGCCCTGGTAC
Organism: Lissotriton helveticus; assembly: GCF_964261635.1. NCBI lineage: Eukaryota > Metazoa > Chordata > Amphibia > Caudata > Salamandridae > Lissotriton > Lissotriton helveticus. The sequence continues at coordinate 2,074,854,826 of NC_136061.1, forward strand.
TCGATAGGAGTGGGTTTGGGTCACAGGGCCTTCCTGACCACTTATCTGTGACTCAGTGCTGATGGGGAAGTCATCTTGGGTGAATCTGACAGCAATGATGTGAGTTCATTGGAACTCCTGAAAATAATATGGCAGTCACTGGTATCATTTTTATCAACTATCTCAACATTGTGCATACAGTTGTCATTGCGTACATCAACAATGTCTTTACTGATATTGAAATATCAAAGAGAGAGCGATAAATAACAGAGGGGTGCGTCCTCTTCTACTGATTGACAATAAATGCAACAACATGGACGGACCCACTAATTCATCCTTTAGTTGAACCAACTCAGTGCCAAGCCCTGGAGCACCAAAATCCAGTGGATTTGTAATCATAACCCTCACCCACCAACCTAATTAGTGGCATGCTTCATCATCGGGTTCCCAGCTGGGCTGCTGAGTGCAACCAAGCTGTGCTTCAACGCCTAAGTTACAGCGTAGTGGGTTTTGATTTGTCAGTGTGGTGGGTGCTCAAAAAGTGGGGAGGTGAAAAATGTCTCTAGGCTGCCCAACTGGAAAAAGATGTATTCATATGGTCCTAGGACACATTTAAAATCAAGGCGGGGATATAATGAAGATGAAAAAATAGGTCTTCAATATCCCATAAATACTTGTTGACATGTTTCAGCCTCTCCAATACTAATGAGGCTTTCTGCAGGACTACTTAACGTGAACTGTGATGTGGCTACAAAAGAGGAGATAGCCACGTGAACTTGTGAATATTTTTCAGCACACACACTAAGGTGTTCTGTGCATGTGGTAAGCAATTAGCATGACAATCAATATATAAACAATTCTGCCCAAGTGGGCAAATTACCAATTGTTTAACGAAAACAAAGTTAAAAAAAATCTAAACTTAATATGATATTTGCCACGCTTTTGCATGCCTTCAACATGTCATGCTGATATCTTCGTCTCCTACAAAAACTAAAAACTGTGCAATCAGTACAATACAATGTCAACTATAAAAACAAACGTTGCTAACGACGAAGGGATTATTACATGTCATAACAGAACTGGACTGATCTCATTAGAAAACAACTAGCCTAGATGTTCAGACATCTCTTCATCTTTATTAAGTCCCATAGGATGGGACGTACCAAATTTTATATTAAGTTTAGATTTTTTTTATTTTATTTTCCTTAACAATTGCTAATTGCTTGATATTGATTCATTATTCAATAGAATAGAACCGGTTAAACAAGTTTCAGTTTAGATATATCAGAAGGCTTATATAGATTCCATATACGAAGTGAAGTCTTCGAAATGGATGCCGTTTTTCCTTCCTTTTACTTTGCATTGGGATATGTAGTCCTACCTTTATTTTGTGTAACTACACTATATGTTTTTGATTTGACAAACAGTCCGTGACCCGTGACCAGGGTGCAGCAGCACCGAAACACATTGGGCGCTTGTTTGCCACATGTTTGATTAAAATAACACTTCATGGATTTGGGCTCAAGCATGTTTTTTATCGACAAAAGCAGTTTTGATATATATATATATTACATTTATGTATGTTTCAAAATTAAATTAATATACATTGAATGTATATCAAAGCACTAATTAGAGTTTACCATGAATGAAGCAAAACATTATTTCAAACTAAGCTCCAACCAACCTATCAAATAAACTTTAAAACAATGAAGAAATTGAAAATGCTTTTTCAATTAAAAACAATATAAAAGGCCACAATAAAGCACAGCAATATGCTTCCTACAGTTTCACTTTGCTAGACTGCAAACCTACATAAGAAGACTTCAACACTTGAACGAACCCCTAAATACTAAACACAAAGTAAATTACTGGTGGTTATAACTCTGGGTAACGTAATCACGAGAAATTACCTAAGAATACCAGGACATTAGGATAATTTTGCAAAAAGAGTAAATCTGCATTTAGCACAATTTCTTGCTGAAAAAATGCCCCATGGCATCCAAAATGGCCACGAAAATGCATTTTGTTCTAAATGTAACAGAACACGAATTGTGAGTGCAAGGGCCTGCTCACACTCACTAAATGTGGTCTTGCAGGAGGATTTTTCCCCAACTTACTCACTAAATATGGTTTTGGAGTAGGATTTTCTCCTTATTCCTAGCAGGAAGCCCTACTTTCCTAGCACAAAAATGCACCTTTGCATCCAAAATGGATGCGAGGATGCATTTTGTGCTATGAAATAGCGCTAAATGCAGGAGAACAAGAATAGCAAGCAGCCTGTCATCGCTAAAAGTGGTCTCACAGTTGGATTTTTTTCCCCCAAAATAACACTTAATTGTGTGAGCAGGAGTGATTGCCCAGGCCTACAATAAATCAAAGCTAATAAAAGTATAAAATAACTAAAACTATGTTAAGATATTAAATATTTAAATCAATGCTACATGTTTATTTCTCCAAAATGCCATTGCATCCTCAACAAAAAGGAAAAACTACTAAAATTAAAATAAAATAAGCCATGGCCACTGAATTACTTGATATACAAAAATGACCATGTCAAAGTATTGCACCCGAAGCATGAAAAAAAAATTCAAGTTCAAATAATTCTTTTAGAGATTAAAAAATAAATAAAGCAAAACTAACAAAATCCTAACTAAATTTACACTAACAAATAAACCAATTCAACTACTAAATGTGTTCCACTCATCAGACTGGAACAAAATAAATACAACAAGACCATCTAGAACATATATTTAAATTTGGACCTGCCATTTAGAAAATGTAAAAATAAATATAATACAAGGTATTGTTTTTTGAAAAAAATAATATATATTTTCTATACTCTAAAACCCACAGATAAAATGCCAGAGTCATCAAAACACATAATATTTTTAAAAGGGAAGCTATTATTAAATTATAGTGATCATACTTAAAGTAAGGAGTGCACCACCATTATGAAAGCACACTGGAAATGCACCAAATATTATTCAACCACATGCTAACACAGGGTTAAACCTTAAAATAAAATAGTTAACAGTGTCAGGGAACACATTCATCCTCCTTATATTAGTAAAATAGAAGTCAGTAATATTTTCCTCAACCAGTACAAGCTCATAAGAGCTTTAAGAAAGTAATTTCTTAACTGGATGAAAGGTATTCCACCATAAGTAATATAGTCTAAAGTATAAACCTGAGTTTAAGCCGTGGTAACTGTGGCACAGAGTGGGCAGGCTTAACCTTATGAAAATGTGTAAAGCATTTAAAAGTACCACGCCAATAACACAACACAAAACAATCTCACTACAATTTATGAATATAGAGTAAAATGTAAGAAACAAAATGACACCAAAACAACAAAATCTAATTAAAGGAAACTAGCGATATGATTTTTTTTTAATTTGTGAAGTTTTATGAGAAAAATCAAAGAGCTAATAGACAGTACTGTTTGTGTATGACAAGAACTTACTTGCGATTTCACACCAACTTAGATGGAGTGAGGGTCAGATACACCAAGGATGTTCATCCCTGTCAAAAATGTTACCTTATGACTTAGGGCCAGAATGTTTTTTTTTGCAGACAAAGTAATCTCCATTGGCCTGACTAAGCAATTAATATCCGCCAGTCCCGAGACTACTCCGTCTTCTAAATTTAGAAATGACTGCCAAGGAGACAGCCATATCTAAAGCACTGACAAGAACTGTCATAATCGCTGTTCCTGTTAAAGCTTTTTAAGTTTAGGTTAGAGGGGTATTAGACAGTTTTCACTGTCCCTTACTGCAAGGGTTTTCCTGACGGTGACGAGCAGTAAAAACAAACCTCTATGTCCACCCACCTAACATACAGGTCAGCCTCCGATAGCCTTTCATCCATTATGCAGTAAGAGGGGTGTACCCATGGCAGAGACAGAGTAGTCTCCACCATGGTTACACCTATGATCCTCCTGCATCTAAACTTAGTGGGCAGGACATCATCTTGGGAGTAAGGCTACACTGTCACCGTTGTGAAAGAGTATTCTTACTGTCAAGATTTAAATCAGTCCCATAGTCTCTGAAATGGAAATCAGAATACTCCAGCAGGGCAAGGCAGCAGGCTTTATTGGACACAGTGAGATAGGTGTTGAGAGATGTCCCACTGAACCATTGGTTTTGGCTGCAAACGCTCAGAGTGGGAAAAGTTAAATTCCGTACCCAAGCAAGTCTTCTCATTAGCTTCATACTTTTAAAAAATAAATATCTTTATTGCATTTCAAATGTTCATGTCTAATTCCATCAAACATCAAATTAGGGTGCAAGCTCACACCCAAAACAAGTACTAAACATTAGAGGAGGCGTGAACACACACACGTCTTTGCATATGATTTCTTTGCCTGGTAAAGATTTCTACCTTTGGTCTCAGTCTCTTTTCAGAGCTCATAGTCCTTCAGCAGTGCAAAGCAGGAGGCTGTATCTGGAAAGGTCTCACCTATGTAGGATAGGCTTCCTGCAAGTATGTGTTGAACTGGATTTCCATGCAGCAAAATCTCAGTTTTTTTGCAAAGCAAGTTTGCGCTTTGGGCAGACTGACTTGGGTGGTTGGTCGTGGACCTCTGGTGGCCCAGAGGATCACATTTTATTTTAAGTCCCAACTTTTCAGAAATAGTAGAAGATGACCAGCCGGATACTTCCTAGGGGTCAGGACTCACTGAAACAGAGGCCACCATCATGGTTCAATGCAGATCTAGTTTTAACTGGTCTTTCAAAAAACAGCCTCTTGCTGCTTTTGATGTATCAGTAGCCACAGAGGATGTCACCCAACAACATTTTGTAGTCAACTTTTTTATACTGGGTACAAGTGGGAGCACATCCAACCCTTCAGGTTTCCACACGAATCTCAAACCTCAGGTGCAGGCCTTCCTCTGTGCTTCTGCAGGTCAAGAAAGTGCTCTGTTGAGTTGTGGGTTTCACTATCCAGTGGGTGGGGGTTGGCTCCTAGACACTTCCTAACCAATGAAGAAAATGTTCCCGGGTGCAACCCTTCCCACTTTCCCTTGCTGCGAACTATCCCACTCTACCCTATTCAAAGGGAAATCCAAGATGGCACAGGCCTTCTGCCGCTGAAGGAGGGGTGCGGACAAACCAGGGGGTGTTTAGGTGAATGAGCAGTCCCCTCCTCTCTAAATACACCACATTAATTCTATGACTGACTCTCCATGCCACTGGTCTGGGCCCCAAACAGCTACAGAATGCCTGAAGATCAAAGGGTTGCCTTGCTCAGACTTCCCATTATACTTGACCATGAATGGACACTTCTCAGCCTTGCCCCTTTGAAGTGAATTAAAAGCCTGAACCCTCCCTGCTGCTCTTCCTGGAGTAACAGGTAACACATACCTCACCTCCAGCCCATCCAGTCACCAGATGTAAGCTGATTTATCTGCTCTGGGAGCAGTTTTCACAGCTCATTAAGGTCAAGCACTGGTAGGGGCAGCTCCTGGCAGACTAATTGCCAATTAGCAGAAGCTTAAGGTAGGGAAAAGGTAACTTTTGAAAAGTTACCTATCCTAGATATTTATCAAACATCTCACTGCACCATTGGATTATATTTTAAATAAACATAAAAAATAGTGATTGACCCATTTATGTAGCTTGTCCCACATCCAAGGACACCACAATAAATATATTATTCCACACTCTGGTTTTCCTCACAGGACAGCCAGAGCCACCTAAAGCGGAAAAAAGCTTTTGGGGGATTGTCACTGTAGAGACATGGTAATATTAAATTCCTACTTGTCCAACTTTTTTTTTTTTCATAACCGTATTTATTAGAAGTTCAAGCAAATCAAGTATACAGTCCTCCAAAAGCAGGAGAACACATCAGCAGGCAATATACAATAGAATACATTTATAGCTTAAACTTTTGACTAGCTCCTACCCGCCCCATTATCCCCCCCCACAACTGTAACATTTCCCACTACCCACCCCTTATCCCGCCCTAACCCGATGCACGTGAACACAATCAGCTGCAGTATACATGAGGAAGCTCAGCTAAGTGTCTTGGAGCTATCCAGGCCCCGAGGTCTCAATCAATGGATAGACCATCTTCTGCTTCAACGGGAGGTTCCAATGTCAGGTCTCTATAGTCCACCCACCGCTTCCAGATCTTGTAGTGTTTCCGAGGGCAACCCCTGGCTTCAAATACTGGCAATTCCAGCCCCATGAGGAAGTCTAAACCCGCCTTCCAGGCGCTAAGTGGGGGGGCGCGGTCACTCTTCCAGGCCCTCGCTAGATCCCTCTTGGCCACAACAAGGCCTAACAGAAGGAGATGGCGCTTATAAATGTTACCACCCACTTGATCGAGGACATGAAGAAGACCCAACCTAGGTGTACGAGGAAGATCCCATCCCAGCACCTCCGATAGGCAGTCCCACACCCCACCCCAGAACCGGACCAGGCCCACACACGACCACACAGTATGCACCAACGTGCCTCTCTCGGCCCCGCAGCGCAGGCAGTCTGGGGAAGTAATAAGGCCCGCCCTCCACAGTCTCTCTCTGGTGTAATAGGCCCGATGCAAGTATTTATATTGTATGAATCGCAACCGCACTGCTATAGCCGCGCCCCGGGGGGATTCCAGCGCCTCCCGCCAGTCATCCTCATCCAACAGACCAACATCCACCTCCCACGGGGCCTTCAACGACACCAGGGAAGAGGAGCAGTGAGTGACCAGTGTTTGGTAGATTTTGGAGACTTTTTTATCCCCCAGGTCTCCCATGAAGAGCTTAGCTTCCACGGGGCTAAAGTCTGGAAGCTGGTCCAGCTCCACCAGACTCGGCGCCAGAGCATGACGAAGCTGTAGATATTAAAAAAACTGGGTTTTGGGCATGTCAAACTCAGTGCTGAGTGCTTCGAAGGATTTAAGGGTAGTCCCGGCAAGTACATGACCAAGCGACGAGATCCCTATGGAGTCCCAGCCTCCAAATCCTTGCAGTGATGCCAGTGCAGGGAGTCGTCCGTTGTTCCACAGCGGAGTTTCGGCCGTCAGTCGTCCCCACCAGCCCATGCGACGCAGTGCCTGCCTCCAAATCAGGAAGACCACTTGGGTCGCATGTGGCAGTGTCTTCCGCCGCCCTGCCGAATACAAGAGTGTATGGAGCGTGGCATCTCCCATTAAAAAATGTTCTAGGGCATATGCTGGATCGTCACGGCCACCGTACCACCACTCATTTAAGACCAACAAATGAGAGGCTTGGTAGTATGACAAGATGTCTGACGTCGCGAGACCTCCACAGTACGTGGACAAAAAGCAGGTCCGCAGTGCCACCCTAGAGGCACCCCCAGCCCATAAAAACCGGCCTAGCAAGGAATTCACACGCCGGAACCACTGCGGGTCCACTCTGTACGGATGATTTTGTAGCTGGTACAGTAGTCTAGGGAGGGCCACCATCTTAAAAATAGCAGATCTGCCATAGATATTAAGAGGCATGCGCGACCACGTTTTGACGTCGGATTGAACCCTGTCCCACACCGGTTGTATGTTACGCTCCCATGCAATAGCAGCAGTCTCTGATAGGAAGACTCCTAGATATTTCAGTCCACCAATCGCTACCTGCAGATCCGCTGCCCAAGGAGACACCTCGGGCCGGCCCCCCAGCACCCAAAGAGTCGATTTGCGCGGGTTGAGGTAGAGTCCTGAGATGTCACCGAAGATGCGTAATATCTCCAAAATACGCGGGCCCGAACCATCAAGGTCTGTCAAAAAGAAGAGGACGTCGTCTGCATATAGCGCGATCCTGTCTGTGAGGCCCGCACTCCATACAAAGCCACGAAGCTGCGCGTCAATGCGCACCCAGGCAGCCAGCGGCTCCATGGCCAGCGCAAAGAGATACGGGGACAGGGGGCACCCTTGCCGAGTCCCCCTAGCAACCGGAAATCTCTCCGAGATGGCTCCCGAGATACGTACCGAGGCTGTGATGTCGGTGTATAGCAGTTTGACGTATGAGACAAAAACTGGACCCAAGTTGAGGCGCGGTAATAGAGCAAAGAGGTAAGTCCAGCTGACAGAATCAAACGCTCTGTCGATGTCCGCTAGTAGGAGTGCCGCCCGCTCCTCAGTCGCCCCCATCGCACCCACCGCAACCTGTGCCCGTCTGATGTTGTGCCTTGTCGCTCTGCCCGGCATAAAGCCCGCCTGATCCGGGTGGACTAGATCTGCTACGTATGGGAGAAGACGATTCGCCAACGCTTTAGCCAATAATTTGGCTTCAAAGTTAATGAGAGATATTGGGCGATACGACTCGTGTCTGTCAGGGGGCCTGCCCGGTTTCTGGAACACCACAATCTCAGCCTGACGCCAGTCCACCGGCAAGCAACCACACTCCCGAGCTGCTTCCAGAGCCTGCCGATAGTGCGGTCCCAGCTGCAAATGAAATTTCTTGTAAAATTCACTGGGAAAGCCACTTGGTCCGGGCGCCTTACCAGTGTTAAGTTGTCCCAGCGCGTCACCCAGTTCCTCCGCCGACAGGGGAAGGTCTAGAGCTGTCCTGGCCTCATCCGATATCACCCGGGGGGGAGGGTCGGCTATAAATTTGTCAATTGCCTCTGGTGGGAGACTATCTCGTGAAGCGTATTGTACCCTATAGTAGTCGGCAAAACTCGCCGCAAGCGCAGCAGGGTCCGTCATGGCAGTCCCCTCCCCGTCCGTAAGGCCCGGCAGAGAAATCGGCTGCAGAGTTTGCTGACACAAGCGGTGGAGCATAGTGCACGATTTGTCACCCCATTGGTACACCCTACTCCGCGTGGCCAGCCAGGCTTGTTGAGCCTCGTCCAGTAGGATCGAGGCATATGATTGCTGTGCCTGGAGGAGCAGCCTGAGCGCCACCTCGCCTTTATCTCTTCTACACTGCCCCTCCAAAGCTCTCACCCCAGCCGCAGCCGCCACAGTGGCCTCCTGACGCTTCCGACTGGCGGCAGCACACCAGGCGATGTCTACGCCCCGCAACGCGGGTTTCATGGCTTCCCAGACCGTCACGCTGTCCATGCCTTCTGTCAAGTTCTCCTGCCAATACTGGGCTATAGCCCTGCGCATGTGTGTCGTATAATCTGTCCGTTGGAGATGCCACGAAGACATCCGCCAACGGAACGGCTGATGTGGTTTACACAGTGCAATCCGTACTGCGACCGGGGAGTGGTCCGACAGTCCCCGAGGTTGAATCACGGCCTGCTTCACCCTATCGAGGAAGGCCCCGGGTACAAACACACAGTCCAACCGGGAGAAGGAGCCATGCACAGCTGATACATACGTGTATTCACGCGTCCTGGCATGCAGATGTCGCCATACGTCCACCCAACCCAACCCATCAATCATCGCTTTCAGACGTGTAGGGGTAGGCGCCATTGCGGCCACCTGCATTCTCTGCCTGTCCAGACCCACATCCACCACGTCATTCCAGTCACCCCCTATCACAGCCAGGCAGTCCGGGATTTCGGCCCACAATTCAAACAGGCGCTCCGCCAGAGACCATTGCAGGGGAGGGGGAGCATACACACTGCCGAACACCACCGGTTCTACACCAATCATGCCCTTGACAAACACAAACCGACCCTGGGGATCAAGCCAATGGCGTTCGTGAGTATAAGACAGTCGTCGATGAATGAGGACAGCTACCCCTCTCGACCCCCTAGTAAAGCCGGCGTGGAACACCTGGGTATAGCCAAAACGTTGTAAACTCAGTACTTTCGTTCCCAACATATGCGTCTCCTGCAACAACATGACATCCGCCGAGTCTCTCTTACCCCAGCGCAGTACTGCTCCTCGTTTAATTTTGTCCAGCATTCCCCTGACGTTCCAACTAAGAATTCTCATGGAGCCACTAACAGGCGCCTTCTCCGGGGAATCATCCATAGTCTCGGTGGGAGAGCATCTGGAAACCCCCGGACCTAGCCCAAGCACCTTGCACTACAGAAATCACAGCAGCAAAAATCACGTGCATCCCCACCCAACTATCCCGCACCCCCCCCCCTCCCCGTTCACCAACACAACACCCCCAACTACCAAACCCCCGCCTATCCCCCCTCCCCCACCCCTATACCTCATGGAACAGTGAAGTACCTGTCGCGGCATAAAGAGCCTCAGGCCCAAAACAGAGCGCCCAAAGCCCCCCATGCCAATGGATCCCCCCACTCTCCCCAACCAACAGTACCTCCCCTTAGGGCCCCCCCTCGAACATGAGAGGAGTAGGCCGCCCATGGGTCAGCACCCCGAACCCCATTAAGCACAAATGACCCACCACTTAGGCGCAGCGGGACAGTACCACAACAGACATTACGCCCTTCCCGTGTCCAGCCATGGCCTAGACCACCCCACACCATGCACCAGCCCATCAATCAGTAGTGTTACCCCTAAGGCCACCAGCAGATGCCGAGACGAAATGTCGCATAGGATACAGGAGTGGGGCTCCACGGCCCTCAGGTCCCAGTCCCAGACTGAGCAGTGTCCGACTGTGCACCATCCAGCAGGCCACCCCCGGATTGGGAGCGTCGCCGTGACCGAGACTTCCTGTGTCTCCTGCTCCTGTTGGAAGATTCGCTCCTCTCTTGCGACGACCCACGCGATGCTCCGGGGTTCAGGCCCGGCTGGGCATTCGGTCGGATCCTGACTGTCTCATCCGTCCAGCTAAACACCGCCTCCGGGGTGTCGAAAAAGTGGGTCTTGGAATGAAACACAACACGTAGACGAGCTGGGTACAACAGTGAATATTGAATTTTCAGCCCACGTAACTTGGCTTTCGCATCTTGGAAGGATCGGCGCTGCTGCTGCACCAGCTTGGTATAATCCAGGAAAATCATAATCCTGTGACCCTCGAACAACAAGTCCTCCTTGGCTCTCGCTTCTCGAAGAATCACGTCCCTGTCATGAAAGTTGAGGATTTTGGCGATGACTGGACGTGGTCGCTCTCCTGCCAGCGGTTTCTGCGCCAGGGCCCTATGGGCGCGCTCCACTACAAAGCAGCGCGACAGGACGTCCGGGGGAAGCCAACTCTCCAACCAGCGTGTCAAGAATACATCCATGGACCCCTTCTCACAATCCTCTGGAAAGCCCACAAATCGCAGATTATTTCTTCGCGCCCTCCCTTCCGCATCCTCGACCCGGAGCGCCAGCCCCTTTTGGATCCTGGCCATGTCCTCCACCTTCTTCTTCAGGGCCACCACATCGTCCTCCACCCCTGTGATCCGAGTTTCGGTTTCCGTGATGCGGGCCACAGCATTGCGGAGATCTTGACGCAGCAGCATGACATCGGCGCCAACCGCCCCAATTTTGGCATCAAGCATGTCTCTGGACTGCGTAATGGCGGCCATCAGGGCCGCATTATCAGGTCCTGTGTTCTGGCCACCTCCGGAGGCCCCGGATCCTCCACTGGGCCCTGTGAATTTATCGATCGTCCCTTGCTTGGTGGAACCGGTGCCGCCCCCACCTCTCGTCATGGTTGGTGGCTAGGAAGAGGGCCACACTGCCCTTGCGGTGGGCCCCTCGTCGACAGCAATGCAGCAGTAGCGTCCACTCAGGAGGGCCAAGGAGACTCTGTCAGGGCTTGAATGCCGACCCCAGTGGGCACTCCCAGACCACAGACACCGCAGCCCAGCTCCGGGCGGCAAGCCCCGGCGGGAACGCTAAACAGGATAGTCTCTACACTAGGTTAGGGCTTCCAGGGTCCTGGTCCGGGCCTCACCTAGGGTCCGCGAGCCAGGGCGCGCATAGAAAAGTCTCAAAACCTTGGAGCGTCCAGCCCCGCCGTCCTTCCGGCCACCCCACACTCCACTCGTGTCACACAGCAGCTGATGATGCAGGGCAGGCACTCGGGTCTTCAAACTGACTAGCCCAGAACACCTCCCGGGCCACAAGTCCCGTCCCGCAAATCACAGGTAGGCCCCCAGGTAGCACCTCTCACCAGCGCTCAGCAGATCGTTGCCGTCGACCCCCGCAGGGCAGGACCCCAAGAGTTTACCCCTGCCATCCGCTCCCGTGCACCCCCCAGGCCCAGGGCACCACAGGGGACACCTCCGGTCCAATCGGCTGGTTAGGGCCCACAGAGAACTCCCGGGGCCCCACGTCTCACAGCAGGTCCCGTAGCACGAGGTGGGAGGGAGGGGGGGGGCAGCACTCACTGTTCGATGGACACCCTCCGCAGGTCGGCGGCAGGCCCACACCGGGCCCACCAGTGCTCCCGGCACAGCGCAGAGATGGGTCACTCCAGGTCAGTCCACAAGCTCACCGGCCACTGCTCCGGGGACCACAGGGATAGGATGGGGCAACAGTTCAGGCCCAACGCCCGACCGACCCCCTCAGATCCGGGGGGCGCCGATGCGTCCGCACTTCCGGTCCAGCAGATAGGGCCGACGACTCCGGGTGGGGAGCCACCAAACTCGAGGTCCCGGCTCAACTAAGGCCGAATAGGCCGCAGGTCTTCCACGGCCCCCACTAGGCTCAAGCCCCCCACCGTTGGAATGGTGAGGAGAGGCGGGGGACTCCGCAGCCGGTCGCTGGCAGCAGGCAGCTTCTAATCACGGCCAAAGAACAGCGCCGCAGGCCCAGGATCAAGACCTCCAGTCCGGGTGCGCCAAACTTGAGGCCCCGGCTCGCCCGACCGGCACCAGGCCACTCACCGCTCTGGATCGCCGCAGCGCCGAGAAAGGTCCCAGCGCGTCACTCTCAGCACCGGATTACTCCTCGTGTCATCCGACGCCGGTACCCCTGACCAAACACACAATTCGGGTCCGGGGGCCAGGAGAAATCACAGGATAAGTATCGGGCCGGCGGGAGCTCTTAGCAAGCTACGTCCGCCATGATCGCCCGCCAAGCCACGCCCCCCTACTTGTCCAACTTTTAAATACTAAACACCCTGCATTGTGGGCTAAATGGCCTACTTAGAGATGACATAAATATTTTAAAGGAAGGTTTTCCCCTGTCAAAAAGATTTTTTACATCGTAATTCATTGTTAAGGTATGTATGGTAAAGGTATATGTGCGGTAAGGGAGGTGAAGGCTATTGCGGTTGTTAGAGGAGCCGGAGAGACCCTTCTGCTTCCTCTTTAGGATGTGTGCTGCACTGCAGAAGAGGTGGAGAGGAGGTGCCATCGCACAGGGGTCCTATTGTACAGCTTAGGGGAGTTTTTAAAAAGGGCCGGGGGCCTGGTGTGGTGTAAGGGACCGGTTTTAGACTCAGGACAGGAATCAGGGAAACACCTCAAAACGTAGGTGATTGCACTGCACAGGTCACAGAAATATGTACCTTATTGCTTGCACTACTGAAGGCTTGACAAAAGTGAATACTGCCAGACTTTATTTTGAACTGGCCGAGATTCAATATTCTGCCTGGACATTGAAAACTTTTCCATTGACTTAGGTGCCTTGTGTCCTTCTCTTTTCAAGAATGAAGGTGTCAAGTCGTCTAGACAATGACATCGATAAAAACACCTAAGGTTCTTGTTATCTATATTTTAAGGTCATCTAGCAATAATAACATAAGAAATGTAGCCTGAATTGGCGTGCTTAACAAAATTGTTTATACTAATGCATGTAAGACTAGCAGATTGATGCACACAGGTTATGTCAGACATTCCTCAAAAATAATCCATGTAAGATAAGATAGGTGATCAACACTATAAAAGGCTTGTCAAGTGGACATATGACTAGAGAGGCCCTTAGCCCCATATTTTCACACAACATACTGCCAGAAAAGCCTAACAGAGGCTCCCAGACTGCCGTTCTGCCACAGCATCCTGTCCTAATCAGAGAGCTGTTACCAACCCAAGTATGAAAGGAGAGCAGCTGAGCCCAGCTGATGGTTGTTTTCCGTTCGAGGTAACACTCTCTCCTGAGTACTGATAACTACAGTTTATTGTTCTATACAGGTTTGCAGTGCGCTGAGTCCTCGCAAAAACCTCTGGATGCAATTATGCTACTCCATCCCTCACAGTATAGAACATTAAAGTAGGCTTAAGGGAGTTAGGCTGCCAGATGATATTTCCACTATGGTAGAAATGTCCATATTATTTTTGTTGCTAGCAACATTAGCTAGTGCTGTTTGAATAATATTCTGTGTGGTTATTTTGCATGTGGTAAGCAACAGGATGAGACTTGAAATAAACAATTTAAGCAGAAAGTGTCTTTCTGTTAGTGCAGTGCTTATGTATGATATTATGAAGAATGAAATTGGGTTTGAATTACCACCGCATCTCTGACCCCTTTGTAAGGGACTGTTAGTAACCCAGAAAGCACAGACAGCACATCAACTATGTTTTGAGTGGGGTTGTGTGGGACTGCAGTAACCTGTTCTTTCTTATTCAAGCCTTGGTGCATCAAACTCAGTTCAGATATCCATGGGTGTGAAAGCAAACCTTGTAGAAACTAAGCCAGAGTCTTAGTTTACGGACCAGGCTGATCCATCAGTTTGCACACTTATAGAGTCATATTTATCCTTCTGTTTGCAATGGTACATTGTCAACTAACCACATTTGCAATTGAACAGATTCTGAGATTCGGAAAGGAAACCAATGAACAATAAACAGGCCTGTGGAAAGGTGGCTGTCTTACAAAACAAGTTTCCCATGGTCCATGTTCAATATACTATGGCCCATAAAAGTGAAGGAATTCACACTAGAGGGAACAGCCGACTTAGCAGCAAAGGCAGCAGTTGATACTTTCAAAGTAGCAGCAGTAATCAGACCTCAGACCAAGATCGACGCAGACATTTTAGCAGCAATTCAAGCAACAGCTAAGGAATAAAAGCCTCCTGACTATTTCATTTCATTTCAAAATATTGTATTCGGTTTACTTATACGAAACCATAAAAGTGCTTAGAACAAAATACATTTCAAGTTTTCAGATAAAAAACATAATAGAAAGTACGCCAGTTAAAATACGAATTTTTCATAGCTTTAGGCTCCAACTATTGCACATTAGGGAGAGCATCAATGGGAGATTAAACTAGGAATTACTAATTCAGTTTAGGTGTCCAAACATTTTCTGTATTTCATTAAACTTTTTAAAAAGCCGGCCACATGAGGTATACAATCAGGTTTTAACAGTTGTAAATAAAATAAAGCAGGACGAACTTGTATAGAATTCAGACTTTTTAAAATAGGTTTAAGATAAAAAGCCCTTGAGAATTCATAATATTTACAAAAAAAGTAAAGTGCAACAGATCCTGTGGAGACAAATTGTCGCAGCCACAGGGTGCTAACACTTTCCCTTTATGACAACCCCTTGGGACTGCTATTAAAAGATGAAACATATTAAACCTAAACCTGATTAATAAAAAACGCTCATAAGCTGGTAGCGGCCAAAGTAAATATGGTTCCTCATCAGGTGAGGTTTTGAGCATCAGGTGCAAACACACTTTGGGCTTCAACATTTCCTTTTCCTCCCTTGCCATTTTTTTACGTGTGGTAAAGGACTGTTTAATATACGCTATGTCTTTGCTAGTGATACCTTCTGGTTTTAAAAACAAGTCCAAGCGTCCCTACTTACTAAAGCTAGTTTTAAGATATTTCATCCAGGGGATTTTGGTCATACAATCTAGGTTTAGGATCTCTGTTAGGAGGCTATGTGTAAGGCACAGGTGTTTGTTAAGCAAACATTGTAGCCAAAATGTAAGGGGTCGCAAGGGCAGGGTATCACTAATAAAAGGTGTGCCAGTCTCTTCATGCACAGACATATTCGTAGTCCCCTGAGGGACACACAGAAGCTGCTTTAGGAATTTGTTTTTAACCACCTGGAGGCCCTCTAGGTTGCAGTATCCCCATAGATCACTCCCATAACTGGCTATCGAGATACTCTTTGCACGGTAAACCTTCAACATGGCCGCCACCGGTCTGTTGCCCATTCTGGCGGCGAAACCAAAAAGCGCTGCATTAGCCCTGATGACTTCTCCCCTTTTCTTATTCAAGAGTGTGGCCCAATTTAACTGAGGATCTAAGAGAACACCCAGGTAGGAGAAAGAAGTACATGTAGGCACCCTGACGCCGTCAACCGTGAAGGGGTACTGATTTTTAGCTCCATGCCCCACCTGCATCACGTAGGATTTTGTGTTATTTATGGATAGGTCTCGCCTAGCCATAAACCCGTGAAAGGCATCAAGTATGGTTTGTAGCCCTTTCGGGGTGTGGGCTAGGAGGACGGCATCGTCCGCGTACAGCAGAACGGGCAGTCCCCGTCGCCCCACATAGGGATAATCAGCCCCTGTCTTAACCAATAGTTCTTCAAGGTCATTTATATAAAGGTTAAACAGGAAGGGGTCCAATATGCACCCCTGCCTAACCCCCCGACAAGTGCTAAAATTTCTTGTTACCTTAAGATCTATGGTCTAACATTTGCCTTTGTGTCTCTATGCAAATCTTTTAGGAAGTTCACCAGATGTTGCTCTACCCCCATGGCCTCCATGGACTGCCACAACTTTCCCCGGTTGACACAGTCAAAAGCCGATGAAAGGTCCATGAAGGCCATGTAGATGGTCCCCGGGCGTGAAAGGGTGTACTTACCCAAGATCAGATAGAGATTTAGGCATTGGGCCGTGGTTGAGTGCTCTGGGCAGTACCCATACTGAATGTCAGAAATAATTTCTTTCTCCTCCACCCATGTGGTCAGCCTCTTTAATATAACACCCCCTAGAACTTTTACAATAGAATCAATCAGGGAGATGGGCCTATAGTTTATGGTACAGTTTCGGTCTCCCTTCTTGAAATACAGATACTATTGTTGATACTCCCCAGGAGGTTGGGCAACCCTTTTTCGCTGCGGCGTTTCCCACAGCTGCCATAATGGGGGCCCAAAATAGAGGGTTTAGATTTAAAAAGGTCAGGGGGATGCCATCTGGGCCTGGGGACTTCTTGTTTGAGAGGTTATTGATTCCTTCCACCATTTCCATTACTGTAAACACCATAACGTCCATCCCCATCATCTATTTTGGCTGGGCTAGTTGTGTAGCTGTATCCTTAAAGATTGTGGAGAAGTGGGACACCCATTCATCCTCTGTGATATTTGACCCCACTTCTTTAACCCCTGGCGTTATTAGAGGTGAGCTGTTACTTAAGGACCAAAATCTTGTACTACTTGCTAGGGTCAGAGGGTCTAGAAGTTACCTCCAAACTGCATTTTTCAGCTCCACTTTCCTTTTGGCCAAGACATTTTTATAGTTTATTCGAAGTGTACTGATCAGGGATCTATCTCGGGGAATTGTTTTAAGGGCCATCTTCAGGTCTCTAGGTGCTTTGGAGCAATTATGGCAAAACCATTTAGGTTCCCCAGATGGGGTTTTTCCCCCCGGGGCATGTAACATCTCTCCTACCTTAGAGGCAATACGTTTGAAGGCTTTAAGATCTCCTTCGCCCAAGGGTTCATCGCTAAGACAGCTTAAAAATTCAGCTGCGCAGTCTTTCTTAAGTCTGTCGTGAAAGAGGGACGGTATAACATGGTTCCATTTAATGCGCCGTCCTCCATTTATAGGTTGCAACATATTTGCTCCTACAGCTTTATCCTTTTTTTTCATAAGGTTCCCTCCTAGCAACACACAGACTGGATTATGATCGCTGTGTGCGCTGGGTATTATACAAAAGCCCAGAAGGAGGGTCATAATAGTTCTAGAGACTAGAATGAAATCTATAAAGGTTCCATGACTTCTACCTTTGAAAGTGGGTTCCCTCTGTGTGGTTAACGGTGGTGCAATACTCATAGTGAACAACAGATCGTGCTCGTCTAGCATGAGGTTCAACGCATTTCCCTGTTTTGTGTGTTCAAAGTGTAGCCCCGCTATCGTGGGGCATCCCATGGTCGCTAAGGTATCTAACATGGGATCACCGCAAGGGTGCACGTTAAAGTCGCCTGCAAGTAGCAGGTTTTTTCTAGTTGGACCACGACACTGAGTGATAAAGTTATGCAATTCAGTGATCCTACATCCCTCGCCCTTGTTACTTGCATTATAACAATTTACCACACACAGGCTGCTATCTTCTTTCCCCAAAGTGATGGCCTGACTACTTTCCTTACAAATTCTCATATACCCTCATCGAAATAATACTCCAATAATTTTTTTTTACTTGTAGTGGAATATAGACATATTACTTATTAGCAGGTTACATTAGACCTAATTAAAGCAGCACATGAGAGGTTAGTGTCTGCCCACTCTGGCATGAATACCACATTAGCCATGCTCCAGCAAAGATACAAGTGGCTTTATTTATCTAAACAAACTTAAAACTATGTACAAAAATGTAACATTTGTAATCAAATAAAACATTCTACTACTTCAAGAGCAGTGCAGACTCCCCTTACTATCTCCATTTGCCCTTCCAGGGTAATTTACCTCAACCATTTCCAGCATTTCCAGCTAAACATAACACCAAACTGATATCAGTATATATTGGTTGCTGTTTATTCGATTTATGCTTTAGGTTCCTGGGGGTTTGCCCACAAAGAAATGCTGATAGTTGAGTGGTTATAAAAAAATTGGCAGTGCTTAATAGCAATGGGTGCTGTTCATACCTTTAATTTAGACAATTGTCCTGCGTTCACCACCAGGCGTTCAGCGAAGCTATGCCTGCTCTGAGATAATGGCTGCATTACCTGCAGCTAGTACATTCGGAAAGCAAATGATTAATAAAGCATGCAAACAATACGCCCTCCATATAAATAAGCCCACAAAGATTGATGGTCTTCTTTGTAATATTAGGTCCATGGCAAAGTGTGCCAACAAAAAATGGGAAACTTATTATGACTAATTCGCCTAAAGTGTGCTTTTTACTGAATGTGGATCTGCCGTTTGGTGCTTCCCTGCATTACTCTTGCTATCCCGAATGATTATTTATCGATAAAGCTAGATAGGGGAGGGCTTCCGAGAGAGAGAGAGTGGGAATTGCCTTGCACAGATCCCGCAATGTTAAAATAATTAATACTGTATGCTGCACCTGGATTGAGATGTGCATCTTTAAGATCACTATCTCCAGTAAGGAGAACTGGAGAGGGGCAATGATGTATTATTCCCCCTTCAGGGCCTAAGAAAGACTTCTCCTAATCCATAATTGATCTCCTTGCCCCTATTTCATTGGCCACTGAGAAATTTTACTGTTGGGGGATTTTAATAACCATTGGTAAGACAACTACAACCCAAAGGTTCTGCAACTAGTAGCCAATATGGAACTGTTGGGCTAACACAAATAGTGGTAGGCCCTACATATTGGGCTGGCCTCCCACTAGATCTCATTTTTACCAACATAGCAGAGATTAAATGTGAACCTCCCATGACGGTGACCTGGTCCGACCACTATTTGGTCAAGTTTTCGGTTGCTTGGATGGCTGCCTCAGGTAAGTCCAAGACAGCAGGTCTCAAAACTCTGCGTCTTTGAAGGTTGGTTACTCCTGACACCTTTTCGGAGACATTTAAAGCTCCCATATTGTCTTCCAACATGGATTTTGACTCTGCCTTTACAGCTTATAATGAGTTGCTAATTAACACCATTGGTCGTATAGCTCCCCTGAAGACTACCCTTCAGCCCCTTTCAGGTGGCAGACCCCCTTGGTTCTCAAACGGGTTGTGCCAAGACAAATCTAATTGTAAACATCTAGAGTGGAGATGGTGCTTATCTAAATCTCCCATGGCTAAGGTTGTATACTGGGAATTATTAAGGATCTGTCATAATAAGATTAGGGCAGCACGTGGAGCACATATATTTATGACTACCGCTGAAGCAGGCAATTAGTCTGCAGAGTTATATTAAGCACATAACACCTTCATGGGCCTGCGTGACTGTTTCCTTGCCTTCTCAATGTCTCTGTCACTCTCACAGATTTCTTCGAAGAGAAAGTCAATTCCATCTACAAGAGTTTCCTGGTTCGCTCGGTCAGCCTAGAGTCTGAACCCGACTTGACCTTTTCATGCTCCACGGTCCCTGCTAGCATGAGGGGTTTTGCACTACATAACAGGTCATGAGCTGGCTCACACATGCCAAATCAGACTCCCTCTGTATGTAACCCTTGTCCCATAAAGATCACGTCCAGTATAGAACATAACCTAGCACTCTTTATCTCAATACGGTTTAATCTATCAGATCGGCAAACCTCCCACTGGAATGGAAACATGCGCTACTATCCCCTCTCTTAATGAAACCTTCCTTAAATCCAGATGTTCTTGAAAATTACCGATCTATCTCTCTGCTTCTTTTGCTGGCAAAAAACACTTGACAGCTTCATTAACAGCCAACTTATAGCCTACCTGGAGACTCATAAGATCTTGTGATCCTCTTAGTTGAGCTTTCGATCACATCACAGTACGAAGACAGTGCTGATGGCTGTAACTGACAGCATCCATATGTACCTTGAAGCCGATCCCCCGTAATTCTGGTGCTGCTGGACCTACCCGTTGCATCTGACATAGTCTCCCATGACATTCTCATCTACAGATTGAACTTTGCCGGCATTTTTTGAAGAGCACTATACTGGCTTTGAGACTTCCTAGACAATCGTAACCAGAATGTGTGTCTGGGTCCTTTTGAATACAGAACAATGCACATTAAGAAAGAGGTCCCTCAGGGCTCATGCTTGAGCCCAACACTTTTTGACATCTATGTAGCACCCTTGGCCCATATCGTGCAATCATGTGGTGTGGAGATTGTGTCATATGCTGATGACAGACAACTTCTTTTTACTTTCGGCCTTGATCCTACCAAAGTAACACTTCAGTTTGCACACTGCATGACAGAAATTGGTTTGAGGATGGCATCGAACTGCCTCAAATCAACAGTATGAAATGCGAAATTGTCTTCTTGAGCAGGGCTCAAGAGCTAAGGGCGGCAGAATTGGTGGCTGCTAGGATTTGGGCATGTCCCATTACCCAAAAATGTGGTGAAAAATCTTGGGTAAAAATTGACCACACATTGTCTATGAAAGATCAAGTAAACTCTGTCTGTGTCATGTTTTTGTCGACCTTGAAGCTCCTGAAGAAAGCCTTCCATTGGCTGCCTTTCTTATCCAGGAAAATCTGGCTCAAGCACTCATAGTAAGGAGGTTGGATTATGGGAATGCCTTACTGGTAGCCAGCAACTAATCGCTCTTGGCTTGGATGCAAGTGGTGCAGAACACTGCCTATCAAAAGCATTATTTGTAATCTACCTCCGCTGTCTGCGCCCATCTTGGAAAAACTACACTGGCTGCTTATTAGGAAACTTACTGTTTTCAAACTTTGCTGCCTGACCCACAAGGCTTTCCACACAGCTCAGCCGGCCCTCTTATATTCCAGGCTCAGATACTATCAGTGGCCTAGGCAGCTTAGGTAATCTAATAAGGCGCTTTTACATCCTAAGTGTATCCGTACTGCCAGACATGGAGGCTGATCTTTTTCCTACCTGGCCCCTACCATTGGAATAAACTTCCTTTTCACATCCACTCTTGCTCTGACTTTCAGATCTTTTAAGAAGAAGTTAAAACGTGGCTGTTTTGATTCACCTGTCTGTGTGCGACATTGCAAGTGCTGAGATACTCATCCGAGTAAGTCATTGCGCTATACCAAGGACGGAAAATAAATACATTTATTAATCAAGCCTTGACTGCTAGGGTATTAGGTACAGGACTGAGTTGGCTACATAATATGTATAAAGTTCAAAGTGCATAAATAATTTACTGAGAGGAGCATTACTTGGTTACACTCCATATGGGATGCTCTTCAGAATATGTATGTATGTTGCCAATCTTATTATTTTATTTTTATTCTGTTTATTGAAGTTTTAAAACCAGTTATACAGAAAAATAAATTGCATGGTAAGTCGCATTGTTAAGACCATACATTAAGCAGGTAACACAGTTAACACAATCACATCATCTGTGACTTCATGGCGCAAATGAGGTCAACAGGAGCAGTTCTACATAGCATCATGCATCAAAAAACACGAGAGAGGCATAACAGAGGGAGGAGGGGAGC
Source organism: Lissotriton helveticus (assembly GCF_964261635.1). Taxonomy (NCBI): domain Eukaryota; kingdom Metazoa; phylum Chordata; class Amphibia; order Caudata; family Salamandridae; genus Lissotriton; species Lissotriton helveticus. Next base: position 2,074,876,739 of record NC_136061.1, read on the forward strand.
AATGGAGAGGGAAGGTAGTCACACACAGAGAGAGGATTGCGAGAGCTCTCGTTGCAAAGACCCTAGTCCCAATGAATAGGGGATTCGACTGAGATGCGTCACACCCTAACTCTGGCTTGTCG